>NC_073630.1:69935000-71185000 GCF_029407905.1 Bubalus kerabau
AATAAAGCCTTTAGAACAATGTTTGGCGCATAGTGATTTAGAAGAATCAGCTAATGTTTGTGGAGTAGGATGCAAATCAATATGGAGAAAAGACATAAGTAGCTTTCTATCAGTGATTCCAAATATCCACAGATTTTTTTCTTAAAGCTTAGAATTTTCAAAAAACTGGAAAGACACCAAATTTCAAAAGAGAATAGCTTTTGGGTAGTATTGTTTTATCTTTGAAAATAACAGAGGAAACTAGAAGAAAATTAATTAAAGCTGCTAAAGGTCGAGATATTTTTGATCGGTAATATTTTGTTTTTGTTCTTATTTTCCATTATCTGGAAACCAGAAATTGTGTTTACAATAACCCAAATCTCCTCTTCTTTCCAATTTAAATGAATCCACTTTGAATCCACTTCAGATGCATGGTTTTATAATTTTATATTCACGATATGCTATTCATCTTCTCTGAACTTGCCTCACTACCTCTGACAATCAGAGTCCCCTCAGATGAATTTCACAGACACTTGAAAATTAATTCTGCAAAAAGGTTAAGGAGGCCATTGAATTTTTTAAAGAATACTTTTAACTTAGATCTCAATAGTCATCTGAATAATATCCAGGCTTCTTTCCCACTTTTTGAATAATAAGTGTATCCATGAAAGAGATTGGAAAGGATCAATAGAGAAGAAACTTTGAAAAACCTTCTGGAGTAGATGCCTCATGGTTTTATGTTGAAATAATTCTAAAGCCATCAGATAAATACAAATCTTATAAGAATCACATTGACATAAATAGTAGGCTATAGATTTTTGACATTTCATTGCTTCTTTAATAAAAAAAGCATTTATGTTTCTGGTTATGATTTTCAGAGATTCATCCACAGTTATAATTATTAATTACAAAGAAAAAGCTAAGAGAATTTTCCATCTAATAAAATTTTAACAAATAATCTGTAACTCTTCAGCCATACTGTCATACTAATTAGTTTAGAATTACATGTTATAATCATTGTGATTATTGCTTTTGGCTTGGATGAGGGACCTTTTGAGTAATAATTAGTTTTTTTTTCTACAGAAAGGAGTGAAACAATGGCATGATTTCCTTTTAGGTATTACCTTAACAGTCTTATTTTTTGACAAGTTAACATCTGACAAAATGGATACATTCCTATAGTCAGGACACTAAAGTAGATTGTGTGAAAAATAAACATCATTTCCCACAGAGTTCAAATGATATACCTTCTCTATTATCTGGAGAGATTCGTTTAGCTGCTGGAGTCAAGTCTGATTGGCTTTTTTAAAAGCATTTGCTTTCTGATGTGTCAGGTGTGAAGAAACTGTTTATGTCTTTGAGCTACTTTGAGTATTAAGATTGCTGAGTGAAGATTCCAATGAAATAATATGTGAAAGCTCTTTGTAAACATTAATGCACTCGAAAATGCAGTTTTTGTTGGCTTATGGTATATCATTAATATTTTTAGCAAAGTGGTGATAAAATCAGATTTATTTTTGGATTTATATGAATGTAGGTTATAGGATGTCCTATAGTGAGGGAAGACTACAGTCTGGGTGATGAGATAGAAAATTATTTATAATAAAAATTACTGGCTTGTGAGCAAATCAATGGCAACGGAAAGGACAGGACAAATAATATGGAGGTGGGGAACTTAGGTGGATATTAAAGTTCCTTTTAACATTAACATTCAGTTAGAATTTGATAAAAAAGATAAAGATGGATGCCTTGCCATCCATATGCTGCTGCTGCTGCGAAGTCTCTTCAGTCATGTCCAACTCTCTGCGACCCCAGAGACGGCAGCCCACCAGGTTCTGCCATCCCTGGGATTCTCCAGGCAAGAATGCTGGAGTGGGTTGCCATTTCCTTCTCCAGTGCATGAAAGTGAAAAGTGAAAGTGAAGTCGCTCAGTCATGTCCAACTCTTCGCGACCCCATGGACTGCAGCCTTCCAGGCTCCTCCGTCCATGGGATTTTCCAGGCAAGAGTACTGGAGTGGGTTGCCATTGCCTTCTCCGAAGAAAATACTTAGATATAAAAAATGAAATTTTGTAGCAACATGGATGGCCTTGCACGGTATTATGCTAGGTGAAGTAAGTCAGAAAGACACATCCTGTATGCTATTACTTATATGTGAACTCTAAAAAAAATACAACAAACTAGTGAATATAAAAAAATAAGAAATAGACTCACAGATATTGAAAACAAAGTGGTTACCAGTTGAGAGAGGGAAGAGAGGAAGGACAATATAGTGTTATGGGAATAAAAGGCACAAACTATTAGATATAGAATAAGCTATAAGAACATATTATAAATATTGAGAATATAGCCAATATTTTACAATAACTCTAATGAAGTATAACCTTTAAAAATTTTGAATCAACTATATTGTATACCTGTAACTTACATAATATTGTGTCAACTATACTTCAGTAAAAAATAAGAAGTAAAAATAGAGACTTACAAGTGAGGGTGTGGGGTGGAATATAGGGAAAATGTGATAAATAAGATTTCAGATTTTTTTTTAATATTAGAGGCTAAAAGGATATAAAAGGGGAAATACCTATCAAGCATCTTGCTCAGGGCCTTGAAACTTATGAGGGTGGTAGATTTAGAGTGAACTCTTAACTTTTAGAGTTGTCTGCCTACAGAAGATGAAAGTTGGGATTTGAAATCTGGAGTATTTCGTGTCTGATCTTATGAGAATTTTATCTCTTGCAAAACCAAGAATAAAACGGGGGCTTTAGTTGGCATTTCTAGGTCTTTATTATTAGTGGCATACTAGTTTCCAGGGCTCGTGTTGATGTGCAAGGCCCTGTGAGCCGAATTAGAGCAGCCAGAAGCAACAATGAGTTAGCGCTGTAGTGGAAGAAGGAAGCAGGAAATCAGAGGTTAAGGACCAGCAGAGAGATTCGAAGTATCAAGAAAAAAGCTGCTAGTTAAAATATAAAAATGAAATTAATTAGTTCAGGAATAGATGGGAACCCAAGGGGTCTGTAAGTTGAGGTTAATGATTCTGGACTACTTCTGGGAACACAGCAGGTTGTTAGGAATCACCTTTTAAAGATAGTGGGCCAAATCTAATAGTATAAAATATTTACCCAGCTAATCAGCCAATCTTCCATCTTCCCTATGTTCCTCTTCAGCGTATCCCTTAAATAGATTGTGAATTATGTACAAATTTCAAGAGACACTGCTAACCTTACCTACTGTTATCTCAAAGCCTTTTCCCACAAGTAGCGGTAAAATCATTTTCCTAAACACAGACTATGCTCTTTTCTTTTGTTAACTGAATTATAATACAACAGGAAAGATGTACAAGGCCTAAGCGTACATATTTCAAATAATATTATTTTTGATACATCTTTGTCAAATCTTTGCTTAATCAAAAATTTTTTTTAAATATTGTGTTAATTAAACAAGTTTATTATAGTCAGTTGTAATAAACCATAGTGATATATTTTGTTCCAAAAGGCATTAAAGGGAATCTGTTTTATAAGTGAGAAATATTTTTGTTCATTGTAAATAAGATTTAATGTTCATTCAATAAAAAATATTCTAAAGTATTAATGAAAGACAAATTTGGGAAATCATATCTGCTTAGATACTGGTAGAGTGATGGTTTAATAAATATAATCAATTTTATCAGTGGAATCTAAAAGATGAAACAACATTAATTCCTTATTTAGAGAAACAATTGCCAAAATATGAAAGTACATGAATTTCAATTTAGTCAACAAATATTTGCTGAGCTCTCACCAGATGTCAGGGACTTTTTAACCTATATTTCTTTATGGAAGCTGGGTGAGTTTCAATTATGAGGCAAATGAATTCTGACTACAAATGCAAATAAGGTTTACAATAAAAGATACTATAACATGAAGCAAAAATCTTTTATTCTAACAAGAACAAAAATAGATTAGATCTAGTTACAGATATTTCTCACTATTATTTGAAAAAAATGATATATTTATTTCCAGTTGTTCCTCAAAAGATTGTATGTCTGAATACTAAACTAGAATAATTTCTAGGTAAAAATTAGTTTTTAGTTTAGTATGTGAACTTATAGTTCTATGACTTAAAGTACGGTGGTTTAGTGTTAGAAGCTCAGTCATGTCCGACTCTTGTGACCCCATGGAGTGTTGCCTGCCAGGCTCCTCTGTCCATGGGGATTCTCCGGGCAGGAATAATGGAGTGGGTAGACATTTCCTACTCCAGGGAATGGTGGTATAACTGACAGATAAAGAACACTTTTCACAACTTCTCACAAATGATTTGGCTTTATGAAAAGTTTCTGGGGCAAAACAGTGCAAAGTGAGATGTGCTCATTTAAAAAGTGAGTTGTGGGCTTCCCTGTGGCTCTGCAGTAAAGAATTTGCCTCCAGTGCAAGAGACACCGGTTCAAGGGCTCGGGGAAGATCCCACACGCCTAGAAGCAATTAAGTGCATGTGTCACCACTATTGACCTTGTGCTCTAGAGCCCAAGGCTGAAACTGCTGAAGCCTGTGAGCCCTAGAAGCCATGCTCCACAGCGGAAGTCACCATACCAAAGTCACCCTGCGCACCAAAACTAGAGAGTAGCCCCTGCCCTTCACAACTAGAGAAAAGGCTGAGCAGCAGTGAAGAGACAGTGCAGTCAAAAATAAATTAATTAATTAAAAAAAAAAAAAACTGTAAGGGCCAAAATAGAAATGTAAATTTCTGATACATAAAAATTCATGTTTTTAAGAATATATATCAAAGTTGATTTCAAATTAGAATTAATCTTTCTAAGTCTCAGTAAAGAAAGTGGCAGCAAAACTGTATACTTGAAATTGGTACCTAGGCTGGCATTCCATTGCCTATCATTTCCTTCTTAGAAATCTAATGCAATCGAACAATCCCAGAGGGTTTCTTCTTATAAGTAATTTGAAAAATTATTTGGAATATCGGATGTCCTATTTTCTCTTGCTTTCTTCAGTGAACAGTATTCTACTATTTCATTACTACATAGCAGAAAGCATATGACCCTTGAAGGGTGTCAGGCAGGTCTTGTTTGGATTGTAAGATCCTTCCTATGATCTTAGTCCAGTTATTTAAACTCTTGAAGCCTCATTTGTTTAATAAATACTCATAAGCCTGAGGAGGAAAAGGAGATAATGCATAGTCCATAACAATGTCTGTCAATTCCTTTCCTTTTCTGTATGGGGTATCCAGTATCCATGATTCATCTATTTGTGTATCTATTTAACCAAGGAATTCAGTTTAATCAATCAACATTGATTAAAGGCACTGTATTAAGTATTGATATTTAAAGACTTCCCTGTAGCTCAAATGGTAAAGAAACTGCCTGCAATGCAGGAGACCAGGGTTCAATCCCTGGGTCAGGAAGATCCTCTGGAGAAGGGAATGGCAAACCACTCCAGTATTCTTGCCTGGAGAATCCCATGGACAGGAGCCTGTCGGGCTACAGTCTGTGGGGTTGCAAAGAGTTGGACACAACTGAGCGACTAACAGACATTAGGTATTGAGGGGGCAGCAGTGAAATTTAAAAAATCCTACCCTTATAGAACTTATCTTCTTACTTGCAAAATGTAACTGCATCCTTAAGAAGAAAGTTAATTGCAAACTTGCCTCTGAATCTATAAACATATACAATTATATGTTAAAAAAATCCTATCTCTGTATCCACCTTTCTTTTATCTCTTACTCCTTTCCTAGATTTAGCCCTTTCTGTCTTCTCTCCAACTACAAAACGTTTTCCAGTGTCTACCTCCACATTAAGTTTAGATGGGGCTGAAGAGGTGCGGGAGCAGGGAATACAGAAGAGAGAATCCCTATCTTAAAAGAAGGCGAATGTCACAGCAAGGAAAGAAAACATAAAATTATGAATAGTAGCCTAATCAATCCACATGATAAAACAACCATATGTTAAGTGATAAATGGCCATAAAGCCAATGAAAATTCAAAGAAGGGAGAAATAATTCAACAGAATTTGTCAAAATAAACTAAAAAATAAGAGGTGAAAATTAAGCCAACTTAAAAGATTAGTAAATTTTAATGACACAAGAGGAAAAAATAATCATGAAAGGGTAACATTTTTTTCTCAACAGCAAATGCCCAGGTTTTTAACTAGCATCATTAATCTAGTTGTGACAAATTTCAGGTTATTTTTTTAAAAAAACTTGTAAATTTAGCAAAGTACAACCTGCAAATCAGGATTTTTTGTTGGCTTAATCAAAAGTAAATCCAGATTTCCCAAGTATCATTTCTGATTACTTAATTTATTCAGCCATAGAGGAGAGAGATACCCACAGTTCTGGATACATAGAGTGTCCTTATACCTCCTGTGGTCAGTAGGATTCACTCTCCTCTACTCTCTTTTCCAAAGAGTAAGGTCCACAGCTTTTTGGCAGTTCGTTCTGACGGCCTTCAGTCTCTTCTACTTCAATGGTTAGGGTTGTCTACCTGAGTTAGAGATGCACATGCAGTTTGCAGTTATTCTTTCATTCTGAAATGCTCTACCCCATCTCCCCAGCAGCGAACAGAGTTCCCTGTCATCTTTACCCCATCGGCAATGGTTTCCTTCGGCTAAGCCATCCAGGGTGTACCAGAAGAGGTGTCCACGTCTCTTGCCACCCTCTACTGCCAACACAGGTCATTCTCAGAATGCTTCTGGAGTACACAGAGTGTTTGGGAAAAACTATTTGGCTTAGAAAGTGTAGGCTCTCGCTTTAGTTCATTTTAAAGATAGTTTCTAAATATTTAGGACAAGAAGGCCTGATTCTCCCTAGTCTTGTCAGTCTCTTCATACTGAGGTTAAGTACTAAAGTGTCAATGAATCAAAATGTTCATCTCTATCCCTACCTATATTTTTTGTGACCATCTGCCTGACCATAATTCTGGGCATGCAATGCTAGGTATGTTGCCCAAGAATGTGCTTTTCTATTCATCTTCATCAAGGAGACAGATAATTGAATTTCTGCCAAGATTTTTGGCAGGTGGCTTTTCTTCTTTATGATTTTGTCTCAATATTGCCAGTTTTTTGTCTGTTTTCTTGTAATCTTAGGTATTTTCATGAGAATTCTAGGAGACATTGATCAGTTCCTCTCCATCCTGACTGGGAAGTTATTCCAACTTTACTTTTTGAAACTGGACCAGATACATAATTTGTAAAGGCCCAATGTAAAGTGAAAAATGCAGGATCCCTTGTCCAAAAATTCTTGACAAAAGACTATGAAAAGAGAATGTTAAACCAAACAAGGGAACCTCTTAAGTGCTAAGTGAGGCCTGCATGACTCACATACCCATGAGGCTGGCCCTGATGGAAACTTTCTCTAACTTCGGGTTTGATGACATTGCTGGCCCCTGATGTTCCTTTTCTCTCTCCTAGAGCTTCTCTATTACTTGACCGACTTCTCCCATCTTCTTTCTTAAGCCCTCTAAATAAGAAGAAATCCAAGATTATGTCTTCAGTTCTCACTCTTTTTCTGCTATGTAATTCTCAGAAATCCCCACTATTTTAGTGATCTCAATGACTCCTTTCTGAAGATGGCTCTCAGCTTACTATTAATATTTTCCATTTTGATGGATCTTATCTTATTTGAGGTACAAATCTCTAATTGCAAACAGACATTTACACTAATAGCTTATACACCTACAGTGGAATCTTTCATCTCATCTGTCAACTACTGACACTTGCATGTGAATTTTCTTTACTCTGACTCTTTGATTATTCCCTCTCCTTGGCTTCACAAATCTAAGTGACAGTTAACCTTTGATTTTTTTAGAAATTTGGAGAATTCGCTGATTTATATATTTCCAGACTTTTTTCATTTATTTCATTTTTCACATTGTTGGATGCTGTAAATACTTTTAATCTCTCTCTTTTTGAGAAGGAGGAAAGTAAGACTTCATATAAATAAGATCTTGACAAAAATGAGTTGGAAAAATAGATTAAAACATCAAAAATACTGCTTTTCTTTAAGAGATGTTTAACTTAACTCTTCTTTGCTGCTGCTGCTAAGTCACTTAACTTGTGTCCGACTCTGTGCGACCCCATAGAGGAGCCCCACCAGGCTCCTCTGTCTGCAGGATTCTCCAGGCAAGAACACTGGAGTGGATTGCCATGTCCTTCTCCTACATCTTCTTTCAGTTCAGTAGCTCAGCCATGTTCGACTCTTTGCAACCCCATGAATCCCAGCACGCCAGGCCTCCCTGTCCATCACCAACTCCCAGAGTTCACTCAGACTCACGTCCATCGAGTCAGTGATGCCATCCAGCCATCTCATCCTCTGTTGTCCCCTTCTCCTCTCACCTTCAATCATTCCCAGCATCAGGGTCTTTTCCAATGAGTCAACTCTTCGCATGAGGTGGCCAAAGTACTGGAGTTTCAGCTTCAACATCAGTCCTTCCAATGAACACCCAGGACTGATCTCCCTTAGGATGGACTGGCTGGATCTACTTGCAGTCCAAGGGACTCTCAAGAGTCTTCTCCAACACCATAGTTCAAAAGCATCAATTCTTCGGTGCTCAGCTTTCTTAACAGTCCAACTCGAATCCATACATGACTACTGGAAAAACCATAGCCTTGACTAGACGGACCTTTGTTGGCAAAGTTATATCTCTGCTTAAATCTTGACAAATACACCTGATTTTCATTTTTGGCATTAAATTCTAGGAAACAACCCTGTTTAAAAAAATCAACTGAAAATTATTTTCACATAATGCCTTTTTCATATGTTGAAAAAAAGGCATAATTTTTATAAGTATAAATAGTGAACTGAAAAGGCTCTTTCAGATATATCAAAAATTTTTAATCATGCAAAATTATTGTGTTAACAAGATGTCATAAAACAAAGTTATAACAAATGGAAATTTCTCTGATTATTTCGGACAGGAATATCATTTCTCATTTCCCTATATATTTGATTCAATTTCACATTAATGCTGAAACAAGCCACATGGTACTATGCCTTTATTTGTGTTGTACTTTCTAGCTTCTTGTTTTGTTTACCTGATTTTATTTTTACTATGAGTAACCATAATAATTGGTATGTGTCACCTTGCCAAGGACAACTTCAAAACATTTTCTACGTTTAACCACTCATAACACTGGTGGTGAAGAGGAACTAAAAACCTCTTGATGAAAATGAAAGTGGAAAGTGAAAAAGTTGGCTTAAAGCTCAACATTCAGAAAATGAAGATCATGGCATCTAATCCCATCATTTCATTGGAAATAGATGGGAAAACAGTGGACACAGTGTCAGACTTTATTTTTCTGGGCTCCAAAATCACTGCAGATGGTGACTACAGCCATGAAATTAAAAGATGCTTACTCCTTGGAAGGAAAGTTATGACCAACCTAGATAGCATAAAGCAGAGATATTACTTTGCCAACAAAGGTCCATCTAGTCAAGGCTATGGTTTTTCCAGTAGTCATGTATGGATTTGAGAGTTGGACTCTGAAGAAAGCTGAGCACTGAAGAATTGATGCTTTTGAACTGTGGTGTTGGAGAAGACTCTTGAGAGTCCCTTGGACTGCAAGGAGATCCAACCAGTCCATCCTAAGGGAGATCAGTCCTGGGTGTTCATTGGAGGGACTGATGCTGAAGTTGAAACTCCAATATTTTGGCCACCTCATGTGAAGAGTTGACTCATTGGAAAAGATCCTGATGCTGGGAGGGATAGGGGGCAGGAGGAGAAGGGGATGATAGAGGATGAGATGGCTGGATGGCATCTCTGACTCAAAGGACATGAGTTTGGGTAAACTCTGGGAGTTGGTGATGGACAGGGAGGCCTGGCATGCTGTGATTCATGGAGTCACAAAGAGTTGGACATGACTGAGCGACTGAACTGAACTGAACACTGGTGGTTTGTCTTGCTAATTTGAAGAAAAGCAAGCATCAGCATATGAAAATATTTTTGCAAGTTTTTTATTTTTATTTTTTACCTTTTTATTTTATATTGGAGTATAGCCAATTAACAATGTTGTGATAGTTTCGGGTGGATAGCCAAGAGCCTCAGCCATAGGTATATATGTATCCATTCTCCCCTAAACTCCCCTGCCACCCAGACAGCCACACAACATTAAGCAGAGTTCCCTGTGCCATAAAGTAGTTCCTTCTTGGTTTTTCATTTTAAATAGAGCAGTGTGTACACACTTGTCAATCCCAAACTCCCTAACTATCCCTTCCCCTGCATTCTTCCCACTGGTAACCATAAGTTCGTTCTTAAGTCTGCGAGTCTGTTTCTGTTTTGTAATAACTTAAACTAATTTGAGCATTTTACAACAAAATGAATTGGCTGGGTTGGTATATTCTATAGCTAGTTACTTAAGGCAGTCTTTATGGTCTACACAAAGACAACGGTTTGTTTTGTCTTCCTATTTTTCTGTTCTGCTGGGGAAGTGTTTGAAAGTTCATTTCTAGCCCAAGACATTCATCTCAATTATTTGAATTGGCTCCCTGCTGCTGCTGCTGCTTGCTAAGTCGCCTCAGTCGTGTCCGACTCTGTGCGACCCCAGAGACGGCAGCCCACCAGGCTCCCCCGTCCTGGGATTCTCCAGGCAAGAACACGGGAGTGGGTTGCCATTAGTTGCCACACACATGTGCCAGTGCTCAACCTGGCAGCAAAGATGTATAAAAAACTTTTCAAACTATGTTTTTGGACACACAGAGAATATCACTGTAGTATAACGTTTAGTGCACTGATTTGTCTCCATTCAATCTCTCTACTTATCTGTTCTCCAAAGTCAGCAGAATTGTCACAACTAAGTATTTTGAAACATGTACTAGTGAATTAGTTTGGTTGGTAAAGTTGGGAGACTAAACAATACATGTTTACTAATTTTTCCTTGGATTTCTAATTAGATATTATGACTCATTGGTCCTATATTTCTTACTATTTTGATGCTGATGTTCTAGAACCTTTATCTGGACAAGTAGAATCAAATGTAAGCTGTTCAAAACTCAGAAACTACTGCTTTTGTCTATTTTGGGAGATCACTAAAATTTTTTTATGTTTTTTGCTTATGAGAGAAGCAAGCTGTCTGAGTTTTATAGAAAAATAGTTGAGTTGCTTTTAAAGTCCATGTGCATCAAAGTATGCACATTAGAGATGGGGCTCAGTCATACAAAAGTACTTACAGACCCCATCTGACCTGCCTTATCAGGTGTCCAGATCTTCCCATGAGTAAGCTTTTCTGCCCTTGAGACTTTCTGATTGCTGGTGGGGGTGCTGTTTTTCACCAGATGTATCATTCATCAAAATTCTGTTCACATACATTCTCCTCTATGCAATCCTTTTGAATATCAACATCTTTTTATCATCTACACATTTCAACTCTCAGACTTTTATACAGTAATCTATTTAAGATCATCTTGAGCTCAGGGAATGACAATAGTTTGCAATATCTCTGGTTCTACCACTGAATAACACTAACATTAGTAACTATAGGGTTGCTTTTCAGTGTTAGGCTCCAGGAAACATCCCTGTTAAAGAACCACCTGATAAGTCTTCTTAAATAATTAGAGTTGGTTATGAAATACTCTTTTATTATGAAATACCTTTTATATAATAAAGTTTGATTATGAAATGCATTGGGAGAAAATTATTTAGACTACTTATGTTCCAGATTCATCATTTGTATGTTAAGGGGAACATGTGTATAGGATTTGGAATATTTTAGATTAAGAAACATCAGAAAGCTTCTAGCATAATCAATGAATGTTCACTATTATAAAGTCATCTACCTCATAGTCTAGATATTTGTTTCCATTTCTTGTGAAATTCATGAAGGTGATCTATGACTTACTCACCTATATATTCCCTGCAACTAGAGCAACACCTGGCAACCAGGTGATGCTAAACAATATTTATTAAAATAAAATATATAAGATATAAAATACAGGCCATAAGTAACTTTTTTATTACTGATTATGGGCTGAGTCCCAAAAAGATGTTTTAAATTTAGTCTTGGTATTTAAGCTTATGTGAAAAAGGATGAAGATGAGTTCATAGTGAAAAAATCATAGAGTTAAATGCCAATGAGTTTAAAGGACATTTAGCCCTTTAAAATGTTAGTTTGCTTTCATGTTCGCCTACTAACTTCAGTGACTATACCTAAAGAAACTCATCATTCACGGGACTCAACGAACAATTCATTGATGTAAAGGATTCAGCCTAAGGTCAAAAATGCTGTGCTTCTTGCAGTTATGTAAGCAACTTCATTCCCTTTCATGTGATGAAAGTATTTGGTATTTTTAAAATTACTTTTGCTGTTTTTCAAAATGAATTAAAATCTTGTCAAAATATTATTGATTTTCCAGTTGCTATATTGTTCTCTCAGATGTAACAAAAAATACTTTGTCTGAAATAAAAGCAATATTCAGAATTGTGTACGTAAGTCTTAGTTACACACATGTGACCTCTTATGAAATACCCCCCAAACCTTTTCTAAGAATAAATGTTCTATGATTATTGAAGTAGTAGCCTCAGAATGCATGTAAATACACACACACACATACACTCACACAATCACACACCCTAAAGTATAGATGAAAATATATGCATTTACCTGTTTCCAAGTACATCTGGAAATAAGGATCAGAAACTTGTGCCAACAGACTGACTCACTGAACAGAAATATGCCAGGTGGATGATGCATTTCTAAGTCAAATACCTGCCTCAGATAATTACCAACCACAAGTTACAATTTGGGCAGGTGTCATATACACTGAAAGATAAGAAAGAGAGAGTGTTAATAAAAATAAACCTGGGACTGACTGGAGACGAAATGGCTAGATAAGTATTTGATAAAAAGGAAGCATTCAATTTTTACTAACCCTTGTAAGATGTAAAGGCATATGAAAACATGTACTACCAGATTTTAAAATTTATAAGATTTCTGAATTAAGACATTGTGATATTAATCTCAGAAGAGGCAAACCAAGGAATGAAAATATTTGTATATATAAACACATTTATCTACACATGCTTTGAAATTTGTTATAAAATAAAGATAACATTACAAATTAAAGAAAAAAGATTGAGTAATAAAAGATGCTTAGAAAACTGATTTAAATATGAGATAGTATAAAATTCTATTTTAATTCATGGTGTGTATGTTGTATTTAAATGGCCAGACCAATGCAAAGCAATCTAGAGATTTAATGTGATCCTTATCAATTTACCATGACATTTTTCACAGAACTAGAACAAATAATCCTAAAATTTATATGGCACCACAAAAGACTCAGAATTAACAAAGCGATCCTGAAGAAGAACAAAGCTAAAGGCACAATCCTCTCAGACTTCAGACAATACTACAAAGCTGCAGTAATCAAAAGAGTGTGCTGCTGGCGCAAAAACTGACGTATGGATCAATAGAATAGAGAGCCCTGAAATAAACCCACATACCTATGATCAATTAAGCTTTGACAAAGGAGGCAAACATACATAATGGAGAAAAGTCTCTTCAGCAAGTGGTTTTAGGAAAGGTGGACAGCTGCATGTAAATCAATGAAGTTAGAACAAAAATATCTCAAGACATACAAATACCATTAAGCAAGATGTACTTAGATATTTATCTATGAAAATATATGCTGCATGTAGAAAATTTCATCTCCAAGGATGTATTTGTTGTTGTTCAGTTGCTCGGTCATGGCCAACTCTTTGCAAACCCATGGACTGCAGCATGCCAGGCTTCCCTGTCCTTCACCATCACCTGAAGCTTGCTCAAACTCATGTCTATTGAGTCAGTGATGCCATCCAACCGTCTTGTTTTCTGTCATCCCCTACTCCTCCCGCCTTCAATCTTTCCTAGCATCAGGGTCTTTTCTAATGAGTTGGCTCTTCAAATCAGGTGGCCAGAATATCGGAGCTTCAGCTTCAGCATCAATCCTTCCAGTGAATATTCAGGACTGGTTTCCTTTATGGTTGTTGACTGGTTTGATCTCCTTGATGTCCAAAGGACTCTCAACATTCTTCTCCAACACCAAGTTCAAAAGCATCAGTTCTTTGGCACTCAGCCTTCTTTATGGTCCAACTCTCACATTCATACATGACTACTGCAAAAACCATAGCTTTGACTATATGGACCTCTTTTGGCAAAGTAATATCTCTGCTTTTTAATAAGCTGTCTAGGTTGGTCATAGTTTTTCTTGCAAGGAGTAAGCATCTTTTAATTTCATGGCTGCAGTCACCATTTGCAGTGATTTTGGAGTCCAAGAAAATCAAGTCTGCCACTGTTTCCATTGTTTCCCCATCTATTTGCCATGAAGTGGTGGGACCAGTTCCCATGATCTTAGTTTTTTGAATGTTGAGTTTTATGCCAACTTTTTCACTCTCCTCTTTCATCTTCATCAAGAGGCTATTTAGTTCCTCTTCCTTTTCTGCCATAAGAGTGGTGTCATCTGCATATCTGAGATTATTGATATTTCTTCTGGCAGTCTCAATTCCAGCTTGTGCTTCATCCAGTATTTTGCAGTAGATTTCTTACAGTAGAAATTTATAAAAATAAATAATTATGCAAAATAAACATGTCATTTGACTTCAATATATCTCAAAACATTAAATTTCTTAGAGATTCAATTTTTGACAGTTACTCTAAATTTGTTAGGCATAATCTTCTTGTGAAACAAAAAGAAAAATAGATAGGCATTTTTCTCTTCTCTGATTTTGTCATCCATTTCCATGATGTCTGTATCTTCAATTCCACTTCTGACTACTGTTTGGCTCATGGACTCCACAAACAGCCTAAAGCAAACCTTCGGGAAAGCCCTGTCAGCATTTAATATGTGATCATCCTGTCACTGTAATATTGCCCAGAGCTGTACCTCCAAAATCACATAACTGGATTTATGCTTGAAAATGGAATCATCAAATGGGCAAGGAAACACTGTTGTGCAGAGAGGTTTAAAATTTTAGTTGACAATATTGAATCTCAATTTGTTGAACTCTTTCTGGGTGAAATAACTCAGACTGCTTGATTTTTTTTTTTTTTTTTTTTTTGCAGTCAAAGTCTTCCTTTTGAGTTTGATAATTAGGCGACTGAAAGAATAAAAAGAGATTTCTAAGATATTATGAATGTAATAATTTCAGGAGGCAGCTATTACCCTCATGGTTGGTGAAATACTCAGACACTTGGAGGAGGAGTCCCATGGAACTGAAAGTAAGGCCTCTGAAGAGCAGGCCGTATCAGCCGGAGCTGATTTCTCAGAGAGGCAGCATAATAAAGCAGGTCTACAAGTGTTGGAAAAACTACAAGAGCTGCTCTCACAGGACAAAACCGTCACTGCTGGAGTGAAAAAGGCTCACTGAGATGGGGCTCAGAGGAACCAGAATGGACAGGGAGATCACAGGAAACCCATAGAAAGGGCGCATTTTTCTCTTCCTGCCTTGCAACCTCTTTCTGGCTCCCTCTACCGGCAGAGCTTAAGATGAATGCACTGGCCAAGCTGAAACGTGTTTAGTGGAGTCATAGTCAGGAGCCTGGTAAGCTGCAGTCCATGGGGTCGCAAAGAGTCAGACACGACTGAGCGACTTCATTTTCACTTTTCAGTTTCATACATTGGAGAAGGAAATGGCAACCCACTCCAGTGTTCTTGCCTGGAAAATCCCAGGGACAGGGGAGCCTGGTGGGCTGCCATCTATGGGGTCACACAGAGTCGGACACGACTGAAGCGACTTAGCAGCAGCAGCAGTCTTAAGTAAGGAAAGTTGGGGTGGGAAGCCCACTACGTACTAAACCTAATATGTATCACAGTTGTCCGTATCAACATACCAAAGAAGGAGGCTGTCATTCTACAATGGTCTGAAAGCCAATAGATGGATTACCCAGAATTCTCCTGACTTCTTCAAATCCTTTGCACATCATAAGAATCCCAATTCTCTATTCAATAAATCCCAGTATTTTTTCAAATATGTAGTCATTTGTTTGGATGTGTCAGGTCTTAGCTGCAGTACATGGACTTCTCTAATTGTGGCACGTGGACCTAGTTGTCCCACAGCATGTGGGATCTTAGTTCTCCAGCCAGGGGTTGAACCAGTGTCCCCTGCGTTGGAAGGCAGATTCTCAACCACTGAACTACCAAGGAAGTCCCTATATCCAATATTTTTTAATTCACTTTTTAAAATGAAATTTATTTACAACCATTTTACAAAAGACATTATTCTGGGCTAAAGATGAAATAAACTTATTTCCTTTTTTCAAAGAATTTAAAATGTGAAAAGCAAGATAAAAATACATATGTATAAATCAATAGGAGAAGGAAAAGCTATACAGTCTAACTACACAGCCTAAGATCACAAGGGCTTCAACTAGGTCCATCGATTCTTTCGACTAATTAATAGAAGAGTTAAAAAACCTCAGGGGTCATTTGTAAAAGACTTTGTTGAAGAGACCACATGGTCATGATGAGTGGGTAAGAGTCTAAAATTAGCTGTTGGCATTAGAAAAGCTTTACAGAGAGAATGGCAGGTTAAATCTGGACTGGCAGGAAAGCAAAATTTACATTTTAAAATGGCAAAAATCACTGGATGCGCATTGACTATGATGTTGATGTAATAGAATATTGAAAGAGAAGTCTGGAAAGGAAATTAAGAGTCAGACTGTGGAGCTTTTTAATGCTATGCTAGGAAGTTTGTTATTTATTTAGTGGATAAGCTCCTGGAAATTTTTGAGCAAATAGGTAAAAAGCTTCACAAGATTAAGCTAATGGCTGTGTACAGGTTGAGTCAAAGGAGGAAGAGCACACTGGCAAATATTGTAGGAAGATCAGCAATGAAGCCGAACCATCAGAAAGGAGGGAGTAAGGGTTCTGAACAGAATATGAGTTTTCTTTCCATCTAATTTTTTCTACAGTGAGCTTCCATTTCTGCATAAGCTAGATGAGATGCTAAAAATGTTTTCTATGTAGGTGGTTAGCCTCTGCTTCCACGTTCAGAATACAGCTGTCCCTTTCCATGGTATTTTTAAGAATTATAAAAATAAGCCAAAATCAGATACAGTTTGAGTAGAAAGAAAAAGAAACATAGGAATACCTTCTTATATTGTCTCATTTCTTAATTACAGTACCTTGTATGGATTAAATATTTATAGTATTAATTATGAGAATAGTAGACCAAAGAACTTTATTTTGGTCAAGCATATAAGGATGATAGCAATATGTTCATATTGATCATTTTTTATAAAGGTCTAGAACTGGACTGAAAAAGACTACAACACAAATAAGTATGGAGATATGTCTGAAATCATTTAGTATTAGAATATTTGGCTATACAAATTAAATTGGCCTCAACTAGTTTCTATGACCAACATTGCCCATAAAAATAAACAGAAATATATTTAAGGAAACGTTTTCTTTATTGGTATCACAGTTTCTAAGACCTTATCTTTTCTTTATGATTTAGTTCATTAGCCGTGAAAGTATTTTGCTATGTATTTTCTTTCCTCTACTGTTGTTTATAGATGTTTTCTCACTGTCCCTTTGCTTATATTCTGTTCTGCACGTAAATTACCCCATCTAAGCTAAACTCTATATTTCTGTTTCAACATTTTCTTTTCCTCTTACAAGCTGTATGATCTTGAGCAAGTATATAAAGCTTTCTGTGCCTCTAATCTTTTCATATGTAAAATGAGATTTAAAATATTGCCTCCCACTGTGACTAATTAAAGATGCACATTATACTATACAGCATCTTTATAGTAACCAATAAAAAATTAAATGAGGATGACTAATTAATAATACAATATTGAAATAAATAGAATACTAAAAATTTAATTAATTAACCTAATTAAGGCCGGAAAAAACAAAGAGGAAGAAACAAATAGAAATCAAATAGCAATAAGATTGATTTCTACTTAGCCATATCATTAATCACACTGAATATAAACCATGTAAAAACATGCCAATGAAAAGGCTGAGAGTTTTAGAAAAATCTCTATGAGAAATCTATTTTAGATATAAACATACAAATAGGTTAAAGTAGAGTAATGGGAAAACATTCAACCTTTACACTCTGAAAGTAACAAATCCAAAGTAGTTGTATTTTAGACTAAATACAAACGAAAATTCCACAAATCAAAATTATTAAATTAGCTAAAGTAGTGCTGAAGGGGAAATGTCAAGCTTTAAATTCTTATGTTGAAACAATAGAAAGATCTTGCATCCGTGATCTGGGCTGCCATCCTAGGAAGCTAAGACAAGAAGATAAAATTAAACCATATAAAGTATAAGAAAGGAAATAATAAAAAGAAAATCAGTGAAATAGAAAATAGCTTAGTCTGTACCCAAACTAAGCTACCTAAACTAACCAAAATGAAAGATAAGACACACATTATGAATGCTAGATAATAAAAGAAGATCCATTACTTTGTCCCTAAAACATGCTGAGCAGAAGAGAAAACACAAAAACTGGGTTGTATAATTCCATTTATATGAAATTCTAGAATCGGCAAATCTAATCTAGTGTATATAGAAACCATGCCATGGAGCTGATTTCATGAATATGTTTCTTGTTTTATCATATTTTAGATAGTTATCATATTTCAATGCTTTCTCCCTTCTGGGATATTCAGACATAACTGGGAAGTGGGACAAAAACATTTATTTCTTGGAAAGGGGAGCAGTGTCACAAATTAGTTCTTTCCATCACTCTGTGGGACTCAACTTTTCTTTCTCTGTTGATCTGGACAGCTGCGAGTCTTTCATCTGCTGTTTTTAGTCTGTATCACACCAGAGAGGGTTTGATTGTATTGACTTGATTAGGTCAGTTGCTTGAGTACAAAACTTAAATGGCAACTCACTCCAGTACTCTTGCCTAGAAAATTCCATGGATGGAGGAGCCTGGTGGGCTACAGTCCATGGGGTCACAAAGAGTCGGACATGACTGAGCAACTTCATGACTTCATGACTTCACGATTGGCAAAAACTAAATCTATTAAAGAATAATAAAATAGCACTAGCAATATTAATATACTTAATTAACTAAGACTTCTAATGCACCACAAAAATACTGCAGTACATTTTTCCTAGCATTTGGGAACAGAGATTGAGTCAACTCTTCTTAGACCAGCCATAGAATTAATGATTTTCTGATGCTGATCATGAATTTCCCCAAGAATAGAATATGCTTTAATAGACTACAATATCATAGTATATTTCTCACATCTCTTATAAATATATATTCAGTGTTGTTGTGATGGATTTTATAACAAAAAAAAATTACTGATTTCTCATATTTTTAAGAGGAAAGTCATACATGAATAAAATCTGCCTAACTCCAGTAAAGAGTGACTCTGGGGGTTCTTGAGCTAAATTTCAACTCTTAGCACAATCATCAGTTTCTACAAAACTACCACAGCATAGCAACAGCTCTAGTGTATGACAAAGATGGACTATCTCCAGAAGAGCTAATATGTCTCATAAACTTTAAGCCTTAAGCAGAGCTATTGGTAGTGATCTGATTTTCCATGAGGGTAGCTTTGCCAAACAGCAGATCACATGTACACAATGACAAAATCACTCCATAGACAGTGAACTCGAAACATCACTTATTTCTAAATATATTATTCCTACCCACCTACTGCTCTCTCTCCTCTCCCATCCAACAGTACAGAAATTAAATATCCTCTTCGATTAACTGCAGGTCCATGCCAGTCTGTTCTCTAGACTATTCACCTGAAAAGAAGCATGATAGACAATCACTAGCGAAGCAGACTCAAAATAGCTCAGTTAGTAAAGAATCTGCCTGCATGCAGGAGACCCTGGGTGATTCCTGGGTCAGGAAGATCCGCTGGAGAAGGGAAAGGCTACCCACGCCAGTATCTGGCCTGAAGAATTCCATGGTGTCGCAAAGAATGGGACACAACTAAGTGACTTTCACTTCACTCACCAAAAAACCAAACCAAATACCGATATTCACTGTCAAATATCCGGCTATTTCAAAGATAAATGTGGATTTCAGTTCAGTTCAGTTCAGTCACTCAGTCATGCCTGACTCCATACAACCCCTTGGACTGCAACAAGCCAGGCCTCCCTGTCCATCACCAACTCCCAGAGTTTACTCAAACTCATGTCCATTGAGTTGGTGATGCCATCCAACCATCTCATCCTCTGTTGTCCCCTTCTCCTTCCACCTTTAGTCTTTCCCAGCATTAGAGTCTTTTCAAATGAGGCAGCTCTTCACATCAGGTAGCCAAAGTATTGAAGTTTCAGCTTCAGCATCAGTCCTTCCAATGAATATTCAGGACTGATTTCCTTTAAGATGGACTGGTTGGATCTCTTTGCTGTCCAAGGGACTCTCAAGAGTCTTCCCCAACACCACAGTTGAAAAGCATCAATTCTCCGGTGCTCAGCTTTCTTTATAGTCCAACTCTCACAATCATACATGACTACTGGAAAAACCATAGCTTTGACTAAATGGACCTTTGTTGGCAAGTAATGTCTCTGTTTTTTAATAAGCTGTCTAGGTTGGTCATAACTTTTCATACAAGGAGCAAGCATCTTTTAATTTCATGGCTGCAGTCACCATCTGCAGTGATTTTGGAGCACCCCACCCCAAAATAAAATCTGTCACTGTTTACACTGTTTCCCCATCTGTTTGCCATGAAGTGATGGGAAGAGATGCCATGATCTTAGTTTTCTGAATGTTGAGTTTTAAGCCAACTTTTTCACTCTCCTCTTTTGTTTTCATCAAGAGGCTCTTTAGTTCTTTTTCACTTTCTGCCATAAGGGTGGTGTCATCTGCATATCTGTGGTTACTGATATTTCTCCCAGCAATCTGGATTCCAGCTTGTGGTTCATCCAGTCCAGCATTTTTTATGATGTACTCTGCATGTAAGTTAAATAAGCAGGGTGACAATATACAGCCTTGATGTACTCTTTTCCTGAGTTGGAACCAGTCTGTTGTTCCATGTCCAGTTCTAAGTGTTGCTTCTTGACCTGCATACAGATTTCTCAAGAGGCAGGTCAGGTGGTCTGGTATTCCCATCTCTTTAAGAAGTTTCCACAGTTTGTTGTGATCCACACAAAGGCTTTGGCATAGTCAATAAAGCAAAAATATATGTTTTTCTGCAACTTTCTTGCTTTTTCAGTGAGCCAATGGATGTTGGCAATTTGATCTCTGGTTCCTCTGCCTTTTCTAAATCCAGCTTGAACATCTGGAAGTTCATGGTTCACATACTTTTGAAGCCTGGCTTGGAGAATTTTGAGCATTACTTTGCTAGCGTGTGAGTGTAATTGTGTGGTAGTTTGAGCATTCTTTGGCATTGCCTTTCTTTGGAATCGGGATGAAAACTGATCTTTTCCAGTCCTGTGGCCACTGCTGAGTTTTCCAAATTTGCTGGCATATCGAGTGCAGCACTTTCACAGCATCATCTTTCAGGATTTGAAATAGCTCAAATTCCATCACCTCTATTAGCTTTGTTCTTACAGATGCTTCCTAAGGCCCACTTGACTTCCCATTCCAGGATGTCTGGCTCTAAGTGAGTGATCACACCATTGTGATTATCTGGGTTGTGAAGATCTTTTTTGTACAGTTCTTCTGTGTACTCTTGCCACCTCTTCTTAATACCTTCTGCTTCTGTTAGGTCCCTACCGTTTCTGTCCTTTATTGTGCCCATCTTTGCATGAAAAGTTACCTTGGTATCTCTAATTTTCTTGAAGAGATATCTAGTCACTTCACTCACCAAAAAAACATAAACCAAATACCAATATTCACTGTCAAAACTCTGGCTATTTCAAAGATAAATGCGGATTTAGTCTTGTCAAATAAGTTTTATTTTATTGCATTCATTTAACAAATAAATAGTTTTTTCATGTCTATGAGAGGCTATAAGTTTGTAATATAAAATGATGATAAAATAGACAGAGTTCCTGCCTTCAAGACACTTACAGCTGAATGAGAGAAACTAGAATTAAATGAGCAATTATATATAAGCCCCATGACCTATCTGGTGCACTGGGAGTCACTGTGAATGTATTCAGTAGCTACCTTGGATTTTGAGAGTCAATTTAAGGCTTCCTGGAGAAAGATGTTGACTAAAAAATATAGTCACGACCTGAAAGCAGAGAGTTGTTTTATTTGGTGGGAATGTTTAGGAATCTGAGACCAAGAGACAGCATCTCAGTAGCCCTCAGAAAACTGCTCCAAGGAGGCAGTGGGGAATATAAGCTACATACAAGTTTGCAACAAAGGGAGCAGGCGTTCTGAACATCAAAGATCAGACATCAAGTTAAGGAATTTAGCATTCTATGTATGGGAAGATACAAGCCTCTCGGCTCACTGAATTCATTCTTTCACATGCACCTCAGCTAACTGGGAGCAATCCTGTTTCCTTGTTCATCTTGCTTCTTGCATTCCCCTGACTCCTCAGTAATCAGCATGGGGGGTGGCAGCATCCGCTGGATCTTAGTTTTGGGAGCTCTCATTCGTATTTGGAGGCCAGAAATTGCTGATGGCCGTAACATTTCTTGTTGATTAATATGGCAGGAGATATTTTCATTTCACAAAGATATACTTAACCAGGTGTTGGAGAAGACTCTTGAGAGTCCCTTGGACTGCAAGGAGATCCAATCAGTCCATTCTGAAGGAGATCAGCCCTGGGATTTCTTTGGAAGGAATGATACTAAAGCTGAAACTCCAGTACTTTGGCCACCTCATGCGAAGAGTTGACTCTGATGCTGGGAGGGATTGGGGGCAGGAGGAGAAGGGGACGACAGAGGATGAGATGGCTGGATGGCATCACTGACTCGATGGACATGAGTCTCAGTGAACTCCGGGAGTTGGTGTTGGACAGGGAGGCCTGGCGTGCTGCGATTCATGGGGTCACAAAGAGTCAGACACGACTGAGCGACTGATCTGATCTGATCTGATCTGATACTTAACCAAGGGGTTTCCCAAGTGGTGCTAGTGGTAAAGAACCCACCTGGCTATATAGGAGACAAAAGAGATTTGTCAGGTTTGATCCCTGGGTCAGGAAGATCCCCTAGAAGAGGATCCATGGCAACCCACTCTGGAATTCTGGCCTGGAGAATCCCATGGACAGAGGGACCTGGCGGGCTGCAGTCCATGGAGTTGCAAAGAGTTGTACATGACTGAAGCGAATTAGCACACACCCAGCACACAAAGAGTGATTCAAAGAAAATTTTTTTTTCTGAAAAAGGATACATGAAGTGTTGTTCAAAGACTCACTCTAAGCCAAAAAGAGATAATCAACCTTCCAGGAATGGAAGAGCATAAAAGAAAAAAAATAATTAAAGCAGGAAAATAAATGCAGAAATAGGCAAACAGATAGATATAAACAGTCTAGCTTTACTTTTCAAGTGTATAAATCATTGTCTCATTTTTAAGCATCTGATTTTTGAAAAGTATATTGAAAAGCCTGCTATAATTTTCACATCTCTTGCCTGGATGATTGTTTCCTATATAATCTCTTAACTGATCTCTTATACCTCGTGTTCCCCCACAGTCTCCCCCTCCACATCAAGCTTGGGTTTTCTTTCAAAAATCCAAATTTGATCATATCACTCCATTGATTAAAAGAATACATTCCCTCAGGATAAAGACCACAAATCTTAACCAGTCCTGTGTGGACTGGTTATCTCTGCAGCCTCAAGTCACTGCATGTTCTTTTCCCCATGATGTCTGGCTCTACCTACTATGGCTTTTCTTTCAGTTTCTGGGAAATGTATTGTGCCCTACTGCAACATGGCTTTTGGACAACTTGTGTTTTCAGCCAGAAGCCTCCTTCTTCCTTACTTTTATTTTCTCTGCTACTGCTGCTGCTGCTAAGTTGCTTCAGTCATGTCCAACTCTGTGTGACCCCATAGACGGCAGCCCACCAGACTCCCCTGTCCCTGGGATTCTCCAGGCAAGAACACTGGAGTGGGTTGCCATTTCCTTCTCCAATGCATGAAAGTGAAAAGTGAAAGTGAAGTCCCTCAGTCGTGTCCAACTCTTAGCGACCCCATGGACTGCAGCCTAACAGGCTCCTCCATCCATGGGATTTTCCAGGCAAGAGTACTGGAGTGGGGTGCCATTGCCTTCTATTCTGGTTCCTGTCAAATATGCCTTCTTTGTGAAGTCTTCCTAACACCCACATCCCAAACCAGAAATGATCAAATCCTCCTATTACATGCTTTTCTAAAGGCATACAGCTTTTCTTTCATGACACCAACTACCATTTCATTTATCTATTTAGCTGTGTAATTATTAATTAGTGCTCCTCTCTTGCAGTAGGTCATGAGTATAATGAGGGCAGGGACTCCATATGCTCTAAGGGCCAAAAGGACAGGGATTCTTTTATGTTTTACTCATTACTGTATCCCCAGCACTCAGCACTGTGCTTAATTGTTGTTCAGTCAATAGGTCATGTCCAATTCTTTGCAACCCCATGGACTGCAGCATGCCAGGCTTCCCTGTCCTTTGCTATTTCCTACAGTCTGCTGAAACTCATGTCCATTGAATTGGTGATGCTTTTTCTATGAACCAACAGGTTGGCAATTTGATCTCTGGTTCCTCTATTTGGTGCTCATGTTCACTCACTAAGTCGTGTCCAACTCTTTGTGACCCCATGGACGGTAGCCCATCAATCTTCCCTGTCCATGGGATTTCCCAGGCAAGAATGCTGGAGTGGGTTGCCATTTCCTTCTCCAGGGGATCTTCCTGATCCAGGGATCAAACCTGCATTTTCTGCACTGGCAGGTGATTCTTTACCAGTGAGTCACCTGGGAAGCCCCCCCCTCCCCTACTTGGTACTGTCAATGAAGAAAAAAAAATGTTGCCTGGTCTTTTCAGTAAAGATAAGATGTTACAGCTATCAGGCCTTCACATACAGATGCCCTGAAGGTGAGCCCTGAGGGAAGTCAGGATAGAAACAGGATGCCCACCATCTACCAATCAACTGCTGCAACTACCACCCCCCTTCCCCTCCCCGCTCCTGCCTCCAGTGTGCACCCTGAAGAGATTCATTATGAGAAAGCTCAGGATACTGGCCCCAGATGGCTGAGGTACATATCAAAGTAATGATTTCAATGATCCCAAACTCTTGCATCTTCCCATAAATGCTAAATTCCTTAACATGAGATATCTGGTTTTCTTTAATTAACAGTAATCTTTGATGTTCTGACTATCTGGTCTTTGTTGCAAACACTCCTTATCCTGGCTACTTCCTCCCCTCTTCAGGGTAGTCTATCAGAGCTATCAAAGAGGTGGTTTCCTGAGCTTATGTCCTCAGTTTTGTTGGCTGAATAAAACATCATTCTTTTTTCTTTCTGTCAACAGTTTGTAGTTCAGTTCAGTTCAGTTCAGTTCAGTCGCTCAGTCGTGTCCAACTCTTTGCGACCCCATGAATCGCAGCACGCCAGGCCTCCCTGTCCATCACCAACTCCCAGAGTTCACTCAGACTCACATCCATCGAGTCAGTGATGCCATCCAGCCATCTCATCCTCTGTCGTCCTCTTCTCCTCCTGCCCCCAATCTCTCCCAGCATGAGTCTTTTCCAATGAGTCAACTCTTCGAATGAGGTGGCCAAAGTACTGGAGTTTCAGCTTTAGCATCATTCCTTCCAAAGAAATCCCAGGGCTGATCTCCTTCAGAATGGACTGGTTGGATCTCCTTGCAGTCCAAGGGACTCTCAAGAGTCTTCTCCAGCACCATAGTTCAAAGGCATCAATTCTTTAGCGCTCAGCTTTCTTTACAGTCCAACTCTCACATCCATACATGACCACAGGAAAAACCATAGCCTTGACTAGATGAACCTTTGTTGGCAAAGTAATGTCTCTGCTTTTCAATATGCTATCTAGGTGGATCATAACTTTTCTTCCAAGGAGTAAGTGTCTTTTAATTTCATGGCTGCAGTTACCATCTGCAGTGATTTTGGAGCCCAAAAAAATAAAGTCTGACACTGTTTCCACTGTTTCCCCATCTATTTCCCATGAAGTGATGGGACCAGATGCCATGATCTTCGTTTTCTGAATGTTGAGTTTTAAGCCAACTTTTTCACTCTCCTCTTTCACCTTCATCCAGAGGCTTTTTAGTTCCTCTTCACTTTCTGCCATAAGGGTGGTGTCATCTGCATATCTGAGGTTATTGATATTTCTCCCGGCAATCTTGATTCCAGCTTGTGTTTCTTCCAGTCCAGCATTTCTCATGATGTACTCTGCATATAAGTTAAATAAGCAGGGTGACAATATACAGCCTTGACATACTCCTTTTCCTATTCGGAACCAGTCTGTTGTTCCATGTCCAGTTCTAACTGTTGCTTCCTGACCTGCATACAGGTTTCTCAAGAGGCAGGTCAGGTAGTCTGGTATTCCCATCTCTTTCAGATTTTTCCACAGTTTATTGTGATCCAGACAGTCAAAGGCTTTGGTATAGTCGATAAAGCAGAAATAGATGTTTTTCTGGAACTCTCTTGCTTTTTCCATGACCCAGCGGATGTTGGCAATTTGGTCTCTGGTTCCTCTGCCTTTTCTAAAACCAGCTTGAACAACTGGAAGTTCACGGTTCACGTATTGCTGAAGCCTGGCTTGGAGAATTTTGAGCATTACTTTACTAGCCTGTCAGATGAGTGCAATTGTGCGGTAGTTTGAGCATTCTTTGGCATTGCCTTTCTTTGGGATTGGAATAAAAACTGACCTTTTCCAGTCCTGTGGCCTGCTGAGTTTTCCAAATTTGCTATTTCTTGACTGAAGGAATTAGTGTCATATTCAAGAAAGCTAGTTTTAAGTCAAGTTTTTAATGTCCTTTAGGATAAATTACGGGAAACAAGGTTGACCCATGGCAGACTGACAAGTGGCCTAAAAACAGAGCTGAATGTCTGTCTATGTTTCTGCAAAACCAGCTCCACTCCCCTGGTTAATGTCTCTGTGTGTTCACATTCATGCAAAAACCCTGCTGTCCTTGGCCCTGGAAGAAAACTGAGAGGACTGTTTTCTGATTGTTTGAGTCCAGGGTTCCTTCTGGAGAGTCTTGCTATTTTTGAGTGCAAGTCAGTTTTATGTAATATATCCATTACTTGCAATTTCATCATTACCTGTCTGAAATGCTAGGGAGGGAGTAGCATTGGATGTAGAAAATATTTATTATTTTCAAATAGGTCATGTGGTGTTATGATGCAATGAAAGAATCAATACCTGGGGTTTGATGGCCCAGTTTATATTGATATTTCCATTATGCCACTAAATCTCCAGAAGCCTGTGCAAATTACTGAACTTTCAGATAAGGTTAACTCTCAAGAGGGATTTCAGGCCCCTGCCTGTCTTCGAGTTGAAAAGTGTAATACCTGAAAACCATTACTGAGTTCTCTGACAGAGCAAAACAATCTTATACCTCACAGAATCAAAATTCCATATTTAGATATAAGGGTTTCCTTTTTTCTTTTTTAAAGTTTATAATTTGATTTGACAAACAGCCTCTGGACTATTGCCTCAATTTGAAATAGAAGCTTAATCAGTTTTCATATATTTGGAAGTTAGGTTTATTTTATTTGCTTTGATTTATTAAATCATATATTTATTGAACTTTTAATTATGGTGGTATTGAGTAAGGGTAAAAATCAGTTTATAAAACATGGCATTGAGTTGATTTCATTGAGAAAGTATCATTCAGTTTTAATTCTTGCTTTTTAAAAGAAATTTGTTTTATTTCCTTTTTTGACAATATGAATCACTGTTTCTACATTATATGCTAACTTTCTCTCTTGATATTTTCCCATTGATGTGAGAGATAGCTTAATGACACAGATCCTCATTTTAGCACTACTATTAAATCCTACAATACCCTTAGGCTGACTTAGAATTTCATGTAAGTATTGCCTCTTTTTGGTTTGTTTTGAAATTGCTTTTAAAAAAAGGATGAGACCATTTTAAGAGAGGTTTTAGGTTTTTAATTTAGTTTAAGATGGTAATCTGAGGCCACTCTGTTCCTAAAGAGTTCATTAAAAATTTTTATAAACTAAAATTTCATGGCAATGAACAAAGAATGGAGTCATTAATGAACTAAAAACTCTAATATTCTGGAATGAAGGAAAGTACATGAAAAAGAATAGTTGATGAAACTAGATGGAAATAGCCACTATCTAGAATATTTTCTGGGAGAAGGCAATGGCACCCCACTCCAGTACTCTTGCTTGGAAAATCCCATGGACAGAGGAGCCTGGAAGGCTGCAGTCCATGGGGTCGCTGAGGGTCGGACACGACTGAGGGACTTCACTTTCACTTTTCACTTTCATGCATTGGAGAAAGAAATGGCAACCCACTCCAGTGTTCTTGCCTGGAGAATCCCAGGGATGGGGCATCCTGGTGGGCTGCCGTCTATGGGGTCCCACAGAGTCGGACACGACTGAAGTGACTCAGCAGCAGCAGCAGCAGCAGAATATTTTCTGAGGACCCCACCACTGAGTAAGTAATCAGCATGCCTGCAGGACTGTAGAGAGATTCCAAGGCAAGAAGGAGAAGTGTCTATAACTCCTTCAGGGAAAAATCCCATCTTGCTTTGCATTCTTGATGCGATTGCTTACCACATACGTCCTTTTAATATCTTTGTGTCTACCTCATTTCTCTCAAGTCCATATCCAATACCTTTCTATCAGAGATACTCCTTAACCACTTTATGTAAACAAGAACTATCTCTAGCCTTTCCCTCAAACCTGTCACTCTATATCCCTTCTATTCTTCTTTAATTTTCTTCACAATACCTACTATGTTCTAACTTGCTCAATGCTTCTTTTATGAAAAACGTAACTTTGATAAGAGCAATTTGTCTGTTTGGTTAGCTAATTTTATAGACCATCAGTACCATTCTGGGGATTGATTAAGTGAATGAATGATTGAACTGTGGCTATAAATTTTTGTTGTGCTCTTCACCCCAACTTCATACTTTTCCATTACAATATTTAGAGTATTTAGTAGCCAGATATTTACTCCTAATTTGGTTGTGTGGAAAAGGGAATTCTCTAAAAAATGAATAAACTATCAAAAGCAAACTGGCCACTGGTGTTGATGTTTGTGCTTTGTGTATATGAGAGTTTCCCAACACAATGGCCAACTCCTCATCAATTTACCAAAGTCCACCATTGCCCTGTCATCTTACTTACTTCATTCTTAAGCAAAACTGTCAAAACTTGCTGTATAATTGAAGAAAGAATATGGGAAAATAATGGTCAAGCAAAACAAACAGAAACATCTTACTCTAAAAGAAACAAAGAAAATAAATTTAAAAATTTTAACAAAAATCTAACTCATATCCTTAGAGAGGTTTGAGAAGATACTACATCCTCAGCATTAGGACAAAATTCTGTGAAGGAACAAAAACAATAAAAAGCCCTTAGTAATTAAAAATAAACCAGCTATAATTTAAAAAGAAAGCCAAAACAAGGAAAAACAAAATCAAGGGAATCCCCCAAAATACAGTTAAGAAAGAAAAGATAAAAGGTAAAGAAGATTAGCCCAAAAGATTCAAGTTTCAACTATTAAAGATTCCAGAAAATAAAATGAAAGAAATGAGATTCTTAATTTGAAAAATTAACATTCTAGAAATGAAGAAAAGCATAGACCTTTAAATTAAAAAATACTAATATATACAAAGAAGAAAAAATACAAAAGTATCATATGTTAAAGTAGCATGTGGAACATCACTGTGAAACTGCAAAACAGTAAGAATAAAGAAAAATTCTTCAAAGCCTCCACTGAAGTGAAAAACAAAAGAACTGCAACAATAAAAAAAAAAAGAAGTGGTCACCACTAGAGAATGGGAATCGTAAGAAATCATAAAATTCTCTTCAACAGCACAAGATTCTGGCGTACATAGATAATAGGCTGTACAAAAAATACAATGCTAAAATAAAATTTGGCACAATTTTGAGTTAGTGGTGCTGTGTTGGAAAGGAGAATCCACTGAGCATTCCTTTGAACTCTGGCGATTTGATATTTAACCATGAGATAAGGAAACATAACCATAGTACACCACTTGCCTCTATTTTTTCTTACACTCATGAAAGAAAAGATACTGTTAATCAATTTTTAATTTTTAGATTTAATCCATAGACAAAGTAAAAAGATTTAATGGTGTCTATCAAATGTAATGTAAATAGAATAAAATCAGCCCTGTCTAGGGAGAGCAAAACTACAACTGACAAAGATTGGAGGGTAGATAGAGGCGACATGTAGATAAACACAGTATATACATAGCCCTATTTTACAAAGTGGAGTCACGAGACACTGTGTAGAAAGTACATAACAGAAATACAAGAAAACATTTCAATTTCAAAGATTACTAATAGAAGAAAACAATTTCAAAATTACATTGTGAGGAAGGGGACACAAATGTGAGCTAAATCTTAATCTACAATAGGAAGAAGTCTGTAGAGGGCATCTAAATTGATAAATTAAGAGAGGAAAAAGATAGGCATATTATTTAGAAATTAGGAAGCATCAACAAAACTAAAAATTGAAATGGTTAAAAATTTGGGAGGAAACAAGACAGGGAAAATGCTTCCATATTCAAAACTTACATGGGTACATTTTAAATGTATTTAAATTGTTGACAAATTCTAATTAAAGTAAAATACAAACAAATAAAGCATGCAAAGGCCTTTCACCAAGTGCTAGACTACTAGAAAAAGCCAACATTCTTTTAAAAATAAAGAGAAAAATTATGATACATAAAAGGAAATATATTTGTGTAGTTTTTTATTTTGATATAATTTCAAACTTACAGAAATATTTCAAGAATACTACCAAGAATTCCTATTTTGTTTACATTTTGCCTATCTCCTCTGTTATTTGTTCTTTACACATACATGCACATACACTTTTTTCTGAGCCATTTTTGAATAAATTTCAGACATTGTGTTCTTTTACTAAACACTTCAGTGTATATTTTTTTAAGAACAAAGATATTTCCTTTCATAGTCACAGTACAACTATCAAAACCAGGACATTTAACATTGACATCCTACTGTTATCTATCCCAAAGGTCATATTGTTTCCTTGTTGTCACAAGCGTTCCCCAATTCAACTGTCTTTCTTTGCTAACTATATTTTTCACATTCTAGTTTAATCGAGGATCACAGATTGCAGTTAGCGATCATGTCATTTTAATATGGGACAGCTCATCAGTCTCTGTATTTCATGACCTTGACATTTTTCAAGAGGCAGGCAAGCTACTTTATCTCTCACTTTGAATTTGTTTGATGTTTCCTTAATATTAAATTCAGGTTATTATTTTTTTGGCAGAGATGTTACAGAAAAAAGATTGTGTTCCCAACAAGCTCCTGCTGTACAGCACATGGAATTCTGCTCAACGTTATGTGGGTGCCTAGATGGGAGAAGGTTTGGGGGAGAGTAGATACACATATGTGTATGGCTGAATCCCTTTGCTATTCACCTGAAACTATCACAGTTTGTTAATTAGCTATATCTCCAATACAAAAAAAAATTTATTTTATAAAATTACTTACAAAGTAATTTATTTTACAAAATAAAAAGTTAAAAAAAAAAAGAAGTCTGTGTTCTCATTGCATCCCATCCGAGGCACATGATGTTGATTTGTTCTATTACTGGTAACATTATCTGTGATAATTTGGTTAAGGTAGAGGACTCCAGATTTCTCCAGTATAGATTAAATTTTTCCTTTCTACAATTGCAAAATAGTTATTTGACACTATATAAATATCCTATTTCTCATTTTCAGAGAAAATTTTTATCCACTAGTTTTAGCATGAAAAATGTGGTATTTTACATGGAAAGAATGTAAAAGAATGTTTTGGGGAATATTAATCTTTGATTTTTATTTCTGTATTCAAGAACCTTTAGTAAATGTCTCAATACTTCAAGGAAATTATAGGGAGATTTAAAACCACCAGTGTTGATTTCACATATTCATTGCAATTTGTAATTTTTAAAAGGCATTTCTTTTACATGTATGTTTAGTAATTTAGGCTTTTTCTAGCAATAGGTTAATAATCAGTTGTTTCTAATAATACTCCACTGAATCACTGAAAGTTGAAAATAAAGGTTATATTACAAATTTCATCTGTACTTTGGAAAGGATTAGTGCTGTTTATCTTATCAGCACAAGCACTGGGTAATTGTATCCTTTATTTACTAATAATTAGGGGGTAGATTTATATCACAAGAAATATGCACAATAAAACCAGCCATAACTTAGCTTGGCTTGTGAAAAAAAGGAAAGGAAAACAAGATAATAGATTGATGTCACCAGTGTATGAATTTGTGAAAAGCAATGGCAATTAAAAATAAAATTCTCAAATACAAGCGACAAAACAATGATAGATGTCTTTGGAATAAAGAACAAACAAAATTTAAATATATAAAACTAGATTTATTGTACATACACAATTGTATTCGATTCTTTTAGTAAGCAAACATCCTACAAACTTTAAACTATTCTTTCAAACTTATAGATAGATGTGATTTGACATCCTAAAAATTTGGAGTTGCCATGAAGTAGTGATACAAAGTTTTCCATTTTCCTAGTGTATAACACAGTATGTAGAAAAGAGCAGAAAGGGACATTACCAAAAAGATTTGGCTGGAAATGCAATGAAGGACAACTAAGGCTAGAATGCGTAAGAGATATAATGAGTAAAGGCGTGTGTGTGCGTGCTCAGTCATTCAGTTGTGTCAGACTCTCTGTGACCCTTTTGACTGTAGCCTCCAGGCTGCTCTGTCCATGCAGTTTTCCAGGCAAAAATACTGTAGTGTGTTGCCATGTCCTACTCCAGGGTATCTTTTCAACCCAGGGATCAAAGCTGTGTCTCCTGTGTCTCCTGCATTACAGGTGGAGTCTTTACCCACTGAACCATCAGGGAAGCCAAAAATAGTAAAAAGAGCAAAGTATCATCATTCTGGAAAAATCTAGAGCATGACTATTGGATTTTACTTTTAATGGTAATGGTGAGATGTTTTGGCCACCTCATGCGAAGAGTTGACTCATTGGAAAAGACTCTGATGCTGGGAGGGATTGGGGGCTGGAGGAGAAGGGGACGACAGAGGATGAGATGGCTGGATGGCATCACTGAGTCGATGGACGTGAGTCTGAGTGAACTCCAGGAGTTGGTGATGGACACGGAGGCCTGGCGTGCTGCGATTCATGGGGTCGCAAATAGTCGGACACGACTGAGTGACTGAACTGAATTGAACTGAGATGTTACTTTTACGGGGGAAGGTGCTGAGCTTTATTTTATCATGGTAAGCTTCAGAAATTGGCAGCACAGTCCTGCGAGGTAGCCTACCAGCAGTTGGTTAAAGAGACAGAAAGATTAGTCTTATTAACACTGAGTCATTTCTGTGTGTGTGTGTATGGTTCTTTTTTTTGTTTGTTTGTTCATTTGTTTATTTTACATGTATCCATGCCTTCTTAGATTCTTTTCCCAGTTAGGCCATTACAGAGTTCCCTGTTCCAGAGTAGGTCCTTGTTATCTATTTTATATACAGTAATGTGTAAGAAAAGAGAATATCCACAGTTATCTGAGATGGCTATTTAAATACCTCTCCCTTTGCCAACTATCTTGGTGAAGCCAAATTTTCTTCAAATAATTCAACCAAAACAATATAGTACAACACACCAAATGCAGAAAAAGAGATGAGAACCCAGTTTTCCTTTATTTAGCCAGAATCGAAGACAGAGGCAAAAATGTAAAACAATGTCAGTCTTCTCACTATTTTGGTTCATTTTTTAAAGTACAGCTAGTTTTCATTAAAAAAAAAAATCTTAAAAAACACTCATTTTTCATGCAGACAAATCTGTGGCAGTCCAGACAACTTCCAGGGGAAACAGACATAGAAGGAGGGCACACCACCAGGGATTTCACTTTCTGCACAGCTAGCCTACGTGTAGAAAAAGAAGAGAAACCACTGGATACATTCCAGTGGTTGGAAGAGAGATAAGTCAGATCTTCGGTCACTAAAGCCCAAATGATACTCCTTTCTTGTATCTCTCTCATCTGTCTCATTTCTTCATCCCTACTCCCTATTCTTTGGTGTAAGCCTGAATCATCTCCTGACTCAGTCAAGTAGTGGTCTCTGCCTCTAGTTTCTTTGACCTCTCTCTCTAATCTATTTTCTGCCCCACTGTGCTACCACAGTGATCTTTATAAAATGTTCAGCTGACCAAAGCTTTCCTCTGATAAAAATTTACTAGCTCTCTTATGCCTTCAGTTTTAAATCTAAATTGTGATTCAGACAAATTTACTTCTAAAAATTCTCAAGTTTCCTCTGTCATTAAACACCCTGCGGCTGCTGCTGCTAAGTCGCTTCAGTCGTGTCTGACTCGGTGTGACCCCGTAGACGGCAGCCCACCAGGCTCCCCCATCCCTGGGATTCTCCAGGCAAGAACACTGGAGTGGGTTGCCATTTCCTTCTCCAATGCAGGAAAGGGAAAAGTGAAAGTGAAGTCACTCAGTCATGTCCAACCCTCAGCAACCCCATGGACTGCAGCCCTGGCTCTTCTAAAAATGCTGGATACTTTACCTGAAACAGCATCTCCTCTCTTCCTCACCTTATTAATTCATACTAAATTCCTTTTTAGGCTTACTTGTATCAAATGCCACCTCTAGAAAGCCTTCCTTTTCCCTAAAATAGGTGTCCTTCCTAAGTGTTATTGTAACTTTATAGGCTTTCCTCTCTTACCTTCAGTCACACTGTGATTACCTTGAGTGACTTGCACAGCCTGAAAAATAATAATTCTCAGTACCCTTGTTGAGTGAAAGAGGGAAGCTAAAAAATAAAAGAACAGATAGAAGGCAATCTTGGGGGGGGGGCCTGAGAACAGAGGGTAATTCTGTGTTCCAGAGATTAAAAATAAAGATAGCTGATTAAAACAAAGAGTAAATCAAAATGACTGCTGAATTTATCTAGAAGATCAGGGAAGACTATTACAGCTTTTCTGAAACAGAAAGTATAGCATATTTTAGGGAAATAAAAAAAGAGGAGATATATATATATATATATAATTGATCTGCATTGATTTATGATACAGACCATCACAACATCATAAAATGATTATCCTCTAACTTAAAAAAAATGTGCTAAGTTCCCTCTAATATGGCTCAATCATAAAATCTTGTTTAATTTACAGATTCTTTTATACTTGTAATAATATCACACATAGTAGCCATATGGATATGCATAAACCCATCTGTACATACTTTATCTCTCCAAACTAAAATATCAGAGCTATTTTAATCTGGTCTTCTGTGTTATCAAGCAATTGGAAATGAACAAAAAATGTTTAGTGTCTATATACATATGAGATTACTAAGAAGTACATCATGATAGTAAAGCCTAGAGTGTAGAGGGCAAAGTTTCCAACCAATTTTTCCCCAAAATCAACTGCCTGTAAGGAAATAATCTAAAATTATTATGCAAAGAGAGAATAAGATTAACTTTATTATATAAAAAAATAGGAGAAGGGGATATAGGAGGTTAACATGCCATGAAGGTTAATTTATAATCAAATCCTGCCCTAGAGTTAACTTGGAGAGCCAAAGCTTGGTGACCCATTCCAAAATGACCTTAAGAAAGGTGAGAGAAGGAAAGGTTTCTGATAGATATCAGGAAGCGAAGTATGAAAATGTAGGCCAACCAGGGATCAAAGAGCTAGGGTAGAAGAATGAACAGCAGGAGAGAGGGATCTGGAGGTTGACTGGTGAGTGCCAGGGAGTTTCATGAGTGTCCACTTCATGCCTCTGCTTGGTTTCTAGCATGATGGCTGTGGGCTGACTGGACCGTTTAAAGAACTGTGATCAGAATGGACAGGTGATGGGGTATCTCAAGTAAAATTTTAGAAATAGTAGATTTTGTCAACTAGAATGGAATGTTATATTTACTATTGTTCACCAAACTGTCCATCTAATAGAGAAGTCTATGTCCTATTGAGATGTATTAAGCAGGCACCATTAACTAGAAGTTGTCATGAATATCATTGCCTCTCTACTTTGAATCATTTAATGCTATTTGGAAATTAAACAAAATTCTTTGCTAATAAAGAGAAACAACATTTGATTCCTAATTCCAAATAGGCTGTGACATCCAGCAAAGACTTGTCAACCTTTCTTACTTAGTGACAAGAATTTAATGCATTTGGTTATTTGACCAATCTTCTTGAAAATTCTACTAAAATTTGAACTGGTTACAGTAATATGTAACCAGTAAATCAAATGAAACTTTGCAACTGAAATGAATTTAATCTATCTTACTGCAATATATGTATGTATAAACAAAAGAATGCAAAAACTAATTTGACTCAGAAAACTACAGGAATAGAAATATCCATATACACCAAAGCAACTCTCAATAAATTACTCAGGTCCATTGTATTGAAGTAAGTTGTCCAGAAAAAAATATTGAAATGTTCCTGGAACATAAACGGTATGTAGTCAGTATGGATTGAAGTTTGCATGGATAGTAAGTTGCAACTTACTTATTGAACTTACTTTCTCTATGAAACAAAACTGATGAGACTTTATGGTCTTCAGTTTTTAATAAAATCCCTGCTGGGCACTTACACAAGAAGTAAATTTATGGATTCAGGAGTAACACAGATGATGCTTCAAAAGTAAAAGGAGTGTGTCTATTAATCTGAGACTGATTTGGAATCAGTGTCTTAAGGGTGACCTTCATCGATTAGTATCATATGAATTGAGACAGTTCCACTGCAGTTGACATACATATGTTTATCCAAAACTCCTTGGTCTTGGGGAATCACCTGCCCCTCTGATTTGGTAGTCCTTTTTATTTCATGTGGTTTTAATAGGACTGACAAAGTAAGGCTTTAAAAGTAAGGTCCCAGACCTGACCAATCTGAGTTCTTTCTCAAGCTGATCAGATTGATTGTTTGAGACATCAGAGTATAGCTGAAGATGGACAGGTGAGAAGCTTCCTAGGGACTTTTGCCAGAGCTGTCTGGAAGAACACTCCCTTCTTTGGGAAGCACAGGCTATAAGGACTTCATATTGCTGGTGTTGCCAGAAGCCATCTTTCAAACATATGAAGTGCTGTCATTTGAAACTGAAGACAAGCAGAGATGAGCAAAGCTGAGAAACAGAGCGAGGCCGAAGTATGACATCATTTAATACTTGAATCTAGCTGAGGTCTACATAGGAAGAAATTCCTTTTGGTCCTCTCAGCCAAGAAAATGGGTGAATTTCTTTATTTAAATTTAAATGAATTTGAATTGGATTTCTGTCATTGAAATTAAAGGAGGCCTGATTAATTCACCATGAATGGCTAAAATCAATGGCTCCCAAACATTTATAGTATAACAATAATAATAGTTCAAAGACCAACTTCCTTGTACTTCATCTTCTGAAAGTGTAAGTCCCTCAGTCGTGTCCAACTCTTTACGACCCCATGGAATGTAGCTCACTAGTTTCCTCTGTCCATAGAATTCTCCAGGCAAGAATACTGGAGTGGGTTGCCATTCCTTTCTCCAGAGGATCTTCCTGACCCAGGGATCAAACCCAGGTCTCCTGCATTGCAAGAAGATTCTTTACCATCTAAGCCTGCCCAACTATTTCTACTCCTTCATCCACTTGTGCATCTGGTTTCCCTGCAAAGGTAAATTAACGTTTTCAATTGATCAGGATTGTGAATCTATCATTTTCCCCACAGACTTTGAATCCTTCATGGAGACCTGCAAGTATCACTGAGAATGGACAGTCTTCAAGACAGTGATGATTCTAAAACAGTTCCCAACAGTAAATAAATACATCAGGTCTAGCATCCCTCACTTAAGCAAATCATATATGTAGTAAAGGCCTGAGACAATGGTCTCTATCACTTGTAGGGTCCCTATCATCTCAGTCTTTTTGTTACTGAGCCCAAGTTTGTTCTGCTCACCACATTATGAACCAATGAATCACAGACGAGATGTTGAGGCAAGGAATACAACTTTATTCAGAAAGCTGGCTGACCGAGAAATTGGAAGACTAATGTCTCAAAATAACCATCTTCTGAGGTCTGGATGCCTGGTTCTTTTACAGAACACAGAAAGGGAGAAGGTGAGAAAATAGAGTAAAAAGGCCATTAATCTTGCAAATATCTCTTGGAATGGCTAGCCTCTGGAAGAGAGTGTATTAATTTCTTCCTTCCTGTAGCCGTCTACAGGTGGACAAGGTCATGAAAAAAGGCATTTTGGCTTAACCCTTAGGCAAAGGAGCAAGGTTCCCAGAGGTAGGCCATTATGGATAAATGGTATCCTTTTAGTAAACAAAAGCAATGGGAAATAAAGTTTAAGTAAAAGAAGCTGATCCCACCATGGAATCAGTTTTCCCCTGTAGCACTTTTGTTTATAACTCACCACCAATTTATATATGTACATTATTTATCCACCTCTGTTTATCCATCTTAGAAAAACTGAGGAAGCATTATAGTGGTTGATGTTAAGTCCTTAAGTGGTTGACATGAATACATAAGGTATTTTGACAACATATCCTTGAGAAAGCAAAGATCTCTTAAGGCTTAAGCCTGTGTTTCAATCCCAATCATCAGAACTTAAAATGTAGGCTCCAGGGTCTCAGTCTGGCCCTGCTGGATCAAAGTCTGTGAAGCTGAGGTCTAGTTCATTTTTAATCAACTCCCCACTTGGCTTAAGTCCATAATTTGAAACTACCAGTACTGAAACCAGTACATAACTTTGACCACCAACTTAGATAAATTTAAGTTAGTTTATTCTTAATGCTGTACTCAGATATTTTCTAATTTTAATGTCAATATGAAACAATTGAATCTTGTTACGGTACATGTGCAACAGCTCTGAGGTAAGGCCTGAGATTCTGTATTTTCAACAAGTTCCCAGGTAGTGCTGATAGACTTTGTCTAGGGATATGAAAAGAATCAACAAAAATACATACAATTGAAAAGAATATGTAGCACTACTGTTTGGGATTAACATATACACATCACTATATATAAAATATATAACCAAAAAGGACCTACTCTATAGCACAGGCAACTCTACTCAATATTTTGCAATAACTTATAAGGGAAAATAACCTGAGAAAGAATATACAGATATAGATATCTGAGTCACTGTACTCTACACTATAACACAACACTGTAAATCAACTATACTTCAGTTAAAAATAAAAATTAGTAAATCTGGCCTATGGAAAAATTAAAGTAGAACAGAGATAAGAATATCACATGAAAACACAATTTACCCTCACGCTATGCAGTTGTAGAAGAAGCCTGCGATTCTATTTTCCTGGCAGCTAAGTCAAATAAGAAAAAACACATTCTTACATTCTTCCCAGGATGCATAAAAAGCAAAACAAGCCTTAAAAAGAAGCACACATTCTGTGAACACTGTGAGATGCAATGTATATGATAATTCTTTTATCTGTCTTTTTCTTACTTTACCTTTCATATAAGGTCTCCGGGCATAATAAGGAAATGTAATTGAGAAAGAATAGTTCCATTGGAGCCAAAAACTTCTGATCAAAATATGTAATTCTCTGGTGGCTTTGCTTCATACACCGTAAAATTTATAATAGCTAGAGAAATGGATGGGAATGCCTTCTAAGCAGGTTAGGTGCCAGGAAAATTTGGTAAATCCCAAAAGGGCTATTAAACTCTTTTTTTCTACCATGAAAAAGACAACAGAATTGTCTTAGCACATTTGATCACATTGGCCCAGTATAAGGTAAAAATAGTACCTACCTTGGCAGTGACACGTAAAACAGAATGGGCAATCAGATCACACAAGCTTTAAGTTATTTAGCTCTGACGTTCAAGTTTCCCACTCCTTCTTTTCTTAATTCACACCAAAAGAAGGGACTGCCTTCCTCTTCCTCTATTTTGGGTCATGTATACATTCCCCTATTATTTCTTTTATCTGAACTGTATGATTAAGAGATCTTTTGTTCTAAAAAACCAGAGCCAACTTAAGCTAGTTTATCAAAAAAGGGGCTATTTTCTATGTGAATATAGAGACACAGCTGCTATTCAAATTATTTTCACGTCCTTGTTCTGTAGGCTATAAATCAGAGGGTTTAACATGGGAATCATAAGGGTGTAAAACAATGAGGTCATTTTGTCTTGATCTAAAGAGTAGATTGAACTTTGCCTGAAGTACATAAAAAGCTCCTGCTTCATCTCTTGTAATTGTTCCTGTCCACCTGCCTTCTTTTTTTCTTTTCTCTCTGTATAAGTTTCTGCTTCTTAGTCTGCAAGACAAGTAGAGGATGAGCATGCACATATTCTGAAATTAAAATCTCCCACATAACAATAACTTCTTTATTCAGATTCAGAATTTCAGAAGAAAGTAGTTGGTCATCTTTGCTTAGGCCAGATGATTTTCTCTTAGTACAGTCAAGTGTGGCTAGAGATGCTGATCATATTTTATTTTTAAAAAGGCTACAAAAATTTCAAGTGGTTATTATGCATATTGTATTCTACATACCATGAAATTTATTTCTTGACCTATTTTTATTTACTACTTTTGTCTTGATTTATTCACAAGCCTATATTGTTATTTTATAAAGTTCTACAATCTTCCCTGATTTTTCTGAAGTTGGTAATAATATCTGAGAAACACTTCCTATCTTTATTAATAGCTTTTAAGCTAGGACTGAAGAGCCCATTTTCATGGATACATGTGAATTTCACATGAGATACATGTTAATTTAAGTAAATACAAATATCTATCACACTGAAAAGCATCCCAAGACCATGTGTTAATAAGTAACCAATCATTTAAAGATTGTCCTGAGCCTATAACTCAGACAACACAGGAGCAGATTCTATAGCCATCTGCCCCCTTAAAAAATGACTTGTTTTGTTTGCCTGACTTATATCTCAGTTAATTCAGGAGATAGTTCTTGAGGACGGTGATTATGAGCTAAGCATTGGTTAGATGCTAGAATGAATGGCAGTAGGGGAATCTATATTATAGACAGAAGATATTAAAGAAATAGGTAATTTCAGTAAATGTGATAAATGTAAAATAACATTAAGCACAGGGTGCTATAAGATCTCCACTCTTGTGAGGTAAAGATGTTATCCCCATCATCAATTTAGAACTAAATGATGGGACATGGAGATGAGGCACAGAGTGTAGTTTCAGGGTTGGGGCACAGGCAAAGAGAAGTAGAAATGCTAAAAGATGTATTCAGAGTGTTAGTGAATGAAAACAAGAGAGAGATGGTATAAGAAGAGCATGGTCCATTCAATAGGTAAGTAAGATTTCATGACCAGAGAGTAGAGTTCATGATGGAGGAAAAAAGGAGAGATGAGATTGGGCATATAAATAGATCATACATGGTCTAAGAAATCATATCAGGACATTTGAATTTACTCCTGAAGGCAACGGGAAGCCATATTAGAAAAGTGAGGACCTGATTGATTCTCATTGTAGAACATGATTACTCTGACAATAATGTCAAAAAAGAAATGAATTTGAAAGATGGGTGAATTGAAGGAAGGAAACCTTCAATTGTTAGAATTGTACAGTTATTCAGAAGAGAGGAGACTGTGGCCTGAATTAAAATTTCGGCAGTAAGTAAGAGAGAAAGGGATAGTTTTGACATGTACAGTTGACCTTTGTACAACATGGGTTTGAACTGCATGGTTCCACTTTTATGTGGCTTTTTCAGTAGTAAATGCCATGGTACTACATGATCCAAGGTTGATCGAATCCAAGGATGCAGAATGTGGATACAGAAGAACCTTGATACAGAGCATGGAATGTAAATTATATGCAGGTTTTTAATTGCATGGAGGGTAAGCACCCCAACCCCCAGTGTTGTTCAAGGGTCAGCTGTGTTTAGAAGTTGTAAATGAAAGGAATTCGTAATTAATTGGATTAGTGGATGACCTGAATACAGGAAGAGAAGACCAAAAGTCAAGGATGATACCCAACTAAATTGACAACAAAGACGGTGCCTGAGATGTGAAAAGTAAATACCTACCATGTGATGCATTGATGTTCAGTCTCCTTAATTAGCATTTGCTTGTACATTATAAGATAAATACATTTCATCTTTATCAGTTTCCTCCCATTAAGATCATTTCAGCTACGTAATAACCTATTCCTCATGGAAAGCATGATTTCTTTGACCTTCCTGATGGGAGCCAGAATTGTGATGTATTTTTCATTAAAAACTAAAAATATGCTGTGAACTGCATTCAGAAATTCTGTACAAAAACTTTTAGTAGCAATAACCTGATTGTACTTTTCTATGATGCCATGGAATAGAAGAACCAGCTAAAATTCTTCCTCCACCCAGTGTCTGGCAGGTCAAAACAGGAAGTAAGGAGGATGTCACTAAAAATAAGGATTCCACATTTTTTCCTCTATTTTAGCTTGTCAATTGAGTGAGCCATACCCTTCCAGCAGTGCTTACCTCAGGCACAATGTGAATTGTATAAAATTTGTCTTCCATAGTAGCGATCATTTTCTTTCTCTATATTATTTCCCTTCCTTTTAATTTTTTCTTTCTTTATTTTTAATTGAAGGATAATTACAATATTGTGTTAGTTTCTGCCATACATCAATGCGGATCAGCCATAGGTATACATATATTGCCTCCCTCCCACCTGCCACCCAATCCCACCCCTCTAGGTTGTCACAGAGCCCCAGTTTGAATTCCCTGAGTTATACAGCAAATTCCCACTGGCTATTTATTTTACATATGCTAATGTATATGTCTCCATGTTACTCTCTCCATTCCTCCCTTCCCTTTTAGAGTGTCCTGTTCTAAAATGTAAAGGGTTTATTTTGATTGCTCTATCTGGACAGGAGGAACACATTTACACACAAACACTTTTAGGTAAAGATTTTAGAGTAAACCATAGGGACAAAACAATGTAATATTGTATGTTCATATTTACTGTGATTTTTTTCCCCTAGAATACTACATATAGGGTGGATATACACATATACATGGCACATGGATGGAGAAAATATTTCAAGATGCTTGCCACATCAGACCCCATAAGCAATTGCCTGGTTCATTGAGGCATCCGACTGACCCTGTTTCTTGGTGTTTGCAGTTGCATATTAAAAAAAAAATTACATTGGGTTATGGAAATGAGTTTGAGCAAACTTCAGGAGATGGTGAAGGACAGGGAAGCTTGATGTACTGCAGTCCATGGGGTTGCAAAGAGTCAGAGATGACTGAACAACAACAACATTGGGTTTTGGTCAATAAATTCTAAATATACCACTTACATACTAGTTGGGTGAAAAATATTAACAATAACAATAATAGAGTCAACTCACATCTATTGAAAGATTTAATAAGAGAGACGTCTTTTTTTGTTCCTCTAGCCCACCAAGCTTCTTTCTGCCTTAGAATGTGAAACTGCCCATTGTTTCTCTCTGGAACCTCACTGAGAATAGGAAAGTTTTCTATCTTGTTTATTGCTGCTTTAGCACCTAAAACTATTTTTGCTGCATAATACATACTGAATATATATCCCTTAGAATATGAATGGGTACTATTCATTGTTTTGTGTGTTTAATCTTATTTCCCTGACCACACTGAAGGTAGGAGCACAATAACTTCTATATTCCACATAGCAGCTAACATTCTAGACCCTAAAACTCTAAGTGCTAAAATATTACTGATGAGGCTGACAGAATGACTACATATATTAGTGAATATCCAAAAAATGTACAAAATTCAAAAGAGCAGATTAAGAAGGTATGTTAGTTTCCTACACCTGCCATAATAAATGACCACAATTCAGGTGGCTTGAAACAAGAGAACAACCCTCAGTTCTGATGGCCAAAAGCTTGAAATCAAGATGTCAGCAGAGCTGTGCTCCCTCTGAAAATTCTAGGAGAAAATTCTCTCTTGTCTCTTCCAGCTTCTAGTGGCTCCAAGGCATTCCTTGGCTTGTGGGTGCATCACTCACAGCTTGGCTTTCATCCTCACATCACCTTTTCCTCTTCTCCCTTGTATCTCTCCCATGTATGTCTCTTACAAGGACACTTATCATTGGCTTTAGGGACCATCTGAATAATCTAGAATGATCCTGTCTCAAGATCTTTAAATTAATTATATCTATAATATCCCCTTTTCCAAATAAGGTTACATTCTAAGGTTCTGGGAATTAGGAAATGGATATATCTTTTCATTTGTCACCATTCAGCCCACTATAGCAGGCAGGGTATAGTAGAAAATGCACAACCTTGATATCAGGCATGAAAGTGAAAGTCACTCAGTCATGTCTGACTCTTTGCGACCCCATGGGCTATACAGTCCATGGAATTCTCCAGGCCAGAATACTGAAGTGGGTAGCCTTTCCCTTCTCCAGGGGATCTTCCCAACCCAGGGATTGGACCCACGTCTCCCGCATTGCAGGTGGATTCTTTACCAGCTGAGCTACCAGGGGAGGCCTGATGTCAGGCATACATGAATTCAAACTCAGCTCAGACATTTACAACTAGCGTGTTAAATCTCTTTCAACCCTGGTTTTCATTATAATTATATCTGCTTTCATGAGTTGCTGAGACCACTATGTGAGATATTGTATACAGAATGAATAGCTAAGTATCTGATCCACTATGAATGCTCAAGAAATGTTCCCATTCCTTCTCACTTTGTAAGCTCTTTAACCAAAAGTACATCCCTAGTTTAAGGCTTTCTTCTAAATACCAGCTGTAGCTTTTACAGTTCTTTACTGGATATTTCTATTGTCAAAATATTCTCCAAAATCCATTCCCTATTGAATCTTATAATCAAATTTGTCAAATAATACAATCTTACAATGAAGTACAACAAAAGCCCTTTGTATGTATGTATGTATTTGTCACTCAGTCATTTCCAACTCTTTGTGACCCCATGGACTCTATAGCTTTCCAAGCTCCATTGTCCTTGGAATTCTCCAGGAAAGAATACTGGAGTGGGTTGCCATTCCCTTCTCCAGGGGATCTTCCTAACCCAGGAATCAAACCCAGGTCTCCCATATTGCAGGCAGATTCTTTACCATGTGAGCCACCACAAGTTTGAAATCTACATTCATTTTCAGATGTCTGAAGAGAATTACAAGTGGTGGGTTTGGGCCATTGTTCCTTGATGTTGCTGAGTGGAAAAAGGATATAAGTGTACCATAAGTACATCACTGTGTCTTCTAAGGCAGTGTTTCAAAAGAATAGTTTATGTGAAATATCTGAGATGTTTGCCTCATGTCCTATTTTGACTATGCCAAGAAGTAAAGTCTGTAGCCTTTCTTAGAACAAAATTAAATGAGTATTAGTGAGGTTAAAGGCTTCAATAAAGGGGCATGATATGGAACTCTCGGACACATAGAACTTCAAAAATCCTTATTTAAATGCCAAATCAATTAACATAAGAGCTTGGATGGTGGGGGAAGGGTGTGTGTTCACAACTTTATAGCCAGAAATAAGATAAGCTGAATCTTTATAACTGTCTTCAAAAACTTACATGTGTCACTAAGGACTCACTCAGCACTGTTTGATCAGTTTATTCATCAATGCAAACATCCAAGATTGTTAAATAATACCTATTCTATTTTGGACATTGTGCATGATGTGGTAAACACACACACACGCACACACAAACACACACATAAACACTGCCTTCCTGGAAGGCAGCATCTAGGAAGGGGTACAGACATGTACATAGAGAAATGCCTTGTGGTATATTAGGTTTAATACTAAGGCATAAGAGGAGCATAGAGGAAAGAGGGAGTAATTCCCTGGGGTTCCAATGCCTAGCAGAATGCCTGGCACATAGTAACTATTCAAAAAATACTTCATAGATGAAAAAGTGATTGCCTTCAGGTAAGTTTCAAATGGTAGACATGTCTAAATCAAAAATTTTGAGATCCTAAGTGAGAAACAGTCAGGCTGTGAAGAGCTGAGTTCCTGTTATTTGAGTTGATAACATGTGGAGGCATCTATAAGAATTGACAGCAGTGTTAGCTCTCACATAGTTGAGCTTCGCTGGGAAACGGAACCCAGATCAAGATCCATGATGAACTCCAGAGATCTCCAGCAACATCTTTCAAGGAATTCAGCTGCATGATGTCTTTGCTTTATCTCTACGCGCTGCTTTCACCAGCAGTTCTTGCTAGTCTCTTTTACCCCCTGCATACTGCTTCCTCTCTGTGTGTCTTTGTTTCTGCTCCGTGCTACTACCTGTGTCCCTTTCTGTGTGTTTTAACTTTCAAACTCCAGAGTCTCTATCCAATAGAGTATACATAATGTGTAGAATGAATATTCAAGGACATTTCATAGCCCACTGCCCAGTTTTTTTAAGTCTTTCTTTGCATCAGAGTGTTGTGGCTTGCCTGGGGAAGTCTTGTGATCAGAGTATGGCCAAATAAGTATAAAAAATAATGGCTGTAGACATGACGCACCCTCAGAAGACTATTTTATGCACAGTATAACAATTACAAAGGGGTATCCAGTGGTATCATGGAAACAGTTGAAATGAAACAACCTCTTGGGGGTGATCTCTAAGTTATACTTGCAGTAGTTAACTATTTGTTGAATGCATAACTGTATATTAAGTGCTGTCATAAACCTTTCATTTTACTATCTCAATTAATTCTAAACTCATGGGGAGAAAGCAAGACCTCCAAAGATTAAGTGAACTGGTAAGAGAGCTAGTAAAAAATAAAACTGGAATTGAATTCAGGTCTATTTGACTCCAAATCCTATGCTCTTTCAAATAATTGTGATACTACATGACTATAGTTTCTAGAAGTGCAACTCAGCCATGGATTTTAGAAAAAATTATCACAACTGACAGCACATCATACTTAACTGAAAAGTGGACTACTCATACAGAGTACTATACTGTATGAGTACTCATAGACAGTACTCACAGACACCAGCCTATGCACATTATGACTGGTTTGTTATGTCATGAGCGACCAGAACCCCAAAGCTCCTCAGTTGGCTGTTTTACTGAGTGAGCATTATTTATTCAGTTCACATTAATATATTTAAATCTAGTAAACATCTGCTGGTGTCTACGTGCTAGATACTGTGGGCATACAAAGATGAATGAGACATGGGCTACACCGTCAAAAGCATAGAGTGAGGATCCAGGTGAAAAAGCCAAATTATGACCATTCTGAGTAGAAAAGGTAAATGCTGTCTGTAGTAGAGAAGTTAACAAAGTAACAAAGAGCAGAATAAGGGGAAGATTAATTTGCCTTTGAGAGGGGATTAGGGAGTTCTTTGTAGAATTCAACTAATATCAACTTGGGTCTTGGAGATAAGTAGGATTTTTATTTTTAAGAAGAGGAAAAAGCACAACCAAAGACAGAGATATGGAAAAACACAAGAATGTTAAGGAAATAGCCTTTCGTGTCAGCAGGAGGGTACACTTGAGTGGGCAGGTAGTCAAGGGACAAATGATTTTGGAAAAATAGGTTGAGACAGATTATTGAGAACCTTGCTTGACAGAGTCTTGACTTCTCTTTTGAGAGGTATGGCAACTACAAGCAATTTTATTCTGCCAAACAAATCTTCCCTGGAATATGAATCAGGAAACCTCACAAATGCTTCCCAAGGTGACTCCATACTCAACTACAGCATTATCTGCCTTCATGTACAGTTGTAGTGTGGCAACCTGCTAATATTTTCAACCACTCCCTTGGAAACTGGAGCTCATGACTACCATCTAGAGTGTCCTCTTTAAATATTTCAAATATGAAGGCCACTGATTATACACATACATGCACATACACACTTATACCTAAGGAAGGGGATGGAGAAAGAGCGAGCGAGAGAGAAAGAGATGTGCTGTGAGCACAGGAAGAATTTTTATAAGCTTGTCTTTCATCTTGTAGAAGAAACAAACATGATGTAGCATGTCTATTTATAGATCTCTAAAAATGGTTTCTAGTCAGGTAATCTTGCAAAATCAGGGAATGCATATATAACATAATGAATATTTAAATGTAATGGGAACTTCAGATCCTCTTGAAACTAGGGTATTTCAGTGGCAACATCAGAAGGGACTGATGCCAAGGGGATGAGAATCGTTACCATGGCAACTCCCAGGCTGACTCACTCATAGATAACGCCTTAAACTTGTGACATGAGATTGCTTGAGGATTTTTAACACTGTACTAAAATACATATTGCTTCATGCAGATGAGAAAATATATCAGCATAGCATTCCCCCCGCTAAGGCTTTCTATGACATTTCTAGACAAGACCTCCCTTGTCCTTCAGTCTCTCCATGTTTGGGATGGAGAAATTGCTCCAGAGGTGTGGAGAATTGAGAGAGAGAGAATAGTGGAGAGAGAGAGAGAAACTGCTCTTCAGAAAATTCTGCCTTTCGCTGGCAGATATCATTTTAGTGGTCATACTACTTCCTGATCTTTGATTTCTACTCACATCTGAGCTGGGGATTCCACTTCCAATATACTTCAGAACTACATGTTGTAGAAACAAATGTGTGAAGCCAGAAGTAAGTAAGTTGGAGGGATAGGAAAACACACAGTACCAGAAATTAAAGATAATAGAACTCTCACTCTCCATAGTCTTCTTTTCCTCCTTTAGTATTCATGAAAATGTTTTTTAGGCAACATTAAGAGAAGGTTCCAGATTTACATTCCTTTTGCTGCAATGGAAAGAGAGGACTGTAGGAAATTGACTAAATATAAAATGACATACATGGAGTCAGGAGCAGATTTTATAGAACTAATGAAAATATAGATATTGTTCATTTAGGATTTTGAAGAACACCAAGGGAATATTGAGGTCACTGTTTCTCAAATTAAGATCTGAAAATTAACAGCATAATAATCTCCTTGAAAGCATCAATCAAAAAAATGTGGATTTCAGAACTGTACTCCTCGGAAATCAAACTCAGTGGTCCAAGCAGTCGTGGTGGTAATTATGTACACTGAGTGTGAGAACTGTTCATCTAGTCAACCTATTCATTTTGCTATGCTAAGTCACTTCAGTCATGTCCGACTCTGTGCAACCCCATAGACGGCAGCCCACCAGGCTCCCCCGTCCCTGGGATTCTCCAGGCAAGAACACTGGAGTGGGTTGCCATTTCCTTCTCCAATGCAGGAAAGTGAAAAGTGAAAGTGAAGTCGCTCAGTTGTGTCCGACTCTTAGCGACCCCATGGACTGCAGCCTAACAGGCTCCTCCGTCCATGGGATTTTTCCAAGCAAGAGTACTGGACTGAGGTGCCATTGCCTACTGCATGTAAAAGCTCCCTGTCTTAGAGTTGGATTTGCCAAAGATTATCCACAGGTCTAAAACTCACTTCTCCAAATCCTCAGATTCATTTTCATTAGTAAACCAAGTTTCCCACATGAATTTTTTAAGGAAATGTGTTAAATTTTTAAATTTTATTTATTTATTTTTAGTGAAATATAGTTGATTTACAACATTGTGGGGGTTTCCCTCGTGGCTCAGATGGTGAAGAGTCTGCTTGCAATGGAGAAGACCTGGGTTCAATCCCTGAGTCAAGAAGATCCCTTGAAGAAGGAAATGGCTGCCCATTTCAGTATTCTTGCCTGGAGAATTCGATGGACAGAGGAGTCTGGCTGGCTACAGTCCATGGGGTCACAAAGAGTTGGCCATGACTGACGACTAACACTTTCACACTTTCACTTTCATTTTACAACATTGTGTTAATTTCAGGTATACAATAATGATTCAGTTTAGATAAATAGATGGATAGATGTAAATATTCTTTTTTGAACTTTTTATTGTAGATTATTACAACATAATATTCTTAATAATATAAAACTTATTATATGACTGCATTAATACCCTTTAAATATCCTTAAAATGAATGTAGTGGAGTGTGATGCCACAGTTTAAATAGAATTTTGATTGACTGGGTACTGAATTATTCAAGATTTCTTTTTGGGATTCATTTTGTTGCTGAAGACTAACTTTGAAATACATACATCCCCTAGTGGGTGGATAAGGCACACGAAAAGTAAGTAAAATAATATAGTTTAAAAAGTGAGTCTTACTAGTCATTTACATCATATTTTAAGTAAGAAAACAGTTTTCACAGCTAACGATTGAAAGTTCATTATCATGGTTTGGGGATTCATCTATAGATTCTGATACTGAGACTATTCAGTGTCACTAATACCCCATTCCCTCCTTTGTGTGATAATGGATCAATTGGTTGGATTCATACACTGAAAGAGCATTTTGATTCTCAGCCGGTACAAAAAGACTGATATGCACTAAGCTTATGTCTTAGGCCCTTGTCTTGCCTCAATCTCTGAATTTACCTTGATAACCTCATTTAATCTCATAGCCATGGTGTTGATGAGGATTCATTAATCTATATTCTCTATATCTTTCTACAACTTTATAGCAGCTAATATATCTATATCTGCACTTCAAGTACTTCAGAAAAATATCCAATCCAAATACATCAATTTTCTCCTAAATTCCAGTACTTCTGTAGTGTTTGCATTTTTCCCTCATCTCCCATATCCACAACGAGTTTAAATCCATTCTCTTTCCTTTCAACGTTTTATCTCTACTCCTCTTTTCACCTACCCCTACAATTTCTGCCTCCATTCAGGCTCATAGTATGTTACACTTGCATTGCAAAGTTTAACTGCTTTGTAACTTAGCTGTCTGTCTCAGGCTTTTTCCTCACGCCAATCATTCAAAAAGTAGTTGTTGTGTACTTACTTACCTGCTGGAATAGGAAATGGCAACCCACTCCAGTATTCTCATCTAGAAAATTCCATGGACAGAGGAGCATGGTGGGCTACAGTCCATGAGGTCACAAAGAGTTGGATACAACTGAGTAACTGAGCATACGCTCACTAATCCGCAGGCCCCGTACTCAGCACTAGGGGATAACCAGATAGATATGCCCTCATGAGACTCACAGTCTAGTAATGGAGGAAATAGACAGGTACCAACTGTGGTGTTGGAGAAGACTCTTGAGAGTCCCTTGGACTCCAAGGAGATCCAACCAGTCCGTTCTGAAGGAAATCAATTCTGGGTGTTCATTGCAAGGACTGATGTTGAAGCTGAAACTCCAATATTTTGGCCACCTGATGCGAAGAGCTGACTCATTTGAAAAGATCCTGATATCGGCAAAGATTGAAGGCAGGAGTAGAAGGGGACAACAGAGGATGAGATGGTTAGATGGTATCACCGACTCAATGGACATGAGTTTGGGTAAACTTCAGGAGTTGATGATGGACAGGGAGGCCTGGCGTGCTGCGGTTCATGGGGTCACAAAGAGTTGGACATGACTGAGTGACTGAACTGAACTGAACTGAAACCAATTTCCTTGTAGAATGATTCAGGCTACAATGAAAAGGGGCTACGGGAGCAGAGTGGCAAACTCAGACTTCCTGGTTCCTGATTAGGGAGAAAAAGGTGTAATTAGGCTTCCAATCTGAGACCTACATCAGTTAGGGATAGTCAGGCAAAGAAGCAAGAGAGAAAGGGTGAGTGTTCTAGGCCCAGAAGAAGCATCATGTTTCTGAGGAACTGGACGAAAGAGTCAGAGGAGTCAAGTTAGAAGTGTGGCTGGAAAGAGAGGAACAGATGAAGTACATCATTTGCCTTAGGGAATTTTTCCTCATAACATTGAGGATCCATTAAAGCTTAAGTTGGAGCAATATAATCATAATTGTAATTTTTAAAAAAATTGGGATATCCATTTATCAGCCATACAACAAATGATCTAGAGAAGAGCTAAATGCAGATGACTAGTCAGGAGCCCTATTGCAGTAAATCAGGTAAGAAATGATAAAGGCCAAACTAGATCATAGCAACTATAAATAGAATATAGAGTTTTTTTATGGAATAGAAAGACCAGGTTTTATTGATTTATTTAATGTGGAAAGTGAGGAAGAGAAAAGAATCAAGACTCCTTCCAGCTTCTGATTTGGTCCACAGGATAGATGAGTGTACCATTCACTAGGAGTAACAATGAAGACGGGGGACCAGATTTAAGTGCAGATGGGAATGATTCTATTGGGGACCATGGATGGTTCTTTCATTCAGCATCCTCTCATATTGGTGCTGGAAGCGTAGAAGTAAACCATAATACCTCTATTCTCAATGAATTTATGCTCCCCTTCTCCTAGAGGGTTATCATGCACAATGTTAAATAAAAGATCCTTAATCTGTAGGTAATACCCATGTTTGCCTTTCATCTTACTGTCACTTAGAAATAATTTCTAATCTGGGAAATATGTTTCTGTTGTGTCCAATTCTTTGCAACCCCATGGACTGCAGCACACCAGGCTTCTCTGTCCTATCTCCCAAAGTTTACTCAAACTCATGTCCATTGAGTCAGCAATGCCGTTCAACCATCTCATCCTGTGGTCCCCTTCTCATCCTGCCCTCAATCTTTCCCCACGTCAAGATCTTTCCCAATGAGTTGATTCTTCACATCAGTTCAGTTCAGTTCAGTCGCTCAGTTGTGTCTGACTCTTTGCAACCCCATGAACTGCAGCACACCAGGCCTCCCTGTCCATCACCAACTGCCGGAGTCCACCCAAACCCATGTCCATTGAGTCAGCAATGCCATCCAACCATCTCACCCTCTGTTGTCCCCTTCTCCTCCTGCCCTCAATCTTTCCCAGCATCAGGGTCTTTTCAAATAAGTCAGCTCTTCACATCAGGTAGCCAAAGTTTCAGCTTCAGCATCAGTCCTTCCAGTGAACACCCAGGACTGATCTCCTTTAGGATGGACTGGTTGGATCTCCTTGCAGTCCAAGGGACTCTCAAGAGTCTTCTCCAAAACCACAGTTCAAAAGCATCAATTCTTCAGCACTCAGCTTTCTTTATCATCCAACTCTCACATCCATACATGACCACTGGTAAAACAGTTGGCCAAAATATTGGAATTTCAGCTTCAGCATCAGTCCTTCCAAGGAATATTCAGGGTTGATTTCCTTTAGGATTGACTGGGTTGATTTCCTTCCTATCTAGGGGACTCTGAAGAGTCTTCTGCTGAACCAGTTTGAAAACATCAATCCTTTGACACTCAGCCTTCTTTATGATCCAATTCTCACATCCATACATGACTACTGGAAAAACCATAGCTTTGACTAGATGGACCTTTGTTGGCAAGGTAATGTCTCTGCTTTTTAATACTCTGCTTATGTTAGTCATAGCTTTCCTTCCAAGGAGCAGTTCAGTTCAGTTGTTCAGTTGTGTCTGACTCTTTGCAACCCATGGACTGCAGCACACCAGGCTCCCCTGTCCATCACCAACACCTGAATCTTGCTCAAACTCATGTCCATTGAGTTGGTGATGCCATCCAACCATCTCATCCTCTGTCATCTCCTTCTCCTGCCTTCAGTCTTTCCCAGCATCAGGATCTTTTACAATAAGTCAGTTCTTCATATCAGGTGGCCAAAGTATTGGAGTTTCAGCTTCAGCATCAGTCCTTCCAATGAATATTCAGGACTGATTTCCTTTATGATTGACTGGTTGGATCTCCTTGCAGTCCAAGGGACTCTCAAGAGTATTCTCCAACACTACAGTTTAAAAGAATCAATTCAAGGAGCCAGTGTCTTTTAATTTTGTGGCTGCAGTCACTGTCTGCTGTGATTTTGGAGCTGAAGAAGATAAAATCTGCCACTGTTTCCACTTTGGCCCCATCTATTTGCTATAAAGTGATGGGATCAGATGCCATGATCTTAGTTTTTTGAATGTTGAGTTTTAAGCCAACTTTTTCACTCTCCTCTTTCACCCTCATCCATAAGCTGTCTTCACTTTGTGCTTTTAAAGTGGTATCATCTGCATATCTGAGGTTGTTGATACTTCTCCCAAGAATCTTGATTCCAGCTTGTGATTCATATATATGGGAAATACAGCTGCTACCATAACTCATGACTAAGGAGGTTTTTCTTTGAAAGTGGTAAAATGCTTTAGCAGGCTTTTGAATGTGAATGCCATCCCACCAAAAGAAAATTATTCTATTTCCTGTGAAAGTGACATGGCTCAGTCATGTCTGACTCTTTGCGACCCCATGGACTGTAGCCTACCAGGCTCCTTCATCCATGGGATTTTCCAGGCAAGAGTACCGGAGTGGGTTGCCATGTACTTGAGGATTATTATGGAATAAACATGTTGTCTTTCCTTCAGCTAACATTTGAAGACTCATCCAGGGAATGATGAATGATTGACTGTATTTAGCATTCTGTGGGGTTTTCAACAGCACACAGATAAGAGTATGGCAGCTGTGTTCATTACCAGTTGATGAAGGGGAGCTCATGGATAAAACATCAGAGGGCTGAAAAGTCTACATTAGAACTGAATGTTAGTGATTAATAGGTATCCATAACACAGCAAGGCAGAAGTTAGCCTTAGGCAAGAGATAACCCTTGTCCTAGGAGGAAAATATTTTGTGCTTGTAATGCATGTTTAAGCCCTTGTTTATTATGTGACACAGTGGAAAGAACTAGGAACTTAAAGTCAGACAGATTTGGGTTCAAATTACAGCTCCAACTTTTTCTAGTAGGTCATTTTGGGCATCCCTTAAACTCAGAGTCTCTGCTTTATAAAAAGGGAATATTAATTTCAACTTCATAGAGCTGTTATGAGGTTTAAATAATATAACATGTTGAAAGCACCTAGCAAATTGCTGGTCTTATAGCTAAACATTTGGTAATAGCTCTTGTTATTCAGTATTTAGTGGAGAAAAAATCAATAACTTAGTTAAAGAGAAGAAAAATATATCATAGGCATTGCATTGTCCTATAACCTGCTTTAGGCTACTTGATTTTCCTTATTTATTCAATTAGTTTTACAGTTTTCTGGGACTATTATATACATAATTTCAATTAATCTTTTCAACAATCTTGTTGACAGTTTTCCTGCCCATCACACAGGTAAGGAGATTGAGTATCAGACTAGCTGAAAAATTTGCTCTAAGATACCAGGACTAATGAACAATGAATCTTTAACTAGATTCCAACTCTCCCAATTCAGTTTTACTTGTAGACTTAATTGATAGCCCTGTTTGTTTTAACATGGTGTTAGCCTAGAGGTTTTATTTCTGAATGGATCTAGTCTATATACTTAATGCAAATCTACTAAGATATGCATGTTTGTTATAGGTCCAAGGATGATTTTGAAGCTATATAAGAGGAAAATTAAGCTTATTAAAATTATTAGCTTTAAAATTCACAAACCATTTTTTCTGCACTGCCAAAGGAATTCTTAAAGTGTTTTTTTTGGTCATTATGCAGTACAAGGTTGCCAATGTCTTCTGCAGCAGTATGTGCCAAGTTACTTTTTACCCAGATCCAGTCAAAGATTAATAGAAGTTTGAACAGATGCTCAATGAGGTTAGGCCACTGGAGGTGGCCAATATGGATATTTATGTAGCTTTTGGATTCTATAGACCTGACTTTAAGGCCTTAGCTAATGCTTTCTATAAGTTTAAATTTAATTCAATATTTAGAAAGTTATTGTACCAAAGGAGCAGTCTATGATTTTATTTTTATTTACCTTAGCAAGTTATTATATTAAGCTCCAGAGTATGACATCATATAATACAAAGGATGCAGTAAAACACCAGTACTTGTGGTATTTATATCTCTATCTGTCTATCTGCAGAGAGAGAAGAGTTATTGCAACACTATATTTAAGTTGTAGAAGAACCTGAAACAACTTCAATTACCATTAACATAATAATGACTAATATGTTATTCTATACTGTGTAGCCACTAAATGGAATGAGTCATATCTTTACCCACTGATTTGGAGGAAGTTCTGAGTTGTCATTAAGAAAAGAAGATGTATAAGCATGGATTGATTTCAGAGAGCTTTCATGAATATACGTTTTAGGGAATTGAATTAATGGCATGGATATCAAAGGTAAGCTGTTTTGATTTAAAATATTTTTTGTCAAACTGGATCAGGGAAAGGAAAGCCAGCTCTCTTTCTATTTTTACCTCTTCCTTGAAAACTTATGGTTTCCAGTTACCAGGTCCCAGAATTTAAGAGCATACCATTCAAACATCTCAACCAATTTATGGGTAAATTAACTTTTGAAGACTGACCTAGGAATACAGCCACTCATTATTATGTTATCACTACAGAGACATTAATGTCTGAAGTCTACATAATCTATTTACAAATGCCGTGTTACAATATTATAAACAGAGCACCAGGGAAATTTGTATAATATACAGTTTTTGCACTGCACAGACACACCTTGTCCACTGAGTGAATGATGTGGAAGTCTAATCTGTGCTTCCCACCCCCTCAAGCTGTTTGTCCTACTGCGGGGCTGAGATAGCAGGAGGAAGAAGAGCTATTGTGTAATTCCTACAAATAGATTTTTTTTTTTTTACAGTCTCCATAAAGGTAGATAAATGAGTCAAAGTATAATGGGGAGTCATGGAATAGCAAAAAGGTAATTGGGAAAGAAGACAAAGGAAAATCTATGCTTTTCTGAGGAAAGGCAGATATAGATTATGAAGGCCTTAAATCAGTGGTTATCAACCAGGGGGAATTTCACCTCCCCTCCTGCCATCCTGGGGACATTTGGTAATGTCTGCAGCCATCTCTGATGGTCATGGCTGCAGGGCTGGTCCCGGAATCTAGTGAATAAAGGCCAAGGGTGCAGCTAATGCTGCATCCTAGAATACACAGATGCAGCCTCCCACGTAGAGTAAGCATTCAATCCAAAATTTTAATAGTGCTGCAGTTGATAAGCCAAACTCTAAATGAATACACACTCTGTTTAAAAAGAGACTAAAATGTTAGGAAGGATTGAAGGCTTGCTGAAAGGAGATTGGCACTAAAATTGCATCTTGCCTGATGCATTATTCTTCCTGAAAGTTAAATATTTTATTATTGGAGCCATTGTTTCATGCTTCTCAATAAGCTTCCAAGTAATGTGTTTTTAATGTGGAAAAAAAAAAGTCTCCTAGTTCCAAAATTTTTCTTTCTCAAAAGTAACTATTTGTATCTGATTTGAACTTTTGTATGCCATTTTCTAAGATTTCTGCACAAATAAGAAATCTAAATCTCTAGCGAATTTTTTCTTGATATTTTGTTCCATCCATTATTTATTTTTTAAAAAAATATAAATTTATTTATATAGAATTGTTACTGAGAACTCCTTCCTGAACTTCTAAATTTCAAAATATGGAAGTCACAGAGGATGTTGTCCAAAGATTTTCAGTTTCTTGTACAAACACAATGAACATTTTTTAAAAAAGAATGCTTCACAAAAGTGAATATAATATACCGCTATTTTTAAAAACAATGACAAAAGTTCTGGAGTCCCTGGAATAGGAAGTAGCAACTCACTCCAGTATTCTTGCCTGGAAAATTCCATGGACAGAGACAGCGGCACCTAGCAGGCTACAGTCCATGGGCTCTCAAAGAGTCAGACATGATTGAGCAACTGAGCATGCATGCATGTATGTAGTTCCTAGACAGTTGCATCAGCAAACGTAAAATGTTGCCCACCAAGTTACTAATTAGTGAAAGAAAGTACAATGGAGGAAGCAAGATTGCTCAACAATAAATAAGCAAATAAATACATAAATAGCTGTGGAAAAGGTAGCAATGTTTATGATAAAAAGTAGGTTATGTAGAATGATTTTTTTTTCTTTTAAAGCTGATGGAAAAAAACTGGATACCAAATGTTGATGGTGATTATCTCTGAATGGAAAATTAAAACAAACAAAATCCAAAACACCAACATGGTACAGAAAAGAGAGGATGGAATAAAAGAATGAATGTGATAAAGTTGACATTTGGACATTATAATTGGCTACCTATTCTATTTTGAGAGTTCCCCAGGGACTCCCCAGAGATCATTACCTACCATCTCTTTAAGATGATAATTTGATGGAAATCAATCTTCCTGTTAGAAAAATATAAAAATAAGGTTTCTGAGAGTGTGCTAACAATTCCTTTCCAGGAAGGTAAATTCAAGTTTTAAGAGATATCAGAAGTGCTTGATTCTAGAGTTATTACTATAGCCCTTTTAAGAATCCCTCTTATTCTACCCTATTAAATTTAAGCTAAGAGTTCCTAAGATCTCATTCTCCTCCAACAAAACAGTACCAGACCTAGAATTTTTGCTATTAACTGTGCTCTTTACACTCTCTATATATTACAAGATCACAAATCACAAGAGAAAAATACCTTCCTAGGCTAGAAAAGGCTTACAAATTTTTTTTCATCTCTTCTAAGTCATGTGTTCTTGATAACATCTTGGTTTAATCCTGATTCTCATATTCTTTCACAGTTTAGCTCAGTTCATAGCTCGACTTTTTCAAGTTGTCATGCATACCACACTTTGATTTCTATTCTGGTCATGGATTCATAGTCCAGCTCAACATGGTCAGGCAAATCCACCACATTCTGCATTAGATCCTCCATGGAACTGATTTTATATCTACTCTTACTTCAGTATTGGGGAAAATAGAAACAGTAATTCTCTTTGAACCTCTTGGAACTCAAGAACTTTGAAAAAGTGTGTCATAACTCATTAATTGTGTGGTTTTAAATGTCAGTGGTTTATGAATCATTCTCCTGATAAATTAATCATTAATATAATATTTTATTGAGAATTTTGAATACTAACTTGTGAATGAATTTGAAAGTTGTTCTGAATAGAGATCTATTTTTAAAGCTTTAGTATATATAGGCTTATACTTTCAAAATGACTTGTGATATAATTCAAAATATATCTATTAATACTTTATAGAAAGTCACTATTAATTCATTCCTAAAGAGTAAGTTTGTTTCAAATGCCATATGCATTTGTCATCTCCCAGAAATTCATCAATTTCTAAATTTGTGGGAATTATGGGCTCACTAGGGAAGCTCACTCAATGGTCAATCTCGAATGGTTAGAGAATGGAAACTCTGGGTTATTAATTATTTTGCCTAACTGAGAGTGTCCATGTATTTTAAAAAGATAACCAATATTTCAAAGTTTAAGAAGAGTTTGCACTAACACAATTAGTGCTGAGATCAAGTGCCCCAAACAGCACTACTTAATTCATATTCAGCTAATATATTTGAGCTCTTGCTATCATTGGTGCACTAAGCTGAAACCTAAAAATACAAACTTTTGCCCTTGGAGGAGTTCAAAATCTAGTGGGACTGAGAAATAATTACAATATAAGTACTACAATCAAAGTAGAAGAAGACTATTCTGAGAACTCAAAGGAGGATGAATCCCAGAATCAGATTTCCCAGGGGTGCTGTCCTCTTCTCACCTTCTACTGTCTCCATGGTGCGTTAATCCATTCCCACGGCCGCATCTATCATCATGACTCACTTAGCTTTGTTCCTCCCTGAGCGCTGCCTTCCTGTATTTTTTGGCTCATAACTACTTACTCGGCACCTTACATGCAACTGCCACTGACACCCACAACACAAAGTAGCCTGTAAATGAGTAAATGAATCATCCTCAGTCCCAAATCTTCAATTCTTACTATTTTTATCCACGTACTCATTTGGGTCAGAAACCCTATAGTCATCCTTGATGCCCTCTTCTCTCTATCCTCCCGTATCAATGTCACCAAATTTTGCCTAAACCATTTCCATTTTCTTTCCTCCACCTCCCTGTTAGGACTAACTCTGACTTCACTATTCTTTAAGCAAATGCCAGAGCTTGTAAAACTGATAACCTCCTACTCAATAATCTTGTCTCCAGTGATAGACTGCCAGTGAAAAGAAGTGGAGTTTTCTGAGTATCTGAGGTGGAAGGAATTTCATGCAGGGAGCTGGTTACAGAGGTGATGGAAGGACTGACAAGCCTATGGAGGCCAGTTTGATAGCTTGGAAATGAACGATGCTCAGTCTCACCTCCTGGTTTAGGAGTTCTTTGAGGTAGGCAGGGGAAATGTATTACACAACATTTTCTCATAAGCATCTGGCATAATACAGTATTTTCAAGCTAGTCAACAATGGCAAAATGCTGAGAGAATGAATTAGTCACTCTCATAATCTAAGATGTTTTGACTTAGAAGTTTCTAGCAAATTTGCCCTGCTTTGGGCCAAAGTTTTCAATATATCTTACCATGGAAACAACTTGAGTTATTTGTTCTTCTGATTAATTAGGTTCTAGATGAGACATTTAAACTGTCACTGGATGAAATACAAATTTTGTCATATCGTTTTTAGGAAATCGGGTTCATTGTAAAGAAAAAAAGCATTTTCATTTTTTTTAATCATTAATCTTTACAGCTTATAAAGTAGATATTAGATCACAGATGCTGAGATTTTTAAATTGTACAGTCTCAGTTTTGTATAGTGAGAGTCTCCTGCAGTTCATGGCCTTGGAACACAAGGTCATACTCCAGTTGTCATGTTAGTGTCCTGTGTGCCCATGTGATTTCCTTAGATGACTCCCATTGGTAGAAACCTACAGCTCCCAATGGTTTTGTTCACCCAGAAGATCACTTCATTCCCAGATTGTTCAGAACACTACACACGACTGACAAAAATCTGACGATACAGATGGATAAACCAAATGGGGCTATTAGGATGAGACAAAGGTAAAGGAAGATTATGAAGCATAGTACAAGCTGCAGTTGTTGGAAAAAATCAATAAAAAGAAAAACATGGGCTTTGAAACAATGAGATTGTATGTATTTTAAAGATATTAAAACAAAACATGGCTAAGGAGTAAGCACAACAAATATGTATTAATAGTTAGCATAATACTAGATGATAAGATGAAAGATTAGAAATGAACAGAAAATCTGGAAATACAGTGATGCATTTCTGCTGCGGAATGTACTTAATGGTGACACGATACACAAAGCATTCATTTAAGCAGGAGTCTCAATTAGAAACAGACGTTGTGCAATTCTTTTCAATTACAACCTAAATTGGCTTATTTATCAGGCAATTTTTCACTAAAGTTTGTTTTTGTGAGATGAGTTTGTTTTGTTTTCTCATCCTTGTAAGAAGTACTGTTTGTTGCCGTCTTATGCATTTAGTCTCCAGGTTACATTTCTGGATAATTGTCATTGTGTTTGATAGAGAATTGTCTCCATAGAAGTAAATATATCTTCTATCACTTTCCTTGCTCTCGGTTAATAAACAATATCAAATATGTCTCTTCCTCCTTTTTTCCAGTCATTTAACGTCTCTGAGTGTCAGATTTCTCATAATACCTCCCTTTTTCAAAATCAACGAGATGGGCCAGATGATTTTGATTTTCTTCGGTTTTTACAATATGTATAATTATTGCTTAATGAAATTCTCATATGGACATCAATCTGCATAATCATTATGGCTTCTTTTGGTTTGAGGAAATAAAGATGAAATCAATTTAGCACAAGGAAAGCGAAATTTGTTGTAATAATACAAAGAAGGTTTATTAGAAGTATAGAAGTTTATATATAAACTTTATATAAGAAGCTTATATTGAAGTATAGAACATTTCCAGACCTCAGGAGAGCTAGAAATAGGAAACAGGAAGTTCTGTATGAACTTGGCCATTCGTTCTCTAACAATGGAAGACTCTTTCTCCTATGGCTCTTTTCTGCATTTTTCTCCATTTTCTTTCTTCTTTTGCAAGCTGGCTTCCTCCTTTTTTTCAAGCTCCCCTCTCTTTTACTTTATACTAGCAGTGTAGCCCTAGTTCTATGTCATGACCTTTGCACTTGGTACTACAGCTGCTGTATCAGATCCTTTTGTAGTTGTTCAGTCCCTAAGTCATTTCTAATTCTTTGTGACCCCATGGACTGTAGCTGAGCAGACTCCTCTGTCTATGGGATTCTCCTGGCAAGAATACATAGAAAACTATACAAAAAAGATCTTCATGACCCAGATAACCACAATGGTGTGATCACTCACCTAGAGCCAGACATCCTGGAATATGAAGTCAAGTGGGCCTTAGGAAGCATCACTACAAACAAAGCTAGTGCAGGTGATAGAATTCCTGTTGAGTTATTTCAAATCCTAAAAGATGATGCTGTGAAAGTGCTGCACTCAATATGCCAGGAAATTTGGAAAACTCAGCAGTGGCCACAGGACTGGAAAAGGTCAGTTTTCATTCCAATCCCAAAGAAAGGCAATGCCAAAGAGTGTTCAAACTACCACACAATTGCACTCATCTCACATGATAGCAAAGTAATGTTCAAAATTCTCCAAGCCAGGCTTCAACAGTATGTGAACCGTGAACTTCCAGATGTTCAACCTGGATTTAGAGAAGGCAGAGGAACAAGAGATCAAATTGCCATTTGATCATCATTTGATCATCAAATTGCCGCTGGATCATCAAAAAAGCACGAGAGTTCCAGAAAAACATCTACTTCTTTATTGACTACGCCAAAGCCTTTGACTGTGTGGATCACAGCAAACTATGGAAAATTCTTCAAGAGATGGGAATACCAGGCCACGTGACCTGCTTCCTGAGAAATCTGTATTCAGGTCAAGAAGCAACAGTTAAAACTGGAAATGGAACAACAGATGGACTCCAAATCAGGAAAGGAGTACGTCAAGGCTGTATATTGTCACCCTGCTTATTTAACTTATATGCAGAGTACATCATGCAAAATGCCAGGCTGGATGAAGCACAGGCTGGAATCAAGATTGCTGGGAGAATTATCAATAACCTCAGATATGCAGATGACACCACCCTATGGCAGAAAGTGAAGAACTAAAGAGCCTCTTGATGAAAGTTGAAAGAGGAGAGTGAAAAAGTTGGCTTAATACTCAACATTCAGAAAACTAAGATCATGGCATCCAGTCCCATCACTTCATGGCAAATAGATGGGGAAAAAATAGAAACAATGACAGACTTTATTTGGGGGACTCCAAAATCACTGCCAATGGTGACTGCAGCCATGAAATTAAAAGACGCTTGCTCCTTGGAAGAAAAACTATGACCAACCTAGACAGCATATTAAAAAGCAGAGACATTACTTTGCCAACAAAAGTCCATTTAGTCAAAGCTATGGTTTTTCCAATAGTCATGTATGGGTGTCAGAGTTGGACTATGAAGAAAGCTGGGCACCAAAAAATTGATGCTTTTGAACTGTGGTGTTGGAGAAGACTCTTGAGAGTCCCTTGGACTGCAAGAAGATCCAGACTATCAATCCTAGAAGAAATCAGTCCTTCATATTCATTGGGAGGACTGATGCTGAAGCTGAAACTCCAATACTTTGGCTACCTGATGCAAAGAACTGACTCATTGGAAAAGACCCTGATTGAAGGTGGGAGGAGAAGGGGATGGCAGAGGATGAGATGGTTGGATGGCATCACTGACACGCTGGACATGAGTTTGAGTAAGCTCCGGGAGTTGGTGATGAACTGGGAAGTCTGGTGTTCTACAGTCCATGGGGTTGCAAAGAGTTGGACACAAATGAGTGACTGAACTGAACTGACCTGAGCCATTCCCTTCTCCAGAGGATCTTCCAGATGCAGGAATCGAACCTGCATGTCCTGCATTAGCAGACAGATTCTTTAGTACTGAGCCACCAGGGAGGCCCATCAGATCCTTTATCCAATAGCCAATTTCTGGGAGAGGATTCTGATTGGCCCATCTCATCTTCTTGAGTCAGGCACAAGTTTATCACCTGCCTATAAATCACCTGGTCTTAGATTAGATATCTACTCTTCATTCCAAAGGTGGGAGGAGGGCAGAATCATGTGATACAGAACATGGTCACGCTCAGTTAGCAGGAACTATAGGCAGGGCAGTTTCCACCAGAAACAGAAGTTTCTGTAGAAGTGATGCACAGCTTGGCTACAATCAGTTTTGGGGGAAAGCAACCTAAGTTTTGGAAAGAGTGGATCTCAGAGTTCAACTAAGATGGCATAAAAGTTTTATAAGGAACAGAGAGGTGTGCTTGGGACCCTTTGTGATGCATAATGTACAGTCAAATCAATGGAATATAAAATACAAATGTGTGCAATGACATATATATATATATATAAAGAACTTATATATATATATATATATAAGTTCTCCCTCTTTTGAAAAGGAGTTTGAAAAGGAGGGATTGCTCGTATGATCCTTCTGGTAGATACAATATTATTAGATGTTAAATCAATATTCTGTCTCTTCACTATTGAATTAGTTTGAGTTGTGTGCTAATTGTGGAGGCAGCTAATAAGAGACTTTCACTTTTCCAGCCCACTATGCAGTCTTCTTAGAACTCATTTTATTAAAATATATATCTCAATATATTTGCCAAAACCATATAACTTTTTCACTCTTCTGATGCTAGATAATTAAGGAATTTTTGTCAATGATTTCTTATGTTAAAGTGGCAAATTATGAACCATCTAGTGTTAGCACTCCTTACACAAAGTTTTAAGAAATATATTAAAAGCTTGAGTAGACATGTTGAAGATACTATTTTACTAATAATACAATTATCTTACTGATACTAGAAAGGAAGATATTTTCATTTAAGGCAGAGTTCATAACCTTGACACTATTGACATTTGGAGTCAGTTAATCCTTTGTTATAGGGGATGCATGGTGCAGTGTATTAGGCTGGGGAGCATACCTGGCCACTACCCATAGGTGCTAGTGTTACCAAGTCCAAGTTCTTACTGGTCACAGCACAGCAAACCAATAAATCAAAAGGTGAAGTATTAGGGCAAGGAATAGTGGCTTCATTTAGAAAGCCAGAAAACTGAGAAGATGGCAGACTAGTGTCCCAAAGAACCATCTTATTCGAGTTAGAATCCAGGCTTCTTTTATACTAAAAGGGGAGACAGTGGGGCTGGTTGTTGTAGACTTCTTGATGCCAGAATCCTTTGTTTTTTCAGCTGTCAACATAGGTCTGGTCACCATGGTTTCTGTAAACCTCCAACAAGACAATTGTTATGCTCTGCTCTGCAACTTTTCATCTCAGTATAAATGGAAAAGTGGTAAACCTTCAAAGGTCAAGCCTATGAGGCAGATCATGAAGAACGGCTATTATGTATGTTTCATGCTTTACGAAACAGTCTTTTACAAAGGCGCAGAGCCAGCATGACTTAGCACCAGCAGCAGAGCACAAAGATTAAAGCTGAAAGAATAGATCCCGTATGGAGCCAGGTTTGTTCCTCTCTGTGATATTAGCTGCACACACAGTACTCTCAGTTGTGACAACTAAAACTGTCTTCAGACATTGTTAAATATCCTCTGGCTGACAAAATCATCCAGAGTTCAAAACTACTGCTCTAAAATGAATGTTCCCCTTTTCTATCTGACTCGTTTCACTAAACATAGTACCCTCTAGGCCCATCCATGTTATAAATGGCAAAATTCCATTCTTTTTATGGCTGAGTGACATTATATATATATATCCATATCCATTTATCTGTTGATGGACACAAGTGGATTACATATCTTGGAAAGACCAATACTGTATGTTGTCACTTATGTATGAAATCTAAAAAATAAAACAAATGAATATAACAAAGCAGAAACAGACTCACAGATATAGAGAATAAACTAGTGGTTACCAGCAGGAAGGGAGAAGAAGGGAGGGGCAAGAGACATAGGTGTAGGGGATCAAGAGGTACAAACTTATGTGTATAAAATAAATAAGATACAAGGATATATTGTGCAGCATAGGGAATATCACAAATATTTTGTAATAACCTTAAATGGAATATAATCTATAAAAATTTTGAATCATATGCTGTATACCTGAAACTAAATTGTGAATCAACTGTACTTCAATAAAAATAAGTATATAAAAGAATATTACCTTTATTCTCCAAAAGGACTGCTTTAATTTATTAGAAATATTTTCTGATATCTTTAAGCATTTTTAGATTTAAAAAGGATGGGTTTTGGAGATTACTGACTTGATATTGTTTATCCTGCTTTTCTTCAATGAATCAAATTCTCTCATGCCCGAATTAGCCTGACCAATTTCGTTAGGAATCTCATACCAGTTAATCCCATTAATTTGCTTCGGTGTCAAAGAATCTCCTATGGCCCATAGTTTCTAAATATGTCACACTTTCTGTCAAGGAGTAGCTTGCACACTTGAGAAAGGTAGTTGAACAATATCATACAACTGGAAGAAAAATGATTTTAGAATTCTTGGCCAAAGTATCAAACGCTTTCATTTCTTTCTGAAAACTTTCCATCCTCCCTGGAGTGTTTGCACTTTGACCTAATGAAAAATTAGTAGAAAATCGGTTGTATCAGAGAAAAAAAGATACAGCAATTTTAACCCTTTCTTTTCCATCTAAAAAATAGAATATACCAAAGAATATCTTAGGCTTTATTATATGCAGATATGACTGTAAATATTTATACTAAAGTGCAGAAAGAAAAAAATAATTTACTTAAAATTCAGTAAGTAGTTTCCTAGAGATGTAAACATAAATTCTCTTAGGGAGAATTTGCCTGTTTCATGAGGTAGTGAGAATGAAATGAAATAATAGTATGAAGCTCTATGGAAACCACAGAGTGTATAGCATTTTCTAGAAGGAAATTATTATCATGCTTGTGGTAAAATATGCATAGGAAGAAGATATTACTCTGTTTTAAGTCTTTCCACATTGTGCATAATTATCATCACAATTATCATTAGTTTCAAAAAGTTTTTTGAAGGTTATCAAACTCATGGGTCCATATTTCCATTTATCATAGAATCGGGTCCTAGATTAAGATGATAACCCTAGAAATGCATAAGAAGAAAAGTCCTAAAAGGTACTTGTTCTGCATCACCCACTTCCTAAAGTAAAATACTAGCATCCATGGACCAGAAAGAAGGCTGAGCACTGAAGAATTGATGCTTTCCAACTGTGGTGCTAAGGAGAAGACTCTTGAGTATCTCTTGGACTGCAAGATCAAACCAGTCAATCCTAAAGGAAATCAACTCTGAATATTCATTGGAGGGACTGATGCAGGAGCTGAAGCTCCAATACCTTGGCCACCTGATGCAAAGAGCTGACTCACTGAAAAAAACACTGATGCTGGGAAAGACTGAGGGCAGGAGGATAAGGGGGCTACAGAATATGAGATGGTTGGATGGCATCACTGACTCAATGGACATGAGTTTGAGCAAACTGGGAGATAGTGAAGGACAGGGAAGCCTTGGGTGCTACAGTCCATGGGGTCACAAAGAGTCAGATACTACTGAGCACCTGAATAACAACAACACAAATTTCCACTGAATGATTTCTTATTGCAAATAGAGCAAATTACTGCTTTAATTGGGAAACATGGTGTGACGTTTAGTCAATATTTATTGAAAACAGAGTGAGTTGTATAGAGCAAAGATCTCAGTACATGTGTATAGTTCTTTCTTTACAGGAAACAGGAGTTTCCATAAAGGGAAAGGGAGAAGCACACACACACACACACATGCATGCACTTAATTTATGCGGAGGTTACTCAAGTTGACATTATTTTCTCCTTCCACTCTCCATTGTTTACTTACCACAAGCATATTTTAATTATAACATTAGTTAATAGAATATCATTTGTCATTATAATCATTTGTACTTTACAATAAGTTTTTCCTGATCACACATTAAAACTCCTTTTAATGAAGAGAATGTAGTGTAAGGATTTTGCCTCATAGTCTTATTGTGAGGAAATCCTCTGTGGCACTCGAGAGCTGGAGGTTAATGAGTATTCAGCATGAGTAGTGAAACATGTAACCCGTTGCTGGTCATGCTGATCTCAGTGACAATGTTTACAATAATGTATCTTGAGATAGTTATTAATTTTATTACATTGTCTGAATTACAAACTAGACCCCAACAAGACTTACAACACAGACAAGCGCCTGTGTTGTAAGTCTTGTTGGGGTCTAGTTCATGGTTACTGGGGTCTTTCTGCCTACAAGTTCTTTTATACACATCTCTTTAAAAGTGGCAATGCCTATGAAAATAAATATGTACATTACAAGTAGTTTGGAAGTATATTAATCTTTAAACAGCAGTCAATAATTTTGAAGATAATATATTTGTTTAGCATTCTAGTTTCTAAAATACCTGCACCCTAATTTTCCTAAGCAATGTTTTCAATAAGCTAGTAAAATGCTATAATTTTTATTTTAGAAGTGAGACATTGGAGATAACAATGGGTTAAGTTAGTAGCTCACGGTTACATAGCTCTACAAGTGGTAGATTTTGGCATCAAGATGTTTTAGAATCTAAGGCTCAGAATCTGTCCAATCTATTGTACTCCAAGAAGGTATGATGTTTACAACTTGAAGAGGATGCAAATGATAATGTTAGCAATTGAGAAGAGAAATGTACATAACCCTGTAGGTTCTCTTTTTCTGTTAAGTGAAGGTAAGGTGGAATGAAGTTTCAGACCTGTAAAAGGGATATTGTATGATTAATAATGAGCAAATGTCCTTCTCATTGAACATGAAAGAATTAATTTATTGTAAGTTTGTTTCTGAGTAAACAATGTAAACATTCTTGAATATAGTGGTTAAAGGACATTGGAACTCATTGGCCAGAATAAATATTGAGGACAATATCATTTAGGATATTTAAGAAATGCATTAATATCCATATAGGGATCTAGATGAAGTACAGTTGACCCAGATGTAAGACATGAGCAGAGTCAGTGAACCCATGAAGTTGCTCAGTCATGTCCGACTCTTTGAGATCTCATGGACTGTAGCCTACAAGGCTCCTCCATCCATGGAATTTTCCGGGCAAGAGTACTGGAGTGGATTGCCATTTCCTTCTCCAGGGATCTTCCTGACCTGGGGATCAAACCCAGGTCTCCCACATTGCAGGCAGACGCTTTACCGTCTGAGCTACCAGGAAAGCCTGAGTAGAGTCAATGTTTCTCAAATCAGTTCAGTCACTCAGTCGTGTCCAACTCTTTGCGACCCCATGGACTGCAGCATGCCAGGCTTCCCTGTCCATCACCAACTCCTGGAGCCTACTCAAACTCATGTCCATTGTGTTGGTGATGCCATCCAGCCATCCCATCCTCTGTCATCCCCTTCTCCTCCTGCCTTCAATCTTTCCCAACATCATGGTCTTTTCCAATAAGTCAGTTCATCACAACAAGTGGCCAATGTATTGGAGTTTCACCTTCTGCATCAGTCTTTCCAATGAATATTCAGGACTGATTTCCTTTAGGATCAACTGGTTGGATCTCCTTGCAGTCCAAGGGACTCTCAAGAGTCTTCTCCAACACCACAGTTCAAAAGCATCAATTCTTCGGCGCTCAGCTTTCTTTGTAGTCCAACTCTCACACCCATACATGACTACTGGAAAAACCATAGCTTTGACTAGATGGACATTTGTTGGCAAAGTAATGTCTCTGCTTTTTAATATGCTGTCTAGGTTGGTCATAACGTTTCTTCCAAGGAGCAAGCGTTTTTTAATTTCATGGGCTCCCCTTGTGGCTCAGCTGGTCTCTCAAAGAGTTGTATGTATATATATATAAAACAATTGCAGTTTACAGAGTTGTGCAGGGGTTATATTGTGTTTTCTTAATTGTTGCCAATGCATTCAGCTAAAGCTATTGACAGATAAATGTCCTTTAAAAGAAAAAGTGAACCATCTTTTTTAATGATATTAGGACCCACAACTTAAGCCTTTATGTTGTTACTGTGACCTCATATTCTTTTAATGGACAATTTGCCTGGTGGCTCAGATGGTAAAGAGTCTGCCTGCAATGCAGGGTACCTGGGTTCCATCCCTGGGGTTGGGAATACCCACTGGAGAAGAGAATGGCAACCCACTCCAGTATTCTTGCTTGGAGAATCCCATGGACAGAGGAGCCTGATGGGCTACAGTCCTTAGGGTGGCAAAAAGACAAGACTGAAGCAACTGAGCAAGCACACACATCACTCATGTCCGTTCTCAGGCCAAATGAGTATCTCCCTCCACGTGTTCTACATAAACTACTTTTTATGACTGATAGACAAGTTATAATTTGCTAGAAAAATCCAGATAATGGAAACTGATAACATTTATAAGGCAAATAACACTATTCATTCAGAAGGTATTTACAGTTTAGTTACAGTTAGTTACAAACACACTCCTTCAAAATAGTTCTATAAATACAATGTCCAGGGATAGATATTTGAGAACATAAATCTCTAAGTACAACTTCCCTTTACGGCCTTCCCCATGACCTTAACTTCAAACATTAAAATTCAATTAAATGGATTTACCCTATATTGGTACAAACGTTTCTGCATGCTCTAGTACTTCTAACCTGTTGGTTGCCTTATACTTGGAGGTGCAACTCACAGCATATTCAAATGTAACCTCATAGCAGGCCTGCAGAATGCTGAGTCTCTGGGCATCCACAGTACCACATACTATCAGGTTCTTAACAAAAAGGCTTTTAGCTGAAGATAATGATGATGATGATGGTAAAAGTCTTTTTTTTTTTTTTTGGTTTCCTTTCTTTTACAGGATTATACTCTCACCATGTATTTCCAGCAGTCTTGGAAAGACAAAAGGCTTTCTTATTCTGGAATCCCACTAAACCTCACACTAGACAACAGGGTGGCTGATCAGCTCTGGGTACCAGACACCTACTTTCTGAATGACAAGAAATCCTTTGTGCATGGGGTTACAGTGAAAAATCGCATGATCCGCCTGCATCCTGATGGAACAGTTCTCTACGGACTCCGGTAAAGAGCTTTGCGTTTCATATTTTATTGCTGTTGTGCATGTTGTTGTTTAACTTTTACTTTTGGAAATGGGCAGAAGGGAGAAAGGCAAGTAGGTAAATATGTAGACTCTCTAATCTTGATAATAAAATTATATTAAAGTTCAGAAAAATCTCTTTAGAACTATTTAAGCTAAAGCTAGACAACTTTGTCCATCAAAGGTAAATGATTTGTTCTTATGTTTAAATAATAAACATAGTAATAAGAATATGTTTTTGTTAGATTTCACATCTAGTTTATTCTTGGTTACGTCTTTTTTAGGCAATTGCTTGATTATCTCAGGTCTACCCAGACTCAATGTTTTCTGGGTATTCTGTGTAGCTACTTAATTATGAAATTATTATGAATTTATAAACAATATTCTGAAGAAATTGGAAAATATTTTGTTGGTGACTCTGAGAAGATTCAGTGATTTCATTCCCTTAAATTTATGTGTTTTCACTTTTTTTTCATATATATGATCCACTTTAAATTAATTGTTCTGTTTCTTATGAGGTAGGGGTTGAAGTTCATTTCTTTTCCATATGGCTATCCAGTTATTCTAGCCCTATTTATTGAAAAGTCTTTGCTTTTCGCATTAGATTGGGTTGGTACCTTTTGAGGATGAGTGGGGTCTATTTTTAGGTTCTATTCTGTTCCTTTGTTCTCTATGTCCATCCTTAGACAGTATCACACTATTTAATTACCATATCTATAAGGTAAGTCATGAAGTCACATAAGTCCTTCAATTTTATACTGACTGTTTAAGATTGTTTTGGAAATGCTAATACCTTTGCATCTCACTATATAACTTCTAGGATCAACTTCTCGATTTCTATCCAAAAAAGTCTGTTGGAATTATAATTGAGATTGTATTGAATCTCTACATCAGTGCAGAGAGAACTGACAATTTAAAGTAAAGTTATGAAGCTTTTTAATCCATGAATATATCTTTATTTATTTATCTTTCTTTTTCTCAGCAATATTTTTCATCACACTGTGTTTGTTTATTTTTTTTAAGAATCAAGTATAAAAGAGGTCTTGTACACTGATAGAGGTCTATTACTAACCTTCATGTAATTAAAAGTTTACTAAAACTTTTAGGCTACAATTCAAATCAGCTTCCAGTTTTACCAGAAAATATCTGAATTGTAACATATTATTGGAGGATATGAAGTGTGGTGCTTCTTTAACCTTTGTTGTCACCTTTTGTGATCCCTTTGAGAAGCTGATGAAATTCTCCTATTGTTTTAGAGTGGTCATAAGCCCCCTAAAATCCTTTTATATAGCATCAATACCAAGCTAAAACTGTACTTAAGGGCCAAAAGTCTACAGTTAACATGTATCTGATATCTGAAAACATATGCAAGTGAAAAGAATGCATCTGTGATAAAACTTTTGAACTTAACCTAATGGTTGGTTATTTAGTTGATAGCTTTGGTCTTCCTTTGCACAGTGACATAGTATCAATTGATCTTGGCAAAATGATCTTTGGAATTTTCCCACCCTTTCAGTACTCAAGGAACTGTTAACTCCAGTTAAAAATCTCTGACCTAAAGTCCTCTCAGAAAAAATGATGAAATAAACTAACAAGTCTCTTGAGTGTATTGATATTACTACAGATAAAATCTACTAATGCAAGAGCACAGTGGTAGTCATTAGTGATGGTCATACAATGGAAATCAGGTGTGATTTTTTCTATTACCTATGTAGCTTCCATTCTATATAACTAAGATACAAAGTGATTTTTTGTGAATTATCCTTATAAAGTTTTCTGGGAGAGTAATTATATAACCCATGACCCAACTTAGTAGGCTGATGGGCCACAATATGTATATTCACTGTATGTGATTTTTCAACTGTATATAAAAAGTTGTTTGTTTTTTTTAAAGAAACTAGATTTTTTGCAAGTAAGAATGTGGGTGGCAATTTCAAATTTTTTCTAAATTATTGGCAGTCTTTACCAATGGCAATGCTGCAAAAGAAGAAAAATAGTTGAGAACCATGAAATTGAACATTTGAACCTCATTTTAAATTAAGAAAACTGAGGCCCAAAAGGGGAAAGGGCCTGATCTAAGGGACAACAAATGATAGAACTAGGATTAAAGTCCAGATCTTGATTCCCATAAGAATGGTGTGCTTTTCTCATCCCACTGTCTTTCAGATACACTTAAAGTCAATACCTTCTTCCAAGTTGCATAGCGTTGCTTTCTCCTCTTTGGAGCCCACCCATGACTTTGTAGCTAGGAGCCTGGCAACAGATCTCTCAAAGAAAACACAAATCCTTCATCTATTACTTGATCTCTGATCTCTTTCTGGCATCAGTTTTCTCCGTAAAAGCCTCACATTAGTTCTAATATATTCCCCCCTACTCTGTCTTTCTATCTCTTCCCTCACAGATTAGGTTTTCTTTTCCCTAGAGGTTATAAATGTCCTGGAGAAACCATAGGCATAACAAAGAAAGCATGGCAATCTGGAGTCAGAGGATCAAAGTTGGGTTCATTCTCTGACTGCTTGACCTTAAGTTATAAACTGAGCCTTACTTAGTTTTATCAGGTGCAACAATGGGCTAATAACATCTGATTCATTATTGGGAAGTTTTTATGAAATAATGAATATGTTGCTGATGTTAAGTCACTTCAGTCATGTCTGACTCTGTGCAACCCCATAGACGGCTGCCCACCAGGCTTCCCCATCCCTGGGATTCTCCAGGCAAGAATACTGGAGTGGTTTGCCATTTCCTTCTCCAATGCGTGAAAGTGAATAGCGAAGTCGCTCAGTTGTGTCCGACTCTTAGCGACCCCATGGACTGTAGCCTACCAGGCTCCTCCGCCGTGGGATTTTCCAGGCAAGAGTACTGGAGTGGGTTGTTAATACATGTAAATACTAAGCTATATTTCTTTAAAGTTATTGTGCCTGATATAGCCTTACTATGTTATAAGCCTTAGTGGAAAAGCTGTACAGTAAGGGTGTTTCTCTAACTCCTACGTATGTCAGTGACAGAGATACAATTGTTCAATTAAGAAAGCATTCACTGAGTGCCTAGTATGTACAGTATACCTATTATTCTGTCCCTGGGATTAATTATCCAGAAACTGGGTATAAATTTGTCATTGTGGCAGAGTGGAGGCACCTGGGACTTTGAGTCAAAGACACATGTGGCCCGACTAGTTTGTACCCTTCAATAAGCTATTTCCTCTATGAGTTTCAGATTACCCAGCCTTAAAGAGACAGGGAGTGGACAAAATCATTCCTAAATTCTCTCAAACCTCAATTTCATTGCTTCTATGATTCTATATCATGGCTTATTCATTTTCAGTCCTCTGATATAACATTTCCTAGGCTTAGGCAGGACAGTCTTCACTTTTTTCTTTGTAGTTGCCTTTTAAGGAATAATTGCCATTGTCACTGCCTAAGCCCATGCACCAGAAAATCCTTGTAGTATAACATAGGTATTGACATAGTTATGACCATACCAATTCTAGACAAAGAATCAGGAGTTTGAAACTTCTTGCCTTATCCATAAGTCCAGCTATAGTCATCATGAATTTGAGACCATGTATCACTGGGGTGTTTTTTTTTTTTTTTTTTTTTTTTTAAATTTTATTTTATTTTTAAACTTTACATAACTGTATTAGATTTGCCAAATATCAAAATGAATCCGCCACAGGTTTACATGTGTTCCCCATCCTGAACCCTCCTCCCTCCTCCCTCCCCATTCCATTCCTCTGGGTCGTCCCAGTGCACCAGCCCCAAGCATCCAGTATCGTGCATCGAACCTGGACTGGCAACTCATTTCATACATGATATTTTACATGTTTCAATGCCATTCTCCCAAATCTTCCCACCCTCTCCCTCTCCCACAGAGTCCATAAGACTGTTCTATATATCAGTGTCTCTTTTGCTGTCTCGTACACAGGGTTATTGGAGAGGGTGTGGAGAAAAGGGAACCCTCTTACACTGGGGTGTTTTTAAGCAATTATGGTGTCAATTGGATTTTCTGAATGTACCTGAAAGGCCCTTTAATCAGGAATTCCAAAGTCATAAGACCGTGTCATTAAATGGATTCCACATTTTGCTATATTCAAACTCAATGTGAGATGCTATAACTTAGTTTATATAAAGACCCAAGAACAGAGTCTGTTTGCTATTTTTGTGAACTATGTCAAATCATATTTTACACACCAGGGATGGCACACAGTTCTGTAAAACCTCTAAAATAAGAGAGTGGTGTCTGAAGAGGTCTGCTGCTAGTGTGCAACAGGCATTCAGCACAGAGAAAAAACTACTTTCTGTTGTGCTTCTTAAGCTCAGATTTCCTTGCTGCAACAACATGTGTCATACCAAAAAATAACCCTGCAGTCATTATTACTTCCTCTTCCACTTTGCCAGGAATCCGTATAAAGGATGGAAGTCTGTGATGTGCTGTAAGATATGGCAGGCAATGGGATTTGTCCATGAGCCCTGAGCTCTCTACCCTGCTCCTCTCAAGGCATATAATGTCACTTCTTTTCTTACTCAAAGTGGAGACAAAATATCAGCTGCCTCAATGTCACACATCAAATCCTTAAAATTCTGTCTGTCCTCCCTTTCTTTCATTTAACTCTGAGGAAGTTTCTCTCTCCTTTCTAAGGCTTATTTCTCCACATCCACATTTAATCTTATTGTTGGATGCTCTTCAGATTTTGCTCTCTTCTTTATTAAATCTTCCCCTGCTGGCGCCTTCACTTCTCTTTTGTCTTCAAGCACGATTCCTCAAATAGCTTTGGTTTCCTCTGTTTCCTCACCATCCATCTATTCTGTAGTCTCCAAAGGCATGGCTCCCACCTGTGTTCCATTTCCAAAACAGCTCTGTCAAAAATTACCACAACTATTTCTGGTTCTCAGTCTATAGTCTTGACCTCTCTGGATGATTTTTAAGAGTATTAAATTGATTGACCTTGACTTCAGAATTTCCAAGCACAATTTTTTCATTATTCTTGTTCTTGTGTCTTTTTGCTATTCTATCAATGTTTTTTGTCTCTGGTTGTGAATTAGACAGGTTCCTTGAATTCTGAGCAACTTGTTGAATTTAACAGCTTAAATACCTATATTATGAAATCATTGAGATTAGAAAAATATTTTTAATTGTTTGCCAGGCGTCTGTATGTGGAGGGTTGCCCTGACAGTTATTACTGACATGACCCCTATTTTGCATTATCTGTTTTCCCTAAAATCAGCTCTTCCTCCTTACCCAATTACTAACGAAAGGTATCAGCCTCATAGTCAATAGACAAAGACGTGTAGGCATCTTTGACTCTCGACCTCTTTTGTCCCAAGATCCAATCTGATGCTTCCTCTCTATCTAGACCATTGCCATTTCCAAACCACTTCCATCACCTCAGTTAACAGCTCAACTCTCTGTTACTCCCTGGCCAATTTCCTATTTTAATTTTACTTGTTCTCATCATTTTCATCATATTCTTCCTACTGTGCATGTCAGATCATATCAATCCCACATTTGAAAAAAGATAAAAACAAACCAAAAATATCTCTGCAGTCCCCATAAAATTAAGTTTTCAGTCTCCTGTCTGGAAGCTGAGACCCTCTGCTTCTGCATATGACCAAAATGTCTTTCAAACATTTCCTTTGTTTATGAAGCCTAAACTTTTATAAAACAACTATTTCTCTAAACACATCTAGTGCATTTCAAATTCAAGTAGATCCCAAATTTTTTATAGATCATACTTATACTAAAACTATTAGTTCTTGACTTGAAATTCACATTTAACTGGGCATCCTGTATTTCATGTGGCAACCCTCCAGCCCCGCTGAAATGTCCTCTCTTCTTTATTCCCATATAGCTTCCCCTACTCCACCACTTCTTCATCTCTCTTCTTTCCTTAGAAGCCTCTCTCAAACCCCATTTTTTTTTCATGAGGACTTGTACAGTATTCTCAACCAGATAAAAACTTGTTCTCATCTGATACCTTACTTCACTTTAATCTCCTAAAGGCCCATGAGATTTATAACTCTCTTAGGATGTATTATCTCTCCGTGTCTTATTTTCCTGTGATGCAAACAAGATTGTATATTTGTTGAAAATCCAAACTGTATTTCTTTCACCTTTGTATCCTCTTTCTAAAACCAAATAAATGTTTGAAAAATTGAAATGACAATTTGTAAGATGCAGTGACTTAACTCACGATAGTGGTCAGCTGCAACATTTCCTATGTCAAAGTGATGGCTTTTAACCAAAGGGCCATTATCGCTGTTAATGACCAGATGTGTTCTGCCTCTTGTCCAAACACGATCCAGCTGGCTGAAAAGCAGATTGCCTCTGAGGCCTTGCCCTGTGGGTGCTTAAAGATTGTGTTTATCTTTCCTCAAAGATAGAAGGCATAGAACAGCCTAATTCTCAGAAGACATTTAGTGGTGTACTTAACTGCTTAAAATGCTCTTTGCCTCCCTCTCCTAACCCTTGCCTTGGCTTTTCTTTCAGACTTTCACAATGTTATTTTCCTGCATCTCCTATCAAAGGTGACCTTTCAAGGGCTACATGAGAATGAGGAATGGAAGGGGTAGCTTAAAGTCTTCCAGCTCCGTGTGGGCTCACACTGAGACTCCATATGTTGCAGAATGTGTATGTGGGCTTGTGTGCACCCGCCGTAAGCACATACAGAGTAGGATGTGCGTGTCACATCATTCTAACTAATACTGATAACAACTGTGTCAGGAATTCAAAGAATACCCAAGTATATAAATAATTGAAGCTATCCTATACATCAAGCACTGTGCTAAGTGCCCGACCTATATTGTCATATTTAATTTTTACCATAACACTATGAACTTTGTACTATTATTATTTTAACTTTACAAATATCAACAGTAGGAGAGTGAACCTAATTTTTCCTGTCTCATAATTTGTTATTAACTTTTTAAAAGCAGGCCCAAACATGTACACACCTTGCATGTGGCTGGTAAATTTATCTAAATTTTCTTTTGCTCTGCGGCTAAGTCACTTCAGTTGTGTCCGACTCTGTGTGACCCCATAGATGGCAGCCCACCAGGCTCCCCCGTCCCTGGGATTCTCCAGGCAAGAACACTAGAGTGGGTTGCCATTTCCTTCTCCAATGCATGAAAGTGAAAAGTGAAAGTGAAGTCACTCAAGTCATGCCCGACCCTCAGTGACCCCATGGACTGCAGCCTACCAGGCTCTTCCATCCATGGGATTTTCCAGGTAGGAGTACTGGAGTGGGGTGCCATTGCCTTCTCCGTTCTTTTGCTCTAAATGTTTCCTATTCCTTTATTTTCTCCCTAGAAAGTTTTTTTTCTTGAAGATCTGTGCTGTTTTTTGTGATTGTTTCCACTTGTTGTACATGTGTTCTTTTATGCCCCATATATGAGGCTTAATCAGATCCAGATTAGTTATTTTGTTGTGCTTTGGTGAGACTGCTTCATAAGCCAGGCGTAATATGTACTTTTATCAGAAGACACAAAATGCCTGCCTGTCTCTGTTTTTATGATGTGAATGAACTTTGATATGCTGATTTAGGCAATGACAACCTGAAGTATCCATTATCAAACTTCTATTAATTTTATATAACAGCATTTGTTTGCTAGGGCTGCTGTAACGAAATGAGTGACTTAGAAATTTATCGTCTCAAAGTTTTGGAGTCAGAAGTGTTGTTTCCTATCAAGGGCTGTGAGAGATGGATCTACTCCAGGTCCCTCTCCTTGGCATACAGATAACCGACTTCTGCCTGTGTCACTTCCTTCTGGTGCCACCGTGTCCCTTTTTATATAAGGACACCAGTCATATTGGATTAAGGCTTACCCTAGTGATCTACTTTAATTTGACTACTTCCGTAAAGACCTTGTCTCCAAATAAGGTCACATTCTGAGGTACTGGGGATTAGGGCTTCAACATATGAAATTAGGGGGACACGATGCAGCCCATAACAGTAACAGTTTTAGCAGCCACTGATAATCTTTGCCCAAACCTATTTAGAGCTTACATAATGACAATATTCTACCACCCTTTCCTTATTTATTAACTAGATTATTCTCTAAAGAACTTCCTCTCACCAACTGTTTGACTGTCTGGAGGTCAAGTTGGTTCAGTGAAGGTAAGATCAATGCTTGATGGCTCCCTTTATTTAGCAGTTTTCAAAACAAGTAGTTTCTCTAGAACTCCCCACACATGACCACTAGGTGTGGCATTTTGTTGTTTGTGTGTTTATCATTATGAAGTCACTGGTAATAACAAGTATGTCTGTATCAGTCCACTGCAGCTATTGTTATTTTTGATCCTGTTTGTCTTACCTTCAGCCAGCAGCAGCAGCTTTGAGTTGGCACCTGCATTCTTTCAGCATGACCTCAATAGTCGTTGATAGCTTCCTTGCCTTCTGGCACATCGGCTTGTATTGATAATTCTGTGTCCCAGAAGAGGATAAAATACATCAGGAGTTCATATTGATGTTTCTAATTCAAATTTAGAATTTCAGGGCTTCTATTCAGCCTCTTTGATTTTATTTTTTGTTTCTTTTTTCTTCATTGAACATCTTGATTCTTAACGTAATAACATGATTATTTACTTTGTCCTGCTATTTGTAATTATATCTATATATGTATGAAAGTGCAAGTTACTCACTTATGTCCGACTCTTCGCAACCCCATAGACTGTAGCCCACCAGGCTCTTCTGTCCATGGAATTCTCAAGACAAGAATACTGGAGTGGGTAGCCATTCCCTTCACCAGAGGGTCTTCCCAACCCAGGTCTCCTGCATCACAGGTAAATAGCATAGCTATTTACCATCTGTGAATAGCTAATAGTATGTATAGTAGCTTTTAAACAGAAATATCAATTGTCACTGTCCTGTATTTAGCATTTTTTCCTGAAGATCATTTCTAGGAAGACAGTTGTCCATAGAAGATGCTTTTGTTGCTTACCATCGTAGAAATGGAAATAATTAAAAGGGGCACACAGCATAAATGGGAATAGTTCTGCCAAGTGTGTGCACTTTATGAAATGTACACAGCTTTGTCAGGTTCTCTTAAACATATCAATGACTCCAAACTCCAAACAGATGCTTCTTAAGCTTCAGGTTTCAGAAATGAATCAAATGTTTACCCAAAACTTGTGGCCTGATGTGGATTTTGGGAACTCCATTGCTGTATTTGCTTACTAGCTCTACTCTGAATTGATTTTTGTGATGTTCTTGACACTCCCTGACCATGAGCTGTGCATGAGAGTAAAATCAATGGCTACGCTTAATGAATATAAAAGAAAACAGGGTTTTCGACTATTCCTTGAGGGATCATCTCTTCCTGCCTTGTTTTTCATGATAAAGCCAAGTGAAAATTAGAAGCAATTATCTTGATAATATAGATTAAAAAACAACAACTCACTACTATTGACTTTTAAAGCAGTTTGGGGGTCCTAAATGTTTCATATTAACTTTCTATATTGATTGTACACCCTGAAAAAAAAAATCTCTTTCTTATGGACTTTCCGTGTAGAGACAGTTATGATTACATTCTAGACTCCTGGGTAGATCATACAGGGCTGTCTGTGAGATAGGCTGGGAAAAAATATTGTTGACTTGACTCCAGGGAATAAATATGTGGGCTGATGCAGTGTTTGCAGAGGAGGATTGGTTGATATTGACAAATGCGTTCTGTTAAGAGAAAGAAACGAGTACTTCAAATGGAAGAGAGAAAAAGCAGGGCATGCATAAAGAACAGGTAGCTCACTTTATTAGAAGGAATGCCTGCAGACTCTATAATTCCCACCGAGGAAGGCAGTATTGTTATTCCCCTCACAATGTGGTTGACTTATATTTTAGAATTTCATCAGTGGAATACAGAGAAAGCTACTTAAAATGTTCTCCAGTGAATAGGCTCTTATTTTTGCCTCTCAAAGTTTTTATTTTTAATACTCTTTATTTACTTATATATGAAAAACTTTATGATTTAATGATTTTTGTTAGGGTCTCCTTTTTAATAAATATGGTATTATGACTGATTCAAATACTAAATGAGCAATTTAAATAATTATACACTACTGGTACTATTTTTTGGTCATGTGACCTGTAGATATGCCATTATGATTAAACCTCCATCATTAAATTGGTGTAAAAGATTAAGTAAAAGCAGTGATCATAAATTATCTAAAAAAGAACTACATCTCCTCAAATTCTTAATCTTCATTGAGTCAAGATTAATGTGGAATAATGTTAAATGTATATGCTCAGGAAAGAAGAAAAAATGAAAGAAAGAGTGAAGGAAAGGAGAAGGAAGAAAGGAAAGATGATAAGAAGGGTAGGTGGGAGGGTGGAAAGGGAGACAAAAAAGGCAAGTAAAACCTAATATCTTAGAAATATGTCATGAACTTTAGATCTTTGCTATAATGTTACCAATGACACCATTTCCAAGAATGGTGGAATATTAGACTTTGACAATCACGCTTCATTTACTTTGGAATTTTCTACCTGGCTTCTTCTATTCTTTTCTCTTAATTCTATCCTGCAGCCCACTAGCAGATTTTTTTTTTTTTAAAATAAAGCACCATTGTGTAACACCTCTCTCCTGCTCAGGAACTTATTGACTCCAGTTACCGACCACACCAAAGCTTCTTTCCAGATATTCGTGACACTTTATAATTAGATTACCCTTGCCACACAGCCTCATTTAAGATCTTGCCCAAGCATGAAGCTTTACACTACAGTATGTGTTTCATTTCACTTTCCCTAATTATTAGACTGATTCTTATTTCCTAGCCTCTGGTCAGTTGTTCCCCTTCTTTTTAACTCAACAATGAAAAGTATTTCCCTTTATTTTTAACTGTATATTGCTCATAGTCCAAGACCCAATTGAGAGATCACTTTTTTTCTTAAAATCTCTACTTTAACCCTCATAGGTCTCCTTCTCCATAGTTATACAGATCTTGGAACCTCTTTCAATATAGCAATTATGAAATGTCCTCTCCAATTATTAACACATTGCTTCACATGTGTTAATTTCATCTCCTCCCAAGCTGTGTAATATTTTTTTAAATAGTCCATTTTTTATATTTCTTTCCCCACAGTGCATACAACAGTTAGCATATACTGAGGTGTCTCAGTGGTAAAGAATCTGACTGCCAATGCAGGAGACACAGGTTTGATCCCTGGATCAGGAAGACTTCTTGGAGAAGGAAATGGCAATCTACTCCAGTATTCTTGCCTGGGAAATCCCATGGACAGAAGAGCCTGGCGGGCTACAGTCCATGGGGTCGCAAAAGAGTTGGACACGAATTAAACGACATCAGAGCAAATGGTACACTTACCATTTTACTTATTTATTTTTAAACCCCAATCTTGCTCTTAATGATATCTCCCTAACTATGGTTTTTGTGTAGTCAGGTTTGCTAACTTTTAAGGAGAAAGCTTACCCTTATATGAAAATAGGAACAGTATGAAAATGAAACCTTTACATGAAAAGGTTAGTTCTAATGTTTAAGATTCTGCTGTACCTAATGCGTAGAGGGCATCTGGCTAAGAGTAAAGCATGTTGAGATATGAGGAATATATAAAATATTATGGGTGATATTTATTCTCTTATTGCCAACCGATAAGTATGTGCATGGATGTTTTCTCTCCAGAATATTTCTTTTAGAAAGCTATATGTTTAGTTCATTCTAAGAAAATATTCAAAGTATTTTCACAACTTCTCTTTAGGAATTTAATTTGAACCCTTGTCTAAATTTAAAGTAGTAACAAATCATGACCTTGAAGGTGATTATTAGAAATAAATAAGAGTGGGAATAAGTGAAAGTGGGGCTCCCCTTGTGGCTCAGCTGGTAAAGAATCCACCTGCAATGAGGGAAACCTGTGTTCTATCCCTGGGATGGGAAGATGCCCTGCAGAAGGGAAAGGCTAAAAGTAGTAGCAAATCATTACCTTGAAGGTGATTATTAGAAATAAATAAGAATAGGAAATAAACTTGTGAACAATATTGTTGGTCAAAGCTGGGTGATACACACACATAAGTAATTTTTGTTGTATTTCATTAAATAGCTATAAGTAGCTATATTCCATGGAGAAGGAAATGGCAACCCACTTCAGTACTCTTGCCTGGAAAATCCCATGGATGGAGGAGCCTGGTAGGCTGCAGTCCATGGGGTCGCTAAGAGTCGCACACGATTGAGCAACTTCACTTTCACTTTTCACTTTCATGCATTGGAGAAGGAAATAGCAACCCACTCCAGTGTTCTTGCCTGGAGAATCCCAGGGACGGGGGAGCCTGGTGGGGTCTCTGGGGTCACGCAGAGTCGGACACGGCTGAAGCAACTTTGCAGCAGCAGCTATATTCCAAATGAGAACTGAAAAGTGTTTTTAGCTAAGGAAGTACACAAGTCAAATAATATTGTATTTCATCAATGGGATCAATTTTTTTGGACTTTTAATTTTATATTGCAGTGGTAAGGAACACACCCGCCAGTCCAGGAGACATAGGAGACTTGGGTTTGATCCCTGGGTCGGGAAGATCCTCTGGAGGATAGCATGGCAACCCACTCCAATATTCTTGCCTAGAGAATCCCATGGACAGAAGAGCCTGGTGGGCTATGGTCAATAAGGTTGCAAAGAGTTGGACATGACTGAGGCGACTTATGTGCACACACATAGCTGATTAACAATGTTATGCCAATTTCAAGTGGACATCAAAGGAACTCAGCCATATATGTACATGTAGTCATTCACTCCCAAACTCTTCTCCTATCCAGGCTGCCAGATAACACTGAGTAGAGTTCCCTGTGCTACACACTAGGACCTTGTTGGTCATCCATTTTAAATATAGCAGTGTGAACATGTCAGTCACAAACTCCCTAACTATCTCAATAGGATCAATTTAAGAGTCTAAACTTAACTGTATTTATTATACTCATTCTTTGCTTCCCCAGTAGCTCAGGTGGTAAAGAATCTGCCTGCAATGCAGGAGACCCCGGTTCAATTCCTGGGTCAGGAAGATCCACTGGAGAAGGGACTGGCTACCCACTCCAGTATTCTTGGGCTTCCTTGGTGGCTCAGCTGGTAAAGAATCTGCCTGCAATGCAGGAGACCGGGGTTCCATCCCTGGGTTGGGAAGATCCCCTGGAGAAGGGAAAAGCTACCCACTTCAGTATTCTGGCCTAGAGAATTCCATGGACTGTACAGTACATGGAGTTGCAAAGAGTCAGACAGGACTGAGCAACTTTCACTTTCATACTCATTCTTTAGCTCACATAATGTAATATGATCAGAACCAGATAGAACTATTCAACTTCTATCTTACTTCTATCCAATCAGATAAGATAACTACTAGAAATAGCAACTATTCTAACAGAAATGCAGGTTTCAGCACAAGGTCGGGTCTCACCTAGACTATTTTTTTCAGTCCTCAATAATTCATTTTGAGAACAACATTGTCAATCCAGAGAAACAGAATATGATGGCAAAGGCCTTGGTACTCTGTCAATATGCAGATAATGAGGTTTAAATATGCTTTGAAGATTATCACTCTTAGATCTTTTTATCTTTAAAGCTATAGACGAAATGCTAATATAATCACTTGTGTTTAAAAATGCAAAAACACAGAAACTACGGTTTTAAATAATATTTGAAGAAAACAGGAGAAAAACGTAGAAGGCACTAGGGAGGAAACTCATTTCACCCACACTGAAAATAAGCCTAGATAAGGAAGAAATATGATAACACACCTGAAGTATTTGAAAATCTGCTATTTCAAAGAAAGCTTAAATTTACCATGTATTGCTTCCAACAGAAGATCACTAGCCAACACGTGAAACTTTCAAGGAACGTGTCAGTTCTATTTGCCTACCTTGTGAGCCTATGTGGAAAAAGTTCACTATATATTCAAAAATGGAATTAATGCCATGTTACTAGTATTTCTTCAGAAGTAGGTAGGCTAGTGAAAGAAAAGACCTTGAGCTTTAGAACCAGAAGGACAAGCCTCACCATTTACTGATTGCATGCCTTAGGACCACTTACCTAACCTCTTCGAATCTCTCAACTTCCTCATTTATAAAATGTCTGTGGTGGTACATCTTTCAGATTTTTGTGAGAATGAATATGTAAGGTGATACAGTGTTTTGTGTGTGTGTGTGTGTGTCTGTTTTGTTTTTCTCTTTCCCTTCTCTCACACTAGCGTCTCCATTACTAAAAATGTTTAGACAGAGCTAAAATAGAGTATAAATACATGTCAAAGATATTACAGATGGGGTTCCACCCTGAATGTGAGATTGATTAAGTGGATTACTAGGTGTATTTTGACTCCACATTGTTATAGAACTAAGGGAAACATTATTCATAGAGAATAAAAGCATGGGTGCTGGAGACATGCAGTCCTTGGATAGAATCATGTACTTCTCCTCATTATTCAACCTTGCACATGTCAATCAACCTGTCTATGCTACAGTTTATCCAACCGAATTATAATATTTCTAATGGGGCATGATTGTTGATATAATTAAATGAGAAATGCATTTAAAATGCATAACAAAGGGCTTATCATATAGTAAGCACTCAATGAAAGTGAAAGTGGCTCAGTCATGTCTGACTCTTTGCAACACATGGACTGTAGTCCGCCAGGCTCCTCTGTCAATGGAATTCTCCAGGCCAAAATACTGGAGAAGATAGCTGTTTCCTTCTTCAGGTCATCTTTCCAACCCAGGGATCAAACCCAGGTCTCCTGCATTGCATCTGACCCACCAGGGAAGTCCAAGAATACTGGAGTAGGTAATCTATCCCTTCTCCAGGAGATCTTCCCAACCCAGGAATCAAACCGGGGTCTTCTGCATTGCAGGTGGATTCTTTACCAGCTGAGCTACCAGGGAAGCCTGAAGCACTCAGTAAATGGTTTCCTGTGCAGGTTCTTTACCACTAGCGCCACCTGGGAAGCCCATTCCTATCCTTGGGGACTGCTCCATGAGCTAAGAACCTATCTCTTTAAAGTCTTGTCCCATTTCCTTGGGAGGTGCTGCTGCTTTTGTGATTAAAGGGAAAACTCTTTCATGGCTCTAATAGAATCATTTGGATTAACTTTAGTGATATCTGGTCCTGGCCCTTTAGAATCTAGGTTTGTTCAACCTGGACAGTGAAGACGCATTTCATTCTTTTCTATGCTCTGAGTTTTTTGAGTCATTGGATTAGTGGAGCCAGAGAAGAATGAAGCCATTATCTTCGTGCAGGAAACTGTTATTGCTCATTATTTTCAGTATTATGTACTTTCCTCTTTTGTGTTGCAGGATAATTCTGTACCAAGGATACTGTATGTGCTGAAAATATAGAGTCACTTTTATTCACCCCATATAAAAAGGCAATGAGGGATGCCATTTTTAGAAAAAGATAATCTTTGAAGATCAGCCTCCTTTGTGTCTTTTATCTAGAAATACACATGCCAAATGAGACGCCAAAAGATTTGGTTTCTGCTAAGAAGCTTAAGAAAATTAGGCACTACGGTTGAAAGTATATAGCATTTATGGTTTAATACAGAGAAAATGTAGTGTAATGAGTTGCTTTGTTCCACACTCCACTTTCCTGTTCAATTTCATCTCCAACTTGATTGCAAGAAATTTAAAATATTACTACTACTCATGACTGTGAGAAAATAGACCATACTCTTGTCGTTTGCCTTCTCTTAAATGGATGTTTTACTTGTTTTCACTGTCTGAGGAGGAGACAATAGCAAAATAATTAGCCTATATGATATGCCTTAAAGAAAATAGACAACTAACGTTCAGTCAAGTAGGTGTGGTACTAACAGAGCCATCTCTGGAATACCCCAGGGTCTGAAATGGTTCTGACCTTTAGGAGCTGCAAGAACAAATTGGGAAGAGGTACCTAAATGCTCACCAGCCTGTGCACTGATTCAGCTCCCTGGTTGTCTTCCCTTTCCCTAGCTCTATTAAGGGAATCAGAAGTTGACACTGGGATCAAATAAGCTTAGACTCTGAATCATGGTGAATCTGCTAGGACTTTGGGATCCATCCACTAAGGGAAGATCATGAATTCAATTTCAAGTTTGGAATTTAAGGAGATCTCAATCCTCCTCTATAAGCCAGAGCCACTGATGAACACCTGGAACACAGCAAAACATGCTCCCTCCCTGTTGTATATTCTGTATTTTCTTTCTATTCGAAATATTGTAGAAGCGGAGTTAAAGCTCCTCATTGTTCTAGCAGCGCTTCAGGAACAAAATCATAGGTACCGGTGGTAGGAATGTGGCTCCCTCTGGAATTACAATAGAATACCACAACTAGTATGGCAAATGAAGTCAAGGTAATTGTAATTAAGTTATCTGGGCCTCTGGAGGGACCATGGCCCTGCTTATTGCTATGTGCCTACTTTTAAGAACTGGGAGGGTAGCATTCAGCAGTAATTACAAGCAAACCCTCAGCAGAAGACAGAAAGGTTTAACCGGGCCCTGCTGCAAGCTAGGTGATCAGCTTTTGGCAATATTCTCAAACTTTATAAATCTCAGCTTTCTGCTTTGAAATGTGGAAACTGAAAATAGCAGCTACTTCATTAGGCTTTCCAGAGAACTACAGGTGAAAATGCATGTAAAACAGTATATAGCCTGGAACGTTAGTAAAAATTCAACAAATAAGTATTGTCATTATCATTAGCTGGTTTATTATTTCCATCCTAAGATTGTTCAGTGGAAATAAGAGATGTGCCTTATCCATTAGCTAGTCAGTTAACCTATGCATTTGTTTAATACTTCACTCTCCAGATACTGTTGAGAAATCACTGTACTAAGTGCTGTCATAACAAAAAGTTTCAAGATCATTAAAAAGGAGAGGAAAAAAAGAGTGAGGCATCTTGTTTCTAGGATGCCTCTTCATTCATCACCCAGCAGCATAGGAGAGATGCTCCTCTTGGTTAAATCCTCTCTTCCCCACAAGGAAAATGCATCGAAATGCCAAGACTGGCATTAACATCTCTGATGCTCTGAACAGACACTCTACTCCAACCCATGCAGTAGAGGCCAGGGTATATTATTTTTTTCTTGAGAGTTCAGGTGCTAACAAAGAATGGCTAACACGTTTTAAAAGGATCTCCTTTCACAGATACACACAACAATAGCACAGAAGCACAGGGGTTAAGTCACAGTCATTTGTTCTGCTTAAAATTTTTTATGCAAAGAAAGAGACTCCCTGATAGAGGGAATGTACTTTTATACAGGTGTGTTGTGGTCACAGAGCTGCTGACCCAGTAGAAAAGATGTCTTCCAGCAAACACTGTTTCCAAGTAAATTTCTATGGTGGATACTCCGCTTTCTCATTGACTTACTTGGCTGGAAATATCATTTTTTGGATGTAGTAAGCGTCATGTTAAAACTGAAGCAACACATCAAGATGTTATATGTTCAAATGGAGAAAAATACTTCTGATAAAATAATATTAATGTTAAAAAAATGACAAGAATATCATAAGGTATTCACATCACAAGACAAAAATAATAACAACTATCCTCTAAAAAGTAGCCATTTGCCTCATATTATTTTCATACTGTTTCTATTCTAGAGAAGGCAAACCTCCAAACAGTTATTTGGCTGTCTTTTACTTAGCATTTGGAAGTTTACATTTAAATGGGTTTATCTTTCAGAGATTTCATTTGAGCTTTATGATATCTTTCTAAATATCTTATTAAATTTTCTATAGTTTTGGATGGGAAGTAATAACTATTACAATAGTAACATCTACTTTTACTAAGTGATATTAATTTCAAAGCACCCTTATAATTTCGTTAATATTTGCACCAGTTCTAGGAGGCAATGTTATACTTCCTCTTACAACGAATGAGGAAACTAGAGTGCAAAGAAGATATATAACTTACTCAAGGACACTTTACTACAAAGCCCACGAACTTTACCAGAATAGTATCTAGTCTTGTATTGGAGGTTTACCCCATTGTCTGTGAAAGTATCATTACCTGGCTATCAGCTAGTATACGTCTGAAAGACTACAGATGAATAATTTATCATAGATATCATCTGCTCTCTTTCTAGTTTAGTTATTAAGCTATTGACCAGTATTTTCATCAGGGATTGTTAAGACCTCACACATTATTAATCTTATCAAAGTTCATTTCATTGAAGGACTTTAGCCAGCTTCTAGAATTTGTCTGTGATCAATCACTCCAAATGCTGTTCAGTGCTGATTCTTTAGCTTATTCTTTTAGCTCAGAACCTGAATTAAACCATCCAAAACTAAGTGTAAAATGTTCTAAAAAAGGCAGTTTATACACTGTATGTCAACCTTCAATACTCTGACAATCAAGTCTCTTTTGATTTTAGGAAAGCTTGTGAAAATAACAGAGTCTTCTAATGCTCACTTTGTAAGCATCTGTGAATGAGACATTAGCATGGTAACTGTCCTAAGATCACTGCACATATTTGTTATATTATTACTAATTTATGTTGTGTTCACTTTTGCTTCTTTAAATCCTCAACTTCCCTTTCATCTTATTTTTCTTCTTACTGGAATATAAGCAACAAGAATCTGGTTTATACATCAGGGAATATCTTTATTTCATCTGGTTCCTTTGGGTATAGAATTCTACTTTTAAAGATAATTTTACTTGGAACTTTGGAAGTCCTTTTCCTCTGTCTTTAAATTGTATTACTAATTATTTTAAAAGAAAACCTCATTCTTTCTATTATACTTTAGAATTTTTTCTCTGTCATTGATTCTACACTGCTTTGACTATAATGTGCCTTGGTATTAGGGTTTTTTGGTGATAATTTATTTCTTTTTAAGCACACTCACATTCTAAGATATTTTGTGTTGAATATTTTATTAATTCTAGTAGGTTTTCAGTTATTTTATCTCAAAATATTAGTTTACCACAACTCTCTTCATTCTCTCCTTCTATAGCTTTTATCAGGCTTTTGATGAAGTTTCTGAATTTATTCTATTTATGTTTCTTAATATTTATATTATTTCTGTGCTTCTGTTTTGCTCTGAATTTATTCTATTTATGTTTCTTAATATTTGTATTATTTCTGTGCTTCTATTTTGCTCTGAATTCTAGAACATTTCCTCAACTCAATTTTTTAATTCAACAGTTCAGGCCTCAGTTGTGTTCAATGCTCTTTGGCTCATTATTTGGAACTTTCATTTCAAAATCAACATATTTTTAATTTCCATTTTTTCTAATGATTCTTTTCCATAATAATCTAAACAATTTTTATTACTCCATCTATCCTTTTTCTCGTTTACCTATTTATGGTAATAATTATATATATATATATATATACACACTAATTATATAAATTGAAGGCCTTTCAGATTGTAGTAGAACACATTGACTAAAAATATGAACACTAGACTTGGATGCTGCATTCTAATCTTGGTTCCACAGTTTAGAATCTTTCCCCTCTTGAGTAGTTCCCTTTCAGTTTCCTCATCTATAAGAGAGTGGAAGTAATAGTATCTATTTCATATTATTGGTAGGACAAGAACACACACATACACACACATTTATATACACAATACAGTGCTTGGTACATAATTAGTGCTCACGACTAGCTGCTATTGTGTTTATTATGGGATTGCAAAGAGGTGGACACAACTTAGTGACTGAAGAACAACAGTTGTGTTTATTATTATGGTTATGGTTACTGTTTCCTCAAGTGTAATCTATTTATACTATTTACCCATAGTATTTGTTTCCTCTGTGTTTTTAGTTAAGTTTGAGTGTTGGCTCATCTTCCAAGGAGGAGTACTCCTTTAAGCATCCTGGGTTTGAATGACCTCACAGAAGGAGAGGCATGTGGAAGCTTCACTCCCAGACTTAATAGAGGGGAGTGGCTCTATCCAGAAAGTAACCACTTTTCCCTCTGTCTTCTGGACCAGGCACAATCTGCTTCTCCTCTAAAAGCACAGAGAAGAGGCAAATTCTTCTTCCATTCATTTCTTCCATGGAACCCCCACCTTTCCTCATTCTCCTAAACTTTGGAAATGGAGGGCCATGTAAATATTTTCCTTTCCCCCAAATGCTGCTTCTAAATAATTGGATGGCTGCTCTCTTTCTATATCTGTCTATACCATCTTTTTCTTTCTTTTTTTTTTTTTTACAGACATTGACATATTCCCATGAAGTTATGGGTACTTTCCTATGACGTTTCATTCTATTCTACCTTCAATCCAATGGGTTCTACATCCAAGTAGATAATACTATGGACCAGTTAACTTCTAAGTTTGTTGACCTCCACCTCAACTCATATCAAAAGCATACCAGAAAGTCTATAATTGATCTACATCCCTTGTTACTTTAATCTCTTCATCCAGTTTTCTACAAGTCCTCAATTGGAAGTTCTGCCTTAATAGTTATTCTAGTTCTTGGTCCCTTCCTGATTACTCACATCAGACTCTTATTCAGTCAGGATGCCATGATTCTCCACTAAACCTTCTACCCTATCCAGAAAGCTAGTGGCCAACCTTGGTTACTCTAATAATCTACTTCCTTTGTTTCCATTCCTAGATACCAAACCAACATTGGAGGAAACCACTATTTATCATCCACTTTTTCTATAGCTTCCCACTCTACCCAAACGGAAATCCTTTTACTCATTAGTCATCATATGTTTCCAACTAGATTATCCAGGTTACTGAGAGCAGAGACTCTATTTATACACATCTCTATCTCCTTAAGAATTGGTATATTAAAATATATAATATTGTTTTTAAATGAATAAATGAATGGTTACATGGTTGAATGAATGGTTGGATGGACAGAGGAATAACTGGATTTTCCTCCAAAACAATAAGAACTTTGATGTTCCACCTCACCTTGCTTCCACCTCACTGTGAGTCATGCACAGTAGTGGTAGAACAGCTTTTAGCCCTACACAAAAGCCATGTCAAGCCCTGCTCAACTCAGCCCTTCCTCTGATTTAGTTTGGTTCCTTTTAACAACTTTGGTGGTACTTCTGTGAACTAGATCAGACTACAGAAGCCAGTCTTAGTTCAAAGGGTCAGATAGAAGATAAGCTATACTCAGCTGAGGTTACCTTGACTTGGTTTTGCTCCTTGGTCAGCAAATCTTAAGGATACAGCTTGGTATAACCATGGCTCCCAGGCGTCTCCCTTAACCATTACAATGATATAAAGCTTGGTGGCCTCAATGGTCCATGATGTAGAAGAAAACATAAGACTAGGGAATACCAGACATGCAGGGATTTAAATATTACATTTCTTAGGCAGTGTAGTTGGAGAGCATGTTAGGACTTGAAGATCCATCCTGTTACCACAAAAGAACTTGCCTGCACTGTAGTTACGTGTTTCACTTTTTACTTCTTCCTGAGCCATTGCTGGAGTTACAGGGCAGACAAACAGACCTGCTTTCATTCCTCTAAGCATTAAATTCATTTTAATTTGGTTTATTTACATGGTGTCTAAAAGCATGTTCTGCTTATGTTCACAATGTTCTTTTCATTTTCTTTTGCCAAGGACTCATTTTCTTAATGCTTATCTCTGTGAATCTCTAATGATGACCAGTCCTTAGAACATAAAAGTTAACAAGATCCTTCTATTTTTCCACTGGGCACAATTCCTCACAAAATCATTCACACTGTAGAGCTCCTCCAGCTCTTGCAGGATAAAAAGGGTTATCTTCCTTATCTTAACCCCTTTCCTTCCTAAGTAAAGTCCTAGAAGGAAGTAAGAATACTGCTTCTTGGAGAATGTTTATACCTCCATTCCACTATGGAGTAAAAGATCATGACTTCCATGAGATCAGTCATATAAAGGAATGAATTCAATTTCAGTCTCAAATCTAAAAAGAAACATTAAAACTTTTTGATAATAGATGGATATAAATGGAATCACCCACTGTTCACTCTTCTTGGTGTAAGAGACAGTGTAGTGTATTACTAAGCACTGTGATAGAATCATACTAAGCTATGTTCAAGTTTTAATTCTTATTACCTGTGAAACTTCTGAGCACAGGTTTTCCTGCTTTCTGAAAGTAAAATGTTCCTATGAAATCTCTCATAAGCCAGGAAGCAATTACCTTAGGACACATCTTGCTAATGGATGCACAAAATAAATCAAGATAGAGCACAGATGTTCACACACACAGTTAAAAGCGATGGCAGCCTGATGCTGAGTGTAGTTCCCAGGGAAGGGGCTTGGTGTTACCACTCTCTCTACTTAGATGTGGCTGCCTTTATAGGCTGCTGCAAAACCTTTGCTTAATGCTGTTTTACCTTTTTGCCTTTTTTTGTAAAAGCAAAAGTCATCTTCAAATTTCTTTTGGTTAGTGAAAATAGGAGTTGATCTTTAATGAAGTAGCATAAAATGAACCTTTAAAAAGTGGGAAATACCTGTATTCATTCTCCTAGCACTTCAGTTTTCTCATCTGAGGATGCTAATAACATCAGATCACAAGATCTTATGTTATGTATCATGTTCCTTAGAAGAAAAGCTATGACAAACCTAGATAGCATACTAAAAAGCAGAGATATCACTTTGTCAACAAAGGTCTGTATAGTCAAAGCTATGATTTTTCTAGTAGTCATATATGGATGTGAGAGATGGACGATAAAGAAGGCTGAGCATTGAAGAATTGATGCTTTCCAACTGTGGTGATGGAGAAGACTCTTGAGAGTCCCTTGGATAGCAAGGAGATAAAACCAGTCAATTCCAAAGGAAATTAACACTGAATATACATTGGAAGGACTGATGTGAAGCTCCAACACTTTGGTCACCTGATGTGAAGAGCCAGCTCATTGGAAAATACTCTGATGCTGGGAAAGATTGAAGGCAGGAGGAGAAGGGGCAACAGAGCATGAGATGGTTGGATGGCATCATCAATTTAATGGACATGAGTTTGAACAAACTTCAGGAGATGGTGAATGACAGGGAAGCCTGGCATGCTGCAGTCCATGAGGTTGCAAAGAGTTGGACATGACTTAGTAACTAAAGAACAACAACAATCATATGTAAAACATCTGGCAACTAGTAAGAGTTCCATGAGTGGTAGTTATCAACCCCCCTTTTAAAAAAAGGTCAAGGGATGAAAACAGTGATCAAAAATTGGCCTGCAAATCCCAGCTCTTAAAATGGCGTGGCAGAATTCCTGAGAGCTGACAGCAGCAGCTTGCTGATCTCTTTGGAACATGGTCCTTCTGTTCAGATGTCTCAGAAAGGAGTATCATGCATGAATATGCTGTATTTAACCAAGGGAAAGTATCAACTGGTCATGACTGGCTTATATATAGCTTTTTACAGAAGGTCCCCAAAGTATTTAACTGAATGTCTTTCAAGTACTGCATGAATCCCTAATATTGCACCAAAGCTGAGTATATCTCTCAAAATGTCATAATAAAAAGTTATTGCTGAGCCAAGAAAGGTGCTGGGATTCTTGGCCTCTGGAGGAGAGGAATTCAATCTGGGGCCAGTGATGAGGCTTGATCGCTCAGAGCTTTAGTGTAATAAAGTTTTATTAAAGTATAAAAGACAGAAAGCTTCTGACATAGACATCAGAAAGGGAGCAGAAAGAGTGCCCCCCTGCTAATCTTTAGCTGGATGTTATATAGCTACTGCTGCTGCTACTGCTGCTAAGTCGCTTCAGTCGTGTCCGACTCTGTGCGACCCCAGAGACGGCAGCCCACCTAGCACGCTGCTAATTAGAGAAAGGAAATGTCTCAAAACTCAGAGTGGCACAAGACCCCTCACCCTCAACATGCATTTTGAGATAACATTGGCACAAGTTAAGTCATTCCGGGCCATAAAATGATTGACATGAATCTTGAAGAAGGGCAGGTTTCCAACCAAATATATGGTTTCATTAACATAGATTAGGAGAACAATTGTATGAGTGAAACATACTGGTTAGTCAAGTCGGTTCTGAGTCTTAAGTGGAACCAACTGGAAGACAGAGTCTAGTTCATTAACATAGCTTAAGAAAAATATTTCCATAAGAAAAATGCATTGGTTAGCTCAAGGTTTGAGAAAAGTTAAGTTCGGGTGGAACCAGATGTCCTCATGCCAACACAGACTTTTAAGAGAAATCTTTTAATTTTGTATAGCGAAGGGAAAAAAATCTGACACTTGTAGTTTGTTTTTCCTGCTGCTTAAGAGGGAGATTAAAAAAAAAAGTCTGACGCAGCCTATTTCCTCCATTTGGAGATCCCTAGCTTTCCTGCCTGTTACCCTCTTAATAACAGCATTAAATTCTATTCCAACAGTAGAATTTTTGACTAAAAGTTCCTGCATGTACCTTCAGTTTTACAAAATCAAATAACTAACTGGTGGGAGAGTGTTTCAAAACATACATCACTAAAGTAAATCTGGGAAGTCAGTTCTGACCTCTCCTTGTAATCACTGTGCTTAGATGATGGTTCAGTGGTCTGTCAGGAGCTCTTGTATCCTGAGCACACCAGTTTGCTTACTAACCATTGGAACATGGACCCCAAGTTACAGAAAGGTCCCTCTTTGTAATTTTCAATTTGGCTAAAATTAGAAAGGTTATTTGATGCAGGAAATTTGTCTGAAAACTTTTTGGTGGCCTCAAGTGTACTTGAAAAAAATTCCTAACAATTCTGGGGGTCTCATGTCTAATAACAAGAAACATCAATGAAAATGGTCACAGATAGTTTGGAGGTCTCATGAAATTATGCATATTTCTAATCAAGTTACTTCTATGAATCTTTAAAGAACCCCACTTTTCCCAAAGTGACAGTTATACCCAGGCAATAACCATGGAGCTCAGAAAATTATCTATCATGGAAAAGTAACTTAAAAGTAACACCCTACTTAACAATAACATTTTAACTAAAGAAGACAATATTAACTCTTTTATATTACTTATAGCAAGTCCCCTCATTAGAGAGACACTTTTGACATGGTTGTTGATTAGCTCTTAGAGATGCTTTACCCAAACTATGAAAGCATAGTAGCTAACAACTGCATAAAATATTAGAATTTATAAAATGCTTGCCATATGCCAGACACTATAAAAAAAAAAATTTATTTATTGCATTCTCACAAAATTCCTCTGAGGTGAACTAATATCCTTACTTTAAATGAGGAAATAGAACATTGTAGATCACTCGGTAAAGAATGTGCCTGCAGTGCAGGAGACCTGGGTTCGATCCCTGGGTTGGGAAGATCCCCTGGAGAAGGAAATGGCAACCCACTCCAGTATCCTTGTCTGGAAAATCTCATGGACAGAGGAGCCTGGGGGGCTGCAGTCCATGGGGTCACAGAGTCGGGCACGACCGAGTGACTAACTCATAACTCATGAAACAGAAACAGACACACACACGTAGAGAACAGACTTGTGGTTTCCAAAGGCAAAGCAGTTGGTAGAAGGATGGACGGTTGGAGATAGTAGATGTAAATTATTACATGTGGAATTGGTAAGTAGCAAGGTCTTAACTGTCAGAGAAGGCAATGGCACCAGTACTCTTGCCTGGAAAATCCCATAGACGGAGGAGCCTGGTGGGCTGCAGTCCATGGGGTCGCTAAGAGTCGGACACGACTGAGCGACTTCACTTTCACTTTCCACTTTCATGCATTGGAGAAGAAATGGCAACCCACTCCAGTGTTCTTGCCTGGAGAATCCCAGGGACGGGGGAGCCTGGTGGGCTGCCGTCTATGGGGTCGCACAGAGTGGGACACGACTGAAGTGACTTAGCAGCAGTAGCAGTAAGGTCTTACTGTATAGCACAGAGAATTATTTTCACTGTCCTCTTATAAACCATAATGAAAAATAAAATTAAAACAAGAATGGATATATGTGTATAACTGAATTACTTTCCTGTATAGTAGAAATTAATACATTACAAATCAACTATACATTAATTTAAAAAATAAACGAAGAAGTAAAGGCTAGAGGATTATTAGTAGCTTTCAAAGGTTGTACATGTGTGCTAAGTTGCTTCAATCATTTCCAACTCTTTGCAACTTCATGGAACCTCGTGTCCCACCAGGGTCCACTGTCCATGGGATTCTACAGGCAAGAATACTAGAGTGGGTTGCCAAGCTCTCCTCTAGGGAATCTTTCCGACCCAGGGATTGAACCTGTGTCTCATGTCTCCTGCATTGGCAGGCAGGTTCTTTACTACTAGAGCCACCTGGGAAGCCCCGAAATTTGCACACGTAGTAAATATTGGAAGCACTACTACAAAGATGTAGGAACTGTGAGATTCCAGTGCTTTCAGCACTGCATTCAGCCTCTATACTAGACAACTTCTCCAGTCTACAAAGCACACTTACCTGTAGGTTACACATGTTCCTCATATCAACCTAGTTTATAGATAAGAAAGTTTAGGTCAGTGGATGTTAGGGTCACACAGGTTGCCAGGGGTTAAGATGGACCCAAGTCCAACTTTCACTTCAAGTCACTCCAAATTATTAAGAAATTGGACTTCCCTGGTACTTGGCACCCCACTCCAGTACTTTTGCCTGGAAAATCCCATGGACGGAGGAGCCTGGTGGGCTGCAGTCCATAGGGTCGCTAGAGTCGGACACGACTGAGTGACTTCACTTTCACTTTTCACTTTCATGCATTGGAGAAGGAAATGGCAACCCACTCCAGTGTTCTTGCCTGGAGAATCCCAGGGACGGGGAAGCCTGGTGGGCTGCCGTCTTTGGGGTCACACAGAGTCAGACACAACTGAAGTGACTTAGCAGCAGCAGCAGCAGGCAGTCTAGTGGTTAAGACTCTAAGCTTCCACTGCTGGGGGCTTGAGTTCGATCTCTGGTTGGGGAACTAAGATCCCACATGCCTCACGGTGTGGCCAAAACATTATTTTTTTTTAATTTAAAAAATAAAAAAAGAACACCTTTTAGAAACAAACAAGTGAAAAAACAAGTTATTAAGAATAGAACAGTCTTATGGACTCTGTTGGAAAGGGAGAGGGTGGGAAGATTTGGGAGAATGGCATTGAAACATGTGTAATATCATGTATGAAACTAGTTGCCAGTCCAGGTTCAATGCACGATACTGGATGCTTGGGGCTGGTGCGCTGGGACGACCCAGAGGGATGGTGTGGGGAGGGAGGAGGGAGGAGGGTTCAGGATGGGGAGCACATGTATACCAGTGGAGGATTCGTTTTGATGTTTGGCAAAACTAATACAGTGTTTCAGGTTTAAAAATAAAATAAAATTTAAAAAAAATTAAAAAAAAAAGAAATTGAACTAACTAAATCCATAACCCGGGTGTCCTGCATCACAGGCAGATTCTTTGCCATCTGAGCCACCAGGGAAGCCCAACTAAATCCACACTAGGAAATAAATGCTTCTTTTTAGTGGGACGCACTGCATATACACATTAAGGATGACTGTAAATTAAGTATATCCTGAATGAATCCATCTACATGTTGTCACCTCTCTTGTATTCCCCTCTTGTTGGAACCACCATCATTTCTCACCTGAACATGGCTGCCACCCGACAGCTGCAGTCCTTTAGAGCCATAGATACCTCTGAGAAGCTGATATAAGAAATAAACTTTGCCCTCCATGACAATAAATGTTTATACATTTTCACATATACAGGTGTGTGCACAAAGCAGCAGGGCATTTATGGAGCTTCCCCAGTGGGGGATCCTCCTTGAGGATTTCAGCCCCCTCCATCATCTATTAGATGTACAGCAGCCATGGTGATGGTTGAAACCGAAATCAGGTCATGTCATTTCTCTACTGACAACCCGCCGATGACTTACCTCACTCAGAAAAGAATCCAAAATGAGACACCACAGAATCAGACTCCACAGTTCCTCATTTCCTGGTCCTTTCCTTCAATCACCTTACACCAGTCACAAAGGTCTTCTTGCTAATATACATCAAGCTGACTCCTGACTAGCACCCTGGCTCTTAGCATTCCTTTTGCCTTGAAGGCTCTTTCTCCAGAAGTCCACTAAAATGGTCCTTTGTCCAGATCCCCTAGTTTCATCTGATCACAGAGGTCCTCTAATCACTCTCTCTCCCTTTGTCTTGATTTTTTTTTCTGTACTAGCAATTACAACCATTTTTCAAATCATATCCTTGTTTCATATTCTGATCTTTTTCTCTGTACACTAAATGATTTGTACCCTGAGTACCCAAACTTTGTTTTGTTTACTGCTATAATCCCAGTGACTAGATCATGGTTGGTATATGCTGAGTATTTGTTGGATGAATCATGAGGTACATAAGCAACTTAATAAAAATATGACACAAAATATAAATATAAATGAGCATCTTCACAACCAAGTTAGCCACATTTTTTAAAAGACACTGTTACGTATTTATCTTCAAAACTAGTTCAGAATTGGTTCACAGACCATTCAATGAGGTTGATTTCGTAACTTTATAGTCACCTTTAGAGTCCTTAAAAAGTGTAAGATGGTATTTTTTTTTAGATTGATAACCCATTCAACTCACCAGCTGTGTGTCTGGTTGATTTTTCACCTGAAATCTAATTGACCTTCTAAAAAGAATACTGTATTTTGGGTACCCGATTAAATGACACTGTGCTTGTTGGACTGTGATCAATAGTTCCCTCTGAAAATTCATATATATATAAAAATATTGTTACTCTTCAAGTTTGCTGTTTGTCAGAAATTCAATATACGTTAGAAGGAAAATCAAGAAATCTTTCCCTCTGTTCCCTCTGCTATGATGTGTGACAGTGAAGACTTATCCAAGAGTCTTTAAAAAGTATAAAGTATATTATTGAGCCAAGGTAGACTTCATCAAATAATAAAATTTCATCAATTAAACATGTTTAAAATCAGTGATCATACAGAAATAAAATATGCAAACTTCCTTTGTGCTGAGATCAGTAACTTTCTCACTTATATAACTTCAACCCGCTTTGTGTTTAGGGGTTACTATGTGTCGATCTATATCAGGGAAATAATCTATTTAGTTAATCTCTGGTTATCCATCCAACAAACTTATGGAGAATCAGCGGTGTGCCAGTAGCATTACCAGTTGCTAGATACACGAAGCTGAGTGATACACATATTTTAGAAAGAAAGAGAATCTAAAGGTGAAATACCTGCAGTGAACTGTCAAAGAATCCTGGAAACAGAAATGTACAAAATGGAATAGGACCACAAACAAGCAGGAGCCCGAGTCTTCCAAAGGAAATGAAGGGCATAGAGGCTTTTAAAGAAAGTAAAATTTGAGCTTAATTTTGAAGGATGCTGAAAAGCCTCTCCCAAAAAGAAGAGGTCAAAGGAAGGAAACAGCTATCCAGGCAATGGAAGTGCTTGGAAAATCTTGGAGGAAATGGAGAATACATTGAATGGGTGAAGTGCAGGAGTCAAGCCTACAAGGAGAAGTGCTGTCCTTATACAAAGTGTTATGGCCATGATGAGCAATCCAAGTTGAAGAAATAGTCTAATGACTGTTTCTGAATCATTTTTGAACAAAGTCCTTTCTGGGAGCAACATGGGCGCTGCAGTATAGGAAGGGTAAGGCTTTGTTGGAGTTTTAGTAGTCATCTTACATTTTGAAATAGGAGTTTTGTTAGGAGCTAGACATTTTTATCCACAGACTCAAAAAGGTCTGCCTCTTGTAAAACATTAGATGATGAGTTCTTCGTGGTAGAGTACCTAGTCTTATTCATCTTTTTTTCCCCAGAACCTGGCAGACAGGAACCACAGCTGCTCAGTAAATAATTTTCAGTTGAATCAGACTGTGTTCTGTTAATGCAGCGAGCTTTCAGGCTCTGTTGCATAACACACTCTAATGCAAAGATGGAGACATCCATAAGCCTTTCACTGGTGTCCAATGGCCTATCTTTGGTAAGAAGGTCTCTGCTGGCACTCATGATCCAAGACAGCTGCACTGGAAAATGCAAGAAAGCACTTCAGTCCACCTCGCTCTGCTCTCCCTTCTTCATAGGATAAAGCCAGAACAAATGTTTCAACCAGAAGCAACTTTGATTTCCTATTCGAACTGAATTCCTTAATCTTCTCCATTTATTATGTTCAAGGAATAAAATAGCATGGATATACCTGGCAAAATTTCTCCAGAAAAGCAGCTGGAGTCGTCATTGGGAAAATTTAGTTAAAAAAATAATTGTATGTGTCATATGGCACTTCTTCCAGCAGCTTACTGCAGCTCAACAACTGCAGTATTAATTACTGCCCACCCATTCTTGGCTAACCTTGTTCAACTCTATTTAAATTAGTTAAATTGATAGTTAATTTTTAATTGATTTAGAAAATAAGAGACATTTAATTATCATGTATTGTGCACATGCTATAAACCAACATACATTATGTGTTAATAATTTTATGCATGTTATCTTATTTAATCTTTCCAGCCGACTTGATCATTGTCAATGCCCACAGATATTCCCCTGTGTGTGCTTTTGAAAGCCATCACAACCATTTTCAAAAGGTTTTAAATCTTTGAACTTTAAAGCATAGTGAATATACTCTCTTGAGAACAAAAGAGAAAGGATATGAAACTATAATTTAGAAAGGTTAAGGTGTATAAGGCCACCTAGGTGATAAGAAGTGGGACTAGGATTTAGACCCCAGCCAGTCTGACTCCCAATCCCCTTGGTTCTCAAAACTTACCTTCTTTCTCAGTTTTATTGAGAAATGAGTGACATATAATGTTATATTAGTTTGCAGTTGTTGTTTTTGTTCAGCCTCAAAGTTGTGTCCAACTCTTTGCAACCCCATGGACTGCAGCACGCCAGGCTTCCTTTTCCTTCACTTTTTCCTGCAGTTCGCTCAAACTCAAGTCCTTTGAGTCAGTGATCCAATCCAACCATCTCATCCTCTGTCACCCCCTTCTCCTCCTGTTTTTAGTCTTTCCCAACATCAGGGTCTTTTCCAATAAGCTGGCGCTTCACATCAGGTGCTTTAGCTTCTGTATCAGTCCTTCCAATCAGTATTCAGGGTTGATTTCCTTTAGGATTGAGTGGTTGATCTCCTTGCTGTCCAAAAGACTCTCAAGAATCTTCTCTAGTAACACAGTTTGAAAGCGTCAATTCTTCAGTTGCTAAGCCTTCTTTTTGGTCCATCTCTCACATCCATACATGACTACTGGAAAAATCATAGCTTTGACTATACAGACCTTTGTCAGCAAAGTGATGTCTCTGCTTTTTAATAGGTTGTCTAGGTTTGTCATAGCTTTTCTTGCAGTGAGCAAGCATCTTATACATGATGATGTGATATTTGAATACATTGTAAAATAATTACCACAATTACTTTACATCCATCAGCTCATAAATGTTTCAATTTTTTTTCTTGTGATGAGAATTTTTAACATCTACTCTTCTAGCAAGCTTCAAGTATACAATAGAGTGTCATTAACTATAGTAACAATGCAGTACATAATATCATTAGGACTTATTTTATAATTGGAAGTTTATACCTTTGACCACCTTCAGCCCCACGAAGAACCCCAGCCTCTGGCAACCTCCAATATATTCTGTTTCTATGAGTTTGGTTTTTGTGCGTTTGAATAACCTCAGGATCTTGTGAAAATACACATTTTGACTTACGAGTCAAAATGAGCCTAAGAGCCTAAGAGCCTATGAGCCTAAGGCGAGGCCAGAGATTCTGGGGACCATATCTTGGTTATAAATACTAAACCACTATGGTTCTAAACTATACTGGACTTGAGCATAGAAAATTCAGCCTGTGCCAATGCCTGTAACAGATATTTGACTGTTAGCTCTGCAAGTTCTGAATTTATATAGGTCTAATTTATACACGCAGGTTTTCCTTGTCCTGACGTTGTATATTTTATTCCCTGAATTTTCAGATTTTTAAAACAAAATTCAGGTCTTTTTGAAGCATTAAACTCTCAGCAAAATATGATCCACTTAATGTTCTTCTACTCTCCTGGAAAGAAAGTGTTTGCATAGAAGACAATTGGAGAATTAAAGAAAAGATGATCAGATAAGCAATTTCACTGTTGGGTATATAGTCAAAGAAAATGAAAACATGAATTCCAAAGGATACATGAACCCCAATGTTCTAGCAGCATTATTTACAATTGCCAAGATATGGAAGCAACTTAACTGTCCTTCAACAGATGAATGGATAAAGAAAATATGGTGCACATATACAATAAAAACATTATATACATATATACATAAAATGCAATATTACTCACCCATAAAAAGGGATGACATTTTGCCATTTGCAGCAATGTGGGTGGTCCTAGAGATTAAGTACTATGTTTAGTGAAATAAGTCAGACAGAAAAACAAATGCTCTGTTATCACTCAGTGTTAGTTGCTTCTGATTTAAAGAAAAGAGTCATTAACTAATTCATTAATTTAATAAGTGAATATTAATTCATTTAATTTTTATAGAAATCCTATGCTGTGAGTATTGGAGAAGGCAATGGCAACCCACTCCAGTACTCTTGCCTGGAAAATCCTGTGGACAGAGGAGCCTGGTAGGCTGCAGTCCATGGGGTCGCTAAGAGTCGCACATGATTGAGTGACTTCATTTTCACTTTCATGCATTGGAGAAGGAAGTGGCAGCCCACTCCAGTGTTCTTGCGTGGAGAATCCCAGGGACCGGGGAACCTGGTGGGCTGCCGTCTATGGGGTCGCACAGAGTTGGACACGACTGAAGCAACTAAGCAGCAGCAGCAGCATGCTGTGAGTATTAGTTTTATTTCTGTTTTACAGATAAGAAAAATGAAAGTAAAGACAGTTAAATAGCTTCCAGTTTACATGGCTAAGCAAAGAAGCTAGAAAGTCAAAAGGAGATGCTAAGGCTTCAGAGCCCACATGACTAACCATGTATGGAGGAAGTTTGTAATCCACATGGTACCAGCATGGCATAAAGAAAAACAAACTTTTTATGCAATATATGATGTTATCCTATTTTACAAATGAATGAATTAGGACTCAAAGTCAAGTTCCATACAGTCTGTTAGCACTGACAATTATTCTCTCAAAGGTTCAGTTTCCTCATTTGTAAAATGAGTTAATCTCAAATAACTCCTAGAGTTTGGAAGGAGAATTAAAAGAAAGCATATATATATATATAAGGTGTTTACCAAGTAATAGATTCTCTAAATATGGCCTTATATTGAAGGTGTTATCTGAGTGTCTCCCCAGGAATGTCTTCCTCAAGGACCTGGGAGCCATCCCTTTGAAATTGTAATCATCCAAGAAAGAAAGAATCTGCCTGCAATGTGGGAGACCTGGGTTCCATCCCTGGTTTGGGAATATCCCTAGAGAAGGGAAAGGCTACCCACTCCAGTGTTCTGGCCTGGAGAATTCCATGGACTGTGCAGTCCGTGGGGTTGCAAAGAGTCGGACACAATTGAGCGACTTTCACTTCACTTCACTTCACTTCAAGAAAGATAGGAGCCTTATCTCCCAGTCTCTGTGGGAGGGTGAGAGTTTACATAACTTCCATAGGTGTCAATTAGGAAACACCAATAGCTTAAACACCTTAGACAACCCCACCAAAAAGGTCCTCTCATACTCTTCCACTGATTCACCTGGTCACTTAAAAACTCTCCCACCTTTTCTTTCAGTGGAGTAATAGTCGATCTCTCTCCCCATTGCAAAAGTATTGAATAAAGTCCTCCTTGCCTGTTTAAAATCAACCAACCAACCTAAGTGATTTTCATGATGAAATAGTCGACATTGAAAGCATTTAGACTATATCAATATAATAGTTTGTACAAAGGGGCAACTGCATATATATATGTGTGTGTGTGTGTGTGTGTGTGTGTAGTTAATTTAAATTAAACTATTTACTTATTCCACATTTTTTTCATTAGAGAGTTAGGATTTTCATCATTTGACCATGATAAGGCAAGATTATGCTAAATGTGATTGGTATCTTAGTGCCATTTTTATGACCAAGAAAAAGTCAGCAGCTCCTTTTTATCAGCTAAATTCCATATAAAAATGCATTATTTCACTTACAATATTCAGGAGTGAGATACAACAGATGATTATTTTGAAAATGACAGCATTAAACTGCACTCATATTCTCTTAAATTTTCACTAGTTTCATTAACTATAAAATGATTTGTTCTTTGACTCTGGCACTCTCATCTCAAGCTCATTAATGTACCTCTTTTATTTCTTGTAAAACTCATGTCAAACTGATTAAACCAGGACATAAGTTCAACAATGCAGAATAGAATTGACATCATTTTATCAGATGGCCTCCTTGCCTGGAATGAGAAAAGAGCCTGAGCCATATATTCCAAATTTGGGATGCGTTTCATTAGCCAGCCTTAGGACCACACAATAATATGCATATTCTTTTCAACACACCTACACTTTTTTCATTGGCTAAACTCTATTTAGAATAAGTAGTTGTGCTGGTCTCCTTGTTTTGCCTTTCCCATCTGCCATTTCTGTCATTAAAAATGAGTGAAAATAGATAAAGCTATCATTTGTATTTATTGTATCTCTTCTCCTCATTCCAGAAATGTTGTACTAAACTTCTAATTTTCCTTTGGCTTGCTTTATTTTAATAATACACTGAGAATTCTAAGTTCTTATGGCAAATACTATTTTTCCCATAATGAGTCACCAGGTAGGTGTTATTCAAACCAGCACATCAATGTACAAAAGTTACCATATAGAAGTATATTCTTAAACACTTAATAAAAGATTTTATTGAAGATTTGCTCCAAGAGGGCCTTTCCAAGAGTCTCTGTAGAACTTAATAAATATACTCCAAAGAGAGAGGATTTGGTGGAAGTGAGAACTTGACCTGTGATTCTTTAATATGTGATATACTTAGCATCTCAAAGATATAGAGACCTTTGAAAAGCCACAGACACAGACTAAGAAGAGGCTTGAGACTAGGGCAGAGGCATAGCTAGGCTTTAGGAGCCCCAAAGTTGTACAACTTGATACATAACGCTAGGCTCTTTCCAGGGTGTTAGAAAGGGTCCTAAGAAAGTGAGCGACTTTAAGTGGTAGTTTCATTAGTTTCACTGAGAACCTGTCTCTTGATTCTTTACCATCTGAGCCACGAGGGAAGTCCAAGGTGGGCAAAAGTGGGTGGTAATTATGCCTCACCTACATAAATTAATATCCCAAATTATGATTCCTCATTTTTAAATATTCCCATCACTTACTGCTTTACATTGTCTAAATGTTGGCAAAAATTAAAATTTTGGATCCTAATATTTAGATTCTAATATTCTATATCAAAGATCTCTATACACTTGAGATGCTAAGGGACTATTCTCATAGAATTCTATATTCACTAGGGCTCAAGCCTCCAAATGTAACACAAAGATTTCATATATTTTGCATGTATGCACTTATTTATGCATACATACCAACAGTGCAAGCATTAAACACTTAGTAAGTTCAAGACATTGTCAAAGACTCTACCAATTTATTTCATCTAATTCTGTCAGTAATAGATGAAGAAACATGATTTTTAAAATTTTATCGTTGAGAAATTAAGACAAACAATTTAGGTAATTTGCTTGTGGTCACCAGTGATTCAATGGCAAACTCTATCTAATGTCAAAGTCTATGGTCATGCCTTCTCTGGTCCAAAAGGCAATAGTGTTTCTGTAGTACAGAGTGAATAATGAAAGTAAAAGCAGACGTTGATAGACATTCCTAGTTGTGTGGATAGCTCAAGACGTGTAATAGTAGTAAGTGTTTTAAGACTTTTAGAACAAAATTTATTCCATTCACAGCTGTTTAGGGCTTCCCTGGTAGCTCAGCTGGTAAAGAATCCTTCTGCAATGCAGAAGACCTGGGTTCAATTCCCGGGTTGGGAAGATCCCCTGAAGAAGGGAAAGGCTACCCACTCCAGTATTCTGGCTGGCCTGAAGAATCCCATGGACTGTATAGTCCATTCAGCCTCCAAGAGTCAGACACAACTGAGCAACTTTCACTTTCACCAAATAACAAACCCTAAGAGATTCCCCACCCCGCCTTAAACTGGGACATAATCTTGGAAAGCAGGGGGCTATTGATTTAAATAATTGGGATGATAAACTATCAAATATTCATTCCCTAAGAGGTAATTCTTAGGTTGAAAGTAGATGTTTTGTCAGAGTGAACAACTCCTAAGTGAAATTTAAGTGAATTCTCATAATCTGGGTTGTAAGATCAGCTTCTTTAACAGTTTATTTTCAAAGACTTTCAGAAGTGTGCAGAGTCTATCTAGACCCAAGTACTTGGGGCTGGGTCTTCACAGGCTTGTACACTAATCACCATGCCCACGGCAGAAGCACCCAGAACTAGTACTGGTTAGATCCAGCCTAGAATCTTGCAGGCTGACACAGGAACGGAGCAGGGGGAGCATGGAGGGCTCTGTGCATATGCAAACCAGAAAGTGAAATGGGCACAAAAGGAATAGTGGAGATCTCCTTTCTCTCCCAGAATAGACCCAGATATTCCCCCCAAACCCCTTGGGATTCTAGCTTAGCAGAAAAAAGAGGTATCTTGGGGAGAAAAAGGTGTGTGTATAGGGACTAGAACAAAGTTCAGATATGTTATTAGAGTTCTAGGAAAATATATGCCCAAATGAGTAAAAACTGAATATTATTATTAAACATTTTTATCAGAATGCTATTATTTAAATAAAAATTTAAGTACTTTAAAAAATTTAAGTACTTATTAGATTATTGTACAGTCACGATAAATATACTCTCAGTATTATTCCTGTACTTGGTACATAGATTTTACATAAAGCTCACTGTAGTACATTTCTTTGTTTCTTTGTTTTCACTCCCACGGGAAGTCCTTGAGGGCAGTGTTCACAACTCCTTATTTATAACGCTTATGTCCTTCACCTGTAAATTTTCACTGTGTTCTTGATGAGTTACAGGCAAGAAACAGGCACAGTGATACCCTAAGTATATTTATATTTATTGATATTTATTCTGGGTGGTAAATTAAAACTTGTTAGAACAAAGCTTATGACTCTTGGCCTGGGGTTAGAAGAGTCAGATTATTAGAAGATGACCTGTGGAAAGAGCTGGCTGTCCTCTGGAGGTGGCCAGATGTCACTAAGAAGAGCTAACATTATCTGAAAAAAGTGAAAGTCACTCAGTCATCTCCGACTCTTTGCGACCCCATGGACTATACAGTCCATGGAATTCTCCAAGCCAGAATGTTGGAGCGGGTAGTCTTTCCCTTCTCCAGGGGATCCTCCCAACCCAGGGATCGAACCCATGTCTCCTGCATTGTAGGTGGATTCTTTACCAGCTGAGCCACAAAGGGAAGCCCAAGAATATTGGAGTGGGTAGCCTATCCCTTCTCCAGTAGATCTTCCTGACTCAGGAATCAAACAGGGGTCTCCCGCATTGTAGGCAGAACCTTTACCAACTGAGCTATCAGGGATGTCTGAGGCAACCAGCATCATGAAATGTGAAAACATTATGTACTGTCTTCTACGTAGTTTGTTTTGCTGCAAAACCTACGACTTTCTGTATTCGTGCTTCTTCCATAGTTGGTTTTGCATCATTTGAGTGTATGTGTTCGTTGGATTTTATTCTTCCTGAATTGCTCCGCAGGCTCTGATCCCTTCCACTCTGCCCCCAATTCATTGATGGCAATGTGGCACAATAAATATGCCCCATCTGCTGGCCAATTTTTGTTGACCTAACCAAGAGGCTCATTAGATCTGTTGATGGTCCTTAATATTCACAACTTAATCCATTGAAGGCAAATCATGCTAAATTGTTCATTTTCCTGGGCTGAATCAATAGGGCTGCTGCCATATTACAGGCTCTAGGCTCATAACTCTATCACAGTGCTTTCCAAGTCATATTATTGATACCATATGTCTGAATATAAAAGCTATGATTTCCCCACTAAAATATAAGCTTTTGTGAGGTAAGAGATCATGTCCTGTTTACCTTATTATCCCTAAGCACTAGCCTAATGCCTAGCCCATAATATGCATTATGTGTTTGTAGAGAAAAATTAATATCTTACTATTTTGTCCATTTTGTGCATGCATTCATGATAAGTCGTTTCAGTCATGTCCAACTCTCCAACCATTTGGACTGTAGCCTGCCAAGCTTCTCTGTCTATGGGATTCTCTTTGCAAGAATACTGTAGTGGGTTGCCATGCCCTCCTCCAGGGGATCTTCCTGACTCAGGGATTGAACCCTCATCTTTTAATGTCTCCTGCATTGGCAAGTGGTTTCTTTACCACTAATGCCATCTGGGAAGTCCTTACATGGTGTAATTCAATACAAAAGCCTCCTATAATCTTATGAATGATTTTATTTGTGAAAGAAGTTGTGATATTTTTCTCATTCTGGGTATGTCACTCAGTGTGCCTGTCGTACCCTCAAGCCTTAATTTTGTATAGCATATATTTTCCAATATAAAATGTCACCATTAATAAATTTTAATCACAGCACACCTCAACTCTGCTTTATTCCCCCTTCCCAACCTCCTATTCACATAAATATGAATATCTGAGAAGACATAGAGAGATGTTATCTTGAGATCAGAAATATTGCCTGGACAAGAGGGCAGGATAAAGGATATAAAAATCCCTATCTTTGTGTCAGTTCAGTTCAGTTGCTCAGTCGTGTCTGACTCTTTGTGACTCTATGAATCACAGCATGCCAGGCCTCCCTGTCCATCACCAACTCCTGGAGTTCACCCAAACTCATGTCCATCGAGTCGGTGATGCCATCCAGCCATCTCATCCTCTGTTGTCCCCTTCTTCTCCTGCCCCCAATCCCTCCCAGCCTCAGGGTCTTTTCCAATGAATCAACTTTTCACATGAGATGGCCAAAGTATTGGAGTTTCAACTTCAGCATCAGTCCTTCCAAAGAACACCCAAGACTGATCGCCCTTAGAATGGACTGGTTGGATCTCCTTGCAGTCCAAGGGACTCTCAAGAGTCTTCTCCAACACCACAGTTCAAAAGCATCAATTCTTCGGTACTCAGCCTTCTTCACCGTCCAACTCTCACATCCATACATGACCACAGGAAAAACCATAGCTTTGACTAGACGGACCTTTGTTGGCAAAGTAATGTTCTGCTTTTGAATATACTATCTAGGTTGGTCATAACTTTCCTTCCAAGGAGTAAGTGTCTTTTAATTTCATGGCTGCAATCACCATCTGCAGTGATTTTGGAACCCAAAAAAATAAAGTCTGACACTGTTTCTCCATCTATTTCCCATGAAGTGATGGGACCAGATGCCATGATCTTCGTTTTCTGAATGTTGAGCTTTAAGCCAACTTTTTCACTCTCTTCTTTCACGTTCATCAAGAGGCTTTTTAGTTCTTCACTTTCTGCCATAAGGGTGGTGTCATCTGCATATCTGAGGTTATTGATATGTCTCCTGGCAATCTTGATTCCAGCTTGTGCTTCTTCCAGCCCAGCGTTTCTCATGATGTACTCTGCATGTAAGTTAAATAAGCAGGGTGACAATATACAGCCTTGACTGTATTGTACTCCTTTTCCTATTTGGAACCAGTCTGTTGTTCCATGTCCAGTTCTAACTGTTGCTTCCTGACCTGCATATAGGTTTCTCAAGAGGAAGGTCAGGTGCTCTGGTATTCCCATCTCTTTCAAAACTTTCCACAGTTTATTGTGATCCACACAGTCAAAGGCTTTGTGTCACTTATATTCTATTGGAAAGATTATGTATTAGACTAAATCATAAAGCAAAAATATTTTGTATAATACATAGGAGTAAATGCTCAGGAGAAACATAAAGAAAAGGAAGTTGATGATAGCTAGAAGCATGTTTATTTGCAAATGGCAACATCCTGATTCTGAAGGAAAAACTGATGATGGAGGAAAAATAAGGGAGTAATGTCTTCACTGTAGATGAGGAGGGCTGGGATCCACTGCTCAAGTCTTAGGTAGCTGACATATACAGATCATCTGCAGTCAGAAGGTGAGATAAAGTCCATGAAACAGAAGCAGGTGAGAAGGATATGTGGTCTGAGAGTGTGCAAGTTCTCTTCCGATGGCTTCTAGTTATGAGGTGAATAGGTAGGTACATCATCAACTGAGAGAAAGAATTGGAGGTGAACGTTCAATGTTGAGAGAATGAAGCAGAAAAAAATTTGAATCATCCAGAAAAAAATGGAATATACTTAGACTAGATAAAGAGAGGAGGATTGGTTAGGCAGTATAATTAGGCCCATTCTGTCATCATGAATTTCAAAGGAGATTGATCAACTTGGTTCTTGTTTTTCTCTATCCATTTTTTGCTGCACAGGATGCATGGAGTTAGCAGACAGAAAGCTTTAACCAAAGTTCTACTTGAACCAATGCAATTCAACAAAGGGAGACATTGGGAAGAGAATTTGAGATGTATGTAAAGTAATGATTATAATGACTGAGCAGAGAGGAAAATGAAGATGTGGGGGGAAAAAACATACTGAAAAGGGTCAGGATATTGTTTTCCTGGTGGGGTCAAAGAATTGTTGAGGGCTTCCCAGGTGGCGCAGTGGTAAAGAATCTGCCTACCAGTGCAGAAGATGCAAGAGATGCGGGTTTGATCCCTAGATTTGGAAGATCCCCTGGAGAAGGACATGGCAACCCACTCCAGTATTTTTGCCTAGAAAATTCCATAGACAGTGGAGCCTGGCCAGCTACAGTCCATGGGTCTCAAAGAGTCAGACACGACTGAGCTTGTACATCACATCACATCAAGTGGATGGTGGATATTTAAAGAAGATGGAATTTGAGTCTTACTTAGAAAGAGTTTAATCCAAAATGGCAGGTTTTTTTTGTGGGGGGAAGGTTGTTTTTGTTTTTAGTAAAGGCATTCAACACTCCACAGCAAAATGGCTTGTCTTTGACTCACTTTATTTACAATTATTACAGCCAAAAACCAAAACAAAGCTTTATATCCATAGACTTTATGTTGCGGGAATGACTGCTGGATGAATACCATTAATAATAGAAGCGTCACCCCTGAATTCAGAAGTTCTTTCCAAACAATTGGATGCCCAGAGCTTTACACAATGCCAGGAAGTAGTTATCCAATGAATATGTGCTATTTTAATAAAAGTATGTATGATGTACCGAAACTCTCAACTTTAGCTAAATTTATCTCATGTTAACCACATCTTTAGAAAGTCATTGCTAGTACATTAATTTAACATAAAGAATTTGCATAATGCAATGCAGATACTTAATTTCTCCCTGTTACTTGAATCTCAAACGCTAGGCTGGTTAATAATGTATTAGTCAGCTAGTGTAGTCATTAGTTTTGTCATTTAAAATCATGTCTATTATTAGACATACTACGTTTCAACAAATATAAATCACTGATATTTAATTAGAGAAATGTTTCTCTCACACTGAATAAAGTTGGTAGGTAATCATTCTTCATAAAATACATCTGAAATCACCTGCTCTAAATCATACAATGTCTTTTAAGTACGTTAAATCTTATGAAAATGAAATTATGCAAATTTTGGAAGGATTATAAAATACTGAATAATAAATGAGACCATCTCATACAGCCTATTATCTTGTATTTTTGAGTTGAATTTATCAAACAGCCAATAGAAAAAAAAATTTTAAGTCATTAAAGTTTAAGGAGAAACTGCATCTGCAATAAATTTAAAATTAAATCTGCTTTTGGACACTCACTGCTTTTGCATAGCAAAGATAACAACATGCTTATCTGGATTGACTGTCTCACCAGATTGAAAAATTGACACTTTTTAACATACAGCCAGTGAAATACCATTTATTCTTTTGTATTCTTTCTTGTAGACCAGAATTATGAGGAAAATAACATAGAACACACTCCTCCCAATAGTTACCTCTTAGGAAGAGTGGAGTCAACAGGTGGCTTCAGTAAAATTGGAAATTTGCTGTTTCTTAAGCTGGGTTATGGGTATGAATGTTTTATTATTATACTAATAATACATAAATGTATAAATAATAAATAAAGTATGGTTTGTTATAAATATTTTAAAATATATGAACTATTTCATAATTTAAAATTGTAAAAACAAAAATAATGTAACTAAAACCCTAGATATAATAGATCAAAGAAGAAAAATACTAACCAAAAATAGCATATGTCTTGTTTTTGGTGGCCTATAATAGTGCCCCTTCTGTCCTGCCTGTTTCAATCTTTTGGAAGAGTATAAGCACCTTTTGCTTCATCCTATTTTAGACTAACTGGCATAGAAGAGTATCCTTGTAGCCTTGAAGCAATTGACATGGATCCTCCCATCCTAATCTAACATTTAATGCCTTCATTCCATTAAGGTTGCTCTGTCTCTAGTCTCTCTACTCTCAACACTTTTGGTTCAAAATAGGTGATAGAGATCATGACTCAACCTTCATCCATTTAATAAATATTTATTGAAAATCTCTTTTATTTTTTAACTTTACAATATTGTATTGGTTTTGCCATACATTGACATGAATCCTCCATGGGTGTACATGTGTTCCCCATCCTGAACCCCCCTCCCACCTCCCTCCCTGTACCATCCCTCTGGGTCATTCCATTGCACCAGCCCCGAGCATCCTGTATCCTGCATCGAACCTGGACTGGCAATTCGTTCCATATATGATATTATACGTTTCAATGCCATTCTCCCAAATCATCCCACTCTCGCCCTCTCCCACAGAGTTCAAAAGACTGTTCTATACACCTGTGTCTCTTTTGCTGTCTCACATACAGGGTTATCATTACCATCTTTCTAAATTCCATATATATGAGTTAGTATACTGTATTGGTGTTTCCCTTTCTGGCTTACTTCACTCTGTATAATAGGCTCCAGTTTCATCCACCTCATTAGAACTGATTCAAATGTATTCTTTTTAATGGCTGAGTAATATTCCATTGTGTATATGTACCTCAGCTTTCTTATCCATTCATCTGCTGATGGACATCTAGGTTGCATCCATGAAAATTGCATATGGATAAGTAAGCACAAGTTTTGAGATCCTTTCCATCCTATTTGGATAATCCACTTTGGGTTTAATGACTATATAAACTGTTTTAGCAGCCAACTGATTCCTGCAGAAAAATGGGACAATTGGAATACATTCTGAGAACAGAGCTCGAGACAGAAAAAACAAGCACAGAATCGACAAACTGTGTCAAACAGGTCATTTCCTTTGGGTGAGGCAAGCACTTAATTTCCAAGAAGTGGTCTGCACAGCCTTCTTACCCAGTGTGAATGAAACAGTTTCTCAGTAATGGCAACATCCTATCTTAGAATTCTCCCAGGAACTCTCCGTGTTACATCAACACCTGTTCTTTTGAACTGACCACCTCTTTACAAAAAGAGAGGCAGACAATGGCTGACTGGTGGGGTGTCTGTCCATGTGAATAGGACAAGCCCATGGTGTCCATTAGTACCAGCGTCAAGGGCCCAAAGGACAGTTACTCCCCTCATTCTCTCCCTAACAGGACACATGTCATTGGTCTATGAAGTGGGCACACACAAAGCTTGGAACAGAAAAGAAATGAGACCTCTGCTCATGTGGGTACCCTCTAAGCAGACTTTCCTAGAAAAAAAATCCTGGTCCTGTAAGTAAGTCATCCATAGGCACTCCTTGACAGATTATGTCATTTCCGAAAATAAACAATCCCAAACACTCCTAGCTATGGATAAACTATTTTCTCTGCCTCCCCACTCCAAGTCATTTAATGAGCTTCAAAATCTACCCCCTGTCCTGCCATCTCACTACAGGAAGCAATTTGTGTGCTTCTCCTTTTTAAGGAGTTGTTCCATCTATAAAGTCATTGTAATGCTTCACATCTGTTGGGCAAATGCCACTAAGTGCCTCTCCCTAAATCTGATCAGGGATGTCTGTCATTTTTATTATTTCAGTCAGTAGCTGAGTTCTCCAACCCCAAATCCATTTCTTTGCTGAATACCAAGACATGTACAATGATGATGGGGTGGGGGCAGGAGGATGAGGAGGAATTTCTGAAGCAAGTGAAGAGAGAGAGAGGTAAAGAAACGGGAATGTCTCTTCCCGCTGTTACAACCATCATTCCTTCCCTTCAGTGACTGTGTTAATACAGAGGTGCCCTGGTTGCTGGTGGCAACCCTTCTTTATGACACAGTGATGGCATGCAGCGTTATCTTCCCTCCACAGTCCCATGAGCACAACACCAGATTGTCATACATATTGATTTTTCTCTCATCCCGTGGAGACATCACAGCTGCCCCCTCAGAGCGTAGGTTGGAGGCGAAACCTCATTCCCCGGCAGGACAAATGCATGCTCACAGCCCTGCTTTTGGAACATCTCCATGCTGCTCTGAGTCTTTTCCATTTGCTTCTTCTGGGGTTGAGAAAATGAAAGCAAAGGCCTCAGAGGACCTTAGACAGGTCTGAAGCATAAACTAAAACAGCTGGGTTGAAACCAGCTCACTCATGCATCACTCTGGACTCTCCTCTTGAAACTATGGCTGTGGAAGACACTGAGAAAGAGAAAATGAAGTGTGGCCTTGAGATTCAAAGGAAGCAGTTGCATGTGAATTTAAGGGGTAAATCACTGGGGGCTTCTTTATGAGATGACTAAATTATCCAAAGTGGATGCTTACATAGTTAGTGTTAAAATATGCCGGGCCTGGATCTGTGGTTGCATGCTTGGCAGCCATGTGGTCTTGTCTCTGCTCACAGCTGGCTGCATATTGTGATTTCTGTGTGATTTCTTGAAGATCAAGATCAGAAGCACAGGCAGGGAATATGGTGGCAAATGGTACTGATTGATCAAGTCTTTTAGCCTTTCCAGGGCTACAAAGTCACAGTGATGTTTGGACCTCAGACCACAGACCAAATATTTAAAATTATTTTGGGGTAGTTTTACCCTGATTAAGAGGGATCTTGAGAGGCTAATTCTTCTCACTCTCCTTCCATGAGAAGTCCCCAAATATATCCAGCAAGAAAATTGTTCATCTCATCAAGCACAACAAATCAAGCAAGCCCTTCTCTTATCTCGGGCCTTAATCTGTTGATAAATCAGTAGCCTCACACATAAGTGAATAAGTGAAGTAAATGAGCACCTGATAGACTTTAGGGACAGTTTCTCTGCATTTCCTCTACTCACCAATATCCATGCACACAGATACATGTGTACACACATTCAGGCACACAAAGCAGGGTTATTAGGTTGCTAGTGTATGAAATCCTTTACCTGGGGGCTTCCCAGGGGGCCCTGGTGGTAAAGAACCTACCTGCCAAAGCAAGAGACATAAGGGATGCGACTTCAATCCTGAGTTAGGAATATCCCCTGGAGGAGGGCATAGCAACTTACTCCAGTATTCTTGCCTGGAGAATCCCATGGACAGAGGAGCCTGGCGGGCTACAGTCCATAGAGTCACATAGAGTCCAATACGACTGAATCAATTCAGCATGCACACACATACATATGAAATCTCTGTAGTTATAGACTCTACTGTTTATCCCAAGGCTTAACTTCTAAATACTCCTGAGAAAGTTAATTCAAATTTACACTGATTGATACTAGATTCATTCATGAGAATAGTTTTTATAGAAAGAAGGCTCCAAGATTATAACAGGATAGAGAAAAAGTGGCAGAGAAGATAAAAGCTATTTCTTTATTTTCTAAGAAATACACAGATCCAAGAAACTATGATCAAGTCACATGTCTAGATTTGGTTTTATGTCATTTTCATAAAGTATGTTGGCTTGTAAGAATTATGAGACATCTTTGATGTCTAAGTATTCAATTTTCCCTTAACTTTTTTTTGTCCTTTAATGGTTTTGTGTAAATCAAACACTTGAACACATCTTGATACTACTTCAAATTTTAACAAGAGATCCAGTTTAAGGTTTCTGTATGTTCTGAAATATCTTCTTAAATTCTACAAAATGCTTTGTGGGGATGATTCTGGAGGTTATGCTCTTAAATTTTGGTATCACAGCCTCTTGACTGTTTTCAAATCCCAATTACCATCTAGAACAGAGGCTAGCAGTTTGCTTTGTCCTTACCACCCAGTTCTTCTTTTCTTTTTGAGCTTCTGCAATTTTTAGACCAGGAAGAGTAATGCTAGAAAAGAAAATATCTTCTAGTGTAGTGCTAGGCCAAATGCTTTTAAAGGAGTTCTTTAAGGGAAATTTGTTAAGCAAAAGGTATTTGGGGGAGATGAGTGATTTTGATTAGAAGTGTCTTTACTGTTCTCCAGATTTTTGCTCACTTTATCTGTGACTGCCTCAAAAGACTAGCACGGAGCATATTCCCAAAGCTAGCTAAGATCTTGTAGGATTAACTATAAAGGAAACTTGGGGATTTTCTTTCTAAAAGACCACATGTGAGCACTAGGGTCACTGGATTTAAAAAAAAAATGTCTTAAAATCATCAATTGACCTAGAGGCTATAGGTTTTCGCTTTGTCAGGATGGGGCTTGTTCAATCTTTTTTTATTCAGACACTCTGATAAAAAAAAAAAAAAAACAAAACCCACAGCTAAGAAAGAAGGATTAGTTAACCTGGCAGGTGTGAAAGAGGTAAGGTGAAAATGCTTGGTGCTAGGCTTTTGTTCATTGTTTGTCTTAAAATTCTTGGAGGCTCTAAATCCTGTCACAGTCTAGAAATAATTCTAGTACAGAGTGCCAAGGGTAGAAATGGATTTCTCTGCATAGAAGATGGTTGGCATTTGACCCTTTTAAATACCCAATGATCTCACATGTCTTTCAAAGATATATCTAGTCCCGTTCAACTTTTACAACTATGCTTAAAGACCATGGCCAAAAAGACATCTAAAATACATCTATTTAATCCTTATTTTCAAATGCATCTTCAATGAATATTACCACTGAAAAAAGGTAGCAAACATTGTTTTTACTGCTTCTTGGGTGCTTCCCAGGTAGTGCTAGGTGTAAAGAACCCATCTGTCAATGCAGGAGACATAAGAGATGTGAGTTCGATCCCTGGGTCGGGAAGATCCCCTGGAGGAGGGCATGGCAACCCACTCCGGTATTCTTGCCTAGAGAATCCCATAGCAGAGGAGCCTGGCTGGCTACAGTCCATAGGGTTGCAGAGTCAGATATGACTGACGTGTCTTAGCATGAACGCATGCGTACAAAGCATAACCTTTACAACACCAAAGATCTAGGTTTTTATTATTTTTCTCATTTAACTGAGGAACCTGAAGGATTGGGGTTACTTACCCAAAGCTACAGAGCTAATGAAGAGTAAATATACCACCCATACAGTCTAACTTACAACCAAACACACAAACATTTTAACACAGGGCCAAATAGTCCACATTTTAGTTCACTAAGAGAATAGATTTTAGTTTATTAAATTGTAATTTCTATATATGTACTTCTCAGGTTACAACAGAACAAAAAGTGTTTGGAATTTAAAATTCTATTCAGAAGCCTGAATGGCATTAAGCCACCATGACAACATCTTCTGTGAGTTGATTTTCCATCTTCCCAGCAACCTATGATTCTTTGAGATGAATTCAAACCTAACTCTTTCTTGACAGGGAAAGGAGGAACAAGGTTTTAATAGAGTTGATTAGAATTCACTAGAATATACCAATTTTTTTGACAGGACATGCCAAAATTTGTTGCATCCTGACACAATTTGCACAAAGCCCATGTAAGTTTAGATCATTTATCTACATAGGCAACCCATTAACTTGATGTTAATACGGCATTACAGTAACTTGTGAATTTTTTCTCTCTCTGTTCCTTAAAAGGTCAGCTTCTGAGTTTGTTTACTTATTAATATGTGAACCCTGAATAGGTAATAGGAATAAAAAGCTATGCCGAGATAATGATTCTCCCAAAGTTAGTTGCTATCATTTACTTTTGCCATAATATTCTGCATCTTATACAAGTGAGAAAAGCAAGTGTATTTCTAAATTGTATGAGCTTTCACAGTTCTCATACTCTTAATGCTTTTTAGGCTCTACATACTTCTAAGAGCTTCCCAGGTGGCTCAGTGGTAAAGAACTCGTCTGTCAGTGCGGAGACATGGGTTTGATTTCCAGTCAGGAAGTCTCCTGGAGAAGGAAATGGCTACCCATTCCAGTATTCTTGCCTGGAAAATCCCATGGACAGAGGAGTCTGGCAGGCTACAGTCTATGGGGTCACAAAAGATTCAGACACGACTTAGCGGCTAAACAATAACAACAGCTGACTAAGAATTGGCTAGCAGCCAACCTTTGTTTTATAAAATCTGGATATTGCAGTTATTGAAAGTATTTTGCTGATGCTTTGATCCTGTGATTTCAAATGTGTAGTATTTTTACATTATGAAAGTTTTCACAGCAGCCTGTTTTACACTCTGATTTAGAAGGGGTCTCTCTTCACCTACTTGACCAGATATTAAACTGCATTTAAGCAGCTTTCTACTATAGGTCACATCTCTGTAACACATGGCACTGTAACCCATTTTGCCCCAAAGTTTACCCAGGTAAATTTAATTGTGTATTTAACCTAAAAAGAGGTCAATCAGGTTGAGAAAATGTAGTGCAATAGAGAGATAGTCTTCAGATACTTTTCCTGGCTATGCCTCTTCAAGGACCTTGAGAGAGTTACTTAACTCTTAACCTGTTGGGCTTCCCTGGTAGTTCAGCTGATAAAGAACCTGCCTGCAATGCAGGGGACCTCGGTTCAATTCCTGGGTTGGGAAGATCCCCTGGAGAAGTGCTAGGCTGCCCTCTCCAGTGTTCTTGGACTTCCCTGGTGACTCTGGCAGGCTACAGTCCATGGAGTTGCAGAGTTGGCCACGACTAGGCATGCACACATGCATAACCTGTTAAATCTATACATGTATGTAAGTAATTGGACAATGACTATAAAAATGGATTGTTCTGATTTGTACAACAACATTCATAACGTTTCCATTAAAAGATAAAATATGGTATATACAAACCATGGAATATTATTCAGCCATAGAAAGAAATGAAGTTCTAGTGCATGCAACAACATTATGAGCTTTGAAAACATTATGCTAAATACAATAACCCAGGCAAAGAAAGACATTATATAATTTGATTTCTACATTAGGCAAATATAGAGACAGAAAGTAGATTAGAAGTCATCAGAGGCTGAAGAGAGTGGGCAGTGAGGAATGCAGACTTAATGCTTAATGAGTAGAGTTTCTATTTGGGATTATTTAAAAATTTTAGAAATAGTGGTGATGGTTACACAAAATTATGAATACAATTTTATTGCCACTGAAGTATACACTTTAAATTCCTCAAATGATAAATTTTATGTAATGTACAATCTTACATAATTTTTGTCACTCCAAACATTTTAATTTGTATTACAAATGTTAATATCCATCACCAATCACTGTTTTAGTTTCAAAATTAAGGAGCAAGACAATTAAGGCTTTGGAATTTTCTTTGGTTTTAACCCTAGAGAGTTCATATCACTTTTTTATGTCCCCTTGGATTGGATGTATAGTTTTCCCACACAAATATTTTTTATCATTGACCATACTGCCTCTATTTTTAAAAGTTTATTCCTGATCTGATTTTTTTAAATTAATAATGTCATATGCACACGCTTATTGAACTGTACACTTAAATAAATGAATTGTATGGTATGTATATCTCAATAAAATGCTTAAAATACCAAAAAAATGTATAGTTCTAAGGTTCAAGTGAATGTCAGCCACTAAAAGAGAGAAAGGGTGTGAAAGGATTTAGGGACCACATGGAGAGGTCAAAGTAGCACTTGAGTGAGAGTTGACACAGTCATAATCCCATAAAAAACTTGGGTTTGGCTCCAGCTCTTTTCTGGGTATTCTTTATATTCTTGTGGCACTTTCATATCTACCATCAAGATAGGTCCATTCTGGGAAGGCCATCATGACCTCATGGCTTAAGACCAACTACTTGGCTAAGCTCTTGGTACCATACATGTTATACCTTATTAAGAGTTGAGGAACTGACTCGATATTGACACCTCCTATCTCCTCGGATGTAACTGTCCTGAAAGCAAGGATAACATTGCTCAGGCTTGCCTGCCTGTCCCATCAGTTATTCAGACCTCACTTCAGACCACAGGCAGAGTTGACCACCATCGAAACCTTGACAGCTTTTGTTATTATTTTTAGACCTCTCCATTTCCTCTCTTAACTGAACTATCCCTGGATACTTTATAACCTGACAGCTGCAACTCTTTTCACTAAAGAAAGAAAATGTCCAGAGCTATTAAGTCTAACCTCATTTTTTATGCCTTTGGAATCAACTTTGATTCTATATTCCAAGTTGTTCAGTAATCCATTGTTTCTAAGTTAACAACACCTCCTGCCACTCCCTTCATTAGACTATTTCTATACCATGTAACATTCACAACACCATCATAGTATTCATCTCATTCCACAATTTTTGACATATCTGTCAGTCTCCCCTAGTAAACCATGAAATTTACAATGGCAAGGCTCATTTGCTTTTTATCTTCTCACTTGAGAGTAATGGGTCTGTAGTAGATGAACAAAAAAAGTGTTAGCTAAATGAATCAGAAATGATCCAGTAAATGAATGGTATTGAAAGACCCCAGTAAATAAAATAAATTCTTTACTGATTTTAAAAAAAGGCATTTCAGTGACAAATGTGTTCAATTTTGTGACTAGTAAGACCTTGGCCTGCAGTGGTTTAGAGTGGGACTTGGGTTCCTAGCCAGAAACTGGGCTGGGTCACAGCAGTGAAAGCAGCAGACCCTAGCCACTAGACCAGTGGTCAGTGACAAAGGCCTTTGGCCCTTTGGTTTTGCAGAAAAGAATTTCCACAAACTGAAAAGTAAGGAAGCAAGTAAAGTATCTATTCAGGTCAGCTCAGTTCAGCCGCTCAGTCCTGTCCGACCCTGCAACCACATGAATTGCAGCACGCCAGGCCTCCCTGTCCATCACCAACTCCCGGAGTTCACTCAAACTCACATCCATCAAGTCGGTGATGCCATCCAGCCATCTCATCCTCTGTCATCCCCTTCTCTTCCTGCCCCTAATCCCTCCCAGAATCAGTCTTTTCCAATGAGTCAACTCTTCACATGAGGTGGCCAAAGTACTGGAGTTTCAGCTTTAGCATCATTCCTTCCAAAGAACACCCAGGACTGATTTCCTTTAGAATGGACTGGTTGGATCTCCTTGCAGTCCAAGGAGGGAAAAAAGTATAGTACGTGTAGATAGACACACAGGCAGACTCAGAGGGTGAGTCCCTGAGTTGTGCTGTTATGGCAGTTTGAATTACTTTTATGGAGTACTTCTTTCCAGGTTTCCTTTGGCCAATCATTTTGACTTGCCTGGTTTGCAATCCATATTTGGTATATCTCAGGATCCTCCCATGTGTGTGCACGCATCTGTCAGCCGAGATGGATTTACCAGAAAGGCATATGGGTAGGGAACATCTTTTGACATAACTCTTCTTTGGCTTCCAAGGAGTTTTTCTGCATATGTGCGGTTGGGGAGATCTCCTGACTTTAAGAATAAGAAATATGTGGTCTGGGCAGGGCCCAGACTCTTAATTGTCCTTCAACTCTCATATTGAAGTTTCAGTTGGTAGGAAATGAATCCCCAATCACTTTACCCTGAGAGGGCCTGTCTATCTTCTGCCTCAATTTCATAGGACAATCATCAGTCACATGTGTAGAGATGTATATATACATAAATATGCTTTCCTGGTACTCCTTGCAGCCTCTGTAACTACACTATGCCTTCCTTACTGGTTGTGTACACAACTTTACAGTCCAAAGTTTGCAGTCATATTAAGTAAGAGCAAAGCATTGTCTTTCAAAATAAGCATAATTTCCTGCTGATGCCATTACAGAAGTGGATCAAAGTGTTGTTAACTACTTTTTTCCAGGTCCATTAATGGTGTTTACCATACCCATTTAAACTAGTACTCAATTGATGTGCCACTAAGTATAAACCAGGAAGGATAGAATGCAGAACTCCTGATAAAACGCTTAAAAATCCTGTCACTCTTGTCTAAGAAATACTGCATATTAACTATGTGCTCCAGATTTTTGGCCCACTTAATTCCAGTAGAAAATCTATGCAAGTTATTCAACCTTCTAGCTCGAACATTCACTAAAGCCAAGAGCTGAGATATACACAGAGCCTGTAAAACATGTGAATGAACCAAAGCTGGAATTTATTTATAGAATAACAAATTATCCACATTAAATTTAGATAGTGGAAGGGGAGTCTCTCAGGGATCTACAGATTTTAGATTTCATATGAACATTTGTTTGATTCTGATGTCGGGCTGTTCCATTTAAGATAACTATTTTTATAATGTGGCATTTCCCCAGTATTATTTTTGTTCTATTGAATAAGACTACTTGGGACTATTAAAAACTGTTAATGTCAACTCCTGAATGGATAAAATTTAATACTGGGAATAGTGATGCTTATTGTGTAAATACTTATTTATACAAAAATGATATAGATTTAACTTTAGATGTTGCTTAATATTCACTCACAAAGAATTTATTAAATATTTATTGAATCTATTTGCAAAGCAGAAATAGAGACAAAGACATAGGGAACAAATGCATGGGCACAAATGGGGTAAGGGGGGTTGGATAAATTGGGATTAACATATACACACTACTATGTATAAAATAAATATTGAGAACCTACAGTATAGCACAAGGGAAAAAAGAAGGTATCAATACAATTTGTTCATAGGACATATATTAAGTTAACCTTAAAAATGCATTCCAATATACTTTAGATGTAGACAAATACCGTTTGATTGCACTTATACAAGGCACCTAGAACAGTCAAATTCGTATAGCCTCAAAAAGTACATTGATGGACACTAGGGGCCCAGGGATTGGGAGGGAGGGTGGGTAGTTAGTGTTTAATATTTAAAGGGTTTCAGTTTAGGCAGGTGAAAAATTCAGGAGATGGATGATAGTAAGAGTTGCCCAACAATGTGAATGTACTTAGTGCTCCGAACTGTACAGTTAAATATAGTTAAAATAGTATGTTTTATATTGTATGACTTTTACCACGATAAAAAATTATTTACTGAGACTTTACTATGAACCAGACACCATGTTAGGTGTTAAGGACATGGAGATAATGGACATAGTTTTATTCTGAAAGAAAAGAATTCACAATGTACTGGGGAGAGACAGGTAAAGTAATAGTTCCAATATTTGATCAGCAAAGTGGAGATAATCACAGGAAGACTAATAGAACATTGCAAGTGGACACCTAATTCAACCTATGGATCATGGATGGCTTCCAGGAGGAGGTGGCAAATAGAAATTAGGAGCAGAGAAGAAAACAAGGGCATTCTGGATAAAGAGACAGCATGGAAGAAACCCAGAGACATAAGCAAACCATCCCCAGTGGCAGAATACGATCCTTTTGGTCACTCAAGAGGTTCTTAGTGTCAAGCATTAGTTAAATCAGCTGCTGTTTTCTGTGCTTGGGCTTGATTTCTTCCCCACATCATCAGATTAATTTGCCTTTTCAGGTTTGTCCTGAGAGTCTTAATCAAATCTATTCTTGTGATTTGGATCTGGGCCTAATATGAGCAAATGACACCTTTATATCTGTTCACTCTAGCTTGATTATCTATTCCAGGTGACTATCCAAGCAAGTGGCACCCAATAGTATGAAGCATGCAAAACATTTTCAGTTGAAAAATCTACATTACTTTACAATCTTAAAACATGTGCTTACCTCATCAACTCATTTGCTCTCACAGCCATCTTGGGTGATAGGTATTATTAATGATCATACCCACTTTTAAAAGTGAAGAAAAAGGAAATTCATAGAGGTTTCTGACAGAAAACACATGGCACATTCAACCTGGGTAAATCAAGATAGTTTAACATAAAGATTACTTATAAAATGTGGACAAAGTTTAGGATCACCAACAAGGGAGAGTGTGCTACCCTGGGCTATTGAAGCCAGTAGAGAGCCTTTATTACCCTAAGCCTGGGTGTTAGTATCCTACTGCTGCTGTAACAAATTACCACCAATTTAGTGGCTTAAAATAACATGAATTTATTATCATACAGGTCTGCTGCTGCTGCTAAGTCACTTTAGTCGTGTCCAACTCTGTGTGACCCCATAGACGGCAGCCCACCAGGCTTCCCCATCCCTGGGATTCTCCAGGCAAGAACACTGGAGTGGGTTGCCATTTCCTTCTCCAATGCATGAAAAGTGAAAGTGAAGTCGCTCAGTCGTGTCTGACTCTCAGCGACCCCATGGACTGCAGCCTACCAGGCTCCTCCATCCATGGGATTTTCCAGGAAAGAGTACTGGAGTGGGGTGCCATTGCCTTCTCCATGGTCAAGGAGTCAGAAATACAATATCATCATGCTAAGTCACGAGGTCGACAGAGACGAGTTGCTTCTGGAGGTTCTAGGAGAGAATCCTTGTTCTGGCTTTTTCTGGCCTTTAGAGGCCACCTGCATTCCTTGGATCAAGTCTTCACATCACATCTTCTTTTCTCCCTGTTTCCAGGTTTCCATAGTTTCTATGGTACAGCAAAGTGAGTCAGTTATACATGTATATATATATCCTCTCTATTTTTAAATTTCTTTCCCAGCTAGGTCACCACAGAGCATTGAGTAAAGTTCTCTGTGTTATACAGTATGTTCCCATTAGTTATCTATTTTATACATAGTATCAATAATGTACGAAGTCCCTTTTAAGGTACAAGGCAATGGTCATGGGTTCCAGGGAAGAAGCTTATCTTTGGGGGCTGTCATTCAGCCCACCATGACCAGAGAGACAAGGGAAGGGAAGGTGATCAGAGCTCAGAGAGAGCTATGTAGAGAGGTTACCTGATGCATGATGCCTGTCTTCTTCAGAGAGAGACAGCTGAACATGCAGACCTTCCAAGGAGGACCTTGAAGAATAAATACCCTGTGTTCGTGTGCTCCCACCTCTGACCTCCTTCCTAGGTCTCCCGTTGGCCAAGCTCAACCAGTAGCCAGAAGGCAGTGAGAGCCCACTAGTGACACCTGTGCACGTCAGGCTCTCAGAGGCACAACCCGGTGGAGCAGAGTGAAGAGAGGTCCTCAGGGCAAATGAAAGACATCCAACAATCTTCCTTCTGTAAAACTCTCCTTAATTTTTACTTGTTCTTGTAAAAGATATATGTGCTCATTAATTCAAATGCTTAACAGTAAAGAAGGATAAAAAATAAAATAGAAATCCTACCCCCAAACCTACACCAACATCCTCCATACCCACTTCCTAACTCAACCTCCCGGTAGCAGGAGACACAGATGTCTGTATCAGAGGAAGAGTAGGTGTGAAAAAATTGATTACATACATAAAATCTTCTTTGACCTTTTTCCTGATGCAAAATATGTAACAATGCTATTCTTTCTGCCTGAAATTCATCTCCCTTCATTATTGTCTGCTTAAGTCCTACCCACTTCTCAGGTCTCATCTCAAATAGTGCTTCTTCATGAAAGCTGTGCCTAACTTCCCAATATAGACACCCATCCCTATATACTTTATACCCTTCTTCAGGATCTGGCATTTTCCTTTAGTCCATAAAGGTACTTTTATTTGTCTGTTTAATTGATTAATGCAAGTATGTTTATCTCCCCATCGGTTTCTGAGCTTTAGGAGGATGATACCCTGTAGCACCCGCAGTGGTTGGCACGTACCAGAAATGAAATGCTTTATGTCTATGTGGGTATCTTAAAATTTCACGTCTACAGCAAAAGTTCAAAGTTAAGTACAAGCAAACTCATCAATATTTCACATATTTTCACATCTGTTCTCTGTCTGGTTTATTCCCTCTTCCTTTCTCCCTCCCTCATTTTTGTCTCCTTCTCTCTCTTTTTCTCTCTTGTTGATTTATGTTCTAAATATCTTGATTTCTAACTCATACTCTATTTTGACATCCGAAAATGTTAAATAATACTTAACTCAGGATGGGGAATTTTCTTACTGTTTTCTTCTGCTTCATGGTGGGTTTTGGGGAGACTGTTTATCAGCTGACATTGATTCACATTTCTGTTTTCTTCTTTTATTAGCTTTGATTGCCATCTTCTGTTCATTGCGATGGAGAAGGAAATGGCAACCCACTCCAGTTCATTGCGAAATGTCTTCTATTTTTCCGGGCCAGAGAAATAGTGGTGTGGGTGGCTGAGCTGAAGAGAGCTTTTTTCTGTCAGTCGGGGAAGCACAGTTTCTAAAATCAATAGTGCTTTCTTTTGTTCTTATAGAAAGTTTCAGTGTATCTTCTTACTTTGTGATTCTTTTATATATTGGTAAGACTCTTGATTTTCATTGTTTTTTTCCCTTTTTTTCTCTTCATCAGCAAACCTTCAAGGTTGCTCCTCATCTGCAGATAGTGTCTTAATGAGACTCCAGCCTCTAGTCTTGTATATACTTTCAAGCTCCTTACCTTCAGTGCTGTGAGCTATCAAGACTTGGTCCTGTCCTCAATATTCCCCCTCTTACGGTGGGACTCCTTTTGTCCAGAGTTAGTAATATTTGTGTTCTGTCAGCCCTATGCCCCTGTTACCTCCTTCTCTCTTCCTTGCAGCATTCACATGACTCTCAGTTGCAGCATGGGCTCTGTCGCTGGTCTGGAGCTATTTCCCTACTTACGTGTAAATTGTGGTTGTGGCGTTCTCTGTCTCCAGTCAGATTATAGCAATATATCCTGAGTAATTTTCTATGTTCTCCTTGGGAATCTGTATTTTTTTTTTTTTTTTTTTTTTTTTTGGAAAATATCTGGAGAAATTTGGATTTAGAAGCACTGCTTATGTCATGGGAAATGAGAATTTCAATTGTGTTTTGAAAACACAATTTGAAAAAATAGATATTAACAGCTGCTTTAATGCCAAATATGACCATGAAATCAGACTTCCCTGATAGCTCAGTTGGTAAAGAATCTGCCTGCAGGAGACCCCGATTCGATTCCTGGGTCAGGAATATCTGCTGGAGAAGGTATAGGCTACCCATTCCAGTCTTTTTGAGCTTCCCTTGTGGCTCAGCTGGTAAAGAATCCACATGCAATGAGGGAGACCTGGGTTTGATCCCTGGGTTAGGAAGATCCCTTGGAGAAGGGAAAGGCTATCCATTCCAGTATTCTGGCCTGGAGAATTCCATGAACTGTATAGTCCATGGGGCCACAAAGAGTTGGACACAACTGAGTGACTTTTACTTTCAAACAGCCAGGGAAGTATTCAAGTATCAGATATTGGGTTAACTCAAATTTTTATTAGTAAATTTAAAAAACCCTTTCCCCCAAATTGATCTCTACCTAAAGGCCAGCCACATCAATAGCAGTATCTTCTCCAACCCTTATTTTTTCTCCAATCCTTACAGAATTTCTCTGTAATAGTAGCGAGCTAATCAGTGTTGTTGTAGAGTCTTGTAAAAGTCCCCACATATCTGTTCTTTACTTCTCTTTGTGAACGGAAGCCTGTTTTAGCTAGGCATATGTCTGTGCTAAGTAAAGATTATACTTCTTAGCATCCCTTATAGCCACATAGGGTCATAGAACATGTACTCAATGGTATGTAACTGAAAATATCATGGTGTGACTTCTGTGGAGATCCCTAAAAGAAATGGGTACACTCTTATTTAGCTTTCCTCATTTCTGCTGGTTGGAATACCAACATAATGGTTGGAGCTCAAGCAGCCATCTTAAACTAGGAGGTGAAAATCCCACATGTTCAATATAAAAGAATTACAAGATAGAAATAACGTGGTTCATTGATAATTGTAGAGCTGTCATATCATTTTAGGAATGCTAAATTGTAAATTGCATTTAAGGAAGGGAAAACTGAGTATCTGTGATTTTAAGCCACTGTCATTTTGTATATCCTGTCATTTTTAGCCAGACCTAATTCTAAAAGTAAACTGGAAATCTAAAAGTAAGCAGATATAGACAACTGCTCTGTATCAACTGTAGCTGCTAAATATAGTACTAAAATTACCTTTGGCTCATATAAGTGTAGTTCATTTCTGAGTCATCAAGAATAGCATTGCTTCATTTTACACATGGAACTGTTTATATTATGTATAAATTTTCTCCGTCTTCTTGTTTATGAAACTGATTCTATATTATAAGATACTTGACCTATTATCTTTAACTTACAATTACCATAATTTCTCCAACTTTGTTTCTTTAAAAAGCTCATGGATATTTTGTAAGATTGAGTCTTAAGTGCTTTATAGTATATGTTTCCAGTGAAAATGAATGCTTTTTTCATCCATTTTATAATTACTTATTGCTGTTGCTTTGTATAAGATGGTTCAATATCCAACAACCTCATTAAACTTTCATATTAATTCTAAAAGTTGCTTGTAGATAACTCAATTCTGTTTTTAAAGTGTTTAGGAAACATCACTGTAAATTAATTTATTTACTGTGCAATAGCCAGTCCAAAAGACTAAACTAGGTCAATGGACAAAATTAAGAGATGGATAAGTAAACAAGGTATACCCTGAAACAGTAAAAAGTTAATACACTTTAATGCACCATAAGATATTGAATTTCTCTATTTCTATAAATTAGCATAAGAATAAAAGAATCAGTCATGTCCTTAAAATAACCATTAATTTTTATTCCTCTTGGATTTCAATAAACTGATCAACTTAATTTTTGGAATTCCTTTAGGTCAATATAGCAGCTTATTTATAGGGAATAAGCCCACTTTGGGAGAAAGCAATGGCACCCCATTGCCTGGAAAATTCCATGGGCTGAGGAGCCTGGAAGGCTGCAGTCCATGGGGTCGCTAAGAGTTGGACACAACTGAGCGACTTCACTTTCACTTTTCACTTTCATGCATTGGAGAAGGAAATGGCAACCCACTCCAGTGTTCTTGCCTGGAGAATCCCAGGGATAGGGGAGCCTGGTGGGCTGCTGTCTATGGGGTCGCACAGAGTCGGACACGACTGAAGTGACTTAGCAGCAGCAGCAGCAGCAGCAGCAAGCCCTAAAGTGAAGTTTTGTTGACACTGGATAGATGCTCAAACAGCCTAAAATAGTCTTCGTGAAGGAATGAACACTAGCACTTCAAAAGCCAGCTCAGTCAAATTCTTCATTCATATTGGATGACACAGTTCCTCTAAAATTACTCACACAGGAGATTTGCCACAGCATAAATTATTTTAAGTGGCTGATATCACATTCTATGAAATCTTTTACCATCAATGAATGGCTGGTGCGCCTGTCTGCTCTTGACAAATGAGAATGGAATATATTAGTCATAAAGAAGAATAAGCTCTCCAAGTTAAAAAATGGAAATAAATAAGAAAAGCAAATCATGAATAAATATCAAGCTTTGAGAAGAAAGTTGAAAAACTCTGCCAAATTTCATGAGAAACTTTTCTCTGTTTTACAGTTCAAAATAAGTCTTTTCAGTGATTCAATTGTTTTTCACCCTTCAACTCATTCAGAGTCCATTTTATTATCTTATATTGTTAATTTAATTTTATTATATTTTATATTTTAGCATTGCTCTAGCAGAGAAGAAAAGTTATCTTTGGCCTGTGTCTGAGACCAATCATAACGTGACATACTATTGTTTTATATTCCATAAGAAAAAAAATCATGGTGATTGTAGAAAATATGTGATGGAAAGTAATCACTTATCTTCTAAAACAATTTTCCTTAGAATTAACCTTGGTGATAATGTTGACCTGCAGAGGAACCACCTTGAGCCTCATTCAACATCAGTGTTTTTTGTAATGTATAATGTGTAATCTGCTGCTACTTTTATTCATATAAATAATTCATTATAATAATAACTGTGATCAGAGTCATATCTAGGTCAGGAGTCAAAAATCACTCATAGATTTCTTTTTTTTTTTTAATTTTATTTTATTTTTAAACTTTACATAATTGTATTAGTTTTGCCAAATATCAAAATGAATCCGCCACAGGTATACATGTGTTCCCCATCCTGCACCTTTCTCCCTCCTCCCTCCCCATACCATCCCTCTGGGTCGTCCCAGTGCACCAGCCCCAAGCATCCAGTAGAGAATTCCAATGGCAGGTGGACACGCAATAAAAAAAGTCAACTCTGCTAGTAATTGAGGAGTTAACATTTTATACCCACTTGACTGATAAAGTTTTTGAAAATTCTGACAATAATATGTTGGCAATAGAGACTCTCAGGCATTACTAAAGGGGATATACCTTTGGGACAACAACTTTGATAAGCAACTAATTCATACCTAACAAACTGAATTTATACACTCAACCCATGAATTCTAGCCCTAAATTTGTCTTCTCACATATGTTTAAGAGCAAGTGCAAAAAAATGCTTATCACCAAACTGTTTAAATAGTGAAAAAAATTGCAAACAACCTAAAATCCATCAACAGGAGACTAGAAAAACAAAAATGTGATATAATCATACAAAAAAAACACTGCACTAAATAATAAATAAGCCTAAACAGATACAATAAACAAACTAAGTTTACAGATTATGATATGTATAAATATTACTTTAAAAACTCATTGTAAAGAATATGTTTAATATGAAACAATTTTCATATAAATTTTAAAAGGTAAACAACATACTATAGTCTATGATTGTATACTTGAAAAATGAAGACATTCTAGAAAATTATAGACACCAATTCCAGCAATGGATAAAGAATAGCAGTGTGATAGAAAACAAGTATACAGGAATTTTCAACTCCTGTAGTATTACACATCTGATATGGCAAATGAATGAATACATGCCTGTTATTCTCTATAATTCCTCATATTTGATTATAATTATAATCATTCATACAACCTTTATACCTCATGCTGATAAGAAGCAGTAAACATCTCAGAACCCTATACCCCATTGAGTAGGGTATAGGGGTTCTTTTTTTTCTAATTAATTTTTATTGGCATATAGTTGCTTAACAATGTTGTGTTAGTTTCTACTGTACAAAAAAGGGAATCAGCTTCTTTGGATTTCCCCTCTTTTGGATTTCCTTCCCATTTAGGTCACCAGAGAGAACTGAGTAGAGTTTTCTGAGCTATACAATATGTTCTCATGATTTTTCTATTTTACACATAGTATCAATAGTGTATATATGTCAATCCCAATTTCCCAATTCACCCCACTCCTCCTTTCCCCTCTTGGTGTCCATATATTTGTTCTCTATATCTGTGTTTCTATTTCTGTTTCGCAAATAAGATTATCTGTACCATCCTTCTAAATCCACATATATGCATTATTATGTGATTTTTTTTCTCTTTTTGACTTACTTCACTATGTATGATGTCTCTAGGACCATCTACATCTCTACAAATGATCCAGTTTTGTTCCTTTTTATGACTGAGTAATATTCCATTGCATATGTGTACAACAACTTCTTTATCCATTCCTCAGTTGATGGACGTTTAGCTTGTTTCCATGTCCTGGCTATTGTAAATAGTGCTGTAATGAACATTGGGGTGCATGTATCTTTTTGATTTATGGCTTTCTCTGGGTATATGTATATGCCTAGTAGTGAGATTGCTAGATCATATGGTAGTTTTATTTTTAGTTCATTAATGAGGTCTCCTGGAGACCTCCCCCTGGAAGATGAGAATTCCCAGAGGAAAGGAGGGGATATTACTTATTTAGACTCTTCTACCAGCTCAGGCCACTCTCTAGAATCTACCTAGAAACTTGACTTAGAAGCAATATAGGAGCACCACAAATTCCATGCTTGAGTTCTAAAGCTCAAGCATTACTTTATAAGTAAAGAGTAGGAATTTTTCCCATGCCTCTCTGTATTTCCTCATTTCCATCTCTGGATAACCTGTTTTCATATCTGCTTTACTTACTTTGACAGGAAAGAGTGGCTTTTATTTTCTCTATAAATGTGATATGTTTGGACATAGAGAAACTTCCGTTTGTGCACTCTATTTTTCTAATGTAGAAGGAAAGTAGAGTCTATGGTCAATAGAACTGGTTTCAAAACTTGGTGCTATATGTGATTAATGAGCTGAGTGATTTCTGAAGTTTTTAACAACGTATTATCCTGCTTCATTTTACAAAGAAGAGTGGGGAACTCTACTCAGTGTTCTGTGGTAACCTATATGAGAAGAGAATCTGAAAAAGAATAAATGTATGTATAGGTATAACTGAATCACTTCACTATACACCTGAAATGGCCACAATATTGTAAATAAACTATACTCCAATAAAATTTTTGAAAACTTAAAAGGAGTAGTATTTGTGGGATTCTTATGAGAATCAGAAGAAATTAAGCAAGTATTTATTAGAGAATATATTTTAAAATATTTTATGGTACCTTGTATAGTTGTGGTGACCATGTTTATAATATTAAAGTTCAATTCAATGAACACAATTTTATAAGAATCCAGCTAAGCTAATAGTCATATAGCTTTCCAGAGTTCCACAAATATGACATTCCCATACTCCCTGCAGAAGTTAGGTACATAAGTACTTAGCCTAGTACCCAAATAGGTGCAGAAGTACCTAGCTTGAGCTATGTATTCCACAGATGTATTATAAATATGAAGCACAAAAAGAAGTTATAAGTTGTTATTATTTTCATTCCTCTCACTTGCTCCTATTAACTGCCTTGTAAAGCTTGTGAGCTATCATGCCTGAACTCATTCATTACAGTCAGCCACTGTAAAATCTTTTGGATTCAGTGTTGATCACTTTTGGCTTATGATCCTCTCCTCAACTCTCTTTCAGTTGTTGTCCTTTACTAATGGTCTTAATGACTTCACCCTGTATGTTGTAACCTTCCCTAAACCCTGATCTCAAGTTCTTCAATCTAGTGTCCGTCATCTCTGTCTTATTTTATATGCACATCAACATACCTGGAATTACTCTACTTCCAAAATCAAAACCTAAGAAGTCTCCTCTCTGAGTCAACCCTCAGGCTATAGTTTTTATTTCTTTTTCTTGATCTCACTGAATCTACTCCTTATCCCCAGTGTGCCTTTGATCTGGGTCTCTTTCAGTTCTTTCGGACTATCCCATCCATCAAGAATTACTTATCTTCCTACCCCAGCCTCAGTTTCATAATCAATCATTTCAGAATTGCTCTCATCAGAAACATAGAGTTCTTTATAATCTTCATGCCAACTTTTCACTTTCTAAATCTGATTAAACCCATTATGTTATTCATCCTCCTCTGTCCTCAAACCACAAAATATGTCTTCTACCCTGCTTCTGAAGAAGTCACTTTCCTAAAGAAGCTTCCTCAGTTGAGCTGCCATACCGTCTTTTTTATTAGACACCAAATATTTCTCAACCTGTTGCAATCTGACCTCTCATTCCAGTATTCTTAAGCCCACTTCTTTAAGGTTTTCAAAGACCTTGTGCTCATCCAATCTTTCCTGGTTAAACTGTTATAACTTGACACTTTCCTACTCTTTGGCTGTCTTTTACTTTGATGCCTCTATTTCACATTCTCCTGCTTCCTTCTGTTCAGTGAAGGCATTCTTTATACATGTACTCTTTATCCTCTTCTGCAATTGCTCCAATTTTGCAGATCATCTGTAATCATGGTCTCACTAACTGCCTCTCAACAGATGGTTCCCAAATCTCTGCCCCCAGCATAACTTCTCCTGAATTTCCTACTTCCTAATGATTCTCTCTTCCTAGAGTTCTACTAGCAACACAAATAGGCATCCCCCTCCAGATCCTGAAACCCTCTTAAAACCTCATCTTCCCAACTTCAGTAAATGCTGAAGTTGAGCCTGTTATTCAGACAAGCCCAGAGCCCCTTTTTTATCTTTTGTTACTCTCCTATTCTACCTTTCATCCTCAGTTTGTGCATTAAAACTCTCCAATGTCTGTGGAATTCTCACCCTTCTTTTGGGTTCTGCTGCTGCTGCTGCTAAGTCACTTCAGTCATGTCCGACTCTGTGCGACCCCATAGACAGCAGCCCACCAGGCTCCCCCATCCCTGGGATTCTCCAGGCAAGAACACTGGAGTGGGTTGCCATTTCCTTCTCCAATGCAGGAGAGTGAAAAGTGAAAGTGAAGTCGCTCAGTCATGTCTGACTCTTAGCGATCCCATGGACTACAGCCTACCAGGCTCCTCCATCTGTAGGGTTTTCCAGGCAAGAGTACTGGAGTAGGGTGCCATTGCCTTCTCCATCTTTTGGGTTCTAATGCCCCTTTTAATCTCTTTATCTGGCTCTTAGGATAATATGCTGTTTGCTCTTTTCCCTGACCCTCTTGTGGAAACTTCTTTCCAATTACATCTAATCCAACCTCTGCCAAAGGGAACTTTTGATCAAAGCATGGCTCTGATTAGATTACATCTCTACTCAGAAATCATCGGTTGTCTATGTATTACAGTTGACTTTATTAAGTATGGAATTGAAAACCCCTCATGATCCAGGTCCAACTCATCTTCTCTGGCCTAAATTATGCAACTCCTCTCTGGAGTTGTTGTTCAGTCGCTAAGTTGTGTCTGACTCTTTGCAACCCCAAGAACTGCAACACACCAGGCTTCCCTATCTTCACTGTCTCCCAAAGTTTGCTCAGACTCATGTTCACTGAGTCAGTGATTCCAACCAACCATCTCATCCTCTGTCACCCCCTTCTCCTCCCACCCTCAATCTTTCTCAACATCAGGGTCTTTTCCAATGAGTTGGCTCTTCACATCAGGTGGCCAAAGTGTTGAAGCTTCAGCTCCAGCATCAGTCCTTCCAATGAATATTCAGGGTTGATTTCCTTTAAGATTAACTGATTTGATCTCCTTGCTGTCCAAGAGATTCTCCAAAGTCTTCCCCAGCACCACAATTTGAAAGCATCAATTCTTCAGTGATCAGCCTTCTTTATGGTCCAACTCTCACATCCTTATATGACTACTGGAGAAACCATAACTTTGACTAATGGACCTTTGTCAGAAAAGTGATGTCTCTGCTTTTTAATACGCTGTTTAGGCTTGTCATAGCTTTTCTTCCAAGGAGCAAGGATCTTTTAATTTTGGGGCCGCAGTTACTGTCTGCAGTGATTTTAGAGCCCAAGAAAATAAAATCTGTCACTGTTTTTTATTTTTCCCCTTATATTTGCCATGAAGTGATGGTACCAGATATGATGATCTTAGTTTTTTGAACGTTGAGTTTTAAGCCAGCTTTTCACTCTTCTTTATCACCTTCATCAAGAGGCTCTTTTGTTTCTCTTCACTTTCTGCCACTGAAGTGGTATCGGTTTCAGTCTTGGCTCTTCTACTTTACTGTTGTCTTACGTATTGATCATACTGATTAACTCCTTATAGTCCTCCAGAAATTATTTGGGGAGCTGGAAATACATAAGTGAGCAAGAATACAAGGTTCCTGCTCTCACAGAACTTGTACTTTCTTTCAATAAGTATTCATCAGGAATCTACTGTGTGCCACAAAGGTCTATTGCTATTTGGGTACAGGGGATACAGCTGTGAATAAAACAGACAGATAAGTAAATAAATAAATGAATGGCTGAATATACAAACACAACTATATAATGGATAAACAAAAATCATTATAATTAGTTTCAAGATTTGATAGGCCATTTAGGGAAGGCCTGTTCAAGCTGCTGACACTTGGGTTGAAAGCTGGGGAAAGACATTCCAGAAGAGGGATTAGCAAGTGCAAATGCCCTTGGCAAGAATGTCAAGAATGAGCTTGGACTTATTAGAGAAATAGGAAAGGATTATGTGAGGGAAGGGTGCTGTGACTTTAGGCAAGTTCTACTCTGTCTATGCCTCAGTTCCTTCACCTCTGCAATGATACTGTACTGAAATGATACCAATACTGCACTTCATCACTTTTTAGTGAGAATAAAATGAAATAATACATGTGACATGCTTAAAAGGTGGTATTAACTGCTCGGTAAGTGGTAACTGTTACCACTTTTGATGCAACCACTTCACTAGGACTTCATGATACAGTCACCCCTCCCAAGTGCTCCAAACTTCCTCTCCCCATTTCAGCATATCTTTTGTTCATGATGTTCCTTTCTTTAATACAGAAATTTCATTTCCCCTCAACTTTCTTTATGAAAATACCATCCATATTTAAATACCATCTCTTCCATGAATCCTGCTCTGGTTTTACCAGCCAAATGCATTTCTCATTTCTGGGCTTCCTTAATACTTTGTGAACTTTCTTTTCTAGCCTAAATCACATTCCCTACTGCCTCACTTCCTTCACTGGATTCTGAGCCTCTTTAGGATAAACCAAGTGTTCAGTGTTGTCCTTACTCTAATACCCACACATGACATCACCTTGCCCAATTTTGTAAATGCCTCATAAATGTTTATCAAATTGATTTGGAATTGAACTAATTCAATTCACTTTGGGCTTGTCACTTGATCTTTTTCATTACTGTTTAATTTGTCAAAAGTGGTTTATGATTTATACTTTTCTTAGAAATAATATAGGCATACTACTCTACACTAGATAGGAACGAATACACTGTTGTGTATTGCGAATCCTCATTGTTCATGGTGGTTATGTTCTGTAAAGTTCTACAAATACCTGGTTAGCAAATACTGAGTCACTGCTCCTAGAAGTAATACAGGGTTAGGTTCTTGTGAATCTCTAGGTACAACCTTTTTGTCAACCAGTTAATGCATAAACTCATTTAATGTGGATTGATGATTAAAGACACCATAGTGAATATGTATTATTGGCTCATTAACATTCAACTCACAGCCAACAACACTATAATGCATGCCTGGATGAAGTTTCTCTAGCGCACCTATTTTTTCCAGTAAAGCACCTCACAGCCTTCTTGCATTTAGGATTGCCAGACAGCACTTCAGCTGTATGATTGAGGACCATGTTAAACAGCAACATCACCAGTGAAACACAAAAATATGAAAGATATGACGCTAAATATAGTACCAAAAAAACACACTTGTTTACAGTATAAGCTGAAATGAAAAGACAGTTCATCGACTTATTGAACCTAAACTGGGACTCAAATTTTTCTCTGTTCTGCACCAGTCCACAAATGATCACGAAAACACTGTGAGTTTTGATTTGGGGGTTACAAACAAATTTTTGCAAGTTGGCAAGTTCACAAATACAAAATCCATGAAAAATGAGGTTTGACTAGATTGCCTCTGTGGTGTGTTGTTACAGTCATGGTCCCACATTAATTCGTGTGAAGAAACCAAGACTATTGTGCTAGAGAGGAAGGGCAGCATCCCCCACAAGACCACAAAATGACTGCAGCATGTAAGTCACTCCAGGACACTCAGTAAGAGAGTTGACCAGCTCAGACCATTGTAAATTGCTGAGTCACAGACTGTAAGCAAATAAAATGCTGGGTGCTTTAAACCATTAACTATTGCAATAAGTTGCTAAAAAATTGTTTGTAATAGATAACCTGTACAGCCTCAATATTCTTCAAGTCTATAATTTTAAGAAGATTTTTTTAATTGCATATTTCAAAGAAATCTGAAGTTTATTTGGAAACATCTCAAATAATCTTAAATAATTTACTTCTCTCATATGTTGCATATTAGAATGCTTCCTTCTAGATTTTCAAAGAAATCAAATGACATCTTGCCATCCAGATTCATCTTAAGCAATGTGATTGCCCAGGTTTACCATAGTTGGCAAGGAGAGCAACATCCCCAAGGCAATCGCTTATTCTTCTGATATCTCCCACTGGGAGCATTTCTGCAGTAAAGACTGCATCCACCCTTCTTCCTTCCTTCTTTCCTTCCTCCTTTCCTCTTCCTCCTCCTCCTTCCCATCTCCTCTTCCTCTTTCTACTTCTCTCTCTTTCTTTCTATCTGCAACAGTAAGCCAAGCCTCTCTGACTTGTAAGAGCTTTTCTTTTTTAACTTTCTTAACTCCCATCCAAGTTAGATTGTTAATTATAGACCTAACAATGTCTTATTTTACTACAGGACTTCCTGCAGTGCCTACACTAATGATTTTCATTTGTTATGGATGCATGAGCATGCATACACAACCAAAGTTAAGAGGAAAAAAGATCTAGGACTTCCTTTTCAAAAATGAAATTTGGAATGTAGGTTGATAAGAGGCATTGTGACATAAAATCTATACATCTGTATCTGAACATAATAGTGAACTGTTATTTAAAATCTTGCTTGTAAACTGTTCATACTATTTTCTTTATTTTGACTTTTAAAAATTCTTTGATATTCAGCCTGACAAACTACAAACCATACTAAAGATTGCTGTGCTTTTATGCTCATTTCTTGTAAAGAAAGAGCTATGAAGGGAATTAAGAAGCACATGATGTTTGGAACACTCAAGAACAGACTTGTAGGCTTTGGAATTTCAGGACTCTGTAAGAAAATGCCCATGGTATAGGAGGTTGGGGTTCTAGCCCATGTAGTTATGGATTCAGTTTTCTTTTAATACTCTGTGTTTAGACTATGACATTTGGAAGTCAACTCATACAGAAAATGGAGAAAAGTGAAAAATTATAGAAATAAAAAGAAATAAAATAAAGAAATAAAAATTATAGAAATAAAATTAAAATTATAGAATAAAAAGTTGAGGAGTCTGTCCCTGACAGGAGTTTCCTTTCTAGTAAAGCAAGACGTGACATTGTAAACCATAACAAATTTCTTATAAATCTCTCCTCTGTAGTCACTATCTTATAGTTTTGAGAAGAACATATGACACTAAAAAAAAAAAATCTCCACATAATTTCTACACAGATTGGCTAAATCTGTAAAACTTGGCTAAATCTATAATATTGAAAGTTGAATACTCATAGCAAAAATTTAAAGACTTCATAAATTGAAAGTATCGAATGTACGTGAGTCCTGTACTTCCAGAAAAGAACAATCATTGAGAAATCTCCCCATCATCATTTTGCCTTCCAAACTCCTCTCACCATTTTTTGCTTCAGGAAATGGTCAATGATAAAGAATCCCTCCCCATGTGACTCAAATAAGACTCACTGTCCACTCTTTCTCATGACTCCCTAAATACTCCAGATGACTCCTTGTTTATCTGCCTATTTTTAAAGAAAAAAAATTTCTTACACTTTGAGATAAGACTTTATCACAATAGGAGTCAACTTGATTGTGATAAGGAAGAGAGATTGTGCTCAACTCCAATTCCAACAAGGATAAAGGGAGATTTGTAGCCAACAAGCACGGTGAGAATATCAGTAGATGTAAAATTACTAAGAGGAAATATCAAGGGTAGAGGGACTCATGGGGAAAACTGGCCTAACAGTATTCTTGCTAAGAACAAAACAATGAATTATGCATCAAAGGTGGAATGAGAAACTTGATCAGATATCAAGGATGCTCTGATATCCAGGTTGAGATATTCTGCTTCACTGACTTAGCAGGATTCTTACTAAAACTGGACTCAACAATAACAAACACAGAGGCAAAGGTCAAGAGTCTACTTAAGAAGAGGGCTCAGAGGAGCCTAATTCAAATTTGGTCAAGGAGTATCTTTGACACCATACAAAACTCCAGACTGCCCTTCCTTTTCTTTGAGGCATATCTCATTAGTGAAATTTCTCTGCAGTATCATAACCTGAATAAAACCATCTCCCTGATCTTTCCATTAACTTTGTCTTTAATGATAACATTGGCATGTTTATCTGTTTGTATTGGAGCATGTTCTCCTTGGAGCAGAGATTCTCAACTCCAGCTCAGAGATAAGCTTTAAGAGTCCATGGCTCCTGGAGTTGGAGACTTGAACTATGTGAAGATGCAAATTTGGGGCAGTAAAGGTGTCGTGCATAGTGTTCATCAAATTTTCAGACAAATGTGTGAACAATTTAAGAAATGCCAATAGATGGGTTTATTAATGTTTTGGTTTGAGTGTGGGATGGAATTAGTTCTGTGTGATTTAACTCAGAATGGAAGAGATGGGTTCCCTTTCTCCTTCAGTTCAGTTCAGTTCAGTCCCTCAGCCGTGTCTAACTCTTTGCGACCCCATGAATCGCTGCATGCCAGGCCTCCATGTCCATCACCATCTCCCGGAGTTCACTTAAACTCACGTCCATCAAGTCAGTGATGCCATCCAGCTATCTCATCCTCTGTCATCCCCTTTTCCTCCTGCCCCCAATCCCTCCCAGCATCAGGGTCTTTTCCAATGAGTCAACTCTTCGCATGAGGTGGCCGAAGTACTGGAGTTTCAGCTTTAGCATCAGTCCTTCCAAAGAACACCCAGGGTTGATCTCCTTTAGAATGGACTGGTTGGATCTCCTTGCAGTCCAAGGGACTCTCAAGAGTCTTCTCCAACACCACAGTTCAAAAGCATCAATTCTTCGGTGCTCAGCCTTTTTCACAGTCCAACTCACATCCATACATGACCACAGGAAAAACCATAGCCTTGACTAGACAGACCTTTGTTGGCAAAGTAATGTCTCTGCTTTTGAATATGCTATCTAGGTTGGTCATAACTTTCCTTCCAAGGAGTAAACGTCTTTTAATTTCACGGCTGCAATCACCATCTGCAGTGATTTTGGAGCCCCCAAAAATAAAGTCTGACACTGTTTCCACTGTTTCCCCATCTATTTCCCATGAAATGATGGGGCCAGGTGCCATGATCTTCATTAGCAAGGCTCAAATTCACAGATATCTCTTTTCTCTTTTATGGAGGAAAAAAATTGAAACATTGGGTAGGAAAATAAGTTAATTGCATAAATTCTAGGTGTCTCAGGCACAGAATTAATGTGTATGCTTAGTCACTCAGTTGTGTCTGACTCTTTGTGACCCCATGGACTGTAGCCCATCAGGCTCCTCTTCCATGGGGATTCTCCAGGCAAGAACACTGGAGTGGGTTGCCATGCCCTCCTCCAGAGAATCTTCCCAAACCAGGGATCAAAGCCAGGTCTCCCACAAAGTCAGGTGGATTCTCTACCATCTGAGCTACCAGGGGAGCCCAAAATTAATAATTCTGTGCTAATTCTAGGAGGTTAAATAATCCTCATAAAACACAGTTTAGGTGAAGCAAAGGTGAAAGTAGCTCTCTTCAGGTTGCTAGACAATAGAATTTCATTCCACATGTATGGTTATCATCACCCATTTAAATTCTCATTGGCCCTGTTTATTACTGTGAACTCTTTCAACACAATTTAATAGTGCAGGCAAATTTATTTCACCCTTCCACATAAAGTTCTTCAACTCAGTGTTTATGCAGTGGGTCTCAGTATACAACCACAAATCTTAATCATCAAAAATTGTCAAGTATGTTGTTTTCTTCAAATCAGGATAAATCTAACTCAAACCCGCATCCCAGTGGACTGGGTGAGGATTTAGCCTTATACATTTCCAGGGCTATGCTCACTCCCCAGGGATGGACAATAATGCAGGGATTATGTCCATTCATTCAATACCTGTAATTAAGCCTGCTACCAAATATAATGTAATCCTCACTATCCAGCATTGCATGTTCATGAAACACTTTTTCTCCATGGTATTTATTTCAATCTGACAATACCATATACTTCATTTATTTTTATGACTTATTTCCCCACTCTTGAAATGTAAGCTCTTGAGACTAGAAGCATTTCTTATTTTACTCTCCATTGTATCCACACTACTTGGTAGCTGGCTTAGTAGCAGGTATTGAATGAATGGGCATAATCCCTGCATTATTGTCCGTCCTTGGAAAGTAGAGATAGCCCTGCAAATGTATGAGTTTGAATTCTTACCCAGAATCTGACTACAAATTCAGTTCCAACAGAGTAATGAGTTCAGCTCATGGAGCCCTGGAACTGAGATGGCCCTCCCTGAGTTCAGATTTGTTCAGAGTCACGCCAATGGGTTTGGGCCTTTGTAACTCCTGGTAATTGAAGGACAGACAGTGTCTTAGTTTGCTAGGACTGCTACAGACTGAATGGTTTAAATAACAGAAATTTATTTTCTCACAGTTCTGGAGGCTGGCAGTCCGAGGTCAATGTGTTGGCAGGTTCGGTTCTTCTTGATGCCTTTCTCCTTGGTTTGCATGTGGCCACCCTCTAACTGCCTCTTTCTGTGATTGTACCTCCTATGCACATACATCTCTGTGTGTGTGTGTATTATAATCTCTTCTTCTTTGGCCCAAATTGGATAAGGGCCCACCTTAATAGCCTCATTTTAAAATGATTACCTATTTAACAAACCTGACCTCCCAAAACAGCCACATTCTGAGGTACTGGGAGTTTAAGGCTATGACATAAGAATTTGAATACAACACAATTCAATCCATAACACTCAACCATGTGTATTCCCCAAATTCACATCCTTCTCACATGAAAAATAAATGCATTTTATGCCGACAGCCCAAAATCTTAACGATTCCAGCAACACTAAGTCTGAAATCTCACCTAAATATCTAAATGGAGGATGGAAAAGACCCATGATTCCTCTTGAGGCAACATTCTCCAGCTGTGAACCTGTGAAACCAGACAAGATATCTGCTTCTAAAATACAATGATGGGACAGGCATAGGAGAGACAGTCTCACTCCAAAAGGGAGATTCTGGAGAGAAGAAAAAAGGGCATGGGTCCCACGTGTGTGGACTATGACACCTCCAGAATACAGGAGAACCTACCAAGTATTTCCCTTCTTTCTCAGTGATGAGAAATGTGAGATGAATAATCCCTCTTAGGTTGGAGGGGATGTCCTTGCATACTAAACTAATAGACCTTTAAAGCTTCACTGATGCAGTAGCTCCCTGGATATTTGTAAGTCTGCCAATGACCCTTTGAAGGGTGTGTATCTTATAAAAGTCTCCAAAGTACTCGCTACTTGTCACTGGTTAACATGATATCATAAAATAGGGCTGGGCAGAGGAGCAAGTTGAAATGTGGGGCAGTTACAAGAGTGGCTTCAGCTAATTCCACAGGATAATCAGTGTTATATGGGCTTTCAGAATTGACCTTATATCTTCCCATGGTGTTGAGCAGTAATTAGAGGCTCCTGGTGAGGGTGGTCAGAGAAGGCAATGGCACCCCACTCCAGTACTCTTGCCTGAAAAATCCCATGGACGGAGGAGCCTGGTAGGCTGCAGTCCACTGGGTCGCAAGAGTCGGACACGACTGAGCGACTTCACTTTCTCTTTTCACTTTTATGCACTGGAGAAGGAAATGGCACCCACTCCAGTGTTCTTGCCTGGAGAATCCCAGGGACAGGGAAGCCTGGTGGGCTGCCGTCTATGGGGTCACACAGAGTTGGACATGACTGAAGCGACTTAGCAGCAGCAGGTGAGGGTGGTAGAACCTTGGGTCACCCGGTTCAATTTCTGAAGATCAGTTCCTGGTGGGGGACCTGTGGATGAGTCCCTTGGTCCTAAAGGAACATCTCTGTGATGCAAATGTATCCACTACAACATGGATTCATGCTCTTACTCTTTATGGTCAATGTGAGATAACAAACCATCATTTTAGTGAGGCTAAATAATTTGTCTCAGGCTATGCAACTAGTAAAGGACAGAGCTTAAATCAAGCTAGGAGATTTACACAAGCTTCATTACCCCTGAGCCTTCCACTCTAATACCTGGAAAAAAAATAAAAAAGGAAAACAGAGCAAAGAGGGTACAAGGATCAGGTATTTAAAGGAAAAAAGAAAGATGAACAGAATGTTTGTGTGTGCCCAGTCATGTCCAACTTTTTGCCACCCCATGGACTGTAGCACACCAGACTCTTCTGCCCATGGAATTTTCCAAGCAAGAATACCAGAGTGGGGTGCCATGCCCTCCTCCAGGGGATATTCCTGACCCAGGGATTGAACTCATGTCTCTTGCATCTCTTGCATTGGCAGATAGTTTCTTTACTGCTAGTGCCACCTAAGGAAACTCTCAAGGAGGGTACAAGGACCAGTATTTAATTGGAAAAAATAAAAGGACAGAATACTTTCTACCTATTCCCACCATAATGTTTTCGCTATGATGAATCTTTTCACATTATTTCTCCTCCCACCTCAAACCCAAGATCCACTTTCAGATTATGGCTTAGGGCTGAGCTAACGTGTTTCTGTTGTAGACACAGTTTTATTAAGCTGTATCTCAGGAAAGAAAACACTGGAGATCAGAGGATCTTCCTTCAAGCCAAGAAATCATCTGACTATCCAAGGCCCTTGCTCCACCCTCTGGAGCAGCAAACACTTAGATAATATTTCAATGTTCTACGTCAGTAAACAGCACATTCAATATAGGTTATTTGTAGAGTTTAATTGAAGGACTCTTCAAAGATGAAGCAGAGTTAAGGAATGTGTTAGTCGCTTAGTTGTGTCTGACTCTTTGTGACCGCATTGACTAAAATTCTGTCCATGGGATTTTCCAGGCAAGAGTATTGGAGTGGGTCGCCACTCCAACTGGAGTGGGTTGCCAGTTCTTGCCACTCCAGTTGGAGTGGGTTTCCAGTTCCTTTTCTACAGGATCTTTCCAATTCAGGGATCTTCCTGACCCAGGATTGAACCCAGGTCTCCTGCATTGCAGGCAGATGCTTTACCATCTGAGCTACCAAGGAAGCCAAGAGTTAGGGAAACCAACATGTAAATAGTGCAGTGCCTGGGATTAGCAGTAGTGGGGACCCTTACACTTGAAGGATGAGGTGAGGGAGAGAGGCTTTATAAAAGGGCCGCCTGACATCATCAACCAGGGAGCCCACAGGAGGGATCTGGAGTGACACACACCCTGGCTTCACTACCCTCTTCCAGTCTCCTGTGGCTGCCACCCCTTAACCAGCCCCAGAAAGAACCCCACAGGGTGTGGGAGCCCTCTGAACAGTTCATACAGGGTAGCATCCTGGAGCATGGAAAAGGGTAGCAACTGGGTTTGGAGGAGCAAATGAAAACTATCAACACACTTTTTTTTTTTTTAATTCTAATTATTTATTAAGAAAATATTGTGCAAAAACCATATAAAACCTAATTTTGAATATTTCATATGTACAATAATAACAGGTTTAGACAACATGATGTCTTATAGTAAACAATTCTTGAATTTTATATATTTTTAAACGTTTGAATGCAGTTTATTGGCTTACTATTTCTGAATGTTGTACTAATTAATTATCAATAACATAGTAAGTGGTGCATTTGAAAACATTCACAACTTTTTTTTTTTCTTTTTTCTTTTTTTTTTTTTGGTAGTTGTATTTTTTTTTATTTTATTTTATTTTTAAACTTTACATAACTGTATTAGTTTTGCCAAACATCCATTTATGGTAAAAACTCTCCAGAAAGCAGGAATAGAAGGAACATACCTCAACATAATAAAAGCTATATATGACAAACCCACAGCAAACATTATCCTCAATGGTGAAAAATTGAAAGCATTTCCTCTGAAGTCAGGAACAAGACAAGGGTGCCCACTTTCACCATTACTATTCAACATAGTTTTGGAAGTTTTGGCTACAGCAATCAGAACAGAAAAAGAAATAAAAGGAATCCAAATTGGAAAAGAAGAAGTAAAGCTCTCACTGTTTGCAGATGACATGATCCTCTACATAGAAAACCCTAAAGACTCCACCAGAAAATTACTAGAACTAATCAATGACTATAGTAAAGTTGCAGGATATAAAATCAACACACAGAATTCCCTTGCATTCCTATACACTCATAATGAGAAAACAGAAAGAGAAATTAAGGAAACAATTCCATTCACCATTGCAACGGAAAGAATAAAATACTTAGGAATATATCTACCTAAAGAAACTAAAGACCTATATATAGAAAACTATAAAGCACTGGTGAAAGAAATCAAAGAGGACACTAACAGGTGGAGAAATATACCATGTTCATGGATTGGAAGAATCAATATAGTGAAAATGAGTATACTACCCAAAGCAATCTATAGATTCAATGCAATCCCTATCAAGCTACCAACAGCATTCTTCACAGAGCTAGAACAAATAATTTCACAATTTGTATGGAAATACAAAAAACCTCGAATAGCCAAAGCGATCTTGAGAAAGAAGAATGGAACTGGAGGAATCAACCGACCTGACTTCAGGCTCTACTACAAAGCCACAGTCATCAAGACAGTATGGTACTGGCACAAAGACAGAAATATAGATCAATGGAACAAAATAGAAAGCCCAGAGATAAATCCATGCACATATGGACACCTTATCTTTGACAAAGGAGGCAAGAATATACAATGGATTAAAGACAATCTCTTTAACAAGTGGTGCTGGGAAATCTGGTCAACCACTTGTAAAAGAATGAAACTAGAACACTTTCTAACACCATACACAAAAATAAACTCAAAATGGATTAAAGATCTCAACGTAAGACCAGAAACTATAAAACTCCTAGAGGAGAACATAGGCAAAACACTCTCTGACATACATCACAGCAGGATCCTCTATGACCCACCTCCCAGAATATTGGAAATAAAAGCAAAAATAAACAAATGGGACCTAATTAACCTTAAAAGCTTCTGCACATCCAAGGAAACTATTAGCAAGGTGAAAAGGCAGCCTTCAGAATGGGAGAAGATAATAGCAAATGAAGCAACTGACAAACAACTAATCTCGAGAATATACAAGCAACTCCTACAGCTCAACTCCAGAAAAATAAATGACCCAATCAAAAAATGGGCCAAAGAACTAAATAGACATTTCTCCAAAGAAGACATACAGATGGCTAACAAACACATGAAAAAATGCTCAACATTACTCATTATCAGAGAAATGCAAATCAAACACACTTTTTAACTCTATGATAATGTGCCTTAAATACCATCAGTTTGGGCATAATGGATCTTACAAGCCTAGTCCAAGTGGAGACACACCTAGAATTTTCTTAAGGCCAGCATAGGTGTATGTGCACATAGTGTGGTAGGGGAAGGAGTGCAGGAAGTATGAAGGAGAGGACGAAGAGCAAAAGGAGACATCCAAAACTCAGATACACTATACTAAGGAGAGAATTGAGATCAATGGACGCTTAATTCAAGAACAAGTGTCTGATCGTTTTTTTTTAAAGGAATTGTCCTTGACCAGAGATATTCGTGTAACTCTGATATTATATGATATAATATGGGTTCTTCTGATCCTTGGACTGCAACCCACAGAAACACTCTATCAGTGATATTGAGTCTTAATGAGATTCTTCTGGAGTGATGCAATGAACAGAGCAAAGGCTTAAGGTAGACACCTCTGGTAAAATTTTTAAGGTAAAAGTAAACAGATCACTTAACCCTTCAAATGAGCCTAATTCCTTCTCCAGATGAGTGTAACAACAGCAGTCACCATTTATACGGCATAGCTGCATAGCTAGGCACTTTGCTGGAGGAGTGGATGTTCATATGTTCACCTTACACATGAGAAAACACACTTACAAAAGTGAATTAATTCTCCCCTGGCTAGTAAAGGGTAGAGCCAGGATTTGAATCCAGTCTGTCTGACTTCAAAATCCTAGATCTTTCTTTTTTTAATTTATTTAATTGGAGGCTAATTACTTTACAATATTGTGGTAGTTTTTGCCATACATTCACATGAATCAGCCATGGGTGTACATGTGTTCCCCATCCTGAACCCCCCTCCCAGCTCCCTCCCCATCCCATCTTTCAGGCTCACCCCAGTGCACCAGCCCTGAGCACCCTGTCTCATGCATCAAAGGGGACCTAATTAAACTTAAAAGCTTTTGCACAATAAAAGAAACTAGAAGCAAGGTGAAAAGACAGCCTTCAGAATGGGAGAAAATAATAGCAAATGAAGCAACTGACAAAGAATTAATCTCAAAAATATACAAGCAACTCCTGCAGCTCAATTCCAGAAAAATAAATGACCCAATCAAAAAATGGGCCAAAGAACTAAACAGACATTTCTCCAAAGAAGACATAGAGATGGTTAACAAACACATGAAAAGATGCTCAACATCACTCATTATCAGAGAAATGCAAATCAAAACCACAATGAAGTACCATCTCACACCGGTCAGAATGGCTGCTATCAAAAAATCTACAAACAATAAATGCTGGAGAGGGTGCGGAGAATAAGGAACCCTCTTACACGGTTGGTGGGAATGCAAACTAGTACAGCCACTATGGAGAACAGTGTGGAGATTCCTTAAAAAACTGGAAAACCCTAGATCTTAATCACTACACTGAACTCTGGTTCAAATGGCTTTGGGGAAGATTAAGAGAACTAAATTTTTTCAAGTGCTTGACTCAAACCTGACATGTGATTGATGTTCAATACATGTTTGTGAAAAGAAATTTAATGAATGAATGGAACTCATACTGAAAGCCCATTCAGTGTTGTTATAGTTTATTCAATAGGAAAGGCCCAATGCATGACGAGGAAAGTGGGTAGAGAAAGTAATGTTTATTTGGCACTGATTGTACCACATGCATTAGATATGTGCAGTTTATTGAAAGATTGGTGTGACCCAAGTGTCAAATAATTCTGTATTGATTTCTGGCAAGAAAATGAGTATGTCCAAGTAAAAATGGACTTTTGGTAACCATAATGTGTATGGTAGGCTGCAAGTAATGCCCCCTCAAAGATACAGTCACTTCGCAATTCCCCAACCTATGAATATCACCTTATTTTGCAAACAGTATAACGAAGTTAAGGATCCAGAGAGAAATTGTTTATCCTGGATTATCTAAGTGGGCCTGAAACACTATCACAATGTAGCCTTATAAAGAAGGAGACTGGGAGTTTTGAGATAGACGCACAGAGGCAATGTGAAGAGAGGGTGATGATACCACAAGTTAAGGAATACTTGACTCCAAGAGCAAGAACATAGGGGATGAACTCCACACTAGAGCCTCAGGAGGGAGTATGGCCCTGCCACCACTTTCATTTCAAGATCCTGGCTTCCAGAAAATGTAAGAGAACAGATTCCTGTCGGTTTAAGCCACCAAATGTGTGGTAATCGGTGATCACAGCAGTAGGAAACTAATACACTGTCTTTCCAAGTGATTAGACTGTGCTAGCTTTCAAAGGTAATATTTGGCAAAATAAATTATTGTCACTATAATAAAGACTGAATTCTTCAGAAAATGTATTATTAATTGTACAAAACATAGACAACCCAAATATTTTGTTGAACAACTGCTTTTCATTTCCCCAGAGCTTCGAGGCTAAATGAGAGAAAGACGGAGCTACCCATGAATTACATAAGTGTGTGGTGTGGGGGAGGGTTAGATGATAGGAAAGAAGGAAGTTGAGTCTTAAAGTAGGCAGGGCCAATGGGGAGCTAAAAGGAGGAGACTGGGCATTAAAGCTTTCCATCAACCATGGCCAAGAGCTCAATGCTGTGGTTATCTGTGGGAAGTGACAAAAAAATATTGGTCCATAAAACCAGAAATTTCCTGGTTGATATCTGAAATTAACCCCCAGACATGGTAGGCAAGGAGAGACCAGACCAAAGACAGAAAGAGGCAGACCACTTCAGATTGGTAGGTGACAGTGTTAATAAGCAAGGAAACGTACTTATGAAGCTTGTCTTGGACAGCCACAAAGTGAGTAAAAGCCTGCACCTGTCCACCAGAGTCTTAAACATTTGTATAGAGGTCTTAACTGGATCCAGTCATACATTCAGTCCAGATGGTCCCAACAACTCCTTGCTCTCTCAAGGCTGCATCTGTGAAAATGCAAATGGTGGAGAAAAACAAGCATTTCAAGGATGAGGAGGGGGAGGAGTCTCTGCATGCCTGGGTCCAGTTCATGGGTCAACCAGCAGCCACATCCTCTCAACGACTTCCTCCAACAGAAGACCACCCAGATTCATGCAAAGAGATAAAAAGAATCTCAAGCTTTTCAGTGATGGGGGATGGGAGCTTGGGGAGATACTCTGTCAGTGACTCTGGTGACACAGTTTTAATTCTGATCTGAGCAGAAAGATACCATTTGGAGGAAGTTGACCAGGGGCAGAGTTTCATGGGTCAAATCAAAGAAACCATGTATAACAGTGCTTAACATTGAGCTTGCTGAGTATTTTCTCTCATGAGCCTCTTTATCCCATATCAATGTGAGGACTGCTCCATTCCACTGGTTAGACATAAAGTGAAGTCAAAGTCACTCAGTTTTGTCCAATTGTTCGCGACCTCATGGACTATAGCCCACCAGGCTCCTTTGTCCATGGAATTCTCCAGGCAAGAACAGTGGAGTGGGTTGCCATCCCCTTCTCCAGGAGATCTTCCTGACCCAGGAATCAAACCCAGGTCTCCTGCATTGCACACAGATTCTTTACCATCTGAGCCACCAGGGAAGCCCTGGTTAGAAATACCAGTGTCTAAAACAAGGCTTGGAACCTGTAAGCATTCATTAATTATGTGTTGATGGAATGAACTGCCAATGGAATCCATCTTGGGAATTTGTGTTACTGGAATGGGGGAGGAGGTTCTAAAAAGAACCTCAAATGAGGGACCATTATCTAGAATCCGGCCTTTATTTTTTTAAGAATACCTCCTGAATATTCAATGGAAGGCAGTCAAAGTGCTGTCCAATTTCATATAATGGACCCTCATTTTGAGGGTTTTGTCAGACTAGGACTTTTATCAGGGCCAGATTTATAAGGTAAAAAGTGTTTAAGATTTCCCATTCCTACCAGTTCAGTCTACTGTTAAAAAAACAGAATCTCTAGAACTAGGGATAAGCATCGGAGTGCTGAACCAGAAACCAAAGTCCTTGAGTCCCAATCCTTCACTCCATCCTATAGCCACATTGGCATTGGTGAAGCTCCTGGAAAATTACTATCATTTTACTAATAATTAAGGCATGATGTTTAGTAAAACTAATTTTTTTCCATAAGAAGTTTAAAATAAATAGGTATTTCAAGAGATTTATAGAAATAGTGTATGCTTAATTCATATCACAGTAATGCTGTTAATCATTTGATTTCTTTGGATCTCAGTTCTTTCATCTATAAAATAAGGAGGTTGAAAAAATAATTATAGCCATGTTAATAGTTGCCAATGGTCTAGAATCTATGACTCAATCACTAAAAGCTGGAAATATTCTGATTTTATGATGATAAATCACTTCCTTACTGCTGTAAATATACTTAGAAGGAAATCAGAATTTCTTGGATGGCAGTGGAAATTAGTCCTTTATGTGGTGCTTTTTATTATTTAACAACACAAAATGACAAAGCAATAGTTATATGAGAGGTGTAAGCCTGGGAGACTGACAAATCCAATGATTTGGGGGACTGGATTAGCTTTTCATATTGACCAGAGAAATACCATGAGCTCTTTGAGTACTTGAACCATGTCTGCAACATACCTGAAACATAATAGCAGATATACTCATGTTCACTATGAAAGCCTATTGTTAGACTTTATTTCCAGACACAGGCATGATAAGGAAAACTATAGTTTCTCACAAAATTTTGGCATTGTATCCACGCACTACTCTGTTCTAGTTGTAATAAAGGTTTTCCATGGCAACACATAAGGTCGTCCCTGGTAGCTCAGCTGGTAAAGAATCCACCTGCAATGCAGGAGACTCCAGTTCAATTCCTGGCTTGGGAAGATCCACTGAAGAAAGGATAAGCTACCCACTCCAGTATTCTTGGGCTTTCTTGGTGGCTTAGCTGGTAAAGAATCTGCCCACAATGCGGGAGACTTGGCTTCGATCCTGGGTTAGGAAGATCCCCTGGAGAAGGAAAAGGCTACCCACTCCAGTATTCTGGCATGGAGAATTCCATGGCCTGTTACAAAGAGACATTGATGATGGTCATAATTATAGTGCATTGTATTTTTTAAATATTGCATCCAAGTATCTTCAAGTTCTGTGTATAGAGAATCTTATTTTTCCAACAATTACCAGGAAAGTAATGGGTATTATTCTTCTAGTCTACAAATATGGAGGAATCAAGCTTCAAACAGAACTGTGAATTTAAGTTTTGTCCATGGTGTTGAAGTTAACTGAGCTCTCATCTGTCACAAAGACTTCAGTACTAAAGGCCCTCCTGGTGCTTTCACCAAACGTTCAGCTCTAAGACCCCATAACCAGAACCACTTTCCTCCAACCTTCAACATAGTAGTCATCAGCTTGGTCCTTAAAATGTGATAAAACTGACTTCTGATAATTCTTTCACTGAGGTCACCAGGGACTCTTAATTTCCAATCCAGATAACTATTTTTAGTTCTCATTCTTTTAGGCATATTTTAGACATTTACATATTTATCTATTTTTACCATTTTTTGGCTTTTGAGGCAGAACTTTCTTATTTCTCTTCTTTATTGCCTATTCCTCATCCTCGTGGCTCAGAGGTGCGGGAGACCCAGCTTTAATCCCTGTGTTGGGAAGATCTCCTGGAAAAGGAAATGGCAACCCACTCCAGTATTCTTGCCTAAAGAATCCCATGGATGGAGGAGCCTGGTAGGCTACAGTCCACAAGGTCACAAAGAGTGACCTCACACTACTAAGCGACTTCACTTTCACTTTCATCCTCTAACAATCCCTCAACTGTTAGTCTTTTCCAGGTGTCTTACCAACCCTCTTATCTGAGCCCTCTACACTCACTCACTTCTGTGATTTTAAAAATCACCTTTTTGCTAAAAATTCTGGTCTGTCATATGAACCCCAAACTTAATACACATATCCCCATCTGGACTCCTTGCATGCATTTCAGATTTAGCACTTGATGTACACTGTAAGTTCCAAGATGGAACTCTTAAGTTTCTCCTGCAAGCCTGCTCCAACTCTAGCAAAATACACTTCTAATATGAGTACTGACCGCTATCCCATCTTCCAGACATCTTCATCAGAAAAACTCAATTCCTCATGGCACATCCCATGGATAATCAAATTTTTCAGATTCTATCTCAAAAATTCTTCTCAAATTACTTTTATTGTCTCCATTCCCACTTCCTCTGCTATAACTCAGATTATCATCTCTGTTTTTATGTTTTAATAATCCCTGTCTTCTCATTCTCTTGCTATACTCTTGACAATTCTCCACACTGCTGACACTGTTCTACAAAATGAAGCCAATGGCATTAGTCTGTTACTCAAAAACATCATAGAACCTTCAATAATTTGGAATAAAACTCTTCTGCTCTTGACATGTGAGGAGGTTGGCAATTTGGCCCCGCCTCTTTCTAGCATCTACTTTTACTGCTCTGTCAAACAGAACTACTAAGATTGAACTTCTTTAACTTTCCACTCGTAACAAACTTTTTCAGGGTTCTAATTTTTTGAACAAAGTCTTTGTTCATGATGCCTCTAACTTCTCAATAGAGCATTTTCTTATTATTTTTGGAATGATCTTATTATTTTGGGAATAATCCTCTAAGTTTTTGGAGCTTTTTTAGCTCTTAAATATATGTAAGTGCTAACTCACCAAATTTTACTATAATTTCTTCATTTATGTCAGCTCACATGACTAAATATTGTTAATTTATCAATATCTATGAACAAGATTCTTAACAAATCTAAAAAGTGAAATCTGATATGCAGTATCTTTTAGAAATTGCATGCTAATTACATTTTATGGTGTCTTAAAAATACCATGGTTTCAAATGGGACCTGATTGAACTTAAAAGCTTTTACACAGCAAAGGAAACCATAAATAAAATGAAAAGCAGCTCACAGAATGGGAGAAAAATATTTGCATACAATATAAACCATAGGGGTTAATTTTCAAAAGATACAAACAGCTCATATAATTCAATATAAAAAAAAGTGAAAAAAAAAATGGGCAGAAGACATAAATAGACATCTTTCCAAAGAGGACCTACAGATGGCCAATAGGCACATGAAAAGATGACCAACATCATTAAATATTAGAGAAATGAAAATAAAAATCACAATGAGGTCTTACCTCACCATTGAGAATGGCCATCATCAAAGCATCTACAAATAATACTTGCTAGAGAAGATGTGGAGAAAAAGGGAACTTCCTATTCTATTGGTGACAATGGAAATTGGTGCAGCCACTGTGGAAAACAATACGGAGGTCCGTTTAAAAACTAAAAATAGAGCTACCATATGATCCAGCAATCACACTCCTGGGTACATATTGGATAAAACTATAATCCGAACTGCACATGGAACAACAGACTGGTTCCAAATAGGAAAAGGAGTTCGTCAAGGCTGTATATTGTCACCCTGTTTATTTAACTTATATGCAGAGTACATCATGAGAAACACTGGACTGGAAGAAACACAAGCTGGAATCAAGATTGCTGGGAGAAATATCAATAACCTCAGATATGCAGATGACACCACCCTTATGGCAGAAAGTGAAGAGGAACTCAAAAGCCTCTTGATGAAAGTGAAAGTGGAGAGTGAAAAAGTTGGCTTAAAGCTCAACATTCAGAAAACAAAGACAATGGCATCCGGTCCCATCACTTCATGGGAAATAGATGGGGAAACAGTGGAAACAGTGTCAGACTTTATTTTGGGGGGCTCCAAAATCACTACAGATGGTGACTGCAGCCATGAAATTAAAAGACACTTACTCCTTGGAAGGAAAGTTATGACCAACCTAGATAGCATATTCAAAAGCAGAGACATTACTTTGCCAACAAAGGTCCATCTAGTCAAGGCTATGGTTTTTCCAGTGGTCATGTATGGATGTGAGAGTTGGACTGTGAAGAAGGCTGAGCACCAAAGAATTGATGCTTTTGAACTGTGGTGATGGAGAAGACTCTTGAGAGTCCCTTGGACTACAAGGAGATCCAACCAGTCCTTTCTGAAGGAGATCAGCCCTGGGATTTCTTTGGAAGGAATGATGCTAAAGCTGAAACTCCAGTACTTCGGCCACCTCATGCTAAGAGTTGATTCATTGGAAAAGACCCTGATGCTGGGAGGGATTGGGGGCAGGAGGAGAAGGGGACGACAGAGGATGAGATGGCTGGACGGCATCACTGACTTGATGGACCTGAATCTCAGTGAACTCCAGGAGTTGGTGATGGACAGGGAGGCCTGACGTGCTGCGATTCATGGGGTCTCAAAGAGTCGAACACGACTGAGCGACTGATCTGATCTGATCTGATAATCCGAAAAGTTTCATGCAGCTCAATGTTCATAGCAACATTATTTACAATAGCCAGGATATTGAAGGAAACTCAGTGTCCATTGACAGATGAATGGATAAAGCAGATGTGGGGTGTGTGTGTGTGTGTGTGTGTATATATATATATATATATATATACACACAGTGGAATATTCAGTCCGTTCAGTTCTCTCTCTCAGTCGTGTCCGACTCTTTGCGACCCCATGGATGGCAGCACGCCAGGCCTCCCTGTCCATCAACAACTCCTGGAGTTTACCCAAACTCATGTCCATTGAGTTGGTGATGCCATCCAACCATCTCATCATCTGTCGTCCCCTTCTCCTCCTGCCCTTAATCTTTCCTAGCATCAGGGTCTTTTCAAATGAGTCAGCTCTTCACATCAGGTGGCCAAAGTATTGGAGTTTCAGCTTCAACATCAGTCCTTCCAATGAACACCCAGGACTGATCTCCTTTAGGATGGACTGGTTGGATCTCCTTGCAGTCCAAGGGACTCTCAAGAGTCTTCTCCAACACCACAGTTCAAAAGCATCAGTTCTTCGGTGCTCAGCTGTCTTCACAGTCCAATTCTCACATCCATACATGACTACTGGAAAAACCATAGCCTTGACTAGATGGACCTTTGTTGGCAAAGTAATGTCTCTGCTTTTGAATATGCTGTCTAGGTTGGTCATAACTTCCCTTCGAAGGAGTAAGCGTCTTTTAATTTCATGGCTGCAGTCACCATCTGCAGTGATTTTGGAGCCCAAGAAAATAAAGTCTGACACTGTTTCCACTGTTTTCCCATCTATTTCCCATGAAGTGATGGGACCAGATGCCATGATCTTAGTTTTTTGAATATTACTCAGCCATAAAAGAGCCATAAAATTTAAACCATCTTATTTACAAAACAGAAACACTCATAGACATAGAAAATAAACATAAAATTTCTCTGGTGGCTCAGTGGTTAAGAATATACCTGCCAATGCAGGTGACACAGAGTCAGTACCTGGTCTGAGAAGATTCCACATGCTATGGGGCAAGTAAGTTGTGCACTACAACTACTGAGTCCTCAAGCTGCTGCTGCTGCTAAGTCGCTTCAGTCATGTCCGACTCTGTGCGACCCCACAGATGGCAGCCCACCAGGCTCCCCCGTCCCTGGGATTCTCCAGGCAAGAACACTGGAGTGGGTTGCCATTTCCTTCTCCAATGCATGAAAGTGAAAAGACGAAGTGAAGTCGCTCAGTCGTGTCCGACTCTTAGCAACATCATGGACTGCAGCCTATCAGGCTCCTCCATCCATGGGATTTTCCAGGCAAGAGTACTGGAGTGGGGTGCCATTGCCTTCTCTGACTGAGCCCACATGACCCAGTACTAAAGCCCATGCACCCTAGAGCCTGTGTTCTGCAACAAAAGAAGCCCCCGCAATAAGAAGTCCATGCACCAAAACTGGAGAGTCACCCGTGCTTGCCACAACTAGAGAAAGACTACATGCAATGACTAAGACTCAGCATAGCCAAAAATAAATAACTTTTTAAAAGAAAACAAATTTAAGATTACCAAAGGCGAAAGGTGGCGGGAGGGATAAATTAGGAGTTTGGGACTAACACACTACTACTACTACTACTACACACTGCTGCTGCTGCTGCTAAGTCACTTCAGTTGTGTCCGGCTCTGTGCGACTCCATAGATGGCAGCCCACCAGGCTCCCCCATCCCTGGGAATCTCAAGGCAAGAACACTGGAGTGGGTTGCCATTTCTGTCTCCAATGCATGAAAGTGAAAAGTGAAAGTGAAGTTGCTCAGTCGTGTCCAACTGTTAGCAACCCCACGGACTGCAGCCCACCAGGCTCCTCCGTCCATGGGATTTTCCAGGCAAGAGTACTGGAGTGGGGTACCATTGCCTTCTCTGCTACTACACACTGCTATATATAAAATAACAAAGTCCCACTGTGTAGTCCAGGGAATTATAGTATCTTTTAATAACTATAATGGCAAAGAATCTGAAAAAGAACATAAAACTGAATCACTTTGCTGTATACAAGAGGCTAACTCAACATTGTAATTCAGCTGTGTGTGTGTGTGTTCATCCAGCTATATATCAACTTAAAAAAATACTATGTTTTCAAATAGTGTAATTAATTTATTAGACATTTATAGCTTATAAACCTCAGACAAAAGTATTTAACGGTTAATCAAGAAATTACATTTAACATTACTAATGTACTCTTAAAGAATAAATTCCATTATATTCTTTTTTCCTGAAATATTTACTCTTTGAAACCTATAATTGCTACAAAATACTACTTGAAGTGTGACTTAATAATAACATTTTAACCATAGAACATCTTATTCCCTGGTTTTAATAGAAGATCTTTGAGAGTTATAAATTACTTTGAATGCTAACTGCAGTTATTCATAAGAACATAATAAAACTAAAAGTGCTGAAGCATAATGCAATGTGCCTTCACTCTAAAACATGACAGAAACTCCATCATTTAAGGTTTGCTTTGCTTCTCCAAGTTCAAAAACAAATGCTCTATTTAATTAAATGCCTTCTTTTTTTTTTTTTAAGAAGTCCATTTTCTATTTCTGCAAAATTTTTCTTTGCTTTTTCTGTTTTGTATGACATTGTTGATGGTAAAATTGCTGGTTTACCCTTAAGTTACCTAATTCAAAGTATCTGAAAAGGAAGAAAAATTTTCCCTTTACCCCCATTAACATCTTAGATTGGAGAATGCGTTTTGATATTGCCAAGACAAACATCCAGAGTCACCAACAGATGATTGATGATAGATTGACTCTTAATTTTACAAAATATCTCAATATTGTAATAGAACCCTACATGCTGTTAGACTTTAAAAAATTAGGAGGGAGTGTTTAATGGAATAAGAATCAATATTTTAAATATATTCATTCTTTTATCAGCATTTCAGCAAAACTGACATAGCAGTGAATAATATTACTTTGTAGTTTTTGTATAATTGAATATTCATATGGAGAGTAATTAATCTGGATTCATATTTCACATCTTACATTACAATAAATAACAACTGAATCAAAAACATAATTAATTTTGTAAACTATAGAGGGAAATATAATAGCATACTTAAATGATAACAGAAAAATGAAAAACTCAGTCTATTCCAGACATGAAGATTATTAGAGGTAAAATTTATATGACTGTACATATAAACTTTTTGTAAGGCAAAATACCATAAAATAAAATAACAGAATGAAGAAATCATAACAGGTAAACATAGTTGGCAAACTTTCACTATTAAAAGTATAGAGAAAACTGAGATTAATGTGTGTGGTAAAAAAAAATCTATTTAATAAATGATCAAAAATAGTACATTAATGAGAAATACAGAACTGTAGCTTATAAATTACCTATGACAGCATGAATAGAGCCCTTTAGAAGTGATATAACATTAAAACAGACTTGCAGCATCCACTTATGACCTTTGTCTGAATAGCTCTACGTCAGAGAATATGTACTTAAAGAGATAAGCTGAGAACAGAAAACCAATGGCATCTGTTTATTCTGAATGAAAAATTGAAACATTCTAATAATAGAATGGTCAAGTAACACAGAAGCATGTGTATGTGTGTGTATGTGGCATGTGCATATGTAGGTATGTGGATATAGGTATCACACACATATATGTATATAGATATACATATATATTTGAAAAAAATTATTTTAAAGAATGTCTATACACAGAAATAAGCTTCCCTGGTTGCTCAATGATAAAAAAAAAAAATCTGACTGCCAAGTAGAAGATGTGGGTTCAACCCCTGGGTCAGGAAGATCCCCTGGAGAAGGAATGGCAACCCACTCTAGTATTCTTGCTTGCAAAATCCCCTGGACAGAAGAACCTGGCAGGCTACAGTCCATGGGGTCTCAAAAGAGTCAGACATGACTTAGCAAAGCAACAAAATGAATACAGACAGTAAAATGCATACATACAGTAAAGCCAATAGCAAGTATTTGGTGTGAAGCAGTTTTACAGATGCAAATGTCCATATATCCACACTCAGATCAAGATATTGAATATTTTCAGCACTGTAGAGCATGCATACCTTGTAACCCTTCCCAAACAATACTCCACCCAAAGAAGTATCCACTATTTTGACTTCTGGCACCATCTGTTGGTTTTACTTGTTCATGAGTTACTTAAATGCAATTCATATAGTCATTAATCCTCTGCATTTGTTTTCTTTCAAATCAGCATGTCTATGAGAGTCATTCATATTATTGTGTGCATGAGTAGTTCATTCTTTTTCATGGCTGTTTAATATTTCATGACTGTGTATGAATATACCATATTTTAATAATCCATTTTACTATTAGTGAACATCTTTGGATTAGTTCCAGGTTTTGGTAATTATGAATAAATCTGGTTTTTAAATGGCTTTTGGTGAACATAAAGACATATCTCTTGGATATTCACTTAGGATATGCTTAGGAAAAGAATGGCTTAAATGAGAGCTAGGTGTATGTTTTGATTTAGTAGTAATTGGTACATTGTTTTAGGGGAAAGAATTAGCAATATCGGTAATAAATAAATTTCTAATGGGACCCATTGCTAACTGGCATTACTTTATTTATTTACGGGTTTCTTTTTAATAGTTTACTTATATTGCTGAATCAAAAAGGCTTTGAGCTTGCAATTCCTAATAGAAAAATAATTTAGCACACTGATTCACCTGAAATTATAAGCATCGCATTTTCAGTGGTAATGGCTTATAAGTACTTCAGTTTGAGAAAAGTGAATTTTTCCAAATGTGGTCAATCCATCTTCTCAGGAGCAAGGTTACCTCAAAGCCAAGAGCAATGGTTGTTTCACGTTCCCAGCGATGAGCACAGAGTAGATGCAGTCCTGTGCTCTAGAGCCAGGGCTTCCTGCCGCAGCTCAGCCCTGGTCCTCGCTCTGTACTGTGGCACTGCCTGATGAGCCAGCCTAACTGGCCTTGCTCAGACTGTACCGCCACAGGGCTCAGTGCCTAGGCCGAGGCAATCATCTTTGTGCACATTATACTGCAAGGATCTTTCCTTTTCTTGTATTTCACTTAATAAAATTAGTCACTACATATGGTGGATTATCAGCAACAGCAGCTCTGCTGCCTTGGATTTACATGAATTTATTCTCAGTGGAGAGATCAAAAAGCAATTTATTCAGTTCTTGGCCTTGTTAGGAGATGTCATCATCCAACCCTGCAACTCTGTCTGCATAGCACGTTTGTGATTATTTATTATGTGGAATGATGATTCCCACTTTATCAGGCAATCATTTCCAGATCCTAAAATTTTCTAAGCTATTTTTATCAGCTATTTATAAGAGGGAAAAGTTTTAAAGCGTGGGCTAAAATGTCAAAAATTTGATCCCAAAGCACTTCTGGAAGTCTCTATTTTTGCCAAAGCGACTGTCAAGATATTTCTCTGAGTGATGGCAGCTGTTTTCAAAGAGACCATGTCTATACTCCATGCATGAATATTTAATAAACGGGAAATTCAGCTTTTCAAGAATGGCAGACGTAAATATGGTATAGCTAAAGAAGGAGCAGCCTCCCTGAATGTCTACAGCAGATAAGAACTAGACGGGAAGGAAAAGGTGATAGAGCATCCCTCTCCTTTCCTCTTGCACACCTAAAGATATTTCTGTAGTGAAAAGAACTGAATCCAGAAGCACCAAGGACTAGATTTTAAAGGTGCCTCTCCTTTCACAACTTCAGAATATACAGAAAGGCAGGCAAGTAATTTAAATTTTGGTGCCTTACTCTTCTCACGTGTGTGTATAAAAATAATACCAACCCTATAGAACTGATGGAGATTAGATGGGTCAGGCCCTTCAAGGGCAGGGCACAGGCCCTGGTGCTTAGTATATTCATAGTCTAATATTCAGTAATATTAGCTGTCACTAGTCTTGTGACTATAACTGTCCTTGCCTTTCCTTCCCATACCCCTCCTCCCATTCCTGTTCCTCCTCTTCCAGTCTCCAGTTCCTACATAAAAGAACCATGAATTGTACATACTCATTAGAAAAGTCAGTATGACTAGAAAGAACCCAGATATATAAACTCTAGCTTTGGGGGGTATATAATGAACCCAAATTCTTTATATCCCTTCAAACCAGTTTCAGACTTTTGCAGTTCAGAAAACTGTTACTTTCCTTCTTGTGTTTTAGCTCTACAGCATTATTTATGGTTTTACAGATTATCTTCCTAGAGAAAGGGATTGAAAATCTGTGTACAGTGATTTCTGGTGGTGGGTGGCAACAACACAGCTTTCATGTTGAAAATGACATCTTATTTTTCAAAAGTAATTTGGGCTAAGAGGAAAAGTGCTAAAATGTTGTAGGATGGCATTGGCATTTTCATTCCTTTTCCCTTCCCCTTAGAGCGTGTTAACCAATTTAAAGGATTATTGTGTGCTTAGTCCTGGCTAATGAGAGGAATGTTCAATTGTACAGTCTTGGCCACAATTCTATGCAAGGCCACATATGGTCCCACCTGACTGTGAAGTCAGCAGACTGGCACACGATAGGTATGATCTCACCTTGATGCACACCATCTCTCAGACTTCTTCTTTAATCTTCATTACTGTAAAGTATATTTGTTTAAGAGTACAGAATCTGAATCCACACAAGTTCTAGCTTCAAATCATGGTTCCCCGCTTCCCAGCGGTGTGATTGGAAACAAATTATTTAACCTCTTTGTGCATCACTGTGCTCATATGTAAAGTGAAGATTGTCACTCTAAAACTTTCTGAGGTTACTGTGAGGATTAAATAGTCAATGTATATTGACTATACTAATATATACTAAGTGCTATGAAAGTGTTTGCTATTATTTTTTTTATGACATTGTCTTTGAGTTTCTCCAAGTGATTTCTAAAAGTCTCCCTTTTTAAATTTTCAGTAAAAATAGTATGTGGACACTGTAAGCAATTTGAACAATAAAGAAATATGCACAATTTAAAGCAAAGGCAACCACTGGTAATAGTTTCTCAGATATTCTTCCAGAGTGTTTCTATGCTACCTTTTTCTTCCTTTCTGCCTTCCTTCCCTCCTTCCTTCTTCCTCCATTCCTACATCTTTCCCTTCCTCACTTTTTTTTTCTCCTTCTCTGTTTACTGTACAGTAATGCAGATAGAAGAAGACTGAAAGGTGGCGATTTTCATCCTTATGCACATGAGGAATTTAAAAGGGAAGGAAATTTTATTGGCTGTTTTTGTCCACAGAGAACTGCATTTGTAATACATGAGCTCTAATTAAAGCATAAACCAATGAATTTTATGTATGAAAGAACTTGTCAGTTGAAGAAACTCTGGAATGGCAAACCAAGAAGGTGACTTTGAAAACATAGCTTTTTTATTATTAAAAAAAAAAATCTCTGTAGAGTAATTGCGGTAATTAAACTGCCCATCCTCACCATTATCATTGTCTTTTGGGGGAAGCAATGTGCTTCATCTTCAAATTTCATTTCCTTAGTTTTATTTACAAATTGTTCCCCTCCAATGATCAAGTATATTCAAATGCCTTAAGGGATAACATCTCGAACACTACCCACCTTACTTTATTATAGAAACAATTTCCTTTGATTGGTCCCATTACTCTTGCAAGGATGAAATTAAGATGATTAAATAAAACATGTAAAACAAAATCATTAGGGAAATCTATGTGAAGTACACACAGGAAAACTAATAAAGGGATATTTGAAGCTCACTTTTTTAGGACACGATTTTCCAGTATATAAGGAAATGGTTACAATAGTCATGTTTTCAAAAAACATGTCATAATGAAATCTATTTAGTAAAAGAGCTAATGGAGTGGTCATTGTATGCTTTATTGAATATACTTTTCATTAATGTGAGCCACAAAATGAATAGTATCTGACTTTATTGAGATTTGAGTAGTGAATGAGTTAACAATGTTAAAGAAAAACACAGACTATTGCATTGACAATCAGTTCCGTCACTCAGTTGAGTCTGGCTCTGCAACCACATGAACTGCAGCATGCCAGGCCTCCCTGTCCATCACCAACTCCCGGAGTTTACCCTAACTCATGTCCATTGAGTCGGTGATGCCATCCAACCATCTCATTCTCCGTCGTCCCCTTCTCCTCCTGCCCTCAGTCTTTCCTAGCATCGGGGTCTTTTCAAATGAGTCAGCTCTTCACATTAGGTGGCCAAAGTATTGGAGTTTCAGCTTCAACATCAGTCCTTCCAACGAACACCCAGGGCTGATCTCCTTTAGAATGGACTGGTTGGATCTCTTTGCAGTCCAAGGGACTCTCAAGAGTTTTCTCCAACACCACAGTTCAAAAGCATCAATCTTCGACACTCAGCTTTCTTTACAGTCCAACTCTCAAATCCATACATGACTACTGAAAAAACCATAGCCTTGACTAGACGGACCTTTGTTGGCAAAGTAATGTCTCTGCTTTTGAATATGCTATCTAGGTTGGTCATAACTCTCCTTCCAAGGAGTAACCATCTTTTAATTTCATGGCTGCAATCACCATCTGCAGTGATTTTGGAGCCCAAAAAATCATGGTTTCCACTGTTTCCACATCTATTTGCCATGAAGTGACAGGACCAGATGCCATGATCTTAGTTTTCTGAATATTGAGCTTTAAGCCAACTTTTTCACTCTCCTCTTTCACTTTCATCAAGAGGCTCTTTATTTCCTCTTCACTTTCTGCCATAAGGGTGGTGACATCTGCCTATCTGAGGTTATCGATATTTCTCCCAGCAATCTTGATTCGTGCTTGTGCTTCTTCCAGCCCAGCGTTTCTCATGATGTACTCTGCATATAAGTTAAATAAGCAGGGTGGCAATATACAGCCTTGACGTACTCCTTTCCCAATTTGGAATCAGTCTGTTGTTCCATGTCCAGTTCTAACTGTTAAGGGGAATCTTTTTTTAGAAAGAGGAATGTTTCGAAACTGTAAAGTTTTGCAAACATGATAGATCATTTCCTCTTCTGATTTTCTCAAGAGCCCATGATCAAGATGGTTGAGTCATGCCATTTCTGTACCAGAGAAGGTACTATCAGAGAATCTCCCTGCCTTTAGTGAGAAAATAAAACTGAGCACGGTTTTCTCTATAACCCTGACATCCCTGACCTCCACCCTATTATTTCTGTAGCATCATACCTGACATTTTTCTCTTGCTGGAACAAATGAATGATGGATTATCCATATCCATAGTGATGGATGCTATTCCTACGCCCACAAATTGGTTGTAATTTTTGCACGATACTTTACCCAATACCTATACTGCCAACTTCTCTTTCTTCCCTTTACAAAAGCATATTGAAATGCAATAATCTGGGAAAGACATTATTTCATAGATGACCTTGAATTCTTCTCAATGCATACAAGGCTAAGTCATAAACAAAATCTATTATTTTAAATATTTTGTGTAGGAAATCTTATATGTAATCATTTGAAAGAACTAGTCTGTCATGCGGAGAAGGCAATGGCACCCCACTCCAGTACTCTTGCCTGGAAAATCCCATGGACAGAGGAGCCTGGTAGGCTGCAGTCCATGGGGTCACTAAGAGTCAGACACGACTGAGCGACTTCACTTTCACTTCTCACTTTCATGCATTGGAGAAGGAAATGGCAACCCACTCCAGTGTTCTTGCCTGGAGAATCCCAGGGACGGGGGAGCCTGGTGAGCTGCTGTCTATGGGGTCACACAGAGTCAGACACGACTGACGTGACTTAGCAACAGCAGCAGCAGTCTGTCATGACACTGAGAGTGACCACATCTTAACAAGTCACCATTTGCTTAGTGATCAACTGGAACTATAATCCATTGCCTGCAAGAGAACAATGTTCTTTCTCTCTCTACTTTGCTTAAATTAAAAAAAGGACACCTTGAGAGAAAAATGGAGGCAATTTCTCTCTGTGTATTTCAAAGATAATGTGTTTAAATACCTGATCTTGGAGGTCAGAATACCTGAGTTCTAGTCCTAGCTCTGCTGCTTATTAGATTTGTAATTCTGAACAAGTTACATAACCCCTCTGAGCTTCAGAAGAATAAGAATGATAGTTAATGAGAATTCAGTACTTGCTTTGCACTAAGAACTGTACCAAATACTCTAGTCTTAGTATTTTACTTAATTCTCATTTTATAATGTAGGTCCTATAGTTAGCTCCACTTTACAAAGGGGTTTCCTTTTTGGCTCAACTGGTAAAGAATCTGCCTGCAGTAGGGGAGACCTGGGTTCAATCCCTGGGTTGGGAAGATCCCCTGGAGAAGGGAAAGGCTATCCATTCCAGTATTCTGACCTAGAAAAATCCATGGACTGTATAGTCCATGGGCTCCCAAAGAGTCAGACATGACTGAGTAACTTTCACTTCATTTCACTTACAGACAAAGAGACTGTGACTCACAGATTAAATCATTTGCTGTTTCTTCCATTTGTCCTTCCAAATATACTTTCCATTTTTTTCTGCCTTCTTTCTGCCCCAGGAAGCTGACCTGTGTCGTCAAGCTTCCAGTTAGATATAGCCAATGAGAGAACCCAGCAAGGGACTAGAGGTATGGAACAGAGAGAGGTCAAGTTTTATTTCCTCCTCAAATGTTGTCTCACACTGGCTATGTTACTCAGTAAAATGTCATGGAGCCTGTGTATATGGCCCTGTCTACACAGCTTTCTCCTTCCTAGTCCCAGGAACCAACTCTTCCCCTCCAGTGACATCTCTTCTGTTACTAGGACTGGGGTACTCACTATCTCTCATAGTTTCCTTACCAGATACTTACACTTTAATATCAGTCCCTTTATGAATTTCTCATCAAATTGTTCTACTTTGAGCTTTGAGTGTATTATCTCTTTCCTACTGGAAGCCTGCCTGATGTAATTGCTCAAAGAACACAAGGAAAGGGTAGGGGAGGCAGGAATTAGAAATCCCACAATCTGACTCTGGACACCAAGCCTCCAGAAGTCTGAATGAGGGACAGGGGAGAGGAAAATTAGTAACTCTCCCCTCTTTTGGAATGAGTACAGAGGAGGGCAAAGAAGGATCATCTAGCTAAATGGGTTTCTGCAAATTAAGAAAATCTAAGCTTCTGAAAAGATACTGATGAAAATCCTCTTTTTGACCTCTTGACCGGCTCATCCTAATTGGGAAAAAAAAAAAGAAGACTCTGCTCAGTCCTCAACACCTTTATATGAGAATAACAGCCTGTTTAAAAATAGATAAGGTCTAAAGTACTGCCACTGGGAAGATAATAAGTGGCAGCCCTTGCTTTTCTCAATCTCACACCTTGCTCGGGTGCCTGCCCCTTCCATCAGCAAGACAAGCAATTAAAATAGTGTGGTGAGCAAAATGAGGCAGGATAGAGTCAAAGCTTCTGTGAGGTTTTTGAAAAGGCTGTTTAAACTAACAACCTGTATATGATGTAAGTGATGATTTTTTAATGGGTGGAAGTACAGTTAGAGGATGAAAAGCAGCACTCTGGACAATATCCTTCTATCTTCTCATGTTCGTGTCCTGTTCAGTTCAAAGAACTTATTTTCTTACAGTGTGTGGCATCTTATTCTCGATTATGGAGCATCGCATAGAGTGATATATACAGTTATATGAAACAAAAGTTAATATACACAAAATCATCAGAAAACAGATCAATGTTTGATTTTCCAGAACTGATTAGAACTGTTAATCAGAGTTCAGAGAGGAGTGAGGGCAGTCTCAGCCAAAATAACAGTTCCACAGGTTTGTGATAGGTTTCATAACAATATAATCCTGTTCGAGCCATAGATAAGTTTAGGTTATGTGCCTATCATTTTACATTTAAATATATTAGTTCTTTAAGCTATGAGGCTGTTGCTGTAAAGTTAAAAGTTAATATTGAAAAATGGCAATCGTGACCACCATTGAGAAAATGATAAGGACTTGAGAAAATGAGAACAGATGAAAGTTACTCAATGTAGATAATCTAATTTTTCTAGGAAAATTGTGAAGTGAAAACAAATATATATATACGAAAGAAGTTCAAAATTAAAAATTCAAAAGAATGGCAATTTACTGGTCTAAATGATTTCTTAATGAGTTACAATATTTAGCACATTTTTGTGCACAAAAAATTCAATTTTCTACAAAAACGCTGTGATAATCATTATATATGTATATAGTCATAAATAGTTCAATTTTTTTTCTCAGAAAGCATCTTGTTAAGTTGGAAATGAGTGATAACCAGTGCACTATTAACACCTAGGTTTAGATCTCTTGCTCTCTATTCTGTTTCTATTCTAACAGATAACACAGAAACAATAACAAAATGTCTTTGTTCCCGTATCTTACTTAACTTTCTGCCTGTTCCTCTAGTTCTAATCAAGTGAATCTATTCCATGTCATGCCCATATGCAGCTAGCTTAAGTGGACTGCAGCCTTGAACATGACTTTCATTGCTTTCAACACTGTGATCAGTTCAGTTCCCAGAGCCAAACTGATCATGTGGCAATGGCCATCCATCTCTGAGACGGTCACATTTAACAGCAGCATGCCTCTGTTTACTGTCAGCCACAGATAAGTCTGACCCTCACATGGGCAGGAGGTTTATGTAGCAGGAGAGACAGATGCAGAGTTACCCCCAAAGTCTGAGGTTAACAGTTTGGATGATCTACCATGTTTATAAACATAAACATGGCAAATGAAGGGGGAAAACACAAAAATTGTAAGAACAGTGAGCAAACCACATCTGGTTTCTGAAGTAACAAGTAATTTTTTTTTTTTCTGCAAAACTTGTAAGGTATGTTTGTACATTAGAAATAGCTAATATATAATGTACCCTTTTGGGGGGAGTTTTGTCACTTATAATCTTATTCAATTTTCTCAACATCCTAATGTTTTTCATTACTTCATTCAGTCTGCTCAACATCCTATAAAGGAGGTATTATTAGCACCAATGTATGTTGGGGCTAATGGAAGGTTAAATAATGTGCTCAAGGTCACATAACAAGTGACTGGGACTGGATTTAAACCCAGGTCTGAAAGGTGCCAGAGCAACATTGGGTTTTAGAACTGCAAACCTCCCGTCATAGCTGAGGTCACCATCACTCCCCCTGGGGTGAACCACTGTTGGTTGCTCACCTTCTTAACACACTCAACTCCAACTCCTACCAAACCTTGCAGAAAGGTTGGAATTTAACCCAAGTAAGGGGAGGAACATAAATGATCAGTAAGATTCAAATTTTTAAGGCAAAATTAAATCTGATGTGAAGTATGGATAGAGAGCTTTAATGAAGGAAAGGAGGATATCCTTGAACTGTTAAAATGCCCCATTGGGTGGTCTTCTTCTCTGGTATGAGAACAAGTAAAAAGGTGACTGGGAAGAGAGGATGATTAGTATTTCCTTGAAAGGACAGAGACCAGTAAATGTATGTTTGACTCAGCACTTCACTTTGAAGACATCCTAAATATCAAACTACTTTTGTTGTTGTTCTTCAGTCACTCAGTTGTGTCCAACTCTTTGCAACCCCATGGACTGCAGCACTCCAGGCTTTCCTGTCCTTCACCATCTCCCAGAGCTTGCTCAAACTCATGTCCATTGAGCCAGTGATGCCCTGCAACCATCTCATTGTCTGTCATCCCCTTCTCCTCCTGCCTTCAATCTCTTCCAGCATCAGGGAGTTTTTTAATGAGTTGGTTCTTATCATCAGGTGGCCAAAGTATTAGAGCTTCAGCTTCAGCATCTGTCCTTCCAATGACTATTCAGGACTGATTTCCTTTAGGATCGACTGGTTTGATCTTGCAGTCCAAGGGACTCTCAAGAGTCTTCTCCAGCACCACAGTTCAAAAGCATCAATTCTTTGCACTCAGCTTTCTTTATGGTCCAAGTCTCACATCCATACATGCCTACTGGAAAAACCATAGCTTTGACTAGACAGACCTTTGTTGGCAAAGTGATATCTCTGCTTTTTAATACACTGTCTAGGTTGGCCACAGTTTTTCTTCCAAGGAGCAAGCGTCTTTTTATTTCATGGTTGTAGTCACCATCTGAAGTGATTTTGGAGCCCAAGAAAATACTAAATCATTTCAAAAATGTGGATATTTCTTTCAAATTCTGGTTAAATATGGAGAATGAATACTTGAATCTACTTCTGCCTGCTCTTTTAATATCACCAAAATGAAAGAGGAGAAATAAAACAGTAAAAATCTTCAATGACAATGCAATAAATATCTGGAGAGGAGACAACAGCAGGAAGGAAGGAAAGAATATGGATGAATATTCTGTAGGTAGGAAGCTGATGAAAGATAGCTTACTGGCTTAGCTGAGAAGAGAAAGCTAAACTCTGTGTGTCTATACAAGGAGATAATGATGAAGCAAAATATACAAGCCCTCAGAACCCAAAATGGAGCTCAGTGTTCCATTAAATGTCAGATAAAGCTGAGGGCTGAAGAAAGCAGAGTAGGTGGAAAGCCTTCATAAAGAGTTAGACCTAGATTTCTTCCTGCAACTTTTGCCACCAGTCAAATATTCATTCTCAACTCTCAAAGGCCAGAAGAGTTTTAGTCTCTCAAGAAAATGAACCAGAAAATTTAGACTCAAGATCCCTGTGTGATGCCATAGTGACATACTAAACAGAAAGCAGGGAATTAAAATGAACGTCTCCATAGCTTCATGCTAGAACTCCCGGCTCCATTCTCACACCTCTGCTCATAGGCCACTGTCATCCCAAAGTATATATATTGCTTAAGGATTTGTCTCTGAAAAATTTCAGAGAAAACTTACAATTAGTAACATGTAGAATGGTGTCTGAATCCAAAAGGCAAGTCTCATATGTAGACCATTTGCTGAGAAGCCATGGCTTTAAAATGAAGAAGTAGCAAAGAATAAGAGAGCAATATGAAGAAATTCTTTTACATTACAGACAGAAGAGAGAAATGGAATTTAGAAGAAATAGGCAGCACAAGCGACAGAAAATAGTTACAAAAAGAGAGGCATTTAAGAAAAGATTGTACTCATAAGACAAGAATGGGGGGGCTATTTTTTAAAGAACAAAAAAAAAGTAGCTAATATAAACATTGTGCGGCTCTTGGGAAAAAATACCAGTAAAAGAATAGAAAGAACATTCATGAAAACCTCAGAGAAAGTGGAATACAAAGCAAAAGAAAAAGGAAAAAATGGACAATAAGACAAAAAGAAACTCAAGTGTTGAGGTCAATCATCAACACAATCACTCCATAGAGAATGAAAAAATAATGGAATGAAGAAAATTGTCAAATTAATTCAGGAAAGTGTCAAAGACTAGAAAAAAATAGTTTTCAATTCTCCCAAATTCCTAGATCAGTAAACAAAAAAAAAGACGCATTCCAAATCCCACAAGAATGAAATTACAGCCTCCTGAGAGTTCCCGTGAAGGAAGTTTAAATCATATGCAAAGAATAAGAATTAGAATGACATCTGATTGGTATAGTCTATGGGGTAGCAAAGAGTTGAACACGACTGAGCTACTAACGCTTTAACTTCCTTTAGACAGTTGCTATAGCTCCATGCATGCGTGCTAAGTTGCTTCAGGCCTGTCCGACTCTATGTGACCATACTGACTGTAGTCTGCCAGGCTCCTCCGCTCATGGGATTCTCCAGGCAAGAATACTGGAGTGGGTTGCCATGTTCTCCTCCAAGGATCTTCCCAACCCAGGGATTGAACCCTCATGTCTTAGATCTCCTGCATTGGCAGACAGGTTCTTTACCACTGGCACCAGCTGGGAAGCCCTAAAGCTCTTGCTATGGAGAAGTGAAATATCTAAAATAATAAAATAAAGTGCTAATGATAATATAATAATAGCAATAGTGGTTTAGTTTAGTTTAGTCGTGTCCGACTGTTTGTGACTGCATGAACTGCAGCACGCCAGGCCTCCCTGTCCATCAGCAACTCCCAGAGTTCACTCAGACTCATGTCCATAGAGTCGGTGATGCCATCCAGCCATCTCGTCCTCTGTCGTCCCCTTCTCCTCCTGCCCCCAATCCCTCCCAGCATCAGAGTCTTTTCCAATGAGTCAACTCTTTGCATGAGGTGGCCAAAGTACTGGAGTTTCAGCTTTAGCATCATTCCTTCCAAAGAACACCCAGGGCTGATCTCCTTCAGAATGGACTGGTTGGATCTCCTTGCAGTCCAAGGGACTCTCAAAAGTCTTCTCCAACACCACAGTTCAAAAGCATCAATTCTTCGGCACTCAGCTTTCTTCACAGTCCAACTCTCATATCCATACATGACCACTGGAAAAACCATAGCCTTGACTAGACGAACCTTTGTTGGCAAAGTAATGTCTCTGCTTTTGAATATGCTATCTAGGTTGGTCATAACTTTCCTTCCAAGGAGTAAGTGTCTTTTAATTTCATGGCTGCAATCACCGTCTGGAGTGATTTTGGAGCCCCAAAAAATAAAGTCTCACACTATTTCTACTGTTTCCCCATCTATTTCCCATGAAGTGATGGGACCAGATGCCATGATCTTCTTTTTATGAATGTTGAGCTTTAAGCCAACTTTTTCACTCTCCACTTTCACCTTCATCAAGAGGCTTTTTAGTTCCTCTTCACTTTCTGCCATAAGGGTGGTGTCATCTGCATATCTGAGGTTGTTGATATTTCTCCCAGCAATCTTGATTCCAGCTTGTGCTTCTTCCAGCCCAACATTTCTCATGATGTACTCTGCAATAGTGGTAAAAATGATAATAATAATTTAAAAGGAACACTTGCAATATAAGTGAGATAATAGAACCTGATAGGAAAGATTAAATGAAGTGTGAGAAGTCTAAAGATGACTGGTTTGTGCCAAACCTGGAAAACAATTGGCCTACACTGAAACAGAAAGCTCTGAGAGGGACTGACTGGGATGTGGGCATGCAGAGGGAAGTGCTATTTGAGTATTTAAAAATAGTATAAATATTCATGGGACAAATAGTAATGGAATTTAAAAAATATAAAAACACAAGAATTTTTTTAAATGAGGCAATTAATAAATCAAGGAAGAATACAACTTGTACAAGTAAAGAAGTTAACAATATTTTTATTATTTATAAAAATAATAATAATACAAACACTAACCTCTAATTTAAACTGATGTGTATATATATACACATCAGTTTAAAAATAATGGAGGTGGGTATAAAAGATAAATAGTCAACTATGATAAAAGGAAAGAAATAGAAAATCAAATATTATAAATACATAAAATATATTATGCCATGTAAATACATAAAATAATAGATAAATATGTAAATATAAATATTCAGCCAGTAAAGAATCCACCTGCCAGGAGACCCTGGTTCAATTCCTGGGTCAGGAAGCTCTCTTGGAGAAGGGACAGGCTTCCCACTCCATTATTCTTGGTCTTCCCTGATGGCTCAGATGGTAAAGAATCTGTCTGCAATGCAGGATACCTGGGTTTGATCCCTGGGTTGGGAAGATCCCCTGGAGAAAGGAAAGGTTACCCACTGCAGTGTTCCTGCCTGGAGAGTTCCACGGATCGAGGAGCCTGGCAGAATACAGTCCATGGAGTCACAAAGAGTCGGACATGACTGAGTGCCTGTTCACTTCAAGTGATAGAAGTGTCTTTTGTTACTCATATAAAGCCTTTTTCACTCATCCCTGAGTTTACGCTAATTAGATTTCCTAAGTAGCTTTGAGATGGGGCTGCTTGGCATAAAAAACAGCTAAGTAACTAGAGCACTAGAACTTTCACTCCCATCTCATGACCTCCAAAACAGTTCAATCACATGACTAGTGACATTAACTGATCATGCTTCATAAGAAAACTCTGATAAAAACTCTGGTCAGTGAGGCTCAGGGAGCTTCTGGGTTGGTGACCACATGGATGTGCTGGGAGGGTGGTATGAACAGACTCCATTAGAAGAGGGCATGGGGGCCCTGGGGCCTCCCTCCACAAGACTGTATCCTGTTCATCTCCTCCATTTGGCTATTCTTGAATTTTATCCTTTATAATAAAGCTGCAGTTGTAAGTATGACATTTTCAGTCAATTCTATAAGCTCTGTTAACAAATTTTCAAACGTACTGAAGAGTTACAACACTCTCAAATTTGTGGTCAAATAGGAAGACGTGCAGGGACTTGGGGACATCTGCAAGTGGGAGCAAGTGAGAGCAGTTGTGTGGGACTGAGTCCTTCAACCTATACTAATTCCAGATTTAATTGAATTGTGAGACATTAAATCAATGTCAGAGAATTTCCTTTGGAAATGCAGCAGTAGAAGTATATTGTTTAGAATATGAAAGTTAGCACCAGAAGAAAAAGAAAATGGTTCAAAGTTATCTCTCAAGAGAGCTGAGCTAAAGGATGGAAAAAAATGGGCAGAGGCTGCTTTATTTCCTTAAAATCTTTAAATTTGTTTTTACTATTGTATGAATTACATGGATAAAAAGGAAGTTTGATTTAAACAAGAAGTTAAAGTATCATTTCTAAGAAGTGAGAATATCACTTTATTATTCACTAAGCTCGAGTCATAATGCTTATTACATAGCCCTTCATTCATTCATTCATCATACCATATTTATTACTGGACATCCTGTGCTCAGTGGGAATAAGGAGATTTGAGGAATGTGTAGTTTGATTTAGAATAACCATGTGAAAAAAGTAAGAGAATAAATGCAGAGTATATAATAAATATACTATAATATTATAACACATTAATACCATTAATTATTATTATTATTAACACATTATCAACTGCCAGGAGTAGGCATTTTTTTCTACCTGGAAAACTTCCCTAACATATATTGGCATAGCATGATTGATTAAGTCATGAATAAAATTTGCATTATACATATTATAAATTATTATTATGCAAAAGTCTTCAAAAATTATCAAAATGTGTTTATGAAAAATCATTTTATGAGTATAGGACAATTTATGTTTCATAAAAATCATGAACCCAACTATTTTATTTTCATGCCTCACTCCTCATTTGCCATCCACTTTTTAGTTTTATGGGCTTCCCACATAGCTTAATTGGTAAAGAATCGCCTGCAATGCAGGAAACTCCCGTTCAATCCCTGGATTGGGAAGATCCCCTGGAGAAGGGAAAGGCTACCCATTCGAGTATTCTGACCTGGAGAATTCCATAGACTCTATAGTCCATGGGCTTTCAAAGAGTCAGACACGACTGAGTGACTTTCACTTTCACATTCTTTTAGTTTTATATTGAAATTGTGATTTGTGTTACAATTTCTTTTGATGGTTTCCAAAATCATTGAATTTGATCTGTTTTGTGCACTCTTCAAGGTTACTCAGTGACATTTATGCTGCTTTCTTTTTTATCCATTTGCATCAGTCAATTTATTACTTTTAGCTTGCAAGAATGTACAAATGTGTTTTTCTTCACTGTTTAAACTCCCAGAAGAAATATAACTCTTTTATGATAAGGCTGAAACTCCCTAATCCCAAATATCTTCTGCCCTATTGAAACAGTGGTTTTTGTTATGCTCTTTTTTATCACCTCAAGGTGTCATTGGCAAGAGTACAGAACAGGCATTCAAACATTTAGGAACACAAAGCAGATAATGAAATAATGGGTAATAATTAGATAATGAAAACCACTGTGTTAGTCCAACAAATTTTGTCAACTTGCCTCATTTAGTTGCATCCAGTAAGAGATGGGATGCAGTTGGGTCTAGAGCTGGGGCAGAAATTTGGGCCACATCCAATGGTTGAGGTACGTGGTAATGACACTGCCCTATGGCAAGACGCGCCTCACTCTTCCATGGTCCTTTCCCTCTCTTTGTTTTCAATACTATCTTTTATTCTTTGTTTCCCATTACTCCTGTCTTCCCCTATCCCCTATACCTTTATCCTGCCAAACATTTCAGTTCAGTCACTCAGTCGTGTCCGACTCTCTGCGACCCCATGCACCACAGCACAGCAGGCCTCCCTGTCCATCACCAACTCCCAGAGTTTACCCAAACTCATGTCCATCGAGTCGGTGATGCCATCCAGCCATCTCATCCTCTGTCGTCCCCTTCTTCTCCTGCCTTCAATCTTTCCCAACATCAGGGTCTTTTCAAACGAGTCAGTTCTTCGCATCAGGTGGCCAAAATACTGGAGTTTCAGCTTCAACATCAGTCCTTCCAATGAACACCCAGGACTGACTTCCTTTAGGATGGACTGGTGGTCAGGGCTGATAAGGAGTATATATGTATTAACTTATTAATCTTCACTACAGCCCTATGGAATAGGTATTATCAATTTTCCATTATACTGATGAAACAAGAGATTAGATGAACTCCCCAAATTCATGTAGCTGGAAATCTCACTTTCTTGATTATCATGTGTGTGTGTGTGTGTGTGTGTGTGTGTGTGTTTAGTCATGTCTGTTTGTGACCCCAGGGATGGTAGCCTGCCAGTCTCCTCTATCTGTGGAATTTTCCAGGCAGGAATACTGGAGTGGGTTGCCATTTCCTCCTCCAGGGCATCTTCCCGACCCAGGGATCAAACTCATGTCTCCTGTGTCTCCTGCATTGGTAGGTGGATTCTTTCATTGTTACTTATACACTGCTTAACAAGCCAGATATTGTAAGGTACCCTTTCAGCTCCTTCCCCCATATATACACAAGGCTTTCTGTGACACTTACAGAAACCCAACAAATTCCAGTTTTAACTGATTCATTCAAAGTGGTCAGTCCTTTCCTGCAGTGCAGTTGTTAGTTTTCCAATCTGTCTCTGGATTCTTAGACCATTTCTATCTTCCAAAGGAATGTGATGAGCTATTACAGACAAATAAGAAGTCAGGTTTGCTGAATCTGAATTTACCCATGTGACGTGGCTGTTTTGGTTTTAGCCTTAGGGTGCCTATTTCCTAAAGCTTACCTGTGCTTTATAAGCTAGTGTGGGCAGACTGTTGCTCCTAAAATGAGGAATAATTCCTGCCTATTAGCAAGTGAGTTTACTCCAGGAAACCATTGAAAGTCAGTACAAATCAGAAGAGTTCCGGCAGGAGTCTAAATTAACCTGCAGGAGTCTTTGAGAGCTGTGAGCAGTATTACTCCCAAGCACAACAAGGTCAGCCCAGTCATGGTTTTGACTCTGCTTCTAAAGTGGGAATGATTTTTGAAAGAGAGCTTGCCTGTTGCTTTATGTTGTGGAAAAGAAAAGAAACATTAAGAATATGTGACTAATCAAGGGCTAGAAGACTTGAAAACAGAAGTTTTCTGATTAGTAATGCAAAGCTGGGATCATGTCTTTTTGTATTTGTCAAAGTGGGGAACATAAAATCCTGATAACCTATTCAGCTAGCTAAAAAGGTTTCCATGACAACTGTGGGAACATGGAACATTCGGTACTCTTATCTTCAAAAATAACCTTTCTGTATAGGCAAGAGATTGTTAAAAGCACTAACCTGCTTCACCTTTCTAGTCCAAGGTAACTACCTGACCATTACATTGGTCTCTTCCTACCCTGGGAAAACTTCAAATGTTCTGTTTGCCCTACAGCATAGGGATAAAAATTCAGATAAGTAGCCCAGGATAAACTATGTTTAATCTCAGCAGTTATAGCCTTTTATAATGCACTCATTAGTTTTTCCGGGGGAAAGTGAACTTACTTCTGTGCAAGGTATTATAGATATAAAGGTTGTTCTTTCTCTCTTTTTAAAGCCAATCAAGTTGAAAATAGAAAATATAGTTATCTTTTATAAAAACTTTTTTCTGAAAAACCAGCAATGTGTGCTCATTATAGATAATATAAGAAATATAGAAAAAAGCTAAGGAAAAAATAAAGCACCCATTCTCTCACAACCTAGAGAGCCTAACCATTGCTAATTTTTTTTACATATTTTCTTTTAGTGTTTATATCATATCTCATCTCTATTTTGTTTACTCACTGTTTTAACTGAACTGTTCTTCAAGTTAGACCCACAGAGATAATGGAGGGTTTATTGCAAAAACAAAAAGAAACATATAATAGATGGTCACTTGGGTGGCAGTGCCTCTAAGACTGACTTCTTAAAAAACCAAACCAATAGCTTTATGAATACTCAGATGTAAATAACGTATCTTATCTGAGGAATGGCATTCGTACTTCTCTAGAAACAGGTTCTAATGGTCCATTGGCTCTTATCCAGTATGGACTATCACTCTCTTTGGTTTATTCCATCCTTGTCCAGATCACATGTTTAGTGTCAGATATCACAAATGGCACAAGCTCCAGACAACTCATGGACCATCCGATACTTCCTTATGCAGAAGGAAGACTTCAAGGCCCCTTACCAGTATATCTTATATACAATTTTATATCCCTTTCCCCCCTGAGATTTATCATCAGTGGCGTTTCAGGAGGGGAACTATAGAAGTGGTTCACTCCAGGTGCAGGTAACAAGGGAGTGGGGAGGGCATAACAGAGAAATTAATAATTAATAAATAAAACCTACTAAAGTTTCAGTCAGTTCACTTGCTCAGCCATGTCTGACTCTTTGTGACCCCATGGACTTCAGCCCACCAGGCTTCCCTGTCCATCACCAACTCCCAGAACCTACTCAAACTCATGTCCATCGTGTTGGTGATGCCTCCAACCGTCTCATCCTCTGTCATCCCCTTCTCCTCCCGCCTTCAATCTTTCCTAGTATTGGGGTATTTTCCAATGAGTCAGCTCTTTGCATCAGGTGGCCAAAGTATTGGAGTTTCAGCTTCAGCATCAGTCCTTCCAATGAATATTCAGGATAGATTTCCTTTAGGATTGACTGGTTTGATCTCCTTGCAGGCCATCGGACTCTGAAGAGTCTTCTCCAACCTCACAGTTCAAAAGCATCAATTCTTCAGCAATAAGCTTTCCTTATGGTCCAACTTTCACATCCATACATGACTACTGGAAAAACCATAGCTTTGACTAGGTGGACCTTTGTCAGCAAAGAAATGTCTCTGCTTTTTAATATGCTGTCTAGCTTTGTCATAGATTTTCTTCCAAAGAGCCAGCATCTTTTAATTTCATGGTTGCAGTCACCATCTGCAATGATTTTGGAACCCAAGAAAATAAAGTCTGTCAGTGTTTCCACTGTTTCCCCATCTATTTGCCATGAAGTGATGGGACTAGATGCCATGATCTTTGTTTTTTGAATGGTGAGTTTTAATCCAGCTTTTTCACTATCCTCTCTCACTTTCATCAAGAGGCTCTTGAGATCTCTTCGCTTTCTGCCTTAAGGATGCTGTCATCTGGGTATCTGAGGTTATTGATATTTCTCCCTGAAATCTTGATTCCAGCTTGTGCTTTATCCAGTCTGGCATTTAGCATGATGTACTCTATGTATGAGTTAAATCAGCAGGTTGACAATACACAACCTTGACATACTCCTTTCCCAATTTTGAACCAGTCCATTTTTCCTTGTCCAGTCTAACTGTTACTTCTGGACCTGCATGCATATTTCTGAGGAGGCAGGTAAGGTGGTCTGGTATTCCCATCTCTTTAAGAATTTTCCACAGTTTGTTGTGAATCACACAGTAAAAGGCTTTGGCATAGGCAATAAAGCAGAAGTAGAAGTTTTTCTGGATCTTTCTTGCTTTTTCTATAATCCAACAGATGTTGGCAATTTGATCTCTGGTTCCTCTGCCTTTTCTAAATTCAGCTTGAACATCTGGAAGTTCACAGTTCACGTACTGCTGAAGCCTGGCTTGGAGAATTTTGAGCATCACTTTGCTAGCGTGTGAGATGAGTGCAATTGTGCAGTAGTTTGTTTCTGTCCTTTATTGTGCCTATCTTTGTATGCAATGTTCCCTTGGTATCTCTGATTTTCTTGAAGAGATCTCTGGTCTTTCTCATTCTATTGTTTTCCTCTATTTATTTGCACTGATCTCTTAGGAAGGCTTTCTTATCTCTCCTTGCTATTCTTTGGAACTCTGCATTTGGATGGATATATTTTTCCTTTTCTCTCTTACCTTTCACTTCTCTTTTCTCAGCTATTTGTAAGGCTTCCTCAGACAACCATTTTGCCTTTTTGCATTTCTTCTTCTTGGGGATGATTTTGATCACTGCCTCCTGTACAATGTTATGAACCTCCATCCATAGTTCTTCAGGCCCGCTGTCTATCAGATCTAATCCCTTGAATTTATTGTCACTTCCAGTGTATAATCATAAGGGCTTTGATTTAGGTCATACCTGAATGGTCTAGTGGTTTTCCCTAAAGCCTGCTTTATATTATGACAATGATTCAGCAATTCTAAATATCAGGAATAAAATACATCTCCCAAAATATGTTTTGTTGGCCTAATTTCTAAAGAATTAGTGAAGACAAGGATGGATTTTGCTTATATAATATATACTCAAGCTTCAGATTAGCACATTTTAGTTCTTACACTTTAATTAACTTTGTGATCTACATGGGAGTTAATTCAAAGGATTCCCTCTGTGGTCCATGACAGAGAATTAGTTACTATGTTCCTCTCCTCTCAAAAATAAGTTTTATAGTGTTCATAATCATTCAAGCTCACTTGGAGGGCAGTTAATGTATTCAAGTCTTATGCCTTGTACACTTCTGCATTCAGTCAATAGATTTAAAATCAAAAGTGGTAGCATAGGGGTAGCATCAGTTCAGTTCAGTCGCTCAGTCGTGTCCAACTCTTTGCAACCCCATGAATCACAGCACGCCAGGCCTCCCTGTCCATCACCAACTCCCGGAGTTCACTGAGACTCATATCCATCAAGTCAGTGATGCCATCCAGCCATCTCATCCTCTGTCGTCCCCTTCTCCTCCTGCCCCCCAATCCCTCCCAGCATCAGAGTCTTTTCCAATGAGTCAACTCTTCGCATGAGGTGGCCAAAGTACTGGAGTTTCAGCTTTAGCATCAGTCCTTCCAAAGAACACCCAGGGCTGATCTCCTTCAGAATGGCCTGGTTGGATCTCCTTGCAATCCAAGGGATTCTCAAGCGTCTTCTCCAACACCACAGTTCAAAGGCATCAATTCTTCAGTGCTCAGCCTTCTTCACAGTCCATCTCTCACATCCATACATGACCACAGGAAAAACCATAGCCTTGACCAGATAGTGGCTATAAAAATAAAGTAATAGAACTTAAGTTACTTCCAGTCTGCCATTCTATGTGCAAATCATCCTCTGAAACAAGGAATTCAACCTTCTGGAAGTATTTCTCCCTATCCTTTGCCCACTTCCTTCCAAAAAATAAAACTTTAAAACTATTAATTTATTACTTTTTCTTCTTTGTACTATAATATTCATTTTAAATTATATTTTACTCTGCTTTCTACATTGGGGTATAATCATATAAACGTCAATATTAGAAGAATTTTACTGTTCATATTTCTGGCCATTGTCACTGTTTGCTACACTTTATGATTATGATTGAAAATAATTTTGTCCTATAGAAGAGGAAAAGTATTTAAAATGATTCACTGCAGATGTCAAGATAGTCCATTGTCTATCATATTTTAAGCATTTAATCATATTAGGTTTTCATTATAAACACTATTTTATTATGATAATATTCCTTTATCCAGAGATGCCAAAACTTATTTATTAATAACAATTAATTATTGGACAATTAGCTTGTCCAGGCTTCACTTTTATAAATAGTGCTATATTGAATATCTCTGTACATATTTTATTTCTACCTTCTGCCTTTGCCTCAGTCTAATTTTATGGATTGCTTATAGACAGTAAACAAAGCCAAAAACCAGGACAAGAGGCCCACAATCGATTATCCTCAAACTAGATGATATGACTCATCACTGCAGTGAACTCTGGCTTACTCAATAGTTAATTATCCACAAGCTTAGTATCCATAATTCATATGACCTACCTACAGCATCCTAGAAAACAGCAAATATATAAAAACAAAAAATCTGATGGTGTATTGTCTTTAAAAACCCTTAAGAATCTCCCTTTTTTTGTATACACATCTATTATTTATGTGCAGTATTCTTGAACATTTTCATCTATCATATTATGCAGAGATTCTGCTGAATAAAATCCTCCCAGGCAGCTCCTAGTCATCTAGGGCATCCTAATCTGCTCTATTTATTCATGTTTCGATGCACATGCTAAATAAGAAACTGGCAAGATGATGCAAGAAGCTATGGATACTTGGCTTTGTTCTTGCACTCAGAGTCAGGCAGCATTTCTCTGGATAGTTTATTCCCTCCCAAACTTATGTGAAGAATATAAAGAGAATCTGATGTACACCCACACCAAAGAAGCAGCCATGCCCTAAAATCACTATTCAGTGCATTCAGGAGAGGATTGTTCTGTAAGAGACATGACAAAGTCATGAGTAAGAGTTTGTCTCTAGTGTGAGATTGCCCGAGTTTGAATCCCATTGGCTGGTTGGGTGACCCTGGGCTGGTCAGGGGCTGTACTAAGCTCTGGGATAAAAGAATAGGCAAGTTATACTCACTGCCTGATGGAAACTTACAGTTTGGAGAGAGAGTCAGACAATTAAAAAGATCATTATATAAGAGATTGCAGTCATTTCATCCCTCTAGACTCAGGATATCTGCCATTATTATTTATATTGAGATTGATGTTACCATCCACAGAAGATTAAATCTCTTTGAAAGCAGACCATAGATTCACAAACATTGAAGACAGCTCTCCTCTCTCCCTCTTTCCATGTATATGCTGTTCTTAGTCACTCAGACTTCTTACAGCCACATGGACTGCAGCCCACCAGGCTCCTCTGTCCATGAGAATTCTCCAGTCAAGAATACTGGAGCAGGTTACCATGCTCCAGGAGATCTTCCCAACCCAGGGATTGAACCCAGGTCTCCCGCACTGCAAGCAGATTCTTTACCATCTGAGCCACCAGGGAACCCCAAAAATACTGTAGCTTATCCCTTCTCCAGAGGATCTTCATGGCTCAGGAATTGAACCAGGGTCTCCTGCCTGGCAGATGGATTCTTTACCAACTGAGCTATCAGGGAAGCCCAAACTGGAGTAGGTAGCCATTCCCTTCTCCAGGGGATCTTCCCAACCCAGGGAATGAACTCAGGTCTCCTGCACTGCAGGCAGATTCTTTACTGTCTGAACCACCAGAAAAGCCCTGAAGGTCCATGTATATATATTTGTATATACACACACACACACACATATATATATATATATATATATATGCTTGTGTGTGTGTACATACATACATATTAAAGATAGAGTCTCTCTACACATGCACATACACATGTGCACTTTTATATACATATACACATTTATATGCATACAAGTATTTACATACATACAAAAATATAATTTTTTCTTCAGGAAAAATGGATGGATGCTCCCACCATCCCCCTTTACTATGTGACCTTATTATTCATTATTTTTCTCCTTCTTGCTCAACCAAGACTACCTGACTCAAATCCAAATTCGGCCTCTGACCAGTTTTCTGACTTCTGCTAAATTTACATGTCTTTACAAAGCCTCAGTTTCTCCATCTATAAAATGAAGATTAAAAGCAACATCATCTCATAAGGATTTAATGGAGATTATAAGCAATAATCTATATAAAATGTTAAGCATAATCCCAGGCACATAGTTAAGAATTCAATTGATGTTATCTGCTTTTACAATTAGTATGTAAATTACCTTAGTCAGTATAAGATCATCCATAGACTTGGACTCATTATTATTACCCTCCCTCTGGGACCTTACACTTATTAGAAAATAGTTATTGAGCATTTAGAGGGAATATAAAATTATCTATGCATGGAGGGGATTATCCTCAATGACCATTTATGAATTATTAGATGCTGCACACTGGTTCCAATCACTGCACATTGCCTAGACAAGAAGTTTGTTTCTCCATGCAACTTCATCACCCTTGTGAGTGTCACATGATGTCAGTGCTCAATTCCAGCATGTGGAGAAGATTTTCACCCACTCAGTTCAGTTCAGTTCAGTTAAGTCACTCAGTCATGTCCGATTCTTTGCAACCCCATGAACCACAGCATGCCAGGCCTCCCTGTCCATCATCAACTCCTGGAGTCCACCCAAAACCATGTCCATCGAGTCAGTGATGCCATCCAACCATCTAATCCTCTGTCATCCCCTTCTCCTCCTGCCCTTATTCTTTCCCAGCATCAGGGTCTTTTCAAATGAGTCAGCTCTTCACATCAGGTGGCCAAAGTATTGGAGTTTCAGCTTCAACATCAGTCCTTCCAATGAACACCCAGGAATGATCTCCTTTAGGATGGACTGGTTGGATCTCCTTGCAGTCCATGGGACTCCGAAAAGTCTTCTCCAACACCACAGTTCAAAAGCATCAATTTTTTGGCACTCAGCTTTCTTTATAGTCCAACTCTCACATCCATACATGACCACTGGAAAAACCATAGCCTTGACTAAACAGACCTTTGTTGGCAAAGTAATGTCTCTGCTTTTTAATATGCTGTCTAGGTTGGTCATAACTTTCCTTCCAAGGAGTAAGCGTCTTTTAATTTCATAGCTGCAGTCACCATCTGCAGTGATTTTGGAGCCCAGAAAAATAAAATCAGCCACTGTTTCCACTGTCTCCCCATCTATTTGCCATGAAGTGATGGGACCAGATGCCATGATCTTAGGTTTCTGAATGTTGAGCTTTAAGCCAACTTTTTCACTCTCCTCTTTCACTTTCATCAAGAGGCTCTTTAGTTCCTCTTCACTTTCTGCCATAAGGGTGGTGTCATCTGCACATCTGAGGTTATTGATATTTCTCCCAGCAATCTTGATTCTAGCTTGTGCTTCCTCCAGCCCAGCGCTTCTCATGATGTACTCTGCGTTTAAGTTAAATAAGCAGGGTGACAATATACAGCCTTGATGTATTCCATTTCCTATTTAGAACCAGTCTGTTGTTCCATGTCCAGTTCTAACTGTTGCTTCCTGACCTGCATACAGGTTTCTCAAGAGGCAGATCAGGTGGTCTGGTATTCCCATCTCTTTCAGACTTTTCCACAGTTTATTCACCCACTCAAGTTAGCCAAATGGAGAGATGAACACATCTTAGGGACATAGGCAGGCATTGCTCTAACAAGAAATTCAAGACAGTACACTGGCTGCTCTCTCTGTGGAATTCTCACCAGTGGGAGATGAGAAGAGGAGCTGAAAGCCTGGGTTTTGTCCATGTCCACTCACAAGACCATGGAGTCTCATCCCAGTGTTGCTGACCAACTGCACCCACTACGCAGAGTTCGGCGATCCTTCCTTTGGGACTGACCAAAAGGCTACCCTCATTCAGCCAAAGAAGACTGCTTTTTCAGTCTGAGGAAGAAGGTCAAAGACTAGATTATTGTTTTCAAGTGAAGTGAAGTGAAGTGAAGTGAAGTGAAGTCGCTCAGTCGTGTCTGACTCTTTGCGACTCCATGGACTGTAGCCTACCAGGCTTCTCTGTCCATGGGATTCTCCAGGCAAGAATACTGGAGTGGGTTACCATTTCCTTCTCCAGGGGATCTTCCTGACCCAGCGATGGAACCCGGGTCTCCCACATTGTAGGCAGACGCTTTAACCTCTGAGCCACCAGGGAAGCCCCTAAGTTCTCAAATCGTTTTCACATCGTACTTGAGATAAAGTCTTTGAAAAGTCCAAGAGCTAAAATTTATGCAACTTTGTTCTCTGCATCTATTTTGACAACTTCCTTCAAAACCAATGAGTGGTTGACATCCAGCTACCTGCCCAAAGAAGTGAGGAAGGACTAGGCTACAATTCAGTGAAGCATGAACAGAAGAAACCACAAAGGGTACTATTGGCGTTTATTTCCTCTTCACATCTACAGTTACCCTTTGTAAGAGAAGCAATCACCCCAGAGTGGTCGAGCCCCTTGCACCCTTAGTCCAGCTGCAAATGCAGTACCTAAATAGTCACAGCATTGCTGGGGCAGGGAAGAGACATAGGGCGAGATTAGGAGAGGTGGTCTCTAGTAGTGGCTAAGACCATGTACTTTCAAATCAAAAAGATCTGGGTTCGAATCCTCCTTCAGCTACTTACAAACTAAGTGACCTTGGGCAAATTACTCAACGTCTCTGAGCTATGGCTGCCTCAATTGATAAAGTGGTGATAGTTCTGACTTCACACGGTTATCCTGGGAACTAAATAATAATACAATCTTGGCATAAGGAAGCCATCAGCAGATGCTAGCTTCTGCTACTCTTAAGGGAGGTAGAGGGAGATTAAGTCAAGAAAACTTTACAGTATCTGTGCTCGACTGTGTCAACTCTGTGTCATTGGGTTTCTGAGATTAGGAAACCACTGGATGCCTTGTCTAATGTCAGCAACTCATTTTTGTTGTGCAAAATTCACATTTGCAGACCTCCCAGAAACCCTTACAGAATGAAGCACATAAAAGATTCATACGCGTTCAGCAGCTACCTCCCCAATAACACTTCTCAGGGGATTGATTAAGGAATTTAATTTAAACCAACAGAACCAGTAGTATTTCTGCTGATCCCTGTGTAACTGTGTTAGTGAACATAAATATACATGGACAGGCTTTGGGTAGTCTGTGATTCTTACAATTATCTAGTTCAAAGGAAAGCAAACTGATTACCATATGCATGAAAGGGAGAAACAGAAAGTTCTGTTCTGTGTCAGCAGTAGGGGAAAAAGGTGGTTTTGAAATATGAATGTCTTGCTACTTTTATTTGATGTGTTTCCAGTACTTGTAAAAGAAAATAATCACCAAAATATGACACATGGAAGCAAATTCAGAGAGTAGTTTTCTTCTCAAGTTGCTGTGTTCAAACTTTGAACAAAAGTAATGCTAGCTAACGTAACCCTTGCGATAGTATGTGCATCCCAGGGATTAAATGCTAAATAAATGATCCTTTTCTTATATTTGGTTATCATGATATATTTCATAATTATGTCTATGTTCTATGGGGCTGTCCTGCACATCATAAAATACTTAACAGCATCCTTGGCCTCTACTCACTGGAAATCAATAGTCTGCTATTCCTGAAATGACAATCAAATATGTTTCCAGACATCACCAAAGGTCTCAGACACTGGGATGAGGGGACAAAATGGCCCCATTGGAGAACTAACGCTCTTAATCTAGAGTTCATGGACCCTGCAAGAGCCCATGGATAAGACTCTAAGGGTCCTTGAACTTGGTGGGAAAGATTTGAATTTCATTTTCACCAATCTTTATTAGAAATTTAATATTTCTTTCCATAATATATGTAAGTAACAGACCCTAATTTTGAATTATCAGATATAGAATTACCAGTATATGTGAGTTTTAACCAGATAAAAAGCACTAATACACCAGATTTTCTGTCTAACTACCGTTAGTACAGGTAATTCAATATCATTGAAAACTGGGGTAAATGTCATGACATATTCTGTGCAAAAAGCAGTTTCCGAAGTATACTTTAAAAGCATTTTGTTAAAAAAAAAATCCTAGCAGGTTATACAGCAGAGTGTTAATAGTTTTCTCTGAAAGATGAGATTATAGATAAAATTTCCAACTTAACGATTTTTGTATTGCTTGAATTTTAAAAAAAGAATGTATTATTTTAAGCGTGAAAAATCAGTAAAATGTTTCTATTTTTTAAAAAAGAAAATTTGGCTTAATTGTTCTAATTTCTAGTTCAAAATTATGCTAGATATTTGACCCTCTGCCTGGTCTTATTTAAAATATTACCAAAGGAGTACATATATTACTATATTTCTTACACTTTGCTAATTATATTTTACAATGATTGTTACAATGATTCTTTCTTTGCATTTTTGCACCTATACCTTTTCTGAGAAGGTGTCCACAGGTTTAACCTGACTGTGAATAAAGTCCACAACACAGAGTTTACCAAGTCCTACTCTAAAACTTCTGCACTTCACCACTTAATATTTGGGAAGACATGCGGCAAAGTTGTATAGTGGCTCAGAGCACAGACTCTGTTCTTCCTTCACTCAAATTACTGGCTGTAACCTTAACCAGATTAAGTAACTCTCTAAACCTCAGTTTCTTCATCTGCAAAATGAGATTAATACTAGTATGTGCCTTATACCGGCTTTCATAAGGTTAAGTGTTTAGTAACACTGCCTGGCACATAGTTGACACTTAATAACTGCAAGTTATTATTATTACTGCTTTAGTATCTTACAACATGGCCTCTTCAGAAATAATTGTCTAGTAAGTATTTTGCCAGAGGCAGGGGCATTGACAAAGCACAAAAATCTCTGAAATATATGCCAGGGAATATAAAAGTCTGTCTCCTGGCCAGTGGTGCTTAGCATTTTTCATTTGTAGGAGATATGTAAGAAATTCATTTTCTTTAAGAAGGATTTGAAAGTGCTCAAAATTTCATTTGTTCCTGGACACTGTGAGGATGGAAACAGCATTTATTTCAAGTGTAGGGCTTGAAGGGTAAGAATGCAGCAGGAACAATGAAGACAGAAGTCAGCTAGGAATTGCTGGACTGGGTGGCGCTTCAGTCCCCAGGTTTCTGCCTTTTACCTGCCCCTCAGTGCCAATTACCAACAAATCCCCACTGATCACACTTTTCCATCCCTGCTCAATTCACACTTGAAAGAATTTCTTTTCCCATGTGATGCCAATTCATGATAAATGTTCACAAAGGCATGACAATTTCAATTGCCAGACCATCTGGCTACTGGATATTTTACTGTGGTCTTTAGAGCCAAGAGCTTTACCAGTTGCCCTGTTTCTAAGGAAACAGAAGCTATGGTAACAATTCGTGACTTAGATGAACTGTCTCATTGCTCATTAAAAACGGCCTCTGGGGGTCAGCAAGCACAAGCTGTACTCCTGTTCCTGCAGCCAGAACACTAGGTACTATATTGCTCATTTTCATTATTCTTATTTGCATCTTCTTTTCTGAATCACTTGCAGAACCAAGCTGAAGTGTGATCTGAGCATAGAAAAGTCCATATTATACCCACTTTTTCTGGGATCTTTGGTTGGGTGGATGAATAGATGGATGGAAGGATGGATGGATGGTTCAATCATTCATTCAGTTAGTCAACAAACAAATACTAAGCATTTGAGAATCAGGTCACGTCTATGCTTAAATATTTCAGGGTGAAAAGTCCAAGTTTCTTAGTTTAATAATAAATAAACAAAACCTAATGTGGGTCAAAATGCAGCCACACATTGATGAGTAATACTAATTTAGTCGGTGATGAGAAGCATTTTTACAAATGAGTGAAATAGACTAGGACAGAATAGAGCAAAGTGCATTGTAAGTATTAAGGGTATATGCTGCTTTATGAAACTTTTCTTAAATATGTTTTGTGTGTTTTATTGAGTTGAAAAGTAAAATGCATTTCTTATTAGAAAGTCAAGTTATGAAGAAATTTAAAAGTCACTGACTACAAACGCCCTTTTACCTACCTCCCAGTCCCATCTCTAATTGGTACATCAAAATTCATTTTCTAATCATGCTGCACTGCTCCAGTTCTCTAAAAGCACACTTATTTTTCTTTCATAAATATCTTCAATGTCCATCTTAATAGAATATGGTTGGGTTCTCAAACTGCTTCTGCTTTCTTAAAAGTTATTTATTTGAATTTTAAAAATGTATTTCATTGAAGTATCAGTTCAGTTCAGTTCAGTCACTCAGTCATGTCCAACTCTTTTCGACCCCGTGAATCGCAGCACACCAGGCCTCCCTGTCTATCACCAACTCCCCGAGTCCACTCAGACTCACGCCCATCGAGTCAGTGATGCCATCCAGCCATCTCATCCTCTGTCATCCCCTTGTCCTCCTGCCCCCAATCCCTCCCAGCATCAGAGTCTTTTCCAATGAGTCAACTCTTTGCATGAGGTGGCCAAAGTACTGGAGTTTCAGCTTTAGCATCATTTCCCTCCAAAGAAATACCGGGGCTGATCTCCTTCAGAATGGACTGGTTGGATCTCCTTGCAGTCCAAGGGACTCTCAAGAGTCTTCTCCAACACCACAGTTCAAAAGCATCAATTCTTTAGCTCTCAGCTTTCTTCACAGTCCAACTCTCACATCCATACATGACCACAGGAAAAACCATGGCCTTGACTAGATGGACCTTTGTTGGCAAAGTAATGTCTCTGCTTTTGAATATGCTAAATAGGTTGGTCATAACTTTCCTTCCAAGGAGTAAGTGTCTTTTAATTTCATGGCTGCAGTCACCATCTGCAGTGATTTTGGAGCCCCCAAAAATAAAGTCTCACTGTTTCCATTGTTTCCCCATCTATTTCCCATGAAGTGATGGGACCGGATACCATGATCTTTGTTTTCTGAATGTTGAGCTTTAAGCCAACTTTTTCACTCTCCACTTTCACTTTCGTCAAGAGGCTTTTTAGTTCCTCTTCACTATAGTTGATTTATAATGTGTTATTAATTTTTGCTATACAGGAAAGTGATTCAGTTTTACATATATATATATATATATACTCATTTTCATATTCTTTTCCATTATGGTTTATCACAGGATATTGAATATAGTTCTCTGTGCTATACAGTAGGACTTTGTTGTTTATCCACTTTACGTATAATAGTTTGCATCTGCTAATCCCAACTCCCAATCCATCCCTCCCCATCCTCACCTCCCTCCCGTTTAGCAACCATGAGTCTGTTCTGTATGTCTGTCAGTCTATAAAACCACACACTGGTGTGGTTCTAGATGCTTGCACAGGGCACTTTTACTTTATGTTACAGTGTATCCATCAGTTCCTGCCTCACTGTTCTTTGTCCCACCTACAGCCTCCTCCAGGAAGCCTCTCTCACATACCGCTCCCCTCCACCACCCAGCCCGGGTCAAGTCCCCATCTAGAAGTTTGTAAATCCTCATGCATACTTTATGACTGATGTTGGCTTGTCTTTCATCTTTTCAACTATATGTCACTTAGAAATCACAACTAAGTATAATTGGTTGTTGTAGCTGCAAGTTTTAACTTCCAAAGGTGACCTAAAGTGCAGACAAGCCTGAGAGATAGTATCCAGTTCAATGTTGTCAAAGTGTGAGTTGCTTGTTAGTGGTGGTGGACACTGCATGACTTTAGTCTGAAGAGTGAATTCTAGAAATTAAAGGACAATAATATTAAATAGTATTGAAACACTCAGTGAGGAAATTTTCCCTTTGCAAAACTTACCCATCTTTCTGATAACAAAAGGGAGAAAAATCTGTTTGATGTGTTGAAGGACAGATTTTGTAAAAAGTAAAATGATGGCTCTTCTACCAATATGAATGATGCCTTTGAACTGTGTGCTGAAGACTCCTGAAAGCCCCTTGGACAGCAAGGAGATCAAACCAGTCAATTGTGAGGGAGATCAACTCTGAGTATTCACTGGAAGGACGGATGCTGAAGCTGAAGCTCCAGTATTTTGGTCATCTGATGTGAACAGACGACTCATTGGAAAAGTCCCTGATGCTGGGAAAGATTGAGGGCAGAAGGAGAAAAGGGCATCAGAGGATGAGATGGCTGGACTGCATCAGTGACAAAATGAAGATGAACTTGGACAAACTTCGGGAGATGGTGAGGAACAGGGAGGTGTTTCGTGCTGCAGTCCAAGGGGTCACAAAGAGTCGGACACGACTGGGCAACTGAACACTACCACCGCCACCAATATAAAATGAATGTATGTGAAAGATTTAACTTAGTGATTAATAAGGGAACCAGTCAGATGCTACAACCAGTTCAAAGGAATGTTCAAAGAACTCCACATATATAGACAAATAAGGAGTGCTGAAATGAAATTACAAGTAGAAGCAAAACGGGTCTGTTCACTAGGCAATAATCAATTTCAATTTGCTTGACACAATCAATTTGTGTTTCTGTGGCTCAGAACCATTTGCATTATCATCATTTTCTACAATTTATTAAGTTGTAAAGTAACTGAAAGAACAATACAAGGCTGAGAGAACACAGAAAGGTTATCTTTTTGGCCCATTTCAGTCTTTTGTAATTTTTCCCAACCTGCACAAATCTTTCATCTCCCTCCAGCAATTGCTAATCTTCTTTGTAATATGTAAAAAGCAAGCCACTCTCTCTGAGCCTTTGGTATATAGCATTGACTAGCTGCTGCTGGTGAAGATTGAAGGCAGAAGGAGAAGGTGACAGAGGATAAGATGGTTAGATAGCATCACTGACTCAGTGGACATATGTCTAATCAACCTCCGGGAGATACTGAAGGACAAGGAAGCCTAGTGTGCTGCAGTCCATGGGGTCTCAAAGAGTTAGACGTGACTTAGCAGCTGAACAACAAACAACAATTGACTAGCTGGAATTGGATAATATCGTTATTTTTATTATGATCACCTTACACTTACCTTTTATTATTTAAACTAACTTGTTTTTATTTGGTGCAATGGTGTGAATTTTTGTTAAAAATGTATTAATATAATGTGTCTATTAAAAGAAAATAATAAGAAAATCACAGCACAGTGATACAAATATTAGGAGGCCATATATACACTGGTTAGGACAGACATTTCAAACCAGACTCCCTGGGATCAAGTGACTTTAATAAGTTATTTAAACTCTCCATGCCTCAGTTATTTTACCTGTGAAATGTATTTATCTGTAAAATGGACACAATAATAGTATCCACCCTGGTAGCTCAGCTATTAAGGAATCCGCCTGCCATGCAGGAGACCCCAGTTTGATTCCTCGGTTGGGAAGATCCCCTGGAGAAGGGAAAGGCTACCTACTTCAGTATTTTGGCCTGGAGAAATCCATGGACTGCATAATCCATGGGGTCACAACAAGTCAGACACAACTAAGCAACTTTACTTTCATAACATTATGGTGAGGATTAAATTATTTAAAGTTTAGAATAGTATCTGCATATAGCAAATACTGAATACAAATTATCACTATTATTATTTTTATTGTTATAATTATATGGCAAAAACTGTGAAGATAGTATGCATGTGACTATCAGATCAGATCAGTTGCTCAGTCGTGTCCGACTCTTTGCGACTCCATGAATCGCAGCACACCAGGCCTCCCTGTCCATCACCAACTCCGGGAGTTCACTGAGACTCACGTTCATCGAGTCAGTGATGCCATCCAGCCATCTCATCCTCTGTCGTCCCCTTCTCCTCCTGCCCCCAATCCCTCCCAGCATCAGGGTCTTTTCTAATGAATCAACTCTTCACATGAGGTGGCCAAAGTACTGGAGTTTCAGCTTTAGCATCATTCCTTCCAAAGAAATCCCAGGGCTGATCTCCTTCAGAATGGACTGGTTGGATCTCCTTGCAGTCCAAGGGACTCTCAAGAGTCTTCTCCAACACCACAGTTCAAAAGCATCAATTCTTCAGCGCTCAGCCTTCTTCACAGTCCAACTCTCACATCCATACATGACCACAGGAAAAACCATAGCCTTGACTAGACGAAACTTTGTTGGCAAAGTAATGTCTCTGCTTTTGAATATGCTATCTAGGTTGGTCATAACTTTCCTTCCAAGGAGTAAGTGTCTTTTAATTTCATGGCTGCAGTCACCATCTGTAGTGATTTTGGAGCCCAGAAAAATAGTCTGACACTGTTTCCACTGTTTCCTCATCTATTTCTCATGAAGTGGTGGGACCGGATGCCATGATCTTTGTTTTCTGAATGTTGAGCTTTAAGCCAACTTTTTCACCCTCCACTTTCACTTTCATCAAGAGGCTTTTGAGTTCCTCTTCACTTTCTGCCATAAGGGTGGTGTCATCTGCATATCTGAGGTGATTGATATTTCTCCTGACAATCTTGATTCCAGCTTGTGTTTCTTCCAGTCCAGCGTTTCTCATGATGTACTCTGCATATAAGTTAAATAAACAGGGTGACAATATACAGCCTTGATGTACTCCTTTTCCTATTTGGAACCAGTCTGTTGTTCCATGTCCAGTTCTAACTGTTGCTTCCTGACCTGCACACAGGTTTCTCAAGAGGCAGATCAGGTGGTCTGGTATTCCCATCTCTTTCAGAATTTTCCACAGTTTATTGTGATCCACCCAGTCTTTGGCATAGTCAATAAAGCAGAAATAGATGTTTTTCTGGAACTCTCTTGCTTTTTTCATGATCCAGCGGATGTTGGCAATTTGATCTCTGGTTCTCCTGCCTTTTCTAAAACCAGCTTGCACATCAGGAAGTTCACAGTTCACATATTGCTGAAGCCTGGCTTGGAGAATTTTGAGCATTCCTTTCCTAGCGTATGAGATGGGTGCAGTTGTGCGGTAGTTTGAGCATTCTTTGGCATTTGGGAAATACTGGTATCTATAGCAGCAACCAGTTTATAGGATTTTGTCTCTACCTGAGAGTGCTTCCGAAGAGCATCAAACTTCTTAGAGTTTCTCTCCGCTAGTTAACAAATTCAGTAACCTTATATCTCTCTTAATTCCTCCCAGCACTCCAATAAAAACTCTTCAGTAATCAATCCTATTGACCTTCAAATTCATTGAGCCTCCTCCCAACAATGAACTCAATTTGCTTCTTACCAAGCTTAGAATTCATTGTTCATCACTCTGATCATTCATTTACATATGTACTCAACTCCCTTATTCCTGTTCCATAATATTTGCCTAGAAAAATCTCTAACCTTGAATAAACACAATTACCCCACACCTGTATGAATGAAGAAGCGTGACTTAGAGGGAAAACCTAACAGTGATAACAAAATCATAAATGTCTAACCGAACTCTAAGAAGCCTTCAGTGCCGTCCAGCAGTCCTACTGCTTTTTCTGAAATGCCTCTTCATTGCTCTGAGACTACTATTTCACATCTTTTCTTCTCTCCTCAAGTCTTCAATATTCACCCACTTGTAGCACTTCTTCTTGCCTATATTTCACTGATAAGCAAATTAAGAAAACAATGACCACATTTTTTCCAGCAGCAAATTGACCAAGTCTTTGAAAACATGCACACATAGACTGACACCCTACAGTTATGAGGGATGAAGAGTATGGGCTTCAGTCATCTAAAGACAAGGGCTCTACATAGGCACTGGCTGCTGTCCCCTCTGTCTACTCAAGGACTTTGATTCTACAGTACCCCCCCCCCTTTTTTTCCTACATCACCAACTTTTCCCTTTTTCTACTGGACCACACCTTACATAACACAGAATGCTGTAAAATATTTTTGACTCCCTGCATACGCCAACTAGCACCTCATACCATATAGCCAAAAAAGAGTTGCTTCCACTTCCTCTGGATATTCCACTCACCCACAATCCACTTATCAAGGTGATAGTGAAACTTCATCTTGCTAAAGTCAGTGGAATGCTATCCATCTTCTTACTAGACCTCTGAGGAGCATTTATTCAAACTCTTTCTCTTAAAACGTTATATTCTCTTGCTCTAAGGATGTCATACCCTCTAAACTTTAATTATATCTTTCTAACTGACTGACCACTTCTTCTCAATATCCTTACTGATTCTGTGTCCTCTGCCAGATCTGTGAATAGTGAACTCCCCTTCAGTGCTAAACATTGTTCTCAATCTACAACCGGTTCCATTCATGGCTTGAAATATCACCTACCCTCACCTCTCTCTGAGACCCAGATTTGATGATTCACCAGTTTATCTCAAATCTCCACTTCAGTGTCAGTAAGCACCTCAAATCAATATGTCCAAAATCATCATCATCATCATCTCTGATTAATAAAGATACAGATTAGACTCATGTATCAAAGAAACTCAAAAATATACTGCTTTAATCAAGAGAAAGTTTATTTATCTCTCACATAGAAGTCCAGCTAGGTGATGATGTCAAATAAAGTATAAACAAAGTTATGAGTATTTGGGAATAAGGGGTTTATTAAAGGAATAAGACCTTACTCATTTTGAGAGATAGTGTGGACGTTAGATTCTAGATGGGAATGCTGGAGCATCATCACAGAAGTCTCTAATAGGGTCTCCTAAAGCACTACTTGAGTTGACAAGTTGAAGATTACTGGGGAATCTGGGAAGCCAGATATGTTCAGAAACCAATGTGGGACAATGAAGAGGAGCTGGTGAAAAATGAGATTGAAATATGTTATTTCTGCCAAAATATTATTTCTGTAGTTCCAAACACAAGTACTTAGTGGTGGGCTTGTGGCCACTATTGGTAAATATGGCCATTAGTCAGGAAGAATGGCCAAATTCAGGGCAGGGGAGGGCAAGTAGAAAATCAAATCTACCACTACTTAGAGAACAGGTGTGTACAGGATGAGCACATCCTCTGTGGGCCTCAGAGGACACTGAGGGCAATGTCATCATTTGAGGAATAGACAAAACAGAGTGAGTTCACTGAAAAAAGCAAAAAAGAAATGGGAAAGTCAGAAAAATGGGAGGAAAACAATAAGAAAGCAGTAGAATGTAAACCAAGAGAACTGAGAGTTTTGTGAAGCAATGAGTCATCAAGCAAGTCCTGTCCTTCAGAGAGATTCACAAGGTAAGAACTGGAAGGTGGCCTTGGATTTGGCAGTAAGACAGTCAGTGGTGACCTCTGAGTGCAGAAGGCCAAGTGCAGTGATTGAGTTGTGTGTTAGGAGAGCTACTTCTTCCAACTGAGAAGACAGTCTTCCAAGAAGGGCAGGAAAGAGAGAAGGCAGTGGCTAGGACAAGAGGCATGGCCAGGAGAAGAGTTTTGTTATCATTATTTGCAGATGTTTGTTTGTGTGTCTATTTGCTTGTATTGCAAAGCCTGGAACATGTTTATAGGATATAATGAAAGAACTATTTCAGAAAAGGGCAAGTAGAAATCTGAAAGACAGGATAAATAATTGACTGATTAAAGCCCTGGCGTTGGTGAGAGGGGGTAAGAATTCTGGAAACAATTGAGGGTTTTACCTCAAACAAAAAACTAAAAATGAGTATGCAAGCATTGTAGAGGAAGGGAAGAGGATCCCTTTTCTGGTTGAGATTATCTGATAGGCAACATCCAGTATGTAGTGGCTATCATCCAGGAAACTTAAGAAGAATAAAGAAAATATGGAATAGCCTCTTGAATTCAGTAGGAGAGAGTTCACCAAACATAACTGAAAAGAGTATAGAATGGATTCATGGTCTGACTGAGGTTGACAAAACTGTAGTGGAACTGTACTGAATGATTGTGCCACACTGTCCTTCAGTATTTGGCCAAAGTGTACGTATGGATCTTCATTCCAAGACTAGTGTTCTTCTCATGGTGGGTTCAGTCAGCTGGATGGATTCTTCTTGCAAGAAATAGAAAATGGAACTAGGTTTTTAAAAAAGTGAGTCTGTTTTTCTCACACAATAAATCCTAAAGGTAAATGGCTGTGGACGCTGGTTTTAGCAACTCAGTGAAGGTCCTACAACTGTTCTCTGTAATTCTTTCTCCTTTTTGACCATATTTGCATTTGATCCAGTAGGAAAAGAGTGAAGGAGATTGGTGCCAATTTATCATTGCCTCAGTCGTGTCCGACTCTTTGCAACCCCATGGACTGTAGCCTACCACGCTTCTTTGTCCATGGGATTTTCCAGCCAAGGGTACTGGAGTGGATTGCCATTTCCTTCTCCAGAGGATCTTCCTGACCAAGGGATCGAACCCAGGTCTCCCACATAGTAGGCAGATGCTTTACTGTCTGAGCCACCAGGGAAGTCCTTTATTAGGAAGGCAAAACTTTCCTAGAAGTCCCAGGCTTGCTGCATCTCACTGACTCTCTTAGAGGAACTAGAGTACCTCCAGCAAGTCAGGGAGAGGCTGGCAACAGGCTAAGTGTGTACCACCAAGCAGTGTCTACTCTAGGATTCAGAGTTGAGTCTAGGTGAAAAAAGTCATTCAAATGATAAGTAATAAGATCTGGATAAAGAGAGAGGTGGACAGTACCTTAACCAAGTGATCTCACTTAGCACCAAAAATAATAATATAAATTTATACTAAGTGACTTTTAGTTTGAAGCAATGGGACGTGCATATCCCTCAAGCTATTTTCTTACTAAGAGTGTGAAAGCTGTATGTAATCTTGTAAAACAATAAAATCAATCCAGATTGTGAGACATTCTATAAAAAAAAACTGACCTGAACTCTTCAACTATGCCAATGTCCAGAAAGGAAAAAAAAAGGGGTGAAGTATTAAACTGAACTAAAAAGACTAAATTGGCAATAAAATACAATATCTGATCCTTGATTCAATTCTGAACTGTTCAAAAAAGCAACAGTTATAAAAGTTTTGAAGTAACTGGACAATATTTAATATAGATGAAATATTCAAAGTTAAATTTCTTGGATATAATAATGGTTGTATTATTTTGTCATAGTGTGAAATATATTTATTCTTAAAGGATTCACACTACTGCATTTAGGAGTAAACCATCATAAACACTGCAATTACTTTCAAATTGTTCACAGAAATACTATATATATTGTATGATTATACACACACACATACACAACACACACAGGCATAGAAAGAAAGAGAATGAACAAATGTGGTAAAATGTTAACAATTGTTGAATCTAAGGGAAGAGAGCAGGTGTTTGTTGTACTGTTTTTTTAACTTTCATATAGCTTTTTAATTTCTCTAAAGATAGCTAGAGATAAAAGAGAGGAAAAGAGCATTTTGGAATTTCCAATTTATTATATGGAGTGCTACTTGAATTATTCTTGTTGTGAGCATGAGTGTGAGTGGTTTCAAGTAGAAGTGTCAAGAGCATTTATATAAAACATACTCAGGCCATAGGTCTTAGGTTCAAATCCTGATTTGGCAACTTGGGCTGGGAAAACTGAACGGCTACATGTAAAAGAATGTAATTAGAATATTTCTCTACATCACATATAAAAACAAACTCAAAGTGGATTAAAGACCTAAATATAAGACCTGAAACCATAAAACTCCTAGAAGAAAAGAAAGAACAATCTTTGACATAAATTGTATATTTTTTTGGATTTGTTTCCTAAGGCAAAAGAAATAAAAAGGAAAATAAACAAATGGTACCTAATTAAACTTAAAAACTTTTGCACAGCAAAGAAAACAGGAACAAAAGGAGAAGACAACTAATTGAATGGGAGAAAACATTTGCAACTAATATGATCAATAATGGTTAATATTCAAACTATATAAACAGCTGAAAACAAAACAAAACAAAACAAAAACTGATTTAATAAAAGAGCAGAGAACCTGAATAGACATTTTTCCAAAGAAGATATACCAACGGCTAACGGGCGTATAAAAATATGCTCAACATCTCTAATTATTAGAGAAATGCAAATCAAAACCACAGTGAGATATAACCTCACATCTGTCTGAAAGGGTATCATCAAAAAGAAAACAAATACCAAATGGTGGTGAGGATGTGGAGAAAAGGAAACCCTTGAACACTGCTGGTGGGAATGTAAATCAGTGCGACCACTGTGGGAACCACATGGAGGTTCCTCAAAAAACTAAATGTAGGACTACTACATGATCTAGCAATTCCACTTCTGGGAACATTTTTTTAAAAACCTGAAAACACTAATTTGAAAAGATATGTGTACCCCAATGTTCATAGAGGCACTATTTACATTTCCCAAGATATGGAAGCAACCTAACCTCACCTCAACAAGATGTCGGTCTGTCAAAGATGGTGTGTGTGTGTGTGTATTCAATGGAGTAGAATTCAGAAAAAATGAAATTCTGCCATTTGCAACACAGACATATTAGAGAGTATTATGCTTAGAAATAAGTCAGACAAAGAAAGACAAATACTGTAGGTTATCACTTTATGTGGGATCTGAAAAATAAAACAAATGTATGTAATAAAACAGAAATAGACTCACAGATATAGAAAACTAACTAGCGGATACCAAAGGGGACAGAGTAGATGGGGCAGGGGCAAGATAGGGGTATGGGATTAAGAGATACAAACTACTATGTATAAAATAAACAAACAACAAGGATATACCATACAGCACAGGGAAATATAGTCATTATTTTGCAATAATGGAGCATAATCTATAAAAAATACTGAATCACTATGTTGTATAGCTGAAACTAATATTCCAAATCAACTATATTTCAATATAAAAAAACAATGTCATATTTATAATGCAGTAAATTATACATAACTGTTGCCAAATTCCTTTTTAAAAGGTCCCAACTGTGAGGTCAGAGGGTAAGAAGTGACCTTATGGCATCTTGTGACAGGCTGCATTATAACTTTCACAAAGACATCCAGGTCCTAATCTCCATAACTTATAAATCTAGGAATATATCATCTTCCATGACAAAAGAGACTTTATAAATGGAGTACAATTAACTTTGGAGAAAGAAATGGCAACCTATTATGGTGGTCTTGCCTGGGAAATGCCATGGACAGAGGAGCCTAGCAGGCTACAGTCCCAGGGGTCGCCAAGAGTCAAACACGACTTAATGATTAAACAACAACAGTGACTGAATTTAGTTCAATATTCAACCTGCAGAATCCATGATGATGATATGTTTGTCACCCAGTCGTGTCCAATTCTCAAGACCCCGTGGACTGTAGCCGCCAGGCTCCTCTGTCCATGGAATTCTCCAGGCAAGAATACTGGAGTGGGTAGCCATTCCTCTCTCTGGGGGATCTTCTCAACCCAGGGATTGAACCCAGGCCTCCTGCATTGAAGGCAGATTCTTTACTGTCTGAGCCACCAGGAAAGTCTCAAAATTCATACCAGTCCTCAACACCCTACTATTTAGGCAAGAATATCTATAATTTTTATTTCCTTTCTTCCAAGCAGGAACTTATTTTTCCCTTTTGTCTGTATAGTTTTGTATCATATAATTCTGGATGACTAACATTAATTTTCTTGTACCATTAATGTTGCTTTTTCCAAGAAAGTCTAAAGACCAGAGCTAAAGTGGTTTTCCAGCTATTTTCCTTTATCAAGGCCTTACAACCTAAGCCAAACAGCAACCATACTTGGTATTCCCTCTTGTTTCCTGTCAGGTCTTTGAATCTAAATCTCATAAAGATTGGATTGTGAAAGCACAAAATAAACAGTCTCATAATTAAACAAAGATATTCTTAGAGCAGACTGCTCCCAAAGACTAAAGAAAACTTTTATTTTGTAATGAAGAAAAGAGTTAATTGGCTTCAAAAATACTTAACCAAAATGTATGAAACAATGGCACTTTGCAAGATGTGTCATATGGTAACATTTTAGAATGGACAACAAAATTTAGAGGTTGGCTTCTCACCAAACAAGGATTTCTACCATCAGTGTGTGTAAGTAGGTCTCCCTCTTTCTGAAAATATCTTGTAAACATTCTAACACAATGTAAGAGTAGCTGCAGAGAAGCTTTTGCTCTAGGTACTAAAATAAAAGTAGCCTAGGTTTTTTCTTTTTAATTGAGATTATAAGGTCTTCCCTAATAGCTCAGTTGGTAAAGAATCCGCCTGCAATGCAGAAGACCCCGGTTCAATTCCTGGGTCAGGTAAATCCTCTGGAGAAGGGATAGGCTACCCACTCCAGTATTCTTGGGCTTCTCTGGTGGCTCAGCTGGTAAAGAATCTGCCTGCAGTGTGGGAGACCTGGGTTCAATCCCTGGGTTGGGAAGATCCCCTGGAGAAGGAAAAGACTACCCACTCCAGTATTCTGGCCTGGAGAATTCCATGGACTGTAAAGTCCATGGGGTTGCAAAGAGTCGAACACGACTGAGCAACTTTCACTTTCAGGGAAATAAATGATGTACAGTAAAGCCTGAGACTCTCCACAGCATAAGAGTTGTAGCTGATTGATGTGCTGTGCTTACTGCCATCAAAGACCCTTGGCTTACACAAGAGACAAATGGTCCCCAGTTCTTAGAAAGATAAAAGCTTGTTTTTCTCCAGATCACATTCCTGTAAGAGTCTCATGTTTACTATGCATTGCTTTCTCACAAGATTTTAACTGAAGTTCTAGCTCTTATTTTACAGATTTTTTTATTGCCTCAGAACTCACTAAGATGGCTTTAAAAATCAGTGGTTACATTTCCTTATAAATCATATGAAGGATTATTTCACAATGTATTTATAAGCATCTTGTTAATTTTATTTTGTCTTTCAGTTTATATAAACCTTTTAATAGCCAGCCACCAACCATTACTTTCTTAGACCTCTTCACCTTCTCTTCACTTCCACTGCCAGCACCAACAGTGGAAGGTTGTTTTCCACAGGGATTAAGGGCTGGACTATAGCATCAGACTAAGTCCAAATCCCTACTCTTGCATTTCCTGATTCTGTGATCTCAGCCAGTTCACTAGATCTTTTCCATCTTCAGGTTCTTTGGCTGGTTGTGAGGATTAATAAGATATACAACATCTTAATACACCTGGTACATAGTTAAAAGTGTTTAATGTTTTTGGAGGTCCATCTTTTACCTACCTATCCCCAAAATAGTTTTGCTTTAGTTCAGTGAAAATAGTACTTTGCATTCAGATTCCATTGCTAGGAGAACGAAGAAGTCAGTCAACTAGTCAGAGTCACTACTTAATTTATAACACACATGACTTAAATTTGGGTTAAGTTAGAAATTAACAACTGGAATAAATCCTTGTTACTTCTGGGGAAAGTGAAGTTTCTCAGTCGTGTCTGACTCTTTGCAACCTCATGGACTATAGCCTACCACGCTCCTCTGTCCATGGGATTTTCCAGGCAAGAGTACTGGAGTGGGTTGCCATTTCCTTCTCCAGAGGATCTTCCCAACCCAGGGATTAAACCCAGGTCTCCTGCATTGTAAGCAAGACGCTTTACCATCTGAGCCACCAGGGGAGTCTTTCTGGGAAAAAAAGTCAAATTCCAAAGAAAACATAGACATAAAACCATGATGGAACAAGTAAGAGGGTTATTTACAGAAAGAAATAGAAAGATGAAAGTCTTGATCATCAATTGACAACTACAGTTCCCCCAAATTTGCCACCCATTAACACTCTAAACACTTGTTTTGGCCCCACATGTGCTCTGTTCAAGAAATACAAATAAAACTCATGGCTGGTCAAGGAGCTAGTTACCATGACACGGTTGGAGCAAGACACAACCGTGGAGATGTGTATGTTCTGTATCTCTCCCTCTATCTCACTAGCCCAGAGTACCTTCTGAGGACTACCCTGCTCGTACCTCAACTCTGTTCCTCATAGTCACACCACTAGTCGGGGAATCTGAGGTGGCAAAGAGAGAGGGTATATATGAACACTATATGTTCCATAACTCAGATAGTGAAATTCTTACACTTACTTACACCCTAAGTGTAGGTTGCCCCATTTCTTTCACTGTGATTTTCACTTGTATTTTAAATTGATTTAATAGGTCATGTAACTCAAGTATTTTAATTTAGCTGTTCCATGACTTCTGGGAGGTTTTCTTGTTAGCAAATGTCAAGATAATCTCTCACATGATATTTGATCACATAACATTCTTTCATATGCTTTTGTGAATGTTTTATTCTCAGTACTAAAATGCTTCTCCCCTAAATCTTTTCGTGAATAATAACATGTGCTTTAAAACCCAAATCATACTGGCCTTACATTTAAAGTCTTTCCAGCTCTGATTTTTGTTTCAACACTGTACTCTGTGCAGACATCCTCTAAAAGGAATCTGAGTGAGTCTCATTTCCTAGTAATTGACAACATGTATAATTCCCTTCCCTTGAGTATGGCCCTACCGAGTAACTCACGTCAAAGATAAAGAACATAGCAAAAGTGATAAGATGTAGGTTTCAAAGTAGGATTCAAAAAGACTTGCTACTGTCCAGCTGGCTCTTCTTGCTATTTCTCACTTGCTCTAAGGGAAACCAGTTGAGAATTACCTCATCAAAATGTCTTTTTGACAAAGAACTGAGGGAGCACTCCAATGAACAGCCAGGAAGGAAGTGGAACCCTTGATCCAGGAGTATGTGAGGAAACTGAATCTTACCTACAACAATTTGAGTGAGCTTAGGAGTAGCTCCTCCTTCAACTGAGCTTTCAGAGAAGACCAAAGTCCCAGCCAGCACCTTTATTGCAACCTTGTGAAAGGCCTAGAAGCAGAGACATTAAGCACAGATTTCTGGCCCACAAAATCCATGAGATAGCAAATGTTTGTTGTTTTAAGCAACTAAGTTTTGGAGTAATTTGCTATATAGCAAGAAATAGCTAATATAGTCCCTATGCAGCAGACCTGGATATGGCATAAGCCTTCTTGGAGGAGGTTGCCATAAACCCCACCATAGAGCCACCAGAACTTACACAGGACTGGGGAAACAGACTCTTGAAGGGCACAAACAGAACCTTGTGCACACCAGGACCCAGGAGAAAGAAGCAGTGACCCCACAAGGGACTGACCCAGACTTGACCATGAATGTCAAGGAGTCTCCAGCGGAGGCATGGGTCAGTGGTGGCCTGCGGCAGGGTTGGGGCACTGAGTGTAGCAGTGCCTGCATGGGACCTTTTAAAGAAAGTTGCCATTATTTTCATTACCTCCACCATAGTTTGGCCCCAGATAAATAATAGGGAGGGAACACAGCCCCACCCATCAACAGAAAATTGAATTAAAGATTTACTGAGTATGGCCCCGCCCATCAGAACAAGACCCAGTTTTCCCCTCAGTCAAGTCTCTCCCATCAGGAAGCTTCCATAAGCCTCTTATCCTTCTCCATCAGAGAGCAGACAGACTGAAAACCACAATCACAGAAAACTAACCAATATGATCACATGGACCACAGCCTTGTCTAACTCAATGAAACTATGAGCCATGCTGTGCAGGGCCAACCAAGACAGACAGGTCCTGATGGAGAGTTCTGACAGAATGTGGTCCACTGGAGAAGGTAATGACAAACCACTTCAGCATTCTTGCCTTGAGAACCTCATGAACAGTATGAAAAGGCAAAAAGATAGGACACTGAAAGATGAACTCCCCATGAACTCCCAACATGCTACTGGGGATCAGTGGAAAAATAACTCCAGAAAGAATGAAGAGACAGAGCCAAAGCAAAAACAACACCCAGTTGTGGATGTGACTGATGATGGAAGTAAAGTTTGATGCTGTAAAGAGCAATATTGCATAGGAACCTGGAACGTTATGTCCATCAGTCAAAGCAAACTGGAGCTGGCAAGAGTGAACAGTGAACTAAAATGGACTGGAATGGGTAAATTTAACTCAGATGACCATTATATTTACTGCTGTGGGCAGGAATCCCTTAGAAGAAATGGAGTAGCCATCATAGTCAACAAAATAATCTGAAATGCAGTACTTGGATGCAATCTCAAAAATGACAGAATGATCTGTATTTGTTTCCAAGGCAAACCATTCAATACCATAGTAATCCAAGTCTTTGCCCCGACCAGCAATGCTGAAGAAGCTGACATTGAATGATTCTATGAAGACCTACAAGACCTTCTAGAACTAACACCCAAAAAAGATATCCCTTTCATTATAGCAGACTGGAATGTAAAAGTAGGAAGTCAAGAAACACCTGGAGTAACAGGAAAATTTGGCCTGGAGTACAGAATGAAGCAGGGCAAAGGCTAACAGAGTTTTGCCAAGAGAACGCACTGGTCATAGCAAACACCCTTTTCCAACAACACAAGAGAAGACTCTACAAATGGACATGACCAGATGGTCAATACAGAAATCAGATTGATTATATTCTTTGCAGCCAAAGATGGAGAAGCTCTATACAGTCAGCAAAAACAAGACCAGGAGCTGACTGTGGCTCAGATCATGAACTCTTTATTGCCAAATTCAGACTTAAATTGAAGAAAGTGGGGAAAACCACTAAACCATTCTGGTATGACCTAAATCAAATCCCTTATGATTATACAGTGGAAGTGAGAAATATATTCAAGGGATTAGATCTGATAGACAGAGGGCCTGAAGAACTATGGACAAAGGTTTGTGACATTGTACAGGAGGCTGTAATCAAAACTATCCCCAAGAAAAAGAAATGCAAAAAAGTAAAATGGTTGTCTGAGGAGACCTTACAATAGCTGAGAAAAGAAGAGAATTGAAAGGCAAAGGAGGAAAGGAAAGATATACCCATTTGAATGCAGAGTTCCAAAGAATGGCAAGGAGAGATAAGAAAGCCTTCCTCAGTGATCAATGCAAACAAATAGAGGAAAACAACGGAATGGGAAAGACTAGAGATCTCTTCAAGGAAATTCGAGATACCAAAGAAACATTTCATGCAAAGATGGGCTCAATAAAGGACAGAAATAGTATGGACCTAACTGAAGTAGAAGATATTAAGAAGTGGCAAGAATACACAGAACTATACAAAAAAGATCTTCACAACCCAGTCACAATGGTGTGATCACTCACCTAGAGCCAGACATCCTGGAATGTGAAGTCAAGTGGGCCTTAGGAAGCATCACTACGAACAAAGCTAGTGGAAGTGATGGAATTCTAGTTGAGCTATTTCAAATCCTGAAAGATGATGCTGTGAAAGTGTTGCACTCAATATGCCAGCCAATTTGGAAACCGCAACAGTGGCCACAGGACTCGAAAAGGTCAGTTTTCATTCCAATCCCAAAGAAAGGCAATGCCAAAGAATGCTCAAACTACTGCACAATTGCACTCATCTCGCATGCTAGCAAAGTAATGCTCAAATTTCTCCAAGGCAGGCTTCAACAGTACATGAACTGTGAACTTTCAGATTTTCAAGCTGGATTTAGAAAAAGCAGAGGAACCAGAGATCATATCGCCACATCTGTTGGATCATCAAAAAAACAAGAGAGTTCCAGAAAAAAAACATCTACTTTTGCTTTATTGACTATGCCAAAGCTTTTGACTGTGTGGATCACCACCAACTGTGGATAATTCTTAAAGAGATAGGAATACCAGACCACCTGACCTGCCTCATGAGAAATCTATATGCAGGTCAGGAAGCAACAGTTAGAACTGGACATGGAACAACAGACTGGTTCCAAATCAGGAAAGGAGTATATCAACACTATATATTGTCACCCTGCTTATTTAATTTATATGCAGAGTACATCATGAGAAACACTGGGCTGGAAGAAGCACAAGCTGGCATCAAGATTGCCAGGAGAAATATCAATAACCTCAGATATGCAGATGACACGACCCTTATGGCAAAAATCAAAGAAGAACTAAAGAGCCTCTTGATGAAAGTGAAAGAGGAGAGTGAAAAGTTGGCTTAAAACTCAACATTCAGAAAACTAAAGTCATTGCATCTAGTCCCATCACTTTACGGCAAACAGAGGGGGAAGCAATGGAAACAATGACACACTTTATTTTCTTGGGCTCCAAAATCACTGCATATGGTAACTGCACCCATGAAATTAAAAGACACTTGCTCCTTGGAAGAAAACCTATGAGCAATCCAGACAGCATTCTAAAAAGCAGAGACATTACTTTGCCAACAAAGATCCATCTAGTCAAAGCTATGATTTTTCCAGTAGTCATGTATGGATGTGAGAGTTAGACCATAACAAAAGTTGAGCGCTAAAGAACTAATGCTTTTGAACTGTGTTGTTGGAGAAGACTCTTGAGAGACCCTTGGACAGCAAGGAGATCCAACCAATCCATCATGAGATTACGTCATGGAAAGGAAATCAGTCCTGAATATTCATTGGAAGGACTGATGCTGAAGCTGAAACTCCATAACTTTGGCCACCTGATGCAAAGAACTGACTCATTTGAAAAGACTGATGCTGGGAAAGATTGAAGGCAGGAGGAGAAGGGGACAACAGAGATTGAGATGGTTGGATGGCATCACCGACTCAATGAACATGAGCTTGAGTAAACTCCAGGAGTTGATGATGGACAGGGAGGCCTGGCATGCTGCAGTCCATGGGGTCGCAAAGGGTCAGACACGACTAAGTGACTGAACTGAACTGATATACAAATCTACTTTAACATTAATCACAGAGCACTGATGTAATATGGCTGTACAACGTATGGTATTATTTGTACCCCAAAGCTAGGCTTTCCATCTTTGTGATATTTTCCTAGGGTCTAGCAGTTCCTGGAATGTATTAGGTCCATGACTGTGATGTTTATGATTTGGAAGCTCTTTGTGGTAAGTAATTTAACCATAACAACAATAAGTATTTATTGTGTCCTTTTAGAAGAGGAAATGAGAGCACACTCCAGTATTCTTGTTTGGACAATCCCGTGGACAGAGGAGCCTGGCAGGCTACAGTCCATGGGGTCTCAGAGTCAGACATGACTGAGCAACTGAGCATGCACACACATTCAGTCCTTGCCTTTCAACGCAATTCATTAAATATTTTACAAGTATTATTTATCTGATCCTAATATTAAACCAGCTTAAAAAGAAAGAAACGGAGTCACAGAAAAGTCAGGTAACTTGTAACATGCCCAGCATCAAAAGCTAAAGGAGCCTAGCTGTAAAAACAGACAGTCTATGTAGAGTTCACATTCTCAACCACAAAGATTACATAGATATCTTATATTTCTAATATTATGTATCCTTTTTATACATCTTACATGTTTTTATTTCACACACATTCACCAGCACAATGCCTTGCATGTGTGCTTGTGCTAAGACACTTCGGTCGTGTCCAACTCTTTGCAATCCTGTGGGCTTTAGCCTGCCAAGCTCCTCTGTCCATGGGGATTCTCCAGGCAAGAATACTGTGATGGGTTGCATGCCCTCCTTCAGGGAATCTTCCTGACCCAGAGATGAACCTGAGTCTCTTACATCTCCTGCAGTGTCAGGTGGGTCCTTTACCACTAGCACCCCCTGTGAAGTCCCAATATCTTCCATAGAAAGGATCAATAAATATGAGTGAATGAAGAAATCAATACCGGAAATTTTCTGTTCTGGCTAAGTTTTTATCTTCTGAGCCAAGGAGACAAGCACATCAGCCACAGAGGAATTCTCTGACTGTTCCCTGAGGATCCATTATCATCTGTGATGATGTGAAATAGAGACCAGTGTTCCACAGAGACCCTTTCAATTCCCCATTCTATCTGAATGGAAAACTAGAGAAATGCTACATTTTTTCACTAGCCCTTATTTCTGCTTGTTTTCCATCCTGAGACCATTGCTTTAAATGAACTCATTCAGGAAAAATAAATAAATAAATAATGAATTATCTCTGAAAAAAGATGCAAGTGCCATGTAGCAATTTCATTGCATCATAGTTATAAGTCAAATCTGAAGTGGTGGAAATCACAAATCAAAAACTTTTGCTGTTACTGTTAGGGATGGGGACAGTTTCTCATAGACTGTAACAGATCAAATGATGTGTGCAACCTACGCATTCTGTTCTCAACCTTCTGGTTGCTGCTGCTACTGCTAAGTCGCTTCAGTAGTGCCCGACTCTGTGCAACCCCGTAGACAGCAGCCCACCAGGCTCGCCCATCCCTGGGATTCTCCAGGCAAGAATACTGGAGTGGGTTGCCATTTCTTTCTCCAATGCGTGAAAGTGAAGTCGCTCAGTCATGTCCAACTCATAGCAAGTCCATGGACTGCAGCCTACGAGGCTCCTCCGTCCATGGGATTTTCCAGGCCAAGAGTACTGGAGTGGGGTGCCATTGCCTTCTCCTTCATTCTGGTAGTCTGGGAAATTAAACTCCACCACAAGGAATTCATTTTCTGTTGCTCTTTTATCTGTGACCACTATGGTAAATTGGCTACTGCCTAAAATAATATATAGCTGTCTATGGGGTCACACAGAGTCGGACACGACTGAAGTGACTTAGCATAGCATAAAATAGTATTAGGGGCTTCCCTTGTAGCTCAGTTGGTAAAGAATCTGCTGCAGTGCAGGAGACCCGGGTTCCATCCCTGAGTTGGGAAGATCCCTTGGAGAAGGAAATGGCAACCTACTCCAGTATCCTTGCCTGGAAAATCTCATGGACAGAGGAGTCCAGTGGGTGCAGTCCATGGGGTCGCAAAGAGTCGGGCACGACTGAGCGAGTTCACTTTCACTTTTCACTTTCCTGCATTGGAGAAGGAAATGGCAACCCACTCCAGTGTTCTTGCCTGGAGAATCCCAGGGACGGGGGAGCCTGGTGGGCTGCCGTCTCTGGGGTTGCACAGAGTCAGACACGACTGAAACGACTTAGCAGCAGCAGCAGCAGCAGAGCAACTAACACTAAAATAGTATACACCTTGTTTTCAGTAGTTTAGTTTACCAAAGTATATGCAACTGTCAAAATTATAGAGAAATACCAAGTGAGTGATGGAAGCCTGGCTGTGTCATATGACAGTTTACTAGCCTTATTGCTTCTCTACGTGGACTAGGTCGGTGAGTTAAATCATAACGAGAGACAAAGTACCTGAAAACCTGACCCCACCAGTGCTTTAATTCTTTTTGTTTTGAGGTTTTTTAAAGATATCCAATTTAAACTACGCTACAGCTTTGCATTGCGCAGAAACAGAAATAAGACAGCAATGAATATTGGGAGCCTTCAAGGAATGAGCTTTCAGGGAACAGGACTCAGTTGTGCTGAGATTGGGATGATCAGCCTGGGAGGTATCTGGCCTCCAAATGAAGTGAGAAATGCAGAAATACTGTCATCTCTGCTTGACAGTTTTGTCTAGGAGAACATATCCAAAGCATGTGCAGAATCAGAATGAGACCTTACTGTCTAGAAGATGCTTGATTAAAATTAATGAAGGAAGAGTGTGGAAAAGTAAACACTTGTAAATAATACTTGAAATTATGATGGAAAATACTAAACTTTTGTTATTTAATATCTTCAGGCAAAGCACCATCAGGACTCTGGTAAAAGTAGGAAAACTGGAGAGAGCTATTTGGTAAGAGTTTTAAGTAGTGTTTCTCCTGAGGTTGATATATATTATGGAAAGTGCGGGCACTGACAAAATTCCAGGGTCTCACCATAAAGCCTGCACTTTCTGAAATATTTATAGTAATAACATTTTATCTGTAAAACTTTAATTGGGGACAGAATGAAAATATCCTGTTACTTGACACCTCTTCACATGTGACTCCTACAAAATTACTCAGTGGTTTTTTTCAGAGGCCCTCTGGGGAAACAAGATAGTTTTGCATGTAAAAGATTAGATATAGGCATAGAGGATATAGATGTAGACTAGTTTACATATATAAAAGGCATTAAATCAGTAAGTCAAGTAAGCAAACCCATCAAGATCAAACTGCTTAAATTTTATTACATTTCACAGCTTATTTTCATTCAGATATTATGAATAAAAGCAAATAAAATTCACTTTTTGAGGTTTAATGCTCTTTCATTTTCTGGAATGTACATAGAATTCACTTTAGTATGGTACTTCTTTTTTTGTTTGTTTTTTCTTCTTTCTTTTTTATTGTTTTGAATTATGAAAGTAACATCAGATCAGATCAGATCAGATCAGTCGCTCAGTCGTGTCCGACTCTTTTCGACTCCATGAATCGCAGCATGCCAGGCCTCCCTGTCCATCACCAACTACCGGAGTTCACTGAGACTCATGTCCATCGAGTCGGTGATGCCATCCAGCCATCTCATCCTCTGTCGTCCCCTTCTCCTCTTGCCCCCAATCCCTCCCAGCATCAGGGTCTTTTCCAATGAGTCAACTCTTTGCATGAGGTGGCCAAAGTACTGGAGTTTCAGCTTCAGCATCATTCCTTCCAAAGAAATCCCAGGGCTGATCTCCTTCAGAATGGACTGGTTGGATCTCCTTGCAGTCCAAGGGACTCTCAAGAGTCTTCTCCAACACCACAGTTCAAAAGCATCAATTCTTCAGCTCTCAGCCTTCTTCTCAGTCCAGCTCTCACATCCATACATGACCACAGGAAAAACCATAGCCTTGACTAGAAGGACCTTTGTTGGCAAAGTAATGTCTCTGCTTTTGAATATGCTATCTAGGTTGGTCATAACTTTCCTTCCAAGGAGTAAGAGTCTTTTAATTTCATGGCTGCAGTCACCATCTGCAGTGATTTTGGAGCCCCCCAAAATAAAGTCTGACACTGTTTCCACTGTTTCCCCATCTATTTCCCATGAAGTGATGGGACCGGATGCCATGATCTTCATTTTCTGAATGTTGAGCTTTAAGCCAACTTTTTCACTCTCCACTTTCACTTTCATCAAGAGGCTTTTGAGTTCCTCTTCACTTTCTGCCATAAGGGTGGTATCATCTGCATATCTGAGGTTATTGATATTTCTCCCGGCAATCTTGATTCCAGCTTGTGTTTCTTCCAGTCCAGCATTTCTCATGATGTACTCTGCATATAAGTTAAATAAACAGGGTGACAATATACAGCCTTGACGTATTCCTTTTCCTATTTGGAACCAGTCTGTTGTTCCATGTCCAGTTCTAACTGTTGCTTCCTGACCTGCATACAGATTTCTCAAGAGACAGATCAGGTGGTCTGGTATTCCCATCTCTTTCAGAATTTTCCACAGTTTATTGTGATCCACACAGTCAAAGGCTTTGGCATAGTCAAGAAAGCAGAAATAGATGTTTTTCTGGAACTCTCTTGCTTTTTCCATGATCCAGCAGATGTTGGCAATTTGATCTCTGGTTCCTCTGCCTTTTCTAAAACCAGCTTGAACATCAGGAAGTTCACGGTTCACATATTGCTGAAGCCTGGCTTGGAGAATTTTGAGCATTACTTTACTAGCATGTGAGATGAGTGCAGTTGTGCGGTAGTTTGAGCATCCTTTGGCATTGCCTTTCTTTGGAATTGGAATGAAAACTGACCTTTTCCAGTCCTGTGGCCACTGCTGAGTTTTCCAAATTTGCTGGCATATTGAGTGCAGCACTTTCACAGCAAAAGTCTTTCAGGATTTGGAATAGCTCAACTGAAATTCTATCACCTCCACTAGCTTTGTTGTTTGTAGTGACGCTTTCTAAGCCCACTTGACTTCACATTCCAGGATGTCTGGCTCTAGGTCAGTGATCACACCATCATGATTATCTGGGTCATGAAGCTCTTTTTTGTACAGTTCTTCTGTGTATTCTTGCCATCTCTTCTTAATATCTTCTGCTTCTGTTAGGTCCATACCATTTCTGTCCTTCATTGAGCCCATCTTTGCATGAAATGTTCCTTTGGTATCTCTGATTTTCTTGAAGAGATCTCTAGTCCTTCCCATTCTGTTGTTTTCCTCTATTTCTTTGCATTGATCACTGAAGAAGGCTTTCTTATCTCTTCTTGCTATTCTTTGGAACTCTGCATTCAGATGTTTATATCTTTCCTTTTCTCCTTTGCTTTTCACTTCTCTTCTTTTCACAGCTATTTGTAAGGCCTCCCCAGCTGTTTTGCTTTTTTGCATTTCTTTTCCATGGGGATGGTCTTGATCCCTGTCTCCTGTACAATGTCATGAACCTCATTCCATAGTTCATCAGGCACTCTGTCTATCAGATCTAGGCCCTTAAATCTATTTCTCACTTCCACTGTATAATCATAAGGGATTTGATTTAGGTCATACCAGAATGGTCTAGTGGTTTTCCCTACTTTCTTCAATTTAAGTCTGAATTTGCCAATAAGGAGTTCATGATCTGAGCCACAGTCAGCTCCTGGTCTTGTTTTTGCTGACTGTATAGAGCTTCTCCATCTTTGACTGCAAAGAATATAATCAATCTGATTTTGGTGTTGACAATCTGGTGATGTCCATGTATAGAGTCTTCTCTTGTGTTGTTGGAAGAGGGTGTTTGTTATGACCAGTGCATTTTCTTGGCAAAACTCTTTATTAGTCTTTGCCCTGCTTCATTCCGTATTCCAAGGCCAAATTTTCCTGTTACTCCAGGTGTTTCTTGACCTCCTACTTTTGCATTCCAGTCCCCTATAATGAAATGGACATCTTTGTTGGGTGTTAGTTCTAAAAGGTCTTGTAGGTCTTCATAGAACCATTCAACTTCAGCTTCTTCAGCGTTACTGGTTGGGGCATAGACTTGGATTACTGTGATATTGAATGGTTTGCCTTGGAAACGAACAGAGATCATTCTGTCGTTTTTGAGATTGCATCCAAGTACTGCATTTCGGACTCTTCTGTTGACCATGATGGCTACTCCATTTCTTCTGAGGCATTCCTGCCCACAGTAGTAGATATAATGGTCATCTGAGTTAAATTCACCCATTCCAGTCCATTTCAGTTCACTGATTCCTAGAATGTCGACATTCACTCTTGCCATCTCTTGTTTGACCACTTCCAATTTGCCTTGATTCATGGACCTGACATTCCAGGTTCCTATGCAATATTGCTCTTTACAGCATCGGACCTTGCTTCTATCACCAGTCACATCCACAGCTGGGTATTGTTTTTGCTTTGGCTCCATCCCTTCATTCTTTCTGGAGTTATTTCTCCACTGATCTCCAGTAGCATATTGGGCACCTACTGACCTGGGGAGTTCCTCTTTCAGTATCCTATCATTTTGCCTTTTCATACTGTTCATGGGGTTCTCAAGGCAAGAATACTGAAGTGGTTTACCATTCCCTTCTCCGGTGGACCACATTCTGTCAGATCTCTCCACCATGACCCGCCCATCTTAGGTTGCCCCATGGGCATGGCTTAGTTTCATTGAGTTAGACAAGGCTGTGGTCCTAGTGTGATTAGATTGACTAGTTTTCTGTGAGTATGGTTTCAGTGTGTTTGCCCTCTGATGCCCTCTCACAACACCTACCATCTTACTTGGGTTTCTCTTACCTTGGGCGTGGGGTATCTCTTCACGGCTGCTCCAGCAAAGTGCAGCCATTGCTCCTTACCTTGGACGAGGGGTATCTCCTCACCACCTCCCTTCCTGACCTTCAGCGAGGGATAGCTCCTCTAGGCCCTCCTGCACCCGCGCAGCCACGGCTCCTTGGACGTGGGTTTGGTCCTCCCGGCCACCGCCCCTGGCCTCCGGCATGGGGTTGCTCCTCCCGGCTGCCGCCTCTGGCCTCGGGCGTGGGGGCGTGGGGTAGCTCCTCCCGGCGGCTGCCCCTGACCTCGGATGCAGGGTAACTTCTCTCGTCACCACCCCTGACCTCGGACGCTGGGTATCTCCTCTCGGCTGCACCCCCCGACCTCGGACGCAGGGTACCTCCTCTCTGCGGTTCCTGCACCATCGCAGTCTGAAAGTAACATAACAGATACTTATCAAGGGACTTGGAAATTACAGAACAAAATTACATGTAGTTCCACTATATATGACAGTTATTTTTTAAGTAGATTAACTAAGAGTTTATAGTTGGAATTTTAATATCAAACTCTCAAAAATTAATAGAATGAATATACAGAAGAATATAGTAGACCTGAAAAGCACTATGAACCAATTCAACATAATTAAGATTTATACAATTTTCACACAATAGTAGGATACAAATTCTATTCAGGTTCCCATAGACTGTAATCCAGAAGACACTGGAACATATCTGGGAATGTAAAATAAGTTGCATAAATTTCATGATCTAAAAGTATTGCTGGAGAAGGAAATGTCAACCCACTCCAGTATTCTTGCCTGGAAAATCCCATGGACAGAGGAGCTTGGTGGTCTACAGTTCATGGGGTCACAAAGAGTCAGACAGGACTGAATGACTGAGCACGTGAAAGTATTGAAATAATACACAGTCTGTACTCACTGTGGAATTGTGTTAGAAATCACTATCAAAAGATATTTTAAAATAACCCAAGTATTTTCAAGTGCTGTGTGACATTTACCAAAAGACATCTTTGACTTAACCACTGAAAGCCTCAATAAAGTCAAAAGAATGAAAAAACACAGAGGGTGATTTCAGAGAAGAAAGCATTTAAATGAGAAATTGATAACAAAGATACTTTAAAAACGCCATGTATTTGGAAATTAGATGTTCACTTTTAAATGATAGGTGTATCTAAGAAGCCATAGAAAGGAAAATTAAAATGTATTTGTAACAGAATAAAAATGAAAAGAGAATTTATGAGAATTTCTTGTAGCTGAAGATGCTCAATGCAACTAAATACAATGTGGAATCTTGACTAAGGTATGAAAACAACTAATGGGCCCTAATATATATTACTTTGTGAAATTTGAACAAAATTACTACAGTGCTTCTTTATCAAGAGGTCTATACAGTCAGAACTATTCTCATAATAACACTAAAACTTTAACATGCAATGCATTCATCATTGCTCATGAATCAGTAAATGCACATTAAAATTTTTCTTAGTTTTAATTTCAATTATAGTAAATATTGATGAGATTTAAGAGTGTAAATGGATCAGGAGACCAAAAAATTTGAGTACCATGGCTTTAGGATAAAACTAATTTTTTCTTGAATAAGACACACATATACATGTGTATTTCTTTGTCACAACCTAGATGTCCATCAGCAGATGAATGCATAAGAAAGCTGTGGTACATATACACAATGGAGTATTGCTGCTGCTGCTGCTGCTGCTAAGTTGCTTCAGTTGTGTCTTACTCTGTGCAACCCCATAGACGGCAGCCCACTAGGCTCCTCGTCCCTGGGATTCTCCAAGCAAGAACACTGGAGTGGGTTGCCATTTCCTTCTCCAACGCAGGAAAGTGAAAAGTGCAAGTGAAGTCGCTCAGCCGTGTCCGACCCTCAGCGACCCCATGGACTGCAGCCCACCAGGCTCCTCTGTCCATGGGATTTTCCAGGCAAGAGTACTGGAGTGGGGTGCCACTGCCTTCTCCCAATGGAGTATTACTCAGCCATTAAAAAGAATACTTTTGAATCAGTTCTAATGAGGTGGATGAAACTGGTGCCAATTATACAGAGTGAAGTAAGCCAGAAAGAAAAACACCAATACAGTATACTAACACATATATATGGAATTTAGAAAGATGGTAACGATAACCCTATATGCGAGACAGCAAAAGAGACACAGATGTATAGAACAGTCTTTTGAACTCTGTGGGAGAGGGAGGGGGGGGATGATTTGGGAGAATGGCATTGAAACATGTATAATATCCTATAAGAAATGAATTGCCAGTCCAGATTCGATGCAGGATACAGGATGCTTGGGGCTGGTACACTGGGATGATCCAGAGGGATGGTACGGAGAGGGAGGAGGGAGGGGGGGTTCAGGATGGGGAGCACGTGTACACCCATGGCGGATTCATGTTGATGTATGGCAAAACCAATACAATATTGTAAAGTAATTAGCCTCCAATTAAAATAAATAAATTTAAATTTAGAAAAATTAAAACTTTTAACTCAAGGAAATGAGGTTGTATTTCACAAGGAAAAGTAGGGAGTGGAAAATTGACAGCTGTGTGTCATTTTAAACGACTACATCAGAGTAGCAGAGCTCATAAACACATATAATACAACTTTTACAGACATTTACATTTTCTTTAACACTGAAGAATTTATGCTTTTGAACTGCGGTGTTGGAGAAGACTCTTGAGAGTTCCTTGGACTGCAAGGAGATCCAACCAGTACATCCTAAAGGAGATCAGTCCTGGGTGTTCATTGGTAGGACTGATGTTGAAGCTGAAACTCCAATACTTTGGCCACCTGATGCGGAAAGCTGACTCATTTAAAAAGACCCTGATGCTGGGAAAGATTGAGGGCAGGAGGAGAAGGGAACAACAGAGGATGAGATGGTTGGATGGCATCACCGACTCAATGGAGTGGACTCCAGGAGTTGGTGATGGACAGGGAGGCCTGGCATGCTGTGGTTCATGGGGTTGCAAAGAGTTGGACACAACTGAGTGACTGAACTGAACTGAACATATTTTTAAAGTGGCAAAAATGAACACATTTATTAACATCCCTAAATCTATAGCCACTCCATTGCCCAAACAATAAGAAGTAAAGGTATGTTCTGTGCTGTGCTGAGCTGTGCTATGCTAAGTTGCTTCAGTTGTGTCCGACTCTCTGCAACTCTATGGACTATACTTCACTGGGCTCCTCTGTCCATGGGATTCTCCAAGCAAAATACTGGAGTGGGTAGCCATTTCCTTTTCCAGGGGACCTTCCCAGCCCAGGGATCAAGCCAGTGTCTCCTGTGTCTCCTGCATTGCAGGATTCTTTTTTTTTTTTTTTTAATTTATTTATTTTAATTGGAGGCTAATTACTTTACAATATTGTATTGGTTTTGCCATATATCAACATTACCACTGAGCCACCAGAGAAAGGTATATAAATTTTAAATTATGCTTAGTAACCAATGTTTAAGTATTTACTTAGAAATTATATGGGTATTCAATGACTACTCATTAATTAGCTCAATTTAATATCAATCCAAGGTTTTAAGCTAAGTATCATGAAAATTATCTCCAAGCTGACATATTACAGAACATAATGACTATTGAAGAAAAGTTTATCAGAATAATGATACAATTTATTTGAACACAAATTGCCATTTTTATAATCATGTTTAAGAAGTACTATGAGGTGTTAATGTCAGCATATTTGATCTGGATAAAATGTATACTTGTGTTATATTTAATACTGATAAATTGAAAAAGACATGGCTGTTTTATATTAAACCAAAATTATTAAACTAGGTTTATTTACCAAAGGTTTATCTTAATTAGGTGAACTTGCATCTTTAAAATGTATCTGAGTTAGCTTATATAAGAAAATATTTAAGTCTAGAACATTTAAAGTATTTGAAGTACAGTTTTCCTTTTTCTGGGAATTTAGGAGCATTTGATTTTTATTAACACTTATTTATCTAAACAAATCAATTAGAATAAAGCACTATCATATCAAGACTTTGTACCCTAATTTATTAATACTCTCATGCAATGAGTGATAAAGCCCTTTCTGAATTATAAGCACAAAGACAGAGTGTTTATAAATTCAGATCTACACTTTTGCCACAGGTTGAAAGCAAATATAGAAACACACAAAGTCATGGTCCAGATACTAAACAGCTGCTTTCCATTCCACTGGACACAATACTCTTAATTGACTTGAGCGCAAAACGGACAAATAGATAAAACAAACTAAAAAGACTAATAAACCAGACTCTCTGTCGTCCCTCATCCAACACAGTATAGAACTCTAACTCTATTATTCATTAGCCTATTTACAGAAATCATTGAATGGTCAGACCATGAAATCAAATCCTCAATCATTTGTCACCACTGGGGAATAACTGGCTGTAAGCAAACTAGAAACAAAAACAAAACAAAAATAACCTAGATGGTGGTGGTGGAGGGGGAATCAGAAAAGTTATCTGCTTAGGTTCACCTTAAAATCAATCAATAGATATTGAACTTACACCCCTGGGAACAAAGACAAGATATGCCTAAGTTTAAGTGACCTGTAAGGTACACTTTTCTGGCAATATATTTTCAGTTCAGTTCAGTTCAGTCGCTCAGTCGTGTTCGACTCTTTGCGACCCCATGAACTCAATATATTTTATGTGTCTCTATTAGGTAAATTCATCGGGCATCTGATAGATTATCTCCAAAACTATTTAAGGGCAATCATTCAAAAAACGATAAAATCATGTAAAAATGTAAAACAAAAGTGGGTCAAAGATTTCAATAACTCATTAATTAATGAGAGAACTAGTGAGATGTTGTAACTAGTTTCAAGGAGAATCCAGGGGGTGAAAGGGAAAGTAAAAGTGAAGTCGCTCAGTCATGTCCAAGTCTTTGGGACCGCATGGACTGTAGCCTACCAGGCTTCTCCGTCCATGGGATTTTCCAGGCAGTGGGTTGCTATTTCCTTGTCCAGGGGATTTTTCAGAACTAGGAATCGAACTGGGGTCTCCCACATTGCAGGCAGACGCTTTACCCTCTGAGCCACCAGGAAAGCTCATGGAGTAGATATACTGAAAAGGCATAATATAGCGTAACTATATCACAAATAGATGTAAACTGGCAAAATTGGTCAGTATTCACAGGGCAATATCAATACCATTGAAATTCTATGAGTAAGAATTATTTGCATTACCATCACTTTTCTACAGTGCACAGTATTGCAAAATAGGTCTCAGATGATGAAAGGTGAGATGACCCTAACCACTAGGCAACACTTCCAGTAATCTTTCTGATTCATTTCAAGTGTTAGTCACTCAGTCATGTCCAACTCTTCCTGAGCTGATGGACTGTAGCCTGCCAGGCTCCTCTGCCCATGGAATTCTCCAGGCAAGAATACTGGAGTGGGTAGCCTTTCCCTTCGCCAGGGCATCTTCCAAACCCAGGGATTGAACCCAGGTCTCCTGCATTGCAGGCAGATTCTTTACCATCTGAGCCACCAGAGTTCATTTCAAAATCTTTCACAATTTTCTCTACAAAAGGAGAGGTAAAGTCCTTTCTGAATTATAGATACAGATACACATAGAGTGCTTATAAATTCAGATCTACACTTTTGCCAAAGGTCAACAATAAACTTAGAAACACAAAACTATGGTCATAATACATTTGCCTCCTTTGACGGAACAGTTTTCTCTTCTGAACCCCAAACAATTCCCAACATAGAGGGATACTGGAAAGACCTGAAGAGATATATATGCAAGATGGCTAGTGCTGTTCTTTGCACTCTCATATTTCTATTTGCACTATTAATTGTGCATTAAATTTATCTATTAAATATAGCAATTTATTTGTGGAAACTTGAAAGTGAAATTTAAGAATGATTCTTAAGAGGGTGCTGTTACTTATACCATCTTCTATTTACATTTGTTGTTGTTCAGTCACTAAATCATATTCGACTCTTTACGACCCCATGGACCGCATCACACCAGGCTTCCCTGTGCTTCACTATCTTCCGGAGTTTGCTCAAACTCATATCCACTGAGTTAGTGATGCCATCCAACCGTCTCATCCTCTGTCGCCCCCTTCTAGTGGGCTACAGTCTGTGGGGTCACAAAGAGTTAGACATGACTGAGTGACTAACACTTTCATTTTCTATTTACATAAGTGATATTAAAAGTTGTGAATGTTTTCCAATGCACCACTTACTATGTTATTGATAATTAATTAGTACAACATTCAGAAATAGTAAGCCAATAAACTGCATTCAAACATTTAAAAATATATAAAATTCAAGAATTGTTTACTATGAGACATCATGTTGTCTAAACCTGTTATTGTATATATGAAATATTCAAAATTAGGTTTTATATGCTTTTTGCACAATATTTTCTTAATAAATAATTAGAATTTAAATACAAGATTTATTGGGTGTAGCATTTTTAGTTTATTCAGTAGGATAATGGTCTCTACTAAAATGCAGTTCTAATTTACACAGTTTATAATAGGGATAATAAGACTGTACTATTTGTTTATTCATTTAAATGGTCAAGGTACCAAAGCAGCCTTTGTAGAGTAACTAATTGCCAAAGTTTATTGGAACACTCAGGTTTTTCATAAACCTGAAAATGGTCATAATGAATTTCATTATTCTTGAGGGTAATGGTGATAGGAATTACTTTGTTTAATGTAACATAGGCAAAGCTCTATAGATCATTTCCTTTGTTTAGGAGAATATATTTTAACTTCAACAATCTATATATATGCTCATGTATGCTTCCTGAATACAGTGTATTTAGGGGTTTTGTTTTGTTAATTTTTAGTTTGTGGGGTGGTGATGGAAAAGGAAAGATAAGAAGAAATCTACATTTATTGAATTTCTAGTGACTAAAACTTTCTGTATTTAAAAGGGGACTATTCTTAAAATGTAGGTAATTCACGGAATTATACAATTTGCTTACACCTGCCTTAATTTAAGTGTGCTTCATGCAGCTTCATAACCCTAGAAATTACCTAACTGACAATAGTCTGTGGTTGTTTTTCTACCAAATGTACTCAAGATAGTCTCTAGTAATAAACTGAATTCAGTGGAGGAAATGTATCTTTATCTTAAATCTATATTCCAAGCAACACTGGCATAGTTTTTTAATAAAGGCAGCACACTGTTCTTTTTCTGTCTTCTTTAGGGAAGTAATGACTTCACTGCTTCCTTAAGTTACATATTAATATCACTAATTTACACATTAATTCTATGCTAGACACTGGTTTGGACACTGGTAAGTGGCTCATTGTAAGGTTACTTCTCTTGCAGTATTTACCATCTATTCAAGAAGCAAACAAGAATAAGTTATCAAGCAAATATATAGTTGTGATGAGAAATGTATATATATTTATATATATATATCATTTATAAGGAATGATACATATATATATATATATATGGAACTATATATCATTTTCAAATACCAAGATTCATCCTGTTTCAACAATTTAGGAATAAACCTGACCAAGGAGGTGAAAGACATATACATGGAAAACTATAAAACACTGGTAAAGGAAATTGAAGATGATTCAAAGAAATGGAAAGACATTTCATGCTCTTGGATTGGAAGAATTAATAATGTTAAAATGTCCACTCTACCCAAACCAATCAATAGATTTAAAATAATCCCTATCAAAATACCCATGACATTTTTCACAAAATTAGAACTAATAATCCTAATATAGAGAGAACATGAAAGACCCAAATTGTCAAAACAATCTTGAATAAAAAGGACAAAGCTGGAGGCATAACCATTCTGGACTTCAGACATTATTACAAAGCTATAGTAATCAAAACAGCGTGGTATTAGTATATACCATACAGATCAATGAAACAGAATAGAGAGCCCAGAAATAAACCCAGACATCTACAGTCAACTAATCTACAAAAAGAATGCAAGAACATAAAATGGAGAAAAGCCAGTCTCTTCCACAAGTGGTGCTGGGAAAGCTGGACAGGGACATGTAAATCAATGAAATTAGAAAATTACCTAACACCATATAAGAAAAATAAACTCAAAATGGTTTAAAGACCTAAATATAAAACATGACACCATTAAACTCCTAGAAGAAAACATAGGCAAAATATTCTCTGACATAAATCATAGCAATATATTCTTAGATTAATCTCTCAAGGTAAAAAAAGAAAGCAAAAATAAACAAGTTCAACCTAATCAAATTTAAAAGCTTTGCACAGCAAAGGAAACCATCAACAAAACAAGGAAACAACCAGCAGAATGGGAGAAGATATTTGCAAACTGATGAAACGGAAAGCCCCTTAAATGTCCGTGATGATGTAGTTTTCTACTGAAAAATGTGCAATCCTGACATATTAAGATTCAAAGGGAAGAAGAGAGAACTCTAAACCTAGTTACAAGCATACAAAAATCCCACAGCCATTGGGAAGGGGCGATGAAAGTATATATACCACAATGCTGTTGGTAGTCATATTAGGAGTAATATTTCCCTACTGATTTCAAAATATTTTAATGTTTACTTGTTTAAAGAGGAAAAAAAACAATTTCACAAGCCCTGCTCTTAGTCTCATGGGGAGCTGGAAATTTCACACAATTTATGCCACTGCCTTACTTGTATTTAAGTGGGGTTCTGTTTTGTTCCTCTACAAAAGCCATTGTCCTAAGACAATGCAGTATTTTAATGCTCTATCACTCTTGAATCTTATTTCACTCCTTCAATAATATTTGGAAATTACTTTGATTACCTTTCACTAAATGTGTCAATTCTTTGTTCTGAGAGAAATTGTCATGTGGCAGAAAAACAGGGCAGTTTTGCAAATAAGCCCAAAAAATGAATAGCTGTGAAGAGCCATATATTTGCTTTATCTTGTAATTCTGAGTCCTTATTTAACTATCCTGCACTTATTGATTACCAAATCATGGCATTCCATCAGAAGTAAACCTTTTCTTTGAATTTGACTTTTACTATAATTTCTAAGTCCATTTCACTTGCAATTTAAAGGCTTATTATTTTAATTGGTCACAGTCTGTCCACTACAGATATTACTGATTATCAAGATAATGACGATAAAGATGTTATAATTTTGAAGAAGTGACCTGGTTTTTTCTGCCACCTAACACATATCTCAACTGACTGTTACTAGGAAACATTAAGCATGGTAGAAATTTAACATATGCCTTTATACTCCACAGATAAGTGAATATAGTGATATAATTTGGGGGAAATAGTCTATTTTGAATTCAGCAATACATCTATGTAAAACATAACTGAGATTATCACTGGGTCCTTGACAAGGGTCTATTAATTACTATTGCCCTGTGAGTACTTTCTGTTATTGCTGTTCCCCTGCCCCAGGCTGCTCTGATTTATGAACAGCTTTTCATATTCACAAAGTGGTTCATGAATCACTCTGGCCCAACAGAAATGAATAAAAATGAGCCCATTTACACAACATTTGGTATATAGCTAATTACCTGAAAATGACTGCTTGGGATTGCACAGAGAAGAGTGTTATTAACATTCAGCACAAAGAGTACAAAACAGAGGGAGAAAAGAAAGCAGAATCAAAAAAATAAAAATATAAGAGGAGCAACAAGAATGCTGTTGACACAGTGTGAGTAAAGTAAAGTGTTAGCCGCTCAGTCATGTCTGACCCTTTGAACTGTAGCCAGCCAGGCTCCTCTCTTCATGGGGTTTCCTAGGCAAGAATACTGGAGTGGGTTGCCATTTCTTTCTTCAGGGGATCTTCCCTACCAAGGAATCGAACCTGTGTCTCCCACATTGCAGGCAGATTCTTTACCGTCTGCGCTACCAGGGAAACCTTCAAAGCAACACCAAAGAGTACCTAATGACATCATCCAAGAGAGGAATGGTTAACTAAACAGCAGTAGATGTAAAGGATAAATACAGTGTAAGTTCAACTTATTAAACAATATACTTAGAAAAAAGGAAATTACTAATCAGATTGTGGCAATGAGACTGTGGGTCATCTTTATTCTGTGTATAGTTTTCTGTGTTTTTCAGATGCCTTACTATATTGTTGTTTAATCACTCAGTCATGTCCAACTCTTTGCCACACCATGGATTATAGCCTATCAGGCTCCTCTGTCCATGGGATTTCCCAGGCAAAAGTACTGGAGTGGGTGGCCATTTCCTTCTCCAAGAGATCTTCCTGACCCAGGGATTGAACCCACATCTGTTGCTTGACAGGCCGATTCTTTACCACTGAGCCACCTGAAGTCTTTTATTTTACTATGACCCTGCATTAATCTTACAATGTACTTGTGTTAGTAATCTTACATATTATTGCTGTTGTCCAGTCACTAAGTCATGTCTGACTCTTAGAGACACCATGGACTGCAGCACACCAGGCTCCCCTGTCCTTCACTATCTCCTGGAATTTGCTCAAATTCTTGTCCATTGAGTTGGTGATGCTATCTAACCATCTCATCCTCTGCTGATCCCCTTCTCCTTTTGCCTTCAATCTTTCACAGCATCAGGGTCTTTTCCAATAAGTCATCTCTTTGCATCAGGTGTCCAAAGTACTGGAGCTATAGCTTCAGCATTAGTCCTTCCAATGAATCTCTTATAAGTATGTATGTATGTATTTAGAAGCATACAGTTTAAAAATAATAATGGGGCTTCCCTAGTGGCTCAGATGGTAAACAATCTGCCTGCAATGCACAAGACTCAGGTTTGATCCCTGGGTCAGGAAGAGTCCCTGGAGAATGGAATGGCTACTCACTCCAGTATTCTTGCCTGGAGAATTCCACAGACAGAGGAGCCTGGTTAGAGTTAACTGAGAGGTTATTATGTACCAAGCATTGAATTTGACTATTCATGTGATAACCCTCTTCTTCTTGCCTGTTCCATTCTATATTCACTTACATAATACCTCTGTTTGTGGAATACAACAAACTTAAGGCATCCAAAAGCTAACTAAACACACCAATCAAATAAGAGTAGGATTGAACCATCTCCTTCCTGAGTGATTTTCATGCTTTTGTGATAATGTATACATTTGTCTAAGGTGATATATTTGTATTTCTAGAAAAATGGCAGAGCTAGTAGTCCCAGTTGAGACATAAGCATGTTCTCCCCAGCTATTTCATTAAATCAATAGACAAAGGCTCTGCCTTCTATCTTCTGCTACCTGACAGTATTGAAAACAAACAACAAAAAATCGTGACAGCAGAAAGGTGCAGCTGGATATTTTTAAATGCTGTAACTTCCATGCTTACAGTATTGCCTGATTCCTACTAAGTCTTCTATCATTTTTATACCCATTATTGAGTGGCTAAAAGATGCCCTAAATTAGTGATAACTAAGTGAATACTAAAAATATATAGGAAGGTCAACTCTTAGTTGTTTTTTATGTTTTACCGCTTATGAGAGAAATTTTACTGAACCAATTGTTCTCTGCCTAGATTTATCTGGCCTGAATATAATAACTGGAAATATTATAAAATTTAGCTCCTGAGTCTAGAGTATCTGAATTTGAATCTCCTTTACAGACTGTGTCATCTTGGAAACATTTTCTAACCTCATCAGATATCAGTTTCCTTATCTTTGAAACTGGCATAAAATGGCACCAACATAATTTGGCTTTCATAAATAATAAATTAAAATAATGCTTATACGGTAGTCAGAATAACAGCACTCTAAAGAGGTCTATGTCCTAATTCTCAGGACCTGTAAATATGTTTCCTTAGATTTCAACAGGGATTTTGCAGATAGGATTAATATAAGGATTTTGAAACAGATTATCTTGGATTATCTGGAGTGAGCCCAACGTAATCACAAGAGTTCTTATACAAGGAAGGCAGGAGAGTCAGTGGGGAAGGAGATGTGAGGACAAAAGCAGACATTGAAATGATGGAGGAAGATCGAGGAAGGGGACTTGAGCCAAGGATGCAAAGCAGCCTCTAGAAGCTGGCAAAGGCAAGAAAATGGATTCTCCTGGAGAGCCTCTGGAAGGAACACAGCCCTACTGAAACCTTGATTTTAGAACTTCAGATCTCTAAAATGTAGAAGCATATATCTGTGCTGTTTTAAGCTACTAAATTTACAGTAACGTTGCAAGAGCAATAGGTAACGAATACAGTAAGTATGGTGCTTAGCACAGTCCTGTTGTGGAGGATTCTAACATAGTATTTTCTAAGATCACTCTGCCTCTTAAAATCTAAATAAAGGTAGTTTAAACACACAACCCATTACTTGTGGGAGTCCAACACCTTCTGCAGGGTTGCCGAGGCTTCCCAAAGGGCTTCCTGATTTGACCATCTCTGGCTTTGAAGTTCCAGTTTGGCTGAATTGATTTAATTTATAGAATACTGTTTCATGAATGTTATCAAGATATGGAATTAAGTCATTTTATAAGAATGAAAATAAAACATTTACATAAGACTTTACTTGGCTGGGAGGTATTGGGGGAAAGCTTTATTTAGGTAAATAGAGAAAAATTTTATTATAATAGCAATGTAAAAATCTTAAAGTTGAATACTGTCCTACAAAATGCTTTGCTACTCCATCATTTTGCTTTTCCACACCTAAATTCCTCATAAATCTCACAGCAGTTTACCTCCTTTTGTTTCTTTGTCATTCATGTCTTTTTTTCTCAAGATTTCACCTTTAAGCACCAAGGTATTTTCCTAAACATAATATCTTACCAAAAGCAAAATTTGGTGCCAGTTATGCAGATGGTGACTGCAGCCGTGAAATTAAGACACTTGCTCCTTGGAAGGAAAGTTATGACCAACCTAGATAGCATATTCAAAAGCAGAGACATTACTTTGCCAACAAAGGTCCGTCTAGTCAAGGCTATGGTTTTTCCTGTGGTCATGTATGGATGTGAGAGTTGGACTGTGAAAAAAGCTGAGCACTGAAAAATTGATGCTTTTGAACTGTGGTGTTGGAGAAGACTCTTGAGAGTCCCTTGGACTGCAAGGAGATCCAACTAGTCCATTCTAAAGGAGATCAGCCCTGGGATTTCTTTGGAAGGACTGATGCTGAAGCTGAAACTCCAGTACTTTGGCCACCTCATGTGAAGAGTTGACTCATTGGAAAAGACTCTGATGCTGGGAGGGATTGGGGGCAGGAGGAGAAGGGGACGACAGTGGATGAGATGGCTGGATGGCATCACTGACTCGATGGACGTGAGTCTCAGTGAACTCCGGGGGTTGGTGATGGACAGGGAGGCCTGGTGTGCTGCGATTCATGGGGTCGCAGAGTCGGACATGACTGAGAAACTGAACTGAACTGAACTGATGAAGATAACACATATTCTTTTCACCACTCAGTGTTAGCTACAGGAAAAAATCTATGCACACATTGGTCATGACTTAGGCTAACCCATCCATCATCTTTCATTGGTTTCTTTGGGTGATGAATCTAACATGGACTAAGGGTATAGCCTAGAGGCCAGAGGCAGCCATGGGACATTCTCCAAACAAACTTACAGAGGGATACTGATATCAATCTTACACTGCTACTCACTATCATTCTCAACAATCTTAGGAGTATAATTAGGGAATAGAATTTTCAGGCTTTTTTCCTCTCTACTTTTTCATATTCATTTTATATGTGCATGTTAAGTCACTTCAGTCATGTCTGACTCTTTGCAACCCTGTGGACTACAGCCGTCCAGGCTCCTCTGTCCGTGGGATTCTCCAGACAAGAATACTGGAGTAGGTTGCTATGCCCTCCTCCAGGGGATCTTCCCAACCCAGGGACTGAACCTGAGTCTCCAGCATCTCCTGCACTGGCAGGTGGGTTTTTTACCACTAGTGCCACCTGGGAAGCCTCCTTTTATATAGATTATGTTAAGTTGTACAGTTATGCTCTACAGAGATCATGTTTAAAACCTGGAGCTCCTCCCTATAAGATTGATGATTATAGGAAAATCTCAACATAATTCATTCATTTACTTAAGTCTCCATTCTTACTTGCAAAAATGCACACTCCATATGTATATATGTATACATGCTTGTGTGTGTGTGTGTGTGTGTGTGTGTGTGTGTAGCTAGGTTTTAAGCTACTTAAGAACCAGGACTTCCTGGATGTCTTATCAGCAATGAGAGTCATGCTGCTCTTGGACATCAAATATACATGAATTTTGATTACAGTGATTCTTGGGGTAAATGACCATGCAGCACACAAATTAATACATAAATACTATAGCAGCATGATTTCCCTTCATTCCAAAGTATCATGGGGCCATAGTTTCTAACTAACAGCCTATTATAGTGTTCTGACCTAACCTTCAAAATGTCAATAAATTGGATTATAATGTAAATCATTCTAAATGTCTTTGAAAGAAGACAGATGAATGTTATGCCATCATGAATCTGTATCTCTGGACAGTCTGAGTTCAGAAAAACAATCATTTGATACTTTTGCCTTTTGCTAGTTCTACCCTATTGTAATTTCATTTGCCGATAGCCAATAGTCATATCTTCACACACTGAGAATGAATGATTGCTGCTGCTGCTGCTGCTGCTAAGTCACTTCAGTCGTGTCCGACTCTGTGTGGCCCCATAGACGGCAGCCACCAGGCTCCTCCATCCATGGGATTTTCCAGGCAAGAGTACTGGAGTGGGGTGCCATTGCCTTCTCCGATGAATGATTGAGTGTGAACATTTAAAAAAAAATTCAAAAATGCTTCAATTTCGAAACCCTCAACCTATCCAGTTTTGTGATCTTTGGCACCTTAAACTCCATAGAAGATTGCTTCAGCCACAATGTTGGGAACATTTCCATGAGGATGTGTTAAGTAGTTGTAGAGGTGACTTAACCACTGCTGAGCAATTGCAAACAAATGGAAACATAGAGAACAGTCATTTTTCACGATGTTCATTGTTGCCTCACACCCAGAAGACAAGAGCCAAACAGCACTCTGCCCAACAAAATGACATCGTTTTGTTGATGCTCCTGAGAATTCTTGCTGAGTAATTTTTCTCACAAAGAGCTCAGGATAGTCAATTCACTTAGCCATATGTATTACAAAATCTAGAGATACCAAACTCTTAACTTAGCAGAGACTGACATTCTGTTGCATAAATTTCTATGGGTCACAACATGAATTTATGAGTACCTGCTTGTATAGGGGTCCCTGTCTGAGTTTTAGTAATTCCTCTCTTCTTAGTTGAGAGACCCTTTCTGGTCCCTGGTGACGATATTTGTGCCTAGCTTTCTTTCCTGTCCTTAACAATAATTTGAGGCGTGTTGGCACATAATCCAAGTTGAGCCAGTGAAATCCTCTTGAGAATTCAAAATTTGGAACATCTAGATTCGAAGAAGGATGTTGTTTCACTAATGTCAGTGCTCTGTAGAGGAAGTCAGGAATTTCGCACAGCTCGAGCTCTGGAAGTTGCCTTGATCGCCTCTTTCTGAATTGTAATGACTCAGTTCTCTTTGGTATCTTAATGGGATTTGGGGCAGGAGAAATGAACTCGCCCAAGCAATCACAGTTGAAAACTCATCAGGTTATAGGCAGAGTTCTGGTGTGGTATACAGATTTCCTATGTGATACCAAAAAAATTCTCATATTTATTGATTGCTGAATGGATTGATCATAACAGATAGCAATGGTCAATTCCATTATGCTTTCCAAAATCCATTTTTTGTCTTTTTTTAATCACTCACAACTGTAGTACCCAGAAGCATGAGACATGTTAATCATTTTATCGACAATGCTTTGTTGGCTTTTCAAATTGCTTTGTAAAACCTCCACAGCCTTACAATGTGTGAATCAGTGGTTCAGCATGTCCTGATGTTGGTATGATGTGGTAAACTAACCATATGACATGTCGAAAAATGATGTCAATTAAGTTAGAAAAGCTGACAAGGGGGTTCATGTAGAGTTCTTAAGTATCCCAAAAGTTGCTTTGTTCCACACGTATCTTAATTTTCTTTAAATATTATATTTATTTTAAACTATAAGCATGTACACTGTAATGGGTCCTATGCCACATTTTAATGCATTCAAGGCCATCATAATATCAACTTGTGCTGCCAGGTGAGTTTACGCGGAGCATGGAACACCAAGTACAGTTTCCATTTTTTTTTTAGTTGGAGGAAAATTTCTTTACAATATTGTGCTGGTTTCTGCATACACAAACTATATATATATATGCCCTCCCCCTTGAGCCTTCCTTCCCTTCCTCCCACCCCACCCGCTAGACCATCATCACAGAGCATTGGGCTGGGCTCCTTGTGATACACAGTAGCTTTGCACTCTGCTCTGCTAAGTCGCTTCAGTGGTGTCCAACTCTGTGCGACCCCAGAGACGGCAGCCCACCAGACTCCCCCGTCCCTGGGATTTTCCAGGCAAGAACACTGGAGTGGGTTGCCATTTCCTTCTCCAATACATGAAAGTGAAAAGTGAAAGGGAAGTCACTCAGTCATGTCCGACTCTTAGCGACCCCATGGACTACAGCCTACCAGGCTCCTCCATCCATGGGATTTTCCAGGCAAGAGTACTGGAGTGGGGTGCCATTGCCTTCTCCAATAGCTACCTGTTTTACACATGATAGTGGACACATGTCAATGCTACTTTCTCAGTTCATCCCACCCTCTCTCTCCTTTGAATCAGTTTCTAAATATCTATTAGAGATCAACCACCTATGAATGTATCTAAAACATCTGCAAAAGTGTCATTGATTATAGAGGTGATTACAAAGCAAATGGATATTTTTTCTCTGAATTCAGGGTAGCCCATGACTGGTCATGTAAGATTTTAGAGGCAAGTGTTTCTATATTTGTGAGGATTTTCTCAATACCACACAAATAAAATACAAAACAAAAATAACTGGCGCTGAGGAAGATTGAAGACCATAATTCTCATCATAATTCCTGCTTTCATGTGTGCTCACATTAAGATAGATGTCAACATTTGAACTTGTATAAGAAATCTGCATTAACAACATATGGCTTTCACTTATTTCATTTGTATTTTATATATTGAGGTTCTCTGTAAGTTTCCATTTTGTTAAAAGTCTCCCTAGAGGAAAAATGTTTGAAAGTACCATTGTAGCAGGGTTTTTCCACTGTGGCACTACTGACGTGTTGGAACAGATCATTGTGAATTGGGGAGGTTCTGCGCGCTGTAGGATATTCAGCTGCATCCCTGGTCGTACCCCCGCTAGACACCAGTGTCAACCCTCCACCCCAAGCCTGATAATCAGAGCTGCCTCCAGATGTTGTCAAATGTCCCCTGTTGGTAAAAACAATTCCTGGTTGAAAATAACTGGCTAAGTCATAGGATCATAAGGATGGCCGCACTTTAGTAATTCCTAGAAAACATTCGCATTGTCACAATCCTTTTTATTCATAAGCAGCAGTTAAACAAAGAATATGGTAGAGAGAGGATGTTTTTAAGTGCTTTTAAATATTTATTGTGCTGTCTTATTGGGGATGTTTGAAACACTTAGTGTTAGTTTTTCAGTTGTGTCCAACTCTCTGCAACCCCATATACTATCCCCTAGGCTCCTCTGTCCACGGAATTCTCCAAGCAAGAATACTGGAGTGGGTTGCCATTTCCTCCTCCAGGGGATCTTCCTGCCCCAGGGATCAAAGCCCGGTCATCTGCATTGCAGCCAGATTCTCTACCATCTGAGCCACTAGGGAAGCCTTCACTATGCAGACCAAAAAAAGAATGTGATGGAATTGTACTTTCAGACAATGAAAGCTATTCATGATATATTGTGAAATGAGAAAAATCAATCAAGTCACAAAATTATGGGAGCAGAAAGCAAAAAGTAATCTAGTAAAACCCTTTTATGTGCTAATTCTAGAATACATCCAATCTTTAAACTTTTATAAAACATTTGAAATTCTTTAAATTAAACTTTAAAATTCCTTTTATTCTTGCCTAATACTCAAATGGCACCCCACTCCTGTACTCTTGCCTGGAAAATCCCATGGATGGAGGAGCCTGGTGGGCTGCAGTCCATGGGGTCGCTAAGAGTTGGACATGACTGAGCGACTTCACTTTCACTTTCCACTTTCATGCATTGGAGAAGGAAATGGCAACCCACTCCAGTGTTCTTGCCTGGAGAATCCCAGGGACGGGGGAGCCTGGAGGGCTGCCGTCTCTGGGGTCGCACAGAGTCGGACACGACTGAAGCGACTTAGCAGACTTAGCAGCAATACTCAAATAAATCTGATTAACTGACCAACATCTTATCTAAGAGAGGCTTAAAAAGAGAATCTTCACTTTTAACTTTCACAAAGAAACCCAAAGAAAAATTAGGACGGTCTAAGGTTTATGCCTAATACTGTTTTTAGGAAGAAGGTGCCTGTTAGTTTAACACAAATCACCAAAACAATAACTTGCCTTGACAGCTTCACAAAACATAGGTATGAGAAGAACTTTGTCAAATTTACGTACACTGTTGATGAGCAGTAATGTTGCAAAATTTAAAATGCATATACCTTTTTTTCTAGAATTCCCTTTTCTACAATTCCCTTTCTAGAAATAGCCAGTCCCCATACTCAAGTATCACAGAGTATACCAGTATATTCAAAGCATCTTTATTTATAAAAGTAAATGATATTAAACAACATATATACCCACTAGAGGGTGATGAGGAAAATAAGTGATGGTATTTCCATACAACTCAATACATTGTAGTAAATTTTTTATAGAGGGCTTATTATTTGCTAATATAGAACCAAATCCAAGATGCGTCATCAATGTAAACATGCTAGGTTCAGAACAGGGTGTGCAGTACTCTTCTAACAAAGAAGTTCCCCCATAAGAAGATATAGCTGGACTTCTATTTATATTTGGGAATTTTCCAATACTGTAGCTCCTGGGCCTTAAGGTACAAAGGAAGCTTATTATTAAGTTCGAATTTTTAATTTTTAAAAAATCATTATTACACCTTATTTTGTGAAAGAGGACAAGGTAATTCACTTTTTTAAGAAAAGTATTTTGTCAATCCCAAAGTGATATCAAATGTTTGTGTGAGTGGACTAGCCGTAAGATTTAAGTTCCTCTCAAACACTCAGCACAGTCCGCGAAACCAGCCCAGCCATGAGATGCCGGGGTCCAGCCCCAGCTGATCCAGGGTATTCGAAGCAGGGACGGCGTCGGCGACCTATTTAATTATTTATTCATCAAAGATATAAAGAGTAATAGAATGAGGATAGCTCAGTAGGAAAATTCAGTGGAGAAAAGAGGCTGAGTAGTTTGGTTTACGCAGGGGACCAATAAAACTTCAAGACAAGAAGCTTGCACCACTTACGTAGGCCGCAGGCATCCTTCCGTTCTCCTGAAGGAGAGGAGACACTGAGGCCTCCCCGGTCGGATCTTAGAAGCCCAGGCAAAATTAGTAAGCTTGGTGGGTTCCGCGCTCCAGATGGAGACTCAACCAGAGAGAGAGAGAGAGAGAGAGACATGGGGAGACCAGTATTTTGTGAAACTGATCCCAATTCTTTATTTTCCATGGTCTACTTTTATACACTGAGATGTTATGCAAAAGTCACGCGGGGTCAGCAGTCCTGACTTTTATCAAAGTCAGGTGCTTCATACAAATGTATACAGAGGTCTTAGGGGTGTTACATCATCTTCTGGCCAGGGGGCCTGCTGACAATTTATGACCCTCTCCTTGTGACAGCGGTCAGTCAACCAGGACACTTATTTCTCCAGGGGTGATTATTCTTAAAACAGATGCCACCCAAATAAAGTTACATTCCTATAGGGTGAGGGTGTAGTGGGTTTTAATTAAGGAAAGAATTTACTTAGCCTAAGGTCTAACGTGATTAATATCAAAGGTTAATACTTATTTCTTCTATATATTCATTAATGTGTATAAGGGCAGGGGATATGGAAACTTAGCAACAAGCATTGGCTCAACAAATGAAAAACCCTTCACCAATACAATTTCTAATCAGCCCATTATACTTATGGTTTTCTAACTTTTCTAAGGAACCTGTTTTTAGAAGGTTTAAAGCATCTCGTGCCTCTCACAGTTGGGAGGCTGTGAGCAATCACATGTGGCCGGACAAGCCTGTCAGGCAGGCTAGAGAACCTTCAGAGGAGTTTGTAGGTTGAAACATTCCTATCACACCCAGGAATTATTATTAACTGGAGCTCTAAGTTAACTCCTTCTCCAAAAGAGGTGGTGGGGGACAGCCCCCCCATAAAGTCAGAGGTGTAGGTGAGAGCACAAAGTCGTAAAGTAGGCAGGCTCTGGTCATGGGGGTAGATGCTCGAGGATTTCCAGGGGGACTCCTGAGGCTCGATCCCACCTTTGCGTATGTCGAGCCTCCTTCCTCATGACCTTTGCCACGGGCGGAGTACCTCACTCTGGCCCCCAACAATGAGAACATGGAGGGATCATGGAAGCCAGGTAGGATATCTAGAGTCAGGGTCCCTGGGTTTGCATAAATACATAAGCCAAACTGTAGTTGGTAGATAGGGTGTAAGCACTAGGATAGTATTTCTTTACTGGCTATATGCTATGGGCCAGGGACTCAGAGATGAATCTAACAACTCTCTCTAATAGTGGGGAGTGCAAGGCATTAAAAGTCATGAAGGACAAATTTTGTTGTTTTTGTTGCTTTTGCTGTTTTATCATTAGGCTGTAGCAGGAGAGGGAGGTAGGCTTTGATGCATAACGTAGATAGATATTCTCCTCCTTGTAAAGCCAGCCTTGCGGCAGATATTGACAAAGACATTGCTAGGATGCTAGTGAATATAGGAAGGGCTGTGGGATAATTTACAGCGATAATAACGGCCATCCTTCACGGGGCACTTACTAAGTATGAAGCACTGGGTTAACAGTTTCATACCCATTATCTCTTTTAATCTTCACAGCCATTCTATGCAGTAGGTGTTTTGATTGATGGGTGGACTGAGGCTCCTGGAGATATATTAACTAGCCCAACCTCACATGGCTAGTGAGCAGTAAAGAAAGACTCAAATTCAATCTGCCTGTCTTCAATTTTTATCTTTTATTTACTTTTATTATTTTAGATCATTTTAGTATGTTTCTTTTTTTAATTTTTTAATTGGAGGATAATTGCTTTACAATGTTGTGTTGGTTTCTGCCGTTCAACAACACAAATCAGTCATAACTATATATCTCCTGCCTCTTGAGCCTCCCTCCCATCCCATCCTCATCCTACCCCTCTAGGTTGTGATAAAGCACCAGGCTGGGCTCCCTGTGTTATATACAAACTTCTACTAGCATATATTGGAGAAGGCAATGGCATCCCACTCCAGTATTCTTGTGTGGAAAATACATATGAAATCTAGAAAAATGGTACTGAGGAACCTATCCCAGGGAATGAATGGAGATGCAGATTTAGAGAATGGAGTTTTGGATACAGAATGGGAGAGAGAGAGTGGAACAAATTTAGAAAGTATCATTGCCTGTCTTTAATATTTTTAATCGCAAAGCTTTGATGCCATCTAGTAGGCATGATTCAGGGCTAGAAAGCCTGGAAATGAGAGTCACCATCTTTACAATGTTCTTTTCTCTCTCTCACCCTGACAGGATCACAACCACAGCTGCGTGCATGATGGATCTACGAAGATATCCTCTGGATGAACAAAACTGCACCCTGGAGATTGAAAGTTGTGAGTTAACTTGGACAGGGGGACAAAAAAAGAGGGATGTTTGCTTGACCTAATTAAGTGCAAACTCGTACTGAGTAATTGGCACTGGGATATTTTCAGCTATACTACCCTGCCAACTTTTCAAAGGGTTCACAGTCTAGTAACATTTTCCTCTGTATTGGCAGTTATCTTTTTGAATCATTAAGGAAAGTCCACTCCTTTTAGCTGGACAATTTATAATTTCATGCTTTCTCCTTCTCAAAATCAAGTTTTTTCCAAGACCTTCCAATACCCAAGCTGCATTAAGAGGAGGGAAATATTTAGTTTTAAAACACTTTTTGAGATTGTCTTTGGTTCTATAGTCTGTCTTTCTGAAGGACTGTAAATTGTTGTCTAGGAAAACACTATGGTAAAGTCTTTCTTCATGGAAGAATGAGATGATAAATGGTATTGTCTATTTCTCATCTTGTGGCTTATAGTGTAGGTTTGTCCTCTTGGGCTGTTTTTCACTGATTAACAATTAGAATTTTTTAGTCACTAAGAGTTAATCTGATTGATTATCTTTGTTTCATTGTTTCCCAGTCATCAACATGCAGACATTTGATTCCATTTGTTGTGAATACAAGGCCAAGGCCATTTCCTGGTTTTCAGGGACAGGGAAAGTGCAGTAGGTAATTCAGAGCATTGTAATACAACTTAATGTAATTTAAGAATAGACAGATATTTATTTAGATCATTTAAAATGCTTTCCAAATCTAAACTTCAAAATGGTAAAGAAAAATGGGAAAATTCCAGGTGATCCTCTAGTATTATTGAACAATAAATGTATTCCCCATTGTCTATTGAGTAATTAAATTCATTTTCTAGTTTTACTGAATACAAACATAGAACTAGATAAAGAATGCTTATGTAGATATAGATTCAGATATAAATATTGATCTATTACCCCTAGAACCTGGAATGAATAACATTCATCAGCTATTCTTTAATTAATATTCTAATTTTAAAATATATTATATAAATATGTTGGCTGAAAGGTATTAATATATGAAAGTATTAATAGTGACTTTTGGTTTAAATGCCAATGACAAGCAAATTCAAACTATAGGAATGAAATATAAACCCAGTCATTTGTTATTGGCTAATAATGTTTTACAAATAAGACAGAACTTTAGCTAAGCAAGTACACCGTTAGCTGTTAGAACTGACATGGAAAGAGAAAGATGCTCATTTATATAGGTAGCCTTTTACCCTCAGTCTCCTTCCACTGATTGTGATTTTTTTACCTTTGCTTCTGTTGGATCACATTAGGATATGACAATCTGTTAAAATTCTAACATGTTTACAGCATGCACTTAAAAAAGCAATGAATTTTGACAAGTACTGGAATTGATTCTGTGGATAAATTGCAAGTGCTAAAGTTATCAACATTCTCTCCCCCAAAATATTTTATTTTATAATGCATATTGTGTCTTTCTATTATTACAAGTTTACATTTTTCTTTAAGTAGGCAATTTCTTTTATTCCTATTTAGAAAATAGATTACTTTTAGGACCATTTATTATATCATACAATGAGCCAAACCAAAACTATAAATGAGGCAGAATTAACCATAACTTTTGTGGGGCAAGGATTGGGGAGGCCCAAACAATCAGAGAGTCCAAAGTTATCGTAAGACATGATGTCAGGCAATAAGTAGTGATCCAGGCATATGATAATCATTGAGGCAACTCAGTAAGATGCAATCAGTTGTCTGGGTAGATGGATGAGTCATGGTAACTGGGACCCTAAAATCAGTTAATATATAGGACTGTATGGAATTACCATCATCAAAAAAAATCTACAAAGAATAAATGCTAAAGAAGATGTAGAGAAAAAGGAACCTTCCTACACTGTTGGTGGGAATGTAAAGCGATACAGCCATTTGGAGAACAGTATGAAGATTCCTTAAAAAACTAGGAATAATCTACCATATGACCCAGCAACACCACTACTGGGCATATATACCCTGAGAAAACCAAATCAAAAAAGACATATGTGCCCCAATGTTCATAGCAGCACTATTTACAATAGCCAGGACATGCAAGCAACCTAGATGTCTCTTGAGAGATGAATGGATAAAGAAGATGTAGTACATATATATGGAATTATATACATATATACTCAGCCATAAAAAGAATGAATTTGAATCAGTTCTAGTGAGGTGGAAGAACCTAGAGCCTGTTATACAGAGTGAAGTAAGTCAGAAAAAGAAAAACAAATACAGAATATTAAAGCATATATATGAAATCTAAAAAAATAGTATTGATGGACCTATTTACAAGGAAGGAATGGAGATGCAGATGTAGAGAACAGACTTATGGACACAGTGGGGGAGGGAGAGAGTGGGACCAATGGAGAAAATAGCATCAACATATATATACTGTCAAGTGTAAGATGGAGAGCTTGTGAGAAGTTGCTGTGTAGCACAGGGAGCCCAGTCTAGTACTCTGTGACAATGTGGAGGGATGGGATGTGGGAAGGGGAGGGAGGCTAGGGAAGGTGGGCTAGGTGTATATAATTATGGCTGATTTGCATTGTTGTAGGGCAGAAACCCAGCTTCCCAGGTGGTGCTAGTGGTAAAGAGCCCGTCTGCCAATGCAGGAGACGTAAGAGGCAGGTTCGATCCGTTGGTAGGGAAGATCCTCTGGAGGAGGGCATAGTAACCCACTCCAGTATTCTCACCTGGAGAATCCCATGGACAGAGAAGCCTGATGGACTACCGTCCATAGGGTCTCAAGGAGCCGGACACAACTGAAGCAACTTAGCAGGCATGATGGCAGAAACCAACACAACTTTGTAAACAAATTTTTAATATTTAAATTAAAAATAGAAAAAAAAATACAAACAGAGTCACAGATGTTAAAAAAATAACTTAAGCTTACCAAGGGCAAAAGAGGGTTAGGGATAAATTGAGAGACTGGGATTGACATATACACACTACTATATGTAAAATAGATAACTAATAAGGACCTGCTGTATAGCACAAGGAACTCTGGTCAATACTCTGCAATGACCTTTATGGAGAAGGAATCGTAAAAAAAAAGAGTAGATATATGTATATGTATAACTGATTCACTTTGCTGTACAGTAGAAGCTAAGTCAACATTGTAAATCAATTATATTTCAATAAATTAAATATACACATACATGATCATGTGGGCAGACTATGACCATCATAAAGTGATCCAACAGCAGATCATAGAACTCTAGTCCCTGAAGAATCTAAAGCAAAGAAGTAATTCAGTCAGTAAGAATTTGTGTAATGAGGAGTCTATGAAGTCAGGAACTCGGGAGAAAGGGAAAAAACCAGGGAACTGCATTCTGTTTGCCAGGCAAAAGCTAGGCATTAATCTAACACCTCTGTAGCAGAAGATAGACCTATTATCTTAATGAATAAAGGTCTATCTCTAACAACATTTGAGAGATAATGTGAGTTTCAGAGAAGTCAAATAACTTCCCCAGGGCCATAAGGCAAGGATAGTGGTGAAGTGGAAATTCAAACCCAGGAAATTCAAAACCCAGAATTTGAAATAGAATTCAAATTCTATTTCTCTATAATAGAATCCTGCAATTAACAGGTGAGCAAGGAAGCAGAACATCAATGATTAGACATATCGCACCAGTCAGAACCACTCTCAGTTAGGTTGAGGGTGCTAAATCAACCAAAGACGGGTTGAAATTATCCCTGATAAAAGTTGATTCCAGAAGCTGAAACAGAATTTAGCTCTTTGGTCAAGGGTCAAATGATTGCAACTGTGGAGAAAGCATAGTCTGTGGAAACAGGAAACAAGTACTCCAGGTTCCATTGGTGTTGCCCCCCCAAAAAACTAAAAGCCTCAAATGACAACATTGCTTAGCTCCAAAACTTTCCTTGAAATGTATCTCTTCTTAACAATAGATAAACCAATATAAAGTGAAAGTGATGTCGCTCAGTCATGTCCAACTCTTTGTGATCTCATGGACTGTAGTCTACCAGGCTTCTCTGTCCATGGGATTTTCCAGGCAAGTGTACTGGAGTGGGTTGCCATTTCCTTCTCCAGGGGATATTCTTGACCCAGGGATCGAACCCAGGTTTCCTGCGTTGCAGGCAGACACTTTACCCTCTGAGCCACCAGGGAAGCATCAGGAAACCAATATAAAGAGATCTTAAATCTTAAGAGGAATAACTCCCAGCGACAAGGTAACATATGGCAATAATAGAGAGTCCAAATGAGCTTTGCTTGTTCCTGACATAAGTACATAATCAATATATGCTAAGCGTTAATAAATACTGAATCTATTATATATTTTTAACTCTTCAAGAAGAAATATGTGCTGCATTATTTACTGAAACAGATCTCTCTGAATTGTCATTTTATGACGACCATAACTGAGTTTTATTTTTTTTAATGTAACATTGTGTTTATTAAATCATTAATTAGTATCTATGATAATGATTCCTTATATTCTTAGACATCCAATACATTATTCATTTCTCCTTTGCCTGATATATGGGAAAAAACAGAGGGACAAGTTTTTATGTAGTGACTTATAGGAAAAATAGATTCTTCATTAAGATAATAGGTGAATGTTAAATGGAGGCATTGTTGCTTCACTGTCTGTTTTTCCTGATAGTTTGTTAAGCTTCTTTACTGTTCCTTTTTTTTTAACAATGTCTTCATGTGAAGTTGAGGGTATAATGAGTGTGAATTTCAGTATCTTTACTGGATATATCAATACCTTAAGTGGAAGTTCAGCTCATAATAATTTATGTGGCCTCTTGTACTTAACTTTTCATATGGGTTAGTGCATCATGAAGCTAAGTAAAGAATTAATAATTCCCTCTTAGAAGTCACAAGTGATTTGTTTTGCTTATTAAAAGTAAGTCTACTGCTAGAAAATTGGGATACTTAAGTTATTGGTCCCTAAAAATCTTTCCCTGAATATTAAAATCTACTTATTTTATGTCAGCTTCTTTGACAAATCATTTTCTGTTATCTTTAGTTTTCTTCACTTCTCAATATGTTCCATTTATTCATTCACTCACTGTATTACAAAAGGTGTGATCAGGACTACTAACACAGATTAAACCATTCAGTTTGAAGCTTCTACTTGCCAAAATAAATCACTGCAGATGGTGACTGCAGTCTTGAAATTAAAAGACGCTGCTTACTCCTTGGAAGAAAAGCTTATGACAAACCTGCTGCTGCTACTGCTGCTGCTAAGACACTTCAGTCGTGTCCGACTCTGTGCGACCCCATAGACGGCAGCCCACCAGGCTCCCCCGTCCCTGGGATTCTCCAGGCAAGAACACTGGAGTGGGTTGCCATTTCCTTCTCCAATGCATGAAAGTGAAAAGTGAAAGTGAAGTCGCTCAGTCGTTCTGACTCTAGTGACCCCATGGACTGCAGCCCACCAGGCTCCTCCATCCATGGGATTTTCCAGGCAAGGGTACTGGAGTGGGGTGCCATTGCCTTCTCCAATGACAAACCTAGACAGCATATTAAAAAGCAGAGACATCACTTTGCCAACAAAGGTTCATGTAGTCAAAACTATGGTTTTCCCAGTAGTCATGTACGGATGTGAGAGTTGGACTGAAAAGAAAGCTGAGCACCAAGAACTGATGCTTTCGAGTTGTGGTGCTAGAGAAAACTCTTGAGAGTCCCTTGGACAGCAAGATCACACCAATCAATCCTAAAGGAAATCAACCCTGAATATTCACTGAAAGGACTGTTAGTGAAGCTGAAGCTCCAATACTTGGGCCACCTAATGCAAAGAGTTGACTCAATGGAAAAGACCCTAGTGCTGGGAAAGATTGAGGGTAAGAGGAGAAGTGGGCAGTTATCATCTCATGTACATTAATTTGAGCAATCTCCAGGAGATAGTGAAGCGCAGGGAAACCTGATGTGCTGGAGTCCATGGGGTTGCAAAAAGTCAGGCACAACTTAGCAACTGAACAACAAAAATGCTGCTTGCTTCTGATATTTCAGGGCCTTAAGCTAGAAGAAGCCCAGACTTTCGGACAAAGAAACAAATAACCTAGCTATAGATCTTGTATTCTCTAGCTTATGGTCTTGTAGTCATAACTGAGCTTTAAAGTGATTACAAATGAAAGGGTCTAGTGTCAGTTGGGGAACATGATTGATAAAGTAGACATTTCACCAATGTAAGATTGAATTAATCATACTTTTATGACTAATAGAGCAGAAATTTTACCTACCTTACAACATTTACTAGTTTGTATTTTCTTCCATTACAATCTCAAAGATGAGGAAATGTTTTCCTTGGTTAGGTCCTTTGAGACAAATTAAAGATGTTTTGTTTTTCTTTAATGTCATCTAATCGAGTAAAATTAGGAAAGCCATAAAGCCTTGTTAAATTTAAATTTTATTTGAACTTGGAGCACATTAATGAGCTTATAGCCCTGGAATGCTTCATAGCCCTGGGATGCTACAAAATGAGTTAATGGCACATGGAAAAAAATCAAAGAATTTAGTATTAGGAGGATTTGGAATTTGAAATCAATAAAGCTATCACATGAAGGTTTGAAGCCACATGGAAATATAGAAAGGCTTTGGGACAACAGTCATGAAGGTGTCTAATGCCTTTTGGAATATATTTTTGGCAACAACTGTTGAAGAAAATCAACCCTAATCCTACCCTCTCTCTGTCAGCAAATAGTGCCAACTCTCACTACCTGCCCTCCCACCCCAAATAGAAGCCATTTTGGGTCTGAAATCTCCCAGCAGACTCACCCCTTTTTCTAAATGTCCTTATATCCTCACCATTATAAGTTAGTCCCCTGTATTTAAGAGGAAGAGGTATTCCTTTCTTTTACAGACTGATCCTGGCCCCTGTGCTCAGGACTTTCATTTCTTTCTTCCTCCTCTGGTAAATGATTTTCTCAAGTTAATACACACCTCCACCCCTGATTTTTCAGCTCCTCTGTCTCACACTGTCTGCTACCTTTTTTTTCACAGTTTAAAAAACAAGCTGAAAACTCACAAAACATGGCTACTCTACTTCACCACTCCCCTTAAGCTTTTCCCAATCTCTGACTTCCTTTTTCTCAAAACTACTTGAAAGAATGCTACAAAATGCTTGTAGATACTTCCCTGGTGGCTCAGATAGTAAAGCGTCTGTCTACAATGCGGGAGACCTGGGTCCAATCCCTAGGTCTGGAAGATCCCCTGGAGAAGGAAATGGCAACCCACTCCAGTACTATTGCCTGGAAAATCCCATAGATGGAGGAACCTGGTAGGCTACAGTCCATGCAAAGAGTCAGACCCGACTGAGCGACTTCACTTCACTTCACTTGAAAGAATGGTCTATGTCTGTTAAGATAAGGTCCTTTATTGAGCCCATCTTTGCATGAAATGTTCCCTTGGTATGTCGAATTTTCTTGAAGAGATCTCTAGTCTTTCACATTCTATTATTTTCCTCTACTTCTTTGCGCTGATCACTGAGGAAGGCTTTCTTATCTCTCCTTGCTATTCTTTGGAACTCTGCATTCAAATGGGTTTATCTTTTCTTTTCTCCTTTGCTTTTTTCCCTGAACTTTAGACTGAGACTTTCAATTGTAAACTTGATATTTCCACCTAGAAGTCTATTTAGAATGTCTAAAAACTTTTCTGGGCTCTACCTGATGCTGTCCTCAATTCAGCAGATGGCAAGTCCATGCTTCCATTTTCTTAGAATTTTGATTCAGAGAAGACCATTTACTTATAAGGGTAGATCTTTACTGTCTTAGAAAGAACGTTCCACAAAAAAGATGCTTCTCCTGTGAATTCTTTGGGGCTGATGTGTAAGTCTCAGGGCTGGTGTTCTGTGTTATCTTTGTCATGTTTAAACCTTCTGTGTGCATTCATGCCTCCAGGTGTACTCAACATACTGCTCACCCTGACCCAGGTGGACTGCTTTTTTCATGGTCTAAATTTTGGCAAGTGAGTGTAGTATCTGAGACATCCTGTCTCAGCCCTCTTTTGCTTTATATCCTAGCACTTCTAGTCTTAGTAGTACTAGTAATCATTATAGTATTCAGTTATTATTATCCTTTGATTATTATTATAGTTCAGCCCCAAGTGGAACAAAATATGGAATTTTAAATAGTGTATATGCATAAAATTCACTTCAAAGTAAAATTTTAAGAAGAGTAACTATGACCAGGTATCACAGTAGCAGAAGGATACTTCTTCCTAAACTTCATGTGACCTAGGAAGAAAATTTAATTTTATTATAATTCCACACACTGGTTAGGAAACTGAAAATTTACCAAACTCAGGCTTGACCCTCTGATTATGCTATTAAAGTTTTGAAGTAAACAATCAGTAGGACAATTGGAAGAGTATTATTTTACATTTCTCTGGGGAGACACTTTCTAAAACTTCCCCTCTACAGTCAGGTGAAAATTATGCAAAATATCTTCCTGCTAAAACCAACGTACTGTTTTGGCATATAGAGCACGTAAAAATTCAAAGAGGAAGAGAAAAAATAATGGCAGCACCAGTGAGAATAGGATATTAAATGTAAAAAGAAACCTGTGTAACTCAGTAAATGGACAGTGCATGAATGCAGATGACCTAAGAACGCATCACCGTGGCAGTCAGGATGAAGGAAGGTGATGAAGGGGTGACACTGAGGACCTAGATAATGGCTCAGACTTTGAAATGAATGATTCACAAAGAGCTATTACTGATCCCTAATGAAGAGGCTATGTTACCTAAAATGAGAACTCTGCAAGGAAAACACCTTTTTGAGCTGTAAAAATATGCCTAATTGGCTAAAGATGTACTTTTTTTATTGATACTAATTACAGAGAAGGCAATGGCACCCCACTCCAGTACTCTTGCCTGGAAAATCCCATGGACGGAGGAGCCTGGAAGGCTGTGGTCCATGGGGTTGCTGAGGGTCGGACACGACTGAGCAATTTCACTTTCACTTTTCACTTTCATGCATTGGAGAAGGAAATGGCAACCCACTCCAGTGTTCTTGCCTGGAGAATCCCAGGGACGGGGGAGCCTGGTGGGCTGCCGTCTCTGGGGTCACACAGAGTCGGACACGACTGAAGCGACTTAGCAGCAGCATGTAGAAAGGCGCCCTCATCAGTCCATCAAGGAAGACACAAAAAGGTAGGTCTTAAATTAAGGTCATGGTGAGGATCAGAGTGCAAGTCCTTATACCTCCTTTTTCTTGAGATGAAGTTAGACCTTCAGCACATCATAAAAGATAATCAGTTATGACCCCGAATCATCAGAAAAGAATAAATGATTTTAGAACTCTCTACTGGGAAAGGTTTGCATTAAAATAATTAAAATAAAGTCTAGCAAACTTGGGTTCCTCAGAATGACTGGTTAAATCTCAGATCTCTAGACAGTGAAGGCATAACTATATGCTCCTTCCATGAAAACCTCTAGTTTGCAGAAATGAAAATCAAATAGAATAATTTTCATCATTTTTTCCTTCATTAAAGTTAAATCCTAAGTAAAAAAAAATATATTCAACAAATTTTGTTTTTAATGTGGGCTTAAAAGTACTAATGACCTATATTACATCTGGAAATCTTCCATATATTAAAGAGTAAGCCAGGAATGTTACATGCCGGGTGACTACCAGCAACTAAGCTGTTCAGATTTCAGTGTATGGGAAGTATTCAGGTCATCTGAAAATGACTTTTCTGCCTCAGTTAATTTAAAACTTAAAACTCTTGAATTAAGTACTGAGCAACCACTGTGGCAATGGCTAATTATTTAAATTTCAGTAGGAAGCAAACGGACTGAGAAAGAAGATTGAGGAGGAAAACAGGTGAGACAGGGTTTTTTGTTTTTCTTTTTTGTTTTATTAATTTTTATGGGCATACAGTCGCTTTAACATTGTGTTAATCTCTGCTGTACAGCAAAGCGATATACATACATCTCCTCTTTCTTGAATTTCCTTCCCAATTAAGTCATCACAGAGCACTGAGTAGAGCTCCCTATGCTATACAGTAAGTTTTCATTAGTTATCTATTTTATATATGTTGTTTACTCGTTAAGTTGTTTCTGACTCTTTTGTGACCCCATGGACTGTAACCTGTGATGCTCCTCTGTCCATGAGATTTCCCAGGTAAGAATAATACAATGGGTTGCCATTTCCTTCTCCAGGGGATCTTCTTGACCCAGGAATTGAACCTGTGCCTCCTGTGTTGGCAGGAGGATTCTTTACCAATGAGCTACCTGGGAAGCCCATTTTGCACATAGCAGTGTGTATCTAGGGCTTCCCAGGTGGCGCTAGTGGCAAAGAACCCCCCTGCCGATGCTGGAGACTTGGGTTCAATCCCTGGGTCAGGAAGATCCCCTGGAGGAGGGCATGGCAACCCACTCCAGTATTCTAGCCTGGAGAATCCCATAGACAGAGGAGCCTGGAGGGCTACAGTCCATAGGGTCTCAAAGAGTTGGACATGATTGAAGTGACTTAGCACACACATAATGTGTATATATGTCACTCCCAATTTCCTGATTCATCCTGCTTCCCCTGCCTCTCTGGGTATCCATAGTTTGTTCTCTATACTGATATCTCTATTTCTGCTTTGCAAATAAGTTCATGTGTACCATTTTTCCAGATTCCACATATAAGCAATATTATATGATATTTGTTTTTCTCTTTCTGACTTATTTCACTGTATGACAGTTTCTAGGTCCATTTATGTCTTTGCAAATGGCACAATTTCATTCCTTTTTATGACTTTAATATTCCATTTTATATATGCACTACATCTTTTTTTTTTTTTTAATTTACTGTGGATTCCTATTACTCAAAGTGTGGTCCATAGGCCAGTAGCTCTAGCATTACTTGGGAACATGTTAGAAATGCAGACCCTCGGGCCTCAGCCCAAGCTCATTAAACCAGAATGCATCTTAACAAGATCCCTGTAAAGGCATGGCCATTTGACAAGCACCTCAGGGAGCATATCAGACAACAGATGGGTTTCCACTCTGACAGTGCTTAAGGCAAGAGCAGGCAGCCTTTTGGCTCTACTCAGTGAGACTGCGTTTCTGAACTGTAGATGTACATACGCTCAGTACTTGGGAATACAGTCTATTTGGAATCAACAGTCATCTAGTGAGAGCTCTGTGACAAGTGTGCTTGTTCACACAATCAAATGAGGACAGTCAGTGCCTGTGAGACAGGGTGTGGGAGATGAAGATGAACACCAAACTTGTTATTTCATTTTTTTTAAGTTTGAAAGAAATAGACTTTGCTCGATTTTGGTTTTCTAAAACCGTTCCTGTAAAAATCACTGTATGATCTTGCTTATCATGTAAAATCTAAAAAAATACAACAAACTAGTGAATAAATCAAAAAAGAAGCAGACTCACAGATACAGAGAACAAACTAGCAGTTACCAGTGGGGAGAGGACAGGAAGAGGGGCGATATAGGGATAAGGCCAAAAGGGTTATTATGAAATTATATGAAATCATGTATGTGAAACTTTTGAAAATTTTAAAGCACTACATAAATTTTAAAAATCTTTCATCTGATTAAAAGAATAAAATAAAGAACAAAACAAAAACTATATTTCTGTAAAACCTGTTGCTATGTATTCATTCAAGAGTAAATTGTTAAGTATTGTAGCTTATCTTTTGACATGATTGATATTGTTATGAAAACAGCTGATGCCCATGCATTTCTTTCCCAGGTAGATAATTCCATTTACCACAGCATCATAATACAAATTAAAGTTTCAATGATTGCATTCATATCAACATGTAGTATATATATATCAGGGCTTTTAAAATAGAGTAGCGTCTTGCAACAGCTTATTATTACATGGATTTGAAAATCTGATTGAAGCACTTAATTCCAGTGAAAGACACGGTCTATTGGTCACAGATGGTGACTGCAGCCATGAAATTAAAAGACGCTTACTCCTTGTAAGGAAAGTTATGACCAACCTAGATAGCATATTCAAAAGCAGAGACATTACTTTGCCAACAAAGGTTCGTCTAGTCAAGGCCATGGTCATGTATGGATGTGAGAGTTGGACTGTGAAGAAGGCTGAGCGCCGAAGAATTGATGCTTTTGAACTGTGGTGTTGGAGAAGACTCTTGAGAGTCCCTTGGACTGCAAGGAGATCCAACCAGTCCATTCTGAAGGAGATCAGCCCTGGGATTTCTTTGGAAGGAATGATGCTAAAGCTGAAACTCCAGTACTTTGGCCACCTCATGTGAAGAGTTGACTCGTTGGAAAAGACTGTGATACTGGGAGGGATTGGGGGCAAGAGGAGAAGGGGACGACAGAGGATGAGATGGCTGGATGGCATCACTGAATCGATGGACATGAGTCTCAGTGAACTCCGGGAGTTGGTGATGGACAGGGAGGCCTGGCTTGCTTCGATTCATGGGGTCGCAAAGAATCGGACACGACTGAGCGACTGATCTGATCTGATCTGATTGGTCTACCTATTTATTTTAAGGCACAAACTTTGAAAGAAAATTATTGTAGCCTTATGCCTGAGGGAAGAAAGGAAAGAAAAGTTTAGATTTTTTCCTTTGATCATTTCAGTGATTTTTTTTCTTTGAAAGAAATTGTGCTATTTTCTGTTCTTTGCCGTACTTTCTTCTTTCACGTTTATGTTTCCATTCTGTTTCCCATTTAGAGGACTGGGTCCACTAGAAGCGATGGTGAAAGAAAAAGAGAAAAGCAAAAATTTAAAGCATGGCAACCTTAAAGCAGTGACTGTTATACATGGAGAAAATTAAAATTAAAATCACCTGGGGAATTTAAAAAAATGCTGGCAGAAGGGCTCAGTTCAGTTCAGTTGCTCAGTCGTGTCCGACTCTTTGCGAGCCCATGAATCACAGCACGCCAGGCCTCCCCGTCCATCACCAACTCTGGTCTCACCTTCTATAAATTCTGATGTTATTGGTCTGGGGTGGGGTCACAGTATCAGTAGTTTTAAAATATCTCCCTTCTAAAATCTTTGCTCTTAAGAATAAAGCAATTTAAACATGGATATTGACACTGAAGTGAAAATTAAATTATCTGTTATTGACATAGGATTTCTATATGGATGTGGCTCACAGAACAAACCAAGTCAAGACGTCTCAGGAGAATATGTCCATTTTCAAGGTTATAGATGTTCATGCATCACACAATTATGAGTAATGAATGGACTTTTTGAAACTACAGCACCAGTGCAGTCAGTCAAGCCTAACAGTTTACTAAAATGATTTTGGAAAGAGTATCTGTAGCCACCTGGAAGAGAAAGGATCTGACTATTGTATGACCTATTGTAATTGTAGAAGTGACCTGGTAAAATAAGAATTGTTCTTGAATTATATATCAGTGTTCCGTTTCATTGACAGGAATGTCAGAAAATAAATGCTCATGAGGAACTGAGTTTAGACTGATTCAGTAGAGAGGGGAAGGGCCAATTAAAACCTGCTTTGTTCTCAGGTGTCTGCTTTGCATTCAGATATAGCATCCTCCCAAGTCACCCAACTCCCACATTTTGCAAGTTAGAAGATGAACACAAAAATTGTTATTTCATTTTTCTGTTCTAAGGACACTATGGGGTGGCAGGGGAGGCGGGGGTGGCGCTGGTAAATCTTAGAGGTTCAAGTCAGATTGCTTGAGTTTAAATTCCTTTTGGACCACTACAGTTTTGTGACCTGGGTGAGTAACTACCATGGTCCTTTGATTTCCTTCACTATAAAATGGAGTAAAGCAATTGGGTTTTGGTGAATATTCTATAGGAAATTTCTGTTAAGTGCCTGGTGCATAATATATAGTCAGTAAATATTAGCAGTCATTACTATCAAGTTTGGATCCTAAGTGAACCAAAGCCTTTGGTTTAGCATGGGTGTTCAGTTCTAGAAGATCAAAGTTCCATTCAAAATTGTGTCTTTAAGTGTTTGGTTAATACCTAAAGCCTTTAGACAAAACAATGCACTGTATTTTTACTTCCTCTAAGGAAGGAATGATGCTAAAGCTGAAACTCCAGTACTTTGGCCACCTCATGCGAAGAGCTGACTCATTGGAAAAGACTCTAATGCTGGGAGGGATTGGGGGCAGGAGGAGAAGGGGACGACAGAGGATGAGATGGCTGGATGGCATCACTGACTCAATGGACATGAGTCTGAGTGAATTCCAGGAGTTGGTGATGGACAGGGAGGCCTGGTGTGCTGCGATTCATGGGGTCGCAAAGAGTCGGACACGACTGAGCAACTGAACTGAACTGAACTGAACTGAAGAAAATTGGAAGCAAAATGGTCATCCATCAGAGCATCAAGAAGAAACTTATGGAAATCTAACTGTAAATCCAAGATCTCTTCATCTATCTACATAACCACTTAGCTATGCATGGAAAATAGCCTATATTGGTAGAAGTGAACAACTATAAGGCTAACTTAATAGACAACTTGATTGTGAAACCAGTTTTCATAAAAGGAAGTCCACTTGCCACTGCCTTTTATTTTCTAACTTTTAAAGATCAGAGAGTTTTCAGAAAGACTGCTTTTCCACAGTTTCAGAAAAGCAGCCTGGAAAAAGGAATAAATTAATTCAGGAAAGATTCCCTTCTTCCTACACCCACCACTCTACAGATCAAAAAAGCTACGGGCACTAAAATTCATTAACATTTCTATGAACATAAATGTGAAATATTCATTTTCATTAAGTAGTCTACTGAATATAGCAAAATCAAATTTATCTAAGGAGATATCCAATGCTGCTAATTTCCTTGACAATGAGGACATAAAGCAAAGGAAGCCATGAATCATTCATGAAGTTCAATTTACTTCTGTTATTTTGGGTGTTTAGCATCCATGAATAGAAATTGTGCAGCATGTTGTAGGTGCTATTTTTAAGTTATTTCAGATCAGAATTAATGATTTGGCAGGCAGCAATAAAGTAAGAATGATTCAAAGACCTTGCTTGTAATTGTCCTACATTGCATATTTTTTTTGCGAGTATATGTTCATGTATTCATAACTTTTTTATTGGTTCAATGTCCTTGATAAATCAGAATCACTTTATAACCAGTACTTTAGGCAAGCACATAAAGTAATTCATTGGTAATGTTAGTAAATTAAAGAAACTCGTAGAATTCTGGATTTTAGGGCTGAAAGAGATCTTCAAGGTTATATAATTAACAGCCCTCTGCATTAAGACTGGTAGGTGGCCATTTACAATTAATTGAAGTGTCTTGTAGGAGGGGAAATCTTTCTTAAGGAGGGACTAGTTCCATGAATGGGCCCTTCTGCTCATTAGATAGGATTTTCTCTTTAGTTCCACATCTACCTTCTGGCCACTTCTGTTACCTGTCAGCTTGGTTGCTGCTGTATTATTACCAGCACTTACTTATTTGCATACAGAGTGGCTTGTGGTCACCACTAAAAAAGTGCTATTTGAATTGAATGGGTTCAAGTCTAGCACTCTGGGTGTGATGATTCATTTTATATGTCAACTTGACTGGGCCACGGGATGCCCTGATACTGGTCAGGCATTATTCTGTATATTCCTTTGAGGGTGTTTTTGGATGAGATTAGCATTTAAATAGGTACACTGAGTAGATTGCCCCCCTAATGTGCGTGGGCCTCACCCAGTCAGTCAAATGTCTGAATTAAAAGGAAAAGACTGACCCACTACAGAGTAAGAGAGACTTCCTCTTGCCTGTCTATCTTTGCATTGGGCTATCAGCTCTTTCCTGCTTTCAGACTCAAGTTGAAGCATCCACTCCTCCTGAGTCTCAAGACTCCTGGCCTGCAGCTGTATCAGCTGTTTAATTTGCTGACTCATCCCGAAGATTAATGGTTTATCAGCTTCCATCATCACATGAGCCAATTCTTATAATAAATATTGTTTTCTCTATATATCTCATGGGTTCTTTTTCTCTGGAGAATCCTGACTAACACACTGGAAAACACCAAACATAAGATTTCTCTTTTATGATAGCATTTAAAACATTCAGAAATGGTTATTATGCCTCCCTAAAATTTTCTTCCCAGATATCTTGGTCTCCTTCTCTGAAGCGAATTATCTTTATATGGCATTACATGTGGGTTTGATCCCTGGGTTGGGAACATTCCCTTGGAATAAAAAATGGCAACCCACTCCAGTATTCTTGCCTGGAGAATTCCATGAACAGAGAAGCCTGCTGGGCTACAGATCATAGGGTCACATGGAGTTGGACAAGAATTAGCATCATGCATGCACACAAGAAAAGGACACAATTCTACACATGTGAATTTACAAGGGCAGACTTTTGTAGAACAGCTCCTGCCTCATGTCTGGACACTATACTTACATTATTTTCAGGTGATAAGGTAACACATTATGTAAATTAGCATTTCAACTCTGTAAATAACACATTTTTTTTTTTCAGGGAATTTTCTATAGTTAAGTTAGACCTATTTTCATTCTGATCCCAAAGAAAGGCAATGCCAAAGACTGCTCAAACTACTGCACAATTGCAGTCATCTCACACGCTAGTCAAGTAATACTCAAAATTCTCCAAGCCAGGCTTCAACAGTACATGAACCATGAACTTCCATGTGTTCAAGCTGGATTTAGAAAAGGCAGAGGAACCAGAGATCAAATTGCCAACATCCACTGGATCATCAAAAAAACAAGAGAGTTCCAGAAAAATATCTACTTTTGCTTTATTGACTATGCCAAAGCCTTTGACTGTGTGGACCACAACAAACTGTGGAAAATTCTGAAAGAGATGGGAATATCAGACCACCTGACCTGCCTCCTGAGAAATCTGTATGCAGGTCAGGAAGCAACAGTTACAATTGGACATGGAACAACAGACTGGTTCCACAGTGGGAAAGGAGTAGGTCAAGGCTGTCTATTGTCATCGTGCTTATTTAACTTATATGCAGAATACATCATGAGAAATGCTGGGCTGGATGAAGCACAAGCTGGAATCAAGATTGCCAGGAGAAATATCAATAACCTCAGATGTGCAGATGATACCACTCTTATCACAGAAAGAGAAGAAGAACTAAAGAGCCTCTTGATGAAAGTAGAAGAGGAGAGTGAAAATGTTGGCTTAAAGCCCAACATTCAGAAAACCAAGATCATGGCATCTGGTCTCATCACTTTATGGCAAATAGATGGGAGAACAGTGGAAACAGTGACAGACGTTATTTTTGGGGCTCCAAAATCACTGAAGATGGTGACTGCAGCCATGAAATTAAAAGACGCTTACTCCTTGGAAGAAAAGTTATGACCAACCTAGACAGCATATTAAAAAGCAGAGACATTGCTTTGCCAACAAAGGTCTGTCTAGTCAAAGCTATGATTTGTCCAGTAGTCATGTATGGATGTGCGAGTTGGACTATAAAGAAAGTTGAGCCCCAAACAACTGATGCTTTTAAACTGTGGTGTTGGAGAAGACACTTGGACTACAAACCTTTCGAGTGCAAGGAGATCCAACCAGTCCATCCTAAAGGAAATCAGTCCTGAATATTCGTTGGAAGGACTGATGTTGAAGCTGAAACTCCAGTACTTTGGCCACCTGATACAAAGAGCTGACTCATTTGAAAAGACCCTGATGCTGGGAAAGTTTGAAGGCAGGAGGAGAAGGGGACAACAGAGGATGAGATGGTTGAATGGCATCACTGACTCAATGGACGTGAGTTTGAGTAAGCTCTGGGAGTTTGTGATAGACAGGGAGGCCTGGTGTACTGCAGTCTATGGGGTCGCAAAGAGTTGGACATGATGGAGTGACTGAACTGAAAAGTTCAGCATAGAACTGAAAGTGAAAGTGAACAGGCTCAGTTATGCCCGACTCTTTGTGACCCCATGGACTGTAGCCTCCCAGGCTCCTCTGTCCATGGGATTCTCCAGGCAAGAATACTGGAGTGGGTTGCCATTTCCTTCTCCAGGAGATCTTCCCAACCCAAGGATCAAACCTGGGTCTCCTGCATAGCAGGCAGATGGTTTATCCTTTGAGCCACCAGGGAACTCATTGAACTGAAAGCTGAAATGAAAGTTCAGGGTAGAGGTCCTTTCTAGAAATGTAAATTTATAATTCATGAGCTTCTAGATGTATGTAAAGCCATGCATCTAGATGATGCCACCAAGGTAATTAGTGTAGCTAGAGAAGAGGTCCAAGTGCTGACCCTTGGCCAAATTAATACTTAGAGTTTAGAAAACTGATAGAAACGCAGGTATGGCAATTACTATGTGCAAATACATTGCATATAATAATTCATTTAATCTCAACCATGACTCCTTCATTAGGTACTATTATTGTACCTATTTTACCAATGAGGAAACTAAATCACAGTGGCATTACCTCATTGGTTCATGTTCACATCTAGTAAGTGGGAGAATCACATCACTAAAGGAGCCTAAAAGGGGCGATCAATGAGGCAGGAGGAAGCCTAAGAGAGAAGAGTGTTCAGGAATCGAAGTAAAAAGCATTCTAGAAAAAAAGAGGTGATCATCAGAGTCAAATACACATGATAAAACAAGCTAACTAAGAACTGAGAATGGACTATTGTGTTTGGCAACGTGAAGGGCTGGGAGTGAAAATCTAAATGCAGTGGATGTAAAGAAGGATAGAAGAGAACGTGACCTTACTTGTAAAGTGCTTGGTACAGTGCTTAGCATAGTTTTACTACTCAATAAATAGGAGTCACAACCATCATCAAAGCACAGAGCAATCAGCTATTTGCTCTCAGAGAATTCTGAACTGCTCCAACTTTTGTATCAGTTGTAAAGACTCTTTTCTTCAGTTTTGTCACATTTATCATCACTCTGTTGTCACTGTTGTCAAAGTCATCATCACTTTCCCTTCTTCATTTCCAACCATTTTCTCCCATCTCTTGGTTTTCACCTTAAAAGCTGATTTTGTACATCACTAGCCAATCAAAGCTCTCTTCTCCTCTCCTCTTGAGCTGATTGATGACAGAGTGCCAGGAGCAACTGCTTGTCTCACTCTTGTTGGCTCTATTTGTCTCTTTCTAGGTTCCTAGAGGTTTCTGATTCTTTCATCATAGCCAAGTGTTTATTGTTCACACACCATTCCTGACACTGTCAATACTTCTGGGATGGCAAGAAGACTATATCATAGTCCCCCAAGGCTCATTCCTAAAGTAGCATTTGTATAAATGCATGAATGCCATTCTCGGGAGTTTTCAATTATTAATAGAAACGAGATCATTCACCAGCAGCATTCTGTTGCTATTCTAACTTAGCATCAAAGTCCAATACATTTTTCGTCAGATTCATAGTCCAATGACTCACTTCCTCTTAGATTAAGTTGGGATCACTTGAAAAGACTCTGTGGGCACCTCTCTCTCCCTAACATTGGCAGTTTAAACACAGCTACTGGTTTCAGCATGCTCCTGTGCACCTCATTGCTAAATAGAATATTTTTAAACATTCTTTTGTGTGAACTATGGAGCACCATACAGACGATTTATCAGCCTGCTTTACAGACAAGGAAGTGATGTGGCAAAGAATTTGGCCCACAGTTCCTCTCCCTAATTCTCAGGAAGGAAATCTCCATTATCCATTGCATTTGAAAAACTGTGGCCGCTGTACAACAATAGGTAGAGTCTCCATTTCCTTAAGCAAATAAAGGGGTGGCCCAACCACTGGTAAACTTTCCAAAAATGTCTTTTTGTTAGACTGTCTTTTAACAGTCTTTACCTAAATGTTTGAGGAATCAAGCAGAACATAAAAAAAAACTAGGTTAATAATTCAAATGTTTATTCACCCACACACTTTCATCATTAACTATTCCAGGCAGAACAAAGTCTCTCTCCAGATGTACCTTACAGTAGATTATAGAAGGATGTGGAAAAAAATCAAAACAAAGTCACTGATGTAAAATATAATGCAGGAGTATGATATGCTGTGACAAGTATGCTGAAGAAGAGAAAGATGGGGTGGAGGGATGGAGAGGCATGTGAAGAGAGACAGACATATACACATGCTGTTTGTGGATCAGGAGTTATACAAATCCAAAAATGTTAGCACCAAGAAAAATAAGCCAGAGTGTATCTACATTTCATAGGCACAGCTGTTGAAAGATCTGTTCAATGCCAACAGACTCTCAGCCATTACCAACCATGGGCTCCTGTCTTCCCCTGGCTCTTGTCCATTGCCCTGTCTTGCCTCATTGCAATGAATTAACTGAGTCCACTTTTAATAAATCACATGTGTGAAATCCTGACCATGATCATTCAGTAACTTCAGGAGAGCCTAATTGCCAGTAAGGATGGAAAATGAAAGGTTATCTCATTGGTTTTGGGCAGCTGATTTGATGTATTCCTTCCCAATACTCAGGATCAAGTATGACTACAGCAGCGACCTTCTGCGTGGGGAGCAGTTTGCACTCCACTCTATGGGGTCTGAAAACCATCCTATGCTGAAGCAATACATATTTTCTCAGTTTTTCCATGGAGTCTCAGCCCCACAGTATGACACCCTCTCTCAGTCACTGCCCTGTTTGTTGACAGCCACGTTGGGTTAAGTCTCCCAGAGGTGGGTGTGCATATGATTGCCATATTTACACTCAGGCTTAGTAGAAATGCTTTAGTTCTCTAGAAGTTACTTTTATTGAACTTTTATCAATCTCCATTATTATTTGCATTTAATTAGTATGTGAATGTGATTCTAGAGAATAATAACATATATACACAATGCTTTCATACATTTTCATTTGAGTCCCCCAAAGACTACATTCCTAAAGTAGCATTTGTACAGATGCCTGAATGCCATTCTCAAGGGGTCTCAAGAAATATAAGACAGGTGTCATGACTCCCGTCATGGTGATACAGTCACCAAGCCCAGAAGTTAAATGAATTTGCCAAATATGCAGGGTTAACAAGCAACTGAGACCAGACTCAATTATGGACAATATGAGTTGAGAATCTGTTCTTTTCACTGTAGGAAATTGTGCCCTTTTGAACTGAGTTCTTCTAAGAGAGCAAAATAAGACACTTTGGAAAACTTCATCAACTTTCTTAGGCCTCAAAGGTATTGCTGAATGTTGAAGAGCAATCATTTACTGAATAATGCCTAGTACTCAGTTGCTCAGTCATGTCCGACTCTTTGCGGCCCCATGGACTATTATAGCCTGCCAGGCTCCTACGTCCATGGGCTTTTCTAGGCAAAAATACTGGAATGGATTGCCACTTCCTACTCCAGAGGATCTTCCCCACCCAGGGGTTGAATCCACATCTCTTACATCTCCTCCATTGGCAGCTGGATTCTTTACCACTAGAGCCACCTGGAAAGCCCAAATAATACCTAGATGGCTTGTTAAAAAAAAACTCATGGTTTTCCCCCAAGGTGCTAACCATGTATATAAATGCAATTAGTTGAAGCTTGAAAGTGAAAGTGAAGTCACTCAGTCGTTTCCTACTCTTTGGGACCATCCCATGGACTGTAGCCTACCAGGCTCTTCTGTCCATGGGATTTTCCAGGCAAGAATACTGGAGTGGGTTGCCATTTCCTTCACCAGGAGATCTTCCCAACCCAGGGATTGAACCCGGGTCTTCTGCATTGTAGGCTTTACCGCTTTACCGTCTAAGCCACCATGCTCAAATTTAACATTTGAGATTCTATTTCTAGTCAAGTTTCTATCAAGAAAACAGAAGAGCTATTCGATGTATTCAAGATAACGTAGGTTTTAACATGGAGAACTAAGAGCATACATGAAGACTGGAAAAGCTGGTGAGCCAAGGTGAAAGAAATCAACTGCAGCAATTTCAGCCTGAAGCACCCAAGCAGAAGAAGGTGTTGCAAGACTAAGGATCTCTAGGAAGACCCCACCAATTATCTCTGACTCTTTATCAAAGTAGCAGTACTCAAGAGCTCCCCAGCAAGTCACTGAATCTCACATCTACCCATGAATCTAGCAGCAATTGTCCCCAGAAAATAATGGTCTCTCCCCCGTCTTCCAGTGCTGACATGAATGCCTCTCTTTGGTAAACTCAAGGACAGAAATGGTATGGACCTAACAGAAGCAGAAGATATTAAGAAGAGATGGCAAGAATACACAGAAGAACTGTACAAAAAAGAGCTTCACGACCCAGATAATCATGATGGTGCCATCACTGACCTAGAGCCAGACATCCTGGAATGTGAAGTCAAGTGGGCCTTAGAAAGCATCACTACGAACAAAGCTAGTGGAGGTGATAGAATTCCAGTTGAGCTATTCCAAATCCTGAAAGATGACGCTGTGAAAGTGCTGCACTCAATATGCCAGCAAATTTGGAAAACTCAGCAGTGGCCACAGGAATGGAAAAGGTCAGTTTTCATTCCAATCCAGGAGAAAGGCAATGCCAAAGAATGCTCAAACTACCGCACAATTGCACTCATCTCACACGCTAGTAAAGTAATGCTCAAAATTCTCCAAGCCAGGCTTCAGCAATATGTGAACCGTGAACTTCCTGATGTTCAAGCTGGTTTTAGAAAAGGCAGAGGAACCAGAGATCAAATTGCCAACATCTGCTGGATCATGGAAAAAGCAAGAGAATTCCAGAAAAACATCTATTTCTGCTTTGTTGACTATGCCAAAGCCTTTGACTGTGTGGATCACAATAAACTGTGGAAAATTCTGAAAGAGATGGGAATACCAGACCACCTGATCTGCCTCTTGACAAATTTGTATGCAGGTCAGGAAGCAACAGTTAGAACTGGACATGGAACAACAAATAGAAAAAGAAGTTTGTCAAGGCTGTATACTGTGACCTTGTTTATTTAACTTCCATGCAGAATACATCATGAGAAACGCTGGACTGGAAGAAACACAAGCTGGAATCAAGATTGCCGGGAGAAATATCAATAACCTCAGATATGCAGATGACACCACCCTTATGGCAGAAAGTGAAGAGGAACTCAAAAGCCTCTTGATGAAAGTGAAAGTGGAGAGTGAAAAAGTTGGCTTAAAGCTCAACATTCAGAAAACGAAGATCATGGCATCCGGTCCCATCACTTCATGGGAAATAGATGGGGAGACAGCGGAAACAGTGTCAGACTTTATTTTTCTGGGCTCCAAAATCACTACAGATGGTGACTACAGCCATGAAATTAGAAGACACTTACTCCTTGGAAGGAAAGTTATGACCGACCTAGATAGCATATTCAAAAGCAGAGACATTACTTTGCCAACAAAGGTCTGTCTAGTAAAGGCTATGGTTTTTCCTGTGGTCATGTATGGATGTGAGAGTTGGACTGTGAAGAAGCCTGAGCGCCAAAGAATTGATGCTTTTGAACTGTGGTGTTGGGTGTTGGAGAAGACTCTTGAGAGTCCCTTGGACTGCAAGGAGATCCAACCAGTCCATTCTGAAGGAGATCAGCCCTGGGATTTCTTTGGAAAGAATGATGCTGAAGCTGAAACTCCAGTACTTTGGCCACCTGATGTGAAGAGTTGACTCATTGGAAAAGACTCTGATGCTGGGAGGGATTGTGGGCAGGAGGAGAAGGGGACGACAGAGGATGAGATGGCTGGATGGCATCACTGACTCAATGGACGTGAGTCTCAGTGAACTCCAGGAGTTGGTGATGGACAAGAAGGCCTGGCGTGCTGTGATTCATGGGGTTGCAAAGAGTCGGACATGACTGAGTGACCTGATCTGATCTGAACCTGGATAAGAAGATTCTGGGGAAATTGTTCTAGCTTCTCTTCTGTGATACTTGGTGTTGTGATGTCAAGTTGACAACAAATGAACAGATACTGGCATTTCGAAGTGATCTCAGAATTCTGTGTCTCACTATGTGTAAGTTTTCTGAAACACAAGCCGGAATCCTGTGCCTTAACTGACATAGGAAAGGAGCAAGACACACAGCCATGGAGGGTACCTCATCATTCATCCAGCTTCCCCTCCATGTAATCAACAAATATTTGACTTGATCTTTTATGTCCATTGAACAAAATAGACATGGACCAGACTTTGTGTTGTTTATATCTTGATAAGACTTTGTCCTCAACTCCAATGAAGTTGCATTGGGAAGCAGGGAGATTTATATGTTGTTGAATCATTCACAAATTTGGGAAACACCAAGAATCTGAGATTGGCTCAGCCATCTTAACCACCAACTTTGCAAAATCATCCAATTTAGTCATAAAAGCAATCCAAAAATACTCACAAAGTCATCAGAGGTCATCTCTTGACTCATGGCTGTGCACACATATACAAATGTATATAACATTTTGTACTTACTGAATGGGGTTATCTAGCACTGTCTTGCTTGACCCTCACAAATCATCTTGCAGGTATGGGCTGATAATTTTTCTCTTTTCTTTACTGAAAAATCAAGGACACAGAGTCAGGCAATCCATTGTTTCTTTGATTAATGACCGGTGTTGGACTTGAAACTAGGTCTCCATTTAGAGTCCCTCTGCAACACCCCCCAGCCTCTTTTCTACTAAAAGAACTGGAATCTGCACTTTCTAGGTATGAAACTACAGAATTAAAAAGGCTTAGGAAAATCCCATGGTTGGAGGAGCCTGGCAGGCTGCAGTCCATGGGGTCGCTGAGGGTCAGACACGACTGAGAGACTTCACTTTCACTTTTCACTTTTATGCATTGGAGAAGGAAATGGCAACCCACTCCAGTGTTCTTACCTGGAGAATCCCAGGGACGGGGGAGCCTGATGGGCTGCTGTCTATGGGGTCGCACAGAGTCGGACACGACTGAAGCGACTTAGCAGCAGCAGCAGGCCTTCTAAATCATTTTTATTACCCATTTGTAATTATTCTTCCAGCTTAAATTCTGAACCAAAGTGTCTAGAAGTGTCCTCTTTGTTAATGAAAAAAGCAAGTAAATCTCCCTTACACAGAGCCCTTCTCTTTATGGACATCTTCTGCAATAAATAGGTCACTTGGTCATATTCATATCTGCGAGTAGTTTACTAAGTCAGATCTGTCTTTAAATATCTTGTGTCAAGAATGTTTTTTTTAAGAATTCATGCAATTGTGACAGAATCTTAGGACTGCTGCTGCTACTGCTGCTAAGTCGCTTCAGTCGTGTCCGACTCTGTGCGACCCCATAGATGGCAGCCCACTAGGCTCCTCTGTCCCTGGGATTCTCCAGGCAAGAATACTGGGGTGGGTTGCCATTTCCTTCTCCAATGCATGAAAGTGAAAAGTGAAAGTGAAGTCACTCAGTCATGCCCGACTCTTAGCGACCCCATGGACTGGAGCCTACCAGGCTCCTCCGTCCATGGGATTTTCCAGGCAAGAGTACTGGAGTGGGGTGCCATTGCCTGGTCATTGAAGATTATTTCAGGCCAATTTTGTCAGATACAGATGAGGAGAATGAAATTCTTCAAGTCTCAATGACATTAAGGTCAAGATCACACAGCTAGTTACCTAGAAGCAGACCTTCATCGGGAAGTCTGATTTAAAGATTCAATGAGCATATGCTATGCTGCCAGTGTGTGGAGGGATATAGGAAAATTTTAAGAATATAATCTGGATTAAAACCAAGTTATGGAGACATAAAACAATGAAAGAAAAATATAAGTCAGAAAATAATTGAGAAATAATGATCTGTAAGTTATAATTGCTATAATTCCCTAGAGGAACAGATCAAGAATTTATTTTTAATCTCCTATTCTACTAAAGATATGAGACACTTAACAAAACATAGTTTTGGTGTAAAAGGATTATAGTAAACAGCTGTGGTGACCAGAACAAAGAGAAACTATAGGTGGAAAAATAATAAAGCAAAACTTGTTAGTAAGGTGGAGCATACAGTTGAGAGAAATGAACCCCAAATTTATCATTAAGGTTTTTAATGGCCAAAGCAAGGAAACACAATCAACTTATAAATTTCAAGTTGTCCATAAAACCAAACCTAATTTACTATTCTGTAGTATTTCTCCAGTAGATATTCAGAACAGGGGCTCAGAGATTTATCTAGTTCTTTCTTATGCAATCCATCAGTGTGGTCTGCTGGCATAACAACAAAGTACAACTCAGTAAGGCAATTCTATTACATCTAAAATGATGCAGCTAAAGGATCCAGCAGTCTTGTGGTGTGGCTTGATTCAAAGGCATTGTTTAGGGCATGTAGAAAAATGGATCAATTACCTGATTCCGTAGTATTTCTTCCAAAACATTATTTATGTGATATGGAAAGCAGAGAGCTTATGGTATATATACTATTTGTCAAGAGCCATTGGTGTGTTTAGTCATGCTGGTTTGTGGATGCTTCACGAGCTAGTTAATCAACCAAGAAGAGTTTAGTAACATTAAGAGCATCTGTGAAAATGGAAGAGACGAATTATGTTTAATGCCTTGTACAGAGCCAAATAAAGTCAAAACCACACTTAGAAAAAGATATATAATATATTTATTACATTATAATATATATACACACACACACACACATTTATATAAATGTCCTGTTCTGGGTCAAGAGCAAAGAAGACCGGAGACCAGGGATTAAATAATTTAGGAATGGCTTACTAAAGGAAATGGGACTTCAGACTTGGATGGACAGAGAGGAAAAGTGAGGAAATTTTAGACTGAAAGAATCACATGATCATATGGTGAGGGGGTTACAGATAGGAGATGAGTTGACTTGCCATCAAAATTTGCGACCTTAAAATGTAGCAACAATAGAGCCAATCTAAACATAATTTAGCTTCATTTTTTTATGGAAATACTGCGAGTAGAAAGTGCTTTAATTTAATACAACAGCGCTGGTTTGATAGGATTTCGAGCCAATGAATTCAGTAAGTGGGTTTGTTTTGATGACCTTTGCTAATTTGTTGAATGCCGTGAAAAATCCCCTGCAGCTTTCTAACGGTTCCAAAGCTAAAAATAATGACCTCACTGAAGATTCTGTCAGCTGCTCTGATTCAGAGAATGGCTGAGAATGACTGATAGACTTTGGTTGCAAAATGAGGCTCAGAAATTTGCAGCCTGACGCAACTCATGGATACCAGAAAATGAAGTCTGTCTTACTGGAGAGCAAACATAGGGTCAGAGGAGCCATGAGCACTATCTCTTTTAAATAAAAGTTGTAATTACATCAGTGCTTCATTGTAGGCCGGCTCTGTACCAAGTATTGTGTTTCACCTGTATTACGTATTTAATATTATCCTCACAATGTCTCCATGAAGAAAGAAGCATCACTAGCTTTTAGATATAGTAACAAAGATTCATAAGCTTTAAAGTAACGTGCTTAAAATTACACAGCTCATTAATGCCAAAGGTTTTGAACCCAGGTCTTTCTGATTCAAAAGCTAGTGTTTTTTACCTCTACATAATACAGATTCTCAGTCTTGTAGGGGTTGTTGCTTTAGATTATATCACAAAAGCACTTTGTTTGGCAGTGTGAGGCATAAATTTAAAAAAATAATAAAATAAAATCCTTGGTGAAGAATCAGGGAATTTGAAGGTTAACTAAGGGCCTCTAGAATCATTAACACAATCCTCTAATTTGGGATTTGAGACACCAAAGGGTAATATCCAGTGTGAGCTGTCAAAAAATGTGAGGGCTTCTCCATTTCTAAATAGGTTTAGGAGATTCACATGCTTCATTTCCAAAATGTTTCTGCAGAGATTCAGTTGACCTAAAAAAGATGGCAGAGTAGAAAGACATGTGCTCATCTTCTCCTGTGAGAACTCCAAAATTGCAGCTAACCACTAAACAACCATTAACAGGAGAATGTTGGAAAGGAAAGGAAAGAAGTCGCTCAGTCTTGTCTGACTCTTTGTGACCCCCATGGATGGAGGAGCCTACCAGACTCCTCCGTCCATGGGATTTTCCAAGCAAGAATACTGGAATGGGTTGCCATTTCCTTCCCACCCGAAAAAGATATCTGACATCCAAGGACAAAGGAGAAGCCCCAACAAGACAGTAGGAGGGGCAAAATAGTGTTTAGAATTGAACCCATACCTTCAGAAACACTCAGAGAACTCAAAGAAAACCTGTGTGCACCAGGAACCCCAAAAGAGACTGAGCCAGACCTGCCTTTGAGTGCTTGTGTGTCTCCTGCGGAGGCATGGGTCAGCAGTGGCCTGCTGTGGGGACAGGGGCTCTGGCTGCAGCAGACCTGGGAGCCGTGCCATGTGATATAAGTCCTCTTGGAGGAGGTCGCCATTAGTCCCACCACAAAGCCACTAAGCAGACGACCCCCAAACTGGAGAACAATTCTACCAAAGAAATTCTCATACTATTGCAAAAGTTCTAGGTCTCACAACAGATTTCCCAACCTGGGGATTCAACAAAGGGACTGAGAACCCCCAGGGAATTTGACTTTGAAAGCCAGTGGGATTTGATTACAGTACTTCCAAAGGATTAGGGAAACAGATTCTTGGAGGGCACACCAGGACACAGGAGAAAGGAGCAGTGACCCACAAGAGACTGAACCAGACTTGCCTGTGAATGTCCTGGAGTCTCCAGTAGAGGCATGGGTTGGCAGTGCCCTGCCTTGGGATCAGGGGCACTGAATACAACAGTCCTTGGAGCCACAGCATGCTGGCATAAGTCCTTTTGAAGGAGGTCGCCATTACCACCATTACCCCTACCATAGTTTGCCCTCAAGTCAAACTACAAGAAAGCAACAGAGCACCAACCATCAATAGAAAATCAAATTAAAGATTTACTGAGCATGGTCCCACTCATCAGAGCAAGAACCAGATTCCCCTGCAGCCAGTTCCTCCCATCAGGAAGCTTCCATGAGCATCTTATCCTTCTCCATCAGAGGGCAGAATGAAAACCACAATTACAGAAAACTAACCAAACTGATTACATGGATCACAGCCTTGTCTAATTCAATGAAACTATGAGTTATGCCATGTGGGGCCAACCAAGACAGATGGGTCATGGTGGAAAGTTCTGACAAAACATGGTCCACTGAAGAAGGGAATGAAAAACCACTTCGGTATTCTTGCCTTGAGAATCCCAAAAACCATACGAAAAGGAAAAAAGATATGACACTGAAAGATGAATTCCCCAGGTCAGTAAGTGTCTACTATGCAATGGGAGAAGAGTGGAGAAATACCTCCAAAAAGAATGAAGAGGCTGAGCCAAAGCAAAAACAATACCCAGTTCTGGATGTGACTGGTGATGGAAGTAAAGTCCAATGCTATAAAGAACAATATTGCATTGGAACCTGGAATGTTAAGTCCATGAATCAAGGTAAATTGGAAGTGGTCAAGCAGGAGTCAGCAAGACTGAACATCAACATTTTAGGAATCAGTGAACTAAAATGGACCAAAATGGGTGAATGGAATTCACCATTATATCTACTACTATGGGCAAGAATCCCTTAGAAGAAATGGAGTAGCCCTCATAGTCAACAAAAGAGTGCAAGATGCGGTACTTGAGTGCAATCTCAAAAACGACAGAATGATCTCTGTTCATTTCCAAGGCAAACCATTCAATATCACAGTAATCCAAGTCTATGCCCCGACCAGTAATTCTGAAGAAACTGAAGTTCTATGAAGACTTAAACAACCTTCTAGAATGAACACCCCCAAAAGATGTCCTTTTCATCATAGGAGACTGGAATGCAAAAATAGGAAGTCAAGAGATACCTGGAGTAACAGGCAAGTTTGGCCTTGGAGTACAAAATGAAGCAGGGCAAAGGCTAACAGCATTTTACGGAGAGAACGCACTGCTCATAGTAAACACCCTGTTCCAACAACACAGGAGATGACTCTACACATGGACATCACCAGATGGTCAACACTGAAATCAGATTGATTATATTCTTTGCAGCCAAAGATAGAGAAGCTCTATACAGTCAGCAAAAACAAGACCAGGAGCTGACTGGCTCAGATCATGAATTCCTTATTGCAAAAATCAGATTTAATGAAAGTAGAGAAAACCATTCAGGTATGACCTAAATCAAATCTTTTACAATTGATTATACAGTGGAAGTGACAAATAGATTCAAGGGATTAAATCTGATAGATAGAGTGCCTGAAGAACTATGGACAGAGGTTCAAAACATTTTACAAGAGGCTGTAATCAAAACCTTCTCTAAGAAAAAGAAATGCATAAAGGTAAAATGGTTGTCTGAGGAGGCCTTACAAATAACTGAGCAAAGAAGAGAAGTGAAAGGCAAATGAGAAAAGGAAGCATATATGCATCTGAATGCAGATTTTCAAAGAATAGCAAAGAGAGATAAGAAAGCCTTCCTCAGTGATCAACACAAAGAAATAGAGGAAAACAATAGAATGGGAAAGACTAGAGATCTCTTCAAGAAAATTTGAGATACCAGGGAACATTTCATGCAAAGATGGGCACAATAAAGGACAGAACTGGTATGGACCTAACAGAAGCAGAAGATATTAAGAAGAGGTGGCAAGAATACACAGAAAGTGAAAGTCTCTCAGTCATGTCTGACTCTTTGGGACCCCATGGACTGCACAGTCAATGGGATTCTCCAGGCCAGAATACTGGAGTGTGTGGCCTTTCCCTTCTCCAGGAGATCTTCTCAACCCAGGGATCCAACCCAGGTCTCCCGCATTGCAGGCAGATTCTTTACCAGCTGAGCCACAAGGGAAGCCCAGAATACACAGAAGAACTATACAAAAAAGATCTTAATGACCCAGATAATATGATAGTGTGATCACTCACCTAGAGCCAAACATCCTGGAGTATTAAGTCAAGTGGGCCTTAGGAAGCATCTCTACGAACCAAGTTAGTGGAGGTGACAGAATTCCAGCTGAGCTATTTCAAATCCTAAAAGATGATGCTGTGAAAGTGCTGCACTCAATATGCCAGCAAATTTGGAAAACTCAGCAGTGGCCACAGGACTGGAAAAGGTCAGTTTTCATTGCAGTCCTAAAGAAAAGCAGTGCCAAAGAATGTTCAGACTACCGCACAATTGCACTCATCTCATACGCTAGCAAAGTAATGCTCAAAATTCTCCAAGCCTGGCTTCAACAGTATCTGAACTGAGAACTTCCAGAAGTTCAAGCTGGATTTAGAAAAGGCAGAGGAACCAGAGATCAAATTGCTAACATCTGTTGAATCATAGAAAAAGCAAGAGAATTCCAGTAAAACATTTATTTGTGCTTCATTGACTACATTAAATCCTTTGACTGTGTGGATCACAACAAACTGTGGAAAATTCTTCAAAAGATGGGAATACCAGACCACCTTACCTGCCTCCTGAGAAATCTGCATGCAGGTCAAGAAGCAACAGTTACAACCAGACATGGAACAATGGACTGGCTCCAAATTGGGAAAGGCTGTATACTGTCACACTGCTTATTTAATTTGTATGCAGAGTACATCATGTGAAATGCTGGACTGGATGAAGCACAAGATGGAATCAAGATTGCCAGGAGAAATATCAGTAACCTCAGATATGCGGATGACACCACTCTTATGACAGAAAGCAAAGAGAAACTAAAGAACCACTTGATGAAAGTGAAAGAGGAGAGTAAAAATGCTGGCTTAAAACTCAACATTCAAAAAACTAAGATCATGGCATCCAGTCCCATCACTTCATGGCAAATAGATGGGGAAACAATGGAAAGAGTGATAGATTTTATTTTCTTGGGCTCCAAAATCACTGCAGATGGTGACTGCAGCCATGAAATTAAAAGGTGCTTGTTCCTTGGAAGAAAAGCTACAACCAACCTAGACAGCATGTTAAAAAGCAGAGACATTACTTTGCTGACAAAGTTTCATCTATCAAAGCTGATTTTCTAGTAGCCATATATGGACGTGAGAGTTGGACCATAAAGAAAGCTGAGTACCCATGAATTGATGCTTTTGAACTGTGGGGTTGAGGAAGACTCTTGGGAGTCCCTTGGGTAGCAAGGAGATCCAACCAGTCAATCCTAAAGGAAATCGACCCTGAATATTCATTTGAAGGACTGATGCCAAAGCTCCAATCCTTTGCCCACCTATGTGAAGAGCCAACTCATTGGAAAAGACCCTGATGCTGGGAAAGATTGAAGGCAGGAGGAGAAAGGGACAACAGAGGATGAGATGATTGGGTGGCATCACCAACTCAATTGTAAATTAAGTCTGAGCAAGATCCGGGAGTTGGTGATGAACAGGAAGCCTGGCGTGTTGCAGTCCATGGGGTCACAAAGAGTTGGACACTACTGAGTGACTGAACTGAACTGACTAAGCCGTCCAGAGCTCTGCAACTGGTTAATTAGGCCATCCAGTTCACAACAGAGTGCTCCTGATTTCTGCCTCCTGCTGTCTACTCTGGGGCAGGTCAATAGTAGTAAAACATGAGAAAAGAAATGAACCTGAGTGTAAAGGGAGACCTACACTTTTACCATACTCAGGTGCCACTGTCTAGTATTATATGGTTAGAGTATTATACGGTTTTTATATTGTTAGGATACTACAAGTTGGCTTTCTGCTTTTTCACTGAAAACACCCTGAGGATCAAGAGAATACTAAAGGATAATCGTAAATAATTTGGATTGGGGAAGGGGGAACTCACATACAGAGAATCTTATATAACCTGGTTAAAAACTTACTGATCTGCTTCAGGCCTCCACGTCTTTGAACTCAGCAGTGAACATGAGCATAAGTGCTAATTTTCATGATTGGACTGAAAAATTCTTAAAATCTTCTTAAGTGTCAGTAGGGTATCTCCAACCTGCTCCTGTTACTCAGCATTCTCATAAGTGTAACCCTCAGTATGTATATAGTCTTTCAGTGCCTGGTTAAGCTTTTATCTACATTAATAAAATGTACATCTGATCTTACCAATGTACATGACTTCCTTCCTTCTCTGAATAATTGAATATCTTCTCTTAGAAACATACATAGTTTCTAGAGTTGGTATCAAACAATAAGAAATGTTTGGTTAACTAGGAAATTATTTCAGTAATCCATTCAGCAAGTACATTGCAGCCTGGGTGGTACCCAGCACTGTGCTAGATAATGCATGCCTGCTAAATGGCTTCAGTCGTGTCCAACTCTTTGTGACCCTGTGGACTGTAGCCCACCAGGCTTCTCTGTCTATGGGATTCTCCAGGTAAGAATACTGGAGTGGGTTACCATGCCCTCCTCCAGGGGATCTTCCTTACCCAGGGATCAAAACCACATCTCTTATATTCATGGTGAGCAAAAGTAAAGAGGGTCCCTACCCTCCCTAATGGAGCATCTAGGCAAGGGAGGGAGAGAGCAATAGTCACTCTTATTGCTGTGTTTGTTAAGTGCCTGTGCACTAGTGGTACTTCATGTTCGGTTCAGTTCATTTCAGTCGCTCAGTCGTGTCCGACTCTTTGCGACCCCAAGAATCGCAGCACGCCAGGCTTCCCTGTCCATCACCAACTCCCAGAGTTCACCCAGACTCACGTCCATCAATTTGGTGATGCCATCCAGCCGTCTCATCCACTGTCGTCCCCTTCTCCTCCTGCCCCCAATCCCTCCCAGCATCAGAGTCTTTTCCAATGAGTCAAATCTTCACATCAGGTGGCCAAAGTACTGGAGTTTCAGCTTTAGCATCAGTCCTTCCAATGAACACTCAAGACTGATCTCCTTTAGAATGGACTGGTTGGATCTCCTTGCAGTCCAAGGGACTCTCAAGAGTCTTCTCCAACACCACAGTTCAAAAGCATCAGTTCTTCGGTGCTCCACTTTCTTCACAGTCCAGCTCTCACATCCATACGTGACCACTGGAAAAACCATAGCCTTGACTAGACGGACCTTTGTTGGCAAAGCAACGTCTCTGCTTTTTAATATGCTATCTAGGTTGGCCATAACTTTCCTTCATTAGAGGGCAAATGGAGGGATGGACTTATGAGGATCAAGAGAGTTTCCTTGAGGATATGTCTTTTGTTTATTGGCTGAGTAAGGAAATAACAAGGGTTTCCTTGGTGGCTCAATGGTAAAAAAATCCACCTGCCAATGCAGGAGACTCTGGTTGGATTCCAGTGTCATATTCAAGACTCTGTAGCAGGAGGAAAGCTGGCAAACATGGTGCCCAGAAGTACATTTAATGTGGCTGTAGCAGCAAAAGAAAAAAGACCACGGTATGAGTGGAAGCTGGAAATGTGGGTAGAGGACTTACCTTGGAGGATCTTATATTAAAAAAAAAAAAGGTTTTATCTTTATCCTAGGAACAGTGGTTCACTGGTGGATTTTTGATCTGGGGGAAGGAGGGCTGATATGGTAAGATTTGTGTTTGGAGAATCACTTTAGCTGTAGCATTGAGAACAGACTGATGCAGGTAGAGAAAGGAAGTATACCATTTTGAAGACTATCAGAATGGATCAAGGAGAGAAAGATGCTAGCTTGGATCAGGATAGAAGTGGAAAAGAGTAGATGGATAGAAGGGAGAATTAGAAGGAAAAATAGATGGGATTTAGTAAAAGAGTCAATATGAATGAGAAAGAGAGGAATGAAAAATGACCCTTATGATTTCCAAGGATTTTTGCTTGGATTAGTACATAAATGAGGATGTCATTCACCCAAAATGAGAAGAATGAGAATGTTTTAGGTTCTGTGCATGTGCGTGAGTGCTCAGTTGCTTCAGTCATGTCCGACTCTTTGCAACCCTATGTACTATAGCCCACCAGGCTCCTCTGTCCATGGGGATTCTCCAAGCAAGAATAGTGGAGGGGGTTGCCATGCCCTCCTCCAGGAGATCTTCCCAACCCAGGGATTGAACCTGTGTCTCCTGCGGCTCCTGCATTGCAGGTGGATTCTTCCCATCTGGGAAGCCTTTAGATTCTGGGTGGGGGGCAAGGAAGAAATCACAAGTTTAATTATTATTTCTTGATGTATGACACAGGTCTGGAGCACACAGAGAGCTCTACCCTGAAGATATAAATTTGTGAATCACTTGAATATTTTGATAATTATAACTATAGGCATATGTGAATTTCCATGAGGAGTTGATGCAGAGTAAAGAATGAAAACTTAGGCGGCCTGAGAAACTACAATATTTAATAACTGGGTAGAATAAGATGTGAACAGAAAAGAGATAAAAAAGGAACAGCCAGAAAAATAGGAGGAAGACTATGGAGTGTAGAGCTACATAAGCCAAAGAAAGGAAGTAAAGTAAAATCTGGGTTCAACAAACTCTAATCTAAAAAAATATATATTTATATGGTACATATGGCTTTGTCTCCTTAGGAACGCTGCACAAACTTCTAGTCAAGTTCAAAGTGGAATAGAACAAAGAGGGTGGATTTTTAATTCCAGTTATGATACTCTCAGACAGTTCAGTCTTTGTGATATATTTCTCTCATTGGAATTATGAAATATGTCAGAATACGTTTACACAAATACACACATCTTATAATCTTAAGATCACATGTAGTGATCTTTGCTTGTAAGTTGTCTGTCAACTTTAGAAATATTCCTGACTTTGTGTCCATGAAAGTGCTGAGGATGGAATATAATAAACTGTACTTTTCAGAATATAAGAAACTCTTTTGCAAGATGACTACAATATGCTTCATTGGTCTCACCTAACTTAATGCTTGAAAAAATATATTTCATTTAGTACTTTACATCAGTTCTTAGGTTTTCACTTAAAATGTTTCCCTCTTGGGCTTAGATTACATATATACATTATGTAATCTAGATTAAATTACATATATATATATATGGGCTTCCCAGGTGGTGGTGATAAAGAACTCGCCTGCCAATGCAGGAGACATAAGAGATGCAGGTTTGATCCCTGGGTCAGAAGGAAGTGGCAACCTACTGCAGTATCCTTGCCTGGAGAATCCCAGAGACAGAGGAGCCTGGTGGGCTACAGTCCATAGAATCACAAAGAGTCGGACGTGACTGAAGCGACTTAGCAAGCACACACACACACACACACGCACACACACACACACAAACACGTGCATATATATATATATATATATGTGAAAATGAGGTTTTAAGGCATGAGTATATATATCTAATGGAGAAGGCAATGCCAACCCACTCCAGTACTCTTGCCTGGAAAATCCAATGGATGGAGGAGCCTGGAAGGCTGCAGTCCATTGGGTCGCTAAGAGTTGGACACGACTGAGTGACTTCACTTTCACTTTTCACTTTCACGCATTGGAGAAGGAAATGGCAACCCACTCCAGTGTTCTTGCCTGGAGAATCCCAGGGACGGGGGAGCCTGGTGGCTTCCGTTTATGGGGTCGCACAGAGTCAGACACGACTGAAGCGACTTAGCAGCAGCAGCAGCATATATATCTAAGTCTTTTAAAGATAAGGTTTTCAAAATATATTTCTTTTTAAAAAACTTTATTTTATATTACTGTGTTTTACTTTTGTGCTAGCTTCAGCAGCACATATACTAAAATTGGAACAATACAGAGAAGATTAGCATGGCCCCTGCACAAGGATGACATGCACATTCGTGAAGTGTTCCATATCTTGGGGCTTCCTATGTACCTCAGCTGGTAAAGAATCTGCCTGCAATGCAGGAGACCCTGGTTTGATTCCTGGGTTGGGAAGATCCGCTGGGGAAGGGATAGGCTACCCACTCCACTATTCTTGAGCTTCCCTGGTGGCTCAGTTGGTAAAGAATCCACCTGCAATGTGGAAGACCTAGGTTCAGTACCCGGGTTGGGAAGATCCCCTGGAGAAGGGAATGGCTACCACTCCAAATTCTGGCTTAGAGAATCCCATGGACTGTATCCATGGGGTTGCAAAGAGTCAGACACGACTGAGCGACTTTCACTCACATAGCCAATTAACAATGTTGTGATAGTTTCAAGTGGACAGCAAAGGGACTCAGCCATAGGTATACGTGCATCCATTCTCCCCCACATTCCCCTCCCATCCAGGCTTCCACATATCATTGAGCAGAGTTCCCTGTGCTCTATTGGGTCTTTGTTGGTTAACCATTTTAAATATATCAATGTCCACTTGTCAATCCCAAATTCCCTAACTATCCCTTTCCATACTTCTTCAACTAACTTAAACTTTTGTGTATAATTTCAATATATCTGGGCTTAATTTATTACAAAATCACAAGCCCTATAGGCCAACTCCTATAGATCATAGTAGAAAAGGCATGGGATAAGAATCAGACATCACTGGGTTTCATCCCAGATTTGCTACCTGGACAGGTTGTCAGTATAGCACTCTGTACCATTTGCTTCTTCTGTGAACTATGGACAATAATACTTACCTCATGAGGTTGCTGTAAAGAAGTCTACAACATACAAGTACTCAATAAATGTTAATGCCTTCTTGACATCACAGTGATAATATAGTGCCAGAGTAGCTGCCACCTGAAATCATAACCAATTATGACTGCAGTGTAAGCTGTTGAACTAGCATACATGTCATCCAGGAAAACAATCACATGTTTTTCAATATATTCAGAGTGCGATGAACTCTGATGATGTAAAAAATAACAAATCAACCTTGAGTTTATGGTCATCTCATAGCTTATGAATTGAAACATTTCATGATCCTTGTCAGTGTAGAGAGTTAACTTCCCTACGATTTGAGAGAAAAAAGAGATCATTTCTCCTGTACTAGTTTTTAGTAAAAAGATGCCCAACTAAGAGGCTTTCACAGAGAATTCCTTCAATAATGATGTGCTGAATAAATGAATAGAGTAAAATGGAAGAAGATAAAAGTTCATTTTTGTGTGTTAGGAAATGTATTGAAATTAGAGATTATGATTATTTTTGTAAATTAACAGTTTTCTGGAGGAATTAGTGTTGTGCTGGGCTCTGCAGTCATTTGTTTACTCAATAGATATGTTGCTATGATATTAGGTTCTATGATGGTCAATAAAAGAGTCATGTCTATAGATCACTGCCCTACAGATTTACAGTGCCAGATAGGAAAATCATGAACCAGATAATCATGAGATTATTTCCAAAACTAGTCAAATAAAGTAGTCTCCTCATCTAATCTTCATCTAATTCTTCCATTTTAGGCCAAGAGTGTCTATTGTGTTTCCCCAATAAAACAATATTCAATCCAACCAAACCAAAAGTCAAGATGAATTGTTGATTTTCCCTTTTAACTTCACCATATGTATCATCCTTTTTAAAATATAGTTTTCGTCTAGATTCTGAGCATATGCATACATTCTAATTTGCCTATTGCCTAGCTGTTATATTACATTCACATTTTTTTGGCTCACATGTTTGGAATTGCTTATTTTGGATATTTTGTTTATTTTATTATAGTAGTAAGGGGGAGAAAATATAGATGGTTCAGAGATCTTTTCTGTCATACTTCTCAAACCAGTTTATTTTCAATGTTTTTTATTTAAGCAAAAACTAAAAATATAAAAATGTAATAAGGAATTCCATCAAAGCTCCTCCCACTTAAGTATTTTTTTCCAATAGTGATGAAGGTGAAACTACATTTCAGGAGGTTTCATGTTAAGTGACTCCTTTGATATATCCATCACAGGAACATAACATACTTATTACTAACTTATTTTAAGGTGACTCAAGATCAGTCTTCAAGTTAATGCTTTTGTAAGCCTTGCTGATATAAATGCCTTGAATTTGTCTTCTAATATGTAAAAGAATATTCCCTTTCCTGCCTTTATTGTCAGTAAAAATAAAACTCTGTCTGCACTACTCTCATCTTAGGATCTCTGTTCAGATCATCCTAAAGGGTTTCTTGTCTATCTTTTGCATGGGAGCTTCTGTTTTCTGAGTTCCACAGCATCTTCTTCCTTAATTTACGTCTTAGTGGAGCCTTCTCCTGTAGCTTCCTGTGAGTAGCTGAGGGAAGATAAATGTTTTGAGATCTTGCATATCTAGCAATGCCTTTATTCACTCTTGACAATTGAATTTTTATGTATATATACTCCTGTGTAAGAAAACAATTTCCCTTGGGTTTTCTAAGGCAATATTTCAGTGTCTTCTAGCTTTGGATATTGCTCCTGAGACAGTCAATGCTGTTCTGATGTTTGAATTTGTAACATATGAATAGTTTCTACCTTTGTGACATTTTGGAATAGTCTCTGCTTCCTAAGATTCTAAATTTGATAATGGTAAACCTTACTGTGACCCTTTTTTATCATGTTAAGTATCAGTTTGGACGTCCAGTGTTGACACACTTAAAATGTTATATGCTTGGAATCATAAATATTTCAGTCCTTTGGGGTGCTTTAACAAAATACCATAGACTGGATGGCTTACAAACAGAAATTTATTTCTGACATTCTGGAGAGACTGGGAAGTCCAAGATCATGATGCCGGCTAACTTGGTATCTAGTGAGGGTCTGCTTCCTGGTTCAGGTGGCCATCTTCTCTCTGTGTCCTCACATGGTGGTAGGGTCAAGGGAGACCTTTGGAGAATCTTCTGTAAGGGCACTAATGCCATTCATGAGAACTCTGCTTTCATGGACTAATCACCTCCCCCAAGCTCCACCTTTTCCTACCATCACATTGGGCATTAGAATTTCAACATATGAATTTTGCAGGCACACAATCATTGAGCCTGTAGCTATATAGCATGTAGCCTTTCCAAATTTGCTTCTTTCTCTTAGCGATATTGGCTTGACAGCTCATCTCTTTTTAGCACTGAATAATATTCCATTTATAAACATACCACTGTTTATCTATTTACCTACTGAAGGACATCTTGGCTTCTTCCATGTTTTGCAATTACAAATAGAGTTGCTATAAACATATATGTGCAGGGTTTGTGTGGATGTAAGTTTTTAGCCCATTTTGGCAAATACTGAGAAGTGCAATTGCTGGATAGTATGTTTGGTTTTGTAAGAAAATACCAAACTGTCTCCCAAAGTGGCTGTACCATTTTGCCCACTAGCAATGAATACAAGTTCCTTTGCTCCGTATCCTCACCAGCATTTGGTGTTGTCACTATTTTGGATTTTAGCCATATTAGTAGGTGCAGTAGTATCTCACTGATGTTTAAATTCATAGTTTTCTAATAACATATGATGTTGAGCATCTTTTCATACAGGGCTTCCCTGGTGACTCAGATAGTAAAGAATTTGCCTGCAATGTAGATGACCCGGGTTTGATCCCTGGGTCGGGAAGACCCCTGGAGAAGGGAATAGCTACCCACTCCAGTATTCTTGCCTGGAGAATTCCATGAACAGAGGAATCTGGTGGGCTATAGCCCATGGGGTCACAAAGAGTCAGACACAACTGAGTATGAGACTCCTTATCTTTTCATACATCTATATGCCATCTGTGTTTCTTCTTTGGTGAAGTCTTTGAGATCTTTTGCTCATTTTTTAATTGAGTTGTCTGTTTTCTCAGCATTGAGCTTTAAGAGTTCTTTATGTGGAGAAGGTAATGGCACCCCACTCCAGTCCTCTTGCCTGGAAAATCCCATGGACGGAGGAGCCTGGTAGGCTGCAGTCCATGGGGTCGCTAGGAGTCAGACATGACTGAGCAACTTCACTTTCACTTTTCACTTTCATGTATTGGAGAAGGAAATGGCAACCCACTCCAGTGTTCTTGCCTGGAGAATCCCAGGGATGGGAGAACCTGGTGGGCTGCCATCAATGGGGTCGCACAGAGTCGGACATGACTGAAGTGACTTAGCAGCAGCAGCAGCAGCAGTTTTTTATGCATTTTAGACCACTCCTTTATCAGTAATGTTGTGCACCACTTTATTTTCAAATTTTTTAAATAGTAATGCATTTACATAGCTAAAATGTAAAAATGAAATTAAAAGGTAAATATTGGGAAGTCCCACTGCTCCCACTCCTTCCAAATTCATCCTCTTCCTTCACCATTTTTATTTGTTTCTGATTTATCCTTCTCAGGTCTCTTTATATTGTGCTGTGCTATGCTGATTTACTCAGTTGTGTCCGACTCTTTGTGACCCCAAGGACTGTAGCCTCCCAGACTCCTCTGTCCATGGGGATTCTCCAGGCAAGAATAGTGGAGTGGGTTGCCATGCCCTCCTCCAGGGGATCTTCCCAACCCAGGGATCAAACCCAGGTCCCCCACACTGCAGGTGGATTCCTTACCATCTGAACCACCAGGGAAGCCCTCTCTTTATACAAGTACAAGCAAATACAAATATACAGTTTACTTTTCCCATTTCTTAACAAAAGTGGCATTTCACATACATTATTTTGAACCTTGATTTTTCACTTAACACTGTATCATGGGCATCTTTCCATATCTTATCATAGAGCTCTTCCCTATTTTTTAACAGCTGTATAATGTTCCATTGTGGGGATATACCACAGTTCAGAAATTCCTTGTTGCTGGACACTTATCACCCTGACTTTTAAAAGTACCTGGTGCTCTCTTACAAATTTATGAGATTGTAAGGCTCTATAATGAAAAGTGGGTGCTTCTTAACTTTCTTCCGTTGCCACCTTAGGTTCTGGTTTCTTCCATTATAGGACACTTTCCACTTAACTCTCTGCTTTATAGCTTCCAGAATTTATTTTGTTTACCACTCAGTAGCATAGCACTATCATCTTCAAACTGAAGGAACAATTCCTTGATTGTCTAGACTCTGTAAGTAAGTCCTCTCTTACCTTGTATACTTCTATTGTACCTTTCCAGACTTTAGGCACACCCTTTCAGAATAAAGACACTCAGTTTTCACAAATGAAAATAATCTTGGAAAGAGCTAGAAGGTATAAAATGGGGCATAAAATTGTTTCCTTTTTCAGACCTCCCCCCCCCAAAAAAAACCCCAACAAAACAGAGAAACAGTATGGTCTAAAGACCTCCTGGAATCATTTAATAAGGCAATGGATTTCTATGTTTTTTTCTCCCTTCTATGGCGGTAACTATTACAAAAGCATTTCTGTGCCTGGCCTTCAATTTGGTAGGCCTGATGACTGTTTTCCTAATTTATAGGCACCGTTAGCACCATGAGTCCTGGTACATCAAGGGCCCTGAAGGATCAGCAATTCTCCTGCTGTACACTTCAACTGATATAGTCATTTGTTTCATCAACTGTATGAGTCACAAGATGGACCTCTCTTGTAAGGCTGTAAAGCAGTGATTGAGATTTGTGCCCTTCACTCAGAGAAAACCCAGAACTATTCCACTTTCTATTTATGTAACCTTCAGCAAGCTATTCAACCCTTCTAAACCTGTGTTTCCTCATCTATAAAATAACGTGCACTTCATAGGTTTGTTGTGAAGATTAATCGCATATAAAACAGCTAGTATAGAGCCAGGCAATTCTCCAACACCAGCCAATGTCCTACAACTCAATTCTGACACTATTTCCCTGGAGATACTGCAGATCCCACAGATGAGGAGCTCTTCAACACCAGTCCTTTCGTGTTTTTTTAGAGGCTTCATTACCTAGGCATGACTGATCAAATCATAGGCATTCATGATTGATTCAACTTCCACCTCTTCTCTTCTCCCCAGAGGTGGAAGAATGGGACTGTCTGAAATCTCCAACCCACTAATCTCACGGTTGGGCTTCCCTGCTGGCTCAGACGGTACAGAATCTGCCTACAATACAAGAGACTCGCTCACATTCAATCCCTGGGTTGGGAAGACCCCCTGGAGGAGGGCATGGCAACTCACTCCAGTATTCTGGCCTGGAGAATTCCCTGGACAGAGGAGCCTGGTGGGCTACAGTCCATGGCGTCACAAAGAGTCAGACACGACTGAGCGACTAACACTTTCACCTTTCAGTCTCATGGTTGGCTTCACTGGCAACCAGTCTCCATCCATAGGTGCTTTCCAAAAGACAGTATGTTAAAAAGAACCCAGCTTGAGAACTGTCTTTTGTAAATAATAAGATGCTCATTTCACCTTTAGGGTTTCAAGAACTGAGGACTAAACACTAATTATAATAAAAGATGCTCCCATGGCTCTTATCACTCAGGAAATTCCATGGCTTTGGGGAAGTAGGAGCCAGATGTGAACCATGAACCATGACAAAAAAATATATGAAATATATTTTGGTCATTTGAATGATCAAATATGCATTTCTTATAAATAACATTATTGTCATTTGTTTTCCCGACTGGTCTAAAAACTCTGTGAATAAAGAGATGCTGTCTGTATTCCTCCTTTTGTCTCCCAGGTGCCAAGCAAAGTGCCTGGTTCATATAAGAAATTGACAAATACTCATTAAATGACTCTTTCAGTAAAGGAATGAGTAAATAGATATATCTTGTTCACATTAATTCTCAGGATACAAAAAAAATTTTTTTCAAGAAAACTATGGAGTGCATGTATATATTTAAGAAACTCAGCTTGTTATTATAGGAAGATCTGCTATTCCCCCAAATTTGGTCTGCAAACACTCTTCCAAGGAGTAAATTTTAAGGAAATATTTCTTGACTGACCATGGCCTAACAGTTATCCACTTAGTCTTGTGCACCATGTCCTCTCTAGCTGCATTTATGCGTAAGACAAATGGGAAAATGCTGTGTTTAGTAGTTGGAAAGTATCTGTCATAGGTAAGATGACCTTTGTGCCGGTTTGACTTGGTAGGGGAGACTGGGTCATAAACCTTAATAAAAATGCCTTGGGAGATGTTGATCTAAATGTTGATCATTTATTTTTTAAATGGGATTTTTAACCAGAAAGATTCCATCATGTAATGTTCAATAATAATGCCATCCAGAAAAAAAAGAAACCACTCAAAATAATCGACATTTATTTGACCTTATCTTGTGGGTAAAAATCTGATAAAATCAGATTTAAAATATTGTTTCATTGGCCTTTTTGATACCCCTGAAGGCTGAAAATCATTACAACAGGTCTTGTTTTTGCCCAGTTCCACACTTCATGATTATGTCTGATTCTCACAAACATGCTTCAAGATCAGCAATTTACTGTTATTCCTGTTTTACAAATAGAGAAACGGAGACCCAAGGTTTAAAACCTTGCCACTAACAATTATAACACTAAACAGAAAGGCAGGATACAAAGCCTGTTCTTTCTGACTCCAAAACTCATGTTTTTCAATACTTTCTCTCTTTCAATGGGGTGTTTTTCCCTAGAAATTATAACAAAATATCTTCATAGGCCATAAAATAATGTTAGACTCCTTTGTGTCACCATTATCACAACAAATTTCCTAAACCAAGTCAACACATACAAAAAAGATATGTTTAGGAGTAAGAGTTTGGGAGTTGTCATAGGTGGTAGTCGGAGAAGGCAATGGCACCCCACTCCAGTCTTGCCTGGAAAATCCCATGGACGGAGGAGCCTGGTAGACTGCAGTCCATGGGGTCGCTAGGAGTCGGACACGACTGTGTAACTTTCAAGTAGACAACCTGAGCAACTTCACTTTCACTTTTCACTTTCATGCATTGGAGAAGGAAATGGCAAGCCACTCCAGTATTCTTGCCTGGAGAATCCCAGGGACGGGGGAGCCTGGTGGGCTGCCGTCTCTGGGGTCACACAGAGTCGGACACGACTGAAGCGACTTAGCAGCAGCAGCAGCAGCAGCATAGGTGGTAGTGGTTATAGAAGGAAACAGGATTAGAAAGCATTGTAAAGAAACAGAAGAGTTTCCGTGATTACAGGTCACCTGATTGTAGTGTCCATTCATATGTGGTGAATACTGGTCACTTTTTGAATATCCAGCATTCCTATGTCTTATGTATCCCTGACTCCGGTGTATCAAATAGAGCTTGTCTCTCACTATCAAAACAGGAAACACCAGATACCTTCCCAGGACTCCTTGCATCTGGGCATGAGACAGACATAGGTTCCACCATTCATTCACTCATGCTTATGGCAACCATCAAATCAAAAGTTAGTGATGTAAAGAAGAAAGGAGCACAGAGAAATCCATCATGAAAAGACTAGCACCATAACACAGCTGATGGAGTGGTTCTGGTCTCCAGGCTCGGTGCTGTTGACTGTAGGATTGATGTTGGGGTAGAAGAAGCAGTGGGGCCTCAGAAAGTCAGTTCTACAGCATCGATTTTGGCAATGGTTTCTAGCTTTATGACCTCAGAGTCTGGATCCCTGATACTCTCAGGGAACCTGTGAGGTTCCCATCATTCTTTCATTAAATTGCCTTTTATTTAACTTAGTTCCTACTGTCTAAGAATCCTGACTGGGGAAAAAAATGTATAAATAATAATAATAATGACAGTAACTAGCATATCTTGAGAACTTATAATTTAATATTGCTAAATGCTTTAAAAAACATTTTACTCCTTAAATTCTCACTGCAACCCAGTAATTTCTATATTACAAACAAAGAAATTAAGAGATTAAGTGGCTTGATCCAAGACATCTTGCTGGAAAGTGGCAGAGTCAAGATTTGAACCTGCCATCTCTATCTATCCCTGGGTCAGGAAGATCCCCTGGAGAAGGAAAATGGCAAAGCACTCCAGTATTCCTGCCTGGAGAATTCCAATCCACGGGGTTGCAAAAGTGTCAGACACGACTGGGCAACTAAACATCAATTTTAGCTCCAAAACCTAGTCAGTTCAGTTCAGTCACTCAGTCATGTCTGACTCTTTGCGACCCTATGAACCACAGCACACCAGGCGTCCCTGTTCATCACCAACTCCCTGAGTTCACCCAAACCCATGTCCGTCGAGTCAGTGATTCCATCCAACCATCTCATCCTCTGTTGTCCTCTTTTCTTCCTGCCCTCATTCTTTCCCAGCATCAGGATCTTTTCAAATGAGTCAGCTCTTCACATCAGTTGGCCAAAGTATTGGAGTTTCAGCTTCAACATCAGTTCTTCCAATGAACACCCTGGACTGATCTCCTTTAGGATAGACTGTTTGAATCTCCTGCAGTCCACGGGACTCTCAAGAGTCTTCTCCAAAACCACAGTTCAAAAGCATCAATTCTTCGGCACTCAGCTTTCTTTATAGTCCAACTGTCACATCCATACATGACCACTGGAAAAACCATGAACCTTTATTGGCAAAGTAATGTCTCTGCTTTTGAATATGCTGTCTAGGTTGGTCATAACTTTCCTTCCAAGGAGTATGTGTCTTTTAATTTCATGGCTGCAATCACCATCTGCAGTGATTTTGGACCCCAGAAAAATAAAGTCAGCCACTGTTTCCACTGTTTCACATCTATTTGCCGTGAAATGATGGGACCAGATACCATGATTTTAGTTTTCTGAATGTTGAGCTTTAAACCAACTTTTTCACTCTCCTCTTTCACTTTCATCAAGAGTCTCTTTAGTTCTTCTTCACTTTCTGCCATAAGGGTGGTGTCATCTGCACATCTGAGGTTATTAATATTTCTCCCCAGCAATCTTGATTCCAGCTTGTGCTTCTTCCAGCCCAGCGTTTCTCATGATGTACTCTGCATAGAAGTTAAATAAGCAGGGTGACAATATACAGCCTTCACGTACTCCTTTTCCTGTTTGGAACCAGGCTGTTGTTCCATGTTCAGTTCTAACTGTTGCTTCCTGACCTGCATACAAGTTTTTCAAGAGGCAGGTCAGGTGGTCTGGTATTCCCATCTCTTTCAGAATTTTCCACAGTTTATTGTGATCCACACAGTCAAAGGCTTTGGCATAGTCAATAAAGCAGAAATAGATGTTTTTCTGGAATTCTCTTGCTTTTTCCATGATCCAGTGGATGTTGGCAATTTGATCTCTGGTTCCCCTGCCTTTTCTAAAGCCATCTTGAACTTCTGGAAGTTTACAATTCACTTATTGCTGAAGCCTGGCTTGGAGAATTTTGAGCGTTACTTTACTAGCGTGTGAGATGAGTGCAATTGTGCAGTAATTTGATCATTCTCTGGCATTGCCTTTCTTTGGGATTGGAATGAAAACTGACCTTTTCCAGTCCTGTGGCCACTGCTGAGTTTTCCAAATTTTCTGGCATATTGAGTGCAGCACTTTCACAGTGTCATCTTTCAGGATTTGAAATAGCTCATCTGGAATTCCATCACCTCCTCTAGCTTTGTTTGTAGTGATGCTTCCTAAGGCCCACTTGAGTTCACATTCCAGGATGTCTGGCTCTAGGTGAGTGATCACACCATCGTGATTATCTGGCTCATGAAGATATTTTTTGTACAGTTCTTCTATGTATTCTTGCTACCTCTTCTTAATAGCTTCTGCTTCTGTTAGTCAGCCACTGAACTTAAATATATAATTTAGGAGTAGTTTGTACTGTATGTTTTTTTAGAATATAGACATCCAAAGGTAGTTGTTAAGAGGTTTTCCAAAGACAACAAACTGGATGTGTACATATATAAAAGAACTGGCTTATGAAATTTTGAGGGCTATCAAGTGAGAAATCTGCCAGACAGACCAACAAGGCCAAGGCCCCAGGGGAGGATTCATATTGCAGCTCAAGTCCAGAGGTGGTTTGGAGCAGAAGTCCCTCTGTAGGTGTCTATATCCAAATCTCTGCTTCTTAGAAGGACATCAGTCCTATTGGATTAGGATCCACTTTAATGACTTCATTTTAACTTAGTTACCTCTGTAAAGACCCCTGTCTCCCAAATTCAATCACATTCTGAGATACTCAGGGATAGCACTGTAAGATATGAATTTTAGAGGGGACATAATTCAGCCCCTAGCAGTAGTAATTTCAACACAACATTTTAGAAAGTGTATGTATGTACATGTAGTCTCAGGGACTTTCTAAATTTGCATGACACATCTTTAGAGTATTTGAGGCCCTCTTCAATTTTTAAAATACCAGTCCTGCCCATAGCCAACATCAAAATGGTAACCATAATATTATCAGTAACCAAAGTCTCTTATGTCTTAGCTTGAAGATGATGATACCCAGCTACAAGGGAATTTTAGGTTGTGTTTCCCACCAGAAGTACAAAAACTGGTTGCACTACAGTTTCCCAGTACTTAAACTCATCAGAAGAATCAAATGAAATAAACTGCCCCATGGTAAAGTGACACAGCTCCTAAAAATATTCTTCTCCTTCAAGGACTGATGGCTTTTGGCTGTACTCAGTTTTTGCAAAGATTTCAAACCTCGAGGGGGCCAGACAGCACTGTGAGGTCTGCAGTGTGCCTCTTGGCAATGAACATCATAATGGGAACACTTGTCATTTTTTTTCACCTGGAGATTGGTTATTCAATGGTTGAAAGTGAAAGTGAGTGCTTGGAAAAGCCATCTTAACTCCTCCATCAGTTATTTAACAGCAGTCACACCCTCTTGCATTGTAGAACTCTTTGTCCTTCTTAAAGGACTTGTACATGGTTTAGTTCACTTCATCTAAATGGTCCTTGATTGGCCTAAAGTTTAAATCAGCTTCCCAATGTGCCTAGCAATCTTAGAGAGCACTTTATGAGCTTAAAAAAACATGACCCAAAGTGGAGAAATTGCTCTGAAAGCATTCTGTAAAATCAAGGCACGTTTATTCTACACATTCGTAAACAGTGAAGCTAACTAAGGTAAATCCTTAAAGGAACTGTGGGGATTATCCAAAGATTCTCAATCCTTTACAGATTACTTTGTTTTCAACACCATTTTCTATAGGGCTAAGCTCTTAAATCCAATATTACCTTATTAAAAACTTCAGACAAAAACATGCCTCCATTATCATTCTGTCTTTCTCTTAAGAGTCAAACCTACATATTCCCTTTAAAGAAAAACTGAAGGTAATTTGTTGTCAAAAGATCCTGAACTAAAAATACGTGTCACAATTAGACAGGGCCTGAATAGTTCTCCCTACACAGAGCAGATGGTAATCTCTTTTTAAAAGAAAACGGTGATCTGTGTTTCTGACTGTGTGCCTTCTGCATCAGGCGTGAAGTAAAAATGAATTTCTATTTTGTTTCACTCTGGGAGCCTATTACATTGACCAACATGGGTGGTGGGGAGGGAGGGAATCACCTAATTTGTTCAAATATAATCATACAGTAACAACAAAAGCATTGGCTGCTTTGACTCTCTGCAGGAAAGCTTTTTAAAAAAATGAACAGACACAGAATAATCTTGAGAATGCTCTTGTTATTCTGCCGGTAATGTCTGTAGTTAAGGAGACATCTGTGATGGGGGATAAAGAAGATCATTTTCTTTTCTGAAGTACAAAGTGTGGAGTAAAAATATCATTTTGAGGATTTAAAACATAAGAAATAACCTGATTTTTTACCTATATGTTTTTTAAATGATTGATTGTAGGAGTACTGCGATTCAGAGTTGATTTTTTTCCATTTATATGGTGTTAGAAAGTAAAAAATGAAACTCGATCTCCTAAAATATGTAAGGAAAGAGCTAGGTTCATATAAGAATGTGGAATTAGCACACTGCCTGTGCTAATACACTATAATGATATATGATGTTAGTATAATATGGTGGTGGTTTGGTTGCTAAGTCATGTGTGACTCTTTGCAACCCCAGGGACTATACCCCACCAGGTTCCTCAGTCCATGGGATTTTCCAGGGAAGAATACTGCAAGGGGTTGTCATTTCCTTCTCCAGGGGATCTTCCCCACTCAGGGATTGAACCTGGATCTCCTGCATTGCAGGCAGATTCTTTACCAACTGAACAAGCCCATAACATAATGACAATAAGATAATGATAATATAATGTGTCTCTAATCCTGGTTCTAAATTAGGGTGTGCAGCCATATTTCTATTGAGGCAGGAGTGCAGATATAACCTTGCTTCAAAGATATTTTCTGCCTGTGTTTTTATTATACAGTTCTATGGAGCAAACCATAATGCCTTTACTGTTAGTCCTACAAATAGCATCTCTCGCATTTTTTCATTTTTATTGGAATCTAGTTGCTTTACAGTGTTGTGTTAGATTCTGCTATACAGCAAAGTGAATCAGTTATATGTATACATATATCCCTCTTTTTTAGATTTCCTTCCCACTTAGGTCACCACAGAGCATTGAGTAAAGTTTCCTGTGCTACACAGAAGGGTCTCCTTATTTATCTATGCTATACATAGTACTATTGTGGGGAGAGAGCGAATTAGCCAAGATGGTGTGTTCAGGCTCTCTTGCCCCACGTTTTGTAAATGTTGACCATGTAACAGCTGAGATCACTGATAGCACTGCACATGCCCATCACTAGATACTCACTTGGTCATGGGTTACTTAGTGCAGTACGCATATGGGAGTTCCACCTAGAAAGCACTGGCACCGCTGCTGCATCACGGTTGTGTCCATTGGCTCAGCCATGAGAGGAGAGAATACTGCTATGGCTGCTGTGCCAGCCAGGAGAGAATAAATGTGTCTGCAGTTCCTATGGCTCTTTGTGTCTTCTTCCAACCCCTTAGCTCGCGCATTGCCTACTCTGGATTCAACAAACAGTGTGCAAAGTGTGAACAGCAAGACAGTTGGCATCATGAACAGGATAAGCAATACAAGCGTATATATGTCAATTCCAACGTCCCAATTCATCCCTCCCCTTACCCTCCCTGGTATCCATAAGTTTGTTCTCTGTATCTGTGTCTCTATTTCTGCTTTGCAAATATGTTCATCTGTACCATTTTTCTAGATTTCACATGTAAGTGATATTATATGATATTTGTTTTTCTCTTTCTGACTTACTTCACTCTGTATGACAGTCTCTAGGTCTATCCGCATCTATGCAAATGGCACTATTCTGTTCCTTTTTGGGACTGAGTAATATCCCATTGAATGTATGTATCACATCTTCTTTATCATTCTTCTGTTGATGGACATTTAAGTTGCTTCCATGTCCTGGCTATTGTAAATACTGCTTCAGTGAACACAGAGATGCATCTATTTATTTACGTTATGCTCTTCACCCAGTATATGCCTAGGCATGGGATTGCCGGGTCATATGGGAGCTCTGTTTTTTAACTTTTTGCGAAACCTCCATACTGTTCTCCATAGAGGCTGTATCAATTTACATTCCTGCCAACAGTGTAGAGGATTCCCTTTTCTGCATACCCTCTCCAGCATTAATTGTTTGTAGATTTTTTGATGATAGCCATTCTGACCAGTGTAAGGTGACAGTTATCACATTGAAGTGTTGATTTGCATTTCTCTACTAATTAGTGATGCTGAGCATTGTTGTTCGTCTATATGTCTTCTTTAGAGAAATGTCTATTTAGATTCTCTCTCCATTTTTTTAATTGGGCTGTTTTCTGTTTTTTGTTTTTTGTTTTTTTTTTTCTCCTTTTATATAGAGCTTCATGAGCTGTTTGTATATTTTGGAGATTAACCCCTTGTCAGTTGCTTTATTTGTAAATATTTTATATCATTCTGAGGGTTGTCTTTTTGTTTTGCTTATGGTTTCCTTTGCTGTGCAAAAGATTTTAAGTTTAATTAGATCTCACTTGCTTATTTTTTTGTAATTTTTATTATTCTAGGAGGTGGACCAAAAAAGATCTTGCTGCGATCTATGCCCAGGAGTGTTCTGCCTATGTTTTCCTCTAAGTTTTCATGCCCAGTCTTACGTTTAGGTCTTTGATCCATTTTGAGTTTATTTTTGTGTATGGTATTAGGAAGTATTCTAATTTTATTCTTTTACATGTAGCTGTCCAGTTTCCCGCACTACTTATTGAAAAGACTGTCTTTTCTCCATTGTATATTCTTGCCCCTTTTGTCATAGATTAGTTGACCATAGGTGTGTGGCTTTCTATCCTATTCCATTGGTCTATATTTCTGTTTTTGTGCCAGTACCATACTGTCTTGATTACTGTAGCTTTGTAGTATAGTCTGAAGTCAGGCAACCTGATTATTCCAGCTCCATTTGTCTTTCTCAAGATGGCTTTGGCTATTTGGGCTTTTTGTGTTGTCATACAGCTTGTAAAATTTTTTGTTCTAGTTTTGTGAAGCATCTCTCCAATTTTAATATAAAATATCTATTATTACAATAGGGAATCAAATGTATTTCCTTAGAATCTGAATCTGAATTATCAAAACTATTCATCAAATACTATACATGTTATTACATACAAAGTATAATAGAGCTTTGAGCCAAGAATTCATGCATTAAAACCCAAAAGTCATTTTCACATGAAGCACCCTAGCAATTCAAGCTGTGCTGATATCGGTTCAGTTCAGTTCAGTCACTCAGTCATGTCTAACTCTCTGCAACCCCATGGAATGCAGCACATCAGGTTTCCCTGTCCATCATCAACTCCCGGAGTTTACTCAAACTCATGTCCATTGAGTCAGTGATGCCAACCAACTATCTCATCCTCTGTCATCCCTTCTCCTCCTGCCTTCAATCTTTCCCAGCAAAAGGGTCTTTTCAAATGAGTCAGTTCTTTGCATCAGGTGGCCAAAGTATTGGAGCTTCAGCTTCAACATCAGTCCTTCCAATGAATATTCAGGACTGATTTCCTTTAGGATGGACTGGTTGGATCTCCTTGCAGTCCAAGGGACTCCCAAGAGTCTTCTCCAACACCACAGTTCAAAAGCATCAATTCTTTGGCACTCAGCTTTCTTTATAGTCCAACTCTCATATCCATACATGACTACTGGAGAAACCATAGCTCTGACTAGATGGACCTTTGTAGACAAAGCAGTGTCTCTGCTTTTTAATATGCTGTCTAGGTTGGTCATCACTTTTCTTCCAAGGAGCAAGCATCTTTTAATTTCATGACTGCAGTCACCATCTGCAGTGATTTTGGAGCCCCTCAAAAAACAACATCTCTCACTGTTTCCATTGCTTCCCCATCTATTTGCCATGAAGTGATGGGACCAGATGCCATGATATTAGTTTTCTGAATGTTGCATTTTAAGCTGACTTTTTCACTCTCCTTTTACTTTCATCAAGAGGCTCTTTAGTTCTTTGCTTTCTGCCATAAGGGTGCTGACATAGGAAATATCAGCTGATATACGAAATAATAAAACAACTAACTTTTATTAAGTACTTGTAATGCATCAGGCACTATTTTAAATGCTTTATACCTGTTAATGTATTTACTTCTCACAACAACCATTTGAGAATAAATATTGTTTCTGGGCTTCCCAGGTGGCTCAGTGTTCAAGAATCCACCTGCAATGCAGGAGATGTGGGGTGGTTCCTAGGTCAGTAAGATCCCCAGGAGAAGGAAATGGCAACCCACTCTAGTATTCTTGCCTGGACAATCCCATGGATCAAGGAGCCTGAAGGTCTACAGTCCAGAGGGTCACAAAGAGTAGGACAAAACTAAGCAACTGAGCACCCACTCATTATTATCTCTATTTTATAAATGAGAAAATAAAATCATAGAAATATTAAGTAACTTGACAAAAGTCAAACAACTGGTGAATACAGGAGCCAGAATTCAAACCTAGTTAATTTAGTTCCAGAACCCAGGCCAGTAACCATTGCCCAGTGCAGACAATGTGAGAAGCTAGTGGCAGCAGGTAAACATGATACATTTCATGACTCATCATGTCTGCAAGATTAAAATAAAACAAGGATATTAAGAGAACTCCAATGATTTTGGGGAGAGGAGGGCTTAATAGCCAAAGAAACTTCTCCTGGGGACTTAATGAAAATTTGCCTATGAAAATATCTTATGGCTTGATAGTAACCTAGCCAAAGGGACCCATAAAAATATTCCAGATTGAGAAATACACACCAGCATGTGCAAAGGACCCGTGGCAAGAAGAAACGTGGATGTTTGAGGAGCTGAAACTGAAGCCAGAGTGGCTGGAGGCAGAGTGAGGAGATCCCTAGGAAGAAGAGGCTGGAAAAAGGGAAAGCATTTCACTCAGGGATTTGGGGGCTATGTTAATGGCCTTGATCTGTGTCCTGAGAGAAGTAGGAAACCACTGAGAGAATTTAAGCAGAGGGCTAATGTGAACAGATGTGCATTTGAAATCAGTCACCTGGCTGCCACCTTGGAAAACAATTTGGAGAAGTCTAGAGTAGAAGTTGGACTTCCCTCATAGCTCAGTTGGTAAAGAATCTGCCTGCAGTGCAGGAGACCTGGGTTCAATCCCTAGGTCGGGAAGATCCCCTGGAGAAGTAAGTGGCAACCCACTCCAGTATTCTTGTCTGGAGAATCCCATGGACAGAGGAGCCCGGCAGGCTACAATCCATACGGTCGCTAGAGTCGGACCGGACTTAGTGACTAAAGAGAGAGAGAAAGAGTAGAAGCAAGTAAACCAGTTTTAAAAATATTACAGTAGCATTAGCTAAAAATAATAAAAGCAGAGGTATGAATGGGGATGGAGAAAACTGAACTGATTCAAGAGATGTTGCTGTGTTAAAGTTTTTAAATGATGACAAATTAGATATTGGAGATAAGAAGGAAAAGGTCAAAGATGACTCTCAAATTTATGACCAGCGCAACTGTGTGGATGATAGGTTTAGAGGAGGAGGCTAAAAGGTCCTGTTGAAGATACCAAGCTTGAGGTGGCTTTAGTTATCCAATGAAGTCAAGTTCACAGTGATACTATGGGTCTAAAGTTTAGAGGAGAGGTCTAGGCTGTATGTATACATTTGGAGGTTATCCAGGCAAAGAGAATTGTAAAAAACCACTGACCTGAATACCTCATCCAGGGACAAAATACAAAATAAGTGAGAAGAGAGAAATGCCTAAGACCAGTTCTGGGGAGAAGATAAGTCTACAAAGAATTATAAGACAGAGGTTCCAGATAAGTAGGACCATGACCAGCAGAAATGGCATCGGGGAACTTAAAGAAGTAGAATTTCAAGAAAGAAAACAAAGACAATGGGGTCAAATACTGCTAAGAAATCAAGTAAAAATGAGGACTGAAAAAGTGAATATAGCAAAATGAGGGTAAGGGTCATGGTTGTATTAACATAAACTATTTGGAGGTGATGAGGCTGGAGGTCAGACCAGAGTGGGGTGAATGGAAAGCAAAGCAATGCAGGACAACTGTGGACAACTCTAGAAATTCTGCTGTGAAGCAGAGAGAGGGATTAGAGTGGCAGCAGGAGAGAGATAATGGGATACAGAGAATGACCACAACCACCAGAGACGGGACCAGAAGAGGCTTTACTGTTGTAGATTGTTTTCTTCTTGAGAATTCTGGAGTGAGGCTTTGGGGAGGGTCATCATTTAATGAACTGAGAGGTCATTAGGGATATTAGTAGCAGAAAAGTAGCTTCAGGGCAGGTGCAGGGAAGAAAACCAGTCAATTTATTCTACCGGTTTTCTTCATGTTGCCAAGCTTCTTGCCTTCTTGTGACAACAAAAGCAAATTACAAAATAAGAAGAAGAAGAGGAGGAGGAAGAGGAAGGGAGAGGAAGAAGTTGGAGAAGAAGGAGAAAGAAAAGAAGAGGAGGAAGGAGGAGAGAGGAGAAAGAGAACTGATAGCATTACAATAAAATGATGAAGGCAGAGAAGAAATTTCAGGGGCAAATCAAAGCATGAAATTAAGTCTAAGAATAAAATTAAAAGAATAAAATAAAGGAAAAATTAGCGTAAACAATATAAAGTTCAACAAAGATTAAAGGCTAGAAGGAAAGAAAACCTAAAACCACTGAGATTTTTTTAAAAAATCAAAACATGAAAATAAGAGGGAAAAAAGATTAAAAATAAAACCAACATAAACAAAAAACATAAAAGGGCTAGAACCAGTGAGATAAAAAGCTGAAAACATGAAAGTCAGAGAGTTGAAAGATAAAAGCTAGGACAAGTAAATCCAAGTTAAAAGGATTACTTAGCAGTTGAGCATAAAATTCTTTTAAAGACTGTTGAAAAGTTATTTGCTTCTTAGAATAGAAAAAAAAAGAATTTGAGATAGAAAGTGAAGACAAGGGAAAAACAAGAAATCTAAAGAATTCAGCAAAACAAACTAAAATAGAAATAGGAAAAAATTAAGTAATCAACATATACCATGGCAACAAGAAATTCTAAAATAATATTGAGATGCTGATTTATACCTCAGCATATGTTCCTGATATAATAAGGAAATAAAAGTAATCAGCCAAAGAGAAAGAGATGAACTTTTATAACCACACCTCTGAAAATTTATTCTTGGTTCCTGTCCATTCCTCCACCTCTCCAGTCTTCATCTGAAAAAAAAAAAATTACTATTTTTCTTTTTTTTTCTGGCGGCAACTCCTTTCCTTTATTTCTTCCCCTTATAAAGGGCAATTCGAGTTCAGCAGCATCCTTTCCTGTCCCCAAGTCCCCCATCAGACCAGGTACTGCGGCCCCAGATCCTGGGCGGCAGGGGCCACAGCAGCTGTTGGTATCCATTAGGTCAGCACTGAATCCACTGGACGAGGGCAGAACCTCTCAGACCACGGGGCAGCTGCACCTGAAGCTTGGGGTGGCCCAGAGGCAGGCTTTCCCGTGAGGACAGAGGCTCAGACAACTGGCTGCATGAGCTGGCTGGATGGAACCCCATGATGACAAATGTCACCTCTGCCTGTAATCTTCAGCTTAGCCTTCACATCTGCTTACAATAAGAAACACAGACTGATGAAGTATGGCTAGCCCTAGTAAAATTGCAGAATATAGAGTCTGTTTTGATTTTTGTTTGTTTATACTTTGAATACCCTCCAGTCCTTTAATCTATTGTTCATTCTTTCATTAATTACCACTTAGCTTGAATTACTTTAATTCTATCATTTCCAGGATAACTTTCACTTTAAAAGAAGGCCCATTGGATAGATATTTTGGACAAGTATCCCTCCTTCTTATCCTGGTTTTTGGTGACTAGCAACACCACAAAGATTTCTGTTAGATGTCTTCCCTTTTGCTTTACCCTCAACACCCACTCCCACCTCACACTCTGCTCTCTCTCTCTACCCTTCTCCACTGTGCTGTGTGTTCTGGGAGACTGACTTATGGACTGTTTCCATGGATTTGCTTACTCTCAGCCTTCTGGTTGACTTTACCAATGGGAGGCATGGACAGGATATCATAGAATGAGAGGAGAGTGAGATGAAGGTATTTACTCCTGGGGTTCCCTTACTGCCATGGATTGACTCCATTCTCCTGCAAGCCCACAGCTCCTGCCTCATGGCCTTTCCCTACAGCTCCTCCCTCTGGATTCTACTGCAATATCTAGAATGTGTCTGACTTCCTCCTCCATCTAGACTCATCTGTACATGCGGGCTAAGTCGCTTCAGTCGTGTCCGACTGTTTGTGACCCTATGGACAGTAGACAGCCAGGCTCCTCTGTCCATGGGGTCCTCCCAGCAAGAATACTAGAGTAGGTTGCCATATCCTCCTCCAGGAAATCTTCCCAACCCAGGGATTGAACCCACATCTCTTACATCTCCTGCGTCATTTCTTTACCACTAGCACCAGCTGAGAAGCCCCAAAACTTATCTGTATATTGAGCCATTTTCCTAAGACCCAGATCTCTTTGGCATGTAAGCTGATGAATCAATAGGACTAATCTCTGCCAGAAAATGAATTTTCTCTTATCCAGGTAAGCAGAATGTTTCCTAATGGCCTTCAAATTACCTCAGAGTGAATTATTGCAAAAAAATTTTAACTAGCATTTCTTCCTCCAGTTTTGTCCTCCACTCATTTATTCTAAGCAGTGAAACTGGATTAATTTCTCTATAAAGACATTCTCATTATGCTCCCCACTGATTTTAAAAGCCTCAATTGTTTCTCATTGTCCACGGGATTAAATTCAAGCATTTAAGATCCACAGTCTGGCTCCAACCAAATCTTCAACTTTGTCGATCACTACAGAGCTTCCTAGTGTGTACTCTGAATAGAAGAAGGTGGGGATAGGAAAGAATCTGAATATCACCCCCAGTTCCCCAAAACATTTTCTCCTTGTTTTCTTCAATAACAGAAGAATATTTATGTAGCAGGGATGGACTCCTCCATGAGATGGCATTCATAATTTTTCTTTGACTTTAGTTTCTATCATGAAGAAAAGTTGTAAGGTTTATACTGCCATGGAGCAATACTTCACAGTTTATCTAACTGATTCCACGTACTATCAAGTTTCAAATTATATTGTTTTTTAAACTGTTTTTTATCAAACTGTTTTCTGAGATTTCATGACATTAGGTTGGCATTATAAGGGAATTATAATCGGTGGTACCAAGGTTGTGTGATGTCTCCCAAACCCACCACTGCATAAAGTCTTCTTTCAGCAAAACCTGGACATACCTATTAGGTGCATTCTGACATCCTTCCTTCTAAGACCTGACTTGTATTATCTACTCCTCAGCTCCGTGGATTCAGCCCTAATACTCCAGGCCTGTTGTTGCTCAACCAGAGCACTTTTGCGTGCTGCCCCCACCCCCTGCCACCCCCACCAAGGGACATTTGACAGTGTCTGGAGACATCTGTGGGTGTCATAACTGGAGAAGGAAAGTACTGCTGACCCAGGAGGTTGCTACTGTACATCTTACCATATATACAGGAGAGCTCCCCCACAACAAAGACATATCAAGCACAAAATGCAATGGTGTCGAGCCTGAGAAAACTTGCACCAGGATAATTCTGATCCTTCCCTGATATCTTACAGGGAGCTAGGCCCATATTCCCAGCACCGTAGATTCTCGCAGCTGGCAATGTATTTTTTTTTTTTTTTTTTTGCTTTTGATAATAATGTTTTTTTTTTTATTTTATTTTATTTTTAAACTTTACATAATTGTATTAGTTTTGCCAAATATCAAAATGAATCTGCCACAGGTATACATGTGTTCCCCATCCTGAACCCTCCTCCCTCCTCCCTCCCCATTCCATCCCTCTGGGTCATCCAAGTGCACCAGCCCCAAGCATCCAGTATCGTGCATCGAACCTGGACTGGCAACTCGTTTCATACATGATATTTTACATGTTTCAATGCCATTCTACCAAATCCATACTTATCAGTAATTACCTTACTTGGTTGGGGTTGAATGCCCCAACCAAAAGACAAAGACTGGCTGAATGGATACAAAAACAAGACCCCTACATATGTTGTCTACAAGAGACCCACCTCAAAACAGGGGACACATACAGACTGAAAGTGAAGGGCTGGAAAAAGATTTTACATGCAAATAGGGACCAAAAGAAAGCAGGAGTAGCAATACTCATATCAGATAAAATAGACTTTAAAACAAAGACTGTGAAAAGAGACAAAGATGGTCACTACATAATGATCAAAGGATCAATCCAAGAAGAAGATATAACAATTATAAATATATATGCACCCAACATGGGAGCACCGCAGTATGTAAGAAAAATGCTAACAAGTATGAAAGGAGAAATTAACAATAACACAATAATAGTGGGAGACTTTAATACCCCACTCACACCTATGGATAGATCAACTAAACAGAAAATTAACAAGGAAACACAAACTTTAAATGATACAATAGACCAGTTAGACCTAATTGATATCTATAGGACATTTCATCCCAAAACAATGAATTTCACCTTCTTCTCAAGCGCACATGGAACCTTCTCCAGGATAGATCACATCCTGGGCCATAAAGCTAGCCTTGGTAAATTCAAAAAAATAGAAATCATTCCAAGCATCTTTTCTGACCACAATGCAGTAAGATTAGATCTCAATTACAAGAGAAAAACTATTAAAAATTCCAACATATGGCGGCTGAACAACATGCTGCTGAATAACCAACAAATCACAGAAGAAATCAAAAAAGAAATCAAAATTTGCATAGAAACGAATGAAAATGAAAACACCACAACCCAAAACCTGTGGGACACGGTAAAAGCAGTCCTAAGGGGAAAGTTCATAGCAATACAGGCACACCTCAAGAAACAAGAAAAAAGTCAAATAAATAACCTAACTCTACACCTAAAGCAGCTAGAAAAGGAAGAAATGAAGAACCCCAGGGTTAGTAGATGGCAATGTATTTTTTATTCACACTATGGCCTGCTTTTCTCACCATACATTGCTTCAGACTTTCAGTCTAGGTTCTTACAAAAGCTAATAATCTCAGTGGTCTGCAACAACAACTATAGTGTTTAAGTAGGTCCTTTTTAGTGAAATAAAATTGTATTATCTTTTAGGGAATGTTAAAATTTGTCCTCGGGGCTAACAAAGAAGGAATAACAGTTTGGTTGGTGGATAGAGCACAGGTCTGGGGGCCAGGTTCTTGAACTTGTTCTTCTATGAACCAGCTAAGTGATCATGAGCAAAGCGTAGTCCTTCTGAGCTTAAGTTTTCCCTTTCAGTGAAATGAAGGGTTGGACTCATGTAAGACATCAAATTATTCTTAAAGTGTCTAGTCCCCAGTTGCAATAATTACTTCTTCACTTCTCTTTATTTTCTATTTGCACACACACACACACACACACATACACATCTTCTTTTCTACAAAAGAGGTTAATTTCCTCAGTTAAGTTTACATCCCCTAGAATTAAACCAGCAGCAGTTTGCAGCAAGAATTATTAAAGAAATAGGCAAGACTACCCATATCCTCATCTGATTTTTCTTTTTTTCTAATTTCAAACTTACCATTCCTTAATTTAATTGTGTGAGCTCAGTCAAGTCTTAACTCTCTCTCTGGGCCTTGGCTTCAGTGAGAGAGTTAATTTCCAAATTCCCTTCTAGTTCTAATATATTTTTCCTACCCAGAACTTCTTCTGGCTTAACCTTGCACCCTCTTAAGAATGTGTGATGATTAGTGTCATGAAAATATAATAACACAAGTGAAGATAGCAGCATTCTATAAAATGGTAATAGAAAAAAAATGCTTATTTTTCCTAACTTTAAGAATAAAGACTGATCATAAGCAGGCAAAAAGATGTAGCTATTTTGTGACTTGATCTTTTCAGTTTTTGTTTTCATTTTTACTGTATTTTACAGCCCACACTAAAGAAACAGCAAAAATTCAAATTTGAGTACAGACATATCTTAGAGATGCTTCTCTTCAATTTCCTAAATAACTCACCCAAAACTGATTTCCTGTATCATAAAAAATGACACATATATAATTTTATTTCTGTCCTCAAGCTACACAAAAACAGTTGTTTCAAATTTGGAAAATAAATCTTTTGCATCCCAGTAACTCCCCTTTAGTTTAAAGCTATATCACCAAATCCCTGGGTCGGGAAGATCCCCTGGAGAAGGGAATGGCAACCCACTCCATATTCTTGCCTGGAGAATCAGAGGAGCCTGGTAGGCTATAGTCTGTGGGTTCACAAAGAGTCAGACATGACTGAGTGACTAACACTTTCATTTTTCATATCATCGAAAGCTTCAGGTGATGCTAGGAATAATGATTAAGTAAAGGTTAAACTGGCTAAAATTAAGGCTAATGACAAAAGAAACGTCACAATATTTGTGACATCTGGGTTTCTAGGAGGTTTCTGAGTACATCTGGTAATGAGCAGGTGTGTTCTGAACTCCAAGGTGGGTAAACATCTGGGACATTACAAACAGACAGCAGCGCTTAACAACTTCTCTTTCAGCTTGTCTTGGTCCAGTAGAATTAGGTTGTTGCCTCTTTGGGGGCTTCACCTCCCAAGGACAACAGCAAGCTTATAAGTGGGTCATAATCAGTGAACAAGAATGAGTTCTCAAATGTTCCCCTAAGGAGAACACAAGAGTTTCTTCCACATTCCACTGATTCCATTAAATTCACTTCATGTGACGCAACCCAGGCTATCACTTTAAGTCTGCTTAGGTGCCTAGTTAGATGAACAGACAGAACTTAATTGGATACAAAAGAGAAATTCTATTTTTCTCCCCAGTCCTAGCCCCCTGCATGCTAATAAAGCTCTCTTTCCTATTCTTGCATCTCAAGCCAGATCCGTAACATTCCAGCCACTTACAGTCATTTACCAAAAAAACTCAGTCCTGTTTAAAATTCAAATTCTCTCCCCACTCACCCCACTTTTGCATGCTGTAGCTCAAGGAACTTCAAGAGGGAAAGGGGTGAGGTCTGTCAGCTTGCCTTCCTCCCAGGACTCCAACTGTTTTCGGTCCCAAGGACTACTCCAGGCAAGAATACTGGAGCCGGTTGCCATTTCCTACTCCAGGGGGGATCTTCCCAACCCAGGGATCGAACCCTCATCTCTTGTGTCTCCTGCATCAGCAGGCAGATTCTTTACCACTAGTGCCACGTGGGAAGCCCCAGAGGAAGACAATGGCCATTGCTTAATGGCTGAGTGATTGCAGTCCTGTGCCAAATATCAGTGCTTCTCCAACTAACCCTGTCTAATCAAACATGCCCTTTGTATGGCAGGTACTCAAGGACTGGATCTGTCTTTAGGTATGTGAGTGAGCTCTGGACAGGTGTTCGGCTTCCCACAGTTTCTTTATATGAAGATGAACAGCTATTGCCACCAACTACCACCTTCCCCAACCTACTCCCCATACATACTCACACACACACTCACACACACACACACACACTGACCCTAGGAATCACCAAACTTCTTTCTACTGTGTCCACTTGCCCTGCAGGGCAACGTTCATAGATGGACCACTTAAGCTGCTAGAAACCTAACATTGCCAAATAGTGGAGGACAGGCTCCTCCCCTGCTGACCCTCTTTCTTTCTACCAGGAGAGCAAGCTCACAGCCTTTTCCCTGCCAGCACAGGGGCAGGCATATCAGCGAGTCTGTGCCTAAGCAAACAATCACTACAGGGAAATGAGGTGCAGAGTGTCCCTGACTTGCAGGTATTCCCAATCTTTAAATGATTTTCCCTTTTCTCTCCTCAATGAAGTGAAGAGAAAGCCAAAACAATTCTTTACTAGTTAACTCACACTCTGACAATTTTCTCAGTCTTTCCTTTCCTCCTGTACTTCCTCTCTCTTCATACCTTCTTTCTTCTTCCTTCCATTCTATTTATTTGGGCTGGTGCAGCTATGGTGATTAAAATTACAATCAGCTGCCTCCCAGGAGACCCAGGAATGGACATGCAGTCCCACCTGCTTGTGGTTATCTTCAGAATGTAAGATCCTTTGTTCCTCTTTTTGCCCCAGTTTCAGATTCCATTCACCAACTTGGGGACAAAGGGAAAGTCTCATTTGCATGAGTTTTATTTTCACATCACCAAACCATTTGGCCCATCACAGACTCACTGACTGAGCAGTTTATCCATCTACATATAAAGATGACAATCTTAAGGGATATACCTGGGCCATGATCCAGTTCTGCCTCTTAACATGTTGTATGGTCTTAAGGCAGATTGCTCAGTTTAGGTTCAAATTCCTCATCTCTAGAACAAGGGACAATACCAACCTTGTGGAGCCTTGAGCTGTGGTTTGTAAAAGTGCTCAAAAGATATGTTATTTAATATTTTCATCAGATTCACCGGCAGCACTGCAGGAACAAGGTGCAGGCACTGTAAGTAAGGTCTGGTGTCCGACGTCAAGGAGTTCACACTCTAATATAGCGACCAACACATAAAGACACAGTTACGATGAAATGTGGTATATCTAAAGAAAGATACATACAAAGTGCTAATGGGGCCAGACTGAACTAGACACGAAATAAGATGTAGAGGAAGGTCTCTGTTTTAATCGCCTCCTATTCATTCTGTTGGCAAGGGAGATATTCCTGCACTCGGCATGAACATGTGACATCTGACAGAAGACTGAAGACATCAGCAGCAGTTGATCAATCACTTAGGGGAGGACACCATATGCCATGCAAGGCTACATGAGGATTTCACTCAGGAGCTCAGGGGCTCTGGGAAACAGGCTTTGTAGTATTAAGAGGGTGAGATGCCCCTGGTTTCCATAGGGTGGGATGGACATGACTGGCTTGTTTGAACAACTCCACAGGCTGGCAGGGAGCCACAACCCATTACTCAGGGACGCGTAGGACTTTGCCTGGTCCCCATGATGAAGAGGGTTATTTGTCTAGGGGATCTTATCCACAGGAGCAGATCAAAGCCCTCCTGATTTCATGAGATGTCAAGGCAACACACAATATAGAGCATTAATTTTAGGTCTTACATGACATCTTCCTGCAGCAAACATCCTCTGAACTCAGTATGAAAGACTAACCGTGAGATATGTGAGTGACTGGCATGGGGTTGGGGTCACCATGTTCCAGCTGAAGTAAATAGCACTTCCAAATGCAAACTTCTTCCATGGACAGTGTGTGCAAGATCGGTACACATTCAATGTTGCTGAAACATAAATGGTGCAGGAGAAGGTGGTAGAAAAAGACCCTCAAGGCACAGGCAGAGGGTGATCATAAAAATCCTTGAAGCCAGGGAAAGAGCTTAGATAATATTCTGCTACTCTGATGCTAGAAGGTATTCTTCTAAAATGATTAGGGGTCCCATAATTGGAGGAAAGGACTATTGAAAACAAATTATACTAATGTCTTCACGATATTTTAATATCCCACTGCAGTACATTTGTAAACCTCTAAGATGATGTGCATTACCACACAATCTTCTTGAACCTGGAGACATAATTCTTTTAGGAATTTTTTTTCTGGATACTAATTAACTGTTCCAGGGAACAAATTTTTAAATTACTGTTATAGGTAATGAGGGATCATTAAAAGATTCAAGCTGCATGTGACATTGTCATATTTGTATTTTAAATTAAGCACCCCGGTAGATGTGTTGAAGATGAATCTGAAAGGATAAAAATTTGACTATTTAGTGAAGCCAGCTAGAAGGCTGTGGAAGCTATCCAAGAAAGCAACGGTGAATAGAAGTAAGATAATAGAGACAGGAGAGGAGGAAATTTGAAAGACTTTTTAATGTATCAGATGAGGTAAATGTATCAGTGGGAAAGCTAGGTCATGCCGCAGTCAGAAACACTCACCAAAATTTCAATGACTTACAGCAGAGGCTTCTACTCTGTTTACATTGTCTATCATAAATTGATATGGAGGAGGGGTTCTGCTCCACAAAATTACTCAGGGACCCAGCTGATGGAGATTCTATAATCTTGTAGCAACACCATCTTGAAGAGCATGCTTCTTGGATTATTACAGAAAGGGAAAGACCATTCAAACATTGGCTTTGGCCTGAAGAATACATATCATCTCTTTGTTCTTGTTGGTATAGCCCACTTACTAGAAGTAGTCACATGGCCCTGACTAATTGCAGTGGGTCTGGGAAATATGACCTTCCATGTATCCAAGAATAGAATATATATATATATATATATATATATATATATATATATATAGAATATATATATATATATTTGTAGGATCAGTGACAAAACAGAATCAAGGATGGCTCCCACAGGTGACTAGGTGAATGGCAGTTGCCATGAACTGGGAGTGTGGGGGTACCAGAAGAGGGACAGAATGTTTAGGAGATGAGGTGATAAACATTTTGAGTTTTATGGGAGGAATTTTCATCTGAGGATGACAGGTGGATTGTGGGAAATTTGAAGTCTAAGTCTCAAACAAGAATTATATCCTAGAAATATTTAAGGTTTAGAAATCATCATCAGTAGTTCAAACCAAGAGTGAAATGATTACCCAAGAAGACTAGGATGCTTCCTAAGGAACATCACAGTTTTTGATTTGAGAGAAAACCCCAAGAGGGAGAGAAACTGTCAGAGACAGACAAGAAGAGAGTGCAGAAATGAAAATTCAAAACATTAAGAAAAGGTGAGGTTCTAAGAGAAAATAATCAGCAACAATAAGTACACCTAAGAGATCAGGTAAGATAGAAGCTTAAAAGGGCCCAGCTGATTTGGGAATTAAGCCATTAATTCCACATGTAAGTGAGATCAGGTGATATTTGTCTTCCTGTGTCATTATTTCATTTAGTGTAGTATCCAGCAGGTTCATCCTGTGCTCACAAATGGCAAACAGTATCTAGGTATGTGTGTGTGTGTACAATGAACATGGGAATGCAGATATCCCTTTGAGATAATTAGCTCATCCACTTTGGATAATACCTGAAAGTGAAATTGCTGGATTGTAAGGTATTTTCTTTTTTTAAATTTTTTGAGAAAACTCCATAATATTTTCCATATCATATGTATCAATATACTTCCCCATAAACAGTGCACAAGAGTTCTTTTATTCCCCCCACATCCTTACCAAAATGTATCTTTCTCTTTGATAATAGCTATTCTAACAGGTATGAGGTGGTATGTCCTTGTGATTTTGATTTGTGACTCCCTGATAATTAATGATGTTGAACACCTTTTCATATACATGTTAGCCAATTCTATGTCATGAGAAAATGTATATTCAGGTTTATTGCACAATTTTTTAATTGGATTATTTAGCATTTTGTTATTGAGTTGTATGAATTCCTTGTATATTTTGGATATTAACCCCTTATCCAGATATATGATTTGTAAATATTTTCTCCCATCCTGTAAGTTGCCTTTTTTGTTCTTTTGTTTTCTTTGCTGTGCATTTGAAATATTTTCCAGTCTTGCCAGTTTAAAATCATACCAGGAATACATTTTTCTTCTTTATTGAATTACCATAAAGCATAAAACAAGCTATTGCAGAAAGAAGTTCATGAGAGGAGGAGAGAGATACCAGTTAGGCTGACATGATTTGACTAGTGAGAGGGCAGTGAGGATATGAAAGAGGCAAAGAAAAGTTCTATTCCCAATCTTCTTCCTCGACGTCCATGAATCCTTCATTTATTCAACCACTATTTAGTAAAAAGCTTATTAGAGTATGAACATTCAAAATCACTGCAAATGGTGAATGCAGCCATGAAATTAAAAGACAGTTGCTCTTTGGAAGAAAAGCTATGAGAAACCTAGCCAGCATATTAAAAAGCAGAGACATTACTTTACCGACAAAGGTCCGTCTAGTCAAAGCTATGGTTTTTTCAGTAGTCATGTATAGATGTGAGAGTTGGACCACAAAGAAGGCTCAGCAATGAAAGATTGATACTTTTGAACCATGGTGTTGGAGAAGACTCTTGAGAGTCCGTTGGACTGTAAGGAGATCCAACCAGTCAACCCTAAAGGAAATCAGTCCTGAATATTCATTGGAAAGACTGATGCTAAAGCTGAAGCTCCAAGACTTTGGCCACCTGATGCAAAGAACTGACTCATTGGAAAACTCATTGGGAAGATTGAAGTCAGGGAGAGAGGGGATAACAGAGGATGAGATGGTTGGATGGCATCACTGACTCAATGGACATGAGTTTGAGCAACCTCCGGGAGTTGGTGATGGACAGGGAAGCCTGGCGTGCTGCAGTCCATGGGGTCGCAGAGAGTTGGACATGACTGAGCGAATGAACTGAACTGAACTGAACTGAATGACCCATGAGCTTACCACACTCAAGTTGCTCTAATGGATGACTGTTACATTTCCTCCTTGCTGCTTCTGTAACATTTGTACATTCCATTATTTTAACACTTTTAACATTATATTGTATTTATTTATTTCTCTTATCTCTGAAAGTGATGAACTCCTTCAGGATAAAAGGCAGAGTAAAGATATTATTGATCTGTGTGCACCAAAAACTCATCCCAATGCCTGGGCATAGTAAGCATGCAATAAACACTTTTATTTTTAATTAAATTTTTCAGTAATCACATCTCTGTGAGATCATTAGGATTAGCCTCATTTCACAGAAAAGGTAGCTGAGACTCAGCATGGCTCCACCTTAGGAGAGGTCAGAAGCGGTAAGTGGCAGAGCTGAGACCAGAATTCCATGTCTGTTTCTCTCCATCACATAAGAACTGCTCTGACATCTTTTCCTTCTGTGGTGATGGATTCAAAATGACTTATGCATATCTTTTCAATTCCTCATTCTATTCAAGATTACAGATTAGCAGTACAATCTGAGGTACGAATGGGGTAATAGATCAAAACCAGTCCACAGACTCTCACACTTTTTTTACCTGAGCTGAGCCGCTGCATGCTGCACTATAATAAGATTACACACATGAAATTGCTGGCTTTGGTCCATAAAAGGTCAAATATCAGCACTTTCTTAAGCTTCAACCTAGTAAGGTACAGAGTCATTCTTTCTATAGCATATAACTAGAAGTATAAATTAGTAGTATAAATTAACAAAATTAAACCTAGGTAGTGTGGTAGGGAAGAAAGATTTTAGAAATGCTGCCCTAACATGGTTTGTGACTGTGTTCCCTAAACAGACTAAACCTCAGCATCCTAATGATTACTATGGAGATAATAATTTCTTCCTAACTGGCTGTTGTATGGGTTGAATGTCGTGTATTGCTTGCCTCAGAATTAAAAGGTCTTAGTGCATGGAATATCTAATCAGGTATCAACAAACAGTTGCTTACTAATACTTCTTTAGTAAAAGGTAATCTTCAAAAAGAAAGAAATAGGCAAGCTGTGGGGTTTTAAGATGAATATTGATATGGAATTTCTCAAAGAATTCTGAGGAAGATAGACTGGTTTCATCTCTAGAAAAAAATAACCCAGCTAAAGACTTCCTTTTGAATGAAAATTAATAACCAGAGTACCTGCTTAAAAACAATCTAGATCAGTGGACACCATTATCTTCAGTTTCAGGGTCCTTTGGGCAGCATCATGTGGATTAAACCAAAGTACAGCTGAAAAATCCGAAAGCGTAGTGTAAAAAAAGACTACGCTAAAGGATTCTTCTAGTACAATTTTAAAATACGTATTTTGATATCATGAACTTCTGGAAATTGAGCACCAATTCATAAGATTGAAAACATCTAAATGGAGATTCTTTGGGAAGAAAATTTCACCCATTCCACTCTTACAGCCCCAGCTATGTTGTTTTATGAGATGCTAATTGTGCATCTTTTTGCTCAGGTTCTAATATGGCCTTTAGATACTGTGTAAAGAGTAGGAACAAGACGCTAGACTTCGTAATCTCTGTACTTTTTTCCCCCACAGATACAGCTAATATAGGTAAAAATTTCAATCTATAAACTAAAATGTATCCATTTAGTTTTAAACTGTGTAAATTTAAAAATTTATTTTAAATGTAAATTACTCTCATAATTTCTACATAATCGCTCAAGTTCAGCTCTTCCTCAGACACTCAGGTGTAGACTCAGGAACACCAGGACTGTTTCTTTCTTCGTGCACTTCCCTGGATGTTGACGGCGAGCTCAGAAGACACCAGGGTAAATGCCAGGGGAGCGGAGGGGATGTGACTTGGTCTGTCGGCAGTGTCGCTCTTTTGTGCCACTCCTCCCCCTGGGGCTGATCCTAAGCTCTGAAAGTACTTAGGGTGCATTGCACAGGGGGTCAGAGAGGAGCTGTTCTCCTTTCATGCTCCATCGTTGGGTCCTAGGCCAGCCTCTGACCTCAGATATAACTTTTCCTGTTTGCATCACAGCACAGGTGAAATCAGGTCTCACTCTAATGGCAACTAGGCATTCTGTGGGTGCCAGTCCAGATCTCACTGAACGCTTGCAGCACTAGCAACATGCCCAAGACTTAACTGGGTCTTTCAGCCCTGTCCATGCTGTATCCTTCCAATGACATAACACTGAGATGTCTTTCTCGACCACAAGTTTTCTCCCAGGGCACATCTGCTAACCACAACCCTCTGGAATCCTCCCCACTATTAAAAACCCACAAGAAACTCAGATGGAGCTGTCTCTAGCACTCTGCAGCTTTAACAAAGCAACTGTTGTCATAAATAGTGGGATGAATAATGCTTTCTGCAATACTTGCTTGCCTTCAGCATAAAGCACAGGCTCCACTCCCATCCAGAACTTTAAAGCAGCTGTCTAGCATCATACCCCCACCATAGAACCCAGCATGAAGGGGCAGAGGCAACCTGGGCTTCCCAAATTCACATCTGATTCTTCCTTCCTCTCTGCTCTTTCCCCCCTGTTCTCTTCCTTGAAGTCTCTTTAAATTATGTGTTGGGAGAGTTGAGGGTGAAAAGAATTATTCAGAAAGTTTGTGTATATGGACATCCTTCTTTCAGGCTGCTGCTGTTGCTGCTGCTGCTGCTGCTAAGTCATTTCAGTCGTGTCCAACTCTGTGCGACCCCATAGACGGCAGCCCACCAGGCTCCCCCATCCCTGGGATTCTCCAGGCAAGAACACTGGAGTGGGTTGCCATTTCCTTCTCCAGTGAGTGAAAGTGAAAAGTGAAAGTGAAGTCGCTCAGTCGTGTCCGACTCTTCGAGACCCCATGGACTGCAGCCTACCAGGCTCCTCCATCCATGGGATTTTCTCGGCAAGAGTACTAGAGTGGGGTGCCATTTCCTTCTCCTCTTTCAGGCTAGTGTCTTTTAAACCAAAGAGTCAAGAATTTGCCTTGCTTGTTAGTCAGGTTACCCAAGGTCAATTTTCCCTCTACCCAGCCCCCGGTAGCATGTAACCACAATCTTACTGTCTTGGCCTGAGGCCCTTAGATTATAAGAAACTCTATTTGTGATTTGAGGACAAAAGAAGTCTATGTCTTCCTTTCATGAAAGAGCTGTCTGCTTAGAATGAGATCTAAGTAAATTATGAACCACTTGCCATATCATCAATACAAATAGCCTTTTCCTTTTTTACCTCTTTTTTGTTTAAGGGTTTTTTTTTTTTATTTTACATAATTGTATTAGTTTTGCCAAATATCAAAATGAATCCGCCACAGGTATACATGTGTTCCCCATCCTCTTCCCTCCTCCCTCCCCATACCATCCCTCTGGGTCGTCCCAGTGCACCAGCCCCAAGCATCCAGTATCGTGCATCGAACCTGGACTGGCAACTTGTTTCATACATGATATTTTACATGTTTCAATGCCATTCTCCCAAATTTTCCCACCCTCTCCCTCTCCCACAGAGTCCATAAGACTGTTCTATACATCAGTGTCTCTTTTGCTGTCTCGTACACAGGGTTATTGTTACCATCTTTCTAAATTCCATATATATGCGTTAGTATACTGTATTGGTGTTTTTCTTTCTGGCTTACTTTTTTTACCTCTTAAGAAACTTTATTATTAGCTATGTGCTAGACAGTTCTCGGAGAAGGCAATGGCACCCCACTCCAGTACTCTTGCCTGGAAAATCCCATGGACGGAGGAGCCTGGAAGGCTGCACTCCATGGGGTCGCTAAGAGTCGGACACGACTGAGCGACTTCACTTTCACTTTTCACTTTCACTCACTGGAGAAGGAAATGGCAACCCACTCCAGTGTTCTTGCCTTGAGAATCCCAGGGACGGGGGAGCCTGGTGGGCTGCCATCTATGGGGTAGCACAGAGTCGGACACGACTGAAGCAACTTAGCAGCAGCAGCAGCAGAATTTGAAATTCCTTTTCATATTCTTTCCTCGTCTAAGTTAGTGTTAATACACAATATTGAGCAGAGTTCCCTGTGCCATACGGCAGATCCTTTTGGTTATTCATTTTAAATATAGCAGTGTGTCCGTGTTGATCCCAAACTCTCTATCCATCCCTCCCCTCCCCCATAGTCTTAATATGACCTTCTACCAACCACATTCTACCCTCTAGCTATGGACCAAAGTGTCCCAACATCAGCATTACTGGCATGCTGGGCTGCATAATTCATGCAGAGCACGGCCCTGACTATTGCAGAGCATCAGGCATCATCCCTGGCCTCTAGTCACCAGATACTAGCAGCATCCATCCCGCAAGTCGTGACAGCCAAAATGCCTTCAGGTGTCGCCACATGTCCCCTGGGCAGAGGAAGCCACCCTTGGTTGAGAACAAGGCTACAGATCTATCCAGAAGCAACAGGTGATGCCTGTGTAATGCTTGTAAGTATTTTGAAGATAGATTGCTTCTAAGAAGCACTCTGTAGCTGTAACTGCAAAAACAATCTTTTTTACCTTCCCTATAAGCCAGATACTGCAGATTATTGGCCCCTTTTCCACAGATAGATAGAAACTTGGAAACATTCAGCTTTCCCAATCAGGTCATGGAAATCTGTACTTTCATTTCCCTCCTCTGAAAATGAAAATGATACTCACTGATTTTCTTCCCTGGCCTGAGATCAGGCAATAATATTAGAACAATGCCCTTTCCTAACTGCTGTTCTCAGACTTCTACATCAAGCATCTTCAAAGATAAATTTATATTTGCCTATCTCATTATTTCATGGACATCAGAAATAAAACCCTCAACATAAATAAAATGGCAGCGAGCCACATGTTTCATCAGTGTAACTGCCAAGTTACAGGGAGTGAAAAATCAATTCCAGCAAAACCAGTAATAATCTGATAGGGCTTTTTTTTTCCCCCCGTCATGCCCAGACACAATGCAATTTTTAAAACACAGATATTACTGTGCCCAACAAGCCTGCCACAATAACCTCCATGACACCAATCTAGCACTTGGGAATGAGCACAGATAAATTGTAGATACAAACAATTGTGAACTGTCAGCTCTTCAACATTCTATTCACAAGGATTTCAAAAGCCAAGAAATTATACAAAACATATAATAGTTTGTGAGCCACAAAAGCACATGGCCTCCTAGTTGCTAGATCTATCCAACTTGATCCTAAAGGAAATCCAAAAGAACACGGGATATTCAAAAACGGTTGAGAATTGCAAGAGAAAAGCTATCTTGTTGGAAAATAAAACCAACCACCTTTAGATACTAGGGCTTGGTTGTTGTTGTTGTTGTTGTTGTTGTTCAGCCACTCAGTTGTGTCTGACTCTTTGCAACCTCATGGACTGCAGCACGCCAGGCTTCCCTGTCCTTCACCAACTCCCGGGGCTTGCTCAAACTCATGTCCATTGAGTCGATGATGCCATCCAACTATTTCATCCTCAGTCGTCCCCATCTCCCCATGCCTTCAATCTTTCCCAGCGTTAAGGTCTTATTTCTAAAGAGTCAGCTCTTCACATCAGGTAGCCAAAGTACTGGAGCTTCAGCTTCAGCATCAGTCCTTCCAATGAATATTCAGGATTGATTTCCTTTAGGATTGATTTCATTTAGGTTTTCCTTTAGGATTGATTTCCTTTAGGTTTGATCTCCTTGCAGTCCAAGGGACTCTCAAGAGTCTTCTCCAACACCACAGTTCAAAAGCATCAATCCTTCGTCACTCAGCCTTCTTTATGGTCCAACTCTCACATCCATACATGATTACTGGAAAAACCATAGCTTTGACTAGATGGACCTTTGTCAGCAAAGTAATGTCTCTTCTTTTTAACAGCTAAGTTGGTCAAAGCTTTTCTTCCAAGGAGCAAGCATCTTTCAATTTCATGGCTGCAGTCACCATCTGCAGTGATTTTGAAACCCAAGAAAATAAAGTCTGTCACTGTTTCCATTGTTTCCCCATCTATTTTCTATGAAGTGATGGGACCAGATGCCATGATCTTTGTTCTTTTAATGTTGGGTTTTAAGCCAGCTTTTTCATCTTCTTCTTTCACTTTCATCAAGAGGCTCTTTAGTTCCTCCTCACTTTCTATCATCTGCATATCTGAGATTATTTATATTTCTCTCAGCAATCTTAATTCCAGCCTGTGCTTCATCCAGCCTGGCATTTCGCATGTTGTACTCTGCATAGAAGTTAAATAAGCAGGGTGACAATATACAGCCTTAACGTACTCCTTTCCCAATTTTGAACCAGTCTATTGTTGTATGTCTTGTTCTAACTGTTGCTTCTTGACCTGCACACAAATTTCTCAGGAGGCAGGTAAGGTGATCTGATATTCCCATCTTTTTAAGAATGTTCCACAGTTTGTTGTGATCCACACAGTCAAAGGCTTTAGCATAGTCAATGAAGCAGAAATGGATGTTTTTCTGGAATTCTCTTGCTTTTTCTATGATTCAATGGATGTTGGCCATTTGATCTCTGGTTCCTCTGCCTTTTCTAAATCCAGCTTGAACATCTGGAAGTTCACAGTTCACATATTGCTGAAGCCTGGCTTGGAGAATTTTGAGCATTATTTTGCTAGCATGTGAGATGAGTGCAATTGTGTGGTAGTTTGAGCATTCTTTGGCATTGCCTATCTTTGGGATTGGAATGAAAACTGACCTTTTCCAGTCCTGTGGCCACTGCTGTGTTTTCCAAATTTGCTGACATATTGAGTGCAGCACTTTCACAGCATCATCTTTCAGGATTTGAAATAGCTCAACTGGAATTCCATCAGCTCCACTAGCTTTGTTCATAGCAATGCTTCCTAAGGCTACTATATTTATTACTGTATGTTGTGTGCAACACATTTGTGAAAATCCAGGCAGGGACTACATACTTCTCATTCACAAATGTAGAAGGCATCATTTAGAAACTGAATGGAATGGGTCTCAGTAAACAGCGTCTGAATGTGATTGATATGGTATATGAGACTAAAAGACATAGCTTACAGATAAAAGAAATTAGGAACTAGGCAAGTTAGTTAATATAAATTAAAATTAACTTTGACCTGATAGAAGGCTGATTTTTAGTTCAGTGCATTTTATTGCAACCAGTTGCATAATAATAATAAGATATGTGAAGGATGGGTCCATTTTCTACACATAAATGTTTGTTAACTCATGTGCATGGCTAAACTAGCTTATTCTGTACTTTTGAAGATGTAGTGAGATTACAACTCAACCATTAAATATACCAAAACAAGTCATTTGTTATAGTCATTCTAGTAACAATTAGAGTTGTATGTATTCAAATACAAATAGATATTTCTAGCTAAAAATATGAATCTGTGACTAGATATATTAATCAGAATTGTTCTAGTGTTATTTAACATAGATGAATTTTAAAATAAAACCTTGTGGGAATCAGTGATCCAAAGCTAAAATAGTCAGGAAAAATGTAAAACTCCTGCAATTGAAAATAATAAACTGTTCAGACACTATCCTGTCTCTGCCTATAAATCTGGAAGGTCTTGAGTGCCCTCTACAGGGCATACAAATAATTTCACAGATTTGAACTTACATTTAGGCATTTTTTTTAGAACATAAAAAAATAATAATTTACTGGGGTTCTATTTTTAAAAGATTTTTATATATTCACCACATAAGTTTTTTAAAATAAAAAATTCATTTTCAGCACATAAAGAGATACCACTATTAACTACATTGAAATTAATGTAAGTTAAAAAGAGATGGATAAGAATTTTTTGAGATATAAAATATTCTCCTTTAAGACAATAAAATGTAGATGGCTAGTAGTTGTTTGTACTGAGTAACTTCCATTGGTAAAAAAAAAAAAAAAAAACAACAATAAGACAAGCACTTAATAGTAAGATTTTAGCATTTCCAGGTGTGATTATCTTTCACTTCACCAGTGATTGTGGCCGTACAGTAACCCTGATTCTGATCTTTAACCAATAATTTGCCTAAAACATATGCGCCCACATATATTAATTCAATATAGCTCCATTAGCTGGACATTGTGAAGGGAAAGTTATTATCATGAGCCTACACACCATTAGTACACTAAACAATTATTAGTGTTGACAGAATGGAATACACCACTCCATGTTCCAGACGGTTAGAAAGAGAAATTCAAAGACACTTAGGCTGATGAGGCTGATTCAATCTGGGAAAGATTCTAGCCATGGATCCCATAGAAATGTTCTCAGTAATCCACAGAAGCAGCTTGATTTCTCCAAACACAAGTCAAAATAGACTTGATACTGATACATATGGAGTACAGACTCAAAGCTAAAACCATTAGGTGAATATTAAATGAATAGATGATGATGCCACCCTGAAAAATGCTGATTAAAGATTTTTTATATCAGTCTAAAGGAACATCGCCAATAGACGATAACAGAGCTCTATCTTTGTCTCTGACATCCCACATTTGTCTTAATCAAGACAATAATGATAAAAAGGCATGTTTATCAAATTTGAAGAAAAGATACAGTGCAGGTAAGCAAATAAATATTTTTAAAAAAAGTCTCAACAGCAAGTCAAATTGAATTAGATCAATTTAATGGGGACTATATTAGATCCTATGTTTGAATCCAAAGGGAAAAAACAATGTGACTGTCAAAAACCTCATTTAAACTTGTGCTGCTTTAACAGGTTACTAGAATAAGAAAAGCATTGCTCTTTGCTACCTAGCTATACCAAGAATACTGTGATTTGGACAGGTATGGCAGAAAGCATGTAGGAACTTCATCAGTATGAGGCCAGAAAAAATGGTAGGGGAAGGAGGTCAGACAGGGTCAGACAGGCTCAGCCTGAGAGAGGGCACCTGAATCACCCATGGGGAAGGCTAGTGCATGCAGTCCAACCTGCCAGACAATTTCATCTTGAGAAATTCCAGGTGGGAGCCAGTTTACATGTCAGAACAAGCCACAGTCAGGATCAGAAGCTCTGATGATGGCAGCAGAATTCCCACCAGTGGTAAATTTAGGAGAAACTGGATGTATTTCAAATAAAGAAAGCATAGAAGGAGATCTTAGGCGGTGTACTAGAGCCCAGTTGGTATCCAGGCTCCAGCAAAATCATTTCACCATCAAGTACTATAGGCAAAATGTCTACATACTATGAGTTTATCAAGGATCTTAAATTATTGGATCCAAAATACATAAAGGAAAAGTGAAAGTCACTCAGTCGTGTCCAACTCTTTGCAACATTATGAACTGACTCTTAGTGACCCCATGGACTGCAGCGTGCCAGACCTCCCTGTCCATCAACAACTCCCGGAGTTTACTCAAACTCATGTCCATTGAGTTGGTGATACCATCCAACCATCTCACCCTCTGTCGTCCCCTTCTCCTCCCGCCTTCAATCTTTCCTGGCATCAGGGTCTTTTCCAATGAGTCAGTTCTTCGCATCAGGTGGCCAAATTATTGGAGTTTCAGCTTCAACATCAGTCCTTCCAATAAACACCCAGGACTGATCTCCTTTAGGATGGACTGGTTGGATCTCCTTGTAGTCCAAGGGACTCTCAAGAGTCTTCTCCAACACCACAGTTCAAAAGCATCAATTCTTTGGTGCTCAGCTTTCTTTATAGTCCAGCTCTCAATCCATACATGACCACTGGAAAAACCATAGCCTTGACTAGATGGACCTTTGCTGGCAAAGTAATGTCTCTGCTTTTTACTATACTGTCTAGGTTGGTCATAACTTTTCTTTCAAGGAGTAAGCATCTTTTAATTTCATGGCTGCAGTCACCATCTGCAGTGATTTTGGAGGCCATAAAAATAAAGTCTTCCACTGTTTCCACTGTTTTTCCATTTATTTGCCATGAAGTGATGGGGCTGGATGCCATGATCTTAGTTTTCTGAATGTTGAGCTTTAAGCCAACTTTTTCACTCTCCTCTTTCACTTTAATCAAGAGGCTTTTTAGTTCTTCTTCACTTTCTGCCATAAGGGTGGTGTCATCTGCACATCTAAGGTTATTGATATTTCTCCCAGCAATCTTGATTCCAGCTTGTGCTTCTTCCAGCCCAGCATTTCTCATGATGTACTCTATATATAAGTTAAATAAGCAGGGTGACAATAGACAGCCTTGACGTACTCCTTTCCCTATTTGAAACCAGTCTGTTGTTCCATGTCCACTTCTAACTGTTGCTTCCTGACCTTCATACACATTTCTCAAGAGGCAGGTCATGTGGTCTGGTATTCCCATCTCTTTCAGAATTTTCCATAGTTTGTGGTGATCCACAGAAAGGCTTTGGCGTAGTCAATGAAGCAGAAGTAGATGTTTTTCTGAACTCTATTGCTTTTTTGATAATCCAACAGATGTTGGCAATTTGATCTCTGGTTCCTCTGCCTTTTCTAAATTCAACTTGAACATCTGGAAGTTCTCAGTTCATGTACTGTTGAAGCCTAGCTTGGAGAATTTTGAGCATTACTTTGCTAGCATGTGAGATGAGTGCAATTGTGGGGTGGTTTGAACATTCTTTAGCATTGCCTTTCTTTGGGATTGGAATGAAAACTGACCTTTTCCAGTCCTGTGGCCACTGTTGCGTTTTCCAAATTGGCTGGCATATTGAGTGCAGCTCTTTCACAGCATCATCTTTCAGGATTTGAAATAGCTCAACTGGAATTCCATCACCTCCACTAGCCTTGTTCATAGTTATGCTTTCTAAGGCCCACTTGACTTCACATTCCAGGATGTCTGGTTCTAAGTGAGTGATCACACAATCATGATTATCTGGTTCATGAAGATCTTTTTTGTACAGTTCTTCTGTGTATTCTTGCCACCTCTTCTTAATATCTTCTGCTTCTGTTAGGTACATACCATTTCTGTCCTTTATTGTGCCCATCTTTGCATGAAATGTTCCCTTGGTACCTCTAATTTTCTTGAAGATATCTCTAGTCTTTCCCATTCTATTGTTTTCCTCTATTTCTTTGCACTCATCACTGAGGAAGGCTTTCTTATCTCTCCTTGCTATTCTTTGGAACTCTGCGTTCAAATGGGGTATATCTTTCCTTTTCTCCTTTGCTTTTTGCCTTCTCTTCTTTTCACAGCTATATGTAAGGCCTCCTCAGACTGTCATTTTAGTTTTTTGCATTTCTTTTTCTTGGGGATGGTCTTGATCCCTGTCTCCTGTACAATGTCACGAACCTCATTCCATAGTTCATCAGGCACTCTGTCTATCAGATCTAGTCCCTTAAATCTATGTCTCACTTTCACTGTATAATCGTTAGAGATTTGATTTAGGTCCTACCTGAATGTTCTAGTGGTTTTATTTTTTTATTAGTGACTTTTTTTTATTTGGAGAAGGAAATGACAACCCACTCCAGTATTCTTGCCTGGAGAATCCCATGGACGGAGTAGCTTGGTGGGCTACAGTCCACGGGTCACAAAGAGTCGGCCACGACTGACTCACTTTCAGTCACTTTCACTTTCACTTTCACTTTTTTTATTAGTACTTTTATTAGTGACACATAAATTAAGTTTAACATGGAATGTGAATACATTTTAATAATTGAAAATAAAGTGGGAAGCTGTCTCTAAAAGCAAAGGCACTTGGGATCTAAAAGCCTTTAAAATGGGATGACCAAATATAGACAACATTAATGGATTATGCCGTATTAAACAATCAGATATGAAGGAGCAGGTCTTTTGGAAAGTCATTCTTGAAATTTACACATTGGGCAAACATAGGAACTGGCCGGGTTTGACCAGCATGAGAAGAAGACTGAGAATCCTGACTCTGCGTCTTGTGCATCTTAGATCTGGCTGGAAATAGCGGAGGACCTCTCAAGGAATGCTTAAGAAACCAGCAGACAACCCTGGACCTGAAGATTTCAAATCTAAGGATGTGACATAATTCCAAATCTGATGCTGCTGAATTTCCAAATCACTCAGGAGTGGCTCAATGACCAGGGCAGGTTTAATCTTGGGGGTGAGTCAGTTCAACAGGAAAAGTTGCCAGATAATGCAAAATGAGGGGTAAGGGATGAGGTAGACATGGCCACCCCTCAGTTGGGGTTCCTGTGGTTCAAGGAGTATATCAGCAACCTCAGAACTACTGAGAGGAGAGGTTTCATAGGTTGAGTATATCCTGGGAAGGACCAGAACCTAAAGAAGGAAACAATGAAAGGGATGACCAGATGTGTGCTCAAACATAAGAGGTACTGTCATGTAAGAAATGTACTTGGCTTGTTTTCTATTGGCACAAGGGGTAGATAAAGATCAGATGGTGAATGCTCTCAGAAAAGATGAATTTTTACTTATTATACAGCCACATTTTCTAATGATCACCTAGAAATCTAATTAACTGTTGAGTTGACTAAGAAAATAGCAAGAGGGCCATTCCTAGGGACAGGGTGATGACTCAAACGGTGAGTCATCAGGTAGGAGTCAGTTATAAAGTGGCTTGTTGCCTATAAAGTGCTTTGTACCTACAGTTTCTTAATACTTGTGAGAATGCTTTAAAAATCTGGCTTCCCTGGTTGCTTTATTGCTTCTTAGGATACAGAGATAAGTGAGAAAGAAATCCCAAGTAGCCTTTAGAGTAAGTGCTACAATAGACTTGGAGCCACTTAAAGGATTAGATCCAACTAGCTTTCTAGTCAGAGAAGGCAATGGCACCCCACTCTAGTACTCTTGCCTGGAAAATCCCCTGGGCGGAGGAGCCTGGTGGGCTGCAGTCCATGGGGTCGTGAAGAGTCGGACTTGACTGAGCGACTTCACTTTCACTTTTCACTTTCCTGCATTGGAGAAGGAAATGGCAACACACTCCAGTGTTCTTGCCTGAAGAATCCCAGGGACGGGGGAGCCTGGTGGGCTGCCGTCTCTGGGGTCGCACAGAATCGGACACGACTGAAGCGACTTAGCAGCAGCAGCAGCTGCAACAGCTTTCTAGTGGTTTAGATGGTAAAGAATCTGCCTGCAATATGAGAGACCTGGGTTCGATTCCTGGGTTGGGAATATCCCTTGGAGGAGGGCATGGCAACCCACTTAAGTAATTTTGCCCATGGACAGAGGAGCCTGGCAGGCTATGGTCCATGGAGTTGCAAAGAGCTGGACATGACAGAGCGAATGGCTAAGAACAGAGACAGATTTCTTATCTGCTTCAGAGATGCACCATTACAAATATCTAATAACTTTGTAATAGGAAGGATCTACCCAGCTCCTAGACCAGAGATGATAAATTCCTAATATTTTGGCCCTCATGTGGAAGGTAGCAGAGAGGGGCAGACTACTAAATCTACTTCAATAGGTCAACTAAAATCTTGATCATGAGTGGTTTCAATTAGGTGCTAATAATGACTGGCATAAACAAGAAGGGAAGAAATCGGCTTTTATAGCTAGACTGGCCACTTTCCACTGAGCATTTCTTATTTACCTACAGCTAAAAGAGAAAGGGAGAACTTCTCTCCTCCAAATTTTAAACACAGTTCCTAGCTTTCTCTAGGACAGGACCAACTTGGGTCACACACCTATTTCCAAGCAAAAAATGTGGCCAGGAGACTGCTATAACCTAATTGTTTTAGACATGACTTATTGCTTAACCCTGAGCCAATGACCATAGCAAAGAGGATGGAGTTTTAACAACTGGCTTAAACCAATCAAGCCCCACACTGCGAAACTTGCGATAAGGCTGTGGCCACGCCACAGAGGGAAATACATTTACTTATGTCCACTTGTGGATTAGAAGCTGAAATCTCTCTATTCTCTAAAACACAGTTCAGTACAATTTTAGACCATCTTCCCAGCTCTATTAAGCACAGCAGGGAGTAATTTTTATTTCCAAGTTAGAAAATGCATCCAAAATAGAGTGTTTCAAGAAGTGAAGAGAAATACTAGCATCCAGTTCCTTGTACATTTGTACTAGCTCCATGCATCTTTATCCACTGACATCAACTTAATTTTATCTGTACTTTCTGCACCACTAAGAAGTCCCCAGGGGCTGAGAGGAAATTTTGAGAGCTTCTGTGTGGTTATTGTTGCTAGGAAACAATATCCTTGGTATCCAAGTGTTCAGGCTTTGAGACACTGTGTGAAGTCACTGGTTCATAAAGGGAACCTTTGGTAAATAGGTTGTTTGGGTGTGAGTAAATTGATGTTCACTCTCTGTGGCAAAATGTTCTTGTGTAATCTTTGAACAATAGTTTATTTCTAGGCCTCTCTTCTTTCCTTTGGATCCAGCTGCCATTATTTTTCCCATGAGAACTCACACTTCTACCTAAAATGGAGTGAGCATTATTTTTTTCCCCCCAAATCATCTGTAATTATCTCAGTGCTTTGAACACTCAGCCTACGAGGTTTTAGTTAAACAAAGTCAAGTGAGCTTGGGAATACAGACCCAGACCACTGACTGTATAAATCATTAAATCCTATTAAAATTCACAGTGATTGACAGCCATACTCCTGCTCTGCTATTGGGCATGGCACTGAAGGGTTCTGCTGCCCTGCAGAAGAGGAGGCAATGAGAAGTTTTAAGCTCAGTACTATCTTCTCCCCTCTCAATCCCAAACTGAACCATCTCTGGTCCTTCAACTCTAGATATTGCTTACATATTTCTCCCATAGAATCCCACAACTTGAAGATCAGCCTGAGGTTGTAATTTATCACCTAGTTACTCAATAAGCCTAAAATTAATAAGCAGCTTTTTCCATTTCCTTGGGGCCCAGACCCACCTGTAAGGCTCCTGTAGGCAGAATCACTGTAATCAAAAGTGTATCTGGCTCAAAAATGCTACCAAATAAATTATATATCAGGTTACCAGTTTGAGACAATAAATGCAGACCCCTAAGCAGCAAACAGCATTAATAAATTCATTTATTCACAAATACATATATTGGATGCATAACTATGGGCAAAATATGTTCTAGGATTTGAGAATTGCTTTAATGAATAAAAGAAGGTCTTTGCTCTCAAAAAGTACATAATATACATAATATAATGAGAGATGGAGGAGACAAAAGGCAGAGATAAACACAAAACTATGTAAACAGATAAAATATTTGCACAATAAGATGTACTATGTGTTGACAGAAACTCAGTGGGAAAGCAGAAACCACTCAAGGTTTTTCAAAAAGGGAATGAGGTGGATGGAACTGGTGCCTATTATACAGAGTGAAGTAAGTCAAAAAGAAAAACACCAATCCAGTATATTAATACATATATGGAATTTAGAAATATGGTAATGATGGCCCTATATACTAGACAGCAAAAGAGACACAGATATAAGGACAGACTTTTGGACTCTGTGGGAGAAGGTGCAGGTGGGATGATTTGAGAGAGTAGCATTGAAACATGTGTATTACCATACGTGAAATAGATAACCAGTGCAGGTTTGATGCATGAAACAGGACACTCAAAGCTGGTGCACTGGGACAACCCTGAGGGATGGGATGGGGAGGCAGGTGGCGGGCGTGTAGGATGGGGGACACATGTACAACCATGTCTGATTCATGTCAATGTATGGAAAAACCACTACAATATTGTAAAGTAACTAGCTTCAAAATAAATTAATTAATTTTTAAAAGGGGGGACTTAATAGAGAGAATTGATTACAAAGACTGGAAGAGCTGGAAAAGCAAGAGAGAAAAAAGAAAAGGGTGTTAAGGGAGCAAAAGCCAGAAGCAAGCGCCATGAGCCTGAATCTGTTGGATCCTATTAGAAATGCTGTCCTGGTTGTTTGTGGAGGTGCCGGAAGAGCTGCTGTGAGAGTCTGGAGTCACCCCCACTGTCCCAGCAGTGATGGCCAGCAACGCAACACTGCCACCTTGTCAGAGACAGAATCAAGGGCCTTTCCTTCCCCTTCTACCTTCTAATCTTCAGCCCGTTCTTCCTAGGGGCATCTAAAGGAAGCAAGAGAGACAGAGAGTCCAGCCCCAGAGGTACAGAACAGAGTTTAGAAAGCAGGATGTGAGACACAGAAACAGCAAATGAATGATCAGCAGAGGCCACAGCAGAGGTTTTAATGGAAAGCTCTGGTAATCCCAAATCTGGAGGAAATAATTCTTCCCTAGAAGAGAAAGACAATATATAGATCTAGATTTTTGTTGCAGAATTGTTATAGAAGCCCATTTGGCCACAAGCAGAAAGAGATTTAATAAGGAAGTGCTGCTTACGAAAATAAAAAACAGAAGTAGTAGGCTAGTCTAGCCTGGGCAACTAGAAATGACTCCCAGCACCACAGTGTGGACTGGCCCTACCATGGGGCCTGAGCGCTTCACCACAATCAGGAAGCTGGTGACCAGGTAGCTCCCGCCATCACGTTGACTCCAGAACCACAGAAAGTTAAAACCAGGATTTCTGGTTCCAGAGCCCCCTCTATAATGTATGAGCTGCACCAAAATGAATGCTCAAATATCACCTTTGACATCACTTAAATTCATTTAATAAGGGTACCTAAATCTTTACCTTGGGAACTGTAGTTTTTGGCTTTCCTAAATATTAGAACATGTATTAAAGGAAGCCAATCCACACAGAAAGATTTAGAAAGGAATTCTGTGGTGAAATATGTAACATTTTACATGAAATATGCAATCTCCAAGAGGGCAGGAGCCATGTCAGTTTTATTCACTACTGTAACCATGGTAACTTTCCATTCCCAGCACATAGTCTGCACTCACTAAATGCCTACTCATCCAATGAGTAACACACACACATAGGTTTGTGCCTGGTTGTCAAGCTAAGGTTAGTAGCACAAAGTCAAGAGTCGTAATTTTTACAGTTGTCTTAGATTGTCTAATCTGTTTAATTTAATTTTAGAATCACTTTTGTTTAGTCCCCCCGACCTTGAAAAAAAGCCGATTGGTATTACCAGGCAATCGCATTAAATTATAAACGAACTTATGATGTTGAGTCTTCCTATTTGAAATATGGTATGCCTTTTTATTTGTTCAAGGCTTCTTTTGTGCTTTTCAAAAGTGTTTCAAATATTGCTTTATGTAAGTCTTGCCTGTTAGTTTATTACTAGATATTTCCTGTCTCTATTTTAAAAACAGTCATTGTAAATTTTTGTTTTATATAAGAAAACCACTCATTTCTGTGTAGTAACTTTGTACCCCATAATCATACTAATTCTATTGTTTGTAATAGTCATTCAGTTAATTCTTTAGGGCTTACTGGATATGCAATTGTATAATTAATCTGAATACTTTAACCAGCAGTTTTCCAACTTTATAGTTCAAAATTTTCATTCATTTACTTAATGGCTAGTGTTTCCATAACAATGTTAAAAATAATAGCAATGACAGTGGACACTTATTTTGTTCTTAACTTTCATAGCAATAGTCCACTATTTCCAAAATATTCTGGTTTTCAGACTGAGAAAGTTATATCTTACCACATTATGTAAATATTCATATAGTCATATTTATTGGGTGGTGTTGTTTGTTTTGTTACAAAAACAGACTGGCTATTAAATTTTGTCAAATGCCTTTTTAGCACCTGTGGTATATAATCATATGCTTTTTTTCTCCTTAGATCTGTTAATATAATGAAATATATTACTAAACTTTTCTAATATTGAATATTTGCACTCCTGGAGTAAACACTGTTTATTTAATTATGTTATACATTGTTATTTAATGTCCTGCTGGATCTTATGTTCTGTTTATGAAAATAATTTGGAAGTTTATATTCTTAGCTTATACTTTGGAATTGTTTAAGTAGAAATAGAATTATCAGTTCTTAACTGTTGGAATCTGGTGCTTGTTTGTAAGGGATAACATCAAGCTTTTTGTTTGTTTGTTTAATTACATTATTTTATTTTATATTGGAGTATGGCTGTGATTGTTTCCATGGACAGCAAAGGAACTCAGCCACACATATACATGTATTTTGATCTTCTTCCTCTCCTGATTCAAGCTTTAGCAAATGCTTTTCTTACAAGAAAATTATGTTTTATTCAGATTTTCAAATGCGTTTCCATAGATTTCAGCAAAGTTGTCTTAAAATTCTTCCCAGCCCCCCTGTTTCCAAAGTGCTTTCCCTGATGATATCCTAGTTATCCATCCTGATTCCTTTGTTTGACTGGAGTCCTCTGTAGAATAGTTTCCTCAAATAGGTCCCTGGGTAATGTTCTCAGATCTTTATATAACTTCTCTGGAAGGAAGTGGTATTTCAGCAGAGAATGGGACTCTTGAGTCTCTGAGTTGCTGCCCTTTTGCTTTTACACTAGCTGTTCTGAATTGTTATTCTATAATCCCTTCCTTTCTAAAGCTGTATATCTGAAGTCCAATAGCTTTTCCTGTGAAAACACCCTCTATTTTGTGTCTGGAAGATTGTAAATTTATTATTTTACCTTGGAGTTCAGGAATGATATCAGGGTTGCCTGATATAATGAGCCCCTCAATAGACAAAATAGTTTAGTTATTAAATTCAGGGAAATTTGTCTTTGGTTTTGTGTGTTACAGCTCCTCTTCTTCTTTCACTCAGGCCCACTATTCATATATTGACCCTTATATTTTCCACTTCTCTGTTCAAACTGTCATCTAAGCCACTAATCTGGCCTCATCAGTGGCATCTTCTCATCAATTCATCTAACACTTTTTTATTAAAACCTATGGGCTAAGAGTTGGACACGACTGAGCGACTTCACTTTCACTTTTCACTTTCATGCATTGGAGAAGGAAATGGCAATCCACTCCAGTGTTCTTGCCTGGAGAATCCCAGGGACAGAGGAGCCTGGTGGGCTGCCGTCTACAGGGTCGCACGGAGTCGGACACGACTGAAGCGACTTAGCAGCAGCAGCAGCAGCATGGGTTTCAGAACAAGGAAGTAAGGAACTTTTTCCACGCTAATCGTATATCCTTATGTGTTCCCAAATTTTGAATAAGGGTGGGAAATGAGAAGTTCATACTCTTGTCTGCTCTCTCCAACAGTTCTTCTCATGAGATGACATCTATTTTGAATGTTCTGGTTGTTTTGCTTCCCTAGGATGACTGGGTTTTCTTACAAATATTGTTGTGTTTTTCTTGCATATCCCTTGGGGTTTGGACCCAATAGCCAGAGCACCCTAAATGGAAACAGTGTTCTAGGTGGAAAGCATGGTGAGCTCCAGGCAAGCTGTCATTCCCCTACTGATGCACAAGAGGTAGTCATCGCTATCTCTCTCTCTCTCTCTCTCTCTGTTTCTCTCTCTCTCTCCACTTTTAAAATTCTCCTACATCTTATTAAGGGAATGGCTCAAATGGTAAAGAATCTGACTGCAATGCTGGAGATCTGGGTTTGATCCCTGGGTCAGGAAGATCCCTTAGAGAAGGGAATGGCAATCCTCTCCAGTATTCTTGCCTAGAGAATTCCATGGACAGAGGAGCCTGGCAGGCTACAGTCCATGGCATCGCAAAGAGTCGGGCACAACTTAGCAACTAACACATTCATGTTACATCTTATTAAGAGCTTCCCAGGTGGTGCTAGTGGTAAAGAACTTGCCTGCCAATGCAAGAGACATAAGAGATGTGGGTTAGATCCCTGGGTTCAGAAAATCCCCTGGAGGAGGGCATGGCAGCCCACTCCAGTATTCTTGCCTGGAGAATCCCATGGACAGAGGAGCCTAGCAGGCTATGGTCCATAGGGTTGCAAAGTGACTTAGCACACACATACACATCTTATTAGAGGACTGTGAAAGCAGCAGTTACTCTAAATAGTCACACAAGTGGTAGCAGCCTTCATTACATAGGCCCCACCAAATCCCCACACCCAGCTTTCTTCCTTAATCTCACTGTTCTAACCCCCATCCAAGTACCCAAGCTCCTAGTCCCCTGGTTCTCTCCTTTCTAAATGGAAAAGAATTTGATGCTTTTTTATTTGAGGTGAATATAAATAAAAAATAAACTTAGCAGGTAAACATTTATACACAGACCCCTCCCTACCAAAAAAAATCTCAGGAATTGCCTAATAAAATAACTTTGGCAGGAGGGATGAAGGTGGGACTATTAACAGAAAAACAGAGAGTCTAAGCAATTGAATCTCCAGACCCCTGGTCCCACACCTTCACTCCATGACCAGAGGCTTCTCCTCTGAAGAGGGGAGAACAGCAGGTCTTTGGGATAGGCAGATATCAGTGCAGAGCTTGAAGATAAGAATACGGGCTGAAAACAAAAGGACTGAATAAAAAAGAAAAGAAACTTAGAAAGACCCTCTTTGTCTCTAGAAGATAGAAAGATACAAGTATAGCCTTCTTTATGTCTTAAGTGAATTTTAGACTTTTGGATATATCAGTTCATTGTTTTTATGCAAGCTATTCTAATATATGATAATATATGGTCTATTCTATAACCTTTAATAGACTACTGACAAGTGGGAGCAAAAATGAAAGGGAGAATAGATTTCAGGATAGACCCTTCTGCCACAGTCTATAATCCTCTTCATGTTCTCCTAAATTACTTAAAGCTCACTCTCATAAGTATTAAGATGTAAAAATATCATCAAAAAATCACATGGTTCCTAAAATTTTCACACATATATTAGCTATAATCAAAAGATATAAATAGAAGCTTGCCTAAGTTTTTTTTTTTTAAAGAGACTGCTATCTTGAATGTCTTTTGATCATTTAACAGATCTGTACCAATTTGTTCTTTCATTATACTTCATTATACTTCATCCCTTTATTCTAACAAGAATTTCTAACAAGAATATATTTCTAGCAAGAATATTATTTCTTTCTCTCTTAACAAATATGTGCTCTATTATTATGCTTGTTGTGATTAAATGTTGTTCAGTCACTAAGTCGTGTCCAACTCTTTGTGACCCCAGGGACTGCAGCACACCAGGCTTTCTGTCCTTCACTGTCTCCTGGAGTGTACTCAAATTCATGTCCCTTGAGTCAGTGATGCTATCTCACCATCTCATCCTCTGCTCTCTCCTCCTTTTGCCTTCAATCTTTCCCAGCATCAGAGTCTTTTCCATTATGTTGGCTCTTTGCATCAGGTGACCAAAGTGTTGGCACTTCAGCTTCAGCATCAGTTCTTCCAATAAATATTCAGGGTTGATTTCCTTTAGGATTGACTGGTTTCATCCCCTTGCAGTCTAAGGCACTCTTTTTTTTTTTTTTTACATTTGTTTATTTATTTATTTTTGTTTGTTTGTTTTTTTAATTTTATTTTATTTTTAAACTTTACAAAATTGTATTAGTTTTAAGAGTCTTCTACGCCAAGACACCTAGAATCCAGGCATCCTCCAATCCACACTGGTAGACACGATGAGAGTAAATACACAGCAGTGATAGTGGATACCACTGAGTGATCGCAGAGCTTATGTTCACCAAGGCCAGCGGTGTCCATCTGCCCAATGCAACCACAACCAGCCTATCAGCAATAGCACTCAACAAATCTCTTTTGTCATCCTGATTTAAAACATCATCTTATTATCAATCGCTGGGAATTTTTTCTCAGATCCCCGACTGTCTTCAATATGAATTTCTAGGCCAACTGAACTCGATCTAACTATGCTGCTTCTTCATTTCAGATGGCTACACCACTGATGACATTGAGTTTTACTGGAATGGAGGAGAGGGCGCAGTAACAGGAGTGAATAAAATTGAGCTCCCTCAGTTTTCAATTGTTGATTACAAGATGGTGTCCAAGAAGGTGGAATTCACAACAGGTGAGAAGTTTCCCCCCAAATGTGCTAGGGGTGCTGAGAAAGAAGATGGAGCCAACCAAATGACCATCTGATTTTTTTCTTTTATTTTTTTTCCATTCAGGGGCATACCCACGACTATCACTAAGTTTTCGTCTAAAAAGAAACATCGGTTACTTCATTTTGCAAACCTACATGCCTTCCACGCTGATTACAATTCTGTCCTGGGTGTCGTTTTGGATCAATTATGATGCATCTGCAGCCAGAGTTGCACTAGGTAATGCATTCAGCACCCCAGAGGGCTGGTGGGATTTCACCTCAAATAACAACCAATGAGAAGCATTACAGGCAAGGGCTTCTCACATAGAGAGCCAAAGGATGAGAGTGCCCTAAGGGTGCTTGGTAATAAAACATCTACATGTAAGCACTTAACAGAGTGCATGTTTTACAACATAACATCTTTTTATCACTTTACCAAAATTAAAAAAAATAATAATCTTAGAGTACATTCAACCCTATATAAGTGCTTCTTAGAAAATATTTTTAAAATTCTCATTACACTAATTTTTACTAACTTTGTGATTTCTTCCTTGGTTCTTACTTTCTTTGGTGGAGAACATTATTACATTATTCTCAAATGGACCTGAAGAAAGCTAAATCTTGTAACCATTCACAAGCTATGTCAATACTATCTTTTGAATATTAAATGTAGTTAAATTGTATCTATCTGAATTTCCCTTAAATGGAGCTTCTTGCACTTGAGAAAGGTACAGATATTCATCAGCTGTATTAATGATCTGTAATCAGGACAGAATAAAAATGGTTTCTTTCCTGAAGAACAAAATTCAGAATTAATCTTGCCATGACTGAATAATTGCTCCAAGCTGAAGGGCTGTGTTTAATTGTAAAGGATTCCTTGGAAAGTTAGAATATGTATGATCTGTCTGATGAATCTGGGTATGTGTGGGTCAGCCTTATTATTTGACCCAGAGCCATTTCATTTATCATCTTCTGGGATTATTCATGCACGCGCACGCGCACACACACACACACACACACGCATATGTTCATGCAAAAGAGCATCATTTGTGACTAAGCCAACATACCTAGGTCTTCTGAGACTACAGAACTGGATTAAATAATCAGCATAACCTTTCACCCCTAGACCAGTCATCATGTCCACAGCTCATTTCTATTGGTTGAGTATCTAAGGCTCACAAAGTCAAGTGCTAGCAGCCCCTCATCAACCTTTGAACATTCCAAGACTAAGGAAACTAGACAAATACTTAATCATATCATACATATATATGTGCACATATTATTTGAATGTGAATATGAATACATATATATTCTGTGGTTAAAGAAAAACACTGAACAATGTCCACAGCAGGGAATATGAACCATCAAGGTCATGAATTGCAGTTCTTTTTTACACATCTCTCCTCAAAGCTAACAATATTTTGATTAGAGATGTCAGCATATAAAGATAATGAATAAAACTGTCTTTTGAAATGTAAAACCTAAGGTAGTTTAAAACCTAATTAAGTAGAAAATAAATTTATTTACCAACCCACCCTTGCTTAAAAAAAGTTAAGCCAAGGACTAGAAGCAGAAATGGAATTGATGTATTTTAAATGAATTGTTTGTTTCTGTATCAGAGGTTAGGTAGAATTATGAGAAATTTAAAATTTTATTCAAAAAAGTAAATAGGACCACTCACGAGGGCATTTCATATCAGTCCAGACATTTAAATCCATTACTGATGTCAACAATTTAAACTTTTTGTACAGTAGTTCTGACTACCTCTATTCTCCTAAAGCTGGGTGGTCAAATCAGGGAATCCAAATAGAATAATCTCACTAGCAAATGAGGTTGAAACTATTTTATTCCCTTATCATTTTCGAACTTCTGTTCCCTTTGCCAGTTCTCCTTTGTCTTTAGTATCCATTTTACATCTCTTGTATTTATTTTTAAGGAACTCCATCAAGTTTTAGGTTTTGCTTTTATTTTAAATGCCTTTGCTTCGTACTTCCTTGCCTTTTTGCCCCTAGCTCAGTGATCTACAGTAAAATAGCTAATCTCAGAGTCTCTGTTTACTTAGCTATAAAATGGGAACAACATACCTGCCCTATCCCACTCAGCAGGCTGTTACGACTGCATAGAATTCAGAGATGTGTTGACAACTGGAAAATCACTGTGTGTGTATATTAGTCACTCAATCATGTCCAACTTATTGTGACCCCTTGGACTGTAGCCCACCAGGCTCCTCTGTCCAGGCAAGACTACTGAAGTGGGTAGCCATTCCCTTCTGCAAGGGATCTTCCCATCCCAGAGTTCAAAGTTGGGTCTCCCACATTGCAGATTCTTTACCATCCGAGCCACCAGGGAAGTCCTATACAGGTGTGCAATATCAGTATTACAGCATAGTTTAGGATTCAGTAGGCATATCACTTCTTATTTTCCCCAATCATTGTTTTATCACTATCATCAACACAAAATGTTATACAGACACACAAAGATTATACTGTTAAGAATGATACATTTAACAAAGTAGACAACGCAAAAATCTTCCTTCTAAAAGACTACAGTCTTAAATTTCTTTAACAAGTTGAATTTTTAGGAAGTCTTTTCCTGACTCCAGGGAGCTAACTCACTCTAGTCTCTGGAATCAAGGAACTAGAGGTAATATTTGAGGGGGAAAAGTCAGTAAGATTTTATTATATTTTAAAACACATATATCAAATACTTGATGCAAATCATGAACTTTATTAGTTTCTTCTTTCCATGTCAACTCACTATGAATGTTGCATTATACTTTTAAAAATCAATACTGACCCTATGACCTGGGTATATTAGTTTCATGCAATGAAATAGTTCTTAAACTGGTCACTGACTTTCAGTTTGGTAGTGGCTGTCATGGGGATTAGTATTACAAGAACAGATTTAGGATGGACATGACAGATGCTGAGAGAAGGAAGGAAAGAAGGTGGCATGTAGCAGAATGAGGGACATGTGACAGTAAACAGTGGGTGAATCAATGAGATTTTAATATTTCCATTTACCTTTCTTTCTCCTTTGTGCATTATTTTTTAAAATACAGTTTTCAACCCAACATTCACAAAGCATCCCATTTTATGATTCACTCATGAACTATGTAAGGAGGCTGCAGCTTTGTCTTTTAAACCATCTGCTCTTTTCACCCCGTGGTTTATTGTATCACTGCCGTCATTCTGGGATACTAACAAGAGAATGGCATCTGTCATCTGTCTTCAACAGGAATCTTTACAGTGCATTCAGCTGAGCTGTGTTTTTCTGTTTCATAGGAATCACCACAGTGCTGACAATGACCACCATCAGCACTCACCTCAGGGAGACCCTGCCAAAGATTCCTTATGTCAAAGCAATTGACATTTACCTGATGGGTTGCTTCGTGTTTGTGTTCCTGGCTCTGCTGGAATATGCCTTTGTAAATTACATCTTTTTTGGAAAGGGCCCTCAGAAGAAAGGAGCTGGCAAACAAGACCAGAGTGCTAATGAGAAGAACAAACTGGAGATGAATAAAGTCCAGGTAATCTATGAAATAGGGCTTCCCTGGTAGCTCAGCTGGTAAAGAACACACCTTCCATGTAGGAGACGCTGGTTTGATTCCTGGGTAGGGATAATGGATAAGCTACCCACTCCAGTATTCATGGGCCCCCCCGATGGCTCAGATGGTAAAGAATCCTCCTGCAATGCTGGAGACCTGGGCTCAATCCCTGGGTTGGGAAGATCCCCTGGAGGAGGGCATGGCAACCCACACCAGTATTCTTACCTGGAGAGTCCCCATGGACAGAGGAGCCTGGCAGGCTACAGTCCACGGAGTCGCAAAAAGTTAGACGCGACTGAGTGACTAAGCACAGCACAATCTATTAAATATGCCTAACAATCTTCTTCTGCAATTTAGCAGCAGTATGGTACTCAGAGCTCCCACAAGAAAATAAAATATCATAAAATACTAGTTTATCTTTAATAAGGCTCAAAGTACACTTCATGTTGCATAACTGGAAACTGAGAATTGGAGATGTTAGGTGGAATTTTATATTAGATAAATAACATACATGGGCCTGCAACTCAACTGCAAGTCCATGATTCCTTATTCTAAACTATATAGTTGTGAGACTATATGCAAAATAATTCCAGATCTACTTTATAAATAAATGAGATAACTAAAGAAGTAAGAACAAACTCTTACTCCTAAGTGGCAATGAGGCACTACAGCACAGCGGTTACCACCACAGAATGGAATCAAACTGCTTGGGGGTAATTCCCAGCTCTGCCACTTACTGGCTTCAGAAAGTGAAAGTGAAGTTGCCCAGTCATGTCTGACTCTCTGCGACCCCATGGACTATAGCCCACCAGGCTGTTCTGTCCATGGGATTTTCCAGGCAAGGGTACTGGAGTGGGATGCCATTGCCTTCTCCAGGGGGATCTTCCTAACCCAGGGATTGAACCTGGGTCTCCCGCATTGTAGCCAGATGCTCTTACCATCTGAGCCACCAGGGAAGTCCAGTTACTGGCTTTAGAACTCCAGGCAAATCAACCTATGTTACTCCTTATCTAACTCCTATTCCTAATGTTATCAACCAGAAAATGATGACTATAGTATACCTATCTCTCAGTTACCATAAGGACTAAATGAGTTTTGGTATTTTTTTTTCAAAGTCTAGTATTTGATAGTTTATATTCTAGTATTTTTAAGGTCTAATCTAGTACACAGTAAATACTCAATAAGTATTAAAGCTCCAATATTTTGGCCACCTGATCCAAAGGGCTGACTCATTGGGAAAGGTCTTAAGGCTGAGAAAGATCAAGGGCAGGAGGAGAAGGCAGGGAGAGAGGACGAGATGGTTGGATAGCATCACCAACTCAACAGACAAGAGTTTGAGCAAACTCTAGGAGATAACGAATGACAGGGAAGTCTGGCATGCTGCAGTCCATGGGGCTGCAAATAGTCTGATACTAATGAGCAACTGAACAGCAACAATTATTATATCCAAGACACTGTCAATATTTGTCCTTTGCTTTTCACTGGTAGATCCTATGACCTGTGCTCTCACTGTGTAATTAAATTGAAAATAATGCTTTGTTTATTCCTTTGAAAAATCCCTAGGCCCTAGGCCCTAGTCCCTACTTTCATGCCATTTTTCACTAAAACCATTTGACAATTATGTGCATTGAAATACTGGGTCCATGACAAATTGTTTTGAAGATGGCACACAGGGTGACAACTCAATATTCATTCATGGTTCTGAGCATTGAGGATACTGCTGTTAATGAAAGGAGTTTCCTTGCCCTCCTGGAGTTTAGACGCTAACATGGGAAGACAGGCAGGATGCAAACAACCAACTATTCAGAGAATAATTTCGGGTAAAAGGAAGTGCTACAAAGAAAGTGGGCTTTCCTTGTGGCTCAGCTGGTAAAGAATCTGCCTACAATGCAGGAGACCTGGGTTTGATCCCTGGGTTGGGAAGATCCCCCAGAGAAGGGAAAGTCTACCCACTCTAGTATTCTGGCCTGGAGAATTCCATGGACTGTATAGTCTATTGGGTCATCAAGAGTCAGACACAATTGAGTGACTCACTTTCACAAAGAAAGTAAAACAGAGTAATGGGCAAGAGAACGTCATGGGAACATTGTCTTGAACAGGGGAATGTTCAAGGGAACAGGAAATATTGATCAGGTGATCCGGAAAATGTCTCTGAGGAATTACCATTGGATCTGTCAGCTGGGTGATGAAAGTGGCAACCATGCCATGTCCATTCTAGGCAAAGAATTGCATGATATGTAAAAGTACTGAAAGAAGACCAATGTAGCAAGAGCATAGTAAGTGAGGGAGAAATAAAGTAATATGTGCTGTGGCTGAAGAATCAGGCAGAAGTCAAATTACTAATCTTCAAGGTGCATCTTCGTGCTCTTTAGTAGGATATCAAAATTTGACAGACAATGTCAAGTAACTAGAAAATCATAAATGAAGAAAACCTACAGATTCAGCCAAATGGTCAAAATTCAAAGCAACACACTCAAATAAAATGTTACTCCTGTGTAAAGCACTATGTTCAGTCCTACAAGGAAAGGGGGTTGTCATGATCCTTGCCCTCAAGAATCTTCTGATCTGGCTGGAAAGAAAACTATGATTGAATTATAAAATAAGACAGGAGAGCATATTTCTTGGATATATCTGAAAGGAAAAGCTTCCTATTATCTGATTGTAGCCAGACCAGCTTTAGAAGTATCTTAGCAGTGGTTTTCAAGGCCACCTCTTTTCTACTCCCATTCCCAACTCAGTTACTTCTAATCTACTGGTTGGCCCTCTGCAGAGCTTGAAATGTGTGTGAACTGATTTATCATGCGTAAAAACCCTACACAGATAAAATGGTAGAGATTCCTTGGTAGGAAAGTTCAGAAGATATGAACTGGATGAACAGTCAAAGGTACATAGCATTTGGAGTAATAAAAAGAAGAAAACAAGGTCTTTCAATTGGCTAGAAAAGCAACATTCTCTGGAGAGAGTAACTAGATGGATAAGTCAAGCAACCTTAAGTCAGATTATTCAGATAAAAGAAAAATATTATAAAACAAACTTTAACCACACTCTGCCTTGATTCTATCCCAGGATATCAAAGAATTTTCTAAGGTGCTAAGGCTTCCCAGGTGGCTCAGGGGTAAAGAATCCACCTGCCATGTAGGAGATATGGATTCAGTCCCTGGGTTGGGAAAATGCCCTGGAGATGGACATGGCAACCCATTACAGTATTCTTGGCTGAGAAATCCCATGGACAGAGGAGCCTGGCAGGCTACAGTCCATATGGTCTTAAAAGAGTCTGACACAACATAGCGATTAAACAACAAATGGACAAATAAAGGCTGGCAGAAAGGCTCGTATGCCATATCAAATCTAGAGGTATAACATATATTGCTCTAAAGTGGATTTACCGACTACATAAGAAATAAGTAAAATGTTTCCATCTAACTCATCTTTATCTCATAAGCAGGTGTTTTGAGCAACACCGGGCTTAGACAAAGTAAGGTTTCATTGGATCTCAAATAAACAAATGTTTATTTGATTTTTAAATTGACTTTTTAAATTTGACTTCCAAGATAAATAACAGAAAAATCCCTCAGTTGTCAGAAGACAAAACATGTAAAGAAAATAAAGATGTATTTTTATCCATGGAAAGCTAGACTTGGAATGCCATAGATGCTTTTCATAGAAACATAAGTAAACACATTTACGCCAAACTTCAACAACAGATCATGTTAAGTAAGACATGGCAGAGTTGTGTAAATCAAATTGACCCTTTGACAGATTAAAAATCATAAATCCTGAGAAAAAATAATTTTTTTAATCTGCTTGAAGACATGAGAGAGTAACTGAAAACAAGCAAAAACTAGCAGAGAGTCAAACCCCAATGAAGGGAATCTCACTGTGTAAATGAGTGTTTATACAGCTTCCTCCCTGAGGGCTACTCCCCAGTCTGGAAGATGCAGGGAAGGGAAATATTAGCAAAAAAAAAAGTGCAGTTTTGTTGATCTGATAAATCAGAGCATGGAGTTTGATGCTTCCAGAGTTCCTAGAAATTTTAGGAGGAAGTGAAGCCACAAGAGAAACTCAAAATCTAAGTATAAATTTCCCATGAGTCCTTGGTTGATCCTTGAATTACAAATATAGGTAAAATGCCAAGAATGCCAGAGAGAAAAAAAAGCAGCTGAAAGTCTAGGAGATGGGGAGAGATGAACAGAGATTTCAGCTGTTATCTGCCATATGGAAGTCAGGTTGGAGTCTGAATCCAGCCATTTAGGGCAGGTTGGTAAATACATTAAGCTTTCCATTAAAACCCCTAAAAAGATCACACATTAGAAGTAAAGACTAAGTCACTAGAATAAGAAATTCCCTTCAAGTTAAGGGAAAAACTAAAATAGACTCAGCCTAACAACATATAAAACCAAGTCTACACATTCTAGGGGATCTGTTAGTAATTTAACTTAATTTCAAAACAAAACTCAGGATTTGTCAGGGAAGATAACAAAATCCAGTCTCTATGGTGTATCACCAACATGTCTAGTTTAATAATAAAAGATTTCTGGACATGAGAAGAAATAGGAAAAAAAAAATGCCCATAGTCAAGAGAAAGAAACTTAGTCAATAAAACAACCTGCAAAAATCTCAGATGTTGGGTTAAAAATAATGGTTATAATTAATAATAATAACTATAATTAATATATTTAGAAGTTCATTGGAAATAGCCAAAATATCCTATAAAAGGTAAATGGTTGGGCTTCCCAGGTGGCACTAGTGGTAAAGAACCCACCTGCCAATGCAGGAGACGCAAGAGACGTGTGTTCGATCCCTGGGTCAGGAAGATCCCCTGGAGGAGGGCATGGCAACCCACTCCAGTATTCTTGCCTAGAGAATTCCGAGGACACAGGTGCCTGGTGGGCTACAGTCCATAGGGTCACAAAGAGTTGGACACTGAACAACTGAGCATGCATACAGGTGAATGGTTAAACAAACTATTGTACATTCACACTGTGAAGTAATAGCCCAATAAAAAGTAAGAATCATTGATACAGGCAACAACTTGGCTGGATCTCAAGGGCATTATGCCAAGTGAAAAAAGCCAATCTCAAAAGATTATATATGTATGATTGTATTTATATAATGCTTCTGAAATGACAACATTCTAGAGATGAAGAACAGATTAGTGGTTTCCAGAACTTAGTGACAGTGGTGGGGAGGGGTCAGTGGATGTGACTGATTATAAAGAGGGAGCAGGAGGGAAACCTTCGCAGTGGTAGAAGACTTTGTATCTTGGTTGCAGTCGTGGTTACATGGAACTAATGTGTAGTAAAATTACATAGAACTATACATACTTTATATTCATATCAGTTTCTTGGTTTTGATATTGTACAACAGTAAGATGTGCTCAGTGGGAGAAACTGGGAGAAGAATACATGGGCTCTCTCTGTGCTATCTTTGCAACTTTCCAGAAATCTACATAATTTCAAAATTAAAAGTTTAAAATAAGGGCCATAGGAAAAGTTTAACATAATACATGAAGAGATGAAAAGTATTAATTTCTCAGACTCTTTTGTGACTCCATGGACTGTAGCCCGCCAGGCTCCCCTGTCCATGGAATTTTCAAGGCAAGAATACTGGAGTGGGTTGCCATGCCCTTCTCCAAGGGATCTTCCCAACCCAAGGATAGAACCTAGCTCTCCTGCATTGTAGGCAGATTCTTTACTGTCTGAACCAAATAAAGAGATGGGAAGTATCCAGGTAGGAATTAGTTTATATTGGTGCCCCTGTGATTTGTTTTCATGACATTCTATACTTTTCCACCTTAAGACTTACCACAATATTGAGTATGTGTATAATTAATTGGAGAAGGCAATGGCAACCCACTCCAATACTCTTGCCTGGAAAAATCCCATGGACGGAGGAGCCTGGTGGGCTGCAGTCCATGGGGTCACTAAGAGTCGGACACGACTGAGCGACTTCACTCTCACTTTTCACTTTCCTGCATTGGAGTAGGAAATGGCAACCCACTTCAGTGTTCTTGCCTGGAGAATCCCAGGGATGGGGGAGCCTCGTGGGCTGACATCTCTGGGGTCACACAGAGTCAGACATGACTGAAGTGACTTAGCAGCAGCAGCAGTATAATTAATTCATTTGTATAATTATTTTTATAACCTCTGTCTCTTTATTAGACTCCAAGCTTCCCCAGGATAGACACTAGGGTCCAGTCTACTATGTTTATTGTTCTTTCCTCAGTGACTAGTATTGAGAAAATACCAAATAAGTACTTTTTGAATGAATGACTGCCAGAGAAGACTTTTCCAGTCAAGATGAGTTCTTAGTTACCACACAGGGTATTGAGTGTTATATCATAATGTTTTATAAAGTTCTTATGTGTTTATAATAAGCAAGAAAAAGACATTATCTATGGTTCATTTTAGCTTCTACTCCAGACTTACTTACTGTTTCTATCAGTTTGATTTTTAACATTTCTTCAAGTGTACTTTCTATCAACCTCTGCTATTCTTTCTGAATCACAGCGATATAACATCAGAAAAATAGAATCTTCAAAGGAGTATTATGGATAAGATTTTATAAACTTCTTCAGATTTAAGTGGAATAATAATAAGCCAGTACTATCTCAAGGAAATTATAGGCATCCCTGTGGCTACTTGGGTTTTCCAGTTCCTAACTTCCTTGTCCTCTTCTAAAATGGGCACAGGCAGACAATGTGTCAGTAACAAAGCAAGTCTGTTCAGTGCATCATCTCCAGCAGTGATGTTAATAATACAACCTGAATGGTATTTTAAAATGTTACCCCCTGGTTAAATTAAAAAAAATAGAAAATATTAGATTTTTCCTTTAATATAATGGTTGAATGATCTCCCCCTTTCCTTTTGCTGCTGCTGCTGCTGCTAAGTCGCTTCAGTCGTGTCCGACTCTGTGCGACCCCATAGATGGCAGCCCACCAGGCTCCCCCGTCCCTGGGATTCTCCAGGCAAGAACACTGGAGTGGGTTGCCATTTCCTTCTCCAATGCATGAAAGTGAAAAGTGAACGTGAAGTCACTCAGTCATGTCCGACTCCTAGCGACCCCATGGACTGCAGCCTACCAGGCTCCTCCATCCATGGGATTTTCCAGGCAAGAGTACTGGAGTGGGGTGCCATTGCCTTCACCCCCTTTCCTTTTAGATGCTTATAAACAGTTGCATTCAAATTAAATATATATTTTAGTCCCAGACAATTTTTATTTAAGGGATCCCTAATAATGGCCTTGGTACCCTAGAGCATTGACAGGCATTGATCATTTATCACACATTACTGTCAGAGTCATGGCTGGGCAGTACTGTCAAGGAGTATCTGTATTGAAGCTTCAGAAGTACTTGCTTTATCTTGATTTATCTCTCTACCACTGAACTGAAGGATCTTTTCATATGAGTACAGATGCTCAATCCAGACATTAGGAGAGTTTCAACATGTTAGGTGATAAAGACTGCAGATTCATAAACCCCTCAGGCATCATTTGAAATAAGAGATGGTATTTAGAGTTTTGAAGGATAGATTTCTCAGTACAAAGAAGTTGTAAGTAAACTACTTCAGAGCCACTTTTACACTAACTTGGAACAAATACGGTTATATTGCTAGCCGCAATGCCCATTTGCAAATAGATCCACCCAAGATGGAATGATTGCATGGGTGGTCTTTGATCAAAAACTGATTCAGAAGCATTCTAAGCCAGGGAGGACACTAGTGGAATCTGCCAGAGTTTTGCCCAATGGGCAGGTGGAACTCTAGTCAAGAAAGAATTTTTCCCTTCACAGCCAGATGTTGATACTGTAATCCGGCTACTTTCCTCCCATTCCTTTTCTCTACAGTTAATCCTCCCATTCCTATTCTCTACAGTTAATCTACACTTTCAGACCACTTTCTAAATGTAAATAAGCTCTGTACTGTGATTAATTCCAGAATATAAAATGCATGTGGAAAGCAGGCTTCATAAAGGTAAACAGCTCTCCTTGGACCAGTTTTGTATGCATATATTAGCCTTTGAGCCAGGGCTCCACCCCACATCACTGCCTTGCCCTCAGCCTTCAATGAAAATTTAACTATTCCAATTTAGCAGCTTGGATTCTAGAGAAATCCAGACAGGGCCTTTGATTTATGACAGTTCGTATTAACAGTTCACTAACTTCTTTAGCCCTCAGACCCCTGCCCAAATCTGGTGTGGTCCATATTTTGTTCTCTAGTCTTGACGTGACATACCTAATCACTAGAGCCTTCAGCAGTTTAACAGTCTAATTTTCTCCAGAAATCTCAAAATCTCTCTCTCACACACGCCTTCTTTCTGGCATCTAGCCCCCAATTTCTTCTATATTCAAACAGCTAGGATTCTTCTGTGAATGAGAGAGAAATCTAACTTACTGGCTTAAGAAAATCTAACTGGCTAAAAAAAAAAAAAAGAGGTCAGAGGACTTTGGGGGCCCACACAACTGGAAGGTCCAGCAAAGGTTTTAATTTTACATGTGGCTAAGTCCAGATGTTTAAACAATGTCATCAGAGAGCATATCTCTTCATATCTTAATATTTCTTTTCTTTATGTTACTTTCATTTTAGTAGACCCTTCTTTTGTGGTGTCCCCAAAGTTTATAGTATCAAAGATCTTCAACCTCAATGCAAAAGTACTTTCTTATACCAAATAGTTCCAACCAAAAACAAAGTTCCAGGATTGAGTCTTTTGGGACCAACTCGAGTCACATTCTCATGCAGAAGTCGATCTCTCTGACCAGGAAGATAGAAAACGAAATACCCAGGTCTAGGTCACAGGTCCATCCCCAGAGCCAAGAAGATGCAGTTAGGCCCTCCTCAGTCACACACAACAAGTGAACGTCCAGGCAGTGATGTCAGAGGAAGGTGGAAAGGACTCAGGTCAAACCTACAGGCAGCCAGCAGCCCCATCCGAACCCTTTGCCTAAAGAAAATACCCAGACTCCTCAACATGGAGTCCAAGGGCCACAGTGATCTCCTTCTGCTTTCCTTCTCTGCCATACTTCTCTTTCCTCTTCTTTTCACCAACACACTCTTTGCTCCAGAAGAACAGCTCACAGTTTTTCCTAAATGCCTTGTTTTCACTCTTCGGAATCTCTTCGTGACTTGCTCCCTAGTGAACTCCTGGCTGAGGGTTTTCCTCATTCCTCAGGCTGAGTTGGTTCTCCTCTGCTATCTTTCCACTGCATTTTATGCTTACCTATTTTTACAAACAAATATGTTTTAAAACATATGTTTTATGTAATGACTTTATACTATATGAATACTCTGTGCATTGTATACAGTCAGCAATGAATAAAACAGAAGCTTACATTTGAACGAGGGAGATAGGTAATCTCCCACACACAACTATATCACCCATCAACAATGAACACTGCTGCTGTTGCTGCTGCTAAGTCGCTTCAGTCGTGTCCAACTCTGTGCGACCCCATAGACAGCAGCCCACCAGGCTCCCCTGTCCCTGGGATTCTCCAGGCAAGAACACTGGAGTGGGTTGCCATTTCCTTCTCCAATGCATGAAAGTGAAAAGTGAAATGAAGTCACTCAGTCGTGTCCGACTCTTAGCAACCCCATGGACTGAGGCCCACCAGGCTCCTCCATCCATGGGATTTTCCAGGCAAGAGTGCTGGAGTGGGGTGCCATTGCCTTCTCCGAGAGCCGCTGCTGCTGAGTCACTTCAGTCGTGTCCGACTCTGTGCAACCCCACAGACGGCAGCCCACCAGGATGCCCGGTCCCTGGGATTCTCCAGGCAAGAACACTGGAGTGGGTTGCCATTTCCTTAAAAACACACATAATGCCAGGTAATAATAAATGCATAAAGAAAAAAAAAAGTAGGCCTTGATGCAGATACTATGTCTTCTATCTTTGATATTCCAGTGCTTGTCACTGAACCTGCACAAAATAGGCATTTAAATGACTTTTAAAATAATAAGCAAACTAATAAATTTATTTTAAAACCAAACAGGCATGACCTTAGAATTCATGTGTAATTGGTAACTAGTTTCCTGTTATATTCCAATAATTACAAAAACAAAAATTAACCCTTTCCCAATATGAGCACTACTTGGTACTTTGTAGAATTTATATATATATATATATATATATATATATATATATAATATTTTAATGAAGGACCTTTATTCTAATGGGGGACTGTTAGTGGTAACAATAATGTATGGTATCAGTGGATAGTGTGGACCTGTGTTGATACTTTAAGTGGCCCTAACAAATCTTTTCCTAGCAATTTCCTTCTCCTGAAGTCCTTATTTAGAATCCAAGCTGATTGATAACTCCTCGCTGCCTTTCTTCCATTGTCCTCTCTGATTGGGAGGAATAAAGTGGAGAAGTGGTGGGTTGATTGCCTTAGGCAGCCTTGGCTAATACAGGAAGAACATTCTATCTGATGAGATGCAGTAACAAGGACTTATCCACTTAGATGTCATATCCACAAATCCCAAGATGTTCACACACATATGGACATTACACACTCTAAATATCTCCTTTACAGCTGTGTGAGAAACAATTATTACTCTGGCCAAAATCACTTAATCACTCTCTTCTATACCTGAAGAGTAAAATACTATCCTTGACATTTTAAATGAATATCTAAAGGGGGTTCACTGAAGATGAATAAAAAAAAATGGCCCTTATTTGCATCATTCGAAATTGACTGAATTTGCTGGTTATAAATAATTTTATATTTAATTGTAAAAAGCAATCATCTCAAATATTGGGCCTCCCTAGGCAATCAGTGAACACTTTATCTAGGTATAAAATGCTTCCATGTATACAATAGTTTCTACTTTCTTGTTTCCATCATTTTCCACTCAAAGCTCAATAAATTCCCACTAACATCAATTTAGGAAATCAATCCCCAACCTTCATATCACATATCCCTCAGGCTTGAACCATGCGTGCATGCTGCATGCATATCTGCATGCTAAGTCACTTCAGTCATATTCAACTCTTTGCGACCCTATGGACTGTAGCCTACCAGGCTCCTCTGTCCATGGGATTCTCAGGTAAGAATACTGGAGTGGGTTTCCATGCCCTCCTCCAGGGGATCTTCCCAACCCTGGGATTAACTCATATCTCTTACATCTCCTGCATTGGCAGATGGGTTCTTTACCCCTGGTGCCACCTGGGAAGCCCACTGAACCATGCATATTTGTAATTAATTCCTGGTCACCTGGAAATAAAATAGCTTCTGTGGATTATCTATCTGCCAAGACTTCCATTAAAGCCAGGTACACAAGAGCTAACTAGGACCCTTGAAATGTGTGTGTGAAATGCAGATTTGGAAAGTCTTAGTCTAAACCAAAATGAGCTCAAACTCATAAATTTTAGCAAGTTTCCCAATGGATTTGGATACACAGTAATGTCTGAGAACCACTACTCTAGAGATTCTAGCCACTCAGGTATCCTTAGCTAGTGAACTCAGAACTCAGAGAGTTTCTCATTCATTACCCAGTCCCTCCTTAAGACTATCTAAAGTTCTGTTCTGAAAAAGCAAGGAGGATATACAGTAATTACCAATAGCAACAAAAAAGCAGCTGTTCTCCTGCAGCTTACATTTCAACTGAGATTACTGACAAATGTGTAAATAAATGCATGATATAATGGCAGATGATAACTATGGTAAAGAAAATGATGCAAAGTCAGCCAGGTAGCAATCTAAGCAACAGCATGCCAGGAGGGAGGAACAGCAGGTGACAATGGCCTGAGGATGTAGGAGCATAAACGGCAGCCAACCAAAGGCCAACGTGGCTGGAACAGTGAGCTAAGAAGCTGAGTAGTAGGAAATGAGGACAGAGGTACCTCTAGTAGCCAAGTCACATGGTGATTTGTGGATTTGGATAAGAAAATTGGATTTTATTCCATGACTTGGGAAATTGCTGCTGCTGCTAAGTCACTTCAGTCGTGTCCGACTCTGTGCAACCCCATAGACGGCAGCCCATCAGGCTCCACCGTCCCTGGGATTCTCCAGGCAAGAACACTGGAAGTTGCTAGAAGATTCAAATAGAAGACAAATTCTGTTTTGCATTTGAAAGGATCACTCCAGCTGCTATGTAGAGAAAAGACCACAGGGTTTTGGTCCTGGAAAAAGGGAAGATAAATTATGTGGCCAGAGGTGATGTGGAGAAGTGATCAGAATCAAGATACATTTAAAAGCAGACCATTACAACCTGCTCATACACTGAATGGGAGAAACAAGGGAAAGAAAGGAATCGAGGATAAAATTTATCAACTGAGTAATGTTCTGGAAAATTTGCCAGTTGTTTCATTTGATCCTGATCTTTTCCTTTCTCCATTTCCCGAATTACATAATGTTTAGATTTATGTAGGTTCATACCTAACTTTCTATTGCTTCTTGAAATCATATTTCCACTTCCGCCACTATATCATCAGAAGAAGCAAAGAGATATGCAGATCATCTCCAGCAAAGCTCCCATCCCCCAGCTCCCCTCAAAGAAAAAATGTTACAGGAATTTGAGACCAAAGAACTGGGGCTTGGCAGCTCTGTTGAGAGCTAATGGCTGACAGCGATGTCATAAATGCGGTTCATTATATGCACAGGGTCAGCAATGGAGGGTGTGGCTGTGTGGCTCTCCATGCTCTGCAGGCGAAGGCAGCCGAGCATGCTGGACAGCTTCATTCAATCGACTGTAGGCTTCCAGTGGGCAGCCCACTCTGTGGCCAGCATCACTTCTCTTGGCTTCCTCCCCTGTACTTCAGAACCTCTCAGTAAATGGAAATCTAATTGAATTGGTTAACAGTAAGGAAATCACTTTCTGTTTGCAAAGTAGATTGAACCTGGAGGTATTTCTTAAAGGAGCTTTTAAAATTGCCAGTGAAAACAAGATTATACTTTATTCCAACTACACTGTAATGAGCTCAGTTATTGAAAATATCCTGAACAGTTCAATTCAGTGAGTGGCAACATTTTTAACAGACCAAGGGATTCTTTTGGAATTTGGGGGGCAGAAAGAAGCAGAGAGTGAATGAGATGAAAGGGGTGGGATCAAGGTTAAACCCAAACTAGAAAATGAATGTGTACATTCACTTGGGGTTTCTGCTGAGAGAAGAAACACAGCCAGCATGTCAGTGTTTCCTGGGCTATAGTCCCTCCTGACTTTTGTCATCCTTTTCATATCAGTCAGGGTTTTCCAGAGAATTGGAACCAATAGAAACAGAACCAACATACTTGCAAAAAGAGATTTACTTTAAGGAACTGGCTCATGAAATTGTGGAGATTGGAAAGTCCGAAAACAGGAGAGTGTGCTGAAAACTCAAGCGGGATTTCTGTTTCAGGTTTGAGACAGAATTTCTACTCTGAGAAACTTCCATTTTCACTCTTGAAACTTTTAAGGGATAGGATAAGGCCACCCAGATCATCAAGCTGAATCTCCTTATTTAACAGTAGTTGGTTGAAAATGTCAATCACATTTACAAAATACATTCACAGCAACATCTAGACAAGTGCTTGACCAAATAACTGGGCACAACCTAGATAGCATGTTAAAAAGCAGAGAGTACTTTGCCAACAAAGGTCCATCTAGTCAAGGCTATGGTTTTTCCAGTGGTCATGTATGGATGTGAAAGTTGGACTGTGAAGAAAGCTGAGCACCGAAGAATTGATGCTTTTGAACTGTGGTGTTGGAGAAGACTCTTGAGAGTCCGTTGGACTGCAAGGAGATCCAACCAGTCCATTCTAAAGGAGATCAGTCCTGGGTGTTCTTTGGAAGGAATGATGCTAAAGCTGAAACTCCAGTACTTTGGCCACCTCATGCAAAGAGTTGACTCATTGGAAAAGACTCTGATGCTGGGAGGGATTGGGGGCAGGAGGAGAAGGGGATTACAGAGAATGAGATGGCTGGATGGCATCACCAACTCGATGGACATGAGTTTGAGTAAACTCTGGGAGTTGGTGATAGACAGGGAGGCCTGGCGTGCTGTGATTCATGGGGTCACAAAGAGTCGGACATGACTGAGCGACTGAACTGAACTGAACTGATAGACTGGTCAAGTTGACACATAAAATTAACCATCATTCCCCCTTATCCCCTTTAGTACCATCCATTCATTCAGTAGATATTTACTGACCATGCATACAAGTGCCAAGCACTTTTCTCAAGTCTAGAGAAACAGTGAATAAGACAAAGTCCCTGCCCTCCTGGAGTGATATTCTAGTGGGACATTGGGTGGGGGGAACCAAGAAAAGAGAGAATCAAGAGTTCTGCTCTAGCCTGAGATGCCTTTGAAAGTGAGAGTGGAAGTCGCTCAGTCGTATCTGACTCTTTGCGACCCCATGGACTATAGAATTCTTCAAGCCAGGATACTGGAGTGGGTAGACTTTCTGTCTCCAAGGGATCTTCCCAACCCAGGGATCGAATCCAGGTCTCCTGCATTGCAGGTGGATTCTTTACCAGGTGAGCCGCCAGAGAAGCCCAAGAATACTGGAGTGGGTAGACTATCCCTTCTCCAGCGGGTCTTCCTGACTCAGGAATTGAACCAGGGTCTCCTGCATTGCAGGTGGATTCTTTACCAGCTGAGTTATTAGGGAGACCCTTTAAACATACATAAGCTGCTCTATGAGGAGGGCCTTGCAACCCATTCCAGGATTCTTGCCTGGAGAATCCCATGGACAGAGGAGCCTGGGCTACAGCCTATGGTGTTGGACCCGACTGAGCAACTACCATTTTCACTTCACAGGAGATGGGGACCAGTCACAGGGTTTGTAAAGGAGAATACAAGATTAAGGAGCGTTATTAGTAACAATTTTTAAATTCTAAAATGTGGGATGTGATGCTCTATTGCTTGCGGAGGAACTGATTCCTTCATCAGTATCTGGAATAGTGCCCAACACAAAGTAGGCACTCAATAAACATTTATTAGATAAAGAGCACAGTAATGTTGATTTAACTATATAGTAATGAAATCTGCTTTCAATGGGTAGCTACAGAAATGGACTCAATATTTTATATGTCAAACCACTTAAAGCTATGATTTCTAGCCAATAACAGAATACTTTAGGGATATGCACAAACTAATAAGCCTTGTGCAATTTAAAAGTGTTAATACCTTTGAGTTTGCACCAAGGTTAGCAAAATATCTTAATAAAATGTACCTTGTTTGCAGTGACTTGTGCTTAATGAGCTTTGGAGAAGGCAATGGCAACCTACTCCAGTACTCTTGCCTGGAAAATCCCATGGAAGGAGGAGCCTGGTAGGCTGCAGTCCACGGGTTCACTAGGAGTCGGACATGACTGCGACTTCACTTTCACTTTTTACTTTCATGCATTGGAGAAGAAAATGGCAACCCACTCCAGTGTTCTTGCCTGGAGAATCCCAGGGATGGGGGAGCCCAGTGGGCTGCCGTCTCTAGGGTCACACAGAGTCGGACACGACTGAAGCGACTTAGCAGCAGCAGCAGCAGCAGCAGCAGTGCTTAATGAGCAGCATCTGTATGCTTCACTGGCTGATTCTAAATTCTAGAAACTTGTTTACTTTAAAGGGATTTCATAATAATGTAACTTAATGATGCATACAATACAGATCAAGTGATTCCATTTTACAAAAAAAAATTTTTTTAGAATGCTGTGTCTTCTGCCTGGAATATTCTCCATAATCAAAGTCTGTCAAAAATTAGAAACAAGCCATGAGATAACCTAGTGAAAACCTCTCATTTATGGATGAGGAAACTGAGTTAATAACAAAACCAAGATGAGAACAGTTTTCAACTTCTAGCCCTTTGTCCTGTCCTCTCCCCGCCTTCTAAGATTCAATACAAGCCCCAGGTCCTCATGAAGCCTTCTGTGAACCCCAACATTTCTCACTTTTATGAACCCCTAATCATGGTCTATACTATACCATTGAGCATTTGCTTAAAAACTTTTGTCACTTTCAATATTATGTCTTATTCTTGTATCTCTAAGGAGACTATTATCTCAAGGACAAAATGCATGTTTGTTGATTCTCTTGACTGTTTCACAATCAAATCACATGCATTACCTTATTTTCTAATGTACTTGTCCCTTCTTTAATGAATCCAAGATTTTTCTGTTTGTCACTTCAACCCTGCTATCCTCTTTAGTATCAGAAACTTCCACATGCATGACTTTTTCAACCATAAATTTGCACTATATTACATATATGTGTGTGTGTGTGTATGTGTGTGTGTATATACACACATCCTTGACACCTAGCACTATAGCTGACACATAGTAAGCAATCAATAAAGGTTGGGAGAAAGGAGGAGAGAGAGCATTCTTGAGGTTACTATCACAGCTACACAGAGGAAGTAAAATTTAAATTGAGCCTTGAAGAAAGGAGAGTTGGACACGATTTTGTGACTGAACAACAACAACAATCTGTGAAGAGGAGAAAAAAATGATGTTTGAGATAAAGAGTATTCTATGTTTTAACACTAGATTGGTTGCTTATTTTTTGTTAAATCTTAGGCAATTTACTTAACCTGAGTCTCAATTTCCCCATCTGCTGAACTAGGAAAATGTTATATATTTCATAGTGTTTTGAAAAATACTGAGATAAGTTACACAGTAGGATTTAACAAATAATAGTTACTAACAACAATATCAAAACATAATAATAATTCCTTGAATAAAGAAACCAATAGATGTTCTGGGTGAGGCATAGTGGGGAGCCTCATTATACTACAGCAAAATGCTTCTCAGAGAGAAGTGATGACAGATGAGAATGAGAGTGAAACAGAGACCAGATTCAATCACCATTTCTCTCTCCAGCCAACTAAAAGCTTAAATCTATCAACTGCATTACTAAATTCACTGCAGGATGTGATGATGGTCAAGGACTGTGAAGTGGTTCATTCTCAGCAAAAACCACATGAACTTTGAATCAGACAAAACATGGGTTGTAATCTCAGGTCTGGCACCTACCACGGTGTAAATTTGAGACTGTTGTTATTGTAAGACTAAATGAGTAATATACGTGAAGCATCTACCATAATGCTAAGCACATCAGTTCAGTTCAGATCAGTCGCTCAGTCATGTCCAACTCTTTGCGACCCCATGAATCGCAGCATGCCAGGCTTCCCTGTCCATCACTAACTCCCGGAGTTGTTGGCAAAGTAATGTCTCTGCTTTTGAATATGCTATCTAGGTTGGACACAACTTTCCTTCCAAGGAGTAAGCGTCTTTTAATTTTATGGCTGCAGTCACCATCTGCAGTGATTTTGGAGCCCCAAAAAATAAAGTCTGACACCGTTTCCACTGTTTCCCTATATATTTCCCATGAAGTGATGAGACCGGATGCCATGATCTTCGTTTTCTGAATGTTGAGCTTTAAGCCAACTTTTTCACTCTCCACTTTCACCTTCATCAAGAGGCTTTTTAGTTCCTCTTCACTTTCTGCCATAAAGGTGGTATCATCTGCATATCTTAGGTTATTGATATTTCTCCCGGCACACGGTGGACACAATAAATCTTAGTTATCTTGTCTGTGATAAACCACGATCACATCTCACCTTCTGTACTTTTCTTTCTCCCGTTTGTCTCTGCCTCTTCCCAAGGTTTTCTCTATCTCTTTCTTCATCACCAGGTTCGCTGCTTGCCTACTAAAACCTTTCAACAGTGTTTACTGAGATCAATGTCATTGATAGAGCATTTATAGAGCACTGATTGTAAGTCAGGCACTGTGCTAATAACTCTAAATTTAGAGTTTTTATTTATTTACTTATTTAATTTATTTACCTGCTATCTTGTCCTTGGAGGTACTTTAGACTCATCTGCATGAATGAGCCATGTCTCCTTCAGGTAAGTTAGTTTTCAAGTACATCAATTTAAAGTTAAAGCCACAACATGTTAGGCCAAAGGTACTCACAATTCTTGTAGTTCCAAAAGTGTGTGTCTGGGCATAGCATAGAGAAAAACCAGGAAACCTGGATTAGGTATCAGTGGAATGCTAGGAAGCAACAATGAACAACAGTGGAAAGATAAAAGTCAAAGTATAGCCAAGCATATCTTTTTGACCAGTGAATTCATTCTACTTCTGGCAATTTAGTCTGAGGAAATAACGATGGGTATGAACAAAGATTTAGCTAAAAGGTGTTCTTTGCAGGCTTACTTTTATTTATTCATGTTTTATTGGAGTATAACTGCTTTACAGTGTTGTATTGGTTTCTGCTGCACAACAATGTGAATCAGTTAAATGTACACATATATCCCCTGGCTCCTGAATCTCTCTCCCAACCCCCAACTATCCCAAACCTTAGGTCATCACAGAGCACCGAGTTGAGTTCCCTGTGCTATACAGCAGGTTCCCACTAGCTATCTATTCAGGTTTGTTTATTTAATAGTATGAAAGCAAAACAAGCCTTAACATCTAAAAATAGATTGATTCAGTTATGGTTTATCCATATAGGCTATGAATACATTATGTCACAGAGGAATATTTATTAACATGAAAAGATGACCAGGTTATACTATTAAGTGACAAAAGTAGATTACAAAACAAAATATACTAGCTGAGCTTGTGTCTGTAAGCATAAATGAATAAAAAAAAAAAGACTAAAGGTTTAGCAAGGTATTAAAAATAATGGACACTAAAGGTGAAATTATGAATTTTTAGTTTTTAATTTATTTCCTGATTGCTTTCTAGTTTTGAATGTTTACATGTATCACTTTTGTAACAAGGAAAAATGCCATGTATATATACACATATATGGTATTTTTTCACATACATATGGCATTTTTTGTTTTATATGTAGTGTATTTCTATGGATTCAATGAATGGTAGTTTTGAAAAACAAAAATTACATAATTTATATATAGTGTATATATAATATATATTCTATACACACATACTGTTTTGTGAGTCCAGATAAAAGATGGATGGATGGATGGATTAATCATAGAGGCATGATGGATCATAGACAAACTGTAGATTATATTGATTGATAGATGATGGATTCAATAAATAGATGGTAGACAACAGGTAAGTAGATAAATGATAGATAAATGTGTTAAATAGCTTCAGCTGTGTCTGACTCTTTAGGACCTCTTAGACTAGAGCCCACCAGGCTCCTCTGTACATGGAATTTTCCAGGAAGAATACTGGAATGGGTTGCCATGCCTTCCTCCAGGAGATCTTCCTGACCCAGGGATCGAACTTGTGTCTCTTAAGGCTCTTGCATTGGCAGGCGGGTTCGTTACCACTAGCGCCACCTGGGAAGCTTAGATAGATAGATAAATAGATACCACTAGCGCCAGTCAGACGTGATTGAGCGACTTCACTTTTACTTTTCACTTTCGTGCATTGGAGAAGGAAATGGCTACCCACTCCAGTGTTCTTGCCTGGAGAATCCCAGGGACGGCGGAGCCTGCTGGGCTGCCTTCTCTGGGGTCGCACAGAGTCGGACACGACTGAAGCGACTTAGCAGCAGTAGCGCCATCTGGGAAGCTTAGATAGATAGATAGATAGATAGATACCCAGGGGTCATGCAGAACCAGATGTCTAGCAAGACAGTGTAATGAGCCCGACCCAGTATCATCAGTTACAGGTTAACTAAAACAAGCGAATGTCGTGGCAGCTGTGCCTGAGGCTTTTTTTCTCGGTCAGGTCGACGCCCACGGCAACATTCTCCTCAGTACCCTGGAGATCAGGAACGAGACGAGCGGCTCGGAAGTGCTCACGGGCGTGGGAGACCCCAAGGCCACCATGTACTCCTACGACAGCGCCAGCATCCAGTACCGCAAGCCAATGAGCAGCCGTGAGGGGTACGGGCGCGCGCTGGACCGGCACGGCGCGCACAGCAAGGGGCGCATCCGCAGACGCGCCTCGCAGCTCAAAGTCAAAATCCCCGACTTGACTGACGTGAATTCCATAGACAAGTGGTCCCGAATGTTCTTCCCCATCACCTTTTCTCTTTTTAACGTCGTTTATTGGCTTTACTATGTACACTAAGTCTGTCCCAATGGTTCCTAAACGACTTCTTTCCTCTTCTTTTGGTTTTTAACCCCACAGGTCCCTAGCAGCGATACTGCTGTGCTTTTTGAGGTAAGAGATTCAGCCATCCAATTGGTTTTTGGTCTTGCATATCAATTTTATTACTGCACCATGTTTACTTCAAAAAAAAAAAAAAAAAAAAACCTATTTTTTTCCAGTCTACTGTGGTCCAGGTTATTGGCTCTTTCAGAGCTTTGTTAATTGCCATGTTTACAAACACACACACACACAAAGAGAGAAATTAGATAGGTAGATCTTTAGCAGTTCTAGTCGCCCTGGATTTTATTATTTTTTTAAATGCAAATGAAAAGAGGGCTTAGCTCTCCGGTGTGCATGGCCTCCTGGTAAACTGTAACAATCTCATGCTGCCAAAAAACAATACAATTTCCAGGATCTCAGAAGAAAAAAAAACAAAGCCATTGATAAGTTACAGATTTCCAGGAAGAAGGGAAAACAAAAAGGAGCCCAGAAGAAGAAGGAAGATTCCTTTCCACTCTCCATCTTCCCGAGGTCCATTGTAGGAGTCCCTGCTCCACAGAGAAAGAGGGAGAGATAGGCAAGCTGGAACCCAGGTTATACAAACTCAGCCTGCCATCTTCACCCCACCTTTAAGCCAGATATTCTGAAAAATGCTTCTTTCTCAGACTTCCAGGGAGATTTTAAAAATTAACATGAGAATCCAACCTGGTAGCCATTGGGAACATTTTTCTTCTCTTGTTAAGAATGAGTTTGGGGAGCAGTGACTAATTTTGTAAACTATTTCAAATGAGCAGCCCTGAACTTACTTCCTTAGCCTGGAATCACTTGACCTCATGCCATGAAGCTATGGCTTCACACTGTCCTAGTTCCTCCTTCAGAGATTAAGAGAAAGGGGGCTGGGGCAGGTGGGCTTTGAAGAAGGGAATGGTAAGAATTTTTGCTTGAGAAAAATATTGCCCTTTCCATGAGGAAGGCAAGACTTATGTGCTGTGAAAAGGGTGCCTGGGCAGTTACCTGAACTGCCAAATCTTTAATCAAATAGTATATATTTCTTAGCCTTCCAGAGAGCAGTATCTAATGGTGACAAGCTAGTTGCACAGCGCTAGTTTCTCAGCTAGCACAGTATGCCTCTGCTCTCTGAGCTCTGCATTCCAACATATGAAATGAATGCGTCAGGAAATGCACATATACCCACTTTAGTATCATTCCTCTTCAAGGCCAGATTTCTGTTTTAAAGAAAACCTTCTGTTTAAAGAAAACAGCAAAACCTTCTGTTTAAAGAAAACAACAAAACCACAGATAACAACATCACTGAGCCTTCAGACATTTACAACAGCCCCTAAATGACAGCCCTTCTCTACCATCATTACTGCTTCTGCCGTATCTCTACTCATGGGTTACTTTGCTCATCATAGAAGGATTATTCCCTCAAGAGCTCAACACACAGTTCTAATCAAATCCAACAAACTACAGTTGAGATTCATCTCATTTATGTCATTAAAGCCTCATTATTTTTGTGCAGTGTGTGTTCAGCCTGAGTATGTATATAAGAATTCTATATATTCATTTCCAAGATTGAGTGAAACCCAAAGTTGACAGACTAGTCATAAAGGCAATTTGGGACCTGATCTACGAATGTGGTGTGCGTTGAGGTAATAATAGGGAGGTTTGCCTCATTTGATGACCTGGCTTTCTCCCTAAGGCTGATGAGGGCCCCTGTTTACAATAGCATCAGCTGCTAGAGATTATAATCTTAATTGAAAAGAGGAGGCTGAATTTGCACTGATAAATCCAAGGAGAGAGAGTTATAAAGTGTTCTTTTAGAAAGCAAGAGGAAAAGAGAACCCTCAAATAAAAAAATGGTTATGCTATAGATAATATATGTTAGTAAGAAAATAAAAACACTGCTTTAATTGGACAAATAATTTCAGTGGTTTCATGAGAAATGAATCAGGCATGGGGACCAAATTTCGTTTGTTTTCAGTTGTACAATCATAGTTCCCTGGTCTAGGAAATCTCCATCCTCTGGGGATGAAGCGATCCATTTCAGAACTCTGAGTAGTTAGTTCCTTGACAGGGTGATGTTTTTCCATAGTGAAATGCCCAGAGTGGGATGTAGCCATACCAGTGATTGTAAGGTTAATATTCCCAATGACCACCCAGGAACCACCATGTAGTCATTTATTTAAAACACAGAAAGGAAGACTTTTGGCTGATACTTAACAGGAATGAATCATTTTGATGTAAAAACTCTTTTAAAAAGTGTTTAAGGATGAAATGCGATTTCAGAAATGAAGTATCTGTTGATCCATGTTCTGTAGCAAAACAATTTCTCTGTATTTACTTGTGTGGCTCACTCTTCTTGGAAAAGATTGAGTAATTTATAATTTTATTATTATGATCTTGCTTTAAAAGTCTGAAGAATTTGATGCTTGTAGTTTTAGATGTAAAGCATCTCGGAGAGAAAAAGAACATTTTGAGTTCTTATCTCTTATCCTTTGTAAAATGTAAAACTAGTAAGCCTGAATTCATTATCAGGCACAAAATGGTGTCACAGTATGCCCCTCTGGATGTAGACAGGCACACAAGTAAGACACAAATCCTGTTAAATATCTCTGATTTTAGAGGCGATGACAGCCAGAAAAATTGAAAAGCTGCCCTATTGCTAATTAATAACCTCTGTCCCCACTTCCTTCATCTGGATACTTCCTAGCCAAATCCTCTCCTCCTTGGCCCTCACCCTCTCTCTTTCCAGGCTGAACAGTACACAGAAAAATATTCTTCTCTGCCTGTCTGCCTTGTCTCACCCAAACTGATGGACATAAAACATAAAACTTGCTAGACTTTCTTAAGTACCCTCAAACTGGCCCCCCTTCCTGAAAGATTCAGATCATTACCTTTTAGCGGTGTTGCTGTTTAAAGTTTGTTTTCTTTTAGCCATGAAAATAGCCATAATCTCCTAAGTTATCCAAGTGGCAGTAGAGGCTAAATATTGCATGAACTCACTCTCTCATGCCACAGTCATGTCCAGGGGACCCCATGTTCACAAACTGTGATATAAACTGTCATAGACTCAAGCTGTGTGGACCCAGCAGAAATCTCATCATTCATTTGACAATGATGACTACACACTCATTTCTACCAGTCAAGTTTCTTGACTTAAAATACCAGGGGTGACATGTGCGTTATACTCACCAGCTTTGCGAGGCAAAGACCCAGGTAAAGACGTATTTTGGGCTTGAATTATCCAGGATTGTTGCCTCCATCCTCTCCATTGCCAAATAGAAACAGCAGACTGGTTGTTAATTCTGTTGACTAAATGCTATGTGTTTTCATATATGCCATGTATATTGTGCATTACAATCAATGAAGGATCTTGAAAACGCAAAGAGAAAATGTGGTGCAGAGAATAAAGTTTGGTTTATGGATCCAAGGATAGGCTTTCCTTAAAAAGCACTATGTACAATACACAGAAATGTTGACTAAATTCCATCTTTCTAAAATCAATGACTACTTTATAAATATTCATTTCAGAAAGAGCTCAATCAAAATTTGCCAAGTGAAACAAACAAACAAACTAAAAGAAAAGATCTATTTATAATGCTAGAAGGAAAAGATCTCCAAGATTTCTTATATGGACCATTTTGAATAGTATTTTACAAAGGGTGATGTGCCACAGGTTTTTTTTTTTTCCTTTTCTGAACAAAATGTAATCAAATATTTATCCCAGGAGCTAGGGTAAAGAAATGGGCAAGCATTTGTTCATGTTGGTTCAATCAGCACTTACTGGGATGAGAAGGACAGAAAAACAAACAACAAGATCAGATGCTTGAAAGCAAACAGTCAACACTGAGGTGAAGTTGTTAATGGAATGTAGAATATTATGTAAACTTCCTTGTAAATTCTGTACATAGTTCATTGAACTGTTCCTTGTGGTGTGGTGGTCCTCTGCTTCTGGGTGGATGTCTGAAAACTCTGAGCATTGTAAATAATGTCAGCTTAAAAGGCACTTGCTTTTTTTTTCATGAAGTGAAATGACTAGTGATTTGGGCCCAAACCAGAATCCTTTAGCTCTTGCGCTTTCTCTGCCATTGTGTGTATGCAGTTGTGTAATTCTGCCTGGTGTCTCTGATCACTGCCTCATGCTCCAACCCCACTGAAAGGGACTGGAGCTGCCAAGAAGGCTGCACCCCTATGGGCCTTGGGAATAGCACACCAGCAGAACCTTAGTGAGCCACTCCTGGAACTATGCCATGAAAAGTAGACGTGTGTTTATCACTCATCCATGGCTACTCATATATTCAGATGCCGAATTACCCAAGCTCTTGAGGGGGTCAGGAATGGAAGATGTGGTCAAAATCCGCAGGGAATCCAAAGCTTCATTTGCACCAATAGCTTTAGCTTCTACCTTCTTTCCTTCCACAAGGTTTCCCAGAACTTTTAACAAGAATATAAATGGATGGATGGTTGATCAGGGTAAACAGTCAAATGTACAAATGATGGGAAGGAGAAAAGGAAGAGATAGCCAACAACATTGATAACACCAACTGGCTGACTCAAGCCTGAAAGATCCAGAGGTAACCATGTCACTGTTTTTGAAAGGTAAAAAGAAATACTGGTATAAATGGACTGGGTATTAAGACAAGTCTTTTTCAACTTTGTGTCAAAGATGTTTGGTATGTGCTAGTCAAATTTAAGAGAGAATCTGGTAATTAAATGTTCTCAAATATATTTCTCCCAAGTCCTGGTATTCTTGAAAAAGCCTTCAGAATGGTGGGACATTATGCCATAAGATGTGTTTCCATGCAAACTGGCAGTCCCATAAAGGGTGATGTTGTCTTCAGAAATTCCGAGCAAGGAGGGGCATGGCTTGGTTTCTTGGCAATGTTTGAGGGCAAACAAGGTTTTTCTTCCAGGTAGGAATGTAGCAAGGCACGGCTTTTATTGCCAGCATTTTGAGTGCAAGGAGCTATTGTGAGACATTTTGGCTCCAAAATGTGCCACCTAGGATTCACCATCAATGGAGTAAGAAAAATGCCCTATTGAAACTAATCAAGTCCGTTTCTAGGTCCAGAACACATTATGATTTTGCCTAAATCCTGCTTTTTCCAAATAACTGAAATCAACTGAACTGTCAGAAAACTTCATTATTAGAGGCTGCAATTTCACAAACATTTGAAAAGGAAATCCTTTTCCATAGACAAATTGCAAACTAGAAAATACTAAGTGCCTGTAAGGATAAGCATCATTTTGTGTTTGTTTTTATTTTTCCAAAGCAAGAATTCCCTTATTCAAACTGAAGAAGTCTAACAGTTTTTTGTTTTGTTTCATTTTTCCTACTTCAAAAGTTCTTGGTACATCAAGGGACTGGCAACCATTCCTAGTTGGCCTCTGTATTTTGCACACCCTAGAGCAATTAGCACTCATCACCAAGGCTTCAATAGGAATTAAGTGTGGGGAAAAAGGAAGTACGTTTCTGAATCATTTGGATTAGAAGCCAAAGGATAAATAAGAGCAACTAGTATTGTAGTCTGACTCCTACTTCTCCCTGGGTTTCCTTTTGAAGAAAAGCAGGGAAGGGGGAACATTTTCTACTATAATTTTTTAGAGGTGAAATTTATTCAAATATAATATGTTTATGCATTTTGGAAGTCTGGCAATGAAAAGCAGATTACCTCTTTTGTGTCCATTCCTTCCTGGTGCCATCGCCATCATGCTGCATACCTTAACCCAATGAAATCAGTTCATTTATTTTTCTTTTTTCATTTCCAAATCCTCATAAGCTGTCTTGTCCGTAAATAGCAGAAAGCTTAAGCTTCTTTGGACTTACACTGCAGATCTTCAATGAAATCTACAGAAACAATGAATGTTAATAATTTCCCCAAATTCTGACACTTATTGCCTTTGACAGGGCTGTAGAGGTAGGCTACATAATCACAGCAGCCTCTCCTGAAATGCCTTTGATCATTTCTCTTTTCTGCTTTCCTGCCCCTTATATGAAGAGTACATATGTTAACCTAAACCTTCTTTCTCCCAGTCTGATTTAAAATAAACTGTAAATAAAAATCATTAGCTCAAACCTAGAAAAATTATCTACATCAAAGTTTGATGATAAGACCATCTCCTTACAGTTGTAATGTGGTGAATTCACATTATATCAATTCCTTTTTTAGTATTTATTTATTTGGCTGCATTAGGTCTTAGTGGGTAGCACTTGGGATCTTTGTTGCATCATACGGGATCTTTGATTGCGGTACAGGGACTCGCTGGTTGTGGCACATGCACTCAGTAGTGGTGGCATGATGGCTTAGTTGCCCACAGGCATGTGGGATCTTAGTTCCTGGGGCAGGGATTGAACCCACGTCCTCGGCATAGCAAGGCGGCTTCTTAACCACTAGACTGCCAGGGAAGTCCCTGTATCAATTCGTTTACACCAAACTTGTTTATTCATGCACTTCTTCAGTCTTAATTGTGCACCATTTAAAAATCTATTATTATTCCTCCCAGTATGTCTAAACATTTACATAGCATACCACCAGTTATAGGCTATTCTCTAGGAACTTGACCTACTTCCTCCCTTCTGTATCTGATTCCCACTTCTATGGAAATCCCACAGATTTGCACTTCTATGTATTACCCTACCTTCAGCCTTCTAGCAGATATTAAATACAGTTAGTAATTGGACAGATCATAATGCAAACTGTCTAAAGCGGCCTGATAAAATATGTAAAACATCTTTTCCCTCCAGACAACATTTCTACATTTCGAGAACAGAAAGTTCTCCAAAACACATACCAAGTGATGTGTAGCCTGACATTAAACAGTTAAGTACAAATGAGCTGCATGCTGGGGAGAAGGAAATTATAATGAACAGAAAATACCTTGGAATTAGGATTTTGTGAGCTTGACTTTATGCTGTCACTATTACAGCCCAATTGTGTAACTTTGGACATATCACCAGATGACCTCCAATTCCCCTTCCAGAACTAAATTTCAAAGGGAATTTTAGGGAGGTGCGTTTGTACAAGAGGTTACCAGAAAGATAGAGGAGTCCCATGGCCCCTGCTAACACAACCCCACAAGTTCAGTAATATTCCTTGTCTCATGTCTTTGGGAGTAAGCCATCTGGTGTAAAGTGAACTGAATTCAAAACTTGTTTATATTCCTCTAAATATATATATATAAGAGAGAGAATATACAGTTAAATTTTCAGGCAAGTGGCAAAAAAATATTTTATGATGTTAGTAATGATCTCCACTACAATATTGCCCTTTCTTAGCACTGGAGAGTCTCAGATAACATAAATCACCATGGTCTCTATTTTCAGATATCTGGAAGATGTTGACTCCTTAGACCATTCTTTCTAATTCAGTCAGGAAGTGGTCATGAAATGCCCCTCCTGAGTGGAAAAGCCAACTTCTAAGCAGCATCTAGGCAGAAATACGGTTACAGCACCCATCAGTGTCCCTTCCCCTCCTAGACACCATCGCTGTCGTGTAAGGGGACTAAGCAGATAGGGCTGAGTTCTCAGGCAAGAAACAGCCGCTCATCTGTTGGAAAAGATTTCAGGTCTGTTATCCACTCTCTTTGCCCCAATTCTCCCACCTCTTCTCATCCCCCACTTAAATAATTAAATCTGCCAAATGTTTTAGGCATAGCCATGGCAAAAACTGAAAGTTTACTTACTGAATTGCAATCAGCATTTCTAGCTATTCATATTTTTTAGAGCATGCATCCTCCCCATTCCAATCTCTGAACAAGATCCTCATTGAGCTTTCTGCACCAGGATGTTCTTAAGTTTTTTTCCCTATTTTATAAGATAACTTTCCACCTCTCAACTTCCCTGATTCTCCTGAGAGCCCCTGGCCATTCAAAACTGTTAAGACTGTCTAGAAATTCTTCCCTTCCATCATAGGCCAGTCTATGAAGGAGACAGTTTCTTTTTTGTAAAGTTAATTAATATTCTGCCCCTCAACCTCATATACCCTATAAAAATTTCCTATGTGCAGGTGTACTCGTCACTGGGGCTTCCCAGGTGGCTCAGTGGTAAAGAATCTACATGCCAAGCAGGAATTGTGGGTTCAATCCTTGGGTTGGGAAGATCCCCTGGAGATGGAAATGGCAACCCACTCTAGTATTCATGCCTGAACAATCCCATGGACAGAGGAACCTGGCAGGGTAGAGTCTACGGGGTTGCAAAAGAGTCAGGCATGACTTAGGGACTAAATAACTACAACAACTCATCACTTCTCTTAAAGAACTGAGCAAATACTACTTTTTCTGGTTTCCCTACTTATTACCTAGAGATGGTTTCATATTTAATTTTATCTTTTTCAAAACAGAGAAGCAGTCCTAAATCTTAACATTTTCACCAAGTTGAGATTAGTCCTTATTAACATGTATATCAATTAGAATTCATTCAGAAGCAAGTTAACAAAAGATACTAAAAGTAACTTTAGCAACAAAATGTTATCTCATATAACAGTAAGCTAGAAGTAGGGTAGTTACTGAATTCATTGTTTCAATAGCCCAATGGTATCATTTAGGACCCAAGTCTTCCCAACCAGCTCTTCTTAACCCTGTATGTTATCAGCACCCATTATGGTTGCAAAGTAGCTACACTCATGCACTCATCTCAAGTGGAAGAAATATAGGAAAGCTCTGCTTTGGGTTTCTTTTTAAGAGCAAGGCCATCTTTCCCAAAACACTCCCCCAGCAGTTTTCTCTTTTGTCCCATTGGCCAGGGTTGGAGTACACACTTACTCCTGGACCAGTCTCTGGTAAAAGGAATGGTATTATCATGACTGGTTTACAACATTAACCACCCCTCCTCCCACCCCACCCCCACCCCACTCCCACCCCCCCAACCCCACTCTCACCCCCCCACCCCACTCCCACCCCCCCACCTCATCCCCCCACCCCACCTCCGTCTGGTGCCTGGGGCAAAGGGGTGGGAAAATATTTAACAAAAAGATGGAAGAATGGCTTTTGGCTAGATACCTAATGACTGTTAACATTGGTCTAAGGCATCAGAAAATACTTTCCCACCCACAATTTCCTAATATGACCTTCACTACAATGTTGTGAATATGATGACAATACCAGGATCTGGAAATAGAGGCTCAAATAGGCTAAGTGATTAACCCAAGATCTGATACCTAGTTACTGATGGAGTTAGTATTCAACCTGTTTTTCTTGGCTCCAAAGGCAAAGATTTTTCCACTCACAACACTGTCTGGAATTAATCTTTTTACCATGATGATCCAGGTTGTAGGCAGTCCAAAGATAGTGGAGAATAGGGGAAAAGAGAGTAATTTCCCCTCTCAACAGCTCTATACTATGCCCAGTAAAATTCTTGTTCTTTTTTTTTTTTTTTAATCCTTCTCCTCCATCCTTCCTCCATCCCTCACACAAAAGCCTTTCATTATTCTCTTGAGGGAATATGCAGGACTAGTTTGTGCCACAACTAAGTAGCCTGAAGTGTGCCCGTTTGCTTGAAATAGTGCCAGCATATAATTATTAATAGATCATTTCATTCTCAAAACTGTCCACTTAGATGAGCTATATAGTCATGCTAATTATGAGGCCTCATAATTCCCACATCTGGAGGATACGGGAAATATTAATGTTAACATTAACACCTTGGAGAAAATGTCCTGGCTCCCTATGAATCCTTCATTCATGATTGACCTCAGTCTTCTTCATCACTCATGCTCATTTCATTTCTCACCATTCCCCTTCCTCAGCTTCAAGCAAGCTAATCCTCAGGCTTTCCCTTCCTTTCCAAAGCAACGGTCACCTATCATCCCAAAATGTTCCCGTTGCTGTGCTTGAATTTTTACATTTTGCCTTCAATGCCCAGATTTGCCTCTTCCCGGCTCCTCCCTTATGTTGGAGTATGAATCAGGCCAACATCATCCTACCATCTGTCCTACCGTCTGTCCATGGTAGAGTCTATACCTGCTTATTTGATAACTTATGTTGCTAAATGTAGCCACAGAGAAGCACATTTCCATAATGGATGTTACTTCAGGATTATATACAATACCTGTGAGACACGTGTCACCTACACCCTCCCCCAAGTTATTTTTAGTCCCATAGAGCCTATGTCTACAACCCCTAAATGGATTTTTTTTAATGCAGTCAAAATTGCAATTGAATCCATGTTAGGGTCTGTGCCAAGTGGTCATTGAGATTTTTTTCATTGCTTCAGTTCCGTTCAGTTCAGTCGCTTATGATTGTACAAATCCTAATACCACCATTTTCGATTCTGCCAGTCTAGCAGATCTTGACTTCCTAGGCTAATTACTGCTGCTTTTCCTTTATGGAAAAAGAAAATTTTTATTCAGAGTTTCATTTTCCCCTAATTTACCCAAGACTGGCTTATTAAAATCTTTGAATTTAGATTCTATGAGGTGTTTACTCTTGAAGCTGGGACTATACTGCATAACCAGAACATTCCAATGTGAATTCTAGAGAATCCTCCCAGAATATGGCATACCAAATTCCAAGAAATAAATAGGTTTAAAACTATCTAAGGGGGATGGGCAGTTCTTGACATGTGCCACTGTCCCTCAAGACTGCATAAAATAGATGTGCAGAGAAATACCTTTTCTGCCCCTCTCCTTTCAACTGTTAACTTCCCTGGTCTCCTGTTACATACAGTATTTACTTATTTGCATAAAAATATCTGCAAGCCTTACCACAGAGTGGCAACCAGCCATCCCAGTTTTACAAGATAATGTATTTTTCCACTTGATATTTCCCCAATTACATTGAATTGCAATATATCTGCTTTTTTTTTTTAAAGCTAATCAATTTCATGTTAATATGTTTCCTACATCTTTTTAAATACTCACTGGATAAAGCTTGAACTATTTTGTATTTTTCAACAATGTCCCCAAGACACTTAGGGCTAAGTCCCTTGATTATGAATATATTCATTGACTGTGTTGCTCAACTCCTTATTTTAGAGAGGATCAATAACTCCCCTGATAAAAATAAAGTGGCATTCTTACAAAGTCAAGATTGCATGAGGGTTTTGGAAATCCCAAATGATATTAATGTTTACAGGGACTTTTTTTTTTTTACATCTTTAAGTAAGCTTTTTGTTTTTGACCACCAGGCAACATTTTGTGCCATTGTGATGGAATCCTACTAACTAATGTGAAATAATGTGTCATGTCATTTAAAAGGTTAATGAAAATGTAAAGTGGAAGCTTTAATACTGTCTCAATACAAATAAAACTGTTTTTGAGAGAAACTCATCTGGGTTAGGGTGGCTTGCTTGAAAATTCTCCTGGCTGTCAGTCATCTCTGAATAATTATTTCACTCCTCTGATTTTACCCAAGGAAACTCAACTTGAGGCAAAGGTCTTTATATGATGATTCAAGAGGTTTGGAAAAGCGGGACTCACTAGGGTAAAGATTGGGAAAATTACTATCTTGCCAGCAATGGAACACCTCTTTGGCTACCACCCTACCTAAAACTTGATTGAATCCAAACATGAGCTGAACTTCCCTGCTATTTTAATTCACAGCACACTGTACTACATAACTGGATCTTTCAAAAGCAGGTGCTACATGTATACAGAAAGAAATGCATACCTTCTGTTGCCTCTCAAAATCCATTATGCTAAACTCACCAAATATGTTAGAATATGTTAAATGTTTTGATCCTTGTGTTTTTTCAGTCTCCACTAATCATTTTGCTGAATTGTCTACTACCCTCCTATTGAACAGGAATTAGCTAATTCATTTCTCGAATGGTATTACAGTTCTTGTAAATAACCCCTTTCTCCATCTCTATTTTTCAGCTGGCAGAACTTTAATTACAAAGGTATATAAATTATACTATTTTAATGTTCTTTTGCTCTTTCGACATAAGCATTTGCTTTCATACATAAGCAGATATTTTGTATACCTACCAGACCACTAAAAAGCTAAATGGCAAGAATGAGTATTTCTGGAAACATAAAAATCTTAATGCAATGAGACAGGTTTAACCAATGCCAAGAAAGAAAAGGTAGACTCCTTACTTTTATAATTCAACTTTCTATTTTGTATCAGTATATGCTGTATTTTCTGACTGAAACTGCTGTTCTAATGAAACTTGTGATTTTCTGTAGTTTGCTTTATACATTTGAAATCAAACTTTCATACAGTGTGCTTGATTTGTACCCTTTCTGTTAGGGATTTGATTAAATATTCTAACCATTTCCTTAATTCCTTTTTACATGCTTCAAGTATTTGACGTTAGGCTCTCTCAAAAATGATCTCTGGACAAAATCCATGAAGCCTGTAGACTGTGATTTATACACATGGAAGAAATAGGTTTTCCTCTTAGCAGTGAATCAGTGACTAAGAAGCGGTTCAGTGTCTTCTGATTCCTGACCCTTCTACCCTTCATGGCCTTTTTTCTATTCATCACTCATTGAGTAATCGTGTATTCTTTTAAAATGCAAACTCAACTTCATGCAATCAGGTATGGACACAAGAAATGCTTGTGCTCTCAATTTCAGGACCAACAGTCTCATACCCTAGCTGTCACGGGACTGTAGTTTACTCAATATTTTGTTAATAATGTGGCTTTGCTATAAAATAAGTTGCTGTTTTCTTTGCTTTGGTACTACAAGGTTTGCAATGTTGCAGCAAATGAAAGGAAGAAAACATGTTTGAAGGCTGGTGTCAAAAACCATCAGCTATACTCAACAAAAGCCGTCATGCAGCTTCTGAAATGTAGTTACTGCTGTAAATATGTACAATTTATGTTAGCCTGTTAATTCCTAAAACACAAATAAAACTTTTTTTATTAAAAATGCCTACATATAAAAAGTTTACTTTGTACTGTTTAAAAACATGCAAGATTTCAGGCATATCTTTTTATAATCCTTAAAAATGTTTAGAATTCTGAATCTATTGTTTAGGAGCTTTTATTATAAAATTTAATACAAAACAAAATCCCTTTATTTGGAAGAAATTATTTGCAGTATTATCCAACAATTGGGGAAAAAATACCAGCACTTTTCCAGGAGTTTATTTCTATACCACTTTGATTTTTTTTTAATATTCTTTAAGATAACATGCCTTACAAACATTTGAACATATGAAGTGTTTATATATTAGGGAACTAAAAAGAAGAAATGAAGTTTCCTTGTATTTAAAAAATGATGCCTAAAATGAATTTTAATAGCATCCATTTGTGAGGTGCATTATGTCATTTTTCTTTTAAAAATCTCCACTGTAAATAAGAATAGTAGAGTCGGCCTATTTGTCAGTCTTTCCTAATTTGAAGACTTCCAACCTCTGAACTCATTCTCTCCCTTCACAAATAATAATATGTTGACAATAAAATAATGAACTGACAAAAGGTGTGAAGCTCATTTATCCATTAGTTGGTGATTAGTAGAATAGCTTTTCAGTAAGAGTCTAAATTCCAGCCTAGAGATAGATGGCTTTAACTTCCATCCAGCAAAAACTGAGCATCTGCACTTGTATCATCAGAGATTTGACCTGCAGAGTAACAGGGTTTGGACATTCAACACTTCGCTACTATTTCCCAAAGATGACGTAATACAATGGGAGAAATAAATGGCCATCCAGTTTTAAACTAGAAAATAACAAGCATATATGTAACATGTTTAGGAGTTACTATAACGATTATAGATATAAGAAGCTAGTGAAAGGTAGGTATGTGTGTGTGTGTGTGTGTGTGTGTGTGTGTGTGTGTGTGTGTGTTGTCACTAGTACCAGCCAAGGATATGGAGAAATTGGAATCCTTGTGTACTGTTGATGGCAATGTAAAATTATGTCATGGTTATGGAAAACAGTATGGAGATTTCTTAAAAACAGACCTACCATGTCATTCAACAATCCCATGTCAAGGTTACTTATCCAGAATAATTGGAAACAGGCTCTCGAAAAGATATCTGTACCCCTATGCTAACTGCAGCATTTGTCACAATAGCCAAGAGGTGAAAACCCATTTAATTGTCCATTGTAGACTAATGGATTTTTTTGTGGTATATACATATAATAGGATATTATTCAGCATTTAATAAAAGAAGGAAATCCTGGGGACATTATGGTAAACATATGAAATATGCTAGTTATAGGACAAAGGCTGTCCACTTATATGAAATATCAAAAGTAGTCCAATTCTTGAAGCAGAAAGCAGAATGGGGATTGTTCAAGACTGGAGAAGGGGGAAACAGGGAGCTACTGTTCAGGGATAGTGTTTCAATGCTGTGCAACAATGCATGTAGAGTTAACAATACTGTGAAAAAGTGAGTCACTCAGTCATGTCCAACTCCTTGCAACCCCATGGACTGTAGCCCACCAGGCTCCTCGGTCCATGGAATTCTCCAGGCAAGAACACTGGAGTGGGTAGCCATTCCTTTCTCCAGATCTTCCTGACCCAAAGATCAAACCTGGATCTCCTGCATTTCAGGTAGACTGTTTACCATCGACATGTATTGCAAGCTTAAACATTTGTTAAAGAGAGTAGACTTTTTGTTTATGTTTTTTAACCACAATTTAAAAAAAAAAAAAGAAAGAAAGAAATGCAAAGTGGTATGGCCATTTTGAAATAGTTTGACAGTATCCTACAATATTAAATACGGTTGTGCAAAATCGTTGAGCAATCACATTCCTGGGTATTAGTTTGAAAACTTATGTCCACATAAACACCTGCCTGTGCATGGGTACAACGGCTATATTCATAACTGCCCCCCAAATGAAAAGAACCAATTTCCTTCAATAGGTGAGTATAAATGGTGGTATATCTATACAATGAAGTATTATTCAAAGGGAAAACAGAAATGAATTATTGAGGCAAAAAGACCTGGAAGAAAAGCATACTTACTGCTAAGTGAAAGAAGCCAGTCTGAAGACTATACACTATATGATCCCAATTACATGACATTCTGAAAAAGGCAAAACTATAAAGACATTAAGAAAAATCACCAGTTGTCTGGGGAGCAGAGGAAGGTGGAGAGGGATGAATTGATAAAAGCATTTTTAGGGTGTTGAACTATTCTGTAGAGTCAGAAGATGTGTTAGTTCACAACCTGAAACCAGCCCCCCCAACTCCCATCCACATAGGGCAAGGAGAGAACTAAGAAAGAGATGAACCACTCCAGAGTGGCAGGTGGTGGCTTTAACAAACAAGGCAATGTACGAGACTTGTCTTGGGCAACTAGATCTCTGCAACCCGCCCAAATCTTAAAAGTTAACACAGAAGCTTTAACTGAGTTTAGTCACATATACCATCCAGGCAGTCTCAATAGCTCATTATTATCTCAGGCAGGATCCTTGGGGCAGCTTCTGGGATTGGAAAAAGCAAGCAGAATGCATATTCCAAGGGCAGGGGTGGGGATAAGGAGCCTCTTGTTTCCTGGGTCCAGCTCTCAGGTCAACAGGTGGTCACATCCTCTTGATGACCTCCCTCAACAACATGACATCAGGCATTCATCACAACTCAGAACCATTCAACACAAAGAATAAACCTTAATATATGCAAATTTAAATTTAAGAAGTTGGAGGATCCCAGTAAAGAAGATAGATTATGGCCAAAAAAAAATCTAACCATATTACAAATGTATACAACCACCTCAGGAAGGCAGTGGGAAGAAAAGGTCTTGACCTCAGTGACTTGGAAATGAGTGAAGTCTGTAAGACTAAAGGCAAAAGGAGTATATCCTTCTAAAACACCAAAGGGGTACAGATTAACAATGTGAATACTGCTATGTACATTCTGGAGTTGAAAAACTAAGCGAATGGCTGGTGGATGGTGGGAGTCAGGTTTCTCATGGCTGGAATGTGAATTTATGGATAAGGAAGGGTAGCCAACTAGAACCATCCCTGTGGTAATGAATTACAGTTGGAGGCATCAGGATGAACTCACATGCAGCTTAATATACAGATGATTAAATAAAGAAATATTTCTAGATATGTGCATATACCTAGGTTAGTTTACATTCATGTAGTTCTTGTTCGTCAGCTGAGAGGACCCAAAAGAAACAACAGCGAGCACACACCTCATTCAGTTTCTAATACCATTCTTCAGTGAACTGAACCAGTGCTTTTGAAAGAAATGGTTGATTCTGGGACTGAGCAGGTCACTGACAAGATGAATGTGGAGCATCTTGTATTGCCAGAAAGTTACGGAGATAATATAAAACAAATAAATAAAATCCACCTCCACTGACAGGAGTATGTCAAAGGGACAAAGGAACCAAGTGGAGAGCTCCACATGGCCGATGCTGGAACAATTTCAGTAATAAAATAAGTGATACCGGATTATAACCCAAAGTGTAAAATAAATATCCTTGAGTCCATACTATATAAGTAAATGATCAAATTAATAAATAGAAGAGAAGAGACAAATCTATGTAGAAGAAACCCAAAAGATTTATGTAAATATTCTGACTCAAGGAGTTCAGTTCAGTTCAGTTCAGTTCAGTCGCTCAGTCGTGTCTGACTCTTTGCGACCCCATGAATCGCAGCACACCAGGCCTCCCTGTCCATCACCAACTCCCGGAGTTCACTCAGACTCACGTCCATCGAGTCCATGATGCCATCCAGCCATCTCATCCTCTGTCATCCCCTTCTCCTCTTGCCCCCAATCCCTCCCAGCATCAGAGTCTTTTCCAACGAGTCAACTCTTCGCATTAGGTGGCCAAAGTACTGGAGTTTCAGCTTTAGCATCATTCCTTCCAAAGAAATCCCAGGGCTGATCTCCTTCAGAATGGACTGGTTGCATCTCCTTGCAGTCCAAGAGACTCTCAAGAGTCTTCTCCAACACCACAGTTCAAAAGCATCAATTCTTTGGCACTCAGCCTTCTTCACAGTCCAACTCTCGCATCCATACATGACCACTGGAAAAACCATAGCCTTGACTAGGCGGACCTTTGTTGGCAAAGGAATGTCTCTGCTTTTGAATATGCTATCTAGGTTGGTCATAACTTTCCTTCCAAGGAGTAAGCGTCTTTTAATTTCATGGCTGCAGTCACCATCTGCAGTGATTTTGGAGCCCCAAAAAATAAAGTCTGACACTGTTTCCACTGTTTCCCCATCTATTTCCCATGAAGTGATGGGACCGGACTCAAGGAGAGAGAGCCCAATTTCTTTAGTCTGAGCAACAGTGACTTCCTTCCAAGAAGACAATATGGAAGGAGGAGAAATAAAGAATAACTTAACAGTGAAAAAAACTTAACACTACCTCAGCCAGGTGATCAAGGTCAATGTCAAGTAGTAAATATTATTAAGAACCCTTGAAATGATGTGGTGTAAATGGCGTTTTACCTCTGTGATCTTCCTCCCCAAAACCCATAACTGCAGTGTAAATAGGAGAAAAAAATTAAACTCCAATAGAGAAGCATCCTGCAAAGTATTTCAGCCATAGTCCTCAAACTGTTGAGGTCATCAAAAACAAGGAAAGTATGGGCAATTATCAAAACAAGAGATGCCTAAGGAGACATGACAGTCATGAAATGGAATTCTGGAACAGAAACAGGATATTAGGTAAAAAACTTAGGAAATCTGAATAAACCATGGAATTTAATTAATAATAATGTATTGATATTAGTTCATCAACTATAACAGAAAGCGAAAGTTGCTCAGCCATGTCCGACTTTTTGTGACCCCGTGGACTACACAGTCCATGGAATTCCCCAGGCCAGAATACTGGAGTGAGTAGCCTTTCCCTTTTCCAGGGGATCTTTCCAACACAGGGATCGAACCCAGGTCTCCCACAATGCAGGTGGATTCTTTACCAGCTGAGTCACAAGGGAAGCCCAAGAATACTGGAGTGGGTACCTTATCCCTTCTCCAGAGGATCTTCCTGACCCAAGAATTGAATCGGGATCTCTTGCACTGCAGGCGGATTCCCTAAGCTACAGGGGAGCCCAACTATATCAAATGTACCATACTAATATAAAATGTTAATAATAGTGGAAACTGGATGTGGTGTATATGAGATCTTTTTGTAATATATGCTTGATTTTTCTATATATCCAAAACTATCCTAAAAAAATAAACTATTAGAGAACAAGATGGTGGAGGAGCAGGTAGACGTGGAGTACATCTCTCTCCACGGATACATCAGGAATACACCTTCAGACACAGAAGTGCATGCAGAACACCAGCTGACAGTAGACAGGCATACTTGACCAGAGGAAAAGAATATATAGACCCACACAAAACTTGGTAGGATGAAAGAACTAGGGGGAAAACAGGAGTGTTACTAGGACTGGACCTGCCCTCAGTGGGTGGCAGAACTGAAGCAGGGGTCCGATCCCCACATCAGGGCAACTGTCTGAGTCAGAGGAGAAACATTTAAGGCTGAGAGTGAAACAGCTGATCTGTGGCAGCCTAAATGGAATGAGAATCAGACAGTCCTAGCCGCAGCCATATGTACCCAGGGATGCAGGGCTCCTAGAAGGCACAGTGGCTGGGAGCTGGAGCTTAGAGATTGAGGAGCAATCCCAAGGCAAGGGCTACTGTTGACTGCTGAGAGACGGATGGAGGGGATGTGAGGGAGGAGATTGTGGTGGGAAATGCCTGTGGAGGAAACCAGACAGCCAAGGAAGCAAGGCAATACTGCTAAGTCACAAGTAGAGGGTAGAGCCATCACCAAAGCCTCTCTGTCCCCACATGCCAGCACTGGCAGCTGAATAATAGAGGCTGGTCCATCAGGAGCCTGACACGCCCAACTATAGACTACGACCCCACCCAGTTTAGTTCAGTTTAGTCCTTCAGTCATGTCCAACTCTTTACGACCCCGTGGACTGCAGCACAGAGGATTCCCTGTCCATCACCAACTCCCAGAGCTTGCTCAAACTCACATCCATCTACTCGGTGATACCATCCAACCATCTCATCCTCTGTCCTTCCTGTCTACTCCTGCCTGAAGTCTTTCCCAGCATCAGGGTCTTTTCCAATGAGTCAGTTCTTCACATCAGGTGACCAAAGGATTGGAGTTTCAGCTATAGCGTCAGTCCTTCCAATGAACATTCAAGACTGATTTCCTTTAGGATTGACTGGTTGGATCTCCTTGCAGTCCAAGGGACTCTCAAGAGTCTTCTCCAACACCACAGTTCAAAAACATCAATTCTTTGATGTTCTTTATGGTCCAACTCTACATCCATACATGACTACTGGAGAAACCATAGCTTTGACTGGACGAAACTTTGTTGGAAAAGTAATGTCTCTGCTTTTTAATATGCTGTCTAGGTTGGTCATAACTTTTCTTCCAAGGAACAAGTGTCTTTTAATTTCATGCCTGCAGTCACTATGTGCAGTGATTTTGGAGCCCAAGAAAATAAAGTCTCTCTCTGTTTTCCCTGTTTCCCCATCTATTTGCCATGAAGTGATGGGACCGGATGCCATGATCTTACTTTCCTGAATGTTGAGCTTTAAGCCAACTTTTCACTCTCCTCTTTCACTTTCATCAAGAGGTTCTTTAGTTCTTCACTTTCTGCCATATGGGTGGTGTTATTTGCATATCTGAGGTTATAGATATTTCTACCGGCAATCTTGATTCCAGCTTGTGCTTCACCCAGCTGGCATTTCACATGGTGTGCTCTGCATATAAGGTAAATAAGCAGGGTAACAATACACAGCCTTGACGTACTCCTTTCCGATTTGGAACCAGTCCATTGTTCCTGTCCAGTTCTAACTGTTGCTTCTTGACCTGCACACAGATTTTTCAGGAGGCAGGTCAGGTGGTCTGCTATTCCCATCTCTTTCAGAGTTTTTCAGTTTATTGTGATCCACACAGTCAAAGGCTTTGGCATAATCAATAAAGCAGATGTTTTTCTGGAACTCTCTCGCTTTTTCAATGATCCAACAGATGTTGGCAATTTGATCTCTGGTTCCTCTGCCTTTTCTAAAACCAGCTTGAACATCTGGAAGTTCATGGTTCACATATTGCTGAAGCCTGGCTTGGAGAATTTTGAGCATTACTTGACTAGCATGTGAGATGAGTGCAATTGTGTGGTAGTTTGAGCATTCTTTGGCATTGCCTTTCTTTGGGATTGGAATGAAAACTGACCCTTTCCAGTCCTGTGGCCACTGCTGAGTTTTCCAAATTTGCTGGCATATTGAGGGCAGCACTTTCACAGCATCATCTTTTAGGATTTGAAATAGCTCAACTGGAATTCCATCACCTCCACTAGCTCTGTTCATAGTGATGCTTCTTCCTAAGGCCCACTTGACTTCACATTCCAGCATGTCTGGCTCTAGATGAGGGATTACACCATCATGGTTATCTGGATCATGAATATATATATATATATATATATATATATATATATTTTTTTTTTTTTTATAGCTCTTCTGTGTACTCTTGGCACCTCTTCTTAATATCTTCTGCTTCTGTTAGGTCCATACCGTTTCTGTCCTTTATTGTGCCCATCTTTGCATGTAATATTCCCTTGGTATCTCTAATTACCTTGACAAAATCTCTAGACTTTCCCATTCTATTATTTACGTCTATTTCTTTGCATTGATCACTGAGGATGTCTTTCTTATCACTCCTTCTTATTCTTTATAACTCTGCATTCAAATGGGTATCTTTCCTTTTCTCCTTTGCCTTTTGATTCTCTTCTTTTCTCAGCTACTTGTAAGGTCCCCTCAGACAACCATGTTGCCTTTTTGCATTTCTTTTTCTCGGGGATGGTCTTGATCCCTGCCTCCTGTATGATGTCATGAACCTCTGTCCGTAGTTCTTCAGGCAGTCTATCTATCAGATCTAATCCCTTGAATCTATTTCTCACTTCCACTGTATATTTGTAAGGGATTTGATTTAGATCATACCTAAATGGTCTAGTGATTTTCCCTACTTTCTTCAACTTAAATCTGAATTTCATACCCTTTTAGAGCACTATTATTTCCTGCTGCTGAGCAGCCAACTCCCTTGAGTACCTAGTGCTGCTAGATCCCGTGACCCAAGGAGCTGCACCACCTCCGCACCTGGCCCTCACTAGGGCAGACCCAAGTCCTCCAGGGAAGTCTCTGGAGAAAACCCCATTGGACGACCCACATGCAGAAGTGGAAATAAAACCACAACTGAAACCCAGGTGCAGTGTGGCTAAGGAAGAAGACCCAAAACTTTCCCACCAGCTGTACAAGCTACAGATTAAATCCACATGATCAACTAGGCAGACTGTGTGTTTACAGAATATATAAAAGAACACTGAGAGCTCACACAAAAGAGAATGCACTAGTTCTGATAGCTGTGCACATTGGAGGCAAGAACACACAGGAGTAGGACCAGCTTAGAATCTGAGCTGCCCCCTCAGCAGGTCCAGAGACCAGCAGTGTTGGAGGGTATCCTAGGGAGGCGAGGTGGACTGTGACTTCCAGCGAGAGAAAGGATCCTAATAGCAGTGACTCAAGAAAAACATGTACTATTCTTTTGACTTGTTCTATAGTTTCTTTTGGATTTTTTTTTTTCCTTTTCCCACCACCCCCTCTGTTGTATTTGTCAATTTTATTGGCACTACAAAATTTAATTGAGTTTTTGAGGTGTGTTTTTTTTTTCTTTCAATTGCATGTTTTATTGTTATAAACCTCTGCCTCTACACTGGGCTTTTGTAGTTTTGTGCAGTTTCCTTTTTTGTTTTCTCTAATTTTTTTAAACCTATTATTTTTTTACATTTATTCCTTTGTTTGCTTTTCCTATTGTTCCTCTTACAGTTAATCTTTTATGTGTATAAATCTTTATCTAATTCTATTTAACTTTGCATATCTATTCTCTCTTTCCTTTCTGTTCAACATATTTGTTAGTTTTGCTTTCACTGCTTTATTCCCCACTCAGCACCTTGCTTTAGTTTTGTTTTCCAGTTTGTGCTTTAGTTAGTTTTGTTCTTAACTGGTATATGTAAATTGGGGTTTCCTTTGTTTACTGGGTCAATCTACTGTACTTTATTTTTGTTGGATCATTTTGATTTTGCTTATGGATGTATATGTGTATATTCCATTATTTTAATTATTATTTGCCTGATTTTCTGTTATTTTTCTGGGGTTCATCTTTGGTTTCTCATTTTGGGTATTTGTTTTAATCTCACTTAATGCCATAACAAACCATTTGTGGAATCTTCGTACCTGACCAGAGATCAAGCCCTGACCCTTTGGAGTGGGAGCACCGACCAAGACCCTAGACTACCAGAGAACTAACCATAGGGAGTATCAAATAGTGAGAACTCATACAAAGGAAACCACTTGAATACAAGACCCTGCATAACCCAACCACAAGTAGCAACCTGTACAGGACGCCTCACCAAAGAACAAAACAAAAATACAAGCCCAATCATCAGCAGAAAGGATTACCACCTCACTCAGCCTGGCTCATCAGAAGAAAAACAAAACAAAACAAAAACTCAGCACAAATCTCACCCTATACAAAGCTTACATAAACCACTGCACAAACCTTCAGTTCAGTTCAGTCATTCAGTCGTGTCCGACTCTTTGCAACCCCATGAATCGCAGCACACCAGACCTCCCTGTCCATCACCAACTCCTGGAGTATACCCAAACTCATGTCCATTGAGTTGGTGATGCCATCCAACCATCTCATCCTCTGTCGTCCCCTTCTCCTCCTGGCCTCCATCATTTCCAGCATGAGGGTCTTTTCAAATGAGTCAGCTCTTCGTCTCAGGTGGCCAAAGTTCTGGAGTTTCGGCTTCAACATCATTCCTTCCAATGAACACCCAGGACTGATCTCCTTTAGGATGGACTGGTTGGATCTCCTTGCAGTCCAAGACACTCTCAAGAGTCTTCTCCAACACCACAGTTCAAAAGGATCAATTCTTCAGCACTCAGCTTTCTTTATAGTCCAACTCTCACATCCATATATGACTACTGGAAAAACCATAGCCTTAACTAGACAGACAATTGTTGACAAAGTAATGTCTCTGCTTTTGAATATGCTATCTAGGTTGGTCATAACCTTCCTTCCAAGGAGTAAGCGTCTTTTAATTTCATGGCTGCAGTCACCATCTGCAGTGATTTTGGAGCCCAGAAAAATAAAGTCTCTCACTGTTTGCACTGTTTCCCCACCTATTTGCCATTATGTGATGGGACCAGATGCCATGATCTTAGTTTTCTGAATGTTGAGCTTTAAGCCAACTTTTTCACTCTCCTCTTTCACTTTCATCAAGAGGCTCTTTAGTTCTTCACTTTCTGCCATAAGGGTGGTGTCATCGGCATATCTGAGGTTATTGATATTTCTCCTGGCAATCTTGATTCCAGCTTGTGCTTCTTCCAACCCATCGTTTCTCATGATATACTCTGCATATAAGTTAAATAAGCAGGGTGACAACATACGACCTTGACATACTCCTTTTCCTATTTGTAACCAGTCTGTTGTTCCATGTCCAGTTGTAACTGTTGTTTACTGACCTGCATACAGGTTTCCCAAGAGGCAGATCAGGTGCTCTGGTAATCCCATCTCTTGAAGAATTTTCCACAGTTATTGTGATCCACACAGTCAAAGGCTTTGGCATAGTCAATAAAGCATAAATAGATGTTTTTCTGGAACTCTCTTGCTTTTTCAATGATCCAGCAGATGGTGGCAATTTGATCTCTGGTTCCTCTGCCTTTTCTAAAACCAGCTTGAACATCTAGAAGTTCACAGTTCTCGTATTGCTGAAGCCTGGCTTGGAGAATTTTGAGCATTACTTTGCTAGCACATGAGTGTGCAATTGTGTTTGAGCATTCTTTGGCATTGCCCTTCTTTGGGATTGGAATGAAAACTGACCCTTTCCCGTCCTGTGGCCACTGGCATACTGAGTGTGGCACTTTCACAGCATCATCTTTTAGGATATGAAATAGCTGAACTGCAATTCCATCACCTCCAATAGCCTTGTTCATAGTGATGCTTCCTAAGGCCCACTTGACTTCACATTCCAGCATGTCTGGCTCTAGGTGAGTGATCACACCATCATGATTATCTGGGTCGTGAAGATCTTTTTTGTACAGTTCTTCTGTGTACTCTTGCCACTTCTTCTTAATATCTTCTGCTTCTGTTAGGTCCATACCATTTCTATCCTTTATTGAGCCCATCTTTGCATGAAATGTTCCCTTGGTATCTCTAATTTTATTGAAGAGATCTCTAGTCTTTCCCATTCTATTAAAATCCTCTATTTCTTTGCACTTACCGCTGAGGAAGGCTTTCTTATCTCTCCTTGCTATTCTTTGGAACTCTGCATTCAAATGGGTATGCTAAGTCACTTCAGTCGTGTCCAACTCTGTGCGACCCCATAGACAGCAGCCCACCAGGCTCCCTGGTCCCTGGGATTCTCCAGGCAAGAACACTGGAGTGGGTTGCCATTTCCTTCTCCAATGCATGAAAGTGAAAAGTTAAAGTGAAGTCGCTCAGTCGTGTCCGACCCTCAGCGACCCCATGGACTGCAGCCTGCCAGGCTCCTCCGTCCATGGGATTTTCCAGGCAAAAGTACTGGTGCCATTGCCTTCTCCATCAAATGGGTATATCTTTCCTTTTCTCCTTTGCTTTTTGCTTCTCTTCTTTTCACAGCTATTTGTAAGGCCTCCTCAGACAGCCATTTTGCTTTTTTGCATTTCTTTTTCTTGGGGATGGTTTTGTCCCTGTCTCTTGTACAATGTCATGAATGTCCATTCATAGTTCATCAGGCACTCTATCAGATCTAGTCCCTTAAATCTATTTCTCACCTCCACTGTATAATCGTAAGGGATTTGATTTAGGTCATACTTGAATGGTCTAGGCACAAACCTCAGGAGGGAAGAAACCAAAAGTAAGAAACAATTCAACCCTGAAGCCTGGGAAAAGGAGAGCTCAAACACAGTAAGTTTAAATATATATATATTGAAAAGACAGAGAAATACTGCACAAATGAAGGAACAAACTAGAAGCAGAGAAGTCCAAATAAATGAAGAGGAAATAGGCAAACTACCTGAAAAAGAATTCAGAATAATGAGAGTAAAGATGACCGAAAACCCTGAAAACAGAATGGAGAAAACACAAGAATCAATTAACAAAGACCTAGAAGAACTGAGGAATAAACATACAGAGAGACTAACAACACAATTACTGAAATTAAAAATACTCTAGAAGGAATCAAAAGCAGAGTATCTGAAGAAGAATGAATCATTGGGTTGGAAGATAAAATGGTGGAAATAATTTCTCAACAGTAGAATAAAATAAAAGAGTGAAAATAACTGAGGATAGTCTCAGAGATCTCTGGGACAATATCAAATGCACCAACATTCAAATTACAGTGGTCACAGAAGAAGAAGAGAAAAAGAAAGGATATGAGAAAATTTTTGAAGAAATTATAGTTGAAAATTTCCCCAACATGGAAAAGAAAATAGTCAATCAGGTCCAAGAGGCACAAAGAGTCCTATACAGGATAAACCCAAGGAGAAACACACCAAGACACATACTAATCAAACTAACAAAGACTAAACACAAATAAAGAATATTAAAAGCTGCAAGGGAGAAGCAACAAGTAACATACAAGGGAAACCCCATGCACTTAACAGCTGATCTTTCAGCAGAAACCCTGCAGGCCAAAAGGAAATGGCAGGATATACTTAAAGTACTGAAAGGGAAAAATCTGCAACCAAGATTACTCTACCTGGCAAGTATCTCATTCAAAATTGAGGGAAAAATCCAAAGCTTTTCAGACAAGCAAAAGTTAAGAGAATTCAGTACCACCAAACCAGCTTTACAACAAATCTTAAAGCGACTTATATAGTCAAGAAATACGAGAAGAAAAAGATCTACAAAATCAAAATCCCAAACAATTAAGAAAATTGGCAATAGAAACATATATATCAATAATTACTTTAAATGTAAATGGATTAAATGCTCCAACGAAAAGACACAGACTGGCTGAACAGGTACAAAAACAAGACCCATATATATGCTGTGTACAAGAAACCCACTTCAGACCTAGAGACACATATAGACTGAAAGTGAGAGGATGGAAAAATATATTCCATGCAAATGGAAAGCAAAAGAAAGCTGGAGTAGCAATCCTCATATCAGACAAAACAGACCTTAAAATAAGATTACAAGAAATAAGGAAGGACACTACATAATGATCAAGGGATCAATCCAAGAGGAAGACATAACAATAGTAAATATCTATGCACCCAACATAGGAGCAGCTCAATACATAAGACAAACACTAAGAGACATAAAGGGAGAAACTGACAGTATACAATAGTACTAGGAGACTTTAACACCCCACTCACACAATGGACAGATCATCAAAACAAAATTGATAAGGAAACACAAGTCTTAAATGATACATTAGATGAGATGGATCTCATTGATATCTTCAGGACATTCCATCCAAATGCAGAAGAATCCACCTTTTTCTCAAGTGCACATGGAACATTCTCCAGGACAGACCACATCTTGGGTCACAAATCAAACCTCAGTAAATTTAAGAAAATTGAAATCGTATCAGGCATCTTTTCCTACCACAATGCTATGAGACTAGGTATCAATTACAATAAAAAAAAAAACAAACTAAAAAACATGAATACATGGAGATTAAACAATATGTTTCTAAATAACCAACAGGTTACTGAAGAAATCAAAAAGGAAATTAAAAAATTTCTAGAAACAAATGACAATGAAAACATGACAACTCAAAAACTATGGGATGCGGCAAAAGCAGTTCTAAGAGGGAAGTTTATAGCAATACAATCCTACCTCAAGAAACAAGAAAAACATCGAATATACAACCTAACTTTACACCTAAAACAACTGGAAAAAGAACAACAACAACAAAAAAAACCCAAAATTAGTAGAAGGAAAGAAATCATAAAGATCCAAGCAGAAATAAATGAAAAAGAAATGAAATAAGCAATAGTAAAGATTAATAAAACTAAAGCTGGTTCTTTGAGAAGACAAAATTGACAAACCTTTAGCCAGACTCATCAAGGGAAAGAGAGAAGAATCAAATCAACAAAATTAGAAATGAAAAAGGAGGGGTTACAACAGACAATGCAGAAATACAAAGGATTATAAGAGACTATTATGAAGAACTATATGGCAATAAAATGGATAACCTGGAAGAAATGAACAGATTCTTAGAAAAGTTCAATCTTCTAAGACTGAACCAGGAAGAAACAAAAATTATGAACAACCCAATTACAAGCACTGAAATTTAAGCTGGGATCAAAATCTCCCAAAAAACAAAACCCCAGGACCAGATGGCTTCACAGAATTCTATCAAACATTTAGAGAAGAGCTAATGCCTATCCTTCTAAAACTCTTTCAAAAAATTGCAGAGGAAGGAACACTTCCAAACTCATTTCTACGAGGGCACCATCACTCTGATACCAAAACCAAAGACAACACAGAAAAAGAAAACTACAGGCCAGTATCACTGATGAACACACATGCAAAAATCCTCAACAAAATTTTAGCAAACAGAATTCAGCAACACATCAAAAAGTTCATACACCATGATCAAGTTGGGTTTATTCCAGGGATGCAAGAATTCTTTCATATATGTAAATCAATCAATGTGATACACCATATTAACAAATTGAAAGATAAAAACCATATGATTATCTCAATAGATGCAGAAAAAGCCTTTGACAAAATTCAGCACCCATTTATGATTAAAACTCTTCAATAAATGGGCACAGAAAGAACCTATCTCAACATAGTAAAAGTCATACACGATAAGCTTACAGCAAACATTATTCTCAGTGGTGAAAAACTGAAAGTATTCCGCCTAAGATCAGGAACAAGACAATGGTGTCCACTTTCACCACTATTATTCAACATAGTTCTGGAAGTCCTAGCAACAGCAATCAGAGAAGAAAAAGAAACAAAAGGAATCCAGATGGGAAAAGAAGAATTAAAGCTCTCACTTCTGCAGATGACATGATATGGTACATAGAAAACCCTAAAGATAGTGTCAGAAAATTACTAGAGCTAATCAGTGAATTCAGCAAAGTTTCAGGATACAAAATCAACACACAGAAATCACTTGCATTTCTATATACTAACAATGAAGAATCAGAAAGAGAAATTAAGGAATCAATCCCATTCACCATTGCAAAAAAAAAAAAAAGAATTACATATCTAGGAATAAACTTACCTAAGGAGACAAAAGAACTGTACACAGAAAATTAGACACCGATGAAAGAAATCAAAATGACATAAACAGATGGAGAGATATTCCATGTCCCTGGGTACAAAGAATCAATATTGTGAAAATAACTACACTACCAAATGCAATCTTTAGATTCAATGTGATCCCTACCAAATTACCAATGGCATTTTTCACAGAACTAGAAAAAAAATTTTTCACAATTTATATGGAAACACAAAAGACCCCAAAGAGCCAAAGCAGTTTTGAGAAAGAAGAATGGAGCTGGAGGAATCAACCTTCCTGAGTTCAGATACTACAAAGCAACAATCATCAAGACAGTATGGTACTGGCACAAAATCAGAATATAGATGAATGGAACAAGATATAAAGCCCAGAAATAAACCCATGCACCTATGGGTGCCTTATTTTTGACAAAAGGGGCAAGAATATACAATGGGGAAGACAGCCTCTTGGGAAAACTGGACAGCTACATGTAAAACAATGTAATTATAACACCTCCTAACAGCACACACAAAGATCAACTCAAAATGGATTAAAGACCTAAATGTAAGACCAGAAACTATAAAACTCGTAGAGAAAAACACAGGCAGAACACTCGATGACATAAATCAAAGCAAGATCCTCTATGACCCACCTCCTAGAGTAATGCAAATATAAACAAAAGTAAACAAGTGGGACCTGATTAAACTTAAAAGCTTTTGCACAGCAAAGGAAACTATAAGCAAGGTGAAGAGACAGCCTTCAGAATGGGAGAAAATAATAGCAAATGAAACAACTGACAAAGGATTAATTTCCAAAATATACAAACAGCTCATACAACTCAATACCAGAAAAACTAACAACCCAATCAAAAAGTGGGAAAAGACCTAAACAGACATTTCTCCAAAGACATACAGATGGCTAACAAACACGTGAAAAGATGCTCAACATCACTCATTATTAGAGAAAAGCAAATCAAAAATACAATGAGCTATGACCTCACACTGGTCAGAATGACCATCATCAAAAAGTCTACAAACAATGAATGCTGGAGAGCGTGTGGAGAAGAGGGAACGCTCTGCACTGTTGGTGAGAATGTAAATTGATACAGCCACTATGGAAGACGGTATGGCGACTCCTTAAAAAACTAGGAATAAAACCACCATATGACCCAGCAATCCCACTTCTAGGTATATACCCTGAGGAAACCAAAACTGAAAAAGACACATGTATCCTATTTTTCATTGCAGCACTATTTACAATAGCTAGAACATGGAAGCAACCTAGACGTCCATTGACAGATGAATGGATAAAGGTTTGGTACATATACAGCATGCAATTATTACTTAGCCATAAAAAGGTACGCATTTGAGTCAGTTCTAATGAGGTGGATGAACCTAGAACCTATTATACAGAGTGAAGTTAATCAGAAAGAGAAGGATAAATATAGTATATTAATGCATATATATAGAATCTAGAAAGATGGTACTGAAGAATTTATTTGCAGGGCAGCAATGGAAAAACAGACATAGAGAACAGACTTATGGACACAGGGAGAGGGGAGGAGAGGGTGAGACGTATGGAAAGAGTAACATGGAAACTTACATCACCTTATGTAAAATAGATAGCCAACCAGAATTTGCTGTATGACTCAGGAAACTCAAAGAGGGGCTCTGTATCAACCTAGAGGGGTGGGATGGGGAGGGAGATGGGAGGTTGAAGAAGGAGGGGATATATGTATACCTAAGACTGATTCATGTTGAGGTTTGACAGAAAACAACAAAACTCTGTAGAGCAATTATCCTTCAATTAAAATATAAATAAACTATTAAAAATGAAAAAAAAAGATAAACCACAAATTAGAAGAGAATACTTAAATATTTTCAAGGCATATATGTAATAAAATTTATATTCAGGCTATGTAAAAATTTACCCCAAATTCAAAAATAAGAAAACAATCAAATTTAAAAATGGCAACAGATCTGAACAGAGACTTCACCAAAGATGCACAGATGAAAAAAAGGACATGGAAAAGACATTCAACATCATTAGCCATTAGGGAAAAGAATATTATTAAAACCACAATGAGATACAACACACCTATTCAGTTCAGTCAGTTCAGTTCAGTCGCTCAGTCATGTCCAACTCTTTGCGCACGCCAGGCCTCCCTGTCCATCACCAACTCCCGGAGTTCACACAAACTCAAGTCCATCGAGTCGGTGATGCCATCCAGCCATCTCATCCTGTCGTCCCCTTCTCCTCCTGCCCCCAATCCCTTCCAGCATCAGAGTCTTTTCCAATGAGTCAACTCTTCACATGTGGCGGCCAAAGTACTGAAGTTTCAGCTTTAGCATCAGTCCTTCCAAAGAACACCAAGGACTGATCTGCTTGCAGTCCAAGGGACTCTCAAGAGTCTTCTCCAACACCACAGTTCAAAAGCATCAATTCTTCAGTGCTCAGCTTTCTTCACAGTCCAACTCTCGCATCCATACATGACCACAGGAAAAACCATAGCCTTGACTAGACGGACCTTTGTTGGCAAAGTAATGTCTCTGCTTTTGAATATGCTATCTAGGTCAGTCATAACTTTCCTTCCAAGGAGTAAGCGACTTTTAATTTCATGGCTGCAATCACCACTTGCAGTGATTTTGGAGCCCCAAAAAATAAAGTCTGACACTGTTTCCTCTGTTTCCCCAGTTTCCCCAGCTATTTCCCATGAAGTGATGGGACCAGATGTTGTGTGTGTTTTTTGTTTGTTTTTTTTTTAACACACCTATTAGAACAGTTGAAATTAAAAAGACTGACCACACCAAGTGTTAGCAAGGAGGTGGAGGTGGAACTCTCATAGACTGTGGCATGGAAAGTAAGATGGTAAAAATTTGTTTGGAATAGTTTGGAAGTTTCCTGAAAAGATAAACATACACCTACCACATGATCCAGCTATTTCACACCTAAGTATTTACTTCCAAAAGAAAGCATATGTCCATACAAAGACACATACAAGAATATTTACAGCATTCTGTGTATTTTAATAGCCAAAAATTGCAAACAACGAAAATATCCATTAACAGGTGAACAGATAAACAAATGATGGTGGAATTCTACAATAGAATAGTTCTCAAAAATAAAATGGAAACCAACTACTGATAAATGTTGTAATATGGATGAACTCAAAATCATAATGAAAGCAGCCAGATTACACACAAAAAAGAACATGCTCTATGATTCTATTTAAATTCTGGAAAATGTGAACTAATCTATAGTGGCAGGAAGTAGATTAGTGGTTGTCTAGGAGCAAAGTGGGCAAGAAGCAAGGATTACAACAAAATAGGATGACACTTTCAGGAATGATTGGTTGCTCACCGTCTTGATTGATGTGATGCTTTCCTGTGCTCACGTGCTCTGTCGTCTCCGACTCTTTGCAGCCCTGTGGACTGTAGCCCACCAGGTTCCTCTACCTGTCGTATTTCCCAGACAAGAATACTGGAGTGGGTTGCCATTTCCTACTCCAGAAGCTTTCCTGGGTACGTATATGTCAAAACTGCTCAGACTATCCACTTTAAATATGTGTAGTTTATTTCAGTCATATTTCAATAAAGTATTTAAATATGCTGATATAGTAATAATGTAGTGAAAGGACTAAGAAGAGTAAGTTTTTTTTCCTTCTCAAAGGAAGGACTGTGTGGAGCATTGAAATTCAGAAGGACCTTAGATCAGTCAGTATTATTGGACGTGCTTGTCTGCAAGCTGTTACTGGTGGTGGTGGTGCTTTAGTCACTAGGTCGTATCTGACTTTTGTGACCCCATGGACTGTAGCCCACCAGGCTTCTCTGTCCATGGGATTCTCCAGGCAAGAATACTGGAGTGGATTGCCATTTCCTTCTCCACTGTTACTGGTACACAGCATCATAAGGAATTTGCTGCTGCTAAGTCGCTTCAATCATGTCCGACTCTGTGCGACCCCAGAAACGATAGCCCACCAGGCTCCCCCATCCCTGGGATTCTCCAGACAAGAACACTGGAGTGGATTGCCATTTCCTTCTCCACTGTTACTGGTACACAGCATCATAAGGAAATTGCACAAGAAAGTAAATCAACTACTACCTCCCTAAGCACACTGGTTAGTTCAGCTGATTTTTTTTTTAATGGCCAAAATTTCTCAATGAAAAAGCAGTATATTGAGGAACATTCTGGCACAAACTCCACATCTAATCACCAAGCTGTAACAAACAGTTCACAGAGTGGCATTATCTAGACCACACTCACATTTATTAATCTCCCTAAACCTATATACTCATCTGTATGGAATAATAGGGATTGCTCTGGACACCTCAAGTAACAGTCTGATGCTCTAATGAGTTATAAAGCTTGCAAAACAGCAGGTACCAATGATGTATCATACTGCATTATATAGGAATTTGAAAATACAGCAAAACATAAAGATAATATATTTTTATTTGCTCAGAATGTTTGTTTCTAAAGGTCACTGAAATTAAAAATGGTTTGCTTTCCAATGAAGTTGTTAACATCCAGAACTTCATTAAGTTTACCCCCAAATAAGAATTTACAATAAACAAGAACCTATATAGTCTTAGCAGATATTGGAGTAATAAGGTATACACTATACAGTGACACATATTCTTTTTATCAGAGCATAGTCTCCTGAACAGACACAGAAATGCAGAAGTAAGTAACAGTGTTGTTTTCACTTTTATCTATGCTCGAATATTTTAGTTCCTAGAATTCAAAATTCAAATTGTTCACCCAGATTTAGTTTATTTTTTTTCCTTCCAGTTCAAGTCTGGAGAGCTTCTCTATAAAATTTTACATTTTATAACTTTTCCTTTGAAATATGAGAAAAGCATGAAATCTCCTGAGTTAGATGCAGCTTATACATTCTTTAAAAATTATTTTTAAAAAAATATCACAAGTGAACCACCAAATATATCCATAATAAACTCCTTGCTATTCACATAGTTCTTTAAGCAATATTCAAGTATATTTGTGCTTGTATGTTTACATTACTTTAGAGTATATTTTTAGCTTACCATAAAACTGTATCTATAAAGCCTTTTCAAATATTTAACAAATGAAGCAAAACAGTCATTATGAAAATATAAACTGTGTTTACACCCTTTTCATCTTTCATGTTTTTATGCATTTCCTGTCAACCATATAATTTCCTTTTCTTTAGGGATGCTGATAAATTGTTGTCTTTGTAATCTCAACACTGCTGCTTTCTCAGCTGGCCATTCAGATTTTCTGAACACATGGTATTCTCTCTGTGCATCAGTTGTACCAGTGGAATCTGATAATGTTGGTATTCATCATTTCCAGTTATTTCAACTGCAGGACCACCTTCAAACACAAAATGGAGGAAGGGCAGCAATCAGATTATACCAGAATGATGCCAGTAGATGCTGAATGAGATGCTTTGAAATCTCTGAAGAAGGGCCTGGAGAACTGACAAGAATAACACAAAAAACACAGGCATGCAAGGATCCACGGTTCAGACTCATTCAACATTTACACCAGAACCTGCCACACACCCCTTCAGACATGCAGCCCCATCAAAAGGTAAGCCAGGCTACCAGTTTATTACTGGGCACGTGGACAAGTCATCAAGGCACTGTGATGCCCAAGTGACTGCAGAAGATGAAGTATACCGGGGTTTCAAAAAGATGGAGACAAGATGGGTCAGTGTCAAGAGAGGTGGAAAGAATAACTGACTTTAGTCCTTGAGACACAATCACTAGAGATGATGCTCAGCAACAGGGAAAGGAACATACATAATGCAGATAAGTATTTTTTATGTCTTCACAGCAGCGGTTTCTACTGTTTAAATATCATTGTTCTCATTAGTTAAACATCAGAATTGTTACTGTTATTTAGCCATTCCTTTGTAAATGCAAAGCTTTTGGTCCTTCATTAGTTTGTCTCAAACTGATATTTTTCTAACTATAAACGATATTCTGTCTCCTGAACTTAAATTATCTACCATTTGTCCAGTTAAATAAAACAATCTTTTCTTCAAAATCATAACTATTTTTAATCATTAAATCTCTTCAGAACTAGCTAATTTCACAGCCCCAAGATAAAAAAAAAAAAAAAAAAAAAATTTTATCATTAATGGGGACTAGGGCAAAACAAATTTAGCTTTTATTCCTTAAAATATAACTACTGAACAAATTATGTTCTATTAATGCAAATCGATAATAAATGTAATATCTAAAATGAGAGATGCAGCACATATCAACAAAACATCTTTTGTGCTTGACATAAAATATCAGGAACAAAACAAACTTTAAATGGAAATGATTAGCTTTTCTTATATTGCTCCAGTGGTATCAATCAAAACTTAAACATTTTGAAGCACACAACAAAATTAAAACACATACCTTATTAGCTGCTTCCAAGGAATTTATTAGCTTCTGCAGCTCTTCTTTACTCATTTCAACAGAATATGGCTTGACTTCACCATTTTCTTTTACATCCAGATAAAGGTTTAAAAGTGGCATTTGTAATGAAGCAATCTTGTCACTAGAAAGTGCAAGCTGTTTAAAATGAGAAAAACAGTAATTAATAAGTAGTTTTTAAAAGGAATATACTAAAAATGCATCAGAGCTTACAAACAACACATTGAAGGAAAAAAAGAGTACTCTTGTTTGCTATGAAGTACAGGGAAATATGAAAGGAATCAAGGAAATTAAACTCATGCCAAAGCAGCACATATCTGAACAGAAAAAGAAAGGAGAGTGAATGAAAGCAAGAAAATAGTTTAGGGACAACTGATTGGGATTTGTAGTAGGAGTAGATAGCTAGAGCAGTGCTATGGCTCAGAAGTACCAAAATGGGTCCAAGAAACAGAGAATTCTTAAAGAAGTGTAATGACACCAAGAGGACAAAAGTCCACATACAAAGATAAAACTAAAACATGGTGCAGCTCAGAAATTAAGTTGTGTAAATAATGAGCAGTTAACTCTCCATTAAACTACTGACAAATGTTATCAAGATACCACCTTCAATTAGAGTCAGTCAACAAAAATATGACACTCTTCCCTCTTCCACTCTGTCTAAAATCAGTAGCTGAGAGGAAATGGAAGAACCAAATGTTGATGATACTAAAGCTTTTTGAAGCAAACATCATAGCTTCACTGGCAGATGGCAAAGAGAAACTCAATTTCCCTGGAATTTGAGCCAGGAACCCATAATAACTGAATTTTGGAGTGCAAGCACTTGTAAAAATTGACTGGGGCAATGGTAAAGGACTCCTTCTGTGTGGTACATATACTGCTGCCGCTGCTGCTAAGTCACTTCAGTCGTGTCCGACTCTGTGCGACCCCATAGACGGCAGCCCACCAGGCTCCCCCGTCCCTGGGATTCTCCAGGCAAGGACACTGGAGTGGGTTGCCATTTCCTTCTCCAATGCATGAAAGTGAAAAGTGAAAGTGAAGCCGCTCAGTCGTGTCCGACTCTTAGCGACCCCATGGACTCCATGCAGCCCACCAGGCTCTTCCGTCCATGGGATTTTCCAGGCAAGCGTACTGGAGTGGGGTGCCATTGCCTTCTCCGGGTACATACACTACAGGACCAAATAAACCTTCACACAACTCCTCCATTTTCTCTCTCCAAAATACAGGACTCACCATATCTGAGATTTGAAAGTATCAGCTTCAGGTTGCCCACCTCATCGTTAATTCTCTTCAGTATTTCCAATAAGTGGTTTAGCCTATGCTTGAGTACCAGCAATGAGGATGAGTGTGCTAACTCAAAAAGAGATTAGAATAATTTTCAGACACTCATGGAATGAGTGAGTGAAGTCACTCAGTCATGTCTGACTCTTTGTGACCCCGTGGACTGTAGCCCACCAGGCTCCTCCGTCCATGGGGATTCTCCAGGCAAGAATACTGGAGTGGGTTGCCATTTCCTTCTCCAGGGGATCTTCCCGACCCAGGGACTGAACCCAGGTCTCCCGCATTGCAGGCATACACTTTAACCTCTGAGCCACCAGGGAAGCCCCAAGGGGTTAGATTATTATTTCTTAGGTTGAAATTATTGCATTGCATATACTTTAGCCTTGTCCTATCCCCCAAAGCCACAAAGCACATATCTATTCCTTCATCCACGTCTTAAAACTTCATTTAATTAAATTTATTATAACTCTAATGTTGTTATACATGTTTTAGATGTCTGCAGTGCAAGTTAACACAAAAGATGTAATTTTAATTATCTTTGATACATTTTTAAGAAAATGTATCTCAAAAACACATTTTAGGTATCAGTTCAGTGTCCGACTCTTTGCAACCCCATGAATTGCAGCAAGCCAGGCCTCCCTGTCCATCACCAACTCCCAGAGTTCATTCAAACTCATGTCCTCGAGTCGGTGATGCCATCCAGCCATCTCATCCTCTGTCGTCCCCTTCTCCTCCTGTCCCCAATCAGCTCCCAGCATCAGAGTCTTTTCCAACGAGTCAACTCTTCACATGAGGTGGCCAAAGTATTGGAGTTTCAGCTTTAGCATCGGTCCTTCCAACGAACTACCCAGGACTGATCTCCTTTAGAATGGACTGGATGGATCTCCTTGCAGTCCAAAGGACTCTCAAGAGTCTTCTTCAACACCACAGTTCAAAAGCATCAATTCTTAGGCACTCAGCTTTCTTCACAGTCCAACTCTCACATCCATACATGACCACTGGAAAAACCATAGCCTTGACTAGACGGACCTTTGTTGGCAGAGTAATGTCTCTGCTTTTGAATATGCTATCTGCTGCTGCTAAGTCGCTTCAGTCGTGTCCGACTCTGTGCGACCCCATAGCCGGCAGCCCACCAGGCTCCCCTGTCCCTGGGATTCTCCAGGCAAGAACACTGGAGTGGGTTGCCATTTCCTTCTCCAATGCATAAAAGTGAAAAGTGAAAGTGAAGTTGCTCAGTCGTGTCTGACTCTTAGCGACCCCATGGACTGTGGCCCACCAGGGTCCTCTGTCCATGGGATTTTCCAGGCAAGAGTACTGGAGTGGGTTGCCATTGCCTTCTCCTTTGGTCATAACATTCCTTCCAAGGACCAAGTGTCTTTTTAATTTCATGGCTGCAATCACCATCTGCAGTGATTTTGGAAACCAAAAAAATAAAGTCTGCCACTGTTTCCACTGTTTCCCCATCTATTTCCCATGAAGTGATGGGACCAGATGCCATGATCTTAGTTTTCTGAATGTTGAGCTTTAAGCCAACTTTTTCACTCTCCTCTTTCACTTTCATCAAGAGGCTTTTTAGCTCCTCTTCACTTTCTGCCATAAGGGTGGTGTCATCTGCACATCTGAGGTTATTGATATTTCTCCTGGCAATTTTGATTCCAGCTTGTGCTTCTTCCAGCCCAGCATTTCTCATGATGTACTCTGCATGTAAATTAAATAAGCAGGGTGACAACATACAGCCTTGACGTACTCCTTTTCCTATTTGGAACCAGTCTGTTGTTCCATGTCCAGTTCTAACTGTTGCTTCCTGACCTGAATATAGGTTTCTCAAGAGGCAGGTCAGGTGGTCTGGTATTCCCATCTCTTGAAGAATTTTCCACAGTTTATTGTGATCCACACAGTGATAGGCTTTGGCATAGTCAATAAAGCAGAAATAGATGTTTTTCTGGAATTCTCTTCCTTTTTCCATGATCCATATTAGATATATAATATTACAAAAAAATAATGTATTCAAAAAGTGAAACAAAGTATTCTCCTCCTGAAAACACTCCTGACTCTTTGCGACTCCATGGTCTGTAGCCCACCAGGCTCCTCTGCTCATGGGATTCTCCAGCAAGAATACTAGACTGGGTTGCCATTTCCTTTTCCAAATAAAAAATATAAATACTCACAAATAAATATATTCTCACCTTTATCTGCCAATCAAAATCCTGTAGTCGTGCAGAGGAAATATCAACTATTTCTTCCAACAGAGTCTTCTTGATTTCATCTTTCCTACTTTTTAAGCATTTCATGATAGCTTCTTGATGAGATGAATTCAACTGATTCAACTGTTGAGATATCTATGAAAAGAAAAATAAATGATTAGAAAATAAGTGAAAAGGCTTTTCTGTTTAAAATGTAAACAACAGTTACATTCTCATTTCATATAATCTTTAAAATGGTAGTAAATGGGGAAAAATACTACTATGACTATAAAAAGAATAAGATGAGGATGCATAACCAGGAAACAAGAAGTTTTAACAAGGTTTTGCAAAACAGAAAGGAAAAGGGCTGACTGATGAACCAACATGGGAGAGAATACATTGGAAACCACTAAAGCTGATTTACCGATATTAATGTATTAGACAAAACAGACTTTAAAGCAAGAAGACTTACAAGAAATAGAACAAGATAGTAATGGGGTTGTTCAACAGAAATACACAACAATCATAAATTTGTGTGCACCTAATAACGTGGCCTCAAAATATATAAAGCAGCAAAACTTGGCAGAAAAAGTAAAACGGGAAAATCAACTTTCATAGAGATGCTAACACACCCTTCAGTAATGGATGGGAAGAGAAAGCACTGTAAAGATACAGCACTGAGAAACACTTTCTATTTAATCTAACTACACACAGAGCACTACACTCTACAACTAAAAAATACATATTATCTTCTAATGTATATGGAACATTACCCGAAAATGAACCATATGCTGAGCCATGTCACAAACCACAACAGATTTCAAAGAACTGGAATCATATTAATTATATTTTTGAGTCATCGTGTAATTAAATGAGAACTGAACAAAACTTATCCAAATATTTTAAAATTAAGCAGCATGGTAACACAGTACTAAGTGACAAAAGAAGTAAATCTTGCATACACTCTTTCATAGGAAAAAGAAAAGAAAAACAAACAACAACAACTTCCTAATTCATTCCACAAGATGGGAATAAAACCTGATATTTTGACAAAAACATTATAGGCAAAAAATTATGGGCCAAGATTACTCAAACATAGGTGAAAAAAATCCTAATGAAATACTGACAAATCAAAATAAATTAAAAAAGAATAATATATCTTGACCAAGTTGGATTTATTTTGGTAAGGTTAGTTTAACATTCAAAAATCAATGTAAGGCATCACATTAACAAAATAAAGGTGAAGATATAAATTTAGGAAAAAAATAATTTTATAAAATTCAATACCTATTAATTCTCAGCAAAGTAAGAATCGGCAGAAGCTTCTTTAATCATTGATACCAACAAAATCATACAGCTAACATATTAAATTGTGAAATAATGAACACATACATTCTCCCTTAAGTCAGACAAGGCACTGGTTTTTTTCTTCTTTTCTTTTCTAAAACTGTTCTGAAGACATTAGGCAGTACAATAGAGGGAAAAAAGAAATAAAAACTATTAAAATTGAAAAAGAAAATGATTACATACCAAAAAAATTCCCCCCCCAAATTTATAAGCCATTATATATAGTAGATAGGGGCTTCCATGGTGGCTCATATGATAAATAATTTGCCTGAAATACAGGAGACTTGGGTTCAATCCCTGGGTCAGGAAGATCCTCTGGAGAAGGGAATGGTTACCCACTCCAGTATTTCTTGCCTAGAGAATTCCATGGACAGAGAAGCCTGGTGGGCTACAGTCCATGGTGTCGCAAAGAGTTGGACAAGACTGAGCAACTTACACTTCTATATAGTAAATAAATTTAGAAAGATTGTTGGACACAGAGTAAGTATACAAAAACCAACTTGGGTTTCCACATACTAGCAATATGCAATTGGAGAACAAAATTTAAGAACATCTGAAACATCAGTTACTTAGAAATAAACACAGCAAAACATTTGTGAGAGCTCTACACTGAGAACTACAAAATACAAGAGAGAAACTGAAGCTAATCTAAATAAATAAAGGTAATACCAAGTTCATAGATCAGAAGGCTCAATACTGTTGTCAATTCTCTCCAAAATAGAGACTCAGTGCAACCCATGCTATGGACTTAATGTCCCCTCAAAATTCACATTAAAACTCTGACCCTCAAGATGATATCTAGAAATGGGGCCTTTGACACAAAATCAGGCTTAGATGAGGTGATGAAGGTAAGACCCTCATGATGGGATCAGTTCCCTTGTAAGAAGCATCAGAGAGTTTGCTCCCTCTCTCTCTGTACCGGACCCCGCCCCCCACAGCCATCAGAGGACACAGTGAGAAGGCAAAAGTCTTCAGCAAGGAAAAAGCCCTCCCTCATAAGGGACCAGAATCAGCCAGGGCCTTAATTTTGTATTCCCTAAACTCTAGAACTGTGAGAAATTAATTCCTGTTATTTAAGCTACCCATTTTAAGGTATTTTGTTGCGGCAGCCCAAGCTAATACTCTCCATCAAAATTCCAGCAAGTGTTTTGGTTAAAAGTGACTGATTTTAAAATGTACCTGAAATTATGGAGGATATAGAAAAATCAAAGCTATCTTGAAGAAATACAAGGTTGAAGGTCTTCTACTATCAGATATCAAAATTTAATGTAATGCAGCTCTAATTCTACAGTAATTTAAGCCATTGAGATATGGGTAAATATAGGCAAACAGACTAATGGACTAGAAAGAGTCCAGATACAGACCCAAACATATATGGTCACCTGCATTTCCAAGAAAGGCTGCACAGCAATTCTATGAGGTAAGGATGGTCATTTTGACAAATGGATATCATATGGAAAAATCTCAACTTGATCCTTACTCCATATACAAATAGTAATTCAAATATATCACTGACATAAATAAAAGCTAAAACAATCAAACTACAAAAAAAATGAAAAAGTTTTCATGATTTTAGCACAAACACTCCTTAAACACAGTATTAACATCACTATCAGAAGAAAATATTGACAAATTAGACTTGATTAAAATTCAGAACTTCTATTCACCAAAAGACACTATTAAGAGACTAAAAAGACAAGCAATATAATAGAAAATATTTAAAATACATATATCCAAGAACTCATATTCAGAATATCATCCAAATCAAAATGATAAATATATATAACTTCATTTTTCCCCAAGTAGGCAACCTACACAAACATGCCCAAATTACTTTTGACAAAGGTACAAAAGCAGTTTAATGGAAAGACACCCCGTGAACCTGCAGTTTTACTTTAAGATGTCTATTCTAGAAAAGCTGACCAATTTGTGTATAAAAAGACACATACAAAATGTTTGCAGCAACACTATTCATAATAATGAAAGAGGCAATGATCCAACTGGTCATCCGTAGGGAGACACAAAAATAAGTCTTACTAATGCCTATCATCAAATACTACAAGGAGATGAAACACATAAGCCAGATCAATACTTTTCACATTGATAAATCTAAAACACAGTATTGCTGAAAAAATTATAAATGGATACATACATTACCACTCACAAGTTACACATTTAAACAGCTCAAATAATTGTATGTATCGCTTAAAGATGCAAATATTCATACATTAGAGAATATGAAACATGCATACAAATTCACTAGTGGTTTTTTCTATTGGGAGGGTGATATTTACATGCATCTATAATGCCTTGTTTCTAAAACACACACACACAAACCTGAAATACATAAAGTAACATGTGAACAGTTGTTTAATTGTGGTAACGGGAATATAGGTATCAGTTATATACCTTTTAATTTTCTTCCACATGATTTAAATGTTTCACAATTTAAAATAAGACAACCAATCAGAAACAAAAGTACAAAAACCCAAAACTTCCACAGATTTTTCCATTTACTCACAATTAGGTTTTTATTGCTATCGCAAAGAGTCAGACACGACTGAGCAACTGAACTGAACTGATTTTATAAACTTGGACCTCCCTGGTGGCTCAGATGGTAAAGAATCTGCCTGCAATGTGGGAGACGTGCATTCAATCCCTGGGTCAGGGAGATCCCCTGGAGAAGGGAATGGCTACCTACTCCAGTATTCTTGCCTGGAGAATTCCATGGGCAGAGAAGCCTTGTGAGTTACACTCCATAGGGTCGCAGAGTCAGATAGGACTGAGTGACTAACACTGTCACTTTTCATTACACACTTACTGAGGATATATTACATGGTACCCTAAACACCAAAATAATAATAAAAAAAAATCTGAACATGAATTATCAAGGTATCGAAATCTGGAGCAAAGTTACCTCTTCGTCAGATAAATTTTTACCAACTACAGCTCTGAAAAAGGTGGTAATGTCTTCTAGAACATGCATCCATTCTGTTGAATCCCAAACACTGTGATAATCCTGGTATAGAGGATAAGTTCGGCCACAAATGCCATCAATTATTTTGTGAAGAAGCTAGAGAGAAAAAAACAAGAGAGAATAATAAATGTAATTATAAGTAAAATTATAAAACAGATTTATCTTCCTTGTAGCAAATAAATGTTATTGGCAGAAGTCCATGTTATCTGCAGAAAAGCTGAGGCTGAAAAGCAACTATCCTTAACATTATTTTATTAACTAAAAGTCAGAGCTACACACACACATACACACAGACTTTCCATAATTTTGTCCACCTTCAGAAACTAAAATAATTTTACAGAATCGCTGTTGTTTCTCCAATGTTCCTAAGAGGAATATGGTGAGTGCAGCAGTTTCTCCTTGGGATTCCTTAGACTTCATATTAATACCAACAACCAAAAAACAAGGTATAAGTCTTACAGCAAAGTCTTTCAACTGTAAATCTACAAACCCCTTCTCTCCATTTTCCATAGCATCCACACTTATCTTCTTTCGGTCCACTCCAAAAAACCCCTCATTGACTTACTTTCTCTTTTTCACGTTTCTTTCTCTCTACCCTAGCTTAATGCCAGCAATGGAAATCCTAACACATATATAACTGAACATGTGATTAAGTCTGTGGCTTTTGGAACAAAACTGGCTAGTCTGAATCTTATTCCCGCTATTTACTAGTTTTGCCAAGTTACTTACAGATTCTTTGCTGGTTTCCTCATGCGTAAAACGAGGATATCATCCACCCCCATAATGTTGTTTTAAGGATTGAAGAAGGATACATGCAAATCACTTGGCACACTCCTGACATTAAACATTGCTTCCCATTGTTATCCTTCTTTTTACTAGTTGTAATTATCATCATCACTATTACTACTGGTACTAACATATATCATCATAACATAACAGCCACACCTCTAACATATATTACCTGAGTACCTACTGTATCAGCACTACTCTAGGCAAGTGATCAATACAGTTTTCTTTCTCAAGAGATATTTGTGTGTTTTAAGAAGAGTACCTGAATCCAAATAACTTGGAAATGCATTTAAACATTAAGGAGGCTTCCAACTCTTTTCTCCTGGATCATGTTCCAGTGCATTTTAAGCAAAAACGCCTTCTCTGTAATATCATAGTTTTTGGAACAGAGATGAGTAATTGGTGACTCTAATTCCAAATGATGGCTAATGCACTATGTGAACAGAATTTTATTTACCATAAATTAACGAAAAACATTTTCAATTTGAAATCATTCAAAATTCTCTACCTACACTTCACCTTATTCCAAACTGTCCCCAATGCTAAAGTAAAACCCAGAACTCAAATTGAAAACTAAGAGCACCATGTTTTTGGAACATAATATTTTTAAATTAATTCACAAATATGTAATGAGCACTTCATTCCAGTTATTAAACAGGTTAATGCAAATACAAAGAAAAAATAACTATAATAGCTAGCATTTATAGAGCCCTAATTATATACCAAACACTGTGCTGATCTTCACTACAACCCTGTGAAGTAAGTCTTGCTATTATGCCCATTTTAAAAATGAGGAAACTGAGGATAAATAAGATAAGGTCCTATCATATCAGAGCCTCAGGCCATTAGAGAAAACTAATATAATCAATAAGTATACGCAATTTAGGATGATAGGTGTTATAATTAAAGTTTACACAGGGTACAAAGGAGCACAGAAGAGAAAACTATGTCTTAAAATAATGAATAGTTAGCCAAACAGGAGCAGGGTATTTCTAGTCACAACAGCTGCACGTTGACAGGATAAAAGTGTAAAACCGCATGGCGCAGTTTGGGAGATGGCAGCATACAAAGGTGGAGAGGTGGCAGAGACCACACCATAAAGGGCCTTGTACACAATGCAGAAGAGCCCAGACTGTAATCTGTGTTCAACAGGGAAGCAACCTCTTCACATATTTGCATTCAGTTCAGTTCAGTCACTCAGTCGTGTCCGACTCTTTGCGACCCCATGAATTGCAGCACGCCAGGCCTTCCTGTCCATCACCATCTCCTGGAGTTCACTCAGACTCACGTCCATCAAGTCAGTGATGCCATCCAGCCATCTCATCCTCTGTCGTCTCCTTTCCCTCCTGCCCCCAATCCCTCCTAGCATCAGAGTCTTTTCCAATGAGTCAACTCTTCGCATGAGGTGGCCTAAGTACTGGAGTTTCAGCTTTAGCATCAGTCCTTCCAAAGAACACCCAGGGCTGATCTCCTTTAGAATGGACTGGTTGGGTCTCCTTGCAGTCCAAGGGACTCTCAAGAGTCTTCTCCAACACCACAGTTCAAAAGCATCAATTCTTCGGTGCTCAGCTTTCTTCACAGTCCAACTCTCACATCCATACATGACGACTGGAAAAACCATAGCCTTGACTAAACGGACCTTTGTCAGCAAAGTAATATCTCTGCTTTTGAATATGCTATCTAGGTTGGTCATAACTTTCCTTCCAAGGAGTAAGCGTCTTTTAATTTCATGGCTGCAGTCACCATCTGCAGTGATTTTGGAGCCCAAAAAAATAAAGTCTGACACTGTTTCCACTGTTTCCCCATCTATTTCCCATATTTGCATTATGTTTCCATTAATCTGCCAGCAGGTCAGGAGATACAAGGAAAGAAAAGGGCAAGAGGGTGAGTCCAAAGGCCCCCCACTTCCATTTACTTACCAGCAAGAGATTAAAAGGGAGGTGATAAATTGTTAGGGACACTCAAACTGGAGGCAGCAGAGAGGTAAAGGAGATCTGAAAAGGATGATACTCAGAATTTCAGGTTGAATGACAGGAAGTGGTGGTATCACAAACCAAATTTGAGGCTACAGCCACAGGAGAAAGTTAGGGAAGAAGACAAGAGCTAAGCCAAGTATATACTAAATTTGAGGTACCTATGGGTGTATCTAAGCAGAAGCCTGATACTCAGAAGAGATTTTTAGATCCAGAGATTCAGGAGTCATCCACATACCTGGCAGTGAAGGTTATGGGCTTATCTAAGTAGAATGCAGGTAAGATGAAGACAGGAGCAGAAAGCTAATACAAGACTCAGAGTCAACAGATCTGAGCATCTGTTTCCACTTTGCCACTTACTAGTTTGACAACTTTGGGTACGTTACCCAAACCCTCTACATACATTTCAGTTTTCTCATTTGTACAGTCAGAGAAAAGTTAAGATCTTTTTTTTTTTATCCTGGCAAGATAAGTAAGTTTATTACTTTCTATCTCCTCCACACTATTCCCATTATAAATGGAACAAAGGAAAAAGAAAGGCAGAGATTTGGGGCTTATAAAAGCTGGATACCACATAACTCTCTATCACATTAGCAGGCTAAGCCCTAGTCCCCAACCTTCATCCACTGTAAATGAAACAGATTTGGGATTTATTCAAAATTACATATCATAGAAACTAAAAGCCAGCCCATCAGAGCCTGGGAACCAGATCTTGGTCACAATGATAAAGCTGAATTTAGTAAACATTAATTGATTCCTTCCTTTAGCCCCACCTGGAGCCAGACATAATTCCCAAGAACCAGGTATATAAACAAAGTATCTACCCTGAAGGAGTTCAGAATAAGAGAGACTAGTGGCAAGAGGACCAGTTAGGAAGTTGCATTTAAGGAAGACTTGATTAGGCTGGAACTGCTGGGGAACAGAAAAAGATGGGAGTAAGCATCAGTTCAGTTCAGTTCAGTTCAGCCGCTCAGTCGTGTCTGACTCTTTGCAACCCCATGAATCGCAGCACGCCAGGCCTCCCTGTCCATCACCAACTCCCAGAGTTCACTCAGACTCATGTCCATCGAGTCAGTGATGCCATCCAGCCATCTCATCCTCTGTCGTGTCCTTCTCCTCCTGCCCCCAATCCCTCCCAGCATCAGTCTTTTCCAATGAGTCAACTTTTCGCATGAGGTGGCCAAAGTACTGGAGTTTCACCTTCAGCATCATTCCACCATCATTCTTTCCATTCTGAAGAAATCCCAGGGCTGATCTTCAGAATGGACTGGTTGGATCTCCTTGCAGTCCAAGGGACTCTCAAGAGTCTTCTCCAACACCACAGTTCAAAAGCATCAATTCTTCGGCACTCAGCCTTCTTCACAGTCCAACTCTCACATCCATACATGACCACAGGAAAAACCACAGCCTTGACTAGACGGACCTTTGTTGGCAAAGTAATGTCTCTGCTTTTGAATATGCTATCTAGGTTGGTCATAACTTTCCTTCCAAGGAGTAAGCGTCTTTTAATTTCATGGCTGCAGTCACCATCTGCAGTGATATTGGAGTAAGCATAGTAACATATTAATAATAATACAAAGCATGAGTCAGTTCTCTGAAGTCAGAGGGCAAAGGACCACAGCTCCCAGAGCTCAAGCTGAAACTCTATTTTGCTTATGTTGCCTTTTTTTTTTTTAACAGGGCTGGCAAATTTCTTTTGAGTCTCATACTTGGGGCACCAAGGGTTTTTTAACTTGAAAGTTCAAGGGAGAAAAAACACTTCTCAGTTAGATTTTCCTCTTACAGTAACCATTGGGTTTTCTTCCTTTCACAGTTCACAGACAAAATTTCGTTGTATTTACTGTCTCCACATTTCTCTCACCCTTCAAACTAAAAATCTGCTGCTGTCAAAAACAATTATAAACTGCCAGTACCTTTGGTATTAAGGCTAAACCCAGGAGTATAATACACCAAGGCTCCTGACTGCTCCTCACTTGTTCAGCCACAGTCTCCCTGCTCTACTTCTCAGTCTTAACTTTGGCCTCTAAAACTACAGCAGGCCCTAAAGCTCCCAGGGGCTGCCTTTCTTCTAGTCTTCATAAGTGCTGTCCCTTGGCCTGAAACACTCTGTACCCTCAGCCCATCTGGTTCCTACTCATCCTTCAGGAACTCAACGTAGAAACCTAGGCAGATGCTCTAGAAAATGTTCCCTTGCCCCTTCTAGCCAGAGTTGCTACCCCTCCTACAAACTGATTACTAGATAACTCATTAATTCAGTTATCCATTTATTCAGTTTCGTTTCCTCATTAGTTAACAAGGTCCACCAGGGTATAGGCTGTCTCATTCACCATTTTACCTTATCCCATAGGGTATTAAGCACATAGTTCAGTGAACAGTTGGCTGAACAAGTGAATAAGGCTGCTTTTTTCCCGATTCTCATAAACTAGGTTCCTTCCTAGACTGGAGGGGGCAACATATATGTCACGTCTTGAAGTACGGTCCACCTTGGACCATCCTACCTGTAAGTCTCCCAGTCTGGGGTAACACTTATCAATTTTTTTCTGCCACCCATAAAGTATTACGGCCTGCCTCTCTAGGTCACCACGGTATTCCCATCACCGAGCACCAGTGTTCCTGGTGCATGGGGAATGTTGTAGAGGTTTTGCTGAAACAGTTAATGAATGAATGAAACATATACAAGAGGTTGTAAACCACCCCCTCCAGCTTTCAAGCTGGCGACTGCGCACTCCCCAGTCCAGGGTCACTTGGTCCCGGCCGCTCCCGGGAACGGGTAAGTGGTCCCCGCTAGGGTGCGGGCGCGGCCCCGTGGGCGTCTGCGTGCAAAACCCCTGGAGGGGCCGCTGGAAGCCAAAGCTCGGAGCCTAAGCTCGTCCCAAGCCTAGGAATTCTCCACTCTCCAGAGAACACGGGGTGGGGCGAGGGAGCACCCAAAATCACACCCGGTCCTCTTCCCCTCCCCGGGCAGCCGGCGCGGGACTCCCAAAGGCATTGGGATGAGGCCTACCCCTCATGCCAAGCCTTCCAGGAGCCTGGCCCGCGCAGCCGGCCCCTGCGCCCTCCTCACCTGCAAGCCCCGCTCTGCGGGAAGCTTCTGCAGCCGCCACAAGGGTGTCCCCTCTTCCGGCTCCATCCCTGCGAGAAGCTCGGGGCTAGGTCACATGACCAGTCCCGGCGTAAGATGTGCTACGGCTCGTCCACGTGACCAGCCGGGACGGGTGGGAGGGGCGGGCTCGGAGACGCTGGAGCCCATGTGCGCGTGCGCAGAGGTGGAGGCTTGGCTTTCTCCGTAATCAAAGAAAATCTTCTCCGCCTGGGGCAACATTGGTTAAACACCGTTTTGGTATTACAATGAAGATGCATTCTCAAATCTCTCAGAGCAATTTGGCAACTTTATTCAGAGTTATATTAAACTTTCTATGCACACTTAGAATGCAAAATAAGGGTAACTAAAATAAATAAATAAATAAATAAGGGTAACTACATTTGGAAGGCAAATTGATTTGGAAAGTATCCTGATTTGGAAGGTCAATTTGCCTCCTACCGTGCGCGAGGTTCTTCATAGATTATCCTATGAAGTTACTATTTTCATCCTTATTTCCAAATAACAAGACCAGAGAAGTTACTAGGGTTGTCAGATTTAGCAAATAAAAATACCAAATTCCCAGTTAAACATGAAATTTCAGCTAATATTTTCTTATAAGTGTGTCTTAAATATTGTATGGGACGTAACACTAAAAAAGTATTCTTTATCTGAAATTCAAACTTAACCAGGCATCTTGTATTTTATCTGTCAACCCTAAAAGTCCCCACAAAAAGTCCCTAAGAGCTCAGCCTGAAGTAAATGAAATCAGATTCTAGAGCCAGACTCAAATTTGGACTAAACCTAAAACCCAGAGCACCTGTGATTACTCTCATTATAGCTTTTACTTATGCTGGAGAATTCGGTAATAAATAAGGTAGCCTCTGCGAGCCAGAAGTTTCCAGGAGCACAGTAAATAAGAGACAGAAACAGGAATTACAATCTAAACAATAGCAAATGTGGCGCAAGCTGCTAAAGCATACCACTGGAAAGTATTTTAATCTGTGGATTATACAGAAAAAGAACTACTCAATGACGCCCTTCAAAGGTTAGCACAAAGGCTCTTTCTCTACTTTATGCCCACCTCTTGAATTTCACGGCTGTCTCTCTCTTTCAAAACTTAACACTTTCTAGTTTTTAATATAGGTAGACATATATAACCTTCATTGTCCTAGCTGAAACATAATTATCTTAACACACTTTGTCTTTATGCACAGGTGCTCCCCAAGTAATAGCTGATAAGTCAGAAAGAATCTGGAAAATGGGCTCATATCCATCAATTAGTAAGTCTCCTGAGGGTGGGGTCTGTTTTCTAAAAAAAAAAACAAAAAGACTAAATTTTATATGTTGTAACAGAATAAAAATATTTATCAAGCATCTACTATATACCAAAAAAATTATATATTTCATATTAATCTTCCCTACAATTTTGTGTTGTAGATATTGTCCCAGTTTTAAAAATGAGGACCCAATATTGGTGACATAATATCAACCCTGTTCAAGGTCGCAAAGGTGGTACTCATGACCTGTTTTGTATTCATGGACTGATAAGTCCTATGACCTTGAGTTATAATCCTAATGGCAAAGAATAAAAAGCAATATTATAAATATAAAATATCAGTGAAACTTTGAAACAGCATTCCCACATATTGCTGTTGAAAATATAGAATAGTAACATTTTTCTGGAGGGTTGTGATTGCATATATAAAGCCTTCAAAATGTACCTACTCTTTGACCCAAGAATTCCAGTTTTAGAAATATAAGACAGAAATGTTTCACTCTGAGGATATTGGTCTGTTAGTTACTATAGGAATAAATTATTGGTCTAATAAATTACAATGCAGCATAAAAATCCACAAAAAAAATTATCATGTAGAAAAATCTTTGGTAAATTTGCTTGCTCTACACTACTGGGAAAAAAGTTTAGTTTCAAAACTACTTGTACTGTACAATGGTATGGTATGTACAGTATATGGTATGGCATGGATACTTGTAGTGTATAAATTCCTGGCATAGGAGTATACTAAATATTAGTTATGGTGATCTTTCATTTTGGGGATTACGGATGACTTTCACTTTTAGTTTTTCTAAACTTTTATTCAAAGTTTTATTTAAAATGTTTTAATGGTAACGATGATAAATTATAATTCCATCTATTCCCTTTAATTTTGCCTTGAAAATTAGCCAAATCTTACCAGAACTTCTCCTCTTCTTTCAGCATCTTGCTAAATACCACCAATATACCTTGATAGTAATGTTTTCCGATCTCATTGCCTAGAACAGTCTCAGCTGGCTCAGATTCTGCCTTCCAGATTTTCAAAGGCACTGCATAACATGAATCATAGCTTTTCAGCCTGCCGCCATCCACTAACCATACATCGAATATTCTAGCTTATGTTACAGTACCTCTGGGGTCTTCCCAGGTGGTGCTAGTGGTAAAGAACCCACCTGCCAGTGCAGGAGACAGTAAGAGACTCAGGTTCAATCCTTGGGTCAGGAAGATCCCCTGGAGGAGGGCATGGAAACCCACTCCAGTATTCTTGCTGGGAGAATCCCATGGACAGAGGAGCCTGGCAGGCTACAGTCCATAGGTTCTCAAAGAGTGAGACACGACTGAAGCAACTTACACACATGTATAGTACTTCCTGCTCCTCATACCAATTTCTGTCTTTGTCAGAGTAGGTTAATTACTTTAACAAAACAACACCAAAATTTTAGTAGTTTATCATAATATTTATTTATTTCTTCCTAAATGTATGTCAGTTTAATACAGGTATAGGTGGTTAGGTGGCTGTTTTATTCTCTAAGACCTCAGTTCTGTCTATTCAGTCAATGGGGAAAGAGCATATGAAAGATCACTGGAGTGGGTTGCCATTTCCTTCTCCAATGCATGAAAGTGAAAAGTGAAAGTGAAGTCGTTCAGTCGTGTCCGACTCCTAGCGACCCCATGGACTGCAGCCTACCAGGCTCCTCCGTCCATGGGATTTTCCAGGCAAGAGTACTGGAGTGGGGTGCCAGTGCCTTCTCCAGAAAGATCATAAAGGAAATGTTTATGTGCCAGATTTAGAAATGGGAAACATCATTTCTACCCATTTCTATTAGCCAGAACCCACCCAGTTTCATGGCAACAGTTAACTGTAAGAGAATCTGGAAAATATAGTTTAGCTGTGTACCCAAAAAGAAATGGAGTTTGGCAAACAATTCCTCTCTACTACAATCATGCTTTTTAAAAGATAGCTGATAATTTCTAATAGATATGTCAGCAGTGTTATCATTCTCCTTCACATTTTTATTTGGAACAATCATGCTTGATAGCTTCCTGTTAAAGTGGAATATAAAAGCAGGCTCCAACTGGCATCTTTACCTGCCTCACATTAGTATGGATTCAGGTTCATATTAAGAGGAGGATCTGAGAGGTTAATAATTCAATTGACCCCTTTTTGTGTTATTGCCACAATCAGGTTAGATTAAAATCTGTGATTCTAGAAGTTATATCTGAGAGAAATCAAGGAGGTGAAACTGACTAGTTGGCTATTAAGGTAAAGCTCTGGGTTATACTTATTTCAAGTCATTTCAAGAAAAATTCGAGTCTTCAATTTTTTTTAAGGTCCCCAGACTGTATTTTGTCTTTTCACTCAGAAGACACTAACTTACTCTAACTGAACTCTCAAGAGACTGATAAACCAGAATGTTACACAATAGGAATTCCTTCTCCTCAGTGTATTCTCTCTTGAAAAGAAAATTTTTTTCTTTGGATCTTCTTTCCATTAAATGCCATTCCCTTATCATTGCTTCTTATAGACTCTTAACCAAGATTTAGGAAATACTCTGTTCTGAGGGTTACTCTGGGAATTTCTATTCCCCATCATTGTGGGTCAAATCTTACTGGTAAATTTCAAATCATAACTTTCTATTGCCCCTAAATTCTGAGCTCCCTACTTTCACCCATGAACTAACATTAGCTTCAATAATTACAATTCCTGAAAAATGTTTGAGGAATCAAGAAAAGCAATTAACTCATTATCCAGAGTTGATGGCACCCTTATCCTTTAATAAGAGACATTGTAATTTTCCACATCTATTTCTCAGCTCATACCTGCTTTTCAAGTTATCCTATGCCTTAAAGTTGACTAATTTGTTCATCTTAATTAAACATGTTGCAGTATAGATGTGCTTAGTGATTTGCATTGCAATCTGTGTAAAATTATTCCTGTTCATAAATTGCTGAGAGCAAAGAGGCTTTATGTTTAAATAAGTTTAATTACTACCTTATAACTATACAGGAAATATTTAACTGTTATGTTGGTATTGGTTCTATTACACTGAAAGAAGTTATAGATAGCTAATTTGAAAGGTATTGGGTTTCATTTTGTCTCTATAAACTCAGATTTGACTGCCTAGAAAGTTTCTAAGTCAACTCAATAAATGCCTCATCTCATTCTAGTGAATGAGCTTAATAAATGGAAAGTGTCTTTCTTTTTGACCTTTATGTAATGAAGAAATCCTTTTTTATGTTAGTTGCTGAGTCTGACTCTCTACAACCCCATAGACTGTAGCCTCTATGCATGGAATTCTTCAAGCAAGAATACTGGAGTTGACTGTCCTACCCTTGTCCAGGGTATCTTCCCCACCGAAGGATTGAACCTACCTCTTTTATGTCTCCTGCCTTAATAGGCAGGTTCTTTGCCACTAGCACCACCAAAGACATGCTTTTGTGTGTTAGTCACTTAGTTGTATCCAACTCTTTTCAACCCCAAGGACTGTAGCCCGCCAGGCTCCGTGTCCATGGAATTCTCCAGGCAAGAATATTGGAGTGGGTTGCCATTTCCTTCTCAAAGAAATGCTTTTAACACTTCCTTATAACATATTTATCAAAGAAATATTCTTGTAACTTAAGTCATCTGAGTTCTCCATTAAAGGGATCTTTAAAACAAACAGGCATTTCGTTTGAAATAGGGCAATAAAGATTGTACATAACAGTTATTCCAGTGCAGCACTAAAGGATACAGTAGACTAAAAGCTTTGAAATCATTCTGTTAAAGTGAAATATTTGAGTGAACTGCAATTTTGGAACTTAGACGTAATACACTGTAATCCACACTTTGACCTCGAGGGTTGGCAGTCTTAGAATGCCAGGTCAAGTGCTCCATTAGTCTTTCTGATGAAGCTTCTATGCCTGCAAGAGCTCCCTCTTCTCAGTTGCCACCTCTTTTAATCACTGTGCTGAAAGCCTCCACATCTGTGAGCTGTTAGGATTTTAGCCAGTGGTTCTTAATCAAGACAGCTCGTTAGAGTCACCCTGGAGAATTTTTGAGTGATGCATTTTTTACTTTAAATGTGCTATACTTTTGTTTTTGAAATAGCTTTGTCACTTTCATACCATATATTTTGCCACAGTTCACTGGGGCTTTCCAAATTTACACAGGTCTGCAATCATCACCACAATTTAGTTTGAGAACACTACCATGGCCCCCCAAAATGTCCTTTGTGCCTGTTTGTAGATAATCACATGCACGTGTGCTCCGTCACTTCCGCCTGAGCTGGACTTTTCGACCCCAGGGACTATAGCCCACCAGGCTCTTCTGTCCATGGAATTTTCCAGGCAAGAATACTGGAGTGGGTTGCCATTTCCTCCTCCATAGGATGCTCCTGACCCCTGGATCAAAGCCACGTCACCTGTGTCTCCTGCATTGGCAGGCAGATTCTTTATCCCCAGTCATCTGGGAAGCCTGGATAATAGTGTTAGGGCTTTCAAAAAAGTAATAGTCAAACCTAACTCCTAGACCAACAATATCAGAATCTTTTTGTGGGTAAAACACCAACATTATTTTGTTGTTACAAAACACACAAAATTATTTTAATGTAAATCAGTAAATTCACTGATTTGAACAAAACTTAGTAGAAGAGGTGAGGAACTGGAAAATGTAATGCATGCATGCATGCTTAGTCACTTCAGTTGTGTTTGACTCTTTGCGACCCCATGGACTGTAGTCCACCAGGCTCCTCTGTCCATGGGATTTCTCAGGCAAGAATGTTGGAATGGGTGGCCATTCTCGTCTCCAGGGGATCTTCCTGACCCAGGGATCGAACCTGGATCTCTCGCATTGTGGGCAGATTCTTTACCATCTGAGCCACCAGGGAACCCGGAAAGTGTAGACATGACCCCATGCTAACTCAGAGATCTGGCCAACTTAGACCAATGTTGTCTCAACAAAAGCAGCAGCACAGTAGCAAAAAACCTTTAGAACATCAAGGGACAAGTTTTTGTTTTTTTTTTTTTTTGATCACTCTAGTTTTGTTTGGTTTTGTTTTTTCCTATTGTTTAGTTTGCTTAGAATCTTCTCTCCATCCACCTGCAGCTCCCTCCATGCATATTTAAGTGCACAAGATGAAGTCAGACACATTCCCCAGAGAATTTTAATTGCTGCCTCATCTGTGTTTCCATAACTCTTTTAACAAACTTTGACTATCGTCTTTTGCATTGCAATGCAGCTGTTTGTATATAGTCTGCTTCTCCCATTGTTCCCAGAGCTCCTTGAAAAGCAGAGGCCACTGACACATTCATTTCCATATTCCAGACAGTGTCTGGCATGAAGCAGACTCCCCATAAGTGTTGAATTCAGAAATAGAAGAGGAGATTAAAAAGAGAAAGTGCAAAAAGCTTAGGCAGTGATTCAAGGGAAACTTGACTGCAAATTAGAATCAACTTAGTAGCTTTGCAAACTCCCTAGGACCAGTTTGCACCCAGACAATTAAGTCAGAACCTCTAGGGAGGGAATTGCCTGTTCCCCCAGCAGTACTTTTTTCAGCTGCCCATGTGATTCTCCTGATGTGTAGCTGAAATTGAGAACATAGGTTAAAGACTTAAAGCAGCAGTCCCTAACCTTTTTGGTACCAGAGACAGGTTTCATGGAAGACAATTTTTCAACAGACTGGGGGTGGGTGGAGGGAGATGATTTGGGGATGATTCAAGCACAAAATATATTTATTGTGCAATTTGTTTCTATTATTATTACATTAGATCCACCTCAGATCATCAGGCATTAGATCCCAGAGGTTGGGGACCCCTGCCTTAAAGGATGGCCCAAAATTGCCCCCTTGACCAAAATAGGCTGCCCCATTGCCCCCAAATGCTTAAATTATTTGCTGCTAGTTTACCAGAAGAGAGCTCAGAAATATAGGTGGATTAATAGATATCTGTTTAAAATATATAAAAACCCCTAGCAAGCCCAAGAAAGAACACTGGGATTCATATAAATTACTAAAGTCTGAGTACTTCCCACCTGACATCTCAAGAACCATTATGAGACATATAGGAGTCAACTTGGGTAAAAAATTGAAAGTGTCAAAGCAAAAACTGCACGGAACAATGTTGAGCAGGCAAGGAAGACTTTATTCAGGGCTCTTACAATAGGAGAGGGAGAAACCAGAATTCAGCTCCACTGACACAAAGGGCAGGAGGATTTTTAAGTGCTAGAGTGAGTCAGAACACACAGCATCTGTATTTGCTAACAGGCTTTACCCAAAGGAAAAGTAAACTTTCTTGTATCTTTGCGACAAGAGGCAGTTCTCGAAATTGGGCTCCTACCCTTTTACAGAGAAGGAGAGATAGTAATTCTGTTCCTTTTAATGATTACATCCCAGAGAGATGGCTCACAAGCTCTTGAGAACGATATTCCTAAAATGTAAAACTGGCAAGAGACTTTTTCTTTTTTTTTAATTTTCAAAGGGAAGAGAGAGTAACTACAATAACAAGTTTTCTAAATAAAATTCTGAAAGTGGAAGCCAGTCGATTCGTCAGGAGGAAGCTTCTCTCAAGCTTGGCCAAGCTGGGAAATTTTAAGGCTGCTGCTGCTGCTGCTATGGCATTGTGTCTGACTTCAGTTGTGTCCGGCTCTATGTGACCCCATAGACGGAAGCCCACCAGGCTTCCCTGTCCCTGGGATTCTCCAGGCAAGAGTACTGGAGTGGGTTGCCATTGCCTTCTCCGAATTTTAAGGCAGTCTTGGTCAAAAGACTAATAGATCACTTTGAAACATGGAGAGTGAGAAGCCCAGAACGGCTGCCCAAGAAATGCCTCCACACAGAGCTTGCAGCAGCTAAGTGTAGCAATGAGTGTTGGACAATCGCAAGAACCAGGAGAGGTTCCCTGGTGGCTCAGACAGTAAAGAATCCGCCTGCGTTGCAGGAGACCTGGGCTTGATCCCTGGGTTGGGAAGATCCCCTGGAAGAGGGCATAAGCAACCCTCTCCAGAACTCTTGCTTGGAGTATCCCCATGAACCGAAGAACCTAGTGGGCTGCAGTTCATGGGGTCACAAAGAGTCAAACTTTGCGCACAAAAGGGAAAGCCAGAAAAGGAATTAGGAGACTTTTGGAAACAAAATATTTTGCAGTTTTCCTCTCCCTAATCTGGTTGATATCCAGCAAATGCAAAAGGAAATGCTTCCTTTCTCACCTCCTTCTTCTTAAAGGAACTCTCAAGTTTACATTCCACCCTGCCCTTCAGCTGTGCAGGAAAATACCCACAGCTGTAGTCACCAACTAACCTGAAAAGGTCATTCTAGCTGCTTTACTTGGTAAGGTCCATTCAAATGTTATATCTGTCCCCATACTCATGCCAAGCTTGGTTTGATAAAAGAGGAAGTCATAGGGAAGTCTGGTCTACACTTGTTCCAACAGTGTGAGCTGTTGGGGAGACTAATTTTGGTTTTATCCCAGAATCCTTGGAGTTTTGTTTTTATTTTTTGTAGGTTCTGATTTTTTCCCATCTTCTGTCTTCCTGATTCTCCTTCCTCATGGATGATTCATGATACTACCGATACATACTCTCTTCTGCCTGAGTACATCAGTTTTTAACCTTTAATCAGCTTAACTCAGCATTCCTCAAACCCAGTTGTATGTCTTTAGGTGTATAATCTTTTCAGCCAATTTACTATTCTTCTTATTTGCACTTAAAGATATATTCTCATTTTAGTTCAAGCTAGATTTAGTTAGGGATTCCCTGGCGGCTCAGTGGTAAAGAATCTGTCTGCCAATGCAGGAAACGTGGGTTTGATCCCTGGATCAGGAAGATCCCCTGGAAAAGGAAATGGCAAATCATTGCAGTATTTTTGTTTGGGAAATCCCATGGACAGAGGAGCCTGGCAGGCTACAAATCTATGGGGTCACAAAAGTGTCAGACATGATTAGCAACTCAACAACAACAAACAACAAATTTAGTTAAGGAAAACACTTTGTTTTTCTTCCTGGGAAAAACAGATTATTCAGCATATTTTTAAAACTCAAGGAATTGCAGTAGGGGAGTTTTTGTTTTGTTTTAATGAACTAATTACCACAATGTAAAGAGTATTTCATCAATAGAGGAATTATAAATTAAATAATGTATAGTCATATACGAGAATGCTGTATGTACTTTAGAAAATGAACTTATTTATTACATCACTGAGAATAGATGTAAATTTTTAAAATATACTGTTCAGTTGAAAAAAAAGGATGTGGAACTTGTTTACATACCACGTAACCATCATTTACAGTAAAGTACAAAAAAGTAGCAACATATATATATATATATAAAAGGATCTGGAAGGTTACACAACACATACATGTAACTTCTGGAAATTAGACTTCAAGTAATATTAAAAAGGACTTTAGTGATCACTATGAAAAGAACTGAGATTAGAAACACATAATCCAAAATGGTAATTATAATTCATTCTGAAAGGTAGGATAGGTAAATTTGTTCTACCACCTTTGTATTTTTCTAGATCACTTAAATTTTACAAAAAGAAAACCAAAATGAAAACAGAGCTCATGTGATAGATCTAAGCCAGGAGCTCAGAAAAAGGGAAACTCACTATCAAGATGACCAGAGACATTCTGGTAATGGAATAAGCAGGATTTGGAAGATGGATTGAATATCCACAGGCAGAAATGGATGAACACAGCAATTTGGTTGCAAGGAATTATACGAACCAAAAAGGCAGATAATAAAATCGCATGTCAGTCTATATCCAAAAATCAGTAATTTTTAAACCAAAATTTGATACTAAAAATAAAGAAATTTCTATATAGAGTATTAGGAATATTTAGGTCCAAAGTGAAGCAGATAATTTTCTAAGCTAAAACTTCTGTTCGTATTGTGGCTAAATTATAGAGCAGAGCAAGAGGAAACAAGAACTCAGATAATTATAGTGTTAGAAGCCAAACTAACCTTGGAAGGCATCTAATTCAACTTACTTTTACAAAAGAGGAAATGGAGGCCTTCAGAAGTTCAAATCACCCAGTGGTCCAGCCCAATACAGACTCAAATAATAACACCAACATCAATTGAACACAGTTCAATAAGGCTAATCATGTCTTGACTGTCTTTGATGGTAAAGTAGTTATCCGCTTGACATGCTGGAATGTAGGGAGAATGATGAGGAGTAATTGTAGTGTATGCCATAGTAAGTCTTAAAAGTTTATGGATAAAACACAGACACTTTTATAAATTCATTTTTGTTAAATTCACTTTAATCTATTTTAGGCAAAGAAAGATCATTTTAAAATTCAAAGAAGGGAGGAGGGAGGAGGGTTCAGGATGGGGAACACAGGTATATCTGTGGCGGATTCATTTCGATATTTGGCAAAACTAATACAATATTGTAAAGTTTAAAAATAAAATAAAATTTAAAAAATATAAAAAAAAATAAAATTCAAAGAGATTTTAGCATAGATTAAATTATGTAAATTGAGAGAGAAAAAAAGGGTCATAATATAAGCCCTCTGTCTTAGCATCTATAAAAGCTCATTTAATGGAATTGTGTACATTATACAACATTTTTAAGAATTCTTATAAAAACTCTATACCAATGACAGCAAATGGATTTCATGCAAACAGTAATAACCTATCACAGCTTTCCTGGTGGCTCAGTGGTAAAGAATCCACCTGCAATGCAGGAGACGTGGGTTTGATACTCAGGTTCGATCCCTGGGTCGGGAAGATCCCCCTGGAGAAGGAAATGACAACCCACTCCAGTGTTCTTGCCTGGGAAATCCCATGGACGGAGGAGCCTGGCGGGCTACAGTCCACAGTGTTGCCAAGAGTCAGGCACAACTTAGCAACTAAATCACCAAATAACCTACTGAGGGACCATGTGAAAGATCGCTCAGAACCTAGCAGGCCTGAAAGGCACACTGCACATCATTAGCAAATTCTTTTAAGAAAAGAAGCATTTAAAAATCTGATATAGTAGTAGGATTCATTACCAGGCTCCTCTAGTAATGAACTTCTCTAGGGTATTTGAAATAAAATTTGACATACGGAAATTCAATAAACACAATTTTTAAGAAACATTGTTTTGGTGAAGAAATAAATATTGAGAAGGCAAGCTAAGAGTCGGGCACGACTGAGCAACTTCACTTTCACTTTTCACTTTCATGCATTGGAGAAGGAAACGGCAACCCACTCCAGTGTTCTTGCCTGGAGAATCCCAGGGACGGGAGCCTGGTGGGCTGCCGTCTATGGGGTCGCACAGAGTCAGACACAACTGAAGCGACTTAGCAGCAGCAGCAGCAGCAGTACTCACTGTGGGTTCAGTATGTGTCTCCTTAATGAAAGATGGTTCAAATTAGTCTAACATTAAACACTCTACCTTGGGTGAACTTAAGCAGTAACCATTTTCAGAGGAGTCATCAATGCCAGCATGTGTCAACAGAAGCTGTCTCAGGCCCAGCAAGGGAGTGAGCCCCTTGACGGTCTAGCCAGCCTTCTTTCTGCCTCTCAGCTCTGCTTGTTTCATCTACGAAGGCAACTGTTAGGATATTTTTTAGATTCTCCCCTTCCCTTCCACTAATACTTCAGCAGATGCCCTGAACTTCCAATTGGTAGCTCATTAACAACCTTTTGAATCAATTAGAGATAAAGTAAGGGGTCAGATCCAGCATGTGAGAATAGAATAGGCCTGCCTATACCTAGCTCTTCTGTTTTTGTAGTGCTTGTTTACATGTCTGATCCCCTTGCATTCCACAGGACCCTTGATTTGCATATCTTTAAAGTCTATTTTCTTATTGTTGGCCCACAGGCCAACTCACTACTGTCTTGGCCAACCTTAGGTAAGATCTTCTGTTCCAAACTGTAATCTCAGTGTCCAAGAGGAAGAAAGATACTGATTTTGTTTTACTTTTTAATGTATATTTACAGTTTAAAAGCAATAATAAAAGGAAAACCCATATACCCACCTGTTAGGGTAAATTTTATGTGTCAGCATGGCCAGGCCATAATACCCAGATGCTAGGTCAAACATTATTCTAGGTGTTTCTTTCAAGATTATTTTTTAGATTTGGTTAACTTTAAATCACCTTACTTTCAGTGAAGCAAACTAACCTCCATAATGTGGGTGAGCCTCATTCAATCAATTGAAAGCCTTAAAAGAAAAACATTGGTCTCCCGCAAAAGAGAGAATTCTGGAAGCAAACTGCCTTTGGACTCAAACCTCAACATCAACTCTTCCCTGGATCTCTGGCCTGCCAACCTACCTTGCAGATTTGGGATTTAACAGCCTCCACAATCATGTGAGTAACTCCTAAAAATCTTTCAATCTCTCTTTCCCTCATTATGTATTTATATCTATTGTATTGGCTCTGTCTCTCCCAAGAATCCTAACACAGCACCACTGAGTTTAAGAAACAATAAAACATGCTCAGTACCTTCGAATTCCACTGTGTGCCCTCCCCCTGCCCCAGTTTTATTGACTTTCTATTGTAATTTTGCTTAGTAATGGAAAAATTTTTTTAATATATTTAATTTTTGGCTGTGCCGGGTCTTCAATGCTGCATGGACTTTTCTCTAGTTGTGGTGAGTGGGGGCTACTCCCTAGTTGTGGTTCAAGGGCTTCTCATTGTTGTGGCTTTTCTTGTTGCAGAGTACGAGCTCTAGGGCACAGAGGGTTCAGTAGTTGCAGCGTGTGAGCTCCGTGGTTGTAGTTTGCAGGCTCTAGACCACAGGCTCAGTAGTTGTGGTGTACAGACTTAGTTGCTCCGGGGCATGTGGAATCTTCCTGCACCAGGGGCCCAATCGGTGTCCCATGCATTGAAAGGCAGATTCTTAACCACTGGCCCACCAGGGAAGCCCCAGTAATGGAGATTCTTGATCAGCAAAATCACTCAAGAAAGGAATTTGCTATTTTATCCAGTAGATGACAGGAATGTCACTAGATTCAGCATGGAAACTTGCACTATTTAACAATATTGTGTTAGTTTCAGGTACATAGCAAAGTGATTCAGTTACACATATACAAGTATATATTCTTTTTCAAATTCTTTCCCATTTAGGTTATTACAGAGTGTTGGGCAGAGTTCCCAGTGCTATACAGTAGGACCTTGTTGGTTATGTATTTTAAATATAACAGTGTATACATATCAATCCAAAACTCCCAATCTATCCCTCTCCCCAGCTTCCTCCCCCCTCACAATAACCAAGTTAGTTCTCTAAGTCTGTGAGCCTGTTTCTGCTTTGTAAATAGGTAGGTTCATTTGTATCATTTTTCTTAACAGATTCTGCATATAAGCAATATCATATGATATTTGTCTTTCTGTCTGCCTTATTATAATAATCTCCAGGTCCATCCATGTTGCTGTAAATGGCATGATTTCATTCTTTTTAATGGCTAATACTCCATTTTATGTATGTACCACATATTCTTTATCCATTCATCTGTTGATGGACATTTAGGTTGCTTCCAGGTCTTGGCTATCGTAGACAGTTCTGCAATGAACATTGGAGTGCGTGTATCCTTTTGAACCATGTTTTTTTCCTGCTGATAATGTCATTTTTAATCACCACTTAAGTTGTATATTATCTGTCAGACCAAAAATTCAGCAGCTAGGAATCTGCTGGTCAGCCTGCCCAGGTTGGTGTTCTTCCCAAAGGCTCAGGACCCTTTGAATGACCCTATTACTCAGAGCAGTATCATCCCTGCAGGCCACACAACCTCAATTGTCGGCTGGAGCTCTGACAAGAAAGAAACAAGAAAGGTTGGACAATGCAAAGACTCTTGAATGCACCACTTCCTTTCCACACCACTTCCTTGTTTCAGGCCTCCATTTCATCTCTCTCACTCTGCAGTATCTCTCCTGCCCATCACTGTTAGATCAGCTTATTATAGCACAGGTGTGACCACATCACTCACTCTTCTTGAAACCTTCACAATAGAGTCCTAATTCTCTTTCTCTCCTTCTCTGCTGGTCACATAAAACTTAAAAAAAAACATGCAAATGTGCCATATATGCCATTGTCTTTGTGTTTTTCCTCTTGTTTGCTTTGTATTTGTCAGAGGCGGTATTCCAACTCATGATATCCATTCAGATGACATCCCATATAAAATTTTTGCTAGTTCCCTATCATTTACACTCCCATCACCTGAATCATACCTCCGTTATAAACACTTATTCTATTAGCACCTTGCAAATTGGTGTTAAAGTTCTGCGGTGGTATTTAAAGGTTGAGGGTAGAAGGTGACCCTTAATGAAAAACATCATGCTCTACTTGGAATTATCCAGCCCTTACAAGGGTTTATTTTATTTTTTTCTAGGCCAATCAAGTGGGCCTGGAATTTTCTTTTCTAATGATTAGTCCCAAGAGGTTCCAGAGTCTCTTGCTAATCAGCTTCTAGTGTGCTGCCCCACTAGTTGCCACAGCTGCCTTGATATGAGTGAACCCCAGATGTGGGCATCTCAGAGCCTGACAGAGATATGGGAAGGAGAAACAAAAGCAGCAGGATAGAAAGAAGGGGACACAGCCTTGGATGTACCAGGATGACTTTGCCATCAGGAAGAAGTGGTGGGCTGACAACTGGAAATGTACATATAAAGCTCAGTAGAGGGCAAAAGAAGTTTGGAAGTCCTCGGCCTAGAGACCAAAACTAAATTCATGAAAATGAATGAGATCATCAGGGTAGTCTTTTTTTCTCCTCTTCCTCCTTCCCCTCAGTGTAGAGAACCTATATATTCCACCTCTAAATTAAATATTTGTAGGCTAATGGGAATAATCCAGAGAAAAAGTAGTGATTGAAAGAGAGATAATAGTTGATAACATAAATCCCTGGCCAAGAGCTGGCAGCCAGAGATAATTGACTTCTTTCTCTAAATAAGGAAGGATGCCTTACATTGAAATCTAGGAATCAGCAAGATTCACACACCAAGGTGTCTTAGATCCATTTCAGTATATTGCATAATTGCCTGTCATGAATGAAGGTGGTGAGACTGAGTTTAGACTGGTGCCTGGCACTTGATGGTGCTCAGTAAATATTGGTTAGAAGAGAAGGGCTTGGCTCAGAATGTGATAAGGAATTGTTTAAAGACAAAAGCAGAGCCAAAAGAGTGTGGATTCTATTGAGTTAACTAAAGTTTTCAGAGGAGCCATTTGGCTTATTTTCATCATGTTCTCCTGCAACACAATACAGATTCATACAGGGAAAAGCAGCTGGTAGTCTCCCCAGGGTTGAGGACTGACAAGGTAGATTTGTGTCAAAGAAAAGGGGTAGTGGAACCAGGAGCTGACTGTGATCCTGTAGGAAGTCCTTGAGATGTGGAGCCAAAACTGTGAAACCATCATGGAGATGACCAACTTTGTCAGACCAAAGTCACCAATACCTGTAAAAATCTCCATGCTGATCACATGAAGATAAATGTAAGTCCTACTCTGTGGGAGAGGGCGAGGGTAGGATGATTTGGGAGAATGGCATTGAAATATGTATAATATCATATGTGAAATGAATTGCCAGTCCAGTTTGATGCATGATACAGGATGCCTGGGGCTGGTGCACTGGGATGACCCAGAGGGATGGTATGAGGAGGGAGGTGGGAGGAGGTTCAGGATGTGGAACATGTATACACCCATGGTGCATTCATGTTGATGTATGGCAAAACCAATACAATATTGTAAAGTAATTAGCCTCCAATTAAAATAAATTTATATTTAAAAAATAAATAAAATATTCTGATCAGGGATTTAAAAATATGCTGGAATTTTAAAATAAAAATCTACATTAAAAAAATGTAAGTTCTAAATATGATAGCCATTTAACCTACTGAATGTTTCCTCTATCTGAAACACTTCCTCTTATTTCTCCTTTCATTTGGCTGATTTCTTTGCATCCTGCAGATGCCAGGTTATAACGGTATCATTTGCTCCAGGATGTCTTACCTGCCCATATCTAGCACATAAACTTTTCCCATTATAGCAGTTTTCATCATACATTACGATTGGCTGACAATTGCTCTTGTTTTTGATGAGGCTACAAGCCAATGACATCAAAGACTTCTTTTACTCTTGGGTCCTTAGCACCTAGCCAGCCACACAGTAAGCTGTTGGTAAGTATTGAATAAGTATACAAAGCCCCTGCACACTTTTTGCTAGCTGGAAAAGATAGTCAGTGATAGGCTCCCAGAGAGGGAGATATTCTAAACCAGGGGTAATGAAAAAAGACTTATGAGGTTTAGACATCCTCCTGGATTGTGGCTCAGTCTCTGGCAGTGTAAAAGAAGACCTCTTCCAGGGTAATAGACTCCAACATAGAACTGTATAAAAGAATACCACTTCCAGGAGGTCTCCAACATGGAATTGAAGTCCATTTTTCCATTTTCAAAGTGCCCATCTCCCAGTGGTAAGTATAAGAGCTTGAGTTTGAAGAACAGGGAATCCCTGTTAACTTCACAAAGCCTTGTCAAGAAAGGAAGGGGTATGGCTGAATTTGGTCATCTTTCTCTCCTGCTAAAAGTGGGATTACCTTGCTATACCTCATTTTAAAAAATTCTGGTATTGAGGTATATAAATATAAGTCAATGTATCTGGCCCTCTGTTTCATTTCTGAGCATCTAACGTTAAAAAAATTTCAAGATGTCTGAAATCTACATTTGTCCCCACAATACTTGTGCTTTGAATGTGTCATTGAACTGCCTAATGAGTGTCTAGGCTGGGAAGCAAGTGAGGTTCTCAAAAGGTTAATAAAGGAGCAGGATCTATGAGTCTGTGGCTACAGAGGGTGATTTTCAGAGTTCTAGAACTTGGATCTTTCCACCTCCAATATTCACAGATGATGGAAACTAAGGTTGTGGGTGACAGTTCTGCAAACTTCACTTTGAACTTTGAAATCATTTTTAAATTTTGGTATATTTTACAAGATTCAGTAAAGATAATAGGTTTAGTTGCTAAGTCATGTCCGACTCTTGCAAACACATGGACTGCAGCCTGCTAGGCTCCTTTATCCATGGGATTCTCCAGGCAAGAATACTGGAATGGATTGCCATTTCCTTCTCCAGGGGATCTTCCCAACCCAGGAATCGAACCCGAATCTCCTGCATTGCAGGCATATTCTTTACTGACTAAACTATGAGGGAAGTCTTAAAGATAATTAAAGACTAAAGTATTTCTTAACTTACTGAAGTATATAAATGAGAGATAGAAGCAAAGTAAAAATTTACAACTATATAATAGGCAATCCCAGCTGGTGACATTGCCTCATGTCTATCATCTTTTCTCTGGTTGCCTCCTCTCAGGCATAGACATTCCTCTTCAATTCCCCTGATTCTATTAAAATAAGCCAGTGAACATAACAGACTTTTTTTTTTAAAAAATAAAGGTTGGAGTACAGATTTTTGTCACTTTTCATGTGTTGCATACACAGAAAATAATACCTGTACAGCCTAATGAGATAAAATAATTTGATCTACATAGGGCTTGGTATAAAATTCCATTGCATTTTAAACTATAACAGAATCATAATAGATTTTAAAATTCCAAGTATTGGGGAAGATTTTAAAGACTTTGACTTTATATAAAATTTTTATGAAACATTTAAAATTTTTATTGAATATCTCTTGCTTGATTTGAACCTTTTTTTCCTTGTAGATAATTTTTAGTTGGGATATAATTCAGGTAATATAAAATTCACTTGTTTAATGTAAATATCCCTTTTAAGTATTTTTAGTAGACTCATACAATCACCATCACTATCTATTTTCAGAACATTTTTTTCACCCCAGTTAGAACCCTTATAAGTCATTGGCAGTCACTGCCTATTCTCCTCACTTCCCAGGCCCTGGCAACTACTATTCTACTTTCTGCCTCTGTGGATTTACCTATTCTGGGCATTTCATAAAAACAGAATCATACAATATGTGGCCTGTTATGTCTGGTCTCTTTCTATGAGCATTTTTATAAAAGGTTTTCTGTTTTAAATGGTTACATATAATTTTGGGTAAATGTACAATTTCTTCAAATTCTTGATAATTGCCATCAGTGAGAAACTATTTTTAAAACCATATCAGAATTTGTAAGAGTAGAAATTATATTTCAAGGCACTGATAGTTTTTCCTTTAATTAGTCTAACCATATGAAATTGCTATTTTAGGATGTCAAAACTGGTTGAATATTGGCAGTTGCATATGGATCAACCTTGTATTTCACTGGAAAATATTGAAATTCTTTGTGATAATGTGAATGGATTTTGCATCCAGTTCAGTTTTTCATGTCAAGCTCTAATTTGCAGAACATATGTCTTAAGGACCACGTGGGCCACAGCCTTGTCTAACTCAATGAAACTATGAGCCATGCCGTGTAGGGCCACTCAAGATGGGGGGGTCATGGTGGAGAGTTCTGACAAAACGTGGTCCACTGGAGAAGGGAATGACAAACCACTTCAGTATTCTTGCCTTGAGAACTCCATGGATAGTATGAAAAGGCAAAAGATAGGACACTGAAAGATGAACTCCCCAGGTCAGTAGGTGTCCAGTATGCTACTGGAGAACAGTGGAGAAATAACTCCAGAAAGAATGAAGAGACAGAGCTAAAGTGAAAACAATGCCCAGTTATGGATGTGACTGGTGATGGAAGTAAGTCTGATGCTGTAAAGAGCAGTATTTCATAGGAACCTGGAATGTTAGAGCCATGAATCAAGGTAAATTAGAAGTGGTCAAACAGGAGATGGCAAGAGTAAACATCAACATTTTAGGAATCAGTGAACTAAAATGGATTGGAATGGGTGAATGGAATTCAGATGGCCATTATATGTACTACTGTGGGCAAGAATCCCTTAGAAGAAGTGGAGTAGCCCTCATAGTCAACAAGAGTCCAAAATGCAGTACTTGGATGCAATCTCAAAAACAACAGAATGATGTCTGTTCGTTTCCAAGGCAAACCATTCAATATCAGAGTAATCCAAGTCTATTCCCCAACCAGTAATGCTGAAGAAGCTGAAACTGAACGGTTCTATGATATCTGCAAGACCTTTTCGGGAAAACCCCCCCAAAAAGATGTCCTTTTCATCATAGGGGACTGGAATGAAAAAGTAGGAAGTCAAGAGATAACTGGAGTAACAGGCAAATTTGGCCTTGAAGTACGAAATGAAACAGGACAAAGGCTAACAGAGTTTTACCAAGAGAATGCATTGGTTAGCAAACACCCTCTTCCAACAGCACAAGAGAAGACTATACAGACGGATATCATCAGATGGTCAATACCAAAATCAGATTGATTATATTCTTTGCAGCCAAAGATGGAGAAGCTCTATACAGTCATTGAAAACAAGATCAGGAGGTGACTCTGGCTCCGATCATGAACTCCTTATTGCCAAACTCAGATTTACATTGAAGAAACCAGGGAAAACCACTAGACCATTCAGGTATGACCTAAATCAATTTCCTTATGATTATACAGTGGAAGTAACAAATAGATTCAAGGGATTAGATCTGATAGACAGAGTGCCTGAAGAACTATGGATGGAGGTTCTTGACATTGTACAGAAGGCAGTGATCAAGACCATCCCCCAAAAAAAGAAATGCAAAAAGGCAACATGGTTGACACCACCCTTATGGCAGAAAGTGAAGAGGAACGAAAGTGTCTCTTGATGAAAGTGAAAGAGGCAAGTGAAAAAGCTGGCTTAAAACTCAACATTCTGAAAATTAAGATCATGGCATCCAGTCCCATCACTTCATGGCAAATAGGGAAACAATGGGAACAGTGGCAGACATTATTTTCTTGGGCTCCAAAGTCACTGCAGATGGTGACTGCAGCCATGAAATTAAAAGATGCTTGCTCCTTGGAAGAAAAGCTATGACCAACCTAGACAGCATATTAAAAAGCAGAGACGTTACTTTGCCAACAAAGGTCCGTCTAGTCAAAGCTATGGCTTTTCCAGTAGTGATGTATGGATGTGAGAGTTGGACCATAAACAAAGCTGAGCACCGAAGAATTGACGCTTTTGAACCGTGGTGTTGAAAAAGACTCCTGAGAGTCCCTTGGACTGCAACGAGACAAACCAGTCAATCCTGGAGGAAATCAGTCCTGAATGTTCATTTGAAGGACAGATGCTGAAGCTGAAGCTCCAATACTTTGGCCACCTGATGAGAAGAGCTGACTCATTGAAAAAGACCCTGATGCTGGGAAAGATTGAAGGCAGGAGGAGAAGGAGACGACAGAGGATGAGATGGTTGGATGGCATCACCAACTCAATGGACATGAGTTTGAGCAAGCTCTGGGAGTTGGTGATGGACAGGGAAGCCTGGTGTGCTGCAGTCCATGGGGTCGCAAAGAGTTAGACATGAATGGGGGACTGAACTGACTGACGTCTTAAGCAGCAATGGGCCTCCACATCTGAAAATGGAAAGAGGTATCAAAAGAAAGAACTGGGAACAGGCCTATGCTTCCATACCCTCCTCACCAGCACCACCTTACATTCCCTGAGGCCAGCTGCCATGTTTTTTGAACCTTGAAAACAGGTTACCCTTTCATCAGCTCCATGGGTTCCTGTTCCATGATGAGTTCTAGACCCCATCGGTCCCACGGAGCTGCTCAGGGGCTGAGAGATTATCTCACAGTACAACCATAGCCTATTGTCTGGGGAGCTCTGATTTGTAAGGTATATAGCACCACAGCAAAGGAAACAGCTTAATAGTGGGTTTTAGATATCACTTTCTTAAACTCCATCAGTTGTAGCTGCTCACAGAATTTATCATTGGCCTTTTTACACATCTGACTCAAGATTGTATGCCATTCCTTAGAGGCCAGATCCCGTCTTCTTTCTCTCTGGGTAGAGTTATTGCTTATCCTCTTATCTTTCCAAAGCCCTCACACTCCTACCTGGTCTGGCCAGTGGGGGAAATACATCATATTTAGAGAAATGTACATGTACTTCTTTATCTCAATTACATCTAAATTCAGAATAAAGCTCTGGAGCCAACTTTTATATAAGTAAGGGACTGAGGAATTGTCTTTCTCCTGCATTGCAGGTGAATTCTTGACCATCGAGCCACCAGGAAAGCCCAAATTATCTTTCTTAAAGTAAAAGACCATCAATCCATGTGAGGAATTCTGCTACCATCCTATCAGGCACTTATCACATTACAAACAGGTTTCAGAAGGAGTTAATGGACATATCTAGAAGTCTGAGACCAGCTTGAATCGCTGCCATTATGGAGATTCCCTTGTTGATATTCTGTGTGATCATTGCATTTCAGGGGTTTTTATAAGATGAAAAGCCAATGTTCTCATGTGGAACAAAGTGATTCAGCTGATGAAAAGGGACAGTGAGAGTCACTCAGTGGAGTCCAACTCTTTGCGATCCCATGGACTGTAACCTGCCAGGCTCCTCTGTCCATGCGATTCTCCAGGCAAGAATACTGGAGTGAGTTGCCATTCCCTTCTCCAGGGACCTTCCCCACCCAGGTCTCCTGCATTGCAGGAGGATTCTTTACTGTCTGAGCCACCAGGAAAGCCCAGGTAAAGGGAAGGAAATTTAATTCCTCTTTTTAATAAATGCACAAATATAAAATTAAGGCATAAGTTTACAATCAGTAATAATGATGTATATATTATTGTTGTTTCTTAAAAATATAAATTTCTACTCTCATCAAGGCGGTTATAGTCATAGCATGGTTTTTACCTCTCCCTGTCCCCCAAAATCAATTAATATGCACCTTCCTAATTCACCGAATGCTATGCTGAATAGTCCACAATAGAATATGGGTTCTCCAGCCTTTCACTTACTAGCTTTTCTGTCTTGGGGAAGTCAGTTTATCTCTCTGTACCTCAGATTCTTATCTCTAAATAAACACTGAACTCATAGGGATAATATGAGGATCAAATGAGGTAGTAGATGTAAACTCTTGAGAACTGTGCCTAAAAGAATTCTTTTTACTAGTGCTCAGCAAATATTAAGGAAAGGAAAAAAGAGAGAAAAGAAATCTGGTGATGATGTTACCAAAATCAGGGCTCATCTATGAGGCATAAGCCCTTATTGCTTGAGGCATTGAACTCTTTTTTTTTTTTGGCCAAAAGTTGGAAAGCCAATCCTGGGAAATACTCCTCTGTCCTTGAGTCATACTTTGTTAATAAGATAAGTAATACAGAGAAGAAGTGGTTGATGAATCCTGAAAAATCAGCTGTGTCACTTTAGGGACCACTGTTACATGTGAAATATTTGAAAGCAAACAAAAAAGAACACACAGTTTCATGTGTTACATGTTACAGTGGTGGTCTGAAAGGATGAATGTTTCTCTTTCACATCTATCTGGATAAGAGGCGTCATCAGTCATAGAAAGAATCATGATTACTGTTTTGTTTAAAAAACAAAGTGTTTTCTGATAAAGTCTAAGCCAGTTCACTGCTGCCATGGTAATCTTTGAGTATGTTTAAGAGGGGAAAGTAGAAGTTAGAGAATTGATAACTATCATATATTACGTTCCTACTTTTTGCTTTACACAGTGATAAGCACTGCAGCTATATGACTTGATGTAATCTTATACTGAGGTAGGTATTATTGGAATCATTTCACCTGCGGAGCTTAGCGATGATACCCAAGAATATCCATCTAAAATTAACAGAGCTAAGATTTAAAGCCAGGTAGGACCTAGGCACTTGACTACTATGCCATGTTTCCTACTGGCAGTTGGTTACAAAGTTGTTGACACTGACGTACTGCTAATTACAAATAATTTTCCAGTTGGAAAAGATGAAATTTCCTTCAGTTCAGTTCAGTCGCTCAGTCGTATCCGACTCTTTGTGACTCCATGAATCGCAGCACTCCAGGCCTCCCTGTCCATCACCAACTCCCAGAGTTCACTGAGACTCACGTCCATAGAGTCAGTGATGTCATCCAGCCATCTCATCCTCTGTCGTCCCCTTCTCCTCTTGCCCCCAGTCCGTCCCAGCATCAGAGTCTTTTCCAATGAGTCAACTCTTCACATGAGGTGGCCAAAGTACTGGAGTTTCAGCTTTAGCATCATTCCTTCCAAAGAAATCCCAGGGCTGATCTCCTTCAGAATGGACTGGTTGGATCTCCTTGCAGTCCAAGGGACTCTCAAGAGTCTTCTCCAACACCACAGTTCAAAAGCATCAATTCTTCGGCGCTCAGCCTTCTTCACAGTCCAACTCTCACATCCATACATGACCACAGGAAAAACCATAGCCTTGACTAGACGAATCTTTGTTGGCAAAGTAATGTCTCTGCTTTTGATATGCTATCTAGGTTGGTCATAACTTACATCCATACTATATATTTTGAATATTTCTCCTAAAACTTCATGAGGAAATGGGCACATAAAATTTGAAAATATTTCTGAAATTAAAAGAAAACATTTAAGTTTAGCAATGGTGTATGGATTAATACTTACATTTCGGTAGCCAATGGATTTAATCAAAGATTTTATGGAATTTTTTAACAAAATGGAAGCAACTCTATGAGAAATGTTAGATACTAGAGGAACATTTGGAAAAAAAACTGAAACTCACATTAACAGTGATTATTTGCAAATATATTTGTAAGTATTGATTTCTTCTTCCAATTTTACTGAGACTCAATTGACATACAGCATTGTATAAGTTTATGGAGAAGGAAATGGCAACCCACTCCAGCATTCTTGCCTGAGAAATCCCACGGACAGAGGAGCCTGGTGGGCTACAGTCCATGGGGTCTCAGAAGAGTCGGGCACAGACATAGGGACTAAACAACAACTGCAACAACTGTATAAATTTAAGGTGTGCAGCATAATGATTTGACTTACACACACCATGAAATGATTACTGCAATAAGTTTAGTGACCATCCATCATCTCATATAGGTAGAAAAATAAAAGAAAAAATACTTTTTTCTTCTGATGAGAACTCGTAGGATTAGCTTTTAACAACTTTCATATATATAATATGCAGCCATGCAGCCATGTTACATGTATTAATCATGTTGTTCATTACATCCCTAGGATTTAGTCATCTTATAATTGAAGGCGGTACCTTTTGACCTCCTTAATCACCATACAAAGATATTACATTATTACTGACTATATTCCCCGTACTGTGCATTTCATCCCTGTGATTCATTCCATAACTAGAAGTTTGTACCTCTTAAATTCCCTCAACCATTTCACTAAAGTATTAATTTTTAAAACTTAATTAAGTACATTTAAATCAAATGGGACACATGCTCCTTGCATTCAGTCAAATGTCACAGAAACAAAAGAAAAGCTGGTAATGTCTCCTCTTCTACTTCCCCTCATTCTTCATCCTTTTCCTCTGAGTAAACAATTTTGTGTGTCTTAACATCATATTTTATGTTTATATTAAGTTCCATTTATTTATAATTTATATTTAATATACATTTTATAAATATATATGAACAAATTGTATTACAGAGTGTTTTACATTATCCTGCTACTGCATTTTTTAACTTAAATATAATGTAGATTTTCATCTAAGACAATTTAAATCTAAGCCAGTGATTCTCAACCTTTGCTGCAGATGAGAATCACATGGAGAGCTTTAAACAAATAAAAGAGATTGCTTGAAATCCATCCCCAGAGATTCAGATTTAATTGGCTTGGGTGGGGCCTTGGCATCAAGCTCCTCAGTTGACTCTGATGTGTAACTTGTTAGGACCCGATTTAAGCAATCCAAACTGGCTGCAAATACCAGCTGCCTGCCTGAACTGTCCTGGTATGCATCCTCTCAAGAAAGCCCTCCACTGAGATTATTTCAGCATCAGTGCTGAGGGGAAATTACGGAAAGCCCATAAACTTTGTCTCCCCAGGAAGTCTGGCTATCAGATGGGAAAATTGCTTCATCTTTTATATCACTTAGAGAGAGTCTAATGACTGCAAAAAGGGTTACCAGGGCCAGGAATTCCAGAGACCACGAGACTGACACTCTGCTCTACTAGGCTAGGCTTATCCCAGAACTGACAAAACTTGCCTGCAAGAAAGAGTTTCCTGAATTGGCCATCGCAGGAAGCCACACCCAGAACTTGTTTCTCCTTGTCTGGGAGAGGCACCTACTCTGTAGGTGCAGGAACTTGTTTGGCCTCTCCAGCTTGACCTTCCTACTCTTCTAGCACCATGGTTCTGTCCTGATGGGCTCTTCACTATTAGCGAAACGTTCGTACTATCATTTAGTTTTCTTCACTCTTGCCACATATTTAAACATTTGAGAAAATGTAAGATAAATATACAAAAAAAGAGTTGTGGAGAGATTTGCCCTTCTTTATCTTTGTGGGATAAAACAATTGGCAGCCAGTGATTCAGACCAAATAGGTCTGAATTATTAATAGTCACCGCTGGTTCTGCCTTCTTTGCATGCCCTTTCCCTTCCTCTCAAGGCACTTCGCGGGTAAGAAGTGTTGAGAGAGTAGATGGGTTGTTGGAATTTACTTGGAAGTAAAATATTTTTTTAAAGCTGTGAGTTTTAAGCTAGCAGACCATGGCAGCACAGAGCCACATCATTCTGGGTGAAGAACGGGATAAAAGGTCAAGGAGTGAGAAAAAAGACCAAATAATTTTTCTTTTTTTTTCTCAATCTCTTTTCTAGTTAACATCAATATTAGGTATTTAGATTTGATCCTTTTACCCTCCAAAAATAATTCCCAAGAGTTTCAAGTTTAGGTAAATGAATGAACTGTTAAAACAGTTTCAGCGATACAAGAATGAACCGAACACCCAAGCAGGCAGATTCTGGGTTATTGGGAGACAGCTGCATCAAGCAGACAGGAAGCTCGCGCCAACAGCTGGAGCTGGGAAACCCCTCGGCGGCCAGGCCCCTCCCCTTTCACCTGACGTCATGAGAGGTGGGCCGGCGAGCGATTGGCCTTCCGCGGAAGCTCGGGCCACTCTGCATCCCCGCGGAAAGGGGAGGCGGAGCAGCGGGGGCGGGCCGCCGGGAGCAGAAGGTTGCTGCCAGCTCGGCTCGGGCTGGGCTCGGGTTTTGGCAGCTGACTTTGAGAGCCGTCTGAGAAGTGTTTTGTTGGTTTTTTTTCTTCAAAGTCAAATGGCTGGCGTAGAGGCATAACCCGCCTCCTGTCTTCGGATCTGTGCTTGGTTCTTCTCTTGCATCTTGGGACTTGTGACCATCATGCTGTGATGTGTGCCCAGAGAGAAACTGGTAAGGGTGAACCAGCGAGCCTCTTTGATGGTTTTCCTGCCTTCCTTTTCACTACTCTTTCCCTCTGTTTCTTTACTCTCTCTGTCCTCTGCCTCCCACAGTAGTGGTGTTCAAATTGGATGAAGTACCTCAAAACTGGACTTTGTAGCTTTGTTAAACTTTAAAAAGAAGAATCTTACACCATTTTCAGTCACTTGATTACAGGAGAGGGATGACTATCTTCTGAATGCTGGGTTTTATGAAAAGATAAGTTATGCATACACACCCTTTGTCATCTCATTGTGAAATCGAACAGTTTAAAGCAATTTTGGCTCTGTTTCAAACATAATAAATAGAATAGGGATTGAAATTTTTACCCAGTAGATAAACCACGGATTGATTCCTTAGGAAGAAAAAGGTGTTTGTGTTGGAGCTTGCTCAGAAATAGTTTTTACAGGAGCCCTACCAAAAAGCCCTCAATTTTCCATGCAAACACTAATTTTACAGAGCTTCATTGTTGTTTGGGGCACCCTTTACATTGTAAAACCTGTGATTATACTTCATACAGCAGAGAGACATCTAGTTGGTTAATGAAACCCTCCATTCTGGAAGGTCAGGCTCCCTGTGCCTTCAGAAATGATGTATTTAAACTACTCATAATCATAAGGGCACGTCTACTCGGGTATTTAGAGTGTTATCTAAATAAAACCAAAGATTTTTCTTGCTTCTTTTCACAGAAGTTCTTTTCAAGGAGAAAAACAATTCTGTAGTCTGAGGGCAAGTCTCGGACTCTAATCAACCTTGAAAGATGACCCACAAGGATAGGGCACTCCTTATCCACCAATGTTACTGTATCCGAAAAGTAACTCCAGAGTAGATAAATATTTTGAAAATCGGCTAGGTCACCGTTGCTGGGAAGAGTACCATCAGAAAGATATATTTGGTGGCTTGTTTAGAGCCAGTGTGTAGCACATGATCATTATAACGGTAAATTCATTCAGTGCCCAGGTGTAAGCACTCACTCCAGTTAACCCCACAAGGTAATCTCTCTCCTTCTGAACTCTTCTGTCCATGATTCAGATACATATTACCTACATTGTGATAGTTTATCACAAGGAGATCATGCTATATAATTTGAAAAACAACTCTCCAACATTCAAAAACTTTTAGACAGTTTTAAAAAGTAACACTGTAACTGCTAAACATTTGTTAAGTTGTATGAAAAAGATGGAGAATCTGAGCAGTCTAAAATAGGATGTCAATACTGTTTGACCTTTGCCTAATAACTGAATATTTGTTCAATACAATTGCTTAGTGACTAAATAGAATTTGAATGGGATATCTTTTATTTTGATGTCAGTAAATGGAGGAAACGTTTAGAATTTGATTATAATTTGTAATAGAACAGAGATGATACATCTATTAGACAAATGGACTTAGAATTAACTTGAAAAATTAAGAGGTAAAAAATGTCCACATATTCAAGCCCTCTCTACAGACCTTATTGTCTGATCTAGTTGAAAGTAGTCTTTTTAATGAGGCAAAACCAAAGAAAATGCTACAAACAAGATCACTTGGGGATCCTCAAAACCCAAAGCATTAGCAGCTGTGCAGGTTTCATTTTCAGCTGAAAGAGGTTTGTTGTGAGTATATCTCCTAAAACATCATTCCCTTCCTCCCTACTGGGAAAGAATTTCAAGCTGAAATTGCTAGAATGAATGATCTCCCTCATGTGCCTTTAGGAAAGCGAAGCTTAAAGACTGGGAGACCAATTTCCCATAAATGCCTGATTTACAGAGGGCTTCCCTGGTGGCTCAGACCGTAAAGAATCTGCCTGCAATGCGGGAGACCTTGGTTTGATCCCTGGGTTGGGAAGATCCTGTGGAGGAGGACATGGCAGTCCACTCCAGTATTCTTGCCTGGAGAATCCCCATGGACAGAGGAGCCTGGCGGGGTACAGTCCATGTGGTCACAGACACCATGGAGCGACTAAGCACACACACACACACACAAGTCGATAAATTGGAATTTTCTTAAATGTCAAGGAGTTAATCAGAAGTTTTGCCTTTTATCAGCATTGGAAAGATTTGCTTATGATTTCCAGAGTAAAAAATAAATGACCCAGGTCGGGTTGGTGTCCAAAAAATGAGTTACATTGAATTTCTCTTGTATGATTAGACTAGTCGTATCTGCTCAGGGAATTTTCAAAGCAGGTCTCCATTTATTTTGACTTTTTAGCAGATACTCACTGAACTCTCTCCTTGTTACATGCCCTGCCCATAAACACAGCCTATTCCAAACCCTGCCGGCTTCCCCAGTGGCTCAGTGGTAAAGCCTGCGATGCAGGAGATGTGGGTTCAATCCCTAGGTGGGGTAAATCCCCTGGAGAAGGAAATGGCAACTGACTCCAGTATTCTTGCCTGGGAAATCCCATGGACAGAGGAGCCTGGTGGGCTACATTCCATGGGGTTCTAAAGAGTCACACACGACTAAGCTACTAAACAACGTTCCAAATCCTCAATGAACTCACTTCTGGCTTGCTATAGTTCAGGTGTCCCAAATTGTAATTCCTCTGTTATTCCCGAATAAACTCGTTTCTTTGAGCATGCCTCTCAATTTACCTCTTTACTAAGATGGACATTTCTACTGTAGATGGATTTATTTCATTTTAGAAACCATCTTAGTCATAGAAACCGTACTTTTCACAAAGCTAATATCACAGTTAGAGTAAAAATAATGGTGGTACTAGTTTTATAAAAGAGTGTGTCCCTGTGGACTGCAGCCCATCAGGTTCCTCTGTCCATGGAATGTCCCCCCTTAATTTATTTCGCTGCTGCTGCTGCTACTGCTAAGTCACGTCAGTCGTGTCCGACTCTCTGCGACCCCATAGACGGCAGCCCCCCAGACTCCTGTCCCTGGGATTCTCCAGGCAAGAACACTGGAGTGGGTTGCCATTTCCTCCTCCAGTGCATGAAAGTGAAAAGTGAAAGTGAAGTCGCTCAGTCGAGTCTGACTCTTCACGACCCCATAGACTGTAGCCTACCAGGCTCCTCCGTCCATGGGATTTCCCAGGCAAGAGTACTGGAGTGGGTTGCCATTGCCTTCTCTGAATTTATTTCGCTAAAATCTTCTTACTCCATTTAAGGCCATTCTGAAAGAGGAAGATGAGTGCAACTACAGTTCTGTTAAAAAACAAACTTACAAAATTTCAACTCTTTATGTAGGATAAATAATTTTAAAAATCTTGGGGAGGGAGGAGGGTTCAGGATGGGGAACACATGTATACCTGTGGTGGATTCATTTTGATATTTGGCAAAACTAATACAATTTTGTAAAGTTTAAAAATAAAATAAAATTTAAAAAAAATTAAAAAAAATAAAAATCTTATTATCTTGGTTATAAGGAAGGTGAAAATTAGCTTTAAATTATCCAAAAATGTGAAATCTTTCTTCAGTTTAGTGAGTGAAGTCGCTCAGTAGTGTCCGACTCTTTGCAATCCTATGACCATAGCCTGCTGCGTTCCTCTGTCCATGGAATTTTCCAGGCAAGAATACTGGAGTAGGTTGCCATTTCCTTCTCCAGGGGATCTTCCAGACCCAGGGATCGAACCCAGGTCTCCCGTATTGAGGACAGATACTTTACTGTCTGAACCACCAGGGAAGCATTCTTCAGTTTATAGTACTCGTAATTTCTTAGCACTGTGTTTAAAAATACTCATTCCTCTTACAGACTATAATAATATATAGAAAGTTCTACTAAAAATCTTAACTGTCCCTTCTTCTTTGCTAAAGTCTTCCATAGAGAGGTAATCTCAGATAGTTTAATGACACATTCTAGTAATCTGTGATGTCCTTCAGCCAACAAATTAACCTTGCCATGTTAGAAAAATGCCTGTCTTTTAAAAAATTTTTATTGAAGACTAGTTGACTTACAATATCGTTAGTTTCAAGTGTGCAATATAATGATTCAATATTTTATACATTATGCATAAAGTTATTACAATATTATTGTTTTCTCTGTGCTATGCACTATATCCCTGTGACTTATTTATTTTATAAGGTAGTTTGCACCTCTTAATCCTCTTCACCTGTTTCATCCATTTCCCCTTCCCTTCCTGCAACCACTAATTTGTTCTCTATATTTGAGTCTGTCTCTGCTTTGTTATATTTGTTTGTTGCTTATTAAATTTCATATGTAACAAAAAACATACAGTATTCCATCTTTTTTCTGACTTATTTTACTAAGAAAAATAACCCTTAGGTCCATCCTTCTCACAAATGGCAAGATTTCATTTTTTTTATGGCTGAGTAATCTTCCGTTGTGCATATACCACATCTTTTGTATTCATTCGTTTATTGAGGAACACTTAGGTTACTTACATATCTTGGCTATTGTAAATAATACTTCAGTGAACATTGGGGTGCATGTATCTTTAGTGTTTCAATTTGGGGGGATAAATACCTAGAAGTGGAATTGCTAAGCATGTGGTACTGGTTGTCGTTCAGTAATGTCTGACTCTCTGTGACCCCATGGACTGTAGCATGCCAACCTTCCCTGTCCTTCACTATCTCCCGGAGTTTGCTCAAACTCATGTCGATTGAGTCGGTGATGTCATCCAACCCATCTCATCCTCTGTCACCTCCTTCTCCTCCTGCCCTCAATCTTTCCCAGCATCAGAGTCTTTTCCAATAGAGTCAGCTCTTCGCATCACCAGAGTGTTGGAACTTCATCATCAGTCCTTTGAATAAATATTCAGGACCGATTTCCTTTGACTGGTTTGATCTCCTTGCAGTCTAAGGGACTCTCAAGAGTCTTCTCCAACACTACAATTCAAAAGCATGAATTCTTTTGTGCTCAGGCTTCTTTATGGTCCAAGTCTCTCATCCATACATGACTACTGGAAAAATCAGAGCTTTGACTAGATGGACCTCTGTTGGCAAAGTTATGTCTCTGCTTTTTAGTTCTGTTTTTGAGAGGACTCTATTGTTTTCCAGAGTGGCAGTGCCAATTTACATTTCAATTAACAGTGCACAAGCATTCTCTTTTCTATACATTCTCACCAATACTTGATGTTTCTTTTTGATGATAGCCATTTTGACAGATGTGAGGTAATAGCTCATTGTGGTTTTGATTTGCATTTCTCTTCTGAATAGTGATGCTGAGCATCTTTTCAAATGCTTAGTCATCTGTATGTCTTCTTTGAAAAATACCTATTTAGATTCTGTGCATTTTTTAGTCAGACTGGCTTTACTTTTTGATACTGAGTTGTATGAGTTTTTTTTTAAATATATTTTGGATATTAACCCCTTACAGACGTATCCTTTACAAATACCTTCTCCCATTCAGTAAGTTGTATTTTCATTTTGTTGATGGTTTCCTTTTTTGTGAAATAGCTTTTTCATTTGATGTGGTCCCACTTATTTTTGCTTTTTGTTGCTCTTTCCTAAGGAGACATATCCATACAAAATGTTTCTAGGACTGATATAAAAGTATACTGCCTATGTTTTTTTCTAGGAGTTTTTGGTATCAGGTCTTAGTTGAAGCCTTTCACTTTTCAAGTTTATTTTTGGTTTATTTTTCATCTTTTTACATGTGATTGTCCAGTTTTCCTAACACAACTTACTGAAGAGGCTGTCTTTTCCTAATTGTATATTTATGCCTCCTGTGTCATATATGTTAAGTCGCTTTAGTTGTGTCCGACTCTTTGGAACCATTGTAGCCCACTAGTTTCCTCTATTCATGGGATTCTCCAGGTGAGAATACTGGAGTGGTTTGCCATTTCCTCATCTAGGGGATCTTCCTGACCCAGGGATCAGACCCCTGTCTCTTACATCTCCTGCATCGCCCAGCAGGTTCTTTACCACTAATGCCGCCTGGGAAGCCCCCTTTGTCATGGAGTAATCAGTTGACCAGATGTGAGTGGGCTTCTTTCTGGGTTCTCTATTCTGTTCCATTAATCCATGTGTCTGTTTTTGTGTGAGTACCATACTGTTTTTATTACTGTAGCTTTGTAGTATAGTCTGAAGTCGAGGAGCATGATGCCTCCAGTTTTGTTCTTTTTCTCAAGATTGCTTTGGCTAGTCAGGATTTTTTGTAGTTCATACATATTTTGGGATTACTTATTCTAGTTCTGTGAAAAAATGCTGTGGATGAATTGATAGAAATTGCATTAAATATGTAGATTGTTTTGGATAGTATGGTCATTTTAACAATATTCTTGTGATCCATGAGCACAATATATCATTCCATTTATTGGGGTCAACTTCAGTTTCTTTTATAAAGGTCTTATATTTTTCAGAGTACAGGTCTTTCATTTTCTTTGGATTTATTCCTAGCTATTTTATTCTTTTTGATGCAATTGTAAATGAGAGTGATAGCTCATTTTTAGTGTATAAAAATGCAACAGATTTCTGTATATTAATTTTGAATCCTAAAATTTTACTAAATTTATTTATTCTAGGCTTGTTTTTTTTTGGTGGCGTTATTAGAATTTTCTGTATCTAATATCATGTCATCTTCTACTAGTGACAGTTTTACTACTTCTCTCCCAGTTGTATATCTTTTATTTTTCTTTTCTGATTGTAGAATCTAGGACTTCCAGTACTATGTTGAATAAAAATGGGAGTGTGGTCATACTTGTCTTATTCCTGATTCTAGAGGGAAAACTCATAGCTTTTCACTATTGAATAGGATTAGCTGTTGGTTTGTCATAAATGGACTTTACTATGTTGAGGTATGTTCCCCCTATACTCACTTTGTTGAGAATTTTTATCATAAATATATATTTTTAATAATATCCTATTCCTTTGAATATATTTTTTTATCTTAGTAGGTAAAGGCTTATTACTAGATATCCATCTTAATTTCCCATCATTCTTTAATTTGTACTTGAAACGCAAACCATATTGAACTACACAGTGTTATGTAACATGGGGTTACAGGGTTTTCCAGCTGCCTTACCTTTATTCATATTTTCTTTCCTAAAATTTACAAATCTCATATCTGATTCTAGACATTTCCCAAGACTCAGTTAAAGTTCTGTCTCTTGGGCAGCGTACCCTACTTTTGTCTTCCCGTCTCATGTCATGTATCCTCATAAGATGTTCTAGTTCCATAAAGGTATGTACTGCATGATTAGTGTTATTTATTTATTTATTTTATTCTTGAATTGAGTATTTTGACTGGTTCTTGGCATGTTTATTCATGCCCAGCCCCAAAGGACCAGCACTGTGCCTATAAGACAAGGTAAAGGGAATGAACACTCAAAGGTAAGCTCCTAGAAGACAGATATTTTTGTCTGTTTTGTTCTCTGATGAATCTCTGTCACCTGTTATAATGCCAGCATTATAGTAGAAGCTCAGCAAAACATTAGTTGGAAGAATGAAGTTGAGCACTTTCAGTGTGCTGGACAAGTGCTGGTACATTGATTTCATAAACCTCCTTTTAAAACAGTGTGAGGCTGAGTAGTATTCCATGGTGTATAGTACACATAAAAAGGAACAGTGTGAGTCAGTTCTAATGAGGTAGATGGATCTAGAGCCTATTATGCAGAGTGAAGTAAGTCAGAAAGAGACAAGCAAATGTATATTAACACCTATCAGTGGAATCTAGAAAAATGGTACTGATGAACCTGTTTGCAGGGCAGCAATGGAGACGTAACCATGAAAAACAGACTTGTGGACACAATAGGGGAAGAGGAGAGAGGGTCGAATTGAAGGAGTAACACTGAAACATGTACTTTACCATATGTAAAATAGACAGCCAGTGGGAATTTGCTGTATGATGTAGGGAGCTCAAACCTGGTGCTCTGTGATAACCTAGAGGGGTGGTTTGGGGTGGGAGGAGGGAGGGAGGCTCAAGAGAGTGGGGACATATGTATACCTATGGCTGATTCATGTTGATATTTAGCAGAAACTAAGACGATAGTGTAAACCAATTGTCCTCCAGTTAAAAAGCAAAAAATTGTCATTTAAATGAAAAAAAAAGTATGAGGTCTATGATTTTATTTCCATTTTACAGATGAGGGAACTGAGGCTCAGGCTAAGAGCTTGTGATACTGACTGAGAATCTGAGCATCAGTACCACTGGAACTTTTTAGAGCCTGTGTTCTTTCTACTAACTGCAGGTGCATCTGCTGGTTTGAATACAGCTGATTATAATATCACTTTTAATTCAAATGGATGTGTTTTGGAGGGTGAAGAGCATCTAGTAATTATTGGAATTGACCACTTATCATGCATCCAATTTATAATTCCAGTGAACACCGTCCGTTTCTTTTTAATACCATTTGTAGTTTTCATCTATTTCTTATTGCTGTGTATATACTGTACTTAATAACACTTAACTTGCAAACTTTGGGGACAATTTAAATACAGTCATCCCTCCCTGCCCCTAGTGGCTCAGACTGTAAAGAATCTGCCTGCAATCCAGGAGACCAAGGTTTGATCTCTGAGTCAGGAAGATCCTCTGGAGAATGGAATGGCAACCCAATTCTTACCTGGAGAATTCCATGGACGGAGGAGCCTGATGGGCTACAGTCCCTGGGATTGCAGCTGCTGCTGCTAAGTTGCTTCAGTTGTGTCCGACTCTGTGCAACCCCATAGACGGCAGCTCATCAGGCCCTGCCGTCCCTGGGATTCTCCAGGCAAGAACACTGCAGTGGGTTGCCATTTCCTTCTCCAATGCATGAAAATGGAAAGTGAAAGTGAAGTCGCTCAGTCATGTCCGAGCCTCAGCGACCCCATGGACTGCAGCCCACCAGGCTCCTCCATCCATGGGATTTTCCAGGCAAGAGTACTGGAGTGGGATGCCATTGCCTTCTCTGGGGATTGCAGAGTCAGACACAATTGAACGACTAACACTTACCTATCCCTGCCTATCTGTGCGGGGTTGGTTCCAGAACCCACTGTGGATATCAAAATCCACAGATGTTCAGAACGCAGAGTTGACCCTTCATATCATCAGTTCCATAATTCAGCGAGCCATGGTTGGTGTAGCACTGTATTTATTGAAAGCAATCAGCGTATAAGTGGACATATGCAGTTCAAACTCACGTTGTTCAAGGGTCAAGTGTATGTATGTTGAGACAGTTTAAGTAATTGACATATGTAATCTGTGTTTGCATTACTTTGTCATGCGCTGAAGTTATTTTTATCCATTGTGAAATTATCTATGAAATATTTAACATATTTTAAGTGACCAAAATACTTCCAGAATTGAATCTTAAAAAAAGGTTTTAGAAATGAATTAAATCTCTTGTTCATTATACTGGAATATTCTTTTAAGAATTCAACTAAAATAATACCTGTCTTCATCATTTATCCAATAATGCCACAAACTTAAAAATTATACTCTTTGATGTGTTTATTTGGTTTATAATTTAATAGCTCAGGTTAATGATCTGCAAGAGGCCTTTGGAAAACATTTGTGGTCTGTTTAGTTTTATGAGTATATACATTCTTTCAGTGCCTAAATTCTTCCCATTTTAGCTGCAAATAACTCCATTTCCCAATTTATGCTTTTTTCCTCTTATTCCGTATTCTTTTAAGCGTTTTATTTTCTTTTGCTTTTTACAAATTTCCATGATGACTAATCCAGAAAATAATTGCCCTACTTTTTGTGTATAAAAAAGTAGTTTCACTAATTATTTAAATAATATATGCATCATTGGGGAGTAAATGAATAGTTGCATAAAATGATACTTAATAGTAATGAATCCATGGAGAATATATACTTTAAATGAAAAATAAGTCTCTCTAAAACAGTCACAGATATAGAAAACAAACAAACTTATGGTTACCAAAGGGAAGGAGTGGGGGGAGGGATAAATTCTATAAATTATGGAATTAGCAGATACACACCACTCCATAAAATAGATACGGATTCACTGTATAGGACAGGGAATGGTGTTCAGTATCTTGTAATAACCTATAATAGAAAAGGATTTTTTAAAAGGAGCTATATATATGACTGAGTCACTTTGCTATACATCTGAAACTAACACAGTGTTGTAAATCAACTATATTCAATAAAAAATAAATTTTTTAAAAGGTACAAAAAATAAATCTCTTCAGAGCAAATTTGGGTTGCCTGGGCTCATGGTTTTAAGTCTGGTCCCCAGAGTGAGAGCGTCAGCATCACTCGAATTTATTAGAACTGCCAGTTCATAGGCCCCACTGCAGATGAACTGAATCAAATTGGGGCGACAGTGTGTGTGTACCAGGTGGAATCTGTGCTTTCACAAGCTTTCCAGTGATTCAGATCTCTGGCAGTTTGAGGACACAGGCTTAGGCTGAAGAACCTTAAGATTTCTTTATTTTGTTATTTTACTTAATTTTAAAACTGTTATTTGATATACAGTTGATTTACAATATTCATTTCATGTATGCAACATAGTGATCCAATATTTTTATCGAGTACACTCTATTTAAAGTTGTTATAAAATGTTGGCTCTATTCCCTGTGCTGTACAGTCTGCCCTTGTAGCTTTTTTATACATAGTAGTTTCTGCCTCTTAATCTCCTACCCCTGTCTTGCCATTTTTCCTTCCTTCTCCCTATTGGTAACAACTAATTTGTTCTCTATATCTGTGAGTCTTCTTCTGTTTTGTTATATTTATTCTTTTTCATTTTTTGGATTCCATGTATCAGTGATAACACACAGGATTTTCTCTGCCTGACCTAATAGCATAATAACCTGTAGGTCCACTCATGTTGTGGCAAATGACAGAATTTCACTATTTTTTATGGCTAAGTAATATTCCATTGTGAGTGTATGTATGTGTGTGTGTACCACATCTTTATCAGTTTATCTGTTGATGTACACTTAAGTTGGTTGTATATTTTAGCTATTGTAAAAATGAACATAGATCTTTTTGAATTAGGATTTTCATTTTCTTCAAATATATAGTTAGGAGTGGAATGGGTGGATCATATGCTAGTTTTTTGAGGAACCTCTATACTGTTTTCCACTGGGCTGCTGCACAAATTTATATTCCCACCGAGAGTATACCAGGATTCCCTTTTCTCCACATCCTCATCAACATTTGTTATTTGTAAACTTTGGCAATAGCCATTCTGACAAGTATAAAGTGACACCTCATTTTAATTTATATTTCTCTGATTAGTGGTGATGAGTGTGTTTTCATGTGCCTGTTGACCATCTTTGTCTTCCTTGGATTTCAAAAATCAGGTGGAATTGACCAAGTAGAATCACACCAAAGCACGCTACTCAATCATTCATCAATGATTTTTCCACACTTTTTTGATTGCTTGACTCTTATCCTCTTAAAAATCAAATACTCATTCCCTGGATTCATAGTGTACCACAGTGAACCTGACTGGACATTAATTTATTTTAAAAAATACTCATTGAGTACTTGCTATGTGCTGGGCATTGTCCAGTTACCGGTTAAAGCAGTGTACCAGATGATCTCATAGAGGAAACAGACATGAAAATAATAATTATAGCTCATTCCTCTATCTTTTGGATAATCTATTAAAGCTTATCTTTAGGATCACAATACAGTGTGTTTATTATGTTTTACATACACAAAAATACACACTTCATCACATAGAGCTGAAGGTTGCAGTCTTTGTATGAATGAATAAAGATAACACAGTAGGAAATTTGTATTCTTCTGCCAGTTTAAAAAGATACTTTGTAGTTTTCAAAATGAGCACTTATCTGGGGTTTAGCTCCACTTCCTTATCTATTGGTTAGTGTTTTATTTATTTTTATTTTTATTTTTTATTTTATTTTATTTTTAAACTTTACATAACTGTATTAGTTTAGTTGGTTAGTGTTTTAATGCTCTCAGTATTTGCTGTTCTGAAGCCTGGCCATAAACATGTCTAAGTTTGTCCCAAGGGAATTGATCTCTGAAGTATTTCAGGCAATGAGGTGAATCTCATGAACTTCTTGCAGGATCCCTCTCCTGGACTGTGTGGTCTTTGAAGACAAGAACCACAGAGTTTACGCATAACTTTTCATCACTTTGCTTGTAATGCCTGGACAGTACTTTGCTGACATAGCGTAGCCTTTCGGTAGCTGTTTATTAAACAAATGTAAGGAAAAGCAATCTCTGAACAATGAGAATAGGTTTCACTAAAATAAGTCTTCTGTTTCTATAGTTCTGCTTCCTGAAGACCCCTGAGGTGGTTAATTCAGTTTATTTGTTCTAAAGTAGTTGGAAATATGAGTTCAGATTTCATAAAGATAGATATTTGGTCAGCCAAGGGAGACACAGACCTATGAAAATAGTCATGAACATTCAAAACAAGGTCTTCAACTGCTGGTTGAAAACCTATAGATATGCATCTGAAGACCCTGAAGGCATCACTATATAGAGTACTTTACAATAATTGGTGCTTTGAGCATTTTGGTGATGAATTCTCAGAAAGAAACATTTATTCAAAATGTTGTATAAAATGTAGGAAAATTGAGAACACACAATGATTTCTATCATGAAGAAGTTATTTTGATATTTAAGGGATAAACTTTAAACCTCTTAAAAAAAAATAGGGTACTCAGAAGAACTTCCTTCCTGAGAGTTTTAGAACAATGAAATTCAAATACCTCAGCTATTTTTAAAAATAGATTTTATTTCCCCTTTTATGTCTTTTTTGTTGCAGAGTCTTATTAGCAGCCATTTTAGGGTTACCTGCTAAAGATCTTCATTCAAAGTATAATAATTTTAGCATATATAATAAAAGCTATAATATCATGAGATAACTAAGCTTATATTACTTCTAGAGTTGGTATGTGTAGGATTGTTAGAGGTATTCTGGTTGTTACTGCATATAAGAGAGGTGTTATTTTAGTCATTCATTCCTATGTCTATTCCACAAATATGTGTTGGAAGTCTGCTCTGGGTCTGATACTGTTCTAAGCGTAGGTTACATCAGTGGACAAAGGAGATAGAAATTTCTACTCTGGAAGGGGAGACAAGAACTAAAATACAAAAAAAAATTATAGATTGTTAGAAAATGACTTAAGTTTATGAAAAATAAGAAAGGGAAAAAGAATGAATTGCTGAGACAAGGCTGTGTAAGGAGTGGAATGAAGGAGGGGCAGAGGAATAGATTGGAGAGGACATTGGGAGGTAGGTGTGTGTGGCCTTGGTGGCTTTTATTATAATTAACATGGTAGCCTTTCAGTTCAGTTCAGTCACTCAGTCGTGTCTGACTCTTTGTGACCCCATGAACCACAGCATGCCAGGCTTCCCTGTCCATCACCAACTCCTGGAGTTTACCCAAACTCAGGTCCATTGAGTCGGTGATGCCATCCAGCCATCTCATCCTCTGTCGTCGCCTTCTCCTCCTGTCCTCAGTCTTTCCCAGCAACAGGGTCTTTTCCAGTGAGTCAGCTGTTCACATCAGGTGGCCAAAGGATTGGAGTTTCAGCTTCAACATCAGTCTTTCCAATGAATATTCAAGACTGATTTCCTTCAGGATGGACTGGTTGGATCTCCTTGCAGTCCAAGGGACTCTCAAGAGTCTTCTCCAACACCACAGTTCAAAAGCGTCAGTTCTTCAGCACTCAGCTTTCTTTATAGTCCAACTCTCACATCCATACATGACCACTGGAAAAACCATAGCCTTGACTAGACGGACCTTTGTTGGCAGAGTAATGTCTCTGCTTTTTAATATGCTCTCTAGGTTGGTCATAACTTTCCTTCCAAGGAATAAGAGTCCCCTTTAGAGAATTTTAAATTGCAGAAGAAGTTTTAGGTTCCAAATGAAGTGTTAACAGGGCAAGTTAGAGTGTTGGACTCAGGTGATAGTGCTGGAGTGATGCCAAGTGGTGAGAATCCAGATACACTTGGAAGGTGATGGTGGTGGTGCTCAGTCATGTCCAACTCTTTGCGGCCCCATGGACTATAGCCTGCCAGGTTTCTCTGTCCATGGAATTTCCTAGACAAGAATACTGGAATGGGTTGCCATTTCCTACTCCAGGGGATATTCCCAACCTAGGGATTGAACCCACGTTTCTTGCGTCTCCTGCATTGGCAGACAGATTCTTTACCACTGAGCCATCCAGGAAGCCCCATATTTGGAAGGTAGAGTCAACAAAATCTACTGACTATGTGGGTTGTGAGACACAGGACCCTGGATGATCCAGAGGCCTTTGGGCTCAGGGTCCTAGAAGGATGGAGCTGCATTCAACTAACTGACAAAACTAATCTGTGAAATAAGCAGGTTTTGGTGGGGGTGGTATCAGAAGTTCCATTTTGCACATGTTACCATTTGATGATGAGCCTAAATGGAGATGTGCTGACTAGTTGGCAATCAGAAGTACATATCTGGAAATTAGGAAGAGATCCAGTCTGTGCTGGAGGGTGGTTATGTGGTGGGGAATCTGTAGAAGTTCTCTTCTGAGGGCTTTGACTTTCCCAGTAAAATAGAAATATGGTCTTCAGCAGAGAGGGAGCTGTTGGAAATTAGAGAAGAAAGTCTGAAACAGTTGTCTGAAAAAGTGGGAAAGTGAAGAGACTAGAAATGCTGTATGATTGCAGTTGGCATGTCTGGTCAACTAGTAGTTCATGGTCAAGAATTTAAAGTAACACTAAGCCTGCTTATTTGCCACCATATCTTTGCACAAGTTCTTACTTATTTCTAGTCCCCTGGCATGTTTATGAGAATACTGCTGCTATCACAAAGGCAAAACATAAAAAAATAAAGTGACACTCTTCAGGGACCTTGTGTATTTCTCTTAGCCACTTTCAACTTTTCAGTATTGGAAAAGTATGTAGAGATTCAGATCGAACTGATTTGAGTTGGCCAGGAAGTTCCATTTGGGTTTGCTGTAAGCTGTAACTAGGGTAAGCAGTTGGCCAAGAAAGAAGTGAAAGAGGAGCTAAGAGGCTGAGAGAATATACAAAGAAGTGAGAACAGTGTTGACCACAACATTCAGACTAAGTAGGGAAGTGTGGCCACGCAAGAATGAAAGGCAGTGAGGTGGTGGTGGGTGGCTGGGGGGTGGCGGGGGTGGGGGGGGGCGGGCAGCTGCTTGAAGGTCCCTGTGGGGTCAGAGAATATGGAAGGCAGAATAAAAATGAATCATTTATTTTAAACACATGTTATGTGTATATAGTGAATCGTATTTCAAATATATGGAAAAAACTTTCTATTGAAGGCATCTAATACATTTTTTAAACTTAAATGCAAATATCTGAATCTGTTAACTTCAGTTTTTCAAATGAAGTATGCCTTCAGCATTTTTTCCTTCTAAGTGACTTTTCCTTATCCTAGTCCTGTTCTTCCCACCCTCACATTCTTTGGAGATGCTCTGTGCCTCTGCCCACCTGTTGCTCAAGTGCTTTTGCCCTGTGTCAGAGCCTCCTAATAACCACAGAGGCTTATTTGCATTAGACTTGGGTGAGTTTCTCACTCTGAGCCTCAGTTTCCTCATTTAAGTAGGGATAATAATTTGTACTTGATTGTAAGGACTAATGTTAATGTGTGTTTATCCCTTGCACAGAACTTGGCATGTCTTTAAAAATGGTAGATATTATTATCTTAGGCTTATTGAATGAATCATATGTTATTAGAGCTGAATAACTGAATCTCAAAAACATGCTGTTCTGTCATTTCAATAACATGTTAGTTTAGAAGCATCTAGGATTATCAGTGGCAAAACATTGTATTAATGATAGCTATCATTAACCTTTTAAAATTATTTTTAATTGGAGGATAATTGCTTTACAGTATTGTTGGTTTCTGCCATACAGCAACATGAATTAGCCATAGGTATACATATGTCCCCTCCCTCTTGAACCTCCCTCCTGCCTCCCACCCCAGCGCACCCCTCTAGGTTGTCATACAGCACTGGGTTTGAGCTTCCTGCATCATACAGCAAATTTCCACTGGTTCTCTGTTTTACGTATGATAATATGTATGTTTCAAAGCTACTCTCTCAAATTGTCCCACTCTCTCCTTGCCCCACTGTGTCCACAAGTCTCTTCTCTATCTGTCTCCACTGCTGCCCTGCAAATGGTTCATTTAGTACCATTTTTCTAGATTCCATATATATGTGTGTTAATATATGATATTTGTTTTTCTCTTTCTGATTTGCTTCACTCAGTGTAATAGGCTCTAGATTCATCCACCTCATTTGAACTGACTCAAATATGTTCCTTTTTATGGCGGAGTAATATTCCATTGTATATATGTACCACAGCTTCTTTAGCCGTTCCTGTGTTGTTGGGCATCTAGGTTGCTTCCATGTCTTGGCTATTGTAAATAGGTCTGTGATGAACATTGGGATACATGTGTCTTTTTCAGTTATAATTGCCTCAGGGAATATGCCCAGTGGTGGGATTACTGTGTCGTATGGTAGTTTTATTTCTAGTTTGTTAAGGAATCTCCATGCTGTTTTCCATGGTGGCAGTATCAATTTACCTTCCCAACAACAGCACAAGAGGGTTTCCTTTTCTCCACACTCTCTCCAGCATTTATTGTTTGTAGATTTTTTGATGATGGTCATTCTGACCAGTGTGAGGTGATGCCTCATTGTAGTTTTGATTTGCATTTCTCTAATAATGAGCAATGTTGAGCATCTTTTCATGTGTTTATTAGCATCTTTATGTCTTCTTGGCTTCCCTGATGGCTCAGTTGGTAAAGAATCCGCCTGCAATGCAGGAGTCCCTGGTTCGATTCCTGGATTGGGAAGATCTGCTGGAGAAGGGAAAGGCCACCCACTCCAGAATTCTGACCTAGGGAATTCCATGGATTGTATAGTACATGGGGGGTTGCAAAGAGTTGGCCACAGCTGAGCAACTTTCACTTCACTTCATGTCTACTTTGGAGAAATGTCTGTTTAGATATTCTGCCCATATTTTGATTGGGTTGTTTATCTGGTATTGAGCTGCATGAGCTGCTTATATATTTTGGAGATTTATCCTTTGTCAGTTGTTTCATTTGCTATTGTTTGCTCCCATTATGAAAGTTGTCTTTTCACCTTGTTTATAGCTTCCTTTGCTGTGCAAAAGCTTTTAATTAGGTCCCATTTGTTTGTTTTTATTTCCATTACTCTAGAAAGTGGGTCATAGACGATCTTGCTGTGGTTTATGTCCAAGAGTGTTGTGCTTATGCTTTCCTCTAAGAGTTTTATAGTTTCTGGTCTTACATTTAGGGCTTTAATCCATTTTGAGTTGATCCCTCTGTATGGTGTTAGGAAGTATTCCAGTTTCATTCTTTTACATGTAGCTGTCCAGTTTTCCCAGCACCCTTTATTGAAGAGACTGTCTTTGCCTCATTTTATATTCTTGGCTTCTTTGTCAGAGATAAGGTGCCCCTTGGTGCATGGGTTTATCTCTGGGCTTTCTATCTTGTTGCATTGGTCTATATTTCTGTTTTTGTGCCAGTATCATACTGTCCTGATGACTATAACTTTGTAGTGTAGTTTGAAGTCGGGGTGGTTGATTCCTCCAGCTCCATCCTTCTTTCTCAAGATTGCCTTGGCTATTTGGGGTCTTTTGTGTTCCCATACAAATTGTGAAATTTTTTTGTTGTTGTTCTAGTTCTGTGAAAAATAGCATTGATACTTTCATAGGGATTGCATTGAAAGTATAGATTGCTTTGGATAATGTAGTTGTTTTCACAGTATTGATTCTTTCTACCCAAGAACATGGTATATCTCTCCATATGTTTGTTTCATTTATGATTTCTTTCATCCGTGTTTTATAGTTTTCTGCATACAAGTCTTTTGTCTCTTTAGGTATGTTTATTCCTAGGTATTTTATTCTTTTTGTTGCAGTGGTGAATGGATTATTTCCTTAATTTCTCTTTCTGATATTTTTGTTGTTAGTGTATAGGAATGTAAGGGATTTCTTTGTATTCATTTTATATCTTGTGACTTTAATACATTCATTGATTAGGTCTAGTAATTTTCTGGTGGCATCTTTAGGGTTTTCTATGTATAGTATTACTTCTTCTTTTCCAACCTGGATTCCTTTTATTTTTCTTCTCTGATTGCTGTGCCTCCAAAACTATGTTGAATAATAGCGGCAGGAGTGGGCTCCCTTATCGTGTCCTTATTGACCTTTTAATGTATGTTTATTTTTTTTCAGCTTTAAGAATAGACTAAGAGAGTGGGAACTCACTATGAATATAGGTGAGATTTTTTTTTTTTAGTTCCCAGTAACAAAGGTACATGCATATACTTGCATCACTTCCCTGTAGTTTTGCTAGCTTAATTCAGTTTTGAGTCAAAGCATCAGACAGAGGTGACTCATTTAGGTGTGTGATCCCTTCAAAAAAAAGTTGAGGTATATTAAAGAGAGATAGTAGATATTTAAGTGTCTATATATTGACATATATGTTTCAGTGTCTATATATTGGGAGATGTGTGTGTGTGTGTGTGTGTGTGTGTGTAGGCTTTATTATCACACAGGAGAATTGAAACTCTAATATAAGTTTGGAATACTAAGAATGGATAAATTTTTCTATATAAAACAATGCATCTGTCTACACCAGTTATATTTTATACTGCTATCTTCTTTCTGGGGCTTCCCTCATAGCTCAATTGGTAAAGAATCCACCTGCAATGCAGGAGACCCCAGTTCAATTCCTGGGCCAGGAAGCTCTCCTGGAGAAGGGATAGGCTACCCAAATAAACATGTTGTATTTGAAAATTCTAATTTGACTCATCAACAATGATATAAGCCTGTCACCTTTTGCTCTACTTGGTCCCCTCCCTTAATCTGGGCTAGAGGCTGCTTCTCTGATGTAAATAGAACAGTATTTTCTGTTTCTGTCTCCCCACTATCAGCCATTGAGTCTATTTTTCAGGTCATGGTTCTTGAATGAATTGGGACTGAGTGAGCTTGATTTAAGCATTCTTTTCTAGAAAGGGGTATGTGCTTAAGTAAAATGGACTTTTTCCTGTTTAGCATCCTAAAAATGATAGAACTGTCACAAAGATTTTTTAGTGGTCAAAGTGAAAAATACTTAGTTTCTTATATTCTCATGTAGCACTTCCTTTCCTGATACTAACCACCAGGTATCAAAAGTTCAGCGCTTTTGGTGATGTATTACCCTTGCCTGGCCTTAATATGGAGCAAGCATCTTTAAGTTCATGGCTACAGTCACCATCTGCAGTGATTTTGAAGCCCCCCAAAATAAAGTCTGTCACTGTTTGAATTATCTCCCCATCTGTTTGCCATGAAGTGATGGGACCAGATGCCATGATCGTAGTGTTTTGAATATTGGGTTTTAAGCCAGCTTTTTCACTCACCTCTTTCACTTTCATCAAGAGGCTCTTTAGTTCCTCTTCACTTTCTTGACTTCACACTCCAGGATGTCTGACTCTAGGTGAGTGATCAGACCATTGTGGTTATCTGAGTCATTAAGATCTTTCTTTGTCTTTTTGGGCTCCAAAATCACTGCAAATGATGACTGCAGCCATGAAATTATAAGACATTTGCTCCTTGGAAGAAAAGCTATGACCAACCTAGACAGCATATTAAAAAGCAGAGACATTACTCTGCCAGCAAAGGTCCATCTAGTCAAAGCTATGGTCTTTCCAGTAGTTGGACCATAAACAAAGCTGAGTGCTGAAGAACTGATGCTTTTGAACTGTGGTGTTAGAGAAGACTCTTGAGGGTCCCTTGGACTGCAAGGAGATCCAACCAGTCCATCCTGAAGGAAATCAGTCCCGAATATTCATGGGAAGGACTGATGCTGAAGCTGAAACTCCAGTACTTTGGCCACGTGATGCAAAGAACTGACTCGCTGGAAAAGACTCTGATGCTGGGAAAGATTGAGGCAGGAGAAGAAAGGGATGACAGAGGATGAGATGGTTGGATGGCATCACTGATACGATGGATATGAGTTTGAGCAAGCTCTGGGAGTTGGTGATGGAGAGGGAAGCCTGGTGTGCTGCAGTCCATGGGGTTGCAAAGAGTAGGACACCAGTGAGTGACCGAATTGAACTCTGTGTATTCTTGCCACCTCTTCTTAATACCTTCTGCTTCTATTAGGTCCATACCATTTCTGCCCTTTATTGTGCCCATCTTTGCATGAAATGATCCCTTGGTATCTAATCTTCTTGAAGAGATCTCTAGTCTTTCCTATTCTATTATTTTCCTCCTTTTCTTTCCATTGATCATTTAAGAAGGCCTTCTTCTCTCTTCTTGCTGTACATTGGAACTCTGCATTCAGATAGATGTATCTTTCCTCTTCTCCTTTGCCTTTTGCTTCTCTTTTTTTCTCAACTATTTGTAAGGCCTCCTCGGACAACCATTTTGCCTTTTTGCATTTCTTCCTGTTGGGGATGGCTTCGATCACTGCCTCTGGTGCAGTGTTACAGACCTCTGTCCATAGTTCTTCAGGCATTCTATCAGATCTAATCCCTTGAATCTATTTGTCACTTCCACTGTGTAATCGTAAGGGATTTGATTTAGGTCATACCTGAATAGTCTAGTGGTTTTTCCTACTTTCTTCAATTTAAGCCTGAATTTTTCAATAAGGAGTTCAATGTCTGAGCCACAGTCAGCTCCCAGTCTTGTTTTTGCTGACTGTATAGAGTTTCTCCATCTTTGGCTGCAAGGAGTATAATCAATCTGATTTCAGTATTGACCATCTGGTGATGTCCATGCGTAGAGGCTTCTCTTGTGTTGTTCGAAGAGGGTATTTACTGTGACCAGTGCATTCTCTTGGCAAAACTCTATTAGCTTTTGCCCTGCTTCATTTTGTACTCCAAGGCGAAACTTTCCTGTTACTCCAGGTTATCTCTTGACTTCCTAGTTTGCATTCCAGTGCCCTATAATGAAAAGGACATCTTTTTTGGGTGTTAGTTCATAGAACTGTTCAACTTCAGCTTCTTTGGCATTTGTGGTCGGGGCATAGACTTGGATTGCTGCGAATAGAATAGTGTTAGAATAGCATAGAATGGTGTTTCTCAAAGTGGGTCCCAAGACTAGCATACCAGCACTACCTGGAAACTTGTTAAACATGTAGATTTTAGATCCCCACCCGAGATTTGCTGTATCAGACTTGGGTGTGTCTCAAGACTTTCTGATGCATCCTGGCATTTGACGTCCACAAAGGGCATCTTGAAATGACTATGCACAAACGTGTTTTTCTTTTCAGGACGGTGAGCTCGTGCATATATTTCAAGTTGTTTGTTGGCTGGTGATGGGATGATCTCAGAAATTTAAAAATACCTACTGGACTCAAGGGAGTTCATTATCCTGTATTTACCTTTGGTAATCTGCCCTGCTGCAAGCTTCATTAAGCGTTCATTAAGGGAAACGGGGTTTTTGAGAACTGGCTGCTTTCAAGTACGTTTATGTACAAGAGGGAACATAGTATGATATTTTAGATACGCTCTTATTGAATGACTGTGGCTTTTATATCGTCTAGAAAAATATACCCTGGTTAGAAATAATTTAGCTTAAAATGATTATATTTGATTATTTTTAATTTTATATATAAGTAGGATTGTGTAGTTGGAAAGGCATGGCTTTGGAATAAAAAATTGTATGCCTTGAATTCTAGAAACCTTCCTTGACTTCTTGTTTCTTCTTCTGAAAAATGGAAATAAAACTCCACACCGCATTGTGAAATTTAAATGACGTGCAAAATGTATTACATAAGCAGTAATAATCATTGAAGAATTGCTTGTACTTATTTTCTAAGCAGATCTTGGTTTATGTTTATTTCTGAACTTAATTGATTTTAGGCTTAAAATTGATAGCTTGTAATTTTCAAAACTTCATTTATTTTTTATCCTCTGTGAGTAAAGAATATTGGCTCATGTAGCATCATGCAGGCCTAATGTTGAGCGCAGCTGCTTTGTTGTTCAGTCACTCAATCGTGTCTGACTCTTTTTAACCCCATGGGCTGCAGCACAGCGGGCTTCCGTGTCCTTCACCATCTCCTGGAGTTTGCTCAAACTCATGTCCATTGAGTTGGTGATGCCATCCAAGCATCTCGTCCTCTGTCATCCCCTTCTCCTCCTGCCTTCAGGCTTTCCCAGCATCAGGGTCTTTTCCAGTGAGTTGGCTCTTGGCATTCAGTTCAGTTCAGTTCAGTCTCTCAGTCGTGTCCGACTCTGCGACCCCATGAATCGCAGCACGCCAGGCCTCCCTGTCCATCACCAACTCCCGGAGTTCACTGAGACTCACATCCATCAAGTCAGTGATGCCATCCAGCCATCTCATCCTCTGTCGTCCCCTTCTCCTGCCCCCATCCCTCCCAGCATCAGAGTCTTTTCCAATGAGTCAGCTCTTTGCATTAGGTGACCAAAAGTGTTGTAGCTTCAGCTTCTGTATCAGTCCTTCTAATGAATATTCAGAGTTGATTTGCTTTAGGATAGACTGGTTTGACGGAGAAGGCAATGGCACCCCACTCCAGTACTCTTGCCTGGAAAATCCCATGGATGGAGGAGCCTGGTAGGCTATAGTCCATGGGGTCGCTAAGAGTTGGACACGACTGAACGACTTCCCTTTCACTTTTCACTTTCATGCACTGGAGAAGGAAATGGCAACCCACTCCAGTGTTCTTGCCTGGAGAATCCCATGGACGGGGGAGCCTGGTGGGCTTCCGTCTATGGGGTTGCACAGAGTCGGACATGACTGAAGTGACTTAGCAGCAGCAGCAGCAGCAGACTGGTTTGATCTCCTTGCTGTCCAAATGACTCTCAAGAGTCTCCTCCAGCACCACAGTTCGAAGGCATCAGTTCTTTGGCACTCAACCTTCTTTATGGTCCAACTCTCAAATCTATACAAGGGCAGCTTTGGACTATTTCATAGCTATTATTTACAACTTCTTCCTTCAAAAAGTTGATGGGCACAATAAAGGACAGAAATGGTAAGGATCTAACAGAAGCAGAAGATATTAAAAAGAGGTGGCAAGAATACACAGAAGAACCGTACAAAAAAGATTTTAATGACTCGGATAACCACAATGGTGTGATCACTCACCTAGAGCCAGACATCTTGGAGTGTGATGTCAAGTGGGCCTTAGGAAGCATCACTAAAACAAAGCTAGTGGAGATCATGGAATTCCAGCTGAGCTGTTTCAAATCCTAAAAGATTATGCTGTGAAAGTGCTGCACTCAATATGCCAGCAAATTTGGAAAACTCAGCAGTTGGGCACAGGGCTGGAAAAGGTCAGTTTTCAATCCCGAAGAAGGGCAATGCCAAAGAATGCTCAAACTACTGCACACTTGTAGTCATTTCACATGCTAGCAAGGTCATGCTCAGAATCCTCCAAGCTGTGCTTCAGCAGTGCATGAACTGAGAACTTCCAGTTGTACAAGCTGATTTAGAAAAGGCAGAGGAACCAGAGATCAAATTGCCTACATCTGCTGGATGATAGAAAAGCAAGAGAATTCCAGAAAAACTACTTCTGCTTCATTGACTATGCTTAAGCCTTTGATATGTGGATCACGGCAAACTGTGGGAAATTCTTCAAGAGATGGGAATACCAGACCACCTTACCTGATTCCTGAGAAATCTCTATGCAGATCAAGATGCAACAGTTAGAAATGGACACGGAACAATGGACTGGTTCTAAATTGGGAAAGGAGTACATCAAGGCTGTCTGTTGTCACCCTGCTTATTTATCTTATATGCAGAATACATCATGAAAAATACCGGGGTGGATGAAGCATAAACTGGAATCCAGATTGCCGGCAGAAATATCAATAACCTCAGATATGCAGATGACACCATCCTTATCACAGAACGCAAAAAGAACTAAAGAGCCTTTTGATGAATATGAAAGAGGGGAGTGAAAAAACTGGCTTAAAACTCAACACGCAAAAAACTAAGATAATGGTATCTGGTCCCATCAATTCATGGCAAAGCGATGGGGAAACAATGGTAACAGTGACAAACTTTATTTTCTTGGGCTCCAAAATCACTGTGGACACTGATTGCAGCCATGAAATTAAAAGACGCTTGCTCCTTGGGAGAAAAGCTATGAGAAACCTAGGCAGTGTATTAAAAAGTAGAAACATTATTTTGCCAACAAAGGTTCATCTAGTGAAAGCTTTGCTTTTTCCAAAGTAGTCATGTATGGATGTGAGAATTGAACCATAAAGAAGGCTAAGCGCCAAAGAATTGATGCTTTTGAACTGTGATGTTGGAGAAGACTCGTGACAGTTTTTTGGACTGCAAGATCAAACCTGTCAATCCTAAAGGAAATCAACCGTGAATATTCATTGGAAGGGCTAATGCTGAAGTTCCAATCCTTTGGCGACCTGATGTGAAGAGTCAACTCATTCTAAAAGACCCTGATGCCGGGGGAGATTGAAAGCAGGAGGAGATGGGACCGACAGAGGATAAGATGGTTGGATGAATCACCAACTCAATGAACATGACTTTGAGCAAGCTCTGAGAGTTGGAGAAGGACAGGGAAGCCTGGTGTGCTGTGGTCTATGGGGTCACAAAGAGTTGGACACGACCAAGTGACTGAACAACATCACATTTTTACTATAACAAAAGGAAAGTTAACAATTTCTGTTTTCTTTTTATTCCCTCCTCGAGATAACTGATAATAATAGATTTGTGTGAATTTTTCTGTACTTTTATTCATGTCCTTGCAGATGTGTATGACCATGCACACATTCAGGCAGTTTGTGTGAAGGCCAGTCAATGGAAGGTTCAGTGATGCTGTAAGAAATAAAACCGAGACCTATGAATCTGTGCCGCAGGAGGACCAGTCCTTGGTTACTAATTGGTAGACTCTTTTGTGTCAATGTGACCGTCTTGCAGCCTAAGAAATCGAAAAGGCTTAATTCCAGGTTGTTTCTTGATGGGCTCCTCATTCTCCACAATTGACAAAGCTCCTAAGTATTCATAACTTCATGAGAAACTAGGCAGGTGATAGGAGCTACAGCCACTCAGGTGTATCCTACATCTTTGCAGATCCTGTTTACTGATTAGGGCGGTAAACCAGAGTGAATGTTGAACTGTGTCCAAGTTCTTCTCACCACTCTTTGAACCCAGGTCTTTGATATTAGTCTGTTCTTCATTCATTTTTAAAAATTTTGGATTATTACATTTGCATTTCTCTGTCATTTGTTTTATTCCTTTTCTGCTCTAGTACCTAATAGTTATCAGTCCAGGTCAATGGTTAGAGAAATGTTATTTTTAATATATGCATAATATCCCAGAATGTGGATGTTATAATTTAGTTAGCTGTTCTCCAGTTGACTTTCATGATATTTCCAGGTTGTTAGTACCAAAAAAACCCAACTACAGTATACATTCTTGTACATATAGGTAAGCCTCCCCAAAGTGGACTTGCTCTGTTAGTTGCTGGTACTGTTGTTTAGTCATTCAGTCATGTCTGACTCTTTGTGACCACGTGGACTACCCCATGGACTGTAGCCTGTCAGGCTCCTCTGTCTATGGAATTTTCTGGGCAAGATGACTGGGGTGGGTTCCGTTTCCTCCTCTGGGGGATCTTCCCTACCCAAGAATTGAACCTGCATCTCAGAGTCTCCTGCATTACAGTGGATTCTTTTACCGCTGAGCCACTGGGAAAGCCGATTGCTCCATCAGTATTCATATGTATTTAAAATTTTAAGAGATACTGTCAATTTGGGGGGCATGAGAGAGGGTAAAAGAAGAGGAAGATAGTAGCAGTTTTCACTCCCATTGTCCGGGGGTTTGTTTATACCTTTTAATACTGTTTCCTGTGGTCATGTATGGATGTGAGAGTTGGACTGTGAAGAAGGCTGAGCGCCGAAGAATTGATGCTTTTGAACTGTGGTGTTGGAGAAGACTCTTGAGAGTCCCTTGGACTGCAAGGAGCTCCAACCAGTCCATTCTGAAGGAGATCAGCCCTGGGATTTCTTTGGAAGGAATGATGCTAAAGCTGAAACTCCAGTACTTTGGCCACCTCATGCGAAGAGTTAACTCATTGGAAAAGACTCTGATGCTGGGAGGGATTGGGAGAAGGAGGAGAAGGGGACGACAGAGGATGAGATGGCTGGATGGCATCACTGACTCGATGGACGTGAGTCTCGGTGAACTCCGGGAGTTGGTGATGGACAGGGAGGCCTGGCGTGCTGTGATTCATGGGGTGGCAAAGAGTCGGACACGACTGAGCGACTGCTCTGATCTGATCTGTTTATACCTATCCTCACCAGCACAGGCTATAATTATTTTAATATTTATCAGTCATATGGATAAAAACAGTATCTCATTATACCTTCAGTTTGCAACCTTCTGGTGACTAGTGAGGCCTGAGAGTCTCTTCATATTTATTGGCCCTTTGGATGTCCTCTTTTGAGAATTGCTTATTCATATTCCTTACCCAATTTTATTGACCTTTTTATTTTTGTCTTATAAATTTGTATGGCTGATTAGGAGTATTAAGAGCTTGCCATCATTATGCAGAGAAGGCATGGCACCCCACTCCAGTACTCTTGCCTGGAAAATCCCATGGATGGAGGAGCCTGGTAGGCTGCAGTCCATGGGGTCGCTAAGAGTCAGACACGACTGAGTGACTTCACTTTCTCTTTTCACTTTCATGCATTGGAGAAGGAAATGGCAACCCACTCCAGTGTTCTTGCCTGGAGAATCCCAGGGATGGCGGAGCCTGGTGGGCTGCCATCTATGGGGTCGCACAGAGTCAGACATGACTGAAGCAATTTAGCAGCAGCAGCAGCCATCATTATGAGCTGCACTTGTCTCTTGATTTTATTTATGATTTTTGCTATGTAAGATAGATGATAGGTAAGTGAATAGTTAAATCATTTGTCTTTACTAACTTCTCTCTTGCTTTGGAAAGTTTTTCTCAGCTAACAGTAATAAAATATCTTTCTAAATTTTCTTCTGGTAAATTTATTGTAATTTTTGTATTTAAGTTTTTAATCTAGAGATTTGTTTTTAACTTAAAAGTTATTAAATTACAAATTTATTAACATTTTAATAAAAGATGTATTTTTAATGTATAGAGTAGGAATTTAGCTTTCTGTTTTCAAGATGAATGTCAGTTTATTCCAGAGTTGTTAAATTACCATTTTCCAACTTGAAATTCCACTTTTCCATATGTTGTTATCCTGTTTATAAAAGCAACTAGTTTTGGTCCTCTGCATTAATTTCTATAGATTACCACAGTTTAGTGCTTAAAACAACCCCAGCTTATTAGTGTATAATTCCATAGATCAGAAGTCCAGGAACAGTGAGGCTGGGTTTGTTGCTCAGGTTCTCAAAGTCTGAGGTTAGGATGGGGAAGGATCCACTTACAGCCTTATTGAGATTGCTGGCAGAATCAGTTCCTGTGGTTATAGGACCTAAGTCTCTGTTTCCTTGCTGGCTGTCCAGGATGCTGTCAGCCCTTTGAGACCACCAGCAGCTGTTCTTTTGAATTGTATTTTATTTGCTAAATTTTATTGTTTCCCCATCAATATTCATAAGCGAAAGTGGTTCATAATTTTTTTGTGGCAGTTATAAAGTTTATGCATACATATTTTAGTACATACAGATATTTGTATGATGGTGATAAATAATTATTACAATAAAACATTTTTTTTTTCAACCATATAGTTGCCTTGCTATGAAGTAGTGTTGCAAATTGGGTATATGTAGCATTTGTTTTGTATTCATCTCATGCCAAATCCTCTCTCCTAGTATCAACATGTATTAAGAATCTTGATCTTTAGGATCTATGGTCATATTATTTAACTTTTAAATCCCAGATAAAATGCTAATGTGTTAGTTAAAGCAAGGTGTACAGAGTCAGGTGGCCTTTGACTCCTTATTTCTGGGTAATATTAGGCTTCAAGTGGCCATGCTGAGCCCCGGAACATGCAGTCCATTTCATATAGTTAATCTTTTTAAAAAAATTATATTTGTTTTTAATTGGAGGATAATTGCTTTACCATATTGTATTTGTTTCTGCCATATATCAACATCAATCACCATAGGTTTATGTATGTCCCCTCCCTCTTGAACCTACCTCCCACCCCATCCCACCTCCATATAGTTTAACTTTGAGTGGTATTTTTCCATCACTAACCATCAGCAAGTTTGTTGTAATCCATTTTACAACAAACTACTACTAATTTTCATATAGTAGTAGTTTGCTCTTAAACTAAAAATGAAATTAGAAATGTAGATTTTAATAAAATCTATGTATAGTTTTTTTTTTTCTTTTTTAATGAAATAATCTATCTTTTAAGGACAGAAGGTCATTCAGGAGTGGTGTATCAGAATCTAAAATGTTCTTTCTTATTCCAAGTGATGATGAATGACCTTTAGGCACCTAGTTCTTGGTATGTTTAAAAAATTGTGTTAATTTTCAAGGGTTAGTGGCAGAGGATGAGGTCAAATAAAGCATGGAGCCTTTTGGTTTACTAGTGGAAAATCATGACAAATCAACTCTTCATGGAGTGGGAAAAGTCTTTGAATTATGAATGCTGTTCTTGAAAAATTCTGAAAATGCTTCACATGCAGTTGCTCGTTAGAGCTTCTGTCTGTCAGAGTGCTCTCTTTATCCTTTGGGGATGGTTGAGAGCGTGTTGCTCTGCTCAGCTACTTGGTTGCCTGGCAGACTCTCCAGCTCAGTGAAAGAACTAAGTTGCTAAAGCTGTGTGACCAGGTGGTTGAGTGTGAGTTACATGCGCTTTAAGAAATGAAACATCAATGAGTAATTTGGTATCATCGTTATTATCAATACTATATATAACATTGTCAACACTTCTGAAAAAATACTATGGTTGAGAGAACATTTCCCAGATTATCACTACAGTTGTTAATTTTACTTAACACTTGCATGCTTCCCACACTGCCCTAAGAGCTTTACATATATTAACTCACTGAATCCTCACAACAAGTCTTAAACTGAGGTTAGGTGGCAAGTGGAGGTGCCAGGAATTAATGTTGGTGTCTGGCTCCTGAGTCTATGCTCTTGATCATGATTATACACTTATTGATCTTACAAATCTAGTAGGACAGAATGATTTCCTAAAAAAGTCCTTCAGACTTGGAGAAGCGGACTCCTCCTACTAATAAAGACAGAATGGTGCAGTCAAAGCTGAGAGTGAGTTACTTCTGTTGCCTTAAACTTTCATCTTTTCCTTTTGTGGAAGGCAGGCCAGGCTGAGCCATGAAAGAGGAAACTGTGTTTTTGTTTCTATTTCCCGTCTATTTTCTGTGAACTTGAGTGATCAGCCATTTGTTGATCATCTCACTTTGAGCAAGCATTAGTTAGACTCTGTGGAGTCTGGAAAGGACTTAGCTCTGTTTCCTGACTCTGAACAACGAAGCTACCTGCAGCCCACCATAGAGACTGCAGTGCCTGAGTCATGCTCAAGCTTGTAATGGGAGCAGAGAAGGAATCAATGTACCGTATCTCCTGTGTGGATCCTTCTCCATCTCTCCCTCTCTAAGGTAAAGCCAAAAGTCTAGAGGGTGAAGAGAGGCTCATGTGGTGAGTTGGTATATGATTGATCAGCCTGCCACATAAGAGAGGGCAGATTTGCAAAGGTGCAGGGTGTAGGTTATACTTGGCAACCTCCTTGATAAGTCACCTGGGTACTTATTAAATTCCACATTTGTGGGCCCCATTCGATAGCCTCTGAATCAGAATCTCCAGGGGAGGGGCCTAGGGAATGCTGATTAACAGGGCCCCCAGGGCATTCTTGTTGGGGGAGCTTGGAAAACACCGCAGGAGTGGAATACAGTTTGTTCACAAACATTGAATTGTAGAGTTAATGGTTGAGGATGAGATCAGATGATATAAAGGTCATTTTATGTCTTGCCTGTCTTTTGTGATTGGATCTCTCTTTGTATCCTACTGAATGTTGCTTACTTTGCAAGTATCATTAGATATATCGAACAGCATTTACTTAGACTTGGACAACCTTAATGTGCAAGCAATATGTTGAAAGTTTGGACTTCAGCCCAATTTACAGGGTTCGCAACCTTGACTTATGTCGAGAAACAGCCAAGGAGAAGAGTGGGGAAAAGAATGAATGTTGTTAATCTACTGTGTGCCCCATGACACTTCATGGTGCCTCCTCGTGTTCCTTAGCCAGCTGAGGCTAATAGGGTAATTATGTGGGCCACATAGCTGTTAAGTGATGCAACTGATATTCAAACCTGGGTCTATAGAGGAGAAATTTGATTTGTCAAAAAGTGATGATCAGAGTGTTCATTCACTCAATTAAAATTGGTGAACCAGAAAAAGCAGGGTTAGGATAAGGAGCTATGGTAAAAAACTTCGATGTTTGCTACCATGTGAAAATATATGCCCAGTGTTCTGTACTTTTTTCATTTTAAAAGAAGTCAGTTATCAGCATTTTATGTGAATTTCTCTATTTTAAAATTTTAGTCCTATATTCAAAAAGTGTAAAACAATGTGTTTGTCAACACCATGATACAGAAGACATCATTAGGTAGAAATTTGTTTAAGGGCTTCTGGCTTGTGACTTCTAGATTAAATAATCTCTAAAGTCTAAACTTTAAAATACCAAGATTCTTGCTGTGATTTACTGTGATTTGCTGTCCCTTCATATCTTAAAGGAAAAATTTCGTGAACATTTATGTGAAAGTAATAATGAAGCCTTTTCTAAATATTTGTATGCTTTTAACTTTGCTGAGGTAAATGGAGAAAGATGAAAAAGCTACTTCTGGCTTCTTGCACTGGGGAAAGTATTGCCCTCTCCTGGGCCTTTAGTCCAACTACTGTGTTTTGGTTGCCTTCTACCATCAGAGGAGCTAAAAGTGGATCTGTCTATTCGTATGCTTTGAACCCATGAGGAGCCGTGTGCAATTGGTGTCTTTCCAAAGTGTATAGAGCAGCATATTGCTGCTGCTGCTAAGTCGCTTCCGTCGTGTCCGATTCTATGCGACCCCATAGACGGCAGCCCACCAGGCTCCCCCGTCCCTGGGATTCTCCAGGCAAGAACACTGGAGATCAGTATATTAGTGGACCTTGAAACCAATTTGGTGCCAGCTTGACCATTATTAAATGAGAGAGATTGAGAAAGAGAAAGAGAACAAAGTAGGATAGAAGCTACAAAGCAACCGACAATAGCTTTGTAGTACTATTGTTTCAGCTGTATATGTGTATGTGTTGCATAAGAGAATGTATTTCCCATTGTCCTAGCAGTTAGATTTTGAAAGCACTGACTTAGAGTGACTAAGTAGATTCCTTGGTCATTCTCCCAGAATCTAAGATGGTATAAATTCTAAGCTGGAAATTTGAAAGGATTTTCACCACATGTTAATTACATCCACACTTGTGACTCCATGGACTGTAGCCCACCAGGCTCCTCTGTCCTTGGGATTCTCCAGGCAAGAACACGGGAGATCAGTCCTTTAATCCAGTCATTACTTTTCAGGCAAAGAGTGGCCATGACGAAGGGAAGGAGGGTCATTACAAGATGGTAAGTCACATAGCCTTAGAGAGTAGGACAGAGACTCCGTGACTGAGAGAGGATGCTGAGGAGGACACTGAGCCAGTCCCAGTTCTGTGTTTACAGAAATTCCTAGAGGATGAAAAGGAGAAAGGGGGAAGATAGTATGAGTAAAAAGAACACCTAATGCAAATTTAAGGGCACTGGAGAGGCTCAGAGGAAGGTGGACCTGGGGATACTTTGACAATGAAACATTTTCCATTTGTAGAATTCCCTCTTTGGAACTGAGTGAATGGGGAAAGGTGACCTGAATTAACACTCTCCATGTGTTGTATTTGCTTCATCATTTCTAAGTTTGCATTCTCAAGAAACTCTATTGTGAAATTTAAAAATCTAAGTAGAATGTTGTATGAGATTGAGGGGCCCTAGAAGGATGCACACTCCTGTGTCTTAAGAGTTTAATTGTAAATGCAAACTCTTAAGGTTTCCAGAAATAATATAAAGTTGTATTAGTTTCAGCCTGCTAAAAATTAAGTTTTGTCATAATGGCCACCTGATGGGATGAAATACATGAAAAGTGTTTAGTGCTTATATTAAGTATTTTACATTATCTACTGATTCATCGATAAAGCACTATCTTACATCCTTATTCTGGGAAGATTTCTGGATATCTTATGAACTACTTTAAGCTCTCCTAGCTCTCATTACTCGGAGAAGGCAATGGCACCCCACTCCAGTACTCTTGCCTGGAAAATCCCATGGACGGAGGAGCCTGATGGGCTGCAGTCCATGGGGTCACTAAGAGTCGGACACGACTGATCAACTTCACTTTCACTTTTCACTTTCATTCATTGGAGAAGGAAATGGCAACCCACTCCAGCGTTCTTGCCTGGAGAATCCCAGGGATGGGGGAGCCTGGTGGGCTGCCGTCTATGGGGTCGCACAGAGTCGGACACGACTGAAGCGACTTAGCAGCAGCAGCAGCAGCTGCTCTCATTACTACATATAGGTTAAGAAGCTAATTTATATACAGTTGACTCTTGAACAATGCAGGTTGGAACTGCAGGGATCCACTTAAACTAGGATATTTTTCAGTAGTAAGTGTTTACAATATTACCAAATCCTGGTTGGTTGAGTCTGTGGATGCCTGGAAACTGGAAATGCAAGGCCAAGTACAACTTACATGTGGATTTTCTACCATTAGGAGGGTGGGCACCCAAGCCCCCATGTTGTTGATGCGTCGCCTGTACTGAAGTGAAAAATAGGCTTTTCAAATTACTTGAGAGAGAGATTGTTAAAACATGACATTAAAAGAGGACTAGTTTGACCAGTCAGTGTACTTTGTTTTAGCTCTCTATGGACAGATATTTGAGAGAGCAAACTCCAAAGGACAGCAAACCGATGGGATGGAACTTTTTTTGTCTTGTTTCTATTCCTAGTATACAGCTGATGAAACTGACTTTTTTGGCCATTTTTTCTCATTGATAGTAGACGCTGTGTATTATGGGTCCAATATCCAGGCACAAATACACACATTTGGAGGCTATTGTGTTCTTCCCATTAAAGGGGATTTTCTGCCTCTTAACTTGTTTTTATTGTATTAAGTTTTAAAGATCTGATAAATTCTTGTGAGATTATTTGTAATTCAACTTATTTTCTATAAGTACAGTGATGGTGATGCTGTGTAACTGTTATCTCTTGGATTGCTTAAGGACCAATATAGAGTAAATAAGTGTGTTAGCTGAATGGATTATTAAAAATATCGATTCACTAGAATTACTAGAATAGGACCAAATCTTCCACTGCTGCTATGTATTGATTTATGATTTCAGATCCATGAAAGCTGGATATAATTTTAATATCCTTAGGGGGATAATTTCTATATCTGATTAGTTATAATACTTTAGAGAAAATAATAGACATGTTATAAACTTAAAATGAAGCTTAGAAAGGAAGGAAGCTTAAAGAATTTACCCAAACTATTTTATTACCTTGAAGACTCTTTTGCACTTGGGATTGCATTTATATATTTACATACATATTGCCTCACCTAAACCCTGAGATTCTGGAGATGAGGCTCCAGGTCTCTATATTTCTAACCTCATGTACTTTCTACCACATAACCTAGTTTTTCTGCAGATGCGGTCATGGACCACCTGAATCTGATTCATCAGGGGAGTTTTATTACCAATACAGATTGGTACCCATAGATTTGTGGGTATCTGTGACATACCCACAGATTTACTAAAAATCTCCAGAAGTGAACTCCACCCTAAAATGATCAAGTAAATGCAATGACATTGATAATGCAGGAATAGACATCAAGGCTTCCAGACCTTGCCCTCCACTCTCCTTGCCTACTCAGTGAACTTTTACTGGCCATCTACTAAGTACCAGCTACTCTGGATGTGAAGTTAAATGAAGCACATTAACAGTTAAAAACAGACTGACTTGGAAAGATTTGATTTGAATCAACCTTATTTACATGCTAACCACGTAAATTTCAGCAAGTCACTTAACTTCCCTAAACCTATTTCCTCTTTTGTGAAGTAAAATAATGACTGTCATAAGATTAAGGTAAATACTAAATAAGATCAGTTCAGTTCAGTCACTCAGTCGTGTCTAACTCTTTGCAACCCCATGGACTGCAGCACGCTAGGCTTTCCTGTCTATTACCAGCTCCTGGAGCTTGCTCAAATTCATGTTGCTGATGCCATCCAACCATCTCATCCTCTGTCATCCCCTTCTCCTCCTGCCTTCAATCTTTCCCAGCATCAGGGTCTTTTCCAGTGACCCTGATGAGTCCAGTGAGTCAGTTCTTCACATCAGGTGGCCAAAGTATTGAAGTTTCAGGTTCAGCATGAGTCCTTCCAGTGGACATTTAGGACTGATTTCCTTTAGGATTGACTGGTTGGATCTCCTTAAATACTTTTGCAAAGTGCTTGGAATAGAGTGTGCTCTTAATGAACATTAGATTTTTTTTTTTCTTAAATTAATGAGCTCATGTTCTAGGAAGGGCTGAATTTCTTGGAAAATACACACTCGAAAATAGAGAAAATAAGGGAAGAGATGTAAGAGATTTTGTTTTCTATCAAACCACCCCAAAATTTGGTGGTATAACTTTTATTGACTCATAGTGGGTTGACAGTGGGAGTTGAGTTCAGTTGGGACAGCTTGTCTCTGCTCTAGATTGTATCATCTGGGTACACTCAGGTGTTGTCAGTCTGCTGGCACTCAGTGGCCTCACTCCTATGTTGATAGGAGCAATAGTTGCTAAGTGGGTCATGAGTACTCATCATGAGCACTACCAGCCTGGACTAGATACGTGGTAGTGGCTGCAGGGTTCCCAAGAGCAGTGGGAAAGGAGTTGTTGAGGGAGTCCCATGAGCAGGCACTTTGCAAGCCTCTGCTTGTGTCAGGGTTACTAGTGATTCATTAGTCAAAGCAAACCACGAGACCAAGCCTAGATTCAGCAGGTAGAGAAAGACTTCACCACTTCGTGGGTAAAGGGATGTGACTACAGGGATGGAAAGCATTTGTGGCTATTTTTGTAATCTTCACAGGCTTTTCTGAGTGCTTCGTGCTAGGTGATTTATATGTTATTCCCTTAATCCTCCCAACAGTCTCCTGACATGTGTGACAATCTCATTTCAAGGATGAGAAAATTGATTAGATAAATTGAGACTTGTACACATGAAGCACAAACTTCTTGCCTCAACTTGTGGAGTGGCCTTTTGGGTGCTATCTCTTGTTGGTTAGGTGATCAGCCCACAAGGCAGAAGGTGTATGCTCTTTTCATTAAGATTTGGTTAAAATGGAGTTTTAGTGACTTGTTTTACTCTCATATTGCTACCTTCTAGACTAAATAAGACTTCTCAGGTGGCTCAGAGGTAAAGCATCCACCTACAATGTAGGAGACGGGGGTTTGATCCCTGGGTTGGAAAGATCCCTTGGAGGAGGAAATGGCAACCCTCTCCAGTAAACTGTTGAGTCATTTGTTTAGTATAGAAAAAATTTAATCTTAACTAACATTACTGTTCTTTAAGACTTTCCAGAAGTTTATGAGAATTGTTTTAATGGACTTTTCTTTGTTTTGCCAGATCACCTATGCAACCTGGATCTCACCGCATTTTGGACATGACCGAGCCTCTTCAATGGGCCAGGTATCACTGGCAGCGGCTGATCGGCCGTACGAACACAGACGATGACGAGAGACCATACAGCTATTCCTCTCTGCTTGCCTGCGGGGGCAAGTCCTCCCAGACCCCCAAACTGGCAGGAAAGCATCGGGTTGTTGTTCCCCACCTCCAGCTCTTCAAGGAGGAGTATGAAAAGTTCTGTGGAACCTACGTGAATAACAGAATACGGACAACAAAGTACACGCTGTTGAATTTTGTGCCAAGAAATTTGTTTGAACAATTTCACAGGTACTTTTATTTTTTGGGGGAAAAAACTTAGAATGTTCTTTGTCATTCTGATTGATATATAAGATTTTTCATTTTCATAATGTCTGTTACCTAAGCCTAACACTTGCGACATTATCTTGGACGATTCTGGTAGGGTCCATTGTGGAATGATGAGTCCTTACATTCATATAACACTTTAGGACTAATAAAATGCTTTCTCGTGACAAGAAAAGATATTGTTATCTTCATATTACAGATAAGGAAACTAAGTTTGGCCCTGTAGTTTAACCAGTGTCCTGCCAGAGGTGAATGAGGGGCTATGACCTTCAGTCTATTCACTCTTGCTTTTGTGTTCTGTCCATTAAAAGAATGTTAATTCTGTGTTTAAATTTGACTTATAGCCTTTTCTTTTTTTTTTTTTTAATATTTATTTATTTACTTCTTTGGCTGCTCTGGGTCTACATGGGACCTTAAATCTTCATTGTGGCATAAGGAATCTTCAGTTGCAGCATTTGGGATCTTGTTCCCTGACCAGGGATTTGGGAGCAGGGAGTCTTAGCCACTAGCTCCTAGCTTTTTATTCCTCATAAAAGGAGGAAATAGAGCTCTGAAGTAAATACAAATGTAACCTGTAAGATTAGGTAAAGCAGATATAATTCAGTGTAATATGTATTTGCTGAAGCCCTTTCATCAGGTTAAGTATTGAAGGAAATGCAAGGTTACATGAAGCTTCTTTCCTTATGGAGCCTTATATTTAGCAAGGGCAGCAAGATGTGCATACAATGAAAAGACACAGTGGATGTGATGAGTGCTGTAAGGTGCTGCCAACTAGGATGGAAGCCTCAAAAAGAGAAATACTACTGTTAGCCAGAGCAGTAGAAAGAAAGTGGCATGTTAAGTTAATTATGAAGGTTGAGATATTCAAGGCAGAGATGTCTATAAAGCACATTTCAGATGGAGGAAGGAATACAAAGAAAAGCAGAATGGCAGTGGCATAGAAGATTTGCTGGAGGCCTGGGAAGTAGTCCTCTGTGACTGATACTGGTAGAGGCTAATTGAAAGCAGGACAGAACATTTAGGAAGATGCTGCATATATCTTGGCAAGCTATAATAGAGACCTGAACTTAGAACAAAGTGGGGATGAGAAAGAGGATAGTCTATTACAGATACTATGGATAGATGTAAGGAATTAAGTGAAAGGAGTGAAAAGATGATGTGAGCAAATTGAGTTATGATGACCAGGATTATTAGCAGAAAAAAGAAAGACAGGAATAAAAACAAGGTTGGCTCAAAGGTTATGTTTATGTTGTTCTTGTAAATGTTGAGTTTGAGATGCTAATGTAGTATAGAGATTCTCAGCATTTGTTGTTATTTTTTCCAGTATTATTCATTTCATATATATTCATCCTCATTTTTTAATCTCTGTATATTCCATGTAGTTATGAAACAGTGGATATTGTTAAAGAACAGATGTGAATTTGTCAAATTAATGGTTTTAACTACTATGGATGTTTCTATCTTGTATGGAGTTTGCAGTTGTGCCCATGATAGAATTAGAACCTGGAACCTGAATAGAGTTCAGGGCCCAGCCCTATAGATAGAAATGCAGTTAACCTGGTGTGCTGCAGTCCATGGAGTCGCAAAGAGTCGGACATGACTGAGCGACTGAACAGAACTGTATATGCAAATCATTGAAGCCACAGAAGAAGCAAAAAGGGTTGCAAGTAGCCAAAAATTTCAGCATAAGAGGAATTGGAGGTGAGAAATGAAGAATATGTGTAGATTATTTTGAGAAGTTTGGCCGTGGGAAGAAAATGTGATAAAAATTCAAGGGACTGTGCAAAACTGAGATTTAGTTTCTTTCTTTTAAGGAAAGAGACTGCTTGCACTTGCCTTAGAGTCCAGTGGGAAATATTTGATTGTATAAAAGAGACGTAGTTCCTTAAAAAGTAGTTCTCAGTAATGTGAAAGCAGAAATGGAAGCGTCGATCTCGGGGGAAAATAAACCCTCAGGGTTTTCTAGGTTCAAACAAGGTTCAAAATAATTAATGTTTGGACAATCAAGTTAACTTCGGAAAGTTTGAGTTAATTTTTTGTTTTTTGCAATGCATTAACTTTGAATTTCCTCTTAAGGTTATTGAACTTTTTAAAAGAAAGTAGTACCTCCTATTGTGCTTTATTATGTTACACAACTCACAATGGTCACACTGCAATATTGACTATAATATATTTAATAAATGATACCTCACATTTATTAGAGTATGTCCAACCAGGTGTCTGCAGGGATAATACATCGTTAATTCACATTTGTTAGATTTCACTAGTTCTGTTGTGTAGCATCCAAAATCAACTGATAGGAACTTGTGGAAAAACGCCACCAGGTCTTTTGCATCGTTTGTTCCAGGCTTCGCTTGCTTTGTTAACACCTCCTTGTGTGTGTTTGGGTTTCAGAGTCGCCAATTTATATTTCCTGTTTCTAGTTGTTCTGAACTGGGTGCCTTTGGTAGAAGCCTTCCAAAAGGAAATTACTATGCTGCCTCTGGTGGTTGTCCTTACAATTATTGCAATTAAAGATGGCTTGGAAGATTACCGAAAATACAAAATTGACAAACAGATCAACAACCTAGTAACTAAAGTTTATAGTAGGTAAGTGTAATAGGAGCTATGCTGGGGAATATACATGCATCATTTAGAAACATGCAGAATGTTACTCTCCACCCCTTAGATGTGACTAGGACACTTTTGGGGGTGGGATGGTGTTTTTAACTAATATTTATTAAAATCCTAGAGTGCATTTAAATCAGGATCATAGGAAAACAATAAACACATTAAACCATTATCAACCAGATGTTATAAAGTACAAGCTTCTATAATTTAGGTGTAAGTAGAGCTGAAAGAATTAAACTTCAAACCATAAGAAGGAAAGCAAGCAGATAGCTTTTAACCCTAGATATTTACAATTTGGAATTAAGAGGATGGGATATGAAATGTATGAATGAATATGAAAAACAAGATGGGATATGAAAGAAGGTGAGTTTCTTGTGGAGGAAAGGAATTGTGAGATACAGAGAAGTGCATTCTTTTTTGTAAACAAGCAAGAAGCCTATAAAACCCTTCCTGTTGCAGCAGCAACTGAGGGCATTCGTAATAGGAGGACTTATAAGGAGCATACTTGCTCTGTTGGAGACTTCTATTTCAAGTATTTATGAAATAGCCTGTGTAGCCAAGAGTGAAGTCCATTAAGGTGAGTGTTTAACTGTGCTGTATATTAATGACTACATTTACAAATTTCAATGCTAGCATCCAGAGACAACTATTTATAATGCTGTGATGCATTCCTTGAAGTCATACATATTGTGTGTGGTAGGAAAATGTAGGACAGTTTACAAAATTGGGATTGTACTACATATATTGTTTTTATTCTATTATTTTAGCCTAATTTACATCATGAATATTTACCATGTCTTTATCCATCAAGAAAGCACTTTTAATAGCTGCATTGTAATAAGACTCTAAGATAATTTAAACATTTCCCATATTTATATAATTTAAAAATATATCAGTGAGTATTCTTACACAGAAGTATTGAAGATCTATGATTATTTCCCCATTATAATTAGGAATGGAATTAATATATTCAAAGAGGAGAATATATTTTTTAATTTATTAAAGTATCAGTTTAGTTCAGTCACTCAGATGTGTCTGACTCTTTGTGACCCCATGAATGACAGCACGCCAGGCCTCCCCGTCCATCACCATCTCCCGGAGTTCACTCAGACTCACGTCCATAGAGTCAGTGATGCCATACAGCCATCTCATCCTCTGTCATCCCCTTTTCCCTGCCCCCAATCCCTCCCAGCATCAGAGTCTTTTCCAATGAGTCAACTCTTCACATGAGGTGGCCAAAGTACTGGAGCTTCAGCTTTAGCATCATTCCTTCCAAAGAACACCCAGAGCTAATCGCCTTCAGAATGGACTGGCTGGATCTCCTTGCAGTCCAAGGGACTCTCAAGAGTCTTCTCCAACACCACAGTTCAAAAGCATCAATTCTTCGGTGCTCAGCCTTCTTCACAGTCCAACTCTCACATCCATACATGACCACTGGAAAAACCATAGCCTTGACTAGACGGACCTTTGTTGGCAAAGTAATGTCTCTGCTTTTCAATATGCTATCTAGGTTGGTCATAACTTTTCTTCCAAGGAGTAAGCGTCTTTTAATTTCATGGCTGCAGTCACCATCTGCAGTGATTTTGGAGCCCCCAAAAATAAAGTCTGCCACTGTTTCCACTGTTTCGCCATCTATTTCCCGTGAAGTGATGGGACCAGATGCCATGATCCTCATTTTCTGAATGTTGAGCTTTAAGCCAACTTTTTCACCCTCCTCTTCCACTTTCATCAAGAGGCTTTTTAGTTCCTCTTCACTTTCTGCCATAAGGGTGGTGTCATCTGCATATCTGAGTTGATTGATATTTCTCCCGGCAATCTTGATTCCAGCTTGTGCTTCTTCCAGCCCAGTGTTTCTCATGATGTACTCTGCATAGAAGTTAAATAAGCAGAGTGACAATATACAGCCTTGACATACTCCTTTTCCTATTTGGAACCAGTCTGTTGTTCCATGTCCAGTTCTAACTGTTGCTTCCTGACCTGCATATAGGTGTCTCAAGAAGCAGGTCAGGTGGTCTGGTATTCCCATCTCTTTCAGAATTTTCCACAGTTTATTGTGATCCACACAGTCAAAGGTTTTGGCATAGTCAATATGTATAGTCTATGTATATGTATATTGACTGTGTATATACATAGTCAATATGTATAACTGAATCTGCACAGCAGATTTAGTTATACGTGTATAGACATTGTTTTTCATATTCTTTTCCATTGTGATTTATTATAGTGCTTCCCTTGTAGTTCAGTTGGTAAGTGATTTATTATAGAATATCAAATATAGTTCCCTGTGCTATACAGTGGGACCTTGTTATTTATCCATTCTATAAATAATAGTTTGTATCAGCTAATCTCAAACTTTGAATCCTTCTTTCTCCCACCCTCCTCCCCTTTGGCAACCACACGTTTGTTCTCTGTATCTGTGAGTCTGTTTCTATTTCACAGATAAATTCATTTGTGTTATATTTTAGATTCCATATATAAGTGATATATCTTTTTCTTTCTTACTTCACTTAGTATGATCTCTACCTGCATCCATGTTGCTGTAAATGGCATTACATGGTATTTCACTCTTTTTTGTGACTGAGTAGTATTCCATTGTGTGTATATGTGTGTGTGAATATGCATATTTTACCTTCTTTATCCATTCATTTGTCAGTAGACGCTTAGGTTGCTTCCATGTCTTGGCTGTTGTAAAGAGTGTTGCTATGAACATTGGGATGCATTGTATCTTTTCAGATTACTATTTTCTGTGGATATATGCCTAAGAGTGGGATTGCTGGATCATATGGTAGCTCTATTTTTAGTTTTTAAGGAACCTCCATACTGGTTGCATTAATTTACATTCCCACCAAAAGTGTAAGCGGGTTCCCTTTTCAAGGAGCAATATTTTTAAGTCCTTATTCATGTGGCTTTTGTGAATGCCAATTACAAAGTTTATAAGGTTAATTCTCTGAAGTTCTTTTTCATGAGAAATGTATCTACTTCTTAAAAAGTTATCATTAAGGATAGATTTATGAAATTCTCATTGTGTTTACTGCTTTACAAATAAGGTTTTGGTGTCATTTATTTTCATTTCAGAGTTTGGAAGGTTTATGGAGTATTCTGACAATAATGAATAGGTTAATTTGGCCTGAGGGTAGTGACCCAGTAAAAGGGCTGTAATTAGAAATAAGGGGATCCCCTGGTGACTCGGTGGTAAAGAATTCACCTGCCAGAGCAGGAGATGTGGGTTCAATCCTTGGGTCAGGAAGATGCCCCAGAGAAGGAAATGGCAACCCATTTCAGTATTCTTGCCTGGGAAAACCTATGGGCAGAGGAGCCTGGCAGGCCACAGTTCTTGGGTTGTAAACAGTCAGACACAACTTAGTGACTAAACAACAACAATAAGAAATAAAAGGGGACTTTGAGGCCTGCTGTGGCAGGATGTCATGCCCAGGCTACTGCTTACACACTGAGTAAAAGAGCTCTCCAGAGAAATACAATCAATAGGAATAAGATTTATTATAAGGAATTGGCTCATGGGATTATGGAGGCTAAGAAGTCCCTTTGCGACTCTTTGCGACCCCATGGATTGTAGCCTGCCAGAGAATTGTCTGCCATGTAGTTTGAAGGCCAGAGAGTGATGGTGTAGATTCCAATCCATGTCTGTAGGCCTGAGAACCAGGAATGTCCAGGGAAGATCAGTGTACCGGATCAGTCAGGCAGAGAGTGAATTCCTTCGCCTTTTTGTTCTATTCAAGCCCTCAACAAAGTGGATGATGCCCACCTATACTGGAAGGGCCATCTGCTTTACTCCACCAATTCAAATGTTCATCTCTTCCAGAAACACCCCCAGAGACACCTAGAAATAATATTTAACCAGGTACTTGGGCATCCTTTCAACCAGTGAAGTTGACTCATAAAATTAACCATCACAGATATTTTCCTTGAGTTGTACAGAATCCATGTTTTGAGCCAAGAGACAACATAGTAAAAGTTGTGCTTTAAGGAATATTGGTCAATTCGGGTCATAAGAATGGCTTCTTAAGGGATCTGCCTCTGCTAATTAATCCAGGGCACTAAAAGGAGAATGTGCTAAGTGCAGGAAGGGATTCATAGAATAGATACTGTGTAGAAGGGCCCAGTGGAATTTGGTGAACTTTTGTGATTTTTTCCCCAGATTTGTAGGGTGAAAATACCATTGATAGAAATAGGGAGCGTTATGGCAGAAAGTGAAGAGGAACTAAAAAGCCTCTTGATGAAGGTGAAAGAGGAGAGTGAAAAAGTTGGCTTAAAACTCAACATTCAGAAAATGAAGATCATGGCATCTGGTCCCATCACTTCATGGGAAATAGATGGGGAAACAGTGTCAGACTTTATTTTTTGGGGCTCCAAAATCATTGCAGATGGTGACTGCAGCCATGAAATTAAAAGACGCTTACTCCTTGGAAGAAAAGTTATGACCAACCTAGATAGCATATTGAAAAGCAGAGACATTACTTTGCCAACAAAGGTCCGTCTAGTCAAGGCTATGGTTTTTCCATTGGTCATGTATGGATGTGAGAGTTGGACTGTGAAGAAAGCTGAGCACCGAAGAATTGATGCTTTTGAACTGTGATGTTGGAGAAGACTCTTGAGAGTCCCTTGGACTGCAAGGAGATCCAACCAGTCCATTCTGAAGGAGATCAGCCCTGGGATTTCTTCAGAGGGAATGATGCTAAAGCTGAAACTCCAGTACTTTGGCCCCCTTCTGCGAAGAGTTGACTCACTGGAAAAGACTCTGATGCTGGGAGGGATTGGGGGCAGGAGGAGAAGGGGGCGACGGAGGATGAGATGGCTGGATGGCATCACTGAATCGATGGACATGAGTTTGAGTGAACTCAGGGAGTTGGTGATAGACAGGGAGGCCTGGCGTGCTGCGATTCATGGGGTTGCAAAGAGTTGGACACTGAGCGACTGAACTGAAGTTCATCTAAGGTAGAATGAACTAGAAATGATAGCAAGACAGGCATCCCAGAGGAATGTCCAGTGGGCAAATAGGAACATATGATAATTTCTGGAGGGAAGGAAAGGCTGCAGAGAGAAATTTCAAAGTCATCAGCCCATTTAGAGGTGATTCTGAAGTTAGGAGTTTGACTTAAATTCTCAAGGGAGAACATGTGACAAGGTAAAAGACTGAGCTTTGAGTTCAAAGGCACCTATTTCAGCCTTTGGAGAAACTTCACAGGCTGTTTGACAAGTCCTACTCTTCTGAGATCCCAAAGCATGTGGCATATTTCTTGGGTTGACTTCAGTGCTCTGATACAGAGCCAACTTTCATAAGACAGTGATTCCTAATCTGCAAACTTATAAAATAACCTGTTATATTTTAGTTTGCAAGTCAGAATAAAAGATATATCTCGGTTTGAAAGTCTAGCTTTATAATAAACAGAAGTATATTCTGAACAAATTTAAGGCTCACTTGACTAAGAGTTCAACCAGATGACATAATTTTTTTTGTTTTGGGAGAAAAATAACTCAAAGCCTTGTCCTGATAATAGAGCTGTCTTTCATTTTATATGAGCAAATGATTAGGGAAGGCTTCTCTGAAGAAGTGATACTTAAGCTGATATATGTAGAAATCTGAATTTTGTTTGTTATTAGAATTCTTCAGTGGCTTTCCCAAAATTTGTTTTAAATATTTATTGAAGCAAAGTAACTTTTTTTTCTCTTTTGTGAGATGCTGTGTATGCTCTGTGTGTGTGTGTGTGTGTGTGTGTATTAGTTGCTCAGTCGTGTGCAGCTCTTTGTGACCCCGTGGACTGTAGCTTACAGGCTCCTCTGTCCATGGAATTCTCCAGGCAAGAGTACTGGAGTGAGTTGCCATTCCCTTCTCCAGGGGATCTTCCCAACCCAGGGATTGAACCCCAGTCTCTCACATTGCAGGCAGATTCTTTACCATCTGAGCCACCAGGGAAATCCCAAAGATGCTGTGAACTGTACTTAAATAAGAAAATATTCTGTTTTTTCTTATATAGTCTAAGGGGAACCAGAAAAAAAATGATGTGTTGTATAGAAAAATAAAAAAATAATAAAAGGCATGGTTTTAAAATTCATAGATCACTTTACTGAAACAGTGCTATGAATCATTCAGCCATGTTTAAATGCTTTCATATGCCAGGGACAGAGAGATGAAATGTTGATACAATCCCTGCCTTCAAAACATAGCTATAGGAAGTAGAAATTTACAGTGATTATCTGATGAGAAAAATCCATATTTCGACCAATTTTACGATTACTCAGTGTCAAATTTAGCAAATGGAAAGAATATTTCTTATATATTTTTAAATACAAATTCTTGTACATAAATTCTAATTTTTAGCGTGAGTTTAGAGTTGATGCTGTATATTTGCTTTCTAGGGTTGCTATAAAAGTTCTGGTTCTCATACTTAGTAGCTGTGTAGTCTTGGGAAAAATTATGTAAACTAGCTAAATTCCAGTTTATTTCATTATGAATAAAATAGTATCAGACAGTAAGCATAGCACTTACCTCTTTCTAAGTGCTAAGCAGCATGCTCAGTCACTTGGTTGTGTCCGACTCTTTGTGACTTCCAGGACTGTAGCCCCCCAGGCCCCTCTGTCCATGGGGATTCTCCAGGCAAGAATACTAGAGTGGGTTGCCATTTCCTCCTCTAGGGGATCTTCCCAAATAGGGATCAAACTCATGTCTCTCTCATCTCCTGCATTGGCAGGCAGATTCTTTACCACTGCACTACTTGGGAACCCCTTTATTACAATTTCCTAATGGGAGACATGGTATAATTTTTTTCTCAGGTGTCCTTTGGATCTGTTTTAGATGATTTGCATATAAACTTGAAGATGAGAGGCAATATTCTTTTCAGTTGTTTTAAAGTCTAGTCCTAGATAATCATTTTATGATTGCATTTCATAATAGAATCTGGTAATTCTTTTTTATTTATTAACTATTATTCTATGTAATTTGCCTATTTCTTGGTGTCATAAAAGAAATAATGCTTACATCCCAATGCCTACCCCTCACTGTTCTTGGAACAAATTATAAGAATATAGAGAAATGAAGATTGTCTATTTATTGTTATTCATTTAAGTTAATGTACTAACTTAAATTCCTGTGAAATACAAAGAAATTACTTTAAAGTACTAATTATTTCTCAGTAAAAGTAAGTTGAAGATATGGGATCATTAAACTTTGCAAGCTTTTGCAAGAAGCATTAACATTTTTATGCAGATAATTTGGTTCTTATTTGTGAAAGACTGTGGTCTTTCACAGGGTGCTTAATTTTATTTGGGAAAGTATCATTGGGAAATAACAAATGCTGGAACAGAAAGTAAACATTTAAACCCTATTACACCTCAATTACGTTAGAATGAACTATTATCAAAAACTTCACATTCTTAAGATTGCCTTTAAAATGGCAGCCATTTGCTAAGGTTTTAAGATTTGCTTCAAGTATATTAGAAGTGTGCTGAAAATAAAACTATTAATCATCTGACAAATTTAGCCACATACTGTGTTGCAGGCACTGAAAGATTTAGAGGTTTAAACAAAAAACAAAGTGCCTGCCATCCAAGAACGTATATTGTTTTCTGATCTTTAAAAATCACCGTGTTGTTGGTGTTTTGGTTTATGTGCTTCAGTTCAGTCAGTTCAGTTCAGTCGCTCAGTCGTGTCCGACTCTTTGTGATCCCATGGACTGCAGCACACCAGGCCTCCCTGTCCATCACCATCTCCTGGAGTTCACCCAAACTCAGGCCCATTGAGTCGGTGATGCCATCCAACCGTCTCATCCTCTCTCGTCCCCTTCTCCTCCTGCCTTGTCTTAGTTGTGTCTCACTCTTGCGACCCTTTGGACTGCAGCCCTCCAGGCTCCTCTGTCCATGAGATTTTTCTAGCAGGAATACTGGAGTGGGTTGCCATTTCCCTCTCCAAGAGATGTCCCCAACCCAGGAATCAAATCGGCATCTCCCATGTCTCCTGCATTGCAGCTGGAGTCTTTACCCACTGAGCCATTTGGGATGTTGGGAGTTTAAAAATACTAGCTGATGTTAATATTTTAGCATTATCTCATAAATCCATGGTATTTCATTATTCTTGAAACTAAATTTTAGTGGCCTTCTAAGGTATTAACCTTATTTATGTGTGACATTTTCTAAAGTAGTTCTTGAAATTCACTTTCTAATACATGGTTAATCCGTATTCTATTTGGTGGTCATTGGTAAGTTGTTATAACTGGGAGTAAAGTCCAGTATTTGAGAGGTGGAGCTTCTTGCCTTGTTTTAATCCCAGAAATACTAGAAACTGTGTGACCTTGAACTAGTTCCTTAACCTCCCTAAGCCAGTTTTTGTCATTTATAATAGATGGGGAGTGGGGCATAGTGCATTCATAGTACCAACTACATAACATTGATTGAAAATTAAATGATTTATGAATTGATAAAGCCTCCAATAAATCTGTCTAGGCTGGTCATAACTTTCCTTCCAAAGAGTAAGTGTCTTTTAATTTCATGGCTGCAGTCACCATCTGCAGTGATTTTGGAACCCCCCAAAATTAAAGTCAGTCATCTAGATGGCATATTAAAAAGCAGAGACATTACTTTGTCAATAGAGGTCCGTCTAGTCAAGGCTATGGTTTTTCCAGTAGTCATGTATGGATGTGAGAGTTGGACTACAAAGAAAGCTGAGCACCAAAGAATTGATACTTTTGAATTATGGTGTTGGAAAAGACTCTTGAGAGTCCCTTGGACTGCAAGGAGATCCCACCAGTCCATCCTAAAGGAGATAAGGCTTGGGTGTTCATTGAAAGGACTGGTGTTGAAGCTGAAACACCAGTACTTTGGCCACCTGATGCGAAGAGCTGACTCATTGGAAAAGACCCTGATGCTGGGAAGGATTGAGGGCAGGGGGAGAAGGGGGCGACAGGATGAGATGGCTGGATGGCATCACCGACTCAATGGACATGAGTTTGGGTAAACCCTGAGAATTGGTAATGGACAGGGAGGCCTGGTGTGCTGCGGTTCATGGGGTCACAAAGAGTCGGACATGACCGAGCAACTGAACTGAACTGAACCAATAAATCTGAGCTGCTCTGTGCCAGTGATACTCATTATATAAATTGTTTTTAGTGTTTTTTTCAGAGAAGTACTAATGAATGTCAAAAAGAAAAATTCATTCATAATCCCACTCTTTGTTTAGATTTGTTAAAGTAGAAAGTAGCAGTCCACATTTTCCACCTTTTCAGCTCACTGCAGCCAACTGCCACCAGTGGAATTACTATTAATAATCGAATATATTCTTCCCAAATTTCCCCAGTGCTTATGTATTGACATAAAAGCTGGGCGACATTGAACAAAATGGGACTAGAAGCAAAATGGGTAGCTTTCCTCAGCAATCAGTGCAAAGAAATAGAGGGAAACAATAGAATGGGAAAGTCTAGAGATCTCTTCAAGAAAATTAGAGATACCAAGGGAACATTTCATTGCAAAGATGGGCACAATAAAGGACAGAAACGGTATGGACCTCACAGAAGCAGAGGATATTAAGAAGAGGTGGCAAGATTACACAGAAGAACTACACAAAAAAGATCTTCATGACCCAGATAATCATAATGGTGTGATCACCAACCTAGAGCCAGACATCCTGGAATGCCAAGTCAAGTGGGCCTTAGGAAGCATCACTACAAACAAAGCTAGTGAAGGTGATGGAATTCCAGTTGAGCTATTTCAAATCCTAAAAGATGATGCTGTGAAAGTGCTGCACTCAACATGCCAGCAAATTTGGAAAACCCAGCAGTGGCCACAGGACTGGAAAAGGTCAGCTTTCCTTCCAATCCCAAAGAAAGGCAATGCCAAAGAATGCTCAAACTGCCATCTCACATGCTAGTAAAGTAATACTCAAAATTCTCCAAGCCAGGTTTCAATAGTACGTGAACCATGAACTTCCAGATGTTCAAGCTAGATTTAGAAAAGGCAGAGGAACCAGATATCAAATTGCCAACATCCATTGGATCATTGAAAAAGCAAGAGAGATCCAGAAAAACATCTTGTTTCTGCTTTATTGACTATGCCAAAGCCTTAGACTGTGTGGATCACAATAAACTGTGGAAAATTCTAGAAGAGATGGGAATACTAGACCACCTGACCTGCCTCCTGAGAAATCTGTATGCAGGTCAAAAAGCAACAGTTAGAACTGGAAATGGAACAACAGACTGGTTCCAAACTGGGAAAGGAGTATGTCAAGGCTGTATATTGTTACCCTGCTTATTTAAGTTTTATGCAGAGTACATTATGAGAAATGCAGGGCTAGATGAAGCACAAACAAATCAATATTGCCAGGAGAAATATCAGTAACCTCAGATATGCAGATGGCACCACCCTTATGACAGAAAAGCAAAGAAGAACTAAAGAGCCTCTTGATGAAAGTGAAAGAGGAGAGTGAAAAAATTGGTTTAAAACTCAACATTCAGAAAACTAAGATCATGTCATCTGGTCCCATCATTTCATGGCAAATAGATAGGGAAACAGTGGAAATCATGACAGACTTTATTGGGCTCCAAAATCACTGCAGATGGTGACTGCACCCATGAAATTAAAAGACAGTCTTGGAAGAAAAGCTATGACCAACCTAGACAGCATATTAAAAAGCAGAGACTACTTTGCCAACAAGGGTCCATCTTGTCAAAGCTATGGTTTTCCCAGTAGTCATGTATGGATGTGAGAGTTGGACTATAAAGAAAGCTGAGAGCCAAAGAATTGATGCTTTTGAACTGAGGTGTTGGAGAAGACTCTTGAGAGTCCCTTGGACAGCAAGGAGATCCAACCAGCCCATCCTAAAGGAAGTCAGTCCTGAATATTCATTGGAAGGACTGATGCTAAAGCTGAAACTCCAATACTTGGCCACCTGATACAAAGAACTGACTCATTGGAAAAGACCCTGATGCTGGGAAAGATTGAAGGCAGGAGGATAAGCAGACGACAGAGGATGAGATGGTTGGAAGGTATCACTGACTCAATGGACATGAGTTTGAGTAAACTCCAGGAGTTGGTGATGGACAAGGAGTCCTGGCATGTTGCAGTCCATGGGGTCGAAAAGAGTTGGACATGACTGAGTGAATGAACTGAGCTGATTGAGTTTACCTGAAGGATGGATTATAAGTACTATATCCTAAATGGTGAGAGTAATACTGAAGCAACAAATAACAAGTAGATGCAGGAAATTCTAGCTGTATATTTAGGCTGTGAGAGAAGAAGAAAGTTTCTGCTAGTTTTAGTTCTGTGTCCGAGAAGGAAATACAACCTTATTTAGAGTCTACCCCATTGATAGATTCTCAAAGCTAGTTAAGATTGGCAATGAACATTGTCGCTTAGCTTGCAGTTTTAAAACATCGTACACACCCATACCCTGTGCCATTATGCCTCTACTGTCACTCTTGACAGTTACACTGTCCCACTTTCTTCACATGACTCTCGATCATCCTGCAAGACGCACCTCCTCCAGAGGTCAGTGTCCCAGCTATTTGCTTCCAAAAGAGCCTGTGCATACCTATCTTATAAAATTGCTGTTTGTGGTTCTTTTTCACATTTTGACTATAGCTTTCTAGGGGAATGACCGTAATTTAATCACTTTTGTATTCTTAGCATCTAACATGGTAACTGGCATAAATTAAGATCAGTATGGCTCAGTGGGAAAGAATCTGCCTGCCAATGCAGGATACACAGGTTCAGTCCCTGGGTTGGGAAGATCCCCTGGAGGAGGAAATGGTAACGTACACCAGTATTCTTGCCTGGAAAATCCCATGGATAGAAGAGCCTGATGAGCTCCAGTCCGTGAGGCCTCAGAGAATCGGGTACCACTGAGTGACTAAGCACACACACAGCCAGCTACTGGGGACATTAGCCATTTTTTAAAATCTAGTAGGAACTCTAAATGGGGAATAGCGAAGTTAATTCAGTTGTAAAATTAACCTCATTTGGATTTTGTTCCAATGTAGAGTGGAGAGTAAATAAACTTGTCCCTTAGAAGAATTCTATTTACTAGGTTTGAAAGAAAAATAAAATCCTTAACCCTAGTATTCAAGTCTGTCTTCTCTCCCTACTTTCACAAATTCTGAGCAACTTTCCTTATACCTTTCTTCATAGAAAAAGTAGAGGTCATTAAGCATGAACCAGGTATCTCGGTTCCTTCTTATGTCATCTTCACCTGCTTTCTTCTGACTTTACATGAAGCAGTAACTCCCTTCCTTGTAATAGTAGTCCTTTCATCTGTGTTCTTAATTCCATTCCTTGTTACTTCTCGATAGCTTCAACCAACACTGTCCATTCTCTCTCCTCTCCCCTACCTTGCCTTCTCCATGGGCTTCTTCCTTGCATGCTGTGTGTGTGTGTGTGTGTGTGTGTGTGTGTGTCCAGTTCTCTCTCTTTTTTCTTGCCCGGTTCTTTCATCCTTACTGCCCTTTGCCTTCCCTTCCCTTGCAGTGGCTGCTTTCACCCTTTATTCCTTTCAGAGCTAAACTTGATGAAGTAGACTCCTCTTTCAGCTTCTAATCATGCCTTAACCCACTGGAGGTCTTTCTTCTTTACTCTCCATGTCACCAATTTCACATTCCCTACTTAATAGCAGACATCCTAATAACCACGTACCACAGACATGATCCCTTTGTGGCTTTTGTTACTCTGATGACTCCCTTTTTAAAAAATTTTTATTTTTAATTGAAGGATAATTGCTTTACAGAATTTTGTTGGTTTCTTCCAGACATCAACATGAATCAGCCATAGGTATACATATGTCCCCTCCCTCTTGAACCCCGTTCCCCCCGCCATCTTCCTCCCCATCCCACCTCTCTAGGTTGTTATGGAGTACCTGTTTGAGTTCCCTGACTCTTACGGCAAGTTTCCGTTGGCTATCTATTTCACATATGGTAATGTAAGTTTCCATGTTCCTCTCTCCATACCTCCCACCCTCTCCTTCCTCCCTCCCCCACCCACCATGTCCATAAGTCTGTTCTCTATATCTGTGTTTCCACTGCCGTTCTGCAAATAATTTCATCAGTATCAGCTTTCTAGATTCCATATATATACATTAGTATACAACATTTGTCTTTATTTTTCTGACTTCACTCTGTATAACAGGCTCTAGGTTCCTTCCATCTCATTAGAACTGACTCAAATTGTTCCTTTTTATGGCTGAGTAACATTCCATTGTATATATCCATTCATCTGTTGATGGACATCCAGCTTGCTACCATGTTCTAGCTGTTGTAAACAGTGTAAATATTTTGAAATTTCCTGCTTTCTTGATTTCTCCATTTCCTCTTGACTCTTACTTCACTTCCCTATCACCTTGAAGTTTCTTTCCCTAAGGAATCCCATATCCTTCAGTCCAGTTCAGTTCAGTCGCTCAGTCATGTCTGACTCTTTGCGACCCCATGAATCGCATTGTGTCTTGTGCACTTTTGGATCCTTGATACCTGACATGGAGAGCACGCAGGAATTGCTTCATTTATGAATAAACCCATCCAGTGTTAATTTTAATTTTATTCCAGAATTACTCAATTAACATAATGGTTCGAAATCTCACAGGGAAAAAAGAATTGAAAAACTTAGTAACTAAATTTTCAGATGAAGCAAGCTGTGGAATTTTAAGTTTTACAAATTCTCTGGCTTCCCCTTTTAGCATTTAACAGATCACCCTAAATTTTTAAATCACTTTAAGTTATAAACTAAAATTAAAAAAAAAACTATTATGTGAGTTTTGAGCTTGAGATTCTTTTTAAACTTTTTTTTTTTTTTTTTCAATTTTAGGAAAGAGAAAAAATATGTGGACAGATGCTGGAAAGATGTTACTGTTGGGGACTTTATTCACCTTTCCTGTAATGAGATCATTCCTGCAGATATGGTTTTACTCTTTTCCACTGATCCAGATGGAATCTGTCACATTGAGACTTCTGGTCTTGATGGAGAGAGCAATTTAAAACAGAAGCAGGTGGTTCGGAGATATGCAGAGCAGGTAAAAAATGTGTTCTCCGTTGGTGATATTAACATTTTCTTTTCAGAAGATGACTGAGCTCATTTTCACATGTACAGATAAAGAGATGTTTCAAATATATTTTTACCTTTACAAAATAGAAGTCTCGAGGGCTTAATGTAATTCCAGATATCAGTAGAAGTATTTCATAGATAATATCATATTTCATAGATAATACGATATAATGACTTTGGAGTTCAGACATTTCATTCTGACAATCACATTTCTGGGAATTTACGAAACCTAACAGTTTTGGAAAATTCTTTTGTAATAGAAATGATCAACTTCTGTTTTTCTTAAGCTTCTATTTGTATGTTGTTTTATTGAAGCTGGAGATATCATTTGGTTATTGTTCCTAAAATCTGGTAATTACTTATGTATCAAGGCCTTTCAAGACTTTCATAACTTCTCATGCCACAGAGCTCTGACTCTTCACGTACTGTGGAGAGGGAAATAAAACTTTGAATTTATATTAACACAAGTTTGAGTAACATTCAAACAGTTCTGTCATTTAATTACTGTGTGGTTTTGGGGAGGTCACTTAAACACTTTATGCCTCAGTTTATTAAAGTGGAAATGATGACACCTCCTTCATAGCCTGTTGTATGACAAAATGAAGTAATATATATAAAAACATCATGCAAAGTGCCTATCAGTTTTCCTTTCCTTTCTCTGGAAGCACTTAAAATGAGGTATTTTAAAATGTAACTTTTTTTTTTTTTTTTAACTTGAACTACTATTAAGTCACGTTTCTTACAAACCAAAAATATTGTAACCTCATTATATCCTTTGGTAAATTCGATCTTGTCACATTAAGTCCATCTTTCTACCTATAGATTAATTTAGATCCTCTGTGATTGTTACGCCTCTCAACTTCCTGTCATTGTCACATTTGTAAGCATTTTCACACTTAAAACATTGGTAAAAATCCTCTACCACTTGGAAATTACATACCACTAAATACCTACTTTGAGGGGTGATACCAGTTGATTAATCAGCATACTTTACATTCAGTTAAGGGTAAGCTTTCCAGACTCTGATGGCCTCAATTAAAATCCTGACTCTAAAAACCTTCTTGTTTTGAAACCTTTAGCAAATCACTGGTCCTCTTTGTGTGTATCTTTCCTCATCTGTTAATTAGGCCTAATTATAGTATCTAGTGAAGAAGAAACTAGTTAAGATGTTTAAAGGGCATAATATAGATTCTAACTCATTAGAAGAACTCAGTAAATATCAATTATTAGAAAGCCACATCACATGATCATATGACTCATATTTTTCAAATGTTTGCTGATATACATATCAATACTTTGAGATATATCAGTAGCATTTATCTTATTATCCAAAAAACCATATAAAAAAAGAAAAGGATATAAGGTTGACGTGGCTTGTTCTTAGTGAATCCATGCATTATACAAGCCATGCCTATTTTCTGTAAGACACTGTTTATTCACGTGTTGGTTTCGTAAAGCATTTTAAAATTACTTTTTGACCTATTACAGAATTTTGTGAGATATATCTAGATTTAATTTTTTAAATAAAATTTGCTGAGATTAAATGCATGTGTGCTCAGAGTACTTATATACATGTATGCATGCATGCTAAGTCACTTCAGTTGTGTCTGACTCTTTGTGACCCTATGGACTGTAGCCTGCCAAATTCTTCCTTCCATGGGGTTCTCCAGGCAAGAATACTGGAGTGGGTTGCCATGCCCTCCTCCAGGGGATCTTCCCAAACACAGAGGTTGAACCCGTACCTCTTAAGTTTCCTGCATTAGTAGGTTGGTTCTTTACCACTAGTGCCACCTGGGAAGCCTATATTACATGTATGTGTGTGTGTGTGTGTATAGATATACACTTAATCTCAGAAACTACCTATATGTTTAAAGAACAATAAGAAAAGTATTTTCAGCTTTTCAGTGTCTTCCGGATAAAAGAGTGTGTTTTGTAGGAGAAGCTCCCTCCTGCAGGGACTCCTGCATGAATTTCGGTGTATGGTTCAGGCATTCTTATCACCTGAAGATATTTATTAATGCTCTAGGACCATTCTCATCTTATCTATTCATTCATAATTATGTGTGTACTTTCCTTCATTTGGGCAATTTGTGACATATTTTGTGACATGAATACCTTTTATCTTAATTGGTGAAAGGATAAACACTTAAATCTCAAGATTTAACCTTTATTTTTTGTGTGGTAATTTTTCAAATACATATATTTTTAGGACTCTGAAGTTGATCCTGAGAAATTCTCCAGTAGGATAGAATGTGAAAGTCCAAACAATGACCTCAACAGATTCCGAGGCTTCCTGTGAGTGATACAAGATTTTCCTTTGTGGAATTGTATGTTACAGTTATATTTAACTAAAAAAAAAAACAAAAAACTTTTGTGTACTTATACCCAAGGTAAATCACTAAAGGCTGTAAGTTAAGCCACTTGTAAGTTTGGCTTATTTTAATTATTTGATAAATATTTACCTATGTATTTTTTAAAACAACAACAAAATCTTGTTCTTAAAATAACCCTAGAATCTCTTTCAGTGATATATGAATGATTTACATGAGCTCCATGTTAAGCCCAAGACATGTTAGTTATTTGGAAGAAAGTGTTTGGACAGACATGGCAGCTTAAGTGACATGACAGGATGGTGTCTTTCTATCCTATTAGAGTAGGTGGGCAACTCAGCTGGTAAAAGTTAGCCAATGACTTGGAAACACATTTAAGAAAAAGTATGGGAATCCACAACAGAGTCCATCTGGAGGCTTCCTATGGCATCTGCATCCATTTCGAATGGAATTTAGGGTCTTACCTGATTTCTGGCTGGCTTCTGCCACTTAAGTGCTTTATTTTTTGATCCAAGTTACTGACTCTTTTTATCCTTCCTGATGTTTAAGAGAAGTCAATTAGACCTACTTCATAGTGGTAATCTTATAAGAAGATGGCAGAGAAAAAAAAAAGTTCCTAAATCATCTTTTGACACCAGAATCATCCTGATACCAAAAGAATACAGAGACATTTAAAGGAAGATTTATAGCCCTCATAAACATAGATGCAAAAAATTTACACAGATTAATAGCAAATGAAAGCAAACCCAACAATATATAAAGAGGAAAGTAATAATGACTCAGTAGGACATATACCAAAAATGCAGTGTTGGCTTAACATTAGAAGATCAAACAATGTAATTTCTAATATTAGCAAACCATAATTAACAAATGAAAAAGAAAAATCAGGTGAGACTCTCCTGGACATAGAAAAACTTTGACAAAATCTAACTTCCGTTTTTGCAAACTGAAAATAGAAGGAAACTTTCTCCTCTTGTTGATGGGCATCTATAAAAACCACACAGCTAGCATCATGCTTAGTGTGTTGTGTGCTGAGTTGCTCAGTCATGCCCGACTGTTTTTGAATCCATGGACTGTAACCTGCCAGGCTCCTCTACCCATGGAAATTCTCCAGGCAAGAATACTGGAGTGGTGAATAGTGAAGGACTAAACATCTTTCCCCTAAGATCAAGAACAAGACATGAATATTATCTCTTACCACTTTTATTCAGGGAGATCCTAGCTAATGTAAAGAAAATGAAATAAAAGCAGTAAGTGATAAAGCAGTAAAACTGTCTTTTATTCATTGATGAGATGATGGTCTTTGTAGAAAACGTGATGAAATCTATTAAAAAGCAACTGGAATTAATAGTTTAGCAGTGTTGTAGGAAATAAGATCAATATAAAAATATTAATTGTATTTCTGTACATACCAAAGAACATTCAGATATCGAAACTTTTAAAAAAATCAATTTACAATAGCATCAGAAAAAATACTTAAGAATAAACCAGACAAAAGATATGAAAGACTACATATTGAAAACTACTGAACATGGTTGAGATAAACTAAAGATGTAACTAAATGGAGAGATATTTGTTGTTCATGCATTAAAACTCAGTGTTGTCAGTTTTTCTCCCAAAATTGATCTGTAGATTCAGTGTAATCCCAATTGAAATTCCAACAAAGTTTTTTATTTTTGAAAGTGAAAGTTGCTCAGTCATGTCCGACTCTTTGCCACCCCATGGACTATATAGTCCATGGAATTCTCCAGGCCAGAATACTGGAGTGGTAGCCATTCCCTTCTCCAGGGGATCTTCCCAACCCAGGGATCTAACCCAGGTGTCCCACATTGCAGGTGGATTCTTTAACAGCTGAGACACAGGGAAGCCTAAGAATTCTGGAGTGGGTAGCCTATCCCTCTCCAGGGGGTCTCCCTGACTCAGGAATCAAACTGGGGTCTCCTGCATTGCAGGCGATTCTTTACCAACTGAGCTATCCGAGAAGCCCACCCCTACCCTTTTTAAAATTTCATTTTTAGAAACTGGCAAGTTTATTCTAAAAATTTATATGGAGATAGAATCATCTAACTAAAACAACTTTGAAAAAGAAGAACAGATGTGGAGGGCTAAGACCACCAGATTTTGTTTTTGACATAATGATAGACCAGTAGGTCAATGGAGTAGATTAGAGTCCAGAAATTGGTCCAGACATTTATGGGCAGCAGGATTTTTACAAAGATGAAAAAGCGGTTTAGTGGAGAAAGGTTAATTTCAACAAATAATGCTTCAACAATTACACATCCATATTCAAAAAAATAAACTTCAACACAGACCTCTCACCACCAAGAGTAATCACCAAGAATAACTAAAAAGGGATCCTGTACTTCAATTTAAACCTGAAATTATAATACTCCTAGAAGGAAACATAGGGGAAACATTTGGTATCTTGTGTTAGTCAAAGATTTCTTAGATATAACTCCAAAAGTGCAGTTCATAAAAGGACAAAAATAATTAAATAACTTTGTCAGTATTAGAAACTTATTCTTTTCAAATGACACTGCTAAATGAATGAAAACGTAAGTTTTCATTCAAACTGGAAGAAAATAGCTTGCAGTGTGTATATCTCATGTAGGACTTGTGTTCAAATATATGTCTTTATTATTAAATAAAATCTTTATTATTTGCTTATTGTTCAATAGGCAAATGAACAGTACAGTTTTTAAATGATCGAAAATATTGGACACTTCACCAAAGACAACACATGGACTTTAGATATCTGTGTGAAAAGATGCAAGTTAAAGCCTTAGGAGTGTAACTCCTCAATTAAAAGGACTGACTATACCAACTTTTCACAAGAATGTAGAGAAACTAGACTATGCATATACTGCTGGTGGGAATGGAAAAAGCACGATCACTTTAGGACATAGTTTGGAAATTTCCTAAAAAATTAAATACACACCTACTTTATGATCTGGTTATTCTACTCCTAAGTAGTTACTCAAGGGAAAAATATTTATCCTTATACTAACCTGGACACTAATTTTCAGAGCTGCTTTATTTGTAATAGCCCCAAATATTCCATCAACAGGTAAATGGATAAACAAGTGATAGAGCCATACAATGAATACGACTGCAGCAAAGAGGAATTCACTAGTGATATATGTAGCAACATGGATTCATCCCAAAATAATGTTGAGTGGAAGAAGCCAGACAAAAAAGAATATATACTATATGATTTGATTTATATAATTTCTCAAAAAAGAAAGCTAACTTGTGATAGCAAGCAGATAGTGGGTGCCTGGGAGAGGCAGAAAAGATCACAGAAACACATAAGGAAACCTTAGGGAGCAATGGATATGTTCATTTTTCTAATTGTAGTGATGTTTTCACAGGGGAAACATGTCAAAACATCAAATTTTGCACTTTAAATGTGTACAGTATATATTTACTATATGATTCTTATTATTCTTCAATCAAGTTGTTTAAAATTTTAGAGAATTGTCAAGATGGAAGTTTAGAACATATTGGTAGCATCTTTAAGTAGCATTTGATACAGATGGGTGTTGGGGCAGGGACTGGAAGCTATGCAGTGGGAAAAGGGAAAGGATTTAGTCCAGATAAAGAGATAATGCCAGACTAAACCATCAAAAATAAGATACCAGGCAGACAACTAAATACAAAGAATTACTGACATTCTCGGTTGAGGGACCACTACAGGTAATAACATAGGGGCCTGAGACCACAGTGCATTTGTGGAGTCATAAGTGGTTTAAGTATATTTGGAGGGTAGGGGAGCCATATAGAAGATCATAGAGAGGCGAGACGATGAAGGGAAGTTAGCAGATTCTCCTGCCATCAGAAACATGCTCATAAGTTTAAGAAGAATCATTTTCTAGTATTATTTTCTCAACTGCTGACTATTTATACAATTTCCTGTTGTAATTGGAAGATTTAGGGGTTGTCATTTTTTCTGACCTGGACTTCAACACCTGAGGTCCAGGTCAAAAAATACCTTAGAGTCCAGTTTTTACAGCCCCTCACTGGGAACGCTGACTCCCCTGACAAGCTCAGACTAGATTCTGGCACAATTCTGGACAGAAAAGGACAGAACTTTAGTCTCTTTCTGTGTGGTCTGGAATATAGTACTCTGCACAGAATCTGAGTCAGAGTATGCATATTTAGTAGAGGCAGCCCAGGTGGGTACAGTAATTTTTTGTGAAATAGTTTTTATCTGCTGAACTAGATCCTTACATTTTTCCTGCTGTGTGGCCTATTTTCTAAAATTAACAGAAATTGAGGTGTTCAGGTTCACTCTCTATATTATTGATGGCTTCTATGATCATCTTACTCTCAGGAAGCACTGACTTTTCCCTGTTTGTGCCCATGTTGTATGCTGAATATCAGATTTCTATCATAATAACTACACTATTGTTATACTCAGACATTTCTATATGAATCATCTCCTGTTAAACCACAGAGGCCAAGACTATCTAAGTTTGTTTTTCTGTTCTCAGCATTCAGGTGGGTGTGCTAGGCATATGGTACATATTATATAGGCTCTTGAATGGATGAAGGCTGTAATCAGACAGTCCATGTCTTGCACAGAATCTGAAGGTCACATATCATATGTGCCAAATACACACTTATCCAGTGCAGAATGTTTAGAGTTTGGAGCCAGTACAATCAAGATAAAAGTTGGGCTTTAATGTAAAGGTGGTAAACTAGAGTGATGTAATGGTGAAAAATGAGGATCCCCGGGTAAAAGTTTTAATACACTAAGAAATTTTTGTAACTGATGCTTTTGTATATTATATCTGTTCCTGTAAAGGTTCTAGGAATAATAAATGTTATGTTGTTGAGGAGCCTAATCAAGCCTGGGATACGTGCCTGAGAATGCTACATGGGAATGTAAATATTGGGATTAATTTCCTCATCTGTAAATCCAGGAAGTATTGATAGAATTAGGTTAAACCCAAGGACACTACTGGTTCTGACTATGACCCCATGGGCCTCTCTTTGTGCATAAACCCGTTTATATGAAGGAATGTAAACACGTACCTCTTAAAAGAAAATGCTTTGCAAGTTAGAGGAGGAAAATGACAAAACAGATTTGTCTATTTTCCTCCTCATTTGAAGAGTAGGGAAGCTCTTCAAACTTCTCTAGAAGAGCTTTCTTTTTTCTTTTCCTTGCAAGATAGCATGGATAGCAGATATAATGACAATTTCCCTATACATAACAAAGAGGAAACAACTCATAGACTGAAGTCTGTTGCTTAGAAAATAAACTAACCTTAATGCTGAAATTTAGTATGCGTTTTCACAAAATATGTGAAATACCTGACTTTTTGCATATTTTAAAAAATTTTCCAATGAGTTTGCTCTGCATTTCTACCACTATAGTAATTTAATCAAGTGATTATGTTGATTATTTTAAAACTGTTTATTACAGAAGATTTCAAATATACAAAAGTAGGAAGAAAAGTGTAATGAACACCATGGGCCCTCACCCAGTTTTAGCTGTTTTATAATTTGCCAACTTTGTTTCAATTATCCTCCCACTTCCTTCCCTATATGCCCCTACATCACATCATTTCACTGTAAATACTTCACTATGAATATACAACAGAAAAAAGCTTTATATAAAAATAGTCATAGCATCATTATAACATTTAAGTAAATTAAGAACATTTTCTTGGTAGTATCTAATACCTAGTCTTTGTTTCAGTCAGTTCACTCACTCAGTCTTGTCCGACTCTTTGCGACCCCATGAATCGCAGCACGCCAGGCCTCCCTGTCCATCACCAACTCCCGGAGTTCACTCAAACTCATGTGCATCGAGTCGGTGATGCCATCCAGCCATCTCATCCTCTGTCTTCCCCTTCTCCTCCTGCCCCCAATCCCTCCCAGCATCAGGGTCTTTTCCAGTGAGTCAACTCTTCGCATCAGGTGGCCAAAGTACTGGAGTTTCAGCTTCAGTATCAGTCCTTCCAGTGTACACCCAGGACTGATCTCCTTTAGAATGGACTGGTTGGATCTCCTTTCAGTCCAGGGGACTCTCAAGAGTCTTCTTCAACACCACAGTTCAAAAGCATCAATTCTTCAGCTCTTAGCTTTCTTCACAGTCCAACTCTCACATCCATACATGACCACTGGAAAAACCATAGCTTTGACTAGACGGACCTTTGTTGGCAAAGTAATATCTCTTTGTTTAAATGTCTCCAATTATCTCAATTTTTTTTTATAGTTACTATATTCTAACCAGGATCAAAACAAAGGTGTACATGTTGCATTTAGTTCATATGTCTCTAAATTTCCCTCCCATTCCCTCCTCCACCAGTTCTGCTCCCCTCAACCCCCCCTGCATACCACTCACTTGTTAAATAGACCAGATCATTTTGCCTGCAGGGGTTCCCCTGCAGATTTCATAGATTTGGCCAACTGCATCCTTGGGTGATGGTTAACATGTTTTTCTGGCCTTGTTTCCTGAAAACTCTTCACAGACATTTAGAATCTGATGAAAGAAATACTTTTGTCTAGAAAATGACAAATGTATATGAATGTACATACATAGACGCACACAGGGAAATACTGTATACAGTTTCAAAGGCGTCACAGATCCCCTGATGCCACAGACCCCTGTTTGATTCATCCTCATAGAAGCTTGATAAGATTCCCAGGGGGATGAGCAGTTTCTGTCCCTAAACTTCTGGAGGCCTTGATGTCCTGTAGTTATGTTAAGATTGGTATTGTCAGCCTTACCCTTTCATTATAAAGTTCCCCACCAGCCTTCTACCTAATGATTTTAGTAGCCACTAACTATTATTGCCCAAGAATCCTTGATTTCACCAGGGCCAAGATAGTAATTTTCTAATTCCATTAAGAACTTTTCCCTTATCATTAAGAACTTTTCCCTCATCAGCTAGTAAGTTACTCCCAAATACAGTTTCTCCTATAGAAAATAGTTTTCTTATTTGGATTATCTTTTAGTTTTTGTAGTACTAGTAGTTGGCAAACAATGAATGATAGAAAACAGTATTAGAAACCTGTTGTGTCTTTTTTCCCAGCCAAAGTGGGAAATAACTAGATCAAGTACATCAAGATTTGAAACTTTTCCTGTGAACTGCTTAACTTTATACTCTAATCAAGAAAACTCAAAATTCATAGTGTTTATTTTTCCATTCCCATTTTTGCTATTTAAAAATAAATCTATATGCTGTCTTTTTTATAGAGAACATTCCAACAAAGAACGCGTGGGTCTCAGTAAAGAGAATTTATTACTTAGAGGATGCACCATTAGAAACACAGAGGCTGTCATGGGCATTGTGGTTTATGCAGGTTGGTTACCCTTCTGACTTTTCACCATCATCGCCTCTGTGCTTTTCTGCAAGTTAACATTTTCCACTTATTCAAATGCAATCTCTAGCAGCAGAAAGGAAATTTTGTCTTGATAATCTTAATCATTGGTCTCTGTTTTTCTAAATGGATCACAAATGGAAACTAAATTTAACAAAGTGTATTACATAACTACTTTTCATTAAATTATCTGCCAGAGAGACTTTAAAATATGCTATTTGCTACTTGGCTTTAATTTCCACATTTTCTGAATATTTGTGTTACCCATGTAGGCCATGAAACCAAAGCAATGCTGAACAACAGCGGACCAAGATATAAGCGCAGCAAATTAGAAAGAAGAGCAAATACAGATGTCCTCTGGTGTGTCCTGCTTTTGCTTATAATGTGTTTAACTGGTGCATTGGGTAGGTGGAATTTGATTATTTGCTGACATCTTTCCCTCAAGATATTCATTTTAAAGTATTATATTTTCAAAATGATAGTTATGAATTTAAGTTTGACTCCAATAAGTGGGGGTGGTTATTGGCCAATAATTATTTTCTTCACATCTTCATCTCTCTCATTCTCTAATTTGAAAAGCACTAATATTTATTATATGTGGCCACAGTAATAAAGGGACCTGGGAAGAGATGTAAAGAGAGACAGAGGCAGGAGAACATGTAGTCTTTTGAATTTGAATTTGTTTCTCAAACAGCTGTTGTTCAACCAAAATAAATACTGTCATCTCTCTTTCTTTAGAAATAAAGTTTTATATTTGAATAATATATATATAGCATCCTTTTGATGTCTGTGCATTTTTTGAAAGGTCATGGAATCTGGTTGAGCAGATATGAAAACATACCCTTTTTTAATATCCCTGAGCCAGATGGACATATCATATCACCAGTGTTGGCAGGTTTCTATATGTTTTGGACCATGATCATTTTGTTACAGGTAATTTCTATTGAGCTCATCATACAATTTTAAAATCTTTCCTACTTATCTAGCTCTGTATGGCTTTTCATCCTTTCTTTTCTCCCTTTAACGTTTTTAAATTGTTTGGTTCTTCTTAGGTCTTGATTCCCATTTCTCTCTATGTTTCCATTGAAATTGTGAAGCTTGGACAGATATATTTTATTCAAAGCGATGTGGATTTCTACAATGAGAAAATGGGTTCTACTGTTCAGTGCCGAGCCCTGAACATCACTGAGGATCTTGGACAGATTCAGTACCTCTTTTCTGATAAAACAGGAACCCTCACTGAGAATAAGATGGTTTTTCGAAGATGTAGTGTGGCAGGCTTTGATTACTGCCATGAAGAAAATGGTGAGTGTTGAGTTTCTGTGAAAATCACCCTTGAGGTTTGTCTTTTTTGCGTCCACCTGTTAACAGTTTGGTAATTCTGGCACAGAAGTGCGATATTCAATCATTGTGTACTTAATTCCTCCAGGTGCTCATGGAGTTTCGTTGTTATGTCTTTAGAAGTTAGTAGGTCAAAAGTTAGTCGAGATTTGGTGGGTTAAAGTCAAGACTCTGCCTCTGTGATTTTTTTTTTTTTTTTTTTTTGACCATGGTTTCTCTGAAAGGAAAGGAAATTGCTAGCAATTGTAGAAGGTTTGGGGTTAGATATGGTGTCAGTGATACTGCATTATAGATATTCTTGAGAATCTCATGAAACTCTATGGACCATTTGGGTATTAGTCACTCAGTTGTGTCCAACTCTTTATGACCCCATGGACTGTAGCCTGCCAGGCTCCTCTGTCCATGGGATTCTCCAGGCAAGAATACTGGAGTGAGTTGCCATTCCCTTCTTCCTATGGACCATATCCCTTTAAAAAAAAATTTTTTTTTAGTAATTCCAAAGGGACGACAGTCTTCCCTTACCCTATCACTCAGCCCATAAGTAACTGTTGGTCCCTGGCTAAGAATACCTATTTTAAGAAGAAATAAGGTAAGTAGATAAGAGGAAGTAAATATATAAATTGCAAGTTTCCTTTTAAGAATTGAACTTCATTAATTTTATTATTTACAAAAGTAAATATACTCTTATAAAAATAATTCTGAGAGATGTCCAAAACAGATTAACCTAGAGGTGAACCACTGTTAATAATTTGAATAGATAACCATCCATTTCTTTATATATATTCTTATATATGTGAAAATAAATGTTTGCACATTTCTTTTATAAGTTATGTAATAATATTACTTTGCAATTTGCTTTTTTTACCTCAATATCTCATGGGCTTTTTTCTAAGTCAGTTCATGAGTTAACATGAAATTCATAGTATCGCATTGTATGTGATCAAGCTTAGTTTGCTATTATAGCAGTGTGTGTGTGTGTAAGTCTATGCAGTTATGTCCGACTCTTTGTGATCCCATGGACTGTAGCCCTCCAGGCTCCTCTGTCCATGATATTCTCCAGGCAAGAATACTCATGTGGGTTGCCATGCCCTCCTCCAGGGGGTCTTCCCAACCCAAGGACTGAACCTGTGTCTTTTATGTCTCCTGCATTGGCAGGCAGGTGCACTCAGTTGGTAACGAATCCACCTGCAATACAGAAGAAGGGTTTGATCCCTGGATTGGGAAGATCCCCTGGACAAAGGAAAGGCTACCCACTCCAGTATTCTGGCCTGGAGAATTCCATGGACTGTATTATATAGTGCATGGGGTCACAAAGAACTGGACACAACTGAGCGACTCTCACTTTCTTTACCACTAGTGCCATCTGGGAAGCCCGTTATAATAGTACTTGCAATTAACATCACTTATTCATTCAACAAATATTTTGTGAGCTCCTAACATGTGACATAAGTTTCTGATGTAGCGTACAGTTTAAGGCAAGAAGATAGACAAGATGAAAAATTATAATGTATAAAATAAAATTCATCATGCAATATCCATTTCTGTACACACATCTAAAGTTGGTTTTGCTAGATCCAGAAGTATGCACGTATAGAATTTTTATAGATCCCACAAAATTTATCTCTAAAGCATTGTGCTAATTTATATTCTCACAACCCAGAAGAATAGTATCTATTTTTCATACCCAACCATAATGGGATAAAGCTATTCTTTTTAATTTGTGAGTTTTGTAGATATAGTGAGTGTTTCATTATCTTAATTTTCCTATGATTAGCAATGAGATGCCAACTTTTTATGTTTTTAGCCATTTGAATTTCCTTGACAAAATCTATTTTATATGTCTTCCTATTTTACGAATGAGTTTTTCTCATTCTTAGTAATCTGTAGGAGGATTTTATCTATTAAGGCAGGGTTGGTGTTCAGCTTGTATGTCCCTGTCTAGGTTGTCTCTGGCCAGTGTCCATTTTCACTTTGCACTTGTATTGAACCTTTGTTCAATAATTTGAATTATTTGAAAAACAATAATTTGAATACCGATGTTGACATAATTCTTTTCTTCTACATGTGGCAAATACTTCTCTGGTTTGTTATTTATCACTGTATTAGTTTTCTATTGCCACATAACAAGTTACCACAAATTTGATGGCTTCAAATAACATATACTGTCTTATAGCTTCTGTGGGTCAGGAATATGGGTCCAGGTAGCTATGTCCTCCCTGAGTCTCTCACCAGGCTGAAATCTCGGGGTTGGCTGGGGCTGTGATCTTATCTGAGGCTCAGGGTCCTCTTCTTAATTCCCTGGTTTTGGAATTATCAGAGTCTTGAGGTTTTAGGACTATTCCCCTAGCTTTCTTGCTGGCTGTCAACTTGGGTCTGTTCTGAGTTCATGGAGATAGCCCATCATTCCTTGCCCTGTGACCTCTCCACAGCATGGCAGTCACTTCTTCAAGGCAAGCAGCAGAACCTCTAGTTTTTAGAGCAGAACCTCTAGAGATTTTTTTTGAATCTCTCACCTCAGGGATGTTTTGACACCTATTTGTACTTGATGAGGTCATACCACTCTGACTGGACCAGCAGTAACATTTTAGTGCTTTTCTTTTGAGTATTTTTTCCTGTAAACATTAATATATGTTTTTTAAACAAAGTGACATCACAGTGTGCTTTGACTTTTATAATCATTTGTCTTAAGACTTCATCATGATTGCCTTTCCATCCTCTTCTTATTTTTCTAATGGTTATGCTGTATCGCCGGAGAAGGCAATGGCACCCCACTGCAGTACTTTTGCCTAGAAAATCCCATGGACGGAGGAGCCTGGAAGGCTGTAGTCCATGGGGTCACTAGAGTTGGACACAACTGAGCGACTTCACTTTCACTTTTCACTTTCATGCATTGGAGAAGGAAATGGCAACCCACTCCAGTGTTCTTGCCTGGAGAATCCCAGGGACGAGGGAGCCTGGTGGGCTGCCGCCTATGGGTCACACAGAGTCGGACACTACTAAAGTGATGCAGCAGCAGCAGCATGCTGTATCGCATTGTAATAATTGCCACAATTTATGTAACAGATCAACCATTAGTTTAGCTAATCAACAGTCATTTGCTGTAGTAAACAATACTGTAGTGAATATCACTGGAGTTAAACCCCTATGTCCATTTGTGAGATTAGTCTTTTCCAAAATTATCTGACTATAAATTCCTATTTTGAGGAAGTATCTTATAGCAGTCATGTTTCACAAAATATATGGTGGGAAACACTGTATTATTTTTTGTATTTGTGGGATTTTAATTTTGTAGCATCTAGGAGAGCTGATACCAGCCCCCTCTCCCCCTGTCCCTCAATATATACAGTGCTGCCCAATGAGTACTTCTCTTCTGTAGCCCCTTGTGCAGGGAAGATGCTAAGTGACTGAGAATCAAATGCTACCAGGACTGAACTGTAATTGGTAAGATACCTGTCTGTGAACCAAGGAGTGTTACACCACCTCTGGGAGGTGTTGACATTGCCTGTCCACACATTTCTAACATATATACATTCATAGCTCCTAATCTCTTGTCTGTGAAAGTGAAAGTCACTCAGTTGTGTCTGACTCTTTGTGACCCCATGGACTATACAGTCCATGGAATTCTCCAGGCCAGAATACTGGAGTGGGTAGCCATTCCTTTCTCCAGGGGATCTTCCCAACCCAGGAATCAAACTGGGGTCTCCTGCATTGCAGGTGGATTCTTTACCAACTGAGCTATCAGGGAAGCCCTCAAAAGACAAGTCTCGGCTTAAAAACAAGCATATGCATACAAACACACACCTTCCTCCCTCCCTCCCCCTCTCTCTCTCTCTCTCAGTGCTGAAGGGGATAATGATAGAGGCTAGTTTTCCTCAGAACTTAACCCTGAAGCCTTATATTCACTGAAATGAAAATCAGTTAAGGCTTCAGGATTTTCTGTCAAAAGAATTGCCTATAAGATATTCACATTGAAAATGTTACTGCTGGGAAGTAACCCCTTACTCTTATTAAGTAAGAGTAAGCACTCTTAGTTCTTGCAGTTGAACTAAATACATTTGATGGCACCATTTCTTGTTTTAAAGCCTTGCAGCTTATAAATTTGGTTCATGGACTAAGCATCAGCAACACCCAGGTATATCTTAGAAATGCAGAGTCTTGGGCCCCTCTTTAAAATTTCAGTTAAAATCTTCATTTAACAATATATCAGGTGACTTGTATGGATATTAAAATTTTTTAAACTCCTTTAAAAGATTACTGAAAAAGAATGTTAATAATAAACATTTTATTTTAGAATGATTTTAGATTTACAGAAAACTTATAAAGATACTGTGCATTCCAGTATGCTCCTCCTGCCCACTTTCCTTTGTCTTAACATTTTACATTAGTCTTAAGATACATTAGTTACAAATAATGAACCCATATTGATACTTCATTGACAACTAAAATCCAGACTTTATTGGGACTTCCTTACTTTTTACCAAGGGTCTTTTTTGTCTCAGACCCTGTCCAGGATACCACGTAACACTTAGTCATCATTTAGGTGCCTCTAGATTTTGAGTTTCTTGGCCTTTCGTTTTTTGGATGACTGCTCAGATGGTAAAGAATCTGCCTGCAGTGCAGGAGACCTGAGTTCAAACCCTGGGTCAGGAAGATCCCCTGGAAAAAGAAATAACTACCCACTCCAGTACTCTTGCCTTAGAGAATTTCATGGACAGAGGAGCCTGGCGGGTTACAGTCCAGGGGGTCGCAAAGAGTCGGACACGACTAAGTGACTAACGCTTTCACTTTACTTTTCACTTCAAGAGTTCTGAGGGGCACTCTTTAGGGATTTTGTAGGGTGGCCCTCAATTTGGGTATGTCCGCACAGTGCCTTTATGATGAAGCTTGTAAATCTGATGGATGTAGTGGCAGCCTTTAGTGGTTTCTAAAAACAAGGATTTTGGAATCAAGCCTCCTAAACCTGACTCCCATCTTCACTGCCAGCAAGCTGTGTGACTCTGGGCAAGTGATATAATTTCTCTGGGCTATGATAAAAAACGATTGGTGATATTAATAGTATCTACTTCATGGGGATGATTAAGAGGATAAGAGAAAGTAAATTATGAAAAAGCAGTTGGAGACTTCCCTGGTGGTCCAGTAACTAAGACTCTGCACTCCCAATGCAGGGGACCCAGCTTCAATCCCTGGTCAGGGGAGCTAGATCCCACCTGCTGAAACTGAAAGATCCCATGTGCTGCAACTAAGACCTCAGTTCAGTTCAGTTCAGTCGCTCAGTCGTGTCCAGCTCTTCGCGACCCCATGAATCGCAGCACGCCAGGCCTCCCTGTCCATCACCAACTCCCTGAGTTCACTCAGACTCACATCCATCGAGTCAGTGATGCCATCCAGCCATCTCATCCTCTCTCGTCCCCTTCTCCTCCTGCCCTCAATCCCTCTCAGCATCAGAGTCTTTTCCAATGAGTCAACTCTTCGCATGAGGTGGCCAAATACTGGAGTTTCAGCTTTCGCATCATTCCTTCCAAAGAAATCCCAGGGCTGATCTCCTTCAGAATGGACTGGTTGGATCTCCTTGCAGTCCAAGGGACGCTCAAGAGTCTTCTCCAACACCACAGTTCAAAAGCATCAATTCTTCAGCGCTCAGCCTTCTTCACAGTCCAACTCTCACATCCATACATGACTACAGGAAAAACCATAGCCTTGACTAGACGGACCTTTGTTGGCAAAGTAATGTCTCTGCTTTTCAATATGCTATCTAGGTTGGTCATAACTTTTCTTCCAAGGAGTAAGCGTCTTTTAATTTCATGGCTGCAGTCACCATCTGCAGTGATTTTGGAGCCTCAAAAATAAAGTCTGACACTGTTTCCACTGTTTCCCCATCTATTTCCCATGAAGTGATGGGACCGGATGCCATGATCTTTGTTTTCTGAATGTTGAGCTTTAAGCCAACTTTTTCACTCTCCACTTTCACTTACATCAAGAGGCTTTTTAGTTCCTCTTCACTTTCTGCCATAAGGGTGGTGTCATGTGCATATCTGCTGCTGCTGCTGCGTCACTTCAGTCATGTCCAACTCTGTGCGACCCCATAGACGGCAGCCTACCAGGCTTCCCGTCCCTGGGATTCTCCAGGCAAGAACACTGGAGTGGGTTGCCATTTCCTTCTCCAATGCATGAAAGCAAAAAGTGAAAGTGAAGTCGCTCAGTCGTGGCCGACTCGAGCGACCCCATGAACTGCAGCCTACCAGGCTCCTCCGTCCATGGGATTTTCTAGGCAAAAGTACTGGAGTGGGGTGCCATTGCCTTCTCCATGCATATCTGAGGTTATTGATATTTCTCCCTGCAATCTTGATTCCAGCTTGTGTTTCTTCCAGTCCAGCGTTTCTCATGATGTACTCTGCATAGAAGTTAAATAAGCAGGGTGACAATATACAGCCTTGATGGACTCCTTTTCCTATTTGGAACCAGTCTGTTGTTCCATGTCCAGTTCTGTTACTTCCTGACTTGCATACAGATTTCTCAAGAGGCAGGTCAGGTGCTTTGGTATTCCCATCTCTTTCAGAATTTTCCACAGTTTATTGTGATCCACACAGTCAAAGGCTTTGGCATAGTCAATAAAGCAGAAATAGATGTTTTTCTGGAACTCGCTAGCTTTTTCCATGATCCAGCAGATGTTGGCAATTTGATCTCTGGTTCCTCTGCCTTTTCTAAAACCAGCTTGCACATCAGGAAGTTCACGGTTCACATATTGCTGAAGCCTGGCTTGGAGAATTTTGAGCATTACTTTAGTAGCACATGAGATGAGTGCACAGCCAAATAAGTAAATATATTTTTTAAAAGGCACAAAGAGCATAGCACAGAATAAATTCTTTATAAATACTAGTTGCTAGTATTGTTGTCATACCTGGAGGAGGAAATGGCAACCCACTCCAGTATTCTTGCCTGGAAAATTCCATGGACAGAGGAGCCTGGCGGGATGTAGTCCATAGGGTCACAAAGAGCCAGATACAACTGAGCGACCGAGCACATTGTTGTCATATCAAAGTAAGAGATAGGCTTGTCTCTTGAGAAGCTCATGGTCCAACGTGGGAGGGACACCTGGAAACATAGAAATACCTTTATAAGTGTTGTAGGTTTAAAGTCAGCGTTGCCTTTCTATATTGTTTTGATTTTCAGGCAGTCAGTTTTGGAGGTGGATTTGCACTGATCAAGGTTTGGGGCTTTGAAGATATTGGCCAAGAAATTCTTGGAATGCTGGAAATATGAGGAATTAGAATAAAAGTCTTTGTGTCAGGGCTGTGTGGATGATACAGTTGAAAGAAACTCCACTGAGTGTGCTGTTTACAAGCAGGTGAAAGTTGGAATGCTGGAAATGTTTGTGTAGTTAGTTCATAGCAAAATGTTCAGTGGAGGATATGGGGATGATATAGTTGAAAGAAGTTTATCCGAGTGTCCTGTGCTTTTCATCCTTATGTTTGGCCCTTTGGAGAGCACGTTTTATCACACTTTTTAGTGTGATAAATGTTTTGCTCCATAGGCTAATGCTCACTTCTTCCAGATATCACATAAATGTAAATAATAGGTCATGAATAGGTTACTGGATGTTTGAGCAGGAGCATTGGAAGAGAAAAGAGATTAGGATTAAATAAGAGATAAATAAAGTAGTTAATGTAGCATCTAACATAGTACCTACCTTGAGACGAAGGAAACATTACAGACTTTGTATATTTTCTCTTACCAGCTGGAAGGCAAGAATTCTCTTGCCACTTTGAGGTATTCATGGAACTTTTCAAGTCTACTTTAGGAGACATAATAAAAGTCTTGATGATTATTTGGATGGATTTTATTTATCAGTATAATAATAAACCTTTGCTTCTCATGCTCAATTTAAAAAAAAAAATTCAGAGTCTAAAAGTATGGCTCTTAGTAGCTTTGTTTTCTGAATCACGTTGTAACTTTACTGGTCTGTTTATTTCTCATCGCTTCCCACAAATGATTAAAGATTGAGTTACTCCATGTCTTTTCTTATTTCACTCTTGCAGTTTTATCAGTCCCTATTGAGCAAGTTCATCCTAGAGGAACAGCTCAGCTATCTGGCTCTATACTAATTCCACAGTTCCTTGATGAATACTTTCCCTACTGATGACTATGAGAAATTCCTAAAGTATAACCTTCATGTTTATATATGTTGTATAGTATTTTAATTATTTAAAAATGGTATCACATTGTCAATATGTAAATTTTTTTAGCTACTCAAGCATTTATCAACCTAGCACTATTGACATTTTGGGCTGGATGACTTTGTCTTAATGGGGAGTTGTTTAAGATATTTAGAAGCATTCTTGGCCTTTGCCCACTGCATGGCATAGCACTCCTCCCAAGATGTAATAGCCAACTTGTGAACAGGCATTGCCAAATGTTTGCTAGGGGATAAATTTGACCCTCCTTCAGAATCACTGAGCTAACCTCTTGTATACAAGTAACTGTGTGCTGTACTGCGCTGTGCTGTGCTAAGTCATTTAAGTCGTGTCTGACTCCTTGCAGCGCTATGGACTGTAGCCTGCCAGACTCCTCTGTCCATGTGATTCTCCAGGCAAGATTACTGGAGTGGCTTGCCACGACCTCCTCCAGGGGATCTTCCCAACCCAGGGATCGAAACCCACCTCTCTTATGTCTCCTGCATTGGCAGGTGGGTTCTTTACCACTTGTGCCACCTGGGAGGCCCTATAAGTAACTGCTAAGGACATATAGCAGATACTTGTCTGACTTTGGAGTCATGAAAACTCAAATTCAGATCCCAGCTCTACCCACTCTGAGTTGTTTACTGTCTTACTCTCCTTAGCTGCAAAGTGGAACAGTGATAATTTCTAGCCAATAACATTATTTTAAAGATAAAATATATATAGATACAGCTATATGTAGTTGTTTATATACAGGACCTAGCACAGCATGTACAGTTACAGGCAGTGGTCCTGGCAAGGTGGCCAAGGGTCAGCAAAGAAAGCTAGGGGAAGTGTGAAAAAGGAAGGGAAAATAATAACAATAAAAAATTAAAAAAAATAAAGGACCTAGCAAGATGCTTGATGAAAAGGAGGTACTCAGTGAGTGCTAATGCTGTATCCTACAGTGGATTTTCCCTTGATGCTAGGGATGTTATTCATACATCTGTTCATACACTTATTCATTATTCATATAATATTTAAACTACAAAACATGGACTCAGTGAAATCAAGCAGGGAATATTGACCATTTTAATTTTTTGGCTATATTTAGAAACAGTATAGCATGAAGACTCACAGCACTGGCTGTGGAGTTTAATAGAACTGGATATAAAACTGATCTGTATCACTCTCATGAGATGGGGAAACTTACTTAATTTTTGTTTCTTTATTTATAAAGTGAAGGTATTGATATTATCTATCTCAGAAGGTTGTTAGAGGGATTAAATGAGACAAATGGCTGGCACATAGTAACATTTAGCAGTACGTCTAAGCTATAAAGTGGTACCAGTGAGTGGGATGAAGCCGAGGTCTTCAGTGAGGAACTGGGACTGAGGTAAGTAGAAAGGAGGAGAATGGCTGTCTTGAGTCTTGAGCAAAGGCATGGGTAAGAATGGAGAACCTCAGAGTATTTGGGATGCAATAAATATATCTGTTTTTGAAGTTCAGAGGACATATAGGGAAATAGTCTGTATTTTTTTAGGCAGAGAATATAATAAACTTACAGAACTGCAGAATTGGAAAGGATCTTGAAGTCATTGAGTCCAAATCATTCATTTTTCCAGTAAGAAAACAGAGGCCTAGAAAGTGATTTGCTGGAAGCCACTTTTTGAAAGAGTTAGTCCTAGAACACAGAATTACCATGTTGCCTCTTAGTCTCTCCTTGTCCTTAAAAAACATAGACAAAAGCTATTAAAATAAATAGAATATGCAGATGCTCTTTATTTTATAAATTGACTTCCTGAAAGCCATACCTATTCAGTAGCTAGAATTGGCATGAATACAGATAACTAGCAGTCCAAACAAGCATGTAGTTTTTGATTGTCTACTCTCGATTCCAGACACTGGACATAATGATAAACAAGACAGACAAGGCCCCTCCTCTCATAGAACTTCTGTTGGAGAAAATTATCACGTTAGTTAATTTTTAAATAAAAAATATTAAAAATTGTTTTGCAGAGAATTAAAATTGGGTGATTGGGCTTCCCCAGTAGCGTGGATGGTAAAGAATCTGCCTGCAGTGCAGGAGACGTGGGTTTGATCCCTGGGTTGGGAAGGTCCCCTGGAGTAGGAAATGCCACCACACTCCAGTATTTTTGCCTGAAGAATCCCATGGTCAAAGGAGCCTGGCAGGCTGCAGTCTATAGGGTCTCAAAGAGTTGGACACGACTAACATTTACTTACACTTTATGATACAAAATGAACAGAAAGTACTTTGGGATGGTTGAGCAAGGCCTCTCTAGGGGGTATATCAGAGCCTAGATCTGAATGACTTGGTTTTTGAATTCAGGAGTAAAAGCCTTCCAGTCAGATGGAGTAGCTAGTATAGGGGCCCTCAGACAGAAATGAGCTTGACAGTTTTCAAAGTAAAGAAAGGCCAGTGAGGCTAGATTTAGTGTAGAAGAGGGGCCAGAAAAGTTAGGTCATCAGAGGCCAGATCATTTTGAGTTATGTACGCCAAGATAAGGAATTCAGATTTTATTCCAAGTGAACTGTGAAGCCACTAGAAAGTTTTGTGTGGGCAGTAGTCTGAACTGCTCTATCTTTGGAAGATCATTCTAGCTACTGTTTCAGGAGTGGAGTACATACAGCAAGGAGGCCAGTCAGGAGGCTATTGTTCTGATCCATTTGGGAGATGATGGTGAGTTGGATTAAGGTGTTGGAGATGAAGAGAAGTTTAGGTATTTGGGATATATTTTAGATGAATAATAGACAGCTGTTAATGATGCTTTCAATACTAGGGATAAGGAAGAAAAGAGAAATCAAGGATAATCCTAGATTTTTGGTATAAATAGCTAGGTAGATATTTAGGTTTCATTTACAAAGATAAGAAAGACCAGAGAAAGAGTGATTTGATGGAAGCCTGGGGGAATAGAAAGAGCAGTCTACATTTACCATACCAAATTTAAGATGTCCATTATTTATTCAGCTAGTATTTTTTGAGTATCAACTCCTTCCCTGGACTTTTAGGAATATCATATTAACAAAAGGCAAAATTATCTGCCCTTCTGGAGTTTATAGTCTAATGGATGATTCAAAGAATTAAAAATAAGGTCAATGATGTATAGATGGTGGTAAGAACAGTGTGGTTAGATCTGAGAAGTCTTCACTGACAAAGGACCATGACTTCAAGGAGACTTGAAGAGGGTAAGGGAGTGAACCATGCAGATATGTGCCCAAAATGTGCACAGAGATAATAGTTTAAAGATGGGACCAGATGACACCACAGAGGAAGAGTATGTAGGTGGTGAAGGAAGGAATTCTTGTGGCCTCTCTCATTGCTGCTACTTTTCTCAATGATACAAGTTCATTAACTCAGTGTATTGGAGGAGTTTGGAAGCCAAGTTTTAAAAAGGAGGGGATCGTGCGAAATAGCTGTTTAAGAAAATGCTTGATATATTCGACCTGCAAGTGTTTCATCTCAGGGAATGACCCAGTGTGGTTTTCTTTCCCTCAGCCAAGAGGTTGGAATCCTATCAGGAAGCTGCCTCTGAAGATGAAGATTCCGCCGACACTCCCAGTGGCTCCCTCAGCAATATGGCGAAACCGAGGGCCCCCAGCTGCAGGACAGTTCACAGTCGGCCTTTAGGAAGTATCTCCTCGAATCATCTTACTGGGAGCTGTTTCGCTCTAGAAAGTAGAGAAGGAGCCAGTGAAGTGCCTCATTCCAGACAGGCTGCTTTCAGTAGCCCCATTGTAAGTGTGAATGCGTGACTTGAAACTTGTCTGTCTGTGATGAATAATGAAAGAACATTCTCATAATTACAATAGACCACACACTGTTGTCTTTTCTCCCTGAGAAGAGACTGTGTAAGTTCAGTCTGATTGCCACACATTCACAATATCTTAATTTTGGAGATCAGTGTCAAGAGATAGTATACCATTTCTGAAAAACATGTTTCTGGTCAAGGTCAATCACTTCTGAGCCTGGAGAAAGCTGCCTTGCTTTAATGATCATGGCTCACTTTCAGAACCAGCACAACTTACCGGAGGTATCTCATACACTGGTAAGTGTGTCTAACTGATCGGGAAATCAGAGGCCTTTCAGTATCCTCCGAGGCCTTTTTATCTCTTTGTAATCCTCCCCGAAATCCCACCAAATATGTGTCCTCTTCTCCATTCCTAGTCCTCAGCAGATCATTTTCTATACAGAGCTCAAGAGGGTGTGTGTTCTTAAGTCCTGAGAGGAAAATATGGAGGAAGAACCACGTGGAAGATGGGAAAGAGGAAAGATACTTGTGCGAAAGAATTAGAAATCAAAACTTTTGCTGCACTTAAAATCACTTTGATAAAATTTCAGCTGTCTTCTCTGCCCTCCACATTCCATTAACTTCTCCTTATCCTCATTTAAGATGAGGATTCCCTAGCCATGAGACTGGTAAGCAGTTGGTGATCTCTGAAATAGGTGACATAATAAGAAATAAACAGTTTTGGGAAGACTTTTGTTTCTGCAGTGAATTTATCTAGACTTTCATAGTAGAGATGTGATCTGAGTATACCCCAGGGATCTCATTTGTCCTGGAAAGGCCTTGAGGGGAGTCTGGCTCTTTTCAAAGTTCCAACAAATAGAGCAATTTAGAATCTAGGAAGATCATTTCACTGAAACTCATCCAATGCATTTCTTTGGCTCTAAGGATATAATACCTGTTGTATCCTATCATTACCATATGTCAAGCTATTCCAAACATCTGGACTTAATTTTTCTCCAGTCTCTGAGGACAAAAAAAAAAAAAAGGTAAAGAATGCATACAATCTCTTTTCTGTACTCATTTTCAGGCTATATCAGAAGTAGATATCTGTTTTCTTCTGTTTTATCAATTTTGCCCATTACTCTGCTGATCTTTTACCTTTTTCAGCCACCTGCAGTTAACCACATGTTGACTCATGTTTCCTTGGAAGTCAAGGATACTAATGACCAGGTGGGACTGTGCCATGGCCTCCCTCTCAGTTTCCCGATCCAGCCTCACTCTCTTTGTGGAACAAAGGATTATTTCCTAATTTTGAGTCATTATGGTTTTTGTACCATTTCCCCTGTCTAAAATTCATTCTCCCCTCACCACCTACCTCTATCTACCAGATCTGATGAAATACTTCTTTTTTTTTTTTTTTTCTCTCTTTTTTTTTTTAAATTTTATTTTATTTTTAAACTTTACATAACTGTATTAGTTTTGCCAAATATCAAAATGAAATACTTCTTTAAATATTATTTCTTCTGAAGACTTCTCAGACTCTTTAAGTTCTGTTTACACAGTCCCTCCTGCCCTTCAGTCCCTTAGTCCTCATGGCATTGGCCTTATTTCTGCCTCTGATGTGGACCTTGCTCCTTGAGAGCAAGGACTTCGTCACCTTGAATCCTTGGCATCTGAGGTCAGAGTCTCCCATGTCTGCTCTCCGTGAAGTATCATTATTGGAAGCCGCTCAACAGGCTCAGTCTTCCCATTCAATCTGTTTTGTTTTGACTTGCCTTGTACTCCAGTTCCATGCGTTGTGCTGATTATACAGCTTCTCTGGGGTTGCTGCATTGTTTTGTGTTTTGAATACCAGACCCTTACATACAGGATGACGAGGTCTTCCTTGAGATACGAGACCATCTCTCATGCTTGCTCTAGACAAGCCAATTCTGTCCTTCTTAGAGACTAAAAATTATTTTGAGAAAACTATAGATCTTTAACCTGAAAGCTGACATCTGTGAAAATTGTACATATGATACTAAAAGTCTGTTCATGTATCCCAGGTTGTAGAACAGCAGTGTGAAAGCACAGTGAGGGCTGTGATGTCTGGAAGTGAAAAGTTGTTAAGATGGTGCCCTTCATGGGGGAGGCAAGGGGAGAGTCAGAGAGGGTCCAAGGCAGAGTGCTGGCAAAGGCGTGCCAGCTTCAGGAGTTAGAATGGCATTGAGGACCTTGAGTCCTGGATTCACATGACCTACTTTAGAAATAGAAACCTTGACTTTGTGAGTCAGTGTTTATATGCTTCTTTAATCCTCGAGAAGTTTTCATTCAGCAAGCATGCTATTCATTCTCCCTGGAGTGCTATCCTCCTAGATCTTTATATGGCTGTTTCCTTTCTTTTCACTGAGGTCTCAGCTCAGATGTCACCTCCTCAGTAAATCTTGTTCAGTTGCTAAGCCGTGTCAGACTCGTTGTGACCCCATGAACAGCAGCACGGCAGGCTTCCCTGTCCTTCACTATCTCCTGGAGTTTTCTCAGACTCATATCTATTGAGTCAGTGATGCTGTCCAACCATCTCACCTCTGTCATCCCCTTCTCCTCTTGCCCTCAATCTTTCCCAGCATCAGGGTCTTTTCCAGTAGTTAGCTCTTTGCATCCAGTGGCCAGAGTATTAGAGCTTCAGCATCAGTCCTTCCAATGAATATTCAGGGTTGATTTCATTTAGGGTTGACTGGTTTGATCTCCTTGTTGTCCAAGGGACTCTCAAGAGTCTTCTTCAACACCACAATTCGAAAGCATCAATTCTTCAACATGGTAGTAAGATTCAGTAAATCTCACTGACCAACCAATCCAAAGTATGTTCCATCTCCTGCACACTTGTCTGAATAGAACCATCTTGTCTTGTACAAATAGAACCATCTATTTATAGGTTAATTTATCTCCCCCACCTAGGATGTCAGTTCCATGCACCCAGGATCCCATATATTCTGTGCACCCATCTTTCCTTGAGGTGTTGCTGATACCATAGATCAATAATAAATATTTATGGAGTAAATATTCCATAAATGGAGTCATATTCCATTAATGGAGTAATGGAAGACAATGACATAATACTAGAGCCTGGGATATAAAACGGATAAGACACATCCCCAGCTTTCAGCTTTGCTTTTGATAGAGGAGGCAGACATATAAGTAAATAGAAGTAATCCTGTATTGAAGATGCAGTAATGGTAGTTAATCCATAGTATTAAAAAGGCACAAAGAAGAGAGTCATCAACTCTATGGGGATGAGACGGGATCAAGAAAAGCTGCACAAAAGAGGTAAAACTTATTTTATGATTAAACTAATGAGTAGAGGGTTACACAGTAGAAAAGGAAGGAAAAGCACTCAGGGCAGACAGTATATAGTGTGTGCAAAGGCTCAGAACCACACAACCAGGGAGAACGTAGTGGGGAGGAGGAGCTGTGCGTGTGTGGCTGTTGGCCTTTGTCTTTTCTCTTAGGTCTTTGGTATTTAGGAATCTGAGGCAGAAGGCATTGTATCTATATTTATGCCAAAGTTGTCCAGATGGAGTGCTGAGTCCCTAAGATTGGAGTGAGGGTGGCAGCAGGGAATGAGATGAAAACCTTGGGTGCAGGTGACAGTAGAGGAGTAGAGCAGTGTTGGGCTTCCCAGGTGGCTCAGTGGTAAAGAATCGCCTGCCAAGCAGGCGACATGGGTTTGATCCCTGGGTTGGGAAGATCCCCTGGAGAAGGAAATGGCAACCCACTCCAGTATTCTTGCCTGGGAAATTCCATGAACAGAGGAGGCTGGTGGGCTACAGTCCATGTGGTTGCAAAAAGTTGGACACGACTCAGCAACTGAACAACAGGGCACAGTGTTAGAACTTGGTCAGTGTTATCTCCCACATGGAGTATCTTTGTTGGTTCTTTAACTTTGGACATTTTCGAATTTGCATAAACAAAGTGGGTCCAAGTCATTCTCAGTTTGAAAACAGAGTTAACATTCAGTACATAGTAAGACTACACAAAAACTTTGGCAGACACTTTGAGAGAGCAAAGAGAAGTCTTGGCCAGTGTTTGTTTTAATTGGATTTGCACAGGGGGAAATACATAAAGAAATGAAGGAAGGAAAATAGGAGAGGGAGAGTGGGGAGGAAGGGAGAGAGGGAGAAAGAAAGGTGAATGTGAAATCTGCAACCTGGTAAGAAGACATTATATGAATCGTGGCACCAAATGTAAGGTTTCAAATAGCCAGATGCTAGGACTAAGATGTTGTACTCCCACTATGAAACAGATAAGGCTTACTTTAAATATGGGAAGCTGTCTACATCATGTTCTGTAGTCTTTAATTAAGAGTATACAATTTTTCACTGCAAAAAAAAATGTTTGAGGTCAAGTGGGAGGGGGTTATGTCTTTGTTTTCTAAGAATAACATCTTTTTAATGTTATCCACCCCCTTCTTTATGGAATATAAAACCAGCAAATGTTTGTTAGTAATGTACAGCAATAAAATTTTATAGCTTATCCACATGCCAGGTACTGACACAACTACTGAGTTAGGAATCCAAAAATCTATAAGATATGTTTAAAAAATCCATAAAAAAATAATGAAATAATGCCTTTTACAGCAACATGGATAGAGATTATCATACTAAATGAAGTAAGTCAGACAAAAACAAATATCATATGATATTACTTATTGTTTAATCGCACTGTTGTGTCCGAGTCTTTTATGACCCCATGGAATGTAGCTCTCCAGGCTACTCTGTCCATAGGATTTCCCAGGCAAAAATACTGGAGTGGGTTGCCATTTTCTTCTCCGGGGGATCTTCCTAACCCAGGATCAAGCCTGAATCTTCCGCTTGGTAGGTGAATTCTTTACCACTGAGTCACCAGGGAAGCCCGATATCACTTACATGTGAAATCTAAAAAAATGATGCAAATGAGTTTATTATGAAACAGAAATAGACTCAAAAACATAGAAAACAAATTATAGTTACCAAAGAAGAAAGGGGGAAGGGATAAATTAGGAGCATGGGATTAAGAGATACAAGCTACAATACATGAAAAGGTCTTGGAAAAGACCCTGATGCTGGGAAAGATTGAAGGCAGGAAGAAAAGGGGACAACAGAGGATGAGATGGTTGGATGGCATCACCGACTCAATGGACATGATTTTGAGCAAGCTCCGGGAGTTGGTGATGGACAGGGAAGCCTGGTGTGTTGCAGTCCATGGGGTCACAAAGAGTCGGACATGACTGAGCAACTGATCTGAATACATAAAATATATAAGCAACAAGGATTTACTGTATAGCTTGGGGAAGTATATTCAATACCAAATAATAACTTAGAATGGAAAAATTTTGAAAAAGAATAGATGTGTATATAACTGAATCATTTTGTTGTATACCTGAAACATTGTAAATCAACTGTTCTTCAATTTTAAAATGTATGCAAAAATCTATAAGATATAGGTTCCTTCCTTTAAAGGAACTTTCCCTGTGGGGAGAGAAGTACATATACATGGAATTATTTAAAGCTGGATGGTGTGGATTTGGTTCTTGGGTTAATTCAAGTTCAGAGAAGACAGGAGCTGTCCATCACAGAAAAAAAAAAAAAGAAAGAAAAAGTCAATTTTGAAATAGAAGGTATCCATGAGGAAGATTTGGATCTTAGAAGGAAAGAAAAAAAAAAAAACCCTGTCAAACCATCTTACACATAACAATTGTGTGTGATAACTCTATACTTCTCCTGAGTTCAGGAACTAAACACCTTAGTCATTCAGGGTTAACTTGTTAGAGACACCAACTAAAGGGAAGAATATTTTGTTCTTGCAGCTTCATTTTGACATGGCTCATTCCTTAAATCTTCTGGGCTCTTCTTTATATATTTATATATATAGATAGATAGATAGATTTTTTTTTTTTGATGCTTTTAGGGTCTTGTATGGTCCTGAGTTCCTCACGTCTATTTCGACAATTCTTTTTGTAAATACAGTTTCCAATCAGAGTCCCAGCTTTGGTCAGCTCCATGTCTTCTTTTATTCTCATGGCCACAGCGTCGGTTCTTAAATTCCCTGAATGACACATTAGGTTGACTTACGTCAACAGTGTTTGTCACCAAGATAGAACTTACAAACCTTTCATTAGTCTTAGAGGAACTTCAGAATGAAGTAGAGTCCTGATGTTCTGAAGCCAGTTACTCATCCGTGTGGAGATCATCAGTACAATAAAATCACTGTTTGCTTCTAAGGTCTGTAACTCAATCCTGATCATGTTCCAAAGAGCAAATGTCTCTTAGATATAACATTGCCAAAACCTGCATACTGGCTTCTTCTTGGAGATTCCCAGTACCTTTTAAACACTCTTAGAAGTGCTACAATAGAGAGACCTATTTAAACATTTCTTAAACTTATTTTAGTATGGGACTCTTTGGAGTTTTGCTTAATATGTATAAACATTTTGAGAAGGATGCCTTTGGAAATACTGCTCATACTCGCACACTCACTAGATGCCAGTATCATCATCAGATCAGATCAGATCAGTCGCCCAGTCATGTCCGACTCTTTGCGACCCCATGAATCGCAGCACGCCAGGCCTCCCTGTCCATCACCAACTCCCGGAGTTCACTCAGACTCACGTCCATCGAGTCAGTGATGCCATCCAGCCATCTCATCCTCTGTCGTCGCCTTCTCCTCTTGCCCCCAATCCCTCCCAGCATCAGAGTCTTCCAATGAGTCAACTCTTCGCATGAGGTGGCCAGAGTACTGGAGTTTCAGCTTTAGCATCATTCCTTCCAAAGAAATCCCAGGGCTGATCTCCTTCAGAATGGACTGGTTGGATCTCCTTGTAGTCCAAGGGTAGCCTTCATCAATTCCATGCAACAAGGTTCCCAAGCATCAGACCTTGCCACTCTCTTGTAACTAACTTTGGCAAGGGGATCCTCAAGGAAGGGATGGTTCTCCAAATAACTGAGGGCGCAGCACAGACTCTTGCTGGCTCAGTGTTACTCTTGGTGAGTCTTGAGAGGGAATGTGGCCAACTAGTTAATGAGCAGTCATCAGATTACAAACATTTACAAACTCTATCAAACACAACATGGTTCAAATTTTGTTGAGTAAACTATCACAGAACAATAGATGCTGTCTTTAGGTAGAAATTTAAGACTGTCTTTTGACAGCAGAAAACTGGGACCTTTGAAACCCACTGTGACCAGGTAAACTGCCTGAAAATGAGTGTGTCATTCCAGAAGAAAAAGGAACATAAAATTATTCCAGTTTCTGTCGTGCTGGTCTTGTCTCACTTATTGTCTCATTTACTTTATACAGCCACCCTCTGAGGTAGGTATACTTCTTAAGATTATTCAGAAGAGGGAAATGAAGCTCAGAGGGTTAAATAAGTAAGTTGCCTGAGGCCCCTAGAGAGCATGTAGTGGATCTAGAGCCTGAACCCAAACCCATATGATGTCCAGCCTGTGCTCTTTGCTTGTTGAGCCTGTGTTAAACCTTACCAAATTCCTAAGTGTAAAACGCAAGCCATGATCACTGAGTGTAACATCAAGCATCTCCTTATTTTAGTCTGTTCTCTCCACCGCCTCTCTTGGCTTTCCTAAAGTCAGTATGCTTTGCCAGCATCCTGGATTCCTCTAGAATACAGTGGCACTTTTTTGAAAACTTGATTCAGAGATGATGATCCCTTTTTTGAATCATCTGAAAAATTTCTAAAGTAGTTGACTACATATTACAAAATTATAAAGAAATTTCTACAACAGTATTCTTTCATTAAAGTTAGTACTTCTAAATAAGTGTGGAAAGTACTGTGTTAAACAGAATGAAGTATTTTCCCCCAATAATCAAACTTCTTAAAGTCAAGTTGTAAAAGGAATTGTACAAAAGAGAAAGGCATAGGTCATAGTTGCCAAATATATTTGATAATCAGAAATCTCTTAGAGGGACCCTTGAATGTTCATCGCTGATTCTGTCTCTGGGTCAGGAAGATCCCCTGGAAGAGAGAATGACAACACACTCCAGTCCTCTTGCCTGGAGAATCCCATGGACAGAAGAACCATGAACAAGGGGGTACAGTCCATAGGGTTGCAAAGAGTTGGACACATCTGAAGCAACTTAGCATAGCAAGCATGGATGTTCATGTCTTGTAAGGTATTACTAGGGAAATACAGATAAACTCTGTTAACCTGCTTATAGTAGTTTTTATTTTGCAGGGTTGGTTTTTAAACAATAGTAGTGACTTGAGCCATAAAATATTTTGTTAAAATAACATAGTATGAATAACATGCTCACTTTTAAAAGAATTAATATACATCAGTTGCTGTTGGATGAATCTATGCCCAAAGTAGAATCCTACAGTAAAATATAGCTCTGTACTGTATATTTCAAAATAAGGAAACACTCATTCAATTAAAATTTGGTGAAAGGCATTGTCTCTATCTCTTACTTTAATAGTCAAGGTAATCTCTTTTCATATCATGCATTTTAGATTTTCCATTTAATTTTTTGTCTTTTCCTTTTTTTCATTTCCCATGATACCATGTACATTGAATGTTATTTTTAAAGAATACTGTCTCATGTTTCATAGATTCTGGTTAGAAATCATACTTCCTGTGTAGATTTAAAACTCATATTTTTAGATGCTTATTGTGACTACACTTTATCTTATTGGATATTCAGGAAACAGATGTGGTACCAGACACCAGGCTTTTGGACAAGTTTAGTCAGATTACACCTCTGCTCTTCACCCCAGCGGATGAGACTATCCCAGATCCACCACTGGAGACTCTGTACATCATAGACTTCTTTATTGCATTGGCAATTTGCAACACAGTAGTGGTTTCTGCTCCTAACCAGCCACGGCAAAAGGTAAGACTGATGCAAACAACGGTCACCTTCCAGAAGAGAACTGTGGGTTTAAATATATTTGTTATGTGCTCTTACTGTGCATGCGTGCTGAATTGCTTCAGTCGTGTCCAAATCTTTGCAACTCCATGGACTGTAGCCTGCCAGGCTCCTCTGTCTATGGGGATTCTCCAGGCAAGAATACTGGAGTGGGTTGCCATGCCCTCGGACCTTCCCTACCCAGGGATCGAACTGGAGTTCTTACATCTAACCTGCATTGGCAGGTGGGTTCTTTACCACTTTTGCCACCTGGGAAGCTGCGTGGTCTTATATGGATTGTAATTAACAATAGTAGCAGGTAACATTTATACATCGCTTAACCTGTACTCTGAATTTATGATGTTCTAAGTGATTTCTTGGTATTAATAGGTTTAATACTCCCAACAGTTCCATGAGTTAGGTACTATTACTCTACTACTCCTCATTTTACAGGTGAGCTTAAGTAACTTGCCCAGGGATACAGGACCAGTTTGTTGAGGAAATAGGATTAAACCCAGGGAGTATGGATCCATGCTACTATACTACTTTGCTTCCAGGAGGATAGCTAATGAGAGCAGTTCTTGGCAAATGTGACTCTCTTCATTTTGCTTTACTTTTTCTAACAAATTGAAGCTTTCTGTGAAACTTCTGAACATATGCAGTACATCAAGCAAAATATAAAGTATTAGATTCATTATCATGTTTAATGATAATATACCTTTTCATATGCCACTTGGGTAATGTAAACTCAATCACTGGAAGATCCAGTACATCTATAATATACCAAGGTTCTGCTGTTCCCACACAAGCTGAATCTTTAAAGTCTCTTTGTAGCTTAAAATTCATGGAAAATTCATTTTCAATTAAAAAGGAAAGCTTGCTTTAGAGATTGGTGATTCACCACTTGCTGTGCTGTCTTCCTTGAGTATAACTATTTCCCCTTTTGCACCATCCACTTAAAATTCAATTTGCAGCACAACCCAATTAAATTTTCATTTTCTATTAGATCATTTTCTCTTGGCAACTTCAGAGGTGGTCAGTTTTAACATAAAAATAACTTCTCATTAAGCTTTCATTTGATCAGAAACTGTATTTTTATAAGATTTCAATTAGAAACTTGCTCTTTGAAGTTATCTAGTTAGAGGATAAATCAGTGGTTATTCTGTTTTTTTTTCTCATACAACACCTTTTGATATACATCCATTTCCAATGCAGACATTTTTTGGCGTTTTCTGCTTAAGAAATATAGTTGTCTTATCCCCAAAGAATGTAATATTCTGTGGCCTGAAAGAAAATCTCTGTAGGCGTATAAAAGTCTAAGCCTCATGATATTTTAAGGTAGTGATAGCAAGGCAGTGAATAAAGAACTCATTGGAATTCATGTGTAATACAGAGACGTCATCTGTAGTTGAGTTCACTTTTCATTTTTGGGTTGCCAGTAAGTTTGCAAATTGACCAACATGAGTCCCTCAAACTATCATAAAATTAATAATAATTAGGAGAAAATTCTTTAATTCCTTAGACATTTCTATTGTGAAAATTTTAGAATTCAATTAATTGGTCTTCCCAATTAGTATTAAATTCTAAATTGAATCACTGATAAGAGTTAAGATCTAGAAGAAATCAGAATATGAACAAGAAAAAGTTCTATAAAAGTAGAAATTTGAATTCATATCATGATATTGATAGTCTTCCATAAACTACTTTATTGGCCTATTTTTCTTAAGTCAAATTAACAACCTTTTTTATAATCTGAAAAATGAAAGAAAAAACACATTTTGTTAGTCTTTTGATTTACTTTCTTCTAGTGTTTTAAATGTGTATTACTCATTTGTTTTTCTACTGTTCATACTATTTTTATAGCTTTTTCAGTATGGCCCTGTAATCTTTATAAACTTGATATTTAAATATTATATAACATTTTAAGATGTTTCTAATTTGTTATTGAATACTTATAATTTTTAAATTATTATTGCTAGGATGCATATAATAAAGATAATTTTTTATATTAGGTTATATTATCAGAAAAATTTGCTAAAAGTATGCCCACTGCTACCAATATTAGCACACTTTATATCTTTTGCTATGAGCTGTCCGATTTCTTCCTAAACGGTTGTAGAAATTCACAGTGCTGTCAACATTAGCACATCTTTTTCATAAGGGCTGCTTTTATTTTTATTAATTTTTTTGCAGCATTGTGCAAAACATGAAACAGTTTGCTATGTAAGGGAGTAGTAACTTTTCGTTGTCCTTTTTGTCCCCTAGTTTGACTTCATAGTTGTTACCAACTGCTTTTGACTGTTTTATTGAGACCTTCTCATGTTATCTTTCTTAGGTCGGACTCTCTTCTCTGCGTGGAATACCCATTAAATCTTTGGAAGAAATTAAAAACCTCTTCCAGAGACTGTCTGTCCGAAGGTCAAGTTCACCATCTCTTGCCAGTGGGAAAGAGCCATCTGGAGTCCCAAACGCCTTTGTGAGCAGACTCTCTCTGTTTAATAGAATGAAACCAGCCTCACCTGTGGAGGAAGAGATCTCCCAGACGAGTGAGAGCCTCCAGGGCTCTGATGACTCAGCTTGTCCCACAGAAATTGAGAAACAAAACAGCGATGCAGACATCGCAAATGGCAAGGTGGAAGCCCTCCCTGGACAGCCTTTGACCTCCAGCCTGTGTTATGAGGCTGAGAGCCCCGATGAAGCCGCCTTAGTGTACGCTGCCCGGGCTTACCAGTGCACTCTGCAGTCCCGGACCCCAGAGCAGGTCGTGGTGGACTTTGCTGCTTTGGGACCATTAACATTTCAACTCCTACACATCCTGCCCTTTGACTCAGTAAGAAAAAGAATGTCCGTGGTGGTCCGGCACCCCCTTTCCAACCAAGTGGTGGTATATACAAAGGGTGCTGATTCCGCAATCATGGAGTTGCTCTCTGTGGCTTCCCCAGGTGGGTTCATGCAGGTCTGAGAAAGAAGTGATGGGAAGGGCTTGGTGATCACAGGGCCACTCTCAATGATCTTGTAAAGGCAAACAAGCAGATCTGTGAGGATCCATCACACTTGATGAAGTAAGGGAAGTTGCCTAGGATTTGGTGAGAAAGCACCTAAGTTTTGGGGTTCCGTAAACCAGGGTTCAAATCTGTATTCTTTCTTTTGAAAGTAAGAATGTTGTGTAACTCATGGCAGAGGACACAAACATTTAAAACAATAGAAGTTACACTCAAGTATAGGGTTTCACAATTTTATATAATTCTTATGCAATATTAGGGTTCTCAAGTATAGTCTTTCACATTTTTACAAAAACAGATAACATTTGTCCATAGTATAATCTGCAGATAATGGATCAAAGGGATATATGCAATATATATGCATATATGCAATATATGCAGTGCCTCTGCTCAGAGCCTAGAAAATGGTAAGTGCTCGGTGGAAGACAGCCAGCAGCAGTATAATCATTGTTACTGTCATTATCACTGTTGTGGGAATGGTATTTGTATTAATTTGGGGGCCTTTTTCTCCCCAAGGAGAAAGGAACAAGGGAAAGATTTATTCTGAGGGGGTCCCTTTTATAAATGCACATTTAGGATTCAAAACTATGAGGCCTTTTGTTTGTTATGGATTAAGCTTCCATTATTAAAAAAAAAAATGTCTATCATTGGATAAACTGGTAGGAGCACTTGTGTTTCGTCAATTATTTCAGATGGACCAGGTCTGGAAAAACAGCAGATGATGATAAGGGAGAAAACCCAGAAGCACTTGGATGACTACGCCAAACGAGGCCTGCGCACTCTGTGTATAGCGAAGAGGGTGAGGCTGCTTGGGGCACCCTCTGGCTTCCTTCTTTCCTGTGTTCGACCATCATTTAATGAAAACAAGCATGTACCTGATCCAGATATCTGAGAAAGTTCCTGGGCCAGTGGCTTTCTTTTCATATAGCTTCTTTATTCCTTATATATTAGTTGGTCAGAGTTTGTTCTCAAAGTATTTTGCCAGAAAAGTTTTCAATAGATTTGAGTATTTTCATTTGGAAACTGCAGTATGGCTGGGAATAAAAATCCCTGGATCCTACTCTCTGCTCTCAGTGCCTTGTAAATGTCATTCCTCTGTCTTGTAGCATTTTTAATGAATGAGGCCAGAGACTGGCCTTTATTTTCACCTTAGAAGTTCTTGATATTTTTTCCTTGTTTGCTTGTACATCTTTATCTGTAAATCCAGATAAATTCCCTAAATGTTATCTCAGTTTTGATTATTCTCTATGTAGAATAATCCTGAGACCTAGTTTTTCATTTCTACGTAAAAAATTATGTAATAAGAAAGTAGAGTTCCAAGAAGTGATTTGAAGGGTGTTACTACCAAAACCATCCCTGGGAACCTGGGAGAAACTGAGATACAGAGTCTTTTAAGAGTAAATTTGTCAAGTTTTTTTGTGCCCCTTGGCCAGTGGGGCATGGCTTTAGTACTGACCAAGTCCAGCTGCTCAGCTGTAATGTGTGCTATATGCTAAGTTGCTTTAGTTGTGTCTGACTCTTTGCAACCCTATGGACCCACCAGGCTCCTCTGTCCATGGGCCTCTCCAGTCAGGAATACTGGAGTAGGTTCCCATTTCCTTCTCCAGGGCATCTTCCTGACCCAGGGGTTGAACCTGCATCTTTTTATGTATCCTGCATTGGCAGGTTTTTTACCACTAGTGCCTCCTGGGAAGCCCACTCAGGTGTAATAAGCCTATGCAAAGCCTTACACCTTTAGATTCCCCTCCCTTATTAATAAGCCAAGACATGCCGAGTCCCATCCCTACAACTGTATCCCCAAATACACACCTCGGTAATGTTTCTTCCTTCCATGGAGATTGAGCTAGCTCATTGATGAGAGCCCTGGCAGGAGAAGATGGGGAAGTCTACTTAGGGTAGGGAAGGGGAGTCTAGTAAGGCCTAGGGCAAGGGAAGAATGTACTTATGGGGAAGGGAAGGGAGTCTGCTATCAAGATATAGCTAAGACTTTGTTCCTTGTTTCTTGTTCTTCAGTGTTTTATCTGTCAGCCCACACGGGAAGTACTGAAGGAGAACCAAGGAGGCTGCTCTTGCCAACTCTCTCTCTCCTCCATAACTACCTCCCACCCATTCTGTCATCCTCTCCCTCCCTGGCTCTGAGCCCTGCAGTTAATTTTTACTGTGTTAGAAGCCAGAGTGTCAATTTTCTGTCCTTCATTGTGAGCTCTAACTAGTAGAGAAGATGGAGAGAGATGTGTAGATCAAAGTATCCATTCTTTAATGGCTGTCCGATAATTCCTAAACAATAGAGCTCCTGAGAGAACTGCGGACTGAATTGGAGTCTTAACTGAATTGGAGACTGTAACTAGGTCCTGAGGCCAGTGCATGCATCTCTCATTTCTTTCCCAAATCCTAATTCTTGGGAACTGCCTTAGGGAAAGTAGCATATTTTATAGACTCTGAAGCACTTAATATCAGCTGCAAGGATAATCAAAAGCCTGTCTCACACATGGTTGTAAGAGTGAAGAAACCAAGATCAAAACAGAGCCTCTGCCTTTTCAGTGGAATGACTCTGTCCTAATAAAGATATAGCCCAGCAGATGTCAGATTCTCCCAAATCAAATTACCTTGTGGGCAAGAATGAGTAGAGAAATTGGCTCACCCCATCAACTCCATGCTGCTTTATAAGAATTGAAAGTAGATTTCTTCTCTATAGCAACCTGAAGACAAAGGAACATGTAGCATTGGTTCTTTCTCTAGGAATTCCACTTAATGTTTTGTTTGGAAGAGAGCTTTCTTGCTTCACTCATTTGGCTTCCTCTTTCTTTTAACCCCTATGAATAACTCACCCCAGAAACCAACCATCAAAAGAAATCAAAGGTGGGACTTTCCCAGTGGCCCAGTGGTTAGGACTCCAAGCTTCCAATGCAGGGAGTGATCCCTAAGTGGGGTAGGGAACTAAGATCCCACGTGCCACATGGTGCGGCCAAATGAAACAGTGCTGCCCTAGAGCTCTGTGACACCTGAAATTGAGTACCTAAGGCCACTTTCTCAACTGCACCATTGGAATCCCCTTGGATTTCACTTTCAAGTGGCTTCTTTCTCCTTTCTCTGTGCAGAGTTCCTGGTTTAATTAAATAGACTAACCCACTTTCATCTTATGAGTAGAATTTCCCAGAGATACTGAGCTACAGCGTTCATCCATCCTCAGGGTTTTACTAGTCTGATCACAGAGCTTGGGAGGTTTGCTACTGGATATGGTATTTGGACCTGGCCTAAGTGAACCCAGAAAGAGGTATACCTAAAATGAGCTCATGGTTTAATATTTTTCAAGGGTGGGTCTTGACAGGTTTATCACATAGCCTGCCTCATAGTTTTTTTTCCCCCCAATAGGTCATGAGTGACACTGAATATGCAGAGTGGCTGAGAAATCATTTTTTAGCTGAAACCAGCATTGACAACAGGGAAGAATTACTCCTTGAATCTGCCATGAGGTTGGAGAACAAACTAACTTTACTTGGTAGGTGGACTACAGTGTATTGTCTTAACGGATAATTTTTTTAAATGCTTAATGTCTCTGTATTAGTTATTTATTCACCAGTGCCTTTTTTTCCCCACTTTGATCCAATATATATATGTGGTTCTATCCACCCTGTCCAGTTTGATTTCTACCCACCTTCCAATCCTTCCCAGTCCATTTTCAACCATAGTAAACTTGACTTCATTTGTGGTAGGGTCAGGGTGATCATCCTTAAGATCATTTAACAATTCAACACTTAACATAGAGTATAAAGCTGAATAAATACCCTTGTTCAAGACAAGAAAGCTCGAGTTTCTTGCCAGGTATTGGATAAGGTTTTTTAATATATGTTGTCTTTTTGAATCCCACACTACAGATCTGTTGTATGTAGAAGAAACTTGGGGCACAGAGCAGTTTAATGACTTGTTCAGAGTCACAGTCTAGTCACCGGCAGAGCTGGGGAGAAGCTCAGAGCTATCCATCCCTCACTCTAGGGCCCGTATTCTTTATTGTGTGCCTGCAGTTGGACTAAAAATTTTTTTCTCTCTCTTACTTTTTGGTTTCAGCTAAAAGTCGCACACTGACACCTCTTGTTTCAGATTGAACTGCACCCTAAAATCGCCTGGAGCAGTGCAGATAGTGCCAGTGCCTGCCCATGGAATCTGGTTCAGTTGGCCTGATGTGTGGCCGGGGTGTTTGAACTTTTCAAAGGTCCCCAAGTAGTTCCCAAGAGGCAGTCAAGATTGAAGAACACTGTTCTAGAGTCTGGACCTCTAGATACTAATATAAATGCTAACACACCAAAATACCAGTCTCTAAGCCCCATTCCTCAGGTTCAGAGAAAAGCAATGATCTGACTTGGTCTCTAGCCAGTGGAGTAATGATCTTCCTCCCAAATCATTTCTCCATGACAGTGTAAATGGTCTATAATAGATCCACTTTTCCTCATCTGCAGTCCCAAACTCAACATGCTCTGGGTTTAGCGCCAAAACTCATTTAGTGGCAAGATCAGGCCTGATTTGATAAGGCAGTTTAAAGTATTTATTATCCTAATTAGTGTGATTGTAATTTATAAGTTTTGCTAAAGAAATATTAATATGCTTGATTACCAGATATTATAAGATATGACACATGTACCATGTTACTTAAAAATCTGCAGAGCTTTTGAGTTCCAAAATATAGCTAGTCTCAGTTGTTTTAGAAAAGGAAATTATGGACTTACAAGTATGAAAGAGCATTAAAAATAGATATTGTGGGTTACTGACCAGAACATTCTTCTTTAAAAGCCTGTCTTTACCCTTGGGAATTATAGAATTATAAAACTGGGGAGTAAGTTTATATAAGTAACTGAGTGAAATCCCCTCAATCCCCCTAGAAGAAAGCTAGCCAGAAGGAGAGCAAGTGAGTTTGATAAACTCATTGATTGCTAAGGCTTTCCTCCCCCAGTATTACTTTTTTGTATATGATTTTGGTCTGAGGGGTCAACGTTTCATTTGGACCCCTTGAAGCTACTGGAGTGGTTTGCATAGTTCAGGACAGGATCAGCTAACAGATAGGGTTCCATCATAGTTTAGGCGGGCTTCAGCTGGCTTTTGTTTCTTACAAGCCCTATTGAACTCCGGTTATTTTCTAGGTGCTACTGGCATTGAAGATCGTCTGCAGGAGGGGGTCCCTGAGGCTATAGAAGCCCTTCACAAAGCTGGAATCAAGATCTGGATGCTGACAGGGGACAAACAGGAGACAGCTGTCAATATTGCTTATGCGTGCAAACTCCTGGAGCCGAATGACAAGCTCTTCATCCTCAATACTGAAAGTAAGGTATGTACCCTGAGATTAGCCCAGTCTCCTTTTTTTTTTTTTCAAAGCCAGTGGAATACTTGTGATTTCATGACTGCTAGGAGAAAGAAAAACCAATAACCATTAGCTCCATGATAATTAGTTCTTCTGTCCAGCAGTTGGACTTCCCTGGTGGCTCATTCGGTAAAGAATCGGGCCTGCAATGCAGGAGACTACCTGTAATGCGGGAGACCTGGGTTCGATCCCTGGGTCAGAAAGCTCCACCTGGAGAAGGAAATGGCAACCCACTCCAGTATTCTTGTCTGGAGAATTCCACGGACAGAAGGGCCTGGCAGGCTACAGTCCATTTGGTCAGAGGAGTCAGACACGACTTAGCGACTATACTGCTACTACTATCCAGCAATGTAGCTTGTTTAGTTATTTTAAAGGCTTGGAAAATAAAATGATTCAAAGGAAAAAATTCCCATTAAAAGAATTTCCATTGTATTTGCTTTTCCCTTTACCCCCGTATTGAATTATCACTGAGTTGACCAGATTAGCCCATGATGACAAAATATGTCAAGCGGTGAGGCAGGCACCTACCTCCCTTTCAAGCTGAGGGGAAGTGATTTCTGGTTTTAATCTTGTGAGTATTTTCCTGATAATTCTAAAATTAGGCTCAGAGGATAATCTTGCCCTCTAGTGGCAAATCTTATATAGTGCACCTGAGAATATCAAAAGTTGAAAGAACTTGAAGGGAAAAAAGTTTTTTCTTCTTTTTTAAGGAGAAGGAATTTAAAAGGTTTGGATTCAGCCTATATTTTCCAATACCCTCTGCCCTCAGCTCTGTCACTCATCTCTAACACAAATAATCTAATTAGTTAAACAGGCATTTTATTGAAGATTCTTAATACAGTGATAATAAGAATTTGTGCGTGTTGTATAATTTGCCTAGAAAACCTTCCTCCTTCCTTCCTAAGTTGTCAGACTCTATCAGTCATGTTCATTTTGTCATAGCAATCTGCCGCTCAGAAATTCTCTGGAACTTGTCACCCGGGTCATGTCTTGGGTCTTGGTCACAGGCTACCATGTTTGATTAGCCATGTTTTTATGGTCAGTCGTCAGTCAGTACCCAACTAGATGGTACATTTTGAGGGAAGAGAATCTTCCTTAATACAGACTTAGTTCTCCTTGGCAGTGGACAGTGGCTCAGGAACCTATAAGCAAAACTAGCAGCCAGATCCCAGTATCAGCTAGGGAGTTAGCACCAGAAAATGCCTGGTGATTTTAGTCACTAAAATGGATGTGCCCTTAAGTCTAGTAAGACCTGGATTCAAATGCTTAGCCTGCCAGTGACCAGGTATGTGACCTTTGGGAGTTAACCACCTGAGTCATTTTCCTTACCTGTAATTTGAGAGTAATCCCTATTTTATAGCATTGTTGTGTGTATTAAATGGGAAAATATAAATTATTTAATATGGCCCCTGGCAGATGTAAGGGCTCCCCTGGTGCTTCATTGGTAAAGAACCTGCCTGCCACTGTAGGAGACGTGAGTTCTATCCCTGGGTTGGGAAGATCCCCCAGAAGAGAAAGTGGCAACCTACTCTGGTATTCTTGCCTGGGAAATCACCTGGACAGATGGGTCTGGCGGGCTACAGTCCATAGGGTTGCAAAAGAAGCGGACATAACTTAGCAACTAAACAGCACACAACAGGTTAATAGACATCTTGATTTTCAGTGACTGCAGAGTACGTTGCCTTCCAAATGTACCATTTTAGTTTAACCAAACTCCAGAGGGTTTTTAAAGATAATTTTTTACTATTACATTTTGAGCCTCTAATGAGCATATTTGATTCACTGGAGACATTTGAGGTGTATGGGATCAGATTTATACCCATGGTAAAGGTTGCCAGGTAGCTCCATTTTGAAGTTGAATCTCTTGTTTATTGTGTATCCATCCCTGTTGTTAAGTAAGGTTGTTAAGTCTTTGTTGTGTCCATGTGTGCCTACATATCCATACCTACTTATAATCTGTTTTATTGTGGGTTGAGAAATACTTGATAAAACAACATTTGAAATAAGAGAAAATGGCCTCTGAGTGAGGGACTCTTTCCTGAATAAACTGTTTTAGACCAAGTGTAGAAACTTAAATGCACTGCTCTAGGCTTTTGTTTGTCTCTGTCCTTTGTGTCATTTGACACTGTAGTTTCTGGTTAAATTTATTGTTCTTGTTTTGAGTAGAATTCATCAATGAATATTTATTGAGTGACTAACTTGGTCCTCTGTTAGGCGTTATGATGGTTTCAAAAATAAATTAAAAGTGCTGTCTGTCTTCAGAGACCTTCCTACCAAGCCTGGGGTGAGGAGAGTGGAGGGGATTGTATGCAAACCAACTGTGAAGAGGCCTCTGAGAACAGGACCAGAATGTTAGCTCGGAGAGGGCGGGGACTTCTGGTTCATTGACTTGTCCCCAGCACCTAGAATTCTCAGTAAATAGTAAGTGAATGAGTGAATAAATGTGTTGAATCAAAAAGAAGAGAAAAATAATAATTACTGTTTTAAATTCTGAGTATTGTGCTTTACACTAGGAGCTTTGCGTGTATTATTTCACTTATTCCTCACAACAACTTTATAATGTAGACATTTGTATTTTTCAGATTAGAAAGTTTGAGGGTGAGAGAGGTTATATAATTTGCCTAAAGCCAAGCACATAGAAAATGAAAGAATGAGACCAGAGCACACTTGAAATTTATAGTTTGAGAAGTAAACTGCACAAATATTTGTAAACTGCACAAATACACAAATCTTACACCTATTTCTCAGTTGTATAGTTGGAAGTGAGATGTTCCTCATCTATTTATCCCCTTCCCACATACACACAGAAGTCTCTGCGGAAGAGCTGTGAGGTCTTCAAAAGGAACCTGTTACTCCCTCCCTGGGGTTGCCTGGATGCGGCAGATGTTAAAGAATAGCAGTGATAAATTTAGCTGAAAGTGGCCAGCAAGGGAGCCTGGAGGCTAAATGTCTGTGCCTCTTGTTTCAAGAATGCCTGTGAGATGCTGATGGATACAATTTTGAAAGAACTTCAGAAGAACCCAGCTTCTCCAGAGCAAGCATCGTTGAGTGCGAGTTTACACCAGCCTCCTCCCACCCTGCAGGGCTCAGGGCTTCGGGCTGCACTCATTATCACAGGGAAGACCCTGGAGTTTGCCCTGCAGGAGAGTCTGCAGAAGCAGTTCCTGGAGCTGACTGCTCACTGCCAAGCTGTGGTCTGCTGCCGAGCCACGCCCCTGCAGAAGAGCGAGGTGGTAAAACTGGTTCGAAGCCACCTCCGGGTGATGACCCTGGCCATCGGTGAGTGGGAGTGGAACCCAGCCCCATGCTTCTCCCTTTCGTGTCACACCAAAAGCTGATTCTTCTGTTTGTCCTTTCTTCCGTACATCCCTTTGCCCTTCTGTGGGTCTGTCCTTCTCCTCCCTTCTTTCTCTCCATCCCCGACTGCCTCCCCGTTGCCCTCCATCACCTATTTGGCCCCCTGTTATGAATCAGGTGGTAGAGATGTGACATAGAAAACAACATAATAGGAGTCTGTGTTGCATATCAGACCACCTGGGTTAGGAGGGTTATGTAGTTAAATGTAGACCTGATAAGTCCCTGAGTTCTACCTTCAAGAAGATTAAACTCAGGAAAATTAACAATTCATTTATTCGTTCAACAACTGTTTATTGAGTGCCTTCTATGTACCAGGCATTTTCCTAGGCAGTGGAGAAAGACAAGTGTACAAAACCGACAAAGTACCTTTTCTTAAGGAGCTTACATCTAGGAGGAGGGCAATGCAGTAAAAAGTGAAACAAAACAAAAAGGTATAAAGATTTAAGATGTCAGATAGTGACAAGTGCTATTGAAAAAATTAAATCAAAGTCAAGGGATGAAGAGCATTGGGGGAGGGGGAAGGGGCTGCTATTTAAAATAGGTTTTTCAGAGATAGTCTTACTGATTAGATGGCGTGAGCAGAGACTTGAAAGAGATGATAAAGCAGCCATAGGAGATCTGGGTGGGGGGAAATTTCTGGCAGAGAAGACAGTGAAATGTCAGGATATGGACCATGCTCAGTGTGTCAAACCCAAAGCAGGTTGAGCAAAAGGAAGGGTCTTCTGCAGGTTAGTGAAGGGCAGAAACGTGGCAGGCAACCAGATCATGTAAAGTCTTGGAGGCCATTAGGAATTTTGGCTTTTATCTGTAGAGATAGGGAGCCACAGGAGGACTTTGGGCAGAGGAGGGACATGAGCTGCCTTAAGTTGAGAAGGGTCACATTGGCTACTGTGTTGGGGGTAACCACTGGATCACAAGGACACAAGGAAGACCAGTTGAGCAGCTATTGTAATAATTCAGGGAGAAGAGAATTGTGGATCGAGCCCAGGTGGGAGCAGAGGAGGTGGTGGGATGTGATCAGATAATGGACATGGTTTGAAGAAAGAGGTGGTGAAATTTGCTGATGGCTTGGATATGTTGAAGAATAGTAGGCGTCAAGGGGGAGGTAAAGGGTTTATCTCTAAGAATATAAAGGATGGAGCATCCATTTACTGAGATGGAGTCAGGGGAAGCAGGAGTTGGGTCTTACACACATTAAGTTTGAGAAATCCATTAGCTGTCAGCAGTGATGTTAGGTAGGCAGCTGGAGATAAAGTCTGAGATTTTAGCAGTGAAGAATTGGCTAGAGACATAAATTTGGGAATTGTAAGTCTAGTGATGGTATTTAAAGCCTTGATATTAGGTAAGATCACCAAAAATGAATATAAGTGGAAAAGAGAAACAGGGTGAGATTAAGTTCTGTGACACACCAAAATTCAGACATTAGCACAATGAGAACTCAGTCTTCCCTTATAGTCTCTGCTTCTACCTGGATTATTTTCAGTCTCAGGTAGCCTCTCCCCTCAGGATGCTGTTCTAGCCACTGAAAATTCCCACCTTTATATCTCATCCTATTAGCAACCTGAGAGAAATAATAGTACATGTTTTCAAGTTGCTGGAATAAAGTATCAGGGTTAGGGTGGAATTCTGTTCAACTGTCCTATTGAAAGAACATATAAATGAGTGAATTGTTCAAGGCTCTGGATCCGTATGTTCCTGAGGCTAGAGCCCTGGACATGTCATTTATGTCAATTAAGTTGAATCATGTACCCATCTCTGAACCAATCACTGAGGCCAGGGAACAGATGATGCTAATTTCCCCAGCTTACTTCAGTTGCCCATCCCAAATCTAGAGATTTGGGTTCATCCTAACAAACCACATGGACTCAGTCCCCAGGAAAAGGTAGGATACTTCATTAGAAAACAAGTCAAGTTTGCTGGGCAGCTGGGGACAACCAATGTTCATTACCAGTGGGAATGTAATAGCTCCTCCTAAGAAGCTTCCCCTGTGTTGAGACAAGGAAATCTGTAGGAACCGTAATAATATCACGTGACAGGTTTACTAGAGACACAGTCAGTGGTACTTGAAACCTAAGGAAGGGGCATCAAGAAATATGACGACTTCCCTGGTGGTCCAGTGGCTAAGAGTCCACCTGCGAATGCAGGAGACACGAGTTCAATCCCTGGTTCAGGAAGATCCATATGCTGTGGGGCAGCTAAGCCAGTGTGCTGCAGCTGTTGAAGCCCACGCTCAGTAGAGCCTGTACTCCAAAGAGAAGCCACTGCAAAGAGAAGCCCACGCACCGTAACTAGAGAGTACCCTTGCTCACTGCAACTAGAGAAGGCCCGCACATAGCAACAGAGACCCGGCATAGCCATAAATAAGCAAATAAATAAGTATTATTTAAAAGTAAAAGGAATATGAGAAGGATTTCCCAGAGGAAGGGATATCTAAGCTGAGAGAGCAATTAAAATCTAGCAAGGTGGGGTGGGGGTGATGAGGGCAGTGTTATAGGAATAGAGGAACACGAGGTGCAGGGCTAGAAGAAGCAGAGTATATCTGGGAAATTGGAAGTAGAGTGAGTGACACAGACAAAGGGGAGGCTAGCCCAGGTAAAGGATTTTCAAGTAGTACTGATTTGGAATTCTTCTGATGGCAAAGGGATGCCACCTTGAATTCCTGCTTAGCCAGTTTCCAGGTAGCTTGGAGACATGGGATAAACCTTGAATGATTAGTTTGTTGGCTTGAGAGGCTGCTACTGATTTGCAGTTTGCATCTTTTCTTTGCTCCTCATCTGTTTCTCTTCTCCTGTCTCACGAAGGTGACGGTGCCAACGATGTCAGCATGATTCAAGTGGCAGACATTGGCATTGGCATCTCTGGGCAGGAAGGCATGCAGGTGAGTAGATGTTGCACACCCGAATACCATAAACTTGACCTTCCCATCCAAAGGCAGCCTTCTCCACGGTCACATCTCTGTGGTAGAGTGAGGCTGTCTGCAGCTAGCTCAGAAGTGAGTGACAGGGCATTTATCCATTCATTCGCTCAGTGATTATTTACTGGGTGAGTATTATGGTATTTTCCTGGGTAATTTTAACTCACTTGTTCAGTTTTAAAAATATAACATATCTAAATCATAAGAACATATGTGTTATCTCTGCAATAACTATGACTTGACACTGAGAGCTACTGAGGATTTGAATAAAAGACCTGAAGATCCTAAAGAGAGACGGAGATGCGAAGAGGAGATAGGAGAGGATGAGGGAGGCGTGACTGCCAGTTTTCATGTGTGCATGTGTATGCACTGGATAGTGTTGTAGGCACAAAATTCAGGTAGAGGCTTGGACAAAAGACTGCTTGTCATGATTGGAGTAAGTACTGTCAAAAGAAAGTGGGCTGTGAGGCTGAGGGTTTCCTGAGAATTGTAAATTATGATGTCTTTACAAAAGATGAGAAATTCAAATACCTCCTTCGCCTGCCGTGTTATTAATAGTCACGTGAAGTCATAACTGTATGCTTTTATATTCTCTTCATTGAGGAGAAGCAAATGCTCCCTCAGAGTTCTTTCTGAGGGACCTGCTTTCTAGGGAAAGCACACTTGCCAAAACTACATCATGAATAATAGACCAGAGAGAAGTCTTGTTTCATGGGATCATGTTGGAAAGCTGAGTGGTAACTCCAGGCAACCCATTAAGGCTCTGTATGCAGGCGTTTTTGCTTGTTTGGAGAGGGGTTTTTTTGTTTTGTTTTGTTTTGTTTTTGGTGGGGGTGGGGGTCTGCATGTAAGGCTTAAACTACATATTTTTAAAAATTTTTATTTAAGTATAGCTGACTTACAGTGTTATGTTAGTTTCAATTTTATAGCAAAATGAATCAATTATACATATACCCAACTGTTTTTAGATTCTTTTTCCCACATAGGCTATTACAGAGTATTTAGTAGAGTTCCCTGTGCTGGGCAATAGATCCTTATTAGTTATCTATTTTATATATAGTATATATATCAGTCCCTATCTCCCAGTTTATCCCGGTCCCCTTACACCCTGGTAACCATAAATTTGTTTTCTACATCTGTGACTTTGTTTCTGTTTTGCAAATAAGTTCATTTGTACTTTTTTTTTTTTAGATTCCCACGTATGTTTGATATTTGCATCAGATGGCCAAAGTGTAAATCACTGTGTGATTTACTACATTTAAACCACATTTTGACCAGTCTGAGCCTGCTGGAGGTCAGGCTGCCATGCTGTCTGTTCTAACATGTTCTGCTCAGGGTGACATTCTCTCCGTTGTCCCCACAGGCTGTGATGGCCAGCGACTTTGCTGTTTCTCAGTTTAGACATCTCAGCAAGCTCCTCCTTGTCCACGGGCACTGGTGTTATACCCGACTTTCCAACATGATTCTGTATTTTTTCTACAAGAACGTGGTATGTAGCTCCAGAGAATTCATTCTTTTCCCTGTGGCCCTTCCTCTCCTGCTGGTGTAAGGGGTGAAGAGGGAGGGCCCGACGTTAAGCTTACTTTGCTTATTGATGTTTGGGAAGCAGCCAGGATGACTCCTACTGTCTTACCAGGAATAATCTGCTATGTTTCAGCAGCTGACAGCAAATTGCTAGGCTTGTCCATCTGCTAGCATTTTCTATTCCCTATGCATTTAAATTCAATTAAACCCTGTCTGATTCACTTAGAATCCAATTTTTGACCTGCTGTAAAATGATTGTGACAAGCAGAATTATGAAATGTTTAATGCTGTCTGTCAGTAGAGAATGAAAAGGTTTGCTTCTGTGTTACAGGAGATTACTAAAAAAAAAAAATCTGTTGTCCCTAATGGATGTCCCATGTGGTATGTTGAAGATGCAGATACAAATGAAATCCTAGGATAGTGCCTTAGCCTATAGAGCTGGCTAGTACCACTAGATAAAGAATTCTATGGCAAGCCTGTAAAATGTGTTTGTACTTGGTAGCTGTAATTCTGAAAAGGGTAGAATTTGATTAGTAAGCATCTTGGCTTTTAATCTTCAACTTATTGCTTAAATTTCAGTTTCCTCTTTTATAAACCCATGTTGACCTTAGGTTGCTTCACCTGAATCCCTTCTTAGTGGGATGATTAGGTAAAATGTCATGATTTTCAACCAAATTTATTCTTGGTCTTTTAAGTCCATATGTAGCAAGTTAGTAGTAAACAAAAATTAACATCACTATTGAAATACCATCTTTAGGGAAAAGATGACTTTGGGTCATTTTTAGATCTGTGCATGTGTGTGTGTGTCTAACATCAGCAGGAACATTTTTTTTTTCTTCTAGCACAGTGAACTTTTCAGGAAGCTCTTGGTACTTTACTAATTAGAATTAGCACACTTAGTCACCAGAGTACATCATGCAAAATGCTGGGCTAGATGAAGCACAAGTGGAATCCAGATAGCCAGCAGAAATATCAATAACCTCAGATACGCAGATGATACCACCCTTACACAGAAAGCAAAGAAGAACTAAAGAGCCTCTTGATGAAAGTGAAAGAGGAGAGTGAGAAAGTTGGCTTAAAGCTCAACATTCAGAAAACTAGGATCATGACATCCAGTCCCATCACTTCATGGCAAATAGATGGGGAAACAGTGTAAACAGTGACAGACTTTATTTTCTTAGGCTCCAAAATCACTGCAGATGGTGACTGGCTCCATGAAATTTAACACGCTTGCTCCTTGGAAGAAAAGCTATGACCAACCTAGACAGCACATTAAAAAGCAGAGACATTACTTTACCAACGAAGGTCCATCTAGTCAAAGCTATGGTTTTTCCAGTAGTCATATATGGATGTGAGAGTTGGACTATAAAGAAAGCTGAGTGCCTAAGAATTGATGCTTTTGAACCGTGGTGTTGGGAAAGACTCTTGAGAGTCCCTTGGACTGCAAGGATATCAAACCAGTCAAACCTAAAGGAAATCAGTCCTGAATATTCATTGGAAGGACTGATGCTAAAGCTGAAACTCCAATACTTTGGCCATCTGATGCAAAGGACTGACTTATTTGAAAAGACCCTGGTGCTGGGAAATATTGAAGGCAGGAGGAGAAGGGGACGTTCGAAGATGAGATGGTTAGATAGCATCACCAACTCTATGGACATGAGTTTGAGCAAACTCAGGGAGCTGGTGATAGACAGGGAAGCCTGGAGTGCTGCAGTCCATGGCAGAGTCAGACATGACTGAGCGACTGAACTGAGCTGAACATTCAGTCAAAGTTTTAATAAACTTTACAAAAATATTTGAAATGCATAATGTCTCTGTCTGAGTGTTGACTGTAGGTTAGGCTGTGATTTTAATGTAAAATTCCAGGACTTAGTGGTCTGTGACTTTAAGAAAGGAGTCCCTCTCCTAGGTTTCATTTTCATATCTTTGCATTTTTCTACTTCTATTAATATTATAATGCCCTGATTCAGCAGTGAAAAATCCACCTGCAATGTAGACACAAGTTTGATCCCTGAGTTAGTAAGATCCCCTGTAAAAGGAAATGGAAAACCCATTGCAGTATTGCCAGGATAATCCCAGAGGAGGAGCTTGGTGGGTTACACTCCAGGGTTAACAAAGAGTCAGTTACGACTTAGCGACTAAACAAACAGCAGCAGTTATGATGCAGCCCACTCCACCACTCCTTCCTTTTAACTCCATATTTCTAGCTAATATTAGAAAGGGATGCCTCATGCTCTTGGAGAGAGAGAATGTTTATTTGTAGAAAGCACATCACCAGGGAGCAGGGACCCCATGGTCTTTCTGCTCTGTAAATCTTGATGGCTGTTCACACTGAAATCCTCTCTACTTGTTTCTGCCTCTTTCTTGCCTAGCCAAACAGGGACTGGTTTGTAAACTATGGAGAATAGGGCCAGTATCAGAAGCCATTTGAGTAGCTTAGCTTTCTGAGACTGTGGTTCTTTCATCTTGAACAACTTTTGAGATAGTAATGAAGGCTATGGATTCAGTCCCCAGAATAGCACCCCAAACTGCACATACCCTAAACCACTGTGTTTTCAGGAGTGATTCATAATGCATATCCATGGACCCTAGGTTAAGAAACTCTATTCTAAGGATTGTGGCCCCCATCCTAAAGTATTCCAAGGTATCTATGGTGCCAATAATAATATCTTAATCAATTAATGTTAATTAAAAGTCACGTTATTCTTGCCTTGAGAACCCCATGAACAGTATGAAAAGGCAAAAGGATAAGACACTGAGAGGTGAACTCCCCAGGTCAGTACGTGCCCAGTATGCTACTGGAGATCAGTGGAGAAATAACTCCAGAAAGAATGAAGGGATGGAGCCAAAGCAAAAACAACACCCAGTTGTGGATGTGACTGATGGTAGAAGCAAGGTCTGATGCTGTAAAGAGCAATATTGGCATAGGAACCTGGGATGTCAGGTCCATGAATCAAGGCAAAGTGGAAGTGGTCAAACAGGAGATGGCAAGAGTGAACATCGACATTCTAGGGATCAGCGAACTAAAATGGACTGGAATGGGTGAATTTAACTCAAATGACCATTATTTCTACTACTGTGGGCAGGAATCCCTTAGAAGAAATGGAGTAGCCAACAAAGGAGTCAACAAAGGAGGCCGAAATGCAGTACTTAGATGCAGTCTCAAAAACAACAGACTGATTTCTGTTCATTTCCAAGACAAACCGTTCAATATCATGGTAATGCAAGTCTTTTCCCCAACCAGTAATGCTGAAGAAGCTGAACTTGAATGGTTCTTTGAAGACCTACAAGACCTTTTAGAACTAACACCCAAAAAAAATGTCCTTTTCATTATAGGGGACTGGAATGCAAAATCTGCCTGGAGTAACAGGCAGATTTGGCCTTGGAGTACAGAATGATGCAGGGCAAAGGCTAATAGACTTTTGCCAAGAGAACACACTGGTCATAGCAAACACCCTCTTCCAACAATACAAGAAAAGACTCTACACATGGATATCACCAGATGGCCAACAGGGAAATCAGATTGATTATATTCTTTGCAGCCAAAGATAGAGAAGCTCTATACAGTCAGCAAAAACAAGACCAGAAGCTGACTGTAGCTCAGATCATGAACTCCTTATTGCCAAATTCAGACTTAAATTGAAGAAAGTGGGGAAAACCACCAGACCATTTAGGTATGACCTAAATCAAATCCCTTATGATTATACAGTGGAAGTGAGAAATAGATTTAAGGGACTAGATCTGATAGAGTCCCTGATGAACTGTGGACAGAGGTTCATGACATTGTACAGGAGACAGGGATCAAGACCATCTCCAAGAAAAAGAAATGCAAAAAAGCAAACTGGCTGTCTGAGGAAGCCTTACAAATAGCTGTGAAAAGAAGAGAAATGAAGTGAAGTCACTCAGTTGTGTCCGACTCTTTGCGAGCCTGTGGACTGTAGCCCACCAGGCTCCTCCGTCCATGGGATTCTCCAGGCAAGAACACTGGAGTGGGTTACCAAAGAGAAGCAAAAAGCAAAGGTTAAAAGGAAAGATATACCCATTTGAATAAAGAGTTCCAAAGAATAGCAAGGAGAGATAAGAAAGCCTTCCTCAGCAACCAGTGCAAAGAAATAGAGGAAAACAATAAAATGGGAAAGAGTAGAGATCTCTTCAAGAAAATGAGAGATACCAAGGGAACATTTCATTCAAAGATGGGCTCAATAAAGGACAGAAATGGTAGGGACCTAACAGAAGCAGAAGATATCAAGAAGAGGTGGCAAGAATACACAGAAGAACTGTACAAAAAAAGATCTTCACGACCCAGATAATCACGACGGTGTGATCACTCACCTAGAGCCAGACATCCTGGAACATGAAGTCAAGTGGGTCTTAGGAAGCATCGCTATGAACAGAGCTAGTGAAGGTGATGAGCTATTCCAGTTGAGCTATTTCAGATCCTAAAAGGTGATGCTGTGAAAGTGCTGCACTCAATATGCCAACAAATTTGGAAACTCAGCAGTGGCCACAGGACTGGAAAAGGTCAGTTTTCATTCCAATCCCAAAGAAAGGCAATGCCAAAGAATGCTCAAACTACCGCACAGTTGTGCTCATCTCACACGCTAGCAAAGTAATGCTCAGAATTCTCCAAGCCAAGCTTCAGCAATACGTGAATCGTGAACTTCCTGATGTTCAAGCTGGTTTTAGAAAAGGCAGAGGAACCAGAGATCAAATTGCCAACATCTGCTGGATCGTTGAAAAAGCAAAGAGAGATCCAGAAAAACATCTTATTTCTGCTTTATTGACTATGCCAAAGCCTTTGGGTGTGTGGATCACAGTAGACTGTGGAAACTTCTTAAAGAGATGAGACTACCAGACCACCTGATCTGCCTCTTGAGAAATTTGTATGCAGGTCAGGAAGCAACAGTTAGAACTGGACATGGAACAACAACTGGTTCCAAATAGGAAAAGGAGTACATCAAGGCTGTATGTTGTCACCCTGCTTATTTAACTCATATGCAGAGTACATCATGAGAAACGCTGGGCTGAAAGAAGCACAAGCTGGAATCAAGATTGCTGGGAGAAATATCAACAACCTCAGATATGCAGATAACACCAACCTTATGGCAGAAAGTGAAGAACTAAAGAGCCTCTTGATGAAAGAGGAGAGTGAAAAAGTTGGCTTAAAACTCAACATTCAGAAAACTAAGATCATGGCATCTGGTCCCATCACTTCACAGCAAATAGATGGGGAAACAGTGTCAGACTTTATTTTTTGTGGCTCCAAAATCACTGCAGATGGTGATTGTAGCCATGAAAATTAAAAGACGCTTACTCCTTGGAAGGAAAGTTATGACCAACCTAGACAGCATGTTAAAAAGCAGAGACATTACTTTGTCACCAGAGGTCCATCTAGTCAAAGCTATGGTTTTTCCAGTAGTCATGTATGGATGTGAGAGTTGGACTATATAGAAACCTGAGTGCTAAAGAATTGATGCTTTTGAACTGTGGTGTTGGAGAAGACTCTTGAGAGTCCCTCGGACTGCAAGGAGATCCAACCAGTCCATCCTAAAGGAGATCAGTCCTGGTGTTCGTTGGAAGGACTGATGTTGAAGCTGAAACTCCAATACTTTGGCCACCTGATGTGAAGAGCTGACTCATTTGAAAACACCCTGATGCTAGGAATGATTGAAGACAAGAGGAGAAGGGGATGACAGAGGATGAGATGGTTGGATGGCATCACTGACTCAATGGACATGAGTTTGGGTAAACTCCGGGAGTTCGTGATGGACAGGGAGGCCTGGTGTGCCATGGGGTCGCAAAGAGTCGGACACGAATGAGCAACTGAACGGAACTAAAAAGGCACTTTATAGTTCATGAGCAGTTTCTAACTGGATCTTGATATTAAGACCTGATGTGGTATAATTCTCTAAGTCTTTTCCAGGCATAGAAACCAAAATTTATAGAGGTTTTTAAAATGACCTAAAGTTTTTACAGTGGTCATGTATGGATGTGAGAGTTGGACTGTGAAGAAGGCTGAGCACCGAAGAATTGATGCTTTTGAACTGTGGTGTTGGAGAAGATTCTTGAGAGTCCCTTGGACTGCAAGGAGATCCAACCAGTCCATTCTGAAGGAGATCAGCCCTGGGATTTCTTTGGAAGGAATGATGCTGACGCTGAAACTCCAGTACTATGGCCACCTCATGCGAAGAGTTGACTCACTTGAAAAGACCCTGATGCTGGGAGGGATTGAGGGCAGGAGGAGAAGGGGACAACAGAGGATGAGATGGCTGGATGGCATCACTGACTTGATGGACGTGAGTCTGGATGAACTCCGGGAGTTGGTGGTGGACAGGGAGGCCTGGCGTGCTGCAATTCATGGGGTCGCAAAGAGTCGGACATGACTGAGTGACTGAACTGAACTGAAAGTCATATAGTCATATAGAAAGTGTCCCCTTGGACTTGAAACAAGACCCCCTAAATCTGAGTTGAATGACCATTCCTGTGTCCTACATTGCTTCAGGAAAGAAAGCTTTTGCTATTGAAGACTTACTGCACATGAGACAAAATACTGAAACCATGTTGAATGTATGTGCCTGCCTCTGGGATGACCACCTGTCCTGGTTTGCCTGGGTCTGCCCCTGTTTAAGTTGTAAGAGTACTATGTCCTAAGAAACTCCTTTGCTTCAAGCAAACTGGGATGATTGCCCACCCACTGGCACCATCCCGCTTCACCACGAAAAGAATAATCGAGAACCCAGAAAGCAATTGAATGAACATGTGTCGTGATGGCTGCCACCTACCAGCACGGGTCCAGCTTCTCTTCATCTGGAACTGGAATGTCTCTATTTGAATCCTGGCTCTGCCACTTATTTGCCGGGTAATTTTAGGCAAGTTCCTTAGCCTCTCCATGCCTCACTTTCCTCATCTGTAAAAATAGGAACAACAATAATTTCCAAGTTGTTACGAAAATTAAATGAATGATTTATAAAGCTCTTAGAACCATGCATGCCAGCACCACGTAGTAAACGGTCTGTATGTATGTGTGTGTTTTAATGAAACATTTACCAAAAAAACTGTAAGGTCAGCTGTGGTTCTCTATTCTGTCAGCAAAGAAGCTGTACTAAGAGGCTGAGATCACACCATTCAGAACAGCACTGCGTGGCATGTGTGGTCATGGCTCTCATAGCACACTCTAAGATGTGACTTTTTCTCTTTGTGTTCCTAGGCCTACGTGAACCTCCTTTTCTGGTACCAGTTCTTTTGTGGGTTTTCAGGAACATCCATGACTGACTACTGGGTCTTGATCTTCTTCAACCTCCTTTTCACATCTGCACCTCCCGTCATTTATGGAGTCCTGGAGAAAGACGTGTCTGCAGAGACTCTCATGCAGCTGCCCGAGCTCTACAGGAGTGGCCAGAGGTCAGAGGTGAGTGCTACAGCAAAAACATGCACACCAAAAGTCCGGGGTGCTTGGCTCAAATACTCTGGTGTGTTGAAACGTATCTGAATCATCTGTGTTTGTTTCCAAAGATCTCTACTAACACAACAGACATAAAGTTACTCATTTCTGAGAGAAAACAAAATTTTGAAAGACCTCAGGTGCTTCTAAGAAGAAATCCAGTCTTCAGACCTTACAAATAACATTATCTAGTATTTCCTAAACCCCCGGCGCCTTCTCTTGGGCAAACTATGACGTATTCACAGTCCCATTTATCTTCACAAAGCACTTTGAGAGAGAACCTGGTGGTGTTCCCATTCTAAGATGAAGAATCTGAACTTCAAAGGGGCTGATGAATTTTTCCAGAAATCTCATAGCTATGAAAAAAAAAAAAAAGAGCAGAACTGGGATGGGAACCCTTCTTAGTCTGGTTCTAAAGCCAAAATTAAATTCTTCAGGTTTTACTGTCATGCGAAATAGTGGTATGATCTTACTGCCTCCCTCTCCCTAAACCTGTGTCCACCTTCCACTTAATTAACTTCTCAGTCCTGTCCGCCCACCTCCGATATATCCCTTATATCTGTCCCCTCTCCATCTTTCTCTCTGCCCTCGTTACCTCTTACCCATAATATTATAATCACCAATTACTTGAGCTAGTTGTCTCAAAACTCTTTTCATTTGTCTAGTTCATCTTTTACAAAATTAATAACTATTTTTGAGATAGCCTTATGAACATTATGTAATGCCTCTTATATGCCAGGCATATATATATGCATACATACATTTATGTATGTAAGGTGCTTAACATACATAAATGTAATTCTCAAAATGACCCTGCAGAATAGATGCTATCGTCAGCCACTCTGTAGATGAGGAAAGTCAGGCACAGGGAGGTACCCTAAGTAATCCACCCATGTCACCGAGCTCATGGGTGGTGCAGATGAACCCCAGTTCCCAAGCCTCTGCTGCGTTGCCGAAAGAACATTGATGTTATCTTCAGTCCTTGGGTGCTCCCAACCCCTTTGCTATTTAATGGCCAGAAATCCAAAGTGCTCTCATAAGTGCTCAGGATCACAGGGACTGAGGTGGACCAGTAGCCTGTAGATACCTGTAAATGGACAAAGATGAGGGCTTAGTCTGGTAAAATATTCTAGCCTTAAGAAGAAGTCTGTGTTAGTCAGGACTCTTCGGTTTCAGGTGACAGAAAACCAGCTCAAATTGGCTTAATGAAAAAGGGAAATATATTGGCCCCATAACTGCAAAATCAAGGACTAATGGTGACATCTATTATTATTTTTTTAATTTAATTTTTATTTTGTACTGGAGTGTAGTTGGTTTACAGTGCTGTGTAAGACACCATTATTCTTAAATCAGCTGTAAATGTGCTGGTTATGACTCTGTGGCTCAGCTGACAGTGTTAGTCCCTCAGTCACGTCCAACTCTTTGCAACGCCGTGGACTGTAGCCTGCCAGGGTCCTCTGTCCATTGGATTCTCAAGGCAAGAATACTGAAGGGGGTTGCCGTTCTCTTCTCTAGGGGATCTTCCCTACCCAGGCATTGAAGTCAGGTCTTGTGCATTGGGATTTGAGTCCTATGCTTTTCCCTGTGTGTATCATTGTCACTAGAAAGATCATTTTCTCACCAACCAGACCTGGGATATGGATCTTTCCTGAGGGCAGAGCCTAACCACATGGACAGGATTGGGAGAGAGGATTTCCTGTCAAAGGGCTGGAGAAATGAAAATGAGACCCATGGTAAGAAATTCATGCATTGGGTTTCACTGGACTCACTATTCTGAAGACACTGACCCAGAACAGCACATGTTACAAATGATGGGTGATGGTTAGCCTGAGTTTACATTCTGGCTCAGTGGTATGTGACCTTGGTAAGTTACTTAACTTGCCTGTACTCCAGTTTCTTTATTTATGGAGATTATATGAAGATTAAGTAAGATAATATGTATAAAAGTTCAGCCATATTACACTCTCAATGTTGTTTTTACCCCACCCCTAGACTTAACCAGAAATTTGAGGAAATCCTAAATGTAAAATGATGCTTTATTTTTGTCAGTCCAACTTTCTTCTGGCTTGAACTGCCTTTCCAGACTGGAGAGTAAGTTAATATCCTTAGGCTCATAGGTATGGGCTTCCCTGATAGCTCAGTTGGTAGAGAGTCTGCCTGCAGTGCAGGAGACCCTGGTTTGATTCCAGGGTCAGGAAAATCGGCTGGAGAAGGGATACGCTACCCTTTCCAGTATTCTTGGGCTTCCCTTGTGGCTCAGCTTGTAAAGATTCCGCCTGCAATTCGGGAGACCTGGGTTCAATCTCTGGTTTGGGAAGATCCCCTGGAGAAGGGAAAGGCTCATGGGGTAGTCAATGCATGGAGAAGTCAGCTTCCAGGGAGGAGGAAATCCTTATAATTCTTCAGTTTCATCCAGTTCATTTCGATCAAAGAACCAAATGGGGTATTCTAAAAAAGTCCAATCTGACTTAAGGTTCAAAGCCAGGGGTGCAGGAATGTGTGGCTGATAGTAATGAAGTTGTCCTGCACCCCAGGTCTAAGTAAAATTCCAAGTCCATTGAGGAAAGAAGGATAGAAGGGAGATCTTTAATGTTTTTATAGCTGGTGTTTCAGAAGCCCATTTGTACAGCCTGAAGATTGTAATTGGTCTTTACCCTGGAAGAGTTGAGGTCATTGTTTCCTGTTGTTGAGCCCTGCTATCTATTCTGTGCACACAGTGTTCTACTGAGCTGGCCAGTTTTGTAATACATGGTGATTGCAGGCAGTGTCCCAGCATGTGGCTATTGATAAAAGGTAATTGATTTCATTGATTTACCTTCCGGAAGAGCTGTCCTTTCTGTGAACTTGGCCTCCAAACAAATTCTGTTTTATGTTTGGGCCATTTCCTGTCTTTGGTGTCATGAAAGATAACTTTCCAGGGTTATAGCATCTCTTTCCTTGAAAGGAGATGGGTCTGGAAGGCCGCAGTGAGAGGTGTCCCTTCCAAACAGCCGTCATCTATTACCATCTTTCTTCACCCACACAGCCTTCTGGCTTTAACCTCATGTCCAGATTTTTGCCTCTCAGTTTCCAGGGATCTCATGAGTTACTCCTTTCAGCCTCTCATCTGTCTTATCCTTGACACTTCCCTACCCCGAAGTCCCCTAATTCACATGACTGTGAAGAAGGTGTACTTGTTATCTTTTGGCTCTAGGTATTTTGAGCAGCCTCCATTCCCCTAGAAGCATGGAGCTATATTTTAACTTACCCTGGAATTATTCTCTCTTGTCCAGTGACATTTTGGTGGCCCTTTTGACTCCGCTACATTCTCTTCCACCCATTTGATTGTCCTTAGTTTATGGACACTCGAAGAAAGGCAGGTAGAAGATTCCATCATTCCAATGAGAAATTGTAACAGAAGATACAGGGAAAAGTAGACTGAAAACCATGACTCTTCATCACTTGGATTTTTCCAGAGGACAAAGAAATTAAAAAACAAAAGAAAAAAAGATAGAGGCCTCAAACTTCTTTTGAGGGCTGGAAGAATGTATATGGAGATTTCGAACACTTATAAAGCTTTAGAAGACAGCTACCCATTTTGAAGAAAATTTCAGCCTCTTTTTTCATTTTAAAGGAAATAAGACTATAAACATGTTAAGAAAAGGAAAAAGTAGCTCAAGGATATGATATATGTGTTGTCATTTTGGTCCGTGGCAGACGTCACTAATAAAGCATAGCCCTCCATCCTTCCTGTCAGGTCTGAATGGAGCCTCAGAATCCTTCTGCACACACAGTATTATTTGTTCAGAATTATCTTTTATTTGAAAACCTGTTTTCAATCATTTGACTGGTATTTATACTTGATCTTTCTCTTTCTGCAGGCTTCTGGTAGGAAGCAGTTTAGCACATGAAAAGTTAGGTAAAAACAGTTTATTAATCCAAGAAATATTTGTTGGGTACTTGCTGTATACCAGGCACTGTTTTAATCACTTGAATAAAAGAATCTAGGTCCCACTTTATGAAGCTTGCATTCTGTTGAGAGAAATAGGAAATGATTAGGTAAACAAGATGATTTCCGATTGTGAGGAAAGATTTCTAAGGATCCCTGGTGTTAATAGTAAATGATGACTGGACATAACTTTTAGATTGGGGTCTATGCCTCCATGAGGAGTGATATTTGAATTAGGATATGAATAATGAGGACCTGGTTGTGTAGGAGGTCTAGGAAGAATTTCTAGCAGAGATAACAGCACAGAGGAAGCCCTGAGGTAAGTCTGTGTGTTGGGAGGATGGTGAATGAAGATTAGACCAGGAGGGTGTGACCCTGGAGAGCAGGGATTTCAATGAGAAGACCACACAGGACCTCCTAAATCATGGGAAGGGACTAAGATTGATCCAGTGTTAGAAGCAATACAAGTTGAGGAGTTCCTTCAGGTTTTTTTTCCACCTGTGAACTCATTTTATTCAATTATCACCCCCTCATTCTTTCACTATTACTTACAGATCTGACCTGTGTCATGAATGAGAGACTGAAGGAGTAGAGTTTTCTCTCAGAGAAGCAAAAACAAGCCCTGGCTGGTGGTGTTCCTTGATTTTGCTTTGACCCTTATTAATCTTTCTCCCTCCCCAATGTCTGCTTTGTTTTCAGGCATACTTACCCCTCACCTTCTGGATTACTTTGTTGGATGCCTTTTATCAGAGCCTGGTCTGCTTCTTTGTGCCTTACTATGTGAGTCCTTGTTCACTCAAAGGATTTGTTGTTAATGAATAAATGGTGCCTCTTTGTTCTCTGTCACTGGTGTCAGCATTTAGAATAGGTATATGAGGGTAGATTGCTCATGGAATTAAGTTATTAACTAAATATAATGCTTCTACATATATAACTAAACTAAATATATAACTAAATATAATGCTAAATATAATGCTTCTCTCAAATATGGTAGGGTAGTGAGTTAAATTTGGAGAGAAGTACCTAGATGGTAGGTAATGAGTTAAATTTGAAGAGAAGTGCCTAGCTGAATCCTTTTGGTTCTCTTTTTAGCCCTGTACTGCTTGATAATTTTCATCAATGACTTGAATAAAGTTGAAAGCCTGGCATATAATTAGATGAGTCAAATCAGAGAGGCAAAGGCAGAATATGAAAGCTATTATTAGTCAGTGCTGGACTAATTCTATCAGGATGACATTCAGAGTATTAAATTTAAGTAGTATCCGCCAAACTAAAAATTAAAAAAAAAAAACACCCTGTTATGCAGGTAAAAAAATGGAAAAAAATATGACTAAACAAAGAATAAAATTAATTTAAAAAATTTAGACCAACACCAAGCAGCATGATATAGTTGCCCATTCACCCACCTCCCTCCCCAGAAGAAAACGCTAATTTGATCATGGATGGTTAACAAAAGTTCATTAACAAAAAGGGAAAAGGTAATAGTCTTTAACAATTTTCATTCTTTATTCAAATAAAACTACTTGAATTTACCCACCTAGAATATTCAAGGTATACTGTATTTCAAGAGGAACATAGGTAAGGCAATCTAAAGTATATTTAGAAAAGAATGACTAGAATTGTAAAATATCAGAAACCTGTGTCATGTGAGGAGTGCTTTAAGGACTTGAAGACATAAGCATATGAGAGGGGTGGATATTTACTTAACCATGATAAAAACTCAAGTTAGTCATAGTATCTGCTTCAAAGGTTTGCAGCTCTGTTAAGTGGAGCATATTTGAAATTTCTCTACTTCAAAGAATCAGAAGCATAAGTAAAAGAATCAAGGAAGATGAATTAAGATTCAGAATAAAAAATAATTCCAACTGAAAAATCCAAAGATTAGATGGCCTGTCTGGGATTCACTCTCTTTTTCTAAAAATGTTCAAGTTTATCCTACATGACCAATTATTAGGAACACTGAAGAAAGGGACTCAGTCCTCATTTGGGCCATGGAATAAAGTGACGATACACCAGAGTGTGCACAACTCTCCAAGATCACCAACTTTTATCCTCTCTTTGTAGACCTACCAGGGCTCAGACATTGACATCTTTACATTTGGAAACCCCCTGAACACAGCTGCTCTCTTCGTCATTCTCCTCCATCTGGTGATAGAAAGCAAGAGTTTGGTGAGTGGTTTTCCTGCCTCTGAAGTAGCCTGAAACTGTTCTTGGGGAAATGTCTTCATGCCTAGAAAGCAAATGGTAATGAGAAGAGTAATGACTCCAAGGAAGAAGGGTAACTCACAGCCACTCTCGTGGATTGTTGAGCGCTATTACGCTAAGGTTAATGTGCAGCCAGGGGCAGTGGGGAACACCTGCCTGATCCCCTTGGTGGTGCTCATGGTGTGAATGGTTCATGGTGTGAGTCAGGCTGGAGAAATAATTACTAGCATTGGCCAGCATTCTTCAAGACAAAGCTGATGCCTTTCAACTAAAATGAAAACAGGTGTTGTGCCATAATCCTGGTATAGTGACTTTTGTAAGTAATGATTTTATGCTTTTCTCATAAACAAAAAAAATTTTTTTTCTCCCTCCAAAAGTTTCACCATCCATTTCATTTATACCTAGGTCTTTTTTAACTTAGTTGCCAACTAAATGATAAAGTTAAGTCTTTTCTTCAAAGTGATTGCAGGATAGCTATGAAGCAAAGCTAGTATGGAAACTGCCTCTGTAATTATTTATGCTGCTCACTCACTTCCATTGTGTCTGCTGTCGTCAAAGCCTCTGTCATTTCTTCCTGAATTATAGCTACGGCCTCCTTGGTCTTCTCACCTTGACTCTTGACTCTGCTGGCCCTTCTCTACAAAGCAACCAAAATCATCCTTGTGAAATATAAATCATACCTTTTTGCTGTCCTTTGGTTAAAACCCTTCAGCAGCTTCCAATTTTACTTGGAATAAAATCTAAAAGCCCTAAGACAGCCTATAATGCTTCATGCAGCCATGCCTCCTCTTCTCTCTCCAGTGTCATTCCCACTTATTTGTGGGTTGGCACCACACTGTCCCTCTTTCTCTCAGTACAGTGAGCCCATTAGCACATCAGGGTCTTAGCACTGACCGTATCTTCTGATGGGAGCATCCCTTGCTTACTTTTGGATCCCTGTACTTTACCCAGATCAAAAGTTTTTGTTTCTTTAGCTTTTTTTGGTTTCAGCAAAAATGCTGCTTCTCTCAAGCAGCATTTCCTTTCATAACCATCCATTTTCTCCTATTATCCTCTTACTTTATTCATAATCCTAATAATAATTTATAATTCTTCATTTAATTATGTGATTATACTATTCATGTTTGTCTTCTACATTAGACTGTAATCTTCTTGAGGGCAGAATTCATGTTTTGTTTACCATTGTATACCCGTATCTAGGACAAGGCTGGCACACAGTAGGTGCTCAAATAATATTTGAATAAATAAATGAATAATTAAATAACCAATGTTTGGGGTGATTTAACATCTTACTGGTGATGCATTTTATATAGGAAATAGCTGGGTGAAATTACAGTTTTAAATGATATATGAGGTTATATCATGAGATTATAATTTTTTATAATTATATAAAAGTTTATATAATTTTTATTATATATTATATAATATATATATAATATAATATATATTATATATATATTATAAAATTCACATTTTTGGCATCACATGCTTTGCTTATAACCTTCTATAACCAAACTTTATAAGCCTAAAGTGTTATAAAAAGTTAATATCTGCAGATACCAGATGGGAAGAGTAAAGGGAATTCTAGAGCTAAAATATTGGGGATTATTTTAGTATCTATTTAATTTCATTTTTAAACTCTTATGTAGATACTTTTGGCTACTGCCTAAGGAAATGTCATAAGTTCTGATTTCAAAAGGTGTTGCAAAGATGCTAATATGCCAAGTGTCAGTTTGGGTTCAGTGGTTATGATCAACAGCAATCTATTTTAGCTAACCTGAGCAAATAGAAGAGTTATTAAAAATATATTGAAGAATCATAGTAAAACAAACAAAAAGATGTCCTGAGGATTCAGAGTGACTCCAGAGATCCAGGGAACAGAAAGCAATGGATAAGCTTGTCAGGATGGCACTGCAGTCTGAACTGGTCCCAGTCATTTTCTCTCTTGCCTCATTCGTTGTGCTACAAATTCAGTCCCTGGTGACAGAATTCTATTTCCTTAACTCCAGTCACAGGCTTTGGCGAAAGAGGAAGGTTTTGTCAAGATTGCACATAATCCTGGGAGTCTTCACTAAGAGAAGGGGAGCAAAAACGAGGTGCCAAGAACAATGAGTACTATATAAAGAATGTATCATTAAAGGATTGTTTCTCACACTGCAGGGTGGGATAGAGCTTATGGCCTCTGGAGGTCTACTGTCAGTAACAGTCATTCTGAGAATATGAATTGGTTTCCATCACCTTTTACTCACCATCTCACTGTCACTCCTCCCCTCTCCCTCTGGGTTTTTACCCAGCATCCCTTGACTTTATCTGCATCCATTTATTTAAACAGGTCAACTCCATCAAGTCACTTCTCACTTGCCAAAAGTACTTCTTAAAAGGAAAAAGAAAACCCTGGCAGTAGGGCTCAGTGAGAAGGAAAAACATTTGATAAAGGAAAAAAACCATTGTCTTTGGAGCCATAAAGATCTTTTTTTTAACCGGAGAAGCCCTAGTTGCTTTACAGTGTTTTATTTTCTGCTGTACAACAAGATGAATCAGCTATGAAAGTGAAAGTGTTAGTCACTCAGTCAAGTCCCACTCTTAGTGACCCCATGGACCATAGCCTGCCAGGCTTCTCTGTCCATGGAATTTTCCAGGCAAGAATACTGGAGTGGGTAGCCATTCCATTCTCCAGGGGATCTTCCCGACTCAGGGATCAAACCCGGATCTATATTTATACATATATCCCCTCCCTCTTGGAACTTCCACGCATCCCACCCCTCTGGGTCACCATGAGCACCGAGCTGAACTCCCCGTGCTATACAGCAGCTTCCCACTAGCTGTCCGTTTTACATATGGCACTGCTCGTATGTCAGTCCCAGTCTCCCAATTAGCCCCCCTCCCCGTGTCCACATGTCTACTCCCTATATCTGCGTTGGCATAAGGATCTTAATTGAGGATTCATCCAACATTTTCTGAGCACTTTGTGCATGTTTACAAAATATAAACAGTTTTGTGATTTTTGTGAAGATATCTATCCTGGGAAAATACTTTGCAAGGTTAAAAAGAAAACAGAAAATTGGATCTTGTTTGAGAATTTTAGGCCTAGAAAGTAAAGAAGATTAATAAAAGCATTCTTCCCCCAAAAGACTAATAAATACCACCATGGTGTACACAGTGATTTTAGGTGGGACTGTACACTGCACTAAAGAACACTGACGACTAGATAATGTGAAAGTGACTCTTTCATACTTTGGATTATGTTAAACAAGAAGTCTGTTTGGGGCTATCATGTTTTATCACAATAACTCTTGCTAATTTCCTTTTGTAACAAAGATAGATCAGACTCCAGACTCAAAGCTGTTATGATAGGAAATGCAGATATTACATTTAAGGTAGTGATCTGCTTTTCTTTCTAAATAAAGTTATTTAGTGAACCTGTTTATAGCAAAATAATAAAAATAATAATGCAAGCTCTGTGTAGTTATGAAGGTGGATGGGTTATAATGTGATATACAAAGATGTGTATCTTGTTCATGTAGAACTACTAAGGTTGCAGAGAACTTGAGAGCAATTGCCCTCCAAGGAGTGGCTCAGTGACCCAAGCCATGTCTTGTAGCTGTACCACCTGAAATTATTCCCAAAAAGAACATCTTGGTCAAACATGGGAAGAAAGGAGACAGTATGGAAAATTGCACACCTGCTCTTCCATGCTTCTAACTGGAAAGTTTTGCACATCCCTTCCATTCACATTTCTTTGGTCCAAGCAAGACACAGCCATGCTTCATTTCAAGGAAGTGGGGAAATGCAATTCTTTTGAATGTTTATTAGAGGCAGAGAATGAGATATTGGTGATCAACAGTGATATCTACCACCTACTTAAATGGATAAAGTTTGAAGTTCACTGGATTAAAGTATTATCTCAAAGAAGAAACAGACCACTAAGTGACTATATGGAAAAATAAGGAGAAAATCCTAATACTTCATGGAGCATGTGTGTATGTTAGTCACTTAGTTGTGGGGACTCTGTGACCCCATGGACTGTAGTCCACCACGCTCCTCTGTCCATGGGGTTTCCCAGGCAAGCATACTGGAGTAGATTGCCAGTCCCTTCTCCAGGGGATCTTCCTGACCCAGAGATCGAACCTGGGTCTCCCACACTGCGGGCAGATTCTTTACCGTCTGAGCCACCTGGAAAGCCCAAGCATGGACAATACAGAATGAGCTAGTCATCAGAGTTACTTTTTGGCATTTGATTTCATTTTATATAACTTCAACAGTGATATGAACTATTCATGAAGGATGCTCTTGTGCTTCAATATTTTGTGTTTTGTTCACTGATTTGTTATACCATTTACCCACTGCTTAAATACAATGTTTCTTCAAAAGAGCAGATTTTGCCAGACTGTGAAACTATCAGAGTGTATTCATTTCCCTTGCTATTCTTATCTTGCAGACTTGGATCCACCTGCTGGTCATCGTTGGGAGCATCTTGTGCTATTTTTGCTTTGCCTTGGCTTTTGGAGCCATGTGTGTAACTTGCAACCCACCATCCAACCCCTACTGGATTATGCAGGAGCACATGGCAGATCCAGTGTTCTACTTGGTTTGTGTTCTCACAACCTGTGTTGCTCTACTGCCCAGGTATGGTATTTGTTTTATCATCAAGAGAGTAAGCAAAATCATAGGTTTAGAACTCTTCTAGCAACTACTAAGAATAGATGGTTAGACCATCATGTTTAGTAGTAGAAAAGTCGGTCTGTGTGGTAGTTAAAATATTGGTTTTATCTCTTTTACCAGAGTACAAAAGTGGCTTAAGCAAATGAAAAGATTTATTTCTCTTTCAAGAAAATTTCTAGTCTGGTTGATAGTCCACAGGGATAGGGCAGTTTTGCTTCCCAAAGTTATTGAAGGACTCAGATCCTTTCCTTTGTCTGTTTTGTTCTGCCATCTCCCAAGGGCGTTGCCTTCATTTGCATGACTGAAGCAGGTCACCACCAGTCCACTCTGGTCCTGGATCCCTGCCCTGCATCTCTGCCTTCAGGAGGGAGAAAGACAAGATGGAGGGCGTGCAGCTTTCCAACTTTCCTCTTTTTATTCTTTTTCATAATGATATGACCCAGATGTAATATCCATCATTGCTCATATCTCATTACCTAGAATCTGGGTATGCAGAACTCTGAGTGGCTAAAATCTGGTGGTTTCTGAAAAAGGGGAGAATGGGTACTGAGGGACATGTAGCAGTCTCAACTAAAACCTATAAACTTTGAAAGCTTACCTCCTTTCGGACTTCAGTTATCTTCCTCATTTAAGTTTAACTTTGTGGATGTTTCTCATGTGGATGGAAATGGCTAAGATGTATGCCTGGGTTTTTACTCTGTAGGTTTTTACTCTATAGGTTCCTCAGACTCTTTAGAGCTCTTCCCCTTTGTAGTTTTATGTAGCTGTTTAGCTGAAAACACTATAGCAAAGAATTGTTCTCCCTTTATAAATATGATATAAACATCAAAATGATGATTTCATATTATTTGCTCACAGGGTTGACAAATTGGCTCACAAGCAACTCTGACCTGCTGCCTGTTTTTATAAATAACATTTTATTGGAACATAGACATACTTAATAATTTATGTACTGTCTATGGCTGCTTTTGCATTATAATAGCAGAGTTGAATAGTTCCAACACAGACTGTCTGGTGCCCCAAGCCTTACTGTCTGGCCTATTGGATGAAAGTTTGCCAACCCCAATCTGTCACATCATCATAAGTAACAATGGGCGCAGACCTTTTGTTGTGGATAGACATCCCTTCTAGAAATGCATAAGAAAAACCCACCTGAGTCATTCTGTGGTGGCTACGATTATATACTTAACTCAGTTTACCAGGGATATTGTTGCTTCTGTAGTTCTCAATGTAATTACCAACTTTCAGATTAAAAACTGACAAGATGAACATGTAAAATTTATGAAGAAACACTTACTTTAAAATTGGAGCCTGAACATTTTTTTCAAGTGCATTAACAGTACAGTTTTACCTATTATTGTTGTAGTAACCTGAAAAAACAAACAAGCCCCTAACCCAGCGATCCCACTACTGGGCAATATACTCTGAGAAAACCATAATTGAAAAAGTCACATGTGCCCCAGTATTCACAGCAGCACTATTTACAGTGGCCAGGACATGGAAGCAACCTAGATGTCCATCGATGGATGAATGGATAAAGAAGACGTGGTATATATACACAATGAAATATTCAGCCATAAAAAGGAATGAAATAGTGCCATTTGCAGAGAAGCAGGGGGAGATTTGACACAGACAGGAGAATGCACTTTGACCATGGTAACAGAAATACCTTGGTCACAAGGCAAGGAATGCCTGCAGCCACCAGAAGCTGGAAGAGGCAAGAAATGAATTATCTACAAGAGGAAGCAAGGCCTTTCTGGCACCTTGATTTTGTTGTTCAGTTCAGTCACTCAGTCATGTCCAACTCTTTGCAACCCCATGGACTGCGCATGCTAGGCTTCCCTGTCCATCACCAACTCCTGGAGCTTGCTCAAACTCATGTCCATCGAGTCAGTGATGCCATCCAACCATCTCATCCTCTGTCATCTGCTGCTCCTGCCTTCAGTCTTGCCCAGCATCAGGGTCTTTTCCAGTGAGTCAGTTCTTTGCATCAGGTGGCCAAAGTATTGGAGTTTTAGCTTCAGCATCAGTCCTTCCAGTGAATATTCAGGGCTGATTTCCTTTAGGATGGACTGGTTTCATCTCCTTGCAGTCCAAGGGACTCTCAAGAGTCTTCTCTAACACCACAGTTCAAAAGCATCAATTCTTCAGCACTCAGCTTTCTTTATAGTTCAGCTCTCACATCCATACATGACTACTGGAAAAACCATAGCTTTGAGTAGACGGACCTTTGTTAGCAAAGTAGTGTTTTTGCTTTTAAATATGATGTCTAGTTTGGTCATAGCTTTTCTTCCAAGGAGCAAGCGTCTTTTAATTTCATGGCTGCAGTCACCATCTGCAGTGATTTTGGAGCCCAAGAAAATAAAGTCTGTTACGGTTTCCATTGTTTCCCTATCTATTTGCCATGAAGTGATGGGACTGGATGCCATGACCTTTGTTTTTTGAGTGTTGAGTTTTAAGCCAGCTTTTTCACTCTCCTCTACCACTTTCATCAAGAGGCTCTTTAGTTCCTCTTCTCTTTCTGCTGTAAGGGTGGCGTCATCTGCGTATCTGAGGTTATTGATGTTTCTCCCAGCAATCTTGATTCCAGTTTGTGCTTCATACAGCCTGGCATTTCGCATGATGTACTCTGCTTGTAAGTTAAATAAACAGCGTGACAATACATAGCCTTGACATACTCCTTTCCCAATTTGGAACCAGTCCGTTGTTCCATGTCCAGTTCTAACTGTTGCTTTTTGACCTTCATACAGATTTCTTGTGAGGCAGGTAAGGTGGTCTGGTATTCCCATCTCTTGAAGAAGTTTCCACAGTTTATCATGATCCACACTGTCAAAGGCTTTGCCATAGTCAATAAAGCAGAGGTAGATGTTTTTCTGGAACTCTTTTGCTGTTTTTGTAATCCAGTGGATGTTGGCAATTTGATCTCTGATTCCTCTGCTTTTTCTAAATCCTGCTTAAACACCTGGAAGTTCATGGTTCACGAACTGTTTGAAGCCTGGCCTGAAGAATTTTGAGCATTACTTTGCTAGCATGTAGGATGAGTGCAATTGTACCTTGAACATTCTTTGGCATTGCCTTTCTTTGGGATTGAGATGAAAACACAGATTTCAGAATTCTTGGCCTGCTGAACTGTGAGAAAATCAGGTTCTGTTGTCCTAAGCCAGCACATTTATGGTGCAGCAGCTATAGAAAACAAATGCAGACTTGTATAGGAAGGTGGGTACTGCTGTAATAAATACCTAAAAATGTGAAATAGGCTTTGAAATTAGATAATAAGCAGATCCTGGAAAAATTGTGAGGTACGTAATAGACTGTTGAATTTTGAGGCATGTATGCAGACTGTCAATAGAACTAGGGACCTTAAAGTACCTGCTGGTGAAAATTCAGAAGAAAGTAGAAAGCGTGGTCAAGATATCTTGGAAAATACATAAATGGTCATTAATGGAATACTGCTAGAAATGTGGGGAGAAGGCAATGGCACCCCACTCCAGTACTGTTGCCCGGAAAATCCCATGGATGGAGGAGCCTGGTAGGCTGGAGTCCATGGGGTCGCTAAGAGTCAGACACGACTGAGTGACTTCACTTTCACTTTCCACTTTCATGCATTGGAGAAGGAAATGGCAACCCATTCCAGTGTTCTTGCCTGGAGAATCCCAGGGACGGGGGAGCCTGGTGGGCTGCCGTCTATGGGGTCGCACAGAGTCGGACACGACTGAAGCGACTTAGCGGCAGCAGCAGCTAGAAATGTGAGTGTTAAAGGTACTCCTGGCAAAGTCTCAAGGAAATGAGAAACACTATTGGAAATTGCAGGAAAGGGAGTCTTGGCAATATAGTGGCAGAAAGCTTAGCTGAATTGTGTTCTACTGTTATGTGGAAAGCAGAATTTGTAAGTGATGAACTTGGGTATTTAGCTGAGGAGTTTTCAAAGTGTTGAAGGTTTGGTCTAGTTTCTTCTTGTTGCTTATTTATAGAAACTTAGCAACTGAACAACAACTTGGGAAAATGTGAAGGAAAAGAGATTTAGGGAAGGTACTATTAAGTCCAAAGAAACTAGATTTAGAAAATCCTCAGCCTACCCAGATTTTAAAAGTTGCTAAAATTAGGCAATTTGCTATTGGGAGTATGCTCGAAAGAGAGGGCTAAGGGTGTGGCTGAACAGCCTTTGCTGGTGCTGAAGAGATTGGGTGTGTGACTCATGGATCCTCTCAGTCACCAAGGAAGCAGGTGAGAAACACAGGAAAGATCTGTGGCGGACCCTCTTATCTAATGGCATAAATGCCCATAACATACATTGGAGACTCAACAAGGTTTTTGCAAATGTTCTTGTTATTTAGTTGCCAAGTCATCTCTGACTCTTTGCAACCCTATGAACTGTAGCCCACCAGGCTCCTCTGGCCATGGAATTTCCCAGGCAAGAATATTAGAGAGGATTGCCATTTCCTTCTCCAGAGGATCTTCCTGACTGAAGGATTGAGCCCATGTCTCCAGTACTGGCAGGCAGATTCTTTACTGCTGAACCACCAGGGAAGCCCCTAAATACTGTCAGCTTGGCCTGAAGGGGTCAAGTTTGTGGTAATTTGTTACAATAGCCATAGAAAACTAGAAGCTAGCATTTTAAAAAATACTGTGCCAACGCTTTGCCTGCTTCACATGTATTGTCTCATTTAACTTAACAGACTATTGACTAGGGGATTGTTGAAGAAACTAACACCTATGGCATTAGTACATCTCTGGTCATTAACATGATAACATTAAGACTGTAATGTAGCTCTGTTAGTATCTCTACTTTTATTACAGATTTTATTTTTTATTGGACAATCAGGAACTCATTATTTTCTCAGTGTTTAATAAACATTAATTTCATGTCATCTCCATTTTATAGTTCACTTATCCTCCTTATTTACCTCAAGAAGGGCCACCAGACCCTTTTACTTTTTCTAATCGGTGAGTATTTTTTGTAGTCCATAATGCATTCAAGGTGAATGTAATTCTGTGATGCTTTTTGTAACCTAGGTTTATATACAGAGTTCTTCAGGGATCCCTCTTTCCATCTCCAATTCTGAGGGCAAAACACTTGGACAGACTTCCTGCAGAGGAGAGGATTGAAGCTCTCAAGAAGTGGAGAGGGACTGGGCAGATGGATCAGTTGACATCTAAGTATGCTGACCACTCAGCTGTTGAGTCAGAGAGAATACCCATTTATGACCCGTCTGCTGTCTTTGCAGTGATGTCGGCAACTCCTTGTGCTGTTGAGAAAGGAAACTTACCTGTATGTGAAACTGCTTTAGACTCGGACTTCTCTGAAACTAAGGCCTCAGGGATGGCTGGACCCTCAAAGGATTAAAAAAAGCAGGATATCCTTCTTGGAGATGCCAGTATTCCATCAAGTTTGGGAAAGCAACTTTGAAGAGGCTCCTTTGCCAAAGCAGCATGACTTGATTTTTCCTTAAGGGACAAGAACATTTTACTGGAAATGTTTGGAAAAGCCTATGTGATGACTTTTACTGTTTGTTTGTGGATCCATGTGTAACGGACATTAGAATTTGACCTGGAGAGAGTTTAGAGAAGTGAAATATTTAGTTCAGATTCAAATGCTTTCATGAAACTTTTTGGATTTTGTGAAAGCATTTTAGTTGTTCTATAAATGCAAATATTTTCAAGAGGATTCATTTGGGACATATATTTATTTGACTCTGCTCAGTGTTCTCCTGAGATGGAGTCTTCCTGAGAAAGGGGCAGCGGGGATGCCAGGGGTCCATGGAGATGCATTCCTCTCTTGGCTTCTAGTCAAAAGAAGACTTTTTATGAGGTCTGCCTCTGTACACATGCTGTCAGTGAGGTGATAGAGGCCATAGGTAAGGAAAATGGAATCAGTTGAGTCCAGGCCACCTTGGCAATTTCCTGTATTCTAAAACTGACAGTAGCTGGATCAAAATGAGACAATCAAAGCAGTCTTCAGGAGACCGTTTGAGGGTTTATCGTCTTTACCCTATAACTTTCCTGGCATGCAAATACTTTCAAGCTCTTTTCAACCTCTAAAAATGAGGTATTATAAACTGACACTGATACAGGTGATTCTCAGGAGAATTCTATGAGGTTCTTAGATTTGCTCTTAATTACATTTAGGACATGAAAGTCTATACCAAGTCCATTGCTGTTGCAAATCATGTATGCTGGCTTTAATTGAAACAAGGAAACTAGTTTCTACCATAACTGCCAGGTATTATTATAAGATCATGTATTCTTGTCGAGTTCTTTTAAAATTCTGTATCCATTCATCTGAAAATTATCAGCCAACCCAGAACTTCCTTCATGAAATCTCCATGCTAATGTTCTATGTCTGTATCAAGCTCTTCTTAATGACTATGCAGCTGTGTTCTCAGGGCTTAAGTTTCTACCTGTTGCCTACTGTTCTGGTCTGATATTTTTTGTAGCCTTCTAATATTATTGCAAATGGTCTTTTATACAGACTGATTTCTAGCATATCCAAAATCCCATATGGCTAATGGAGGTAGCTATCTGCTTTCTTATGATTTTTTAAAACTTTTTAATAAATAACATATATTAAAAGCTGTCATAACTCTGGTACTCATCAAATCCAATAGTAATTGGTACCAGAACTGAGAAGGAAAATCCCAAAGCAATACCTTTAAAGAATATTGTTTGACCTATCCTTATATGGTAAAGTCAGTGGTGTCGTATCATCTGTTATCTTCATAGCAACTAGCATTTACTCCTTGAGATCATCATCTTCTGATAAATAAAAATTTAGAGATATATTCACTTAAAAAAGATTAGAATCTAAGGAATGAGTCCAAAAGACTAAAAAAAGGTCAGTCTCTCTGATATAAATTATCTGTACACGACAGCTCATGTTATGGGTCTACAACTTCTTGTCTACAATTCAGCAATCCCAGGAACTCGGAAAATTGAAAAAGTTTTCATAAATTAAGCACAAATACAATGGGTTAAACAGATACAAGACTATTTATTTAATATATTCATATATTTTGCCACAAAAATATTAATAACTTTATTACTGTGCTACTAAACATTTTAATATTATGCTTTTTAAATTTTTTAAAATTCTGGATTCTGAGACACATCTGGTCCTCAGGCAGAGATTTGGGGTCTTTATAAAGCCTTTAAAGATTCTCATTTCCAAGTGAATAACTCTTATGCAAAGTTTCCTAAGCTGATGTTCCAGCATTTTCGGTAAGTATTCAGCATATTTTACCAAATTTGAGGGAGCCCAATTTGCTCCTAGTAGCCAAGAAAAATTAACATTATATATTTGTGATATAATTTTTACCCCAAAAGATTTATAAAGGAATTGGATTAGATTCCCAAAATGTGTTCTAGAAGACAAAAATCCTTATCCTCTTACCAGGGCTAAGGTTTTCCTTGGACACACAATGGGTGATTAGAGATTATCGCAAACTCTTTCAGACTCATCAAAGAGTAGTGGCATTTAAAAGAGCATGTTCCTGGGGGAGTGAGATAAAAGACAAGTAAATTTTGATTGGTGGGGAACTGACTGCCAACTTATAATCGTGGGAAACATTTTCTGGCGCTTGCTCCATGTTTTACATCCAATTCAAATTTTATTTGTATTAAGGGTTATTTAAAATAACTACAGTATATACATTTCACTGAACATAAGTTGAGCATAGTTGTCCCATTATATAACAGAACTGATGTATGTTCTTAAGCTTTCATACAGTTGTGACCATAATTTCAGTTGCTGGATTTTACATTCTCGATAGGTTTATACAAACTACAGAACAAGAGATGAATCACATGGAAAGTGTCAAGACAGCTTTGCGAATGTCACCTATGCAAACACATAGAAGAGAGTACAAAACGACGTGTATAAAACTGCAAGTAGTCTCTGGGGGTGCTGGGGCAGCCCAGGCTGCAGAGGAAATCCTTTGTTGTTGTTTAGGTGCTTAGTCGTGTCCTACTCTTTGAGACCCCATGGACTGTAGCCTGCCAGGTTCCTCTGTCCATGGGATTTCCCAGGCAAGAATACTGGAGTGGGTTGCCATTTTGTTCTCCAGAGGATCTTCCCAACCTAGGGATTGAACCAGTGTCTCCTGCATTGGCAGGAAGATTCTTCACTGCTGAGCCACCAGGAAAGCCCATAAATTAAATTAGGTACATGTGAATATTTGTGTTTTGAAGGTTTTTAGTGGGAAAAAAAATACTTTAACCACCAATTACTTTATAAATTGATGTGCATCATGACATAGTACTTAAAAGCATATTTAATTTTTTAATTATCAATGGGAAGAAATGGCAACACCAGCTATTAAATATCTTTTAAGAAAAGTTACAAAATGTTTTTATTCATGCAAAAAGTTTACTGTGCTTTGAAATACATCTCTGTGACCTTATTGGTATGGATGAACAGAGAAAAACTGGAAAATACTTAGGTGTGGGGTGCAATTTAATTTCCTTAAAAAATTGCATCTCTCCACTCTATAGCAAGCCCTCCTTTAGCAAAGTTTAACCTCAACTTCATTGTCACAAAGACAGAAAGAAATTTTTCCCACAAATAGTTTCCCAGTTGTCAAAATCTCAGTTGGCTAACTGATACAGAATGAACAAACCCTAACTCTGGGAAGGGTCTATGGAGACTTTTCTATGCAATTACAGCCTGGATTTAAATTCTAAATGGGCAGTCTTTTCATATCAAGTGCTAATATTGATGTGAAAAGAACTTTGTGGTCAATGGGATTTGCTCTTTCAGCTACCTAAATGGATGCTCTGTCTTTCATAAGTTCTCAGAATTATGTAAACTTTAGAATAATAATGAATAACTTAAGCATGTAAATTATCTTGGCTTTTCATAAATCAAAAGCAAGCCTCTGATGTTGTTATTGAAATTTGCCACTATGCTGTTATGCTGGAGAAATTTTCATTTTGCTGGCAAAGATTCATTAGCCTGGATCTCAACGTCCTTTTGTGACTGGACAAGAGGGAACTTTCTCTAACCTGTTACCCTGGTGCCTACACTTTTCTCTTTCCCAAGTTGACCATTTCACTTTACAGTTGAGGTTAGGCCTGCCTGGCAGAAGAACAAACTCGGTTTTGCTTTGGTTTTTAAAAGATTTTCATTCAACTTGAAGTAAGAGAAAAACAGAACTGGAAAAAAAAAAAAAAAAACTGCTTGAAATTCGACTGAGAGAAACATGAACATTTACAGTGCGCTGTGGAGCATCCCTGTCTATGAAAAGTGCTCCTGTACAGCCCTCTACAGGACGTCCTCCACCGTCGGAAAGGCCGTTTTCTTTGAATGTTGCTGGAAAAAGTCTCTGATCATCTTTGAAATTAGTTTAGGAGAAAGGTATGGATGTATATTTGCCTTTCAATCCATTTGACAAAGTATGTCACGTTGCTGTAAACTCCAGGCCCCAGGACTTTGGAAAAGCAGACGGAGCCCCATGAAGTTAAGCCAAATAATGTCCACTGTCCTCCCGGCTTCTCACAAACTAGAGGCCCACCACTGTCGCCCTGTAACGAAGAGTGGTGGATGTTAGTCACTGGTATTTCAGAGCCCTCATGTGTCCACGCTATCCTGAGGGTAAAACAAAGCCCAACCCAGCTTAACCAATGTCCTGAAAAATTTCAACAAAGGTCTCATTGTTAATGTGTGAAGGGAACATGCTGTCCCCTACATAAACAGAACTTCCAAATGAACATTTTAAATCTTGATCTTTTAAAGAATAGAGGTGGCTTGGGAAAGGGCTATATTCTTTTTTTTCTGTGAAATTGGAGGACATTTTGTCATTTCTTACACTTAATCAAATATATCAAACTTTTTTTTTTTAATTTAAGTATATCAGGACTGAGTCCCTAACTGATCTAATTCTTTTAATTTTGATCCAGTTTATAAATGTAGAACATGTTCAAGGATAAAGTTTTCTCGCAAAAAATAGTGCTAGAAAAATCTAAAAATAAGTCACTTCCAGGATTCTTGCTGTGTGAATGAATGTATTAAGTAAAACACACTCAGGGTAAGAAAAACTTAATACTTACTGTATTTAATAGAAAAGAATTAGCATGCTTAAATAGAAAATACCACATAAGAATTACAGTAAAACTTATTATAATGTATACATAGAGATTTCATTTGCATAGAGAGATTCATTCTTAATATTTAAGTCTAGGTATTATAGTTAAGTGAAAGTGAAATTGCTCAGTCGTGTCCGACTCTGCGACCCCATGGACTGTAGCCCTCCAGGCTCCTCTGTCCGTGGGATTTTCCAGGCAATAGTCCTGGAGTGGATTGCCATTTCCTTCTCCAGGGGATCTTCCCAACCCAGGGATCAAACCCGGGTCTCCCACATTGTAGACAGACGCTTTACCATCTGAGCCACCAAGGAAGGCTAAATATTTCTTTGAGCCACTTTTTTTTTTGCGGGGGGAAGTGGGGGGCAGGTGGCGGCAAGAATACTGGAGTGGGTTGCCATTCCCTTCTCCAGGAGATCTCCCTGACCCAGGGATTGAACCCAGGTCTCCCGCATTGTAGGCTGACGCTTTACCATCTGAACCACCAGGGAAGCTATTACAGTTAAGTTTTATTCACTTTTCTTTGTCCGCATATAATTAAAACACTATGGCTTTAAAAATGCTAATATTTTCTACATCTGAAAAGATGAGACTATGAGAGATGTGTTCTGCATGGCCTCAAAAGAGAAGGATAGATACTCTAGAAAAGAAGTAAGTATGTGGACTCACGATAGATATTTACAAAATACTCCTTGCTTTGCAAGAATTTCAAACTTGGAAGTGTATCTATGGTCCTCCCACTTGGTAATGTTGAGAAATAGAAATCGTGTTTATCGATGCTCTCCCAAACACCTTCCCTGTGTTAATTTATTTAATTCTCATGAAATAACTACAGGTTAATAATTATTATTTACATGTTACTACTTATATAAATATAAATATTTAAATATATAATAATAATTGTTATAATTTATCCCTCCCTGCTTTGGTATCTATAAGTTTGTTTTCTATGTCTGTAAATCTGTTTCTGTTGTATATATAGATTCATTATTTTTTCAGTTCAGTTGCTCAGTCATGTTCGACTCTTTGCAACCCCCATGGACTGCAGCACGCCAGGCTTCCCTATCCATCACCAACTCCCAGAGCCTACTCAAACTCATGTCCCTAGAGTCAGTGATGCCATCCAACCACCTCATCCTCGGCTGTTTCCTTTTCCTCCTGCCTTCAATCTTTCCCAGCATCAGGGTCTTTTCCAATGAGTCAGTTCTTCTCATCTGGCCCACTAATTTGTTTTTGCTTCTATTTCTTTTGCTTTGGGAGGCTGACCTAAAAAAGTATTGCTACAATTTATATCAAAGAATGTTTTGCCTATGTAATCTTCTAGGAGTTTTGTGGCATGTCTTATATTTAGGCCTTTAGACTTTTAATTTTTGTATAATTATAATAATTATGTATAATTTTTATTGTAATTTCATTGATTTACATGTAGCTGTCCAGCTTTCCCAACACCACTTATTGAAGAGATTGTCTTCTCTGCATTGTATTCTTGCCTCAGAGATTTACCATAAATGTGTGGGTTTATATTTGGCCTCTATCCTGTTCCACTGATCCATATGTCTGTTACCATGCTATTTTGATTACTGTAGCTTTGTAGTATAATCTAGAATGAGTGTGTCTCCAAGTTTTGTTCTTTTTTTCTCAGAGTTGCTTTGTCAATTCTGGATCCTCTGTGATTCCACATAAATTTTAGAATTTTTTTTTTTTTTTACAGAACTAGAACAAATAAAAGTCACAAGTATTTTGACAGTTCAGTTCAGTCACTCAGTCATGTCTGACTCTGCAACCCCCATGGACTGTAGCACGCCAGGCCTCCCTGTCCATCACCAACTCCCGGAGTTTATTCAAACTAAGGTCCATTGAGTCGGTGATGCTATCCAGCCATCTCATCGTCTGTCGTGCCCTTCTCCTCCCACCTTCAATCTTTCCCAGCATCAGGGAAAGAGTCAGTTCTTCACTGATCAGGATTTTTTAACAGGGGTGGCATTAAATATGTAGATTACTTTGGGTAGTATGACCATTTTTATAGTACTAATTCTTTCAATCCTAAAGCATTGGATATCTTTCCATTTCTTTGAATCATCTTCAGTGTTCTTTACAATGTTTTAGTTTTCAGTACATAGGGATTTTCACCTCCTTGGTTAAGTTTATTCTTAGGTATTTTTTAACATGATTTTAAAAATGATTTTTTTTTCAATTTTTTCTTTCTGATATTCCATTTAGTGTAAAGAAATGCAATAGCTTTCTGTATATGAATCTTGTATTCTGTTACCTGGCCAAATTCACTTATTAGTTCTAATAGTTTTTGTATGGAGACTTTAGGATTCTCTATATCGAGTATCATATCCTCTGCAAATAATGACAGTTTTCTTCCCCTTAAAGGTTTTCAGTTTTTCACCATTGGGTATTATGCTGGCTGTAAGTTTGTCACAAATCGCTTTTATTATGTTGAGATATAGTCCCTCTATACCCACTTTGTGGTGTGAACGTTAGCAAATTGAACAATAAAAACCATATTATCGTCTCAATAAACGTAGAAAAAGCTTTGGACAAAACTCCATACCCATTTTTTTAAAAGTGGGCATAGAGGGAACATAACTCAGCATAATAAAGGCATATATGGGCTACCCTGGTTCAATTTCCTGGATCAGGAAGATCCCCCAGAGAGGGGATAGGCTACCCACTCCAGTATTCTTGGGCTTCCCTGGTGGCTCAGTTGGTAAAGAATCTACCTGCAATATGGGAGACCTGGATTCAATACCTGGGTTGGAAAGATTCCCCTGGAGGAGGACATGGCAACCCACTCCAGTATTCTTGCCTGGAGAATCCCCATGGACAGAGGAGGCTGGCAGGCTACAGTCTATGGGGTCACAAAGAATCAGACGCAACTGAGCACAGCACAGCATGTGACAAACCCACAGCTAAACATCATATTCAATGGTGAAAAGCTGAAAGCATTTCCTCTAAAATTAGGTACAAGACAAAGATGTCTTCTCTTGCCACTTCTACTCAACATAGTTTTGAGAGTCCCAGCAATAGCAATCAGAGAAGAAAAAGAATAGTAATCCAAATTATGAAAAGTAAAATGGTCACTGTTTGCAGATGACATAACTACATGTAGAAAATCCTAAAGATGCTACAAGAAAACTATTAGAACTCATCAATGAATTTGGTACAGTTGCAGGATACAAAATTAATACATAGAAATACGTTGAATCTCTAGACACTAACAATGTAAGATCAGAAAGAGAAATTAAGGAAACAATCCTATTTACTGTTTCATCAAAAAAATAAAATACCTTGGAATAAACATACCTAAGGAGACAAAAGACCTCTATTCATAAAACTATAAGATACTGATGTAACAAATTGAAGAAAACACAAATAAATGGAAAGATATACCTACCATGTTCATGGATTAGAAGAATCAGTATTGTCCAAATGACTATTACCCAAGGCAATTTACAGATTCAATGCAATCCCTATCAAATTACTATGTCATTTTTTGCAGATCTAGAACAAAAAAATCTTATAACTTGTATGGAAACACAAAAGATCCCAAATAACCAAAGCAATCTTGAGAAAGAAAGAAAAGCTGAGAAATCAGGCTCTGTTTCTTCAGAATATATTGTAAAGCTACAGTAATCAAAGCAGTATGGTACTGGCCCAAAGACAGTCTTATAGATCAATGCAACAGGATAGAAAGCCTAGAAATAAGTCCAAATAGCTATGGTCAATTAATATGACAAAGAAAGCAAGAATATACAATGGAGAAAAGATAGTCTCTTCTTCAGTAAGTGGTGCTAGGAAAATTGGAGAGCTACATATAAAAGAATGAAATTAAAATACTCCTTAACACTATGCACAAAAATAAACTCAAAGACCTAAATGTAAGACTGGATATTACAAAACTCTTAGAGGAAAACGTAGACAGAACACTGTTTGGTATAAACCCCAGCAAGATCGTTTTCAATCCACCTCCTATAGTAATGAAGATAAAAACAATAACCAAATGAGATTAATTAAATTTAAAAGCTTTTGCACAGCAAATGAAACCACCAAAACAAAAAGACAACTTACAAAAATGGGAGAAAATATTTGCAAAGGATGCAACTAACAAGGGATTAATCTCCAAAATATACAAACAGCTCATGAAGCTCAATATCAAAAAATCAAACAACCCAATCAAAAATGGGCAGGAGAGAAACATTTCTCTAAAGAAGTGTTACAAATGACCAAAAAGAACATGAAAAGATATTCAGCGTTGCTAATTATTAGAGAAATGCAAATCAAAACTACACTGTAGTATCAACTCAGACTAGTCAGAAGAGCCATTATCAAAGTCTACAAACAATAGATGCTGAAGAGGGTGTGGAGAAAAGGTAACCCTTCCTATACTGTAGGTGGGAATGTAAATTGGTACAATCACTATGAAAAATAGTACAGAAGTTCCTTAAAAAACTAAAAATAAAGTTACCATGTGATCCAGCAACTCCTGGACATATATCTGGGGAAAAAAAAAATTCAAAAAGATACATGCACCCCAATATTCATTGCAGCACTATTTACAATAGCCAAAACATGGAAGCAACCTAACTGCCAATAGAATGATAGGTAAAGAAAATATACTACATATATATGATGAATTATTATTCAGCCATGAAAAAGAATGAAATAAAGCCATTTGCACCATCATGGATGGACCTGGAGATTATCACACTAATTGAATTATGTCAGAGAAAGACAAATATCACATCACTTATATTTGGAATCTAAAGAGATGATATAAATGAACTTATTTCCAAAACAGAAATAGACCCACAGGCTTAGAAAACAAACATAGTTATCAAAGGGGAAAGGTGGGGAGGGGGACAAATTAGGAGTTTGGAATTAACATATACACACTACAATGTAGAAAACAGATCACTAACAACGACCTACTGTATAGAATAGGGAATTCTGCTTAATGTTCTATAATAGCATACATGGGGAAAGAATCTGATAAAGAATGGATATAACTGAACCACTTTCCTGTACACCTGAAACTAACACAATACAGTAACTCACCTATACCCCAATATAAAATAAAAAATAATTATATATGTACATATTACCATTTTAAACCTTATTCCAGTTGTTTTTATAGTTCTTCTTTGAGTTCATTTCTTTTTGTTTTTACTTTTGTGCTTTGATGATTTTCTTTTGAAGTATGCTTGAGTTCCTTTCTTTTAGGTTTTTGTGAAACTATTTTCTATGTGTTTAATTTGTGATTACTATGGAGTTCAAATATGTTGACCCATTACTATAGCTACTTGCTTTAAATTTATTATAGTCACTTTTACAAAAATTCTGATTGCTTTTTAATCTCTGTACTTGCATATTTAAGTGATCTTCAGTCCTTTTCAGTTTCAACATCAGTCCTACCAATGAACGAACACCCAGGACTGATCTCCTTTAGGATGGACTGGTTGGATCTCCTTGCAGTCTGAGGGACTCTCAAGAATCTTCTCCAGCACCACAGTTCAAAAGCATCAATTCTTTGGTGCTCAGCTTTCTTTATAGTCCAACTCTCACAGTCATATATGACCACTGGAAAAACCATAGCCTTGACTAGACGGACCTTTGTTGACAAAGTAATGTCTCTGCTTTTTAATATGCTGTCTGGATTGGTCATAACTTTCCTTCCAAGGAGTAAGCATCTTTTAATTTCATGGCTGCAATCACCATCTACAGTGATTTTGGAGCCCAGAAAAATAAAGTCAGCCACTGTTTCCACTATTTCCCCATGAAGTGATGGGACCAGATGCCATGATCTTCGTTTTCTGAATGTTGAGCTTTAAGCCAACTTTTTCACTCTCCTCTTTCACTTTCATCAAGAGGCTCTTTAGTTCTTCACTTTCTGCCATAAGGGTGGTGTCATCTGCACATCTGAGTTATTGATATTTCTCCTGGCACTCTTCATTCCAGCTTGTGCTTCCTCCAGCCAGCGTTTCTCTTGATGTACTCTGCATAGAAGTTAAATAAACAGGGTGACAATATACAGCCTTGATGGACTCCTTTTCCTATTTGGAACCAGTCTGTTGTTCCATGTCCAGTTCTAACTGTTGCTTCCTGACCTGCATACAGGTTTCTCAAGAGGCAGGTCAGGTGTTCTGGTATTCCCATCTCTTTCAGAATTTTCCACAGTTTATTGTGATCCACACAGTCAAAGGCTTTGGCATAGTCAATAAAGCAGAAATAGATGTTTTTCTGGAATTCTCTTGCTTTTTTGATGATCCAGCAGATGTTGGCAATTTGATCTCTGGTTCCTCTGCCTTTTCTAAAACCAGCTTGAACATCTGGAAGTTCACGATTCACATATTGCTGAAGCCTGGCTTGGAGAATTTTGAGCATTACTTTACTAGTGTGTGAGATGACTACAATTGTGCAGTAGTTGGAGCATTCTTTGGCATTGCTTTTCTTTGGGATTGGAATGAAAACTGACCTTTTCCAGTCCTGTGGCCACTGCTGAGTTTTCCAAATTTGCTGGCATATTGAGTGTGGCACTTTCACAGCATTATCTTTTAGGATATGAAATAGCTCAACTGGAATTCCATCACCTCCACTAGCTTTGTTCCTAGTGATGCTTCCTAAGGCCCACTTGACTTCACATTCCAGGATGTCTGGCTCTAGGTGAGCTAGATCACACCATCATGATTATATGGGTCATGAAGATCTTGTTTGTATAGTTCTTCTGTGTATTCTTGCCACCTCTTCTTAATAACTTCTGCTTCTGTTAGGTCCACACCATTTCTGTCCTTTATTGAGCCCATCTTTGCATGAAATGTTCCCTTGGTATCTCTCACTTTCTTGAAGAGATCTTTACTCTTTCCCATTCTATTGTTTTTCTCTATTTATTTGCAATGATCGCTGAGGAAGGCTTTCTTATCTCTCCTTGCTATTCTTTGGAACTCTGCATTCAAATGGGTATAGCTTTCCTTTTCACTTCTCCTTTTCACAGCTATTTGTAAGGCCTCCTCAGGCAGCCATTTTGCTTTTTTGCATTTCATTTTCTTGGGGCTAAAACTCCAATACTTTGGCCACCTGATGCGAAGAGCTGACTCATTTGAAAAGACCCTGATGCTGGGAAAGATTGAAGGCAAGAGGAGAAGGGGACAACAGAGGATGAGATGGTTGGATGGCATCACCGACTCAATGGACATGGGTTTAGATGGACTCCAGGAGTTGGTGATGGACAGGGATGCCTGGTGTGCTGCGGTTCATGGGGTCACAAAGAGTCGGACACAGCTGAGCAACTGAACTGAACAATCCTTTTACATATTTGCTTCTCCTCTTGTGATTTTTTTTTTCCTTTCCAATAGATTGTTGCTTCTTTTCTACTTGGAGAAGACCCTTTAATATTTATTTTAAGGTTGGTTTACTATTGCTCAATTCTTTCAGTTTTGCTTGTCTGAGAAATTCTTTATCTTTTTCTATTCTAAATGATAATCTTTCTGGGTAGAGTATCCCAGGTTGAACATTTTCTCTTTCAGGTTTGAATATATCATGCCATTTCCTAGCAGTAGTGATCATCATATTCATAACTTACCAATGCCATAAACCTAACTAATGAGAAGCCCTGGTGGCTCAGTGGTAAAGAGTCTGCCTGCCAAGGCAGGAGACATGGGTTCAAACCCTAGGTCAGGAAGAGCCCCTGGAGGAGGAAATGGCAGCCCACTCCATATTCTTGCCTGGAAACATCCATGGACAGAGGAACCTGGTGGGCTACAGTCCATGCAGTCCCAAAGAGTCAGACACAGCTGAGCACACAAGCCCAGCCAAGAAGCATAGGCCTTTCAAGGGGCTGACTAAATTGTTCTGTCTGAAAGCCTGATCGATTTTTAAGCAAAATTTACTGGAAACATTTTTATTAGACATATTCCAGTCTTTTTATCTCCTCTTATATAAAAGAATTAAGATCCTGATTTATGCTGTGCTACGCAACTTAGTGACTGAACCACCACTACCACCACTTATTTATGCTAGTTATTAAAATGGGATATATTTACAGCATGCCTACGTTTCCAGATCAGAAACTTAGCCACATAATTATTTAGACTCTATTTTTTGGAGGATTCTGTGCTAATGTCTAAACAAGTAAGGAGCTATTTTTACCATAAAAGGGCCAAAAGTCCACTTGGATAATGAGAAAAACTTTACATGAAAGCAAAATCTAAGGGCTATAAATAAAAGAGTCTTCAAAAGAATGAGTGATTGCTTCCAGCTGGAGGGGAACATAGGATCCCCTTAAGAGTAGATTTTGAGCTAAGCTTAGTGAGATAAGTGGACATGTTAGCTGGAAACAAGTGAAGCAGCAGCAATTCAAATGAAAGAAGGATACAGATAAAGGCACAATTTGGTCCTCTTTTCCTCTTCATAATATTGGACTTCAGGCCAAAGTTTGTTTGGTTTCTTTATTGAGTCCCATGGTTTCTAGACCTTAACAGAGGACCATGGCCTGCGATGTGTCCTGTTGAGGCGTTAAGGAAGATAATGAGAGGTTCTGATGAATAGACTTGGTAAAAAAGTAGCCTTTTGTCTCTCTCCTTTTCTATCTGGGGTTTTGTTAGAGAGCATCTGGTATGTGTTTAAGATGCCCACATGTGGAACAGCCACCACTAAAGAAGTTGACAGGACCCAGTTCTTATTAGACATTATTATATGAGCATGACTACACCCATGTCTATGTTGGGCCTTAATTTCTCTTTCAAGAATCAGCCTTCCATCCCCTCCCTTTAGCAGTTACCATTTCATTATACAGTTGAGGTTAGGCCTGCCTGGCAAAATAACAAACTCTGTTTTGCTTTGGTTTTTAAAAGACTTTCATTCAACTTGAAGTAAGAGAAAAATAGAATTAAAAAAAAAAAGCTGCGTAAAATTAGACTAAGACAAACTTGAACATTTGCAGTGCACTGTGGAGCATCCCTGTCTGAAAAGTGCTGTAGAGAGCTGTCCTGAGGCACTAGTTTTTGGTGAACCTCCAGGTCATATTGGCAACACAGAGAAATGTGTTCACATTAATCCTTGCTTCTAGGATAGTTAGTGGCCAAGCACATTCATAACTTCATTCTACCACCTTAGTCCTGGGTGATATGGGGTAAATTACTTAACCTCTATGGTCCCTTGTTTTCCACAAGTGATGATTGTGAGAATTCAGTGAGTTATTAAAAAGTATTTAGAAGAGATTCTGGAAACATCTGATAAGTTATTTTCAAAAAAACTTTCCCAAAGAGCCACACATGAATAATAATGAGCTTATATGGACCCACTGAACCTATTGCAGAATTGAATCTCTTTGGTAAGCACAGGCAACTTACCATGCACGAGTCAACTGTGCCAGACTCATAGCCAGCACAGATCATCCGGTTGGTAATGGTCTTCATGTCAAAGTAGGACTGACACTGTTCCAGAGAAATAATACGTACTTCTCCCTCTTGGAGCTTAAAAGGCACTGGATTTTTTTTTTTTTTTTTTAAAGAGGAAGAAATAAAACATGAAAGTAAAATGACTCAAAAATTAGGCTAGTCATATTGGAAATCATTACATTTTTATATCAAGAAAACCATATTCTTAGAATGTTATTTCAAAGACAAAACTCATTTAGAATCAAAATTTTCCAATTAGAAGTGCTGATAGTCACTCCATTAGTCAAACACCTCTATTTTGTTAATGAGAAAATGGAGGCACAGACTGGTTAAGTAACCTGGCTCATGGTTTCCCTTTCATTTTTTACAAATGGGTTTTCTAATTTATTTTTTGTGTTTTGGTTGCACTACACAGCATGCAGGACGGATCCCCCACCAGATATGGAACCCAGGCCTCTGCAGTGTAAGCAATGAATCTTAACCACTAGCTGCACCAGGGAACTGCCTCCCTCTCTCATTACATGTGGCAACATAAACAATAGGTATTACAATTAAAATAAGCAAGCCAGAGCTCTGCCCCAGATGGGAGGCTGTCAGCTCTGTGACAGCTCAGCATGTGAGTCCATTCTGCTAAAGTTCACTTCATCTGTTCAGAGTAACAGGGGAATGGTTGCCTCATCCTTGGTTTAAACAATGTTATCTTACCACGTGCAGAACCTTTAATCCTAGAAGATGTGTCAGAAAGGTGTCCAAAGGGAAAAGTGTCCCTTAGTGTCAGCAGAGAGAATGTGTGAATTCCAGCTTGCCTGAAAGTTCTTGCCTGGGAAATCCCATGGACGGGGGCCCCAGCAGGCTACAGTCTATAGAGTTACAAAGAGTCAAACACGACTTGGTGACTAAACAATAAAAGGTGGGTAACAGGACACCAACATGTATCATCATCCCTGAGAGCTACAGTACTACCCTGACATAGTTGGCATGGCCAGTGCTTACTATTAAAGAAAATATCAATTAAATTCTTATTCTAAACTTTTAACAGGTCAAGCAAAGTAAGAGTCCTTTACAGGCAGCTGAGAGACAGTAGTACAAAGTTCTAAATTTCTGTATGTTCTCAATGGTGAAAAACAGAGTATTTCCTCTAAGATCAGAAACAAGACAAAAATGTCTAATTTTGCCACTATTATTCACCATAGTTTTGAAAGTCCTAGCCACGGCTATCAGAGAAGGCAAAAGTAATCCACATTGGAAAAGAAGAAAAAACTCTCACCGTTTGCAAAGTCGCTCAGTCGTGTCCGACTCTTTGCAACCCCGTGGACTGTAACCTACCAGACTCTTCTGTCCATGGGATTTTCTAGGCAAGAGTACTGGAGTGGGTTGCCATTTCTTTCTCCAGGGGATCTTCCCAACCCAGGGATCGAATCCTGGTCTCCTGTATTGCAGGCAGACGCTTTAACCTCTGAGCTACCAGGGAAGCCCTGATATTATACATAGAAAATCCTAAAGATCCTACCAGAAAACTACTAGAGCTAATCAATGAATTTGGTAAAGGTGCAGGATACAAAATTAATACACAAAAATCTCTTGCCTTCCTATACACAATCAACAAAAGATCAGAAACAGAAATCAGGGAAACGATCACATTTACCATCTCATGAAAAAGAATAAAATACCTAGGAATAAACCTACCTAAGGAGACAAAAGACATGTACTCAGAAACTATAAGACACTAATGAATGAAATCAAAGATAACACAAACAGATGGATTGGAAGAATCAATACTGTCAAAATGACTATCCTACCTAAAGCAATCTAGATTCAATACAGTCCCTATCAAGGCAGGGATGACTGATCTTGCATGTCAGCTCCAAGCATCTGTAGGGGCTCCCTGGAGAAATGAGGTATAGAGAGGGACTTCTGAGGTTTCCTTTGGGTTTGCAGGTTTAAGGGCATGACGAAGTATTGACTTCTACAATTTGCATGGAAGGGGGAGTGACACATATGCTATTTGTGACTCTCTGTTATAAGTGAAAATGGGAAATGATTACCAAAGGTTAGGAAGTACCCTAGTGTTTTCCAGTTAAAAGCTGAAAGGTGAATGCTCCCAAGAATCTTGACTTACTTTTGTTGCCCATATGTCCCCAGCCTGTGATATAGCAATAAGTATCAGATTCTAAGGACTGATCCGGGCTGGGTAAGCAGACGGGTCGGACGTAGCTTGTTTCATTGATGTCTTGGCTTAGCTCCACTATGCTGATGTCATAGTCCACCACCGCTCGACTGTAGCGAGGATGCAGGATGATGGTTTTCACAAGGCGCATCTGCATGAATGTTGATGGGTGGTCTAGGTTATTGATGCCAAACACCACTTTCCAAACGGCAGCATTCTCTCTCCTAAAATAATGATTCAAGAGCTATTGGCATCTTAAACTCAGATTTATCTTTTAAAATTTATATATGATTTTTAAATATTTTTTGTAAATAATGGCTCTTTCCACTCCCATATCCCATGTATTCATATAAAAAGCATTTATATAACCCTTGAGCAATTGGTAAATATCGTATTGCTCTGGAAACCAAAACTTGGGCTTCCTAAATGGGGCTGCTCTGGAAAATAACACTTGTTCACTTTGAAAGGGAGACAGAGTAGTTACTTGCTTCATTGAGTGGGGAAAATGATGAAAAGTCATGAAGAAGAGACAAGAGAAAAAAAATAAAAGAATGAAAATCAGAGGTTAAGTGATCCCTCCAAGGAGGCAGTGCTTCAGAGAAATGTCAAGTTTTCAAGAAAGGCTTCTGAAAATTTCAAGCTAGCAACTTAAAAGGTCACCCACAACTTATAATGGGTAGTCTCAGAAGTCACTGTTTTTGAACACTTGACAGCAATAGTCTAATGCCACTTTAAAACACTTTTCCACTTTAAAACACTTTCCCACTTGACTTCGAGGACTCCCCATGCTCCAGAATTTCCTCCTGTCTCTGGGACCTCTTCCTCTCTGCTGCATCCTCCTCCTCTGCTCTCAGTGTCTTCATTGAAGTGACCCAGAGCTCTGCCTTTAGTCTTATTCTTCACTTGCCGCTTTGAAGAGCTTATCTAGTCACATGGCTTTAAATGCCAGCCAAATGGCATTTGTAACTTTCAAATGTGTATCTCCAGCTCCATCCTCTCCTTTGAGCTATACAAGTCATTCTACAGTTATTTGCTGTTTACAGCTATCCATTATGCAATATTGGATCATCTCTCTTACACCCAACACTGAATGCATCAGCAAGTCCTCACTGCTCCACTTTCAAATATATCCTGAATCTTGTTTCCCCTTCTGCCACCACTACAATCCTAATCTAAGCTACTCACCTCTCCCAAATAGTGGCCCTTCTTTTACTCTTAACCCCTATAACCCAGTCTCCTCACACAGAGTGACCTTTTAAAAAATAAAATTATATAAAATTTGTTTCCTGTTCATAATTCTTTTCAGATTCTTTTCCACTATAGGTCATTAAAAGATATTGAATATAGTTTCATGTGCTATACAGGAGGTCCTTGTATAGTCAGTACTTGAAAATAACTAAATAGAATATAGCCTTTAAAAATTATGAATTGCTATGTTGTACACCTGAAACTTATACTGTACATCAATTATACCTCAATAAAATTGATATTATTTGAATATATATAATACCCATATAGAGACAAATATAGCTCTATAGATATATAGATATTGTGCTGGGGATTTCAGTAACAAGCAAGAAAGACATGATCCCTGCCTATACAAACTTTAGGATTGAGTGAAGATAAACAGTAAAGGAAACAATTATAATAAAATGCAAAAAGTGCTATGGCATGAACATTACAGGATAATATTACAAAATTGTTTTTGATTAAATAAAACCATCTGTTGCATAACATGTCATTCTTTCTCTTTTTTCTTCCTTCCTTCCCTTACTCCATCTCCCTGTTCCACTTTTTAGTTTAGAGGAGTAAGCATATGACCATCTGAGAAATTCAACACTCACTCGAGATTCTATTGTTTAAGGCATCTGAAATAGAACAATTATTGATCTCAAATGTCTACCTGTTTGATAGCTCCTTACCTCAATTCAAAGCTATTAAATTTTGGTTACAAAAAATATTCATCTATCTGCTTAAATCACAGGTAGTATGACAAACAGTTGAACACTGCAAACTATTTGTAACAAAATGAAATTGAGTAAACTTGACAGACTTGATTGCTATATACGGGTTAATGTAATTCTAACCGTAAAACACCTGTCAATAAAACTGCTAAATGTTATTATATTCAGTAGCCTCTTGTGACACAAGCTCTTGTCATTATGGCCTTAATACCCACCAAAAGCAAAAAAAAAAAAAAAACACCAAACAGGAAATTCACATACTTCAATATTCAGTAAGGAAATTGTTCTATTTTCTTTTTTGTTATGAATATAAGGGGAAAAATAAAGTCTCTTTAAATGTTTTTTCCAAGTCTGGAAAAAACCAGGGGAAACAATAACCTGTTGTTCAAAAGGGGTACATGAAGTGAGGGAGATGTGTCTGATCAGATCAGTCACTCAGTTGTATCCAACTCTTTGCAACCCCATGAATCGCAGCATGCCAGGCCTCCCTGTCCATCACCAACTCCCAGAGTTCACTGAGACTCACGTCCGTCGAGTCAGTGATGCCATCCAGCCATCTCATCCTCTGTCGTCCCCTTCTTCTCTTGCCCCCAATCCCTCCCAGCATCAGAGTCTTTTCCAATGACTCAACTCTTCGCATGAGGTGGCCAAATACTGGGGTTTCAGCTTCAGCATCATTCCTTCCAAAGAAATCCCAGGGCTGATCCCCTTTCAGAATGGACTGGTTGGATCTCCTTGCAGTCCAAGGGACTCTCAAGAGTCTTCTCCAACACCGCAGTTCAAAAGCATCAATTCTTTGGTGCTCAGCCTTCTTCACAGTCCAACTCTCATATCCATACATGATCACAGGAAAAACCATAGCCTTGACTAGACGAACCTTTGTTGGCAAAGTAATGTCTCTGCTTTTGAATATGCTATCTTGGTTGGTCATAACTTTCCTTCCAAGGAGTAAGCGTCTTTTAATTTCATGGCTGCAGTCACCATCTGCAGTGATTTTGGAGCCCAGAAAAAAAAATTCCGATACTGTTTCCCCATCTATTTCCCATGAAGTGATGGGACCGGATGCCATGATCTTCGTTTTCTGAATGTTGAGCTTTAAGCCAACTTTTTCACTCTCCACTTTCACTTCCATCAAGAGGCTTTTTAGTTCCTCTTCACTTTCTGCCATAAGGGTGGTGTCATCTGCATATCTGAGGTTATTGATATTTCTCCCGGCAATCTTGATTCCAGCTTGTGTTTCTTCCAGTCCAGCGTTTCTCATGATGTACTCTGCATAGAAGTTAAATAAACAGGGTGACAATATACAGCCTTGATGGACTCCTTTTCCTATTTGGAACCAGTCTGTTGTTCCATGTCCAGTTCTAACTGTTGCTTCCTGACCTGCATACAAATTTCTCAAGAGGCAGGTCAGGTGGTCTGGTATTCCCATCTCTCAGAATTTTCCACAGTTTATTGTGATCCACACAGTCAAAGGATTTGGCATAGTCAATAAACAGAAATAGATGTTTTTCTGGAATTCTCTTGCTTTTTCCATGATCCAGCAGATGTTGGCAATTTGATCTCTGGTTCCTCTGCCTTTTCTAAAACCAGCTTGAACATCAGGAAGTTCACGGTTCACATATTGCTGAAGCCTGGCTTGGAGAATTTTGAGCATTACTTTACTAGCATGTGAGATGAGTGCAATTGTGCAGTAGTTGGAGCATTCTTTGGCATTGCCTTTCTTTGGGATTGGAATGAAAACTGACCTTTTCCAGTCCTGTGGCCACTGCTGAGTTTTCCAAATTTGCTGGCATACTGAGTGCAGCACTTTCACAGCATCGTCTTTCAGGATTTGGAATAGCTCAACTGGAATTCCATCACCTCCACTAGGTTTGTTCGTAGTGATGCTTTCTAAGGCCCACTTGACTTCACATTCCAGGATGTCTGGCTCTAGGTCAGTGATCACACCATCATGATTATCTGGCTCGTGAAGATCTTTTTTGTACAGTTCTTCTGTGTATTCTTGCCATCTCTTCTTAATCTGCTTCTGATAGGTCCATACCATTTCTGTCCTTTATTGAGCCCATCTTTGCATGAAATGTTCCTTTGGTATCTCTGATTTGCTTGAAGAGATCTCTAGTCTTTCCCATTCTGTTGCTTTCCTCTATTTCTTTGCATTGATCACTGAAGAAGGCTTTATCTCTTCTTGCTATTCTTTGGAACTCTGCATTCAGATGTTTATATCTTTCCTTTTCTCCTTTGCTTTTCACTTCTCTTCTGTTCACAGCTATTTGTAAGGCCTCCCCAGACAGCCATTTTGCTTTTTTGCATTTCTTTTCCATGGGGATGGTCTTGATCCCTGTCTCCTGTACAATGTCACGAACTTCATTCCATAGTTCATCAGGCACTCTATCTATCAGATCTAGACCCTTAAATCTATTTCTCACTGCCACTGTATAATCATAAGGGATTTGATTTAGCTCATACCTGAATGGTCTAGTGGTTTTCCCTACTTTCTTCAATTTAAGTCTGAATTGAGGGAGATGTGTAGAAATGTTATATTAGTACATTAAGTGTGTGCTAAAAGAATGAGTCGCTCCCATCTGGGTAGAAGCAAAAGAGGAAAGAGGACACAGGGCTACATGAAGGCCCCGCGAATCTAGTTTCAGTAAAAAGCACCCAGTGGAGAAACACAGGAACAAGCTATGTTCATGTGGTCCTTTTAGTAAGGAGTTAAATTGGGCTACAAAGATGAAAAACCAAGTCGAGCAGCTGAAAATCTTCAGCATCAGGGGGATTTTTTTCTCAGTGCTGTCAGACTTCAAAGCAACAGCAGGAAAAACTGGCCAATACTTAAAGAAGTTTGTACAAAGATCCTCATGCTCTGAGAGTGAGAAAGCAGGCAGACTGAAGCCAGGTGAAAAAAATTCACAATAACAATAAAAAAATAACTGAGGAAGGTGTTGAGACATTTTTCTTCTTTAATTCTCGCTCTAGATGCCATTTCATTACCAGAAATTCACATTTATTTTGCTTCATGTTTATACTCCTGTATTAATGATGAATACACATTATAGATAATGTTGAGATAATATGATTTCAACTCCTAATTCTTCAGTGATCACTCTAGAGAGAATACACAACTACTTGTATACTTCAGATACATTATGATGTCCAGGGGAATTTATACAGAATTGAAGGCATGAGGTCTCTGGACACAATAACCAATTTCAGTTTGCAATTTTCCACACTCAACTCTAGCTTAAACATAAACTCACCACATTTTCACTTAATTCAGCTGGCCAGGTTTAGAGATTTTCTTCTATCTTTGCCTCTTCTTAAGAGCACAGAATTTCCCCTTTTTTTAATCCTGAGTTTATTTGAATAACTTATACTATTTATCCTTTTTCAGAAAATAAAAATATATTTATAATTAATATTTGTGATAGAAATCACTCTGTTTTACAAGACTTACTCCACAAATAGCACAGTCAGATGGTGACTTGGAAGTATTAATAGTTTGAATAGCATCATTGCTGTTCTACAAATCTTAGGAGCCTCTTACTATTAATATTGCACCTGCCCTTGGTAATTTTTTTAAAGAATTCTCTGCAACACACACAGTGAATAGACTTTATAATAGAGTGACCACAAAGCAAATGCATAAAGGGCTGAGTATAAGTCAATAATAGCGAGTGTCAGACCACAAGACTTGCCATCTCCAGGGCCATCTGCCTCTCAGCTCCCACTCATGGCTGTTGCATTGGAATGTCCAGTGAGACCTGACCTTCAAATTGTTTCAGAGAAGCCAGAGTTCTGGATTTTATGTAAAGCATACATAGTTTGAAGTGCTGACTGAAAGTTTTTAAATGCATCCAACAAGCAAAAGAGATCGGATCTAGATTCTTCTTTAGTGTGAGATCTCTGTGGTTTCCAAGTATTTCTACATGTCAGTTAAATCATCTTCTCCCCAGTTATGAGGTGTAAATAGGAATGCTTATTCCATTCCAGAGTAGAGAAAGCAGTGACTCAGAGCAGATGAGTGACTCATCTAAAGTCACAGAGATACTAAGTGATGGTAACAGACCAGAAAGCCTTTAAACCTCTAACACAACCTTTATTCTAAGCTTCTCTGAAACAAAGAGGAGGGTTCACAGGCATCAGCACAGGAATCAGGTATCGGCCACAGAGGGGAAAGCATGCACGATGGGTGGAGGCTGGCTGATGAGTGATAGGATGGCAGACATCAGATACCTTCTCTTTCCTGAATGTGTCCCCCAGATATGATGGAGATCTAGCCTTCAATGATGAACTTAAAGAAGTGAACAATTCTATCATCCCAGGGGCCAAAAAAAGCAAGAGAAGGGGATAGGCAGATACACATCCTAGACCCTGAGAATCAGATTAAAGAATGTTTTGGATAAAAGAACAATGTGTCCAGAGATTCGTAACGCAAGTACAGCAAAACAGACAGGGGAGAATTTGAGTTCCAAATTCTGAATCAGCTAATAAAGTAAATGTGACAACATATGAATCTCAGAGCTTTGAAACTGGAAAGTTTATCACAGAACAGTGGCACAAAATTGTAGCAACTGTCAAAAAATCTTAGTCATAGGAACCCCCTTCCACCGTTGCTGGGAATTTAAATTGGTACAGCCACTAAGTATGGAGGTACCTTAAAAAATGAAAGCTAAAGCTACCGTATGATCCTGCAGTCCCACTCCTGGGAATATATCTGGAGAAAACCATAATTTGAAAAGATACATATACTGCAATGTTCATTGACACACTCTTTGTAATAGCCAATACACGGAAGCGACCTAAATGTCCACTGACAGATGAATGGATAAAGAAATATGAATAATACTCAGTCATAAAAAAGAATGAAATAAAATCATTTGCAGCAATATGGATGAACTGAGAGATTATCATACTAAATCAGACAGAAAGACAGATATCATATGATACTGCTTATATGTAGAATCTAAAAATAAAGTACACAAATGAATGTATAAACAAAACAGAAATAGACTCACAGACACAGAAAACAAACTTATGGTTACCAAAGCGGGGAATAAATTAGGAGTTTGGGATTAATATATACACACAACATATAGAATAGATAACCAACAAGGACGTACTATTTAAGAAGAGAACTATACTCAGTATTTTGTAGTAATCTCTAAGGGAAAAGAATATAAAGAATATGTATATGTATAACTGAATCACTTTGCTGTACATCTGAAACAAACAAAACATTGTAAATTAACTTATTTCAATAAATTTTGTTTTGGGCCACGCTGTGTGGCTTGTGGGATGTTAGTTCCCTGACCAGTGATTGAATCTGGGCCCCTGGTGGTGGAAGAATGGAGTCCTAACCACTGGACCACCAGGGAATTCCTTCAATTCAGTTCTGTTCAGTCACTCAGTTGTGTCTGACTCCTTGGGACCCCATGGACTGCAGCATACCAGGCCTCCCTGTCCATCACCAACTCCCAGAGTTTACTCAAATTCATGTCCGTTGGGTCAGTGATGCCATCCAACCGTCTCATCTTCTGTTGTCCCCGTCTCCTCCCACCTTCAATCTTTCCCAGCATCAGGGTCCTTTCAAATGAGTCAGTTATTTGCAAAAGGTGGCCAAAGTATTGGAGTTTCAGCTTCAGCATCAGTCCTTCCAATGAATATTCAGGGCTGATTTCCTTTAGGATGGACTGGTTGGATCTCCTTGCAGTCCAAGGGACTCTCAAGAGTCTTTTCCAACACCACAGTTTAAAAGCATCAATTCTTCTGTGCTCAGCTTTCTTTATAGTCCAACTCTCACATCCATACATGACCACTGGAAAAACCATAGCCTTGACTAGATGGACCTTTGTTGTGAGGGGGGCTACCCCATGTCCAAGAGCAAAACGAATTCCTTATACTTCAACAAATCAATCAATAGGGGAAAAAAAAAAAAACAGGAAAAATTAAAATGGTTCTTAGCAAAATAATGTGTGGGAAGAACAAGAAAAGAGGATTTCTATCTGGGTAAATATTTAATATTAGTAGTAAACTATTTGAACTTTCCTTAAAGTTCAAAAAGATCATTAAAAAAATTAATATTAAAAGTAAACTATTTGAACTATTTGAACTTTCCTTAAAGTCCAAAAAGATCATTAAAAAAATTAATATTAAAAGTAAACTATTTGAACTATTTGAACTTTCCTTAAAGTCCAAAAAGCTAAACTATTTGAACTTTCCTTAACTTCTAATACCTTCATTCAAGGAGAATGATCTTCAGAGAACATCCCAGAAGATTCATCTTCCATGTGATAAAACTGTTAAGTGCTTAATACACTGAAGTGTGGAGTTGATGCCTGATCTAAGACTATGGGAGGAGTCAGTAGTAGATAAGGTAACATTTCCAGTTCCACCATAGACTGGATGGTTTAAACAACAAACAGTTACATCTCATAGTTGTTGAGGTTAGAAGACAAAGATTAGGATGCTAGCAGGGTCAAGTTCTGGTGAAGACTCTCTTCCTTGCTTATAGATGGTGATCTGGATGTATCTTTACAAGGCACAGGGAGAGAGGGCCAACTTTCTTGCTCTTCTAAGGACACTTATGCCATTCATGGGGTTTTACCTTCATGACCTAATCACCTCTCAGGGGCCACAGCTCCTAATACCACCCTCTTGGGGGTTGGATATTAAACATGGGGACACAAATGTGCTGTCCATAACACACCTGGAGAACTAAAACATTCAGTATCCTAAAGAAGGAGAAGCTGCAAAAAAAAAGAGAGAGAGAGAGGTGGGTGGCAGGATAGGTCAGTGACACAAGAATTTTCACTGTTGTTTTAGAAGAAAAGTGAATAAAGTATTTCAAAAAGGATGTAGTCCTCAAATACTGGGGAGGGTTCCAGTAAGTTGGCAACTGAAAATTCACCATTGGATTTGACAAGATGGAAGTCACTGAGGACTTTGGTAAGTGCCATTTCAAGTGACCTTGATGAGAGCGCAACCGCAGGGACCTGAGGTGAGTATAGGAAGCGTAGGAATGGAGACAGCGACTGCAGAAAACCCTGAGGAGTTTTACTGTGAATAATAGCTGAAATGTGGCAATAATTGAAGAGGGATGTGAAGTCAAGAGAAGGAGGTTTAAGTTGGAACACTGAGACATGTTTGCTGAAGCGAATGATCCAGCAAAAGGAAAGAAACTGATGGAAAACAGCAGTGATAATTTGAAAAACTGTCTTTGGAAAGATGAATGGGAATGTGGTTATCTTTAAATAGGAGCAAGGACACATCCTCTACCATTACTCAAGAGAAAGGAGGGAACATGGCCACTGGCATAGACATCTTGTTGGGATTAGGGGTGCAGCAAGGCCAAAGATATAATGATGTCTGTTTTCTCATGAAGAATGAGATGAGACCAGTGGAGGGTGAAGGAAATTTGGAGAGAGAGGAGAAGATGTCAAATAATTGAGAATGGAAAAGTGGCTTTACTGTGAACATATACTGATGGGTACCATGTTGTTAGATGCACATTTGAGATTCATGATCATACATTTGACACGAGCTTAGGTAGCAGTCAGGTGTGTGATATTCTCCAGCGATGGCCAGCTGTTCGGCTACAGGTGCAGAGAATGTGAATAGGTGGCTGCAAGACTAGAAGAAACAATAACTGCAAAGGTTGGAAGTGGGAAAACTCTTTAATGAGTTTCTGCAAGCCCCAGAAACGATAGGGATTGGCCCAAAGTTTAGGCCACCTGCTTGCCTGGATCCTAGACCCAGACATTTGCCACTGGAGTGGGTAGAATGCAGAGAATGCCTCTTTAGGGACAGAGAAGTTGGGAGCATGGGGTCAGGTTGGGGTCACCACAGTTGCTCACTCTCTGATGATGCTGGAAAATGGCACCCGCAGGAGACGTGTGGGTCCCAAATGGAGAATTCCTGTTTTAGTGGACATCAGTACTTGATGGGAATGGGTCAAATCTCTCAAGGTGACAGAATGGAAAGAACAGACTGTAAATGACTAGCATAGTTTATAAGTACCTAGAAGATAAAGAAGTGACCATGAGGACACCATGTGGGCTCAGTAATAAAAAGTCACACCCAGCCACTCACTTCTTTTCCTGATTGTATTAAAACACTGTTAGATCAGTACAGGTGGGTGAGCACAAGGGTTTTGTTCTATGGGGAATGAGAAAGAGAGCTGTCCAGAAACAGGTGAAAACATTATTGAGTATTATTAAGAGTCCAGTGGGTGCTGAAAGTCAGACATGACACTAAACTGCATCATTGGGTAAGTGTTCTCAGTTCTAAAGAGCATAGGATTGAAAATGTGCTATTCACATTGACTCTTAGTTAGAGGTCCACCTGATGTGTATGGCAGAAAGATGTAGGGGTAAAGAAGCTGAAGGTCCTAATGGGAGGACTGAATGATACCAGGGTACTAGGTTAGCTGGGGAAAGAAAGAAAAGAGATGAGGAAGAGGCAGATGGACTGAGATAATAGGAGACATACAAATAAGCAAATGCAAGTCTTGGAGTAAAGAACTGGTGTGGTAGAAATCAAGATTTGGGTTACCTGGCAGGGTTAAGGGATGTGATCATATAGTGAAAGGATAGTTTTTCATGCAGGTTTCCTGGAGAGGAATCAGACACTTCTGAAAATTATGAGTTGTGTGCCAGCCTAAGAAGTTCATCCTTTAGCCTTTTGGAGATGGAATAAGGGAGGAAAATTGCTTGTTAAATTACCCCTGAAATTCAATGTCTTTCTTCCTTAGAACTGTGGAAGTTAAATTGTTATTAGGGCATCTGGGACTTCATTTAATCAACTTAGTACCTCAAGTTTTTAATTTTCCTTTGGGATTTTTAAATACTTCTCCATGGAAGAGCAAGACAACCTTGCCTTTGTTCCCCCCATGAATATAATTAAAAGAGACAGGCTTGCAAAGACCTACTGATGGGTCACACTGGGCCCAGCCAAAGTATGGGATCAGGATATGAAGCAAATCCCATTAATTATAGCAATCAATGATTCCTCCAGAGAGTAAGGCTTACAATTAGAGGTTTTCAAAAACTTTCGAGGCCACTGGAGAGACTGTAAAATAGAATCAAAGAGATCAGCACCCATTCAAGCAAAGACTTGCTTGATATTGGGCAATTTCTAACTTTGTATGAATAGGCCAGGCCCCAATCGACAGTTCTGTGAAATTCAGTTCCATAAAATTTCATCAGGGCTTTTGATAGAATATCCATGTCCTTAATTATAAACACATATTTCTTCTCTACTGCAAGGTTCCTCCTTAACTTCACAGATCTGTCAGTGGATCTGACATAAAGAGGAAACTTGGATACCACATGTGGGGATACAAAAGTGGCACGTGAACTGAGTGAACTAGCATAGAAAGGGTGTTGTTCCTTTAAAGAGCTGTTGGATTTGTTTAGGTAATCACCTTTTGATGAATGCACTTCCTAGCACAATCTTCTGCTTATCAAGGAGTTATAAATCAGAACTGGAAAAGACATCTGGAAACATCTGGCCCCTTCCAAAGCAATAACATTCCAATGTATTTCCTGACATACTACGCAGACTCTTCCTATCATTTGGTGTCGCTCTTACACATTAAAAGTTCTCAAGAGGAGGTTCTGGTTTGACTTTTTACATTATATTTTCCCCAAAAGAGCAATAAAATAGCTAGACATACACGTTTCCCTTTTATACTCAATTCTCATGTTATATTCTAATTATTTATTTAGATGTCTGTCTCCTCACTGGCTTAGAATTTCAAGAAATTAAAGATGTGTTCATTTCTTTAACCCCCACATGAAGATGAATATATGTTCTGGGACTCTATCCTGTAGAAACAAGGGTACTAATAGGTGAGTAGCTTTGTATAAGAAGATGTATTAAGTGTTGTTAAAATGAGAGTAAACTGGAACTAACGTGAATGTCCATCAACTCAGGAATAATATTAATAGAAAAAGTTATTGTGAGTCTCTGTGATGGAGTGTCATTTAGCTTTGAAGAAGAATGAGCTTGCGCTGCATCCGTTGACTTGGAGGGGATGTCCATGATGTACTGCCACGTGAGAAAATCAACCGGCAAACAAAAGTACAGAGTGAGATTTCAAATTGTAAAAATAAATGACACCCTGTGAAAAACAGGTGTTTATATCTGTGGAGGAACAATCTCTAGGGGTTACCTTGAGGATGATGAGAAAGTATAAGAGAAAGAGTGTGGAAGGAGATAAAAAATAGTCTAGCAAAATGCAAAAATACGCCATAACGCTAAGGGAAAAGTCAGAATGCATGTTTATAGTAATAATATATTAAAAATAAATATTTACCTTTATTGATGTCTTCATTGGTATCCGGCATAATTCTTAAGGCATTACAGAGACTATTTCAGCTGATGCCCCCACCAACACTGTGAGGTCAGGATTGTTATTTTCCTCATTTCACAGATGAGGAAACTGTAGCCCAGAGTAGTTTATAAATTGACCCACGGTCACACAGTAAATAGCAAAGCTGAGGAAATCCCCAGTGGCTCAGTGGTAAATAATCTGCCTGCAATGCAGGAGACACAGGAGACAAGGGTTCAGTCCCTGGGTCAGGAAGATCCTCTGGAGAAGGATATGGCAACCCACTCCAGTATTCTTGCCAGGAAAATCCTATGGACAGAGCAGCCTAATGGACTACAGTCCAGCAATAGCGTCACAAAGAGTGGGGCACGACTGAGTGACTGAGCACAGCACTGAGCACAGAGGAAAAATAATAATAGACAAATAGGCAACAAAATGAAACTGCATTTTTTTTCCTACAAATTAGCCTGGTTAAATGACAATAACCCATTTAATGAAGTGATAGAATTGTGAGTTTTTGTTTTAAATATTTGTTATTATTTATTATTGCCGTGCTGTGCTTAGTCACTCAGTCATGTCCGACTCTTTGCAACCTCAGGGACTGCCAGGCTTCTCTGTCCATGGGGATTCTCCAGGCAAGAATACTTTTAAATCAAGTAAAATTATTAAAAATAAAGGGAAGAAATGGGAAGGATGGTGGTTTTTAAAACAAGTCCTCACATACTTTGCCATTCCTCTCTGAGAGAAGAGCTCCATGTCTGGGCCCTCTGAATGTGGTGGGGCTATGACAGGTCTCATCAACCCCATAGCAGAAGGGGGTTGTGTGTCTTTGGTGTCTGGATCAAACAAGGTGACACAGCTTCCTCCTGGCTTCCTGTTTTGGGACTCTTGCTCTGGGGAATGCCAGCCACCAAGCTGTGAGTCCTACTTGGAGAGAAACAAAGGCCCCTGCCAACAGGCACAATCTACTCCCGGGTTTCACATGGCTCCAGCCCCAGAACCTTAAAACCTTCCAGCAGAAGCCCCTGACATTGCCAAGCAAAGACAAACCACGAGCTATGTCCTGTCTGGATGTCTAACTTCCAGAATCCTCCATGGGCATAAAACATGGTTGGATTTCATTGTTGTTACTACTGTTGTTATTGCTTGGTTAGGGCTTTTTTTTTTTTTTTGCTCAGAAATTATATAATAACAATCTAAACCAACAAGGACCTTCTTCAGGGATATTTGTCAATCTGGCATAGATTTCCCCTTGGTCTTATTTTTCTGCTCCCCTTAGGTATATTTTGATGATTAATTTTATGTGCCAACTGGCTGGACCATGGTGCCCCAACATTTGGCAGACCACACTCCATAATGTGGGTGGGCCTTACCAGATCAGTTGGAGACCTTCATAGAACAAAGACTGATTCCCTCCCAAAGCAAGACAGAGTTGCCAGCCAGCACACTGCCTTTGGACTTTTACTGCAGCTCTTACCCGAGCCTCCAGCATGTCTGCCATCCCTTCACACTTTACATTCACCAAACCTCCAGTAACGTTTGCCGATTCCCTGAAAACTCTTTCTCTCACTGGTCTGTTTCTCTGGGCAACCCTGACTAATACACATATTTTTTCTTTTACTCTGCTTCCCAAACTCCTCACCAATTCCTCTAGCCTCCTAATGTCACTATGCTGCTGCTGCTGCTGCTGCTAAGTCGCTTCAGTCGTGTCCGACTCTGTGCGACCCCACGGACTGCAGCCCACCAGGCTTCTCCGTCCATGGGATTCTCCAGGCAAGAACACTGGAGTGGGTTGCCATTTCCTTCTCCAATGCATGAAAGTGGAAAGTGAAAGTGAAGTCACTCAGTCGTGTCTGACTCTTAGCGACCCCATGGACTGCAGCCCACCAGGCTCCTCTGTCCATGGGATTTTCTGGGCAACAGTACTGGAGTGGGGTGCCATTGCCTTCTCCCAATGTCACTATAGTATCCAAGTAAATCCCCGCTGTTTAACTTCATATGCATTTGATGTCTTTAAGAGGGCTAGAAAAGAGACTAATGCTGGCTGAAGAGTCAGTCTTCTTTACTTCCTCCTGCCCCTCCCTCTTCAGGACATAAATCATGATTAATACACATCTATTGCCAATAAATGAGCATGATAACACCAAGGGCAGAAAAATCTAAACAGACAAAGGCCAGGGAAGGAGATCAACTGTGACTTCTGCATTGAATTACGGAATGACATATGCCATTAAGAATGCCCAAATGACAAAAGATCAGATCCAGGCAAAGCAAAAGAAAAGGTGCAGCTTACCCCTCAAAGCAGTGGGCGACTGTCAGAACCCATTTCTTGGCAATGAGGACACAACCGCAAATGTGCCCACTGGGTTCACTCTGCAGGGAACACTGCCAGGGCCACCTTCCTGGGCGACTCGTCCGACCCCCTAGAATCCTCTTGTTCATCCGGGCAGCAGGGCGGCGCCCACAGTCTACCAAGGAGCAGGACAGAGGACAGACAGATGTGACTCATCACTAAACCCAACTGGATGCCTGCATCTTGGCTGTCATGTACACGAGATCATTTTTCCCCCAGAGCCAATCCAGTTAGGTTCATATACCATTGTTATACCATGAATTCTCTCACCTTGTTTAGTACACAGAAGAGAAATCTTACTCCTGCTGTAACAGGACTGCCTAGATTTGGAAACAAAAAAATGGCATAATATTAAGTTACGTATTTATTGTTTACTTCAAACACTTTACCAGTGGAAAGGAAAACACAGGTTGTACTTAAGACAGGAACTCTCAAGGCAGGGCTGTGGTCAGCTATCACTTTGGGGTGGGGGTATAGGAAGGATGTACTTTTTTAGTGTGTTTAACATCATGATAATATAATTCCACATTTGTGGGAAGAGAAACTACAGTTTGCCAGGCTTCTCCTATCACCTTAGCTGTTTGCACCACCCAGAATATAAACTCAATGATTTTCAAAGTAGGGAGAGGAAAAGGAAAGGAACTAGACTGCTTCTCAGAATGTGTGATGAGGAGGGAGCATGTCAGATTTTTATGCTTATGGAGAGGGCCTGTATGTCCAAAAGAAACTGAGAAATGGTTTGAGAGAAATAATGTATTACTTCAAAAAGGTAGAGAACAGACAAAGGAACTGAATATTTAGACTAGAAGAGAATCTTGTAGAGACTTTATTACCTTTTAAAAAACTGTAGCTGATTTACAATATTGTGTTAGTTTCAAGTATACAGCACTGTAATTCAGTTTTTTTTCTGATTATATTCCATTATAGCTTATGATAAGATGTTGAATATAATCCCTCATGCTATACAGTAGATCTTTGTTGCCTATCTGTTTTATGTACAGTAGTTTGGACCTATTAATCCCATATTCCTCATTTGTCTCTCCCTGCTTCCCTTTCACCTTTAGTAACCATACATTTGTTTTCTATGTTGCTGAGAACTTTCAGTGTTAAACTACGCATCTATGATTAGCTGACAGGAAGAAGGGGGATTAAATTCATGCCATGTTACTCTAGGTGGCAGGATCAGAATCAATAGGTGGAACTTATAGAAACAGTGCATTCAGGAAAGCAAAGCTTTTTAAAAATCAGAGTTAAGTTTTGAAGGAAAACACATGGCCATGTTTAAGCATCTATCAATGTGGCTGCACAAGAGAATTCAGTTCAGGGTGTGATAAGTTTATATCACAAGGTTCTCTGCTAAGCATTTATTCCACAATGCAAATTTAAAGGAAAAAAAACAACACTTTGAGGCTATCAAATATACTAGGATGTGCGTAGAATCCTTGATCTTTCAGGAAAAAAAAAAAACCCAAAGTATTAATTTCCACATTCCTTTTTGAAGACCTGCTATATTTTCTTTTGTTGCTAAATTTGCATGTGGATCTGTGTATACAATAAATTATATAATACAGAAAGAGCACATACACGTTTTACCTTCCCATAACCTGAAGTCCTATCTCCTCCTCACTCTGGTCTCATTATCCTTAGTTTCTTTGTAGCACTTCCAAATATGTGAAATTCATTCTGTTTGTTATTGCTTATACTCTCTCTTTTCACCTCTAAAGTGTATGTTTCCTGAGACCAGGGTTCTTGTCCCCCTTAGCACTTCTACATCCCCTCAGAGCTCAACAATAAACCTGGTATAGAAAAGATAGCAATGATTAGCTGTTATCTATTAGATCTTAAAATCATAGCTTTTAGGAATAGGGAAAGATCAAAGACTATCTATCTGTCTTAACTCTTATTTTAAAAGGAAATTGAGGTTGTGTGGGATCACACATCTAGGTAGTAAGGCAGGACTAGAATTAGATCCACTGACTCCTCATTTCAAGTGACCTTATCTATCTATCCATCTACCTATCTATCTATCTACCGACCTAGAAGGGCTTTCCTGGAAGTTCCAGTTTGGGAGAACAAACCACTCTGTTGGAAGATTCAGGTCATTGTTTTGGAGAAGGTGCTTCAGTTGACAGAAGCGGAAATTTTCAGAAATTTGGTCACAGTTTTGTCTATAGGGAAAATGTCAAGACATCTAAAGAAAAATGACCCACCTTTTAATTTTCTTCTTTGAAATTCTTAAGAGGTGGTTTCTCTAGTACTAATTAAAAGCTTTGGAGTCATAAAAACTTGGTTTGAGTTCAGAGAATAGCACTTACCATTTGTGGGCTGTGAATCTGAGCAAGATTTATGTAAATATTCTATAGCTATGCCCCTATAATGTCATAATTACTAAATGTGTTGCAGAGGTTAAGACAGGCGGAGGGGCCCGGCAGACAGACCGAAAAGAGCGGACATGCTCACCGGGAACACCCGTCCCTCATCCGGCACAGCGTAGGCTCGGCCCGGGAGAGCATGACCACAACACATCGATCGGTTGCACTTTCATGCCCTATAATGTCATAATCACTAAATGTGTTAATTCCCTCCATGTATCTTTCTCCTGCACCCCTGCCCATAGATGAGGGAGGCAACGCTTTTTAACATTCCACGATTTTTTTTTAGGGGAAATTTTTCAGAAGTGAATTTTCGAGGTTACTTGATTACAATTTCTTTGTGTGTCTGTTTTTTTCTCAGACTCTCCGAGTTTTATCAGCTGTCATTACTTCAATTTCTTCTGTTAACTAGTTCCATGTAGCATCTGTAGGAAGTGTAGACATTAAAAACTTATTTCAAACAGGATGTGAAAAACACTCCAAGATTAGAACCCAAGTTCCTCATCCTACACTATGATAGTTTCTGTAATCATAATTTAAAAACGCAATTGGCCAAAAGAAAAAGATGTAAGTCTACAAAGAAGGAAAAAAGCCAAATGATGTTGAAATACAAATGTCCTTAGGTAGTCTATGGAAGTTCCTCTTTGATGTGACACATTTAGAATACCTTAGATTTGAAACAGAAGCAGGGCCCTGATGATAGACCTTTGCTCCATAATCCACTCTACACAGCTCTAGTGATGGGTTGTCTTACCCTTTTACCAGTAGTTCGTGCAAAGTTGTTGCATTAAGGCTCTCCCAGTTGGAGCGTAATATAAGCCACTGTTGGTCTTGCTCCTGTTCCTCTATCAATTTGGTCACAGATGGTTCCCTAATAGAAAGACAAATACCAGATAAGTATTCTAGTGCAATGATCTTTGACCAAGCAATATCATTATTGAGCACTTACTTTCAGTGGTAAAGAATCTGCCTGCCAATGTAGAAGATGTGGGCTAGATCTCTGGGTCAGGAAGATCCCCTGTAGAAGGAAATGGCAACCCACTCCAGTATTCTTGCCTGGAGAATTCCAGGGACAGAGGAGCCTGGGGGGCTACGTCCATGAGGTCGTAAAGGAGTCAGATAAGACTTAGCAACTAAACAACAACAATAACAACTCTTACAAAAAAGAAGCATTAAATTAATAATCAATATTTCAAGAGGGGGATTAGTATTCAAAAAAGTTTGCTATGGAATGTGATCAACAAGAGAAGTTACTAAAAGTATCCTGAAGCAATAAAGATCCACAATGTTATAGCTATTTTAGTCACTCTCTGCTGAAATATATTTGTACATCTGAGGTGGTGGAATTCTAACATATGCCATGTAAAAGCCAATACTTGAAAAACAAGAGCAAGTTTTGGAAGGAATCAAAAGTAAATAAAATTTAATTGCCTGGAGTATTTTTTCATCTTCTTATCTAGTGTAATCTTACAATAAAGCAATATCTTACAATAAGTAATAAGTAGAGAAAATCAATGGCTATTTAGTGTCTGTTTAGACAGTATAAAATTGTAGGTGGAATTTTTTCAACACACTGCAAAATATTTATGCAGTAAAAATTAGGAAGGACTCTAGGAAGCAGAGATAGTGGTGAGCATCATTTTGCTGTTTACCTATATTCTCACTCAGCTTCCACCACTACTCTGCTTTGAATGCCTCATTCAGGTATCACATAAATACAATTGCCCTGTAGCCAAGCTTTACAATTTTAAGTTTCCAAACTGTCTGGGTTTTTACGTAAAATATCCTATACTTCAAGAAATAGTTGGTTCACTTAGGCAATCCATATTTGAAGAAAATCTTTTGGATCTTTTTCACCTGATGCTATCACAGGTCGATGAGGTGGTGGAATTCATTTTAGACAGGAGGAAGGAGGGTTCCTTCTGAATCTGGAAGAAAGTAGGAAAGAAGGAAATAGGTACTTGGATTTGCAGATGGGGAGAGAATTCAAGAGAGTTCATGAGAGAATGCAAATCAGATAATCAGATGAGTTCAGTTCAGTTCAGTCCCCCAGTTGTATCCAACTCTTGTGACCCCATGGACTGCAGCATGCCAGGCTTCTCTGTCCATCACCAACTCCAGGAGTTTATCCAAACTCATGTCCATTGAGTCAGTGATGCCACCCAACCATGCTTATCCCCTGTTGTCCCCTTCTCCTCCCACCTTCAATCTTTCCCAGCATCAAGGTCTTTTCAAATGAGTCAGTTTTTTGCATCAGTTGGGCAAAGTATTGGAGTTTCAGCTTCAGCATCAGTCCTTCCAATGAATATTCAGGACTGATTTCCTTTAGGATGGACTGGTTAGATCTCCTTGCAGTCCAAGGGACTGTCAAGAGTCTTCTCCAACAACACAGTTCAAAAGCATCAATACTTTGGTGCTCAGCTTTCTTTATAGTCCATCTCTCACATCCATACATGACTACTGGGAAAACCATAGCTTTGACTGGACAGATCTTTGTTGACAAAGTAGTGTCTCTGCTTTTTAATATGCTGTCTAGGTTGGTCATAACTTTTCTTTCAAGGAGTAAGCATCTTTTAATTTCATGGCTGCAGTCACCGTCTGCAGTGCTTTTGGAGCCCAAGAAAATAAAGTCTGTCACTGTTTCCCCATCTATTTGCCATGAAGTGACGGGACCAGATGCCATGATCTTAGTTTTCTGAATGTTGAATTTTAAGCCAACTTTACACTCTCCTCTTTCACTTTCATCAAGAGGTTCTTTAGTTCTTCCTTACTTTCTGCAATAAGGATGTTGTCATCTGCATATCTGAGGTTACTGATATTCCTCCTGGTAATCTTGATTCCAGCTTCTGCTTCATCCAGTCCAGTATTTTGCATGATGTACTCTGCATATAAGTTAAATAAGAACGATGACAATATACATCCTTGATATACTCCTTTCCCGATTTGGAACGAGTCTGTTGTTTCATGTCCAGTTCTAACTGTTGCTTCTTGACCTACAAACAGATTACACATGAGGCAATTCAGGCGGTCTGGTATTCCCAACTCTTTAAGTATTTTCCACAGTGTATTGTGATCCACACAGTCTAATGCTTTGGCATAGTCAATAAAGCAGAAGTAGATGTTTTTCTGGAACTCTCTTGCTTTTTCAATGACCCAATGGACGTTGGCAATTTGATCTCTGGTTCCTCTGCCTTTTCTAAATCCAGCTTGAACATCTGGAAGTTCACAGTTAATGTACTGTTGAAGCCTGACTTGAAGAACTTTGAGCTTTCCTTTACTAATGTGTGAGATGAGTGCAATTGTGCAGTAGTTTGAGCATTCTTTGGCATTGCCTTTCTTTGGGATAGGAATGAAAATTGACCTTTTCCAGTCCTGTGGCCACTGCTGAGTTTTCCAAATTTGCTGACATATTGAGTGCAGCACTTTCATAGCATCATCTTTCAGGATTTGAAATAGCTCAACTGGAATTCCATCACCTCCACTAGCTTTGTTCGTAGTGATGCTTCCTAAGGCCCGCTTGACTTCACATTCCAGGATGGCTGGCTCTAGGTGAGTGATCGTACCATCATGGTTATCTGTATCATGATCTTTTTTGCATAGTTCTTCTGTGTATTTTTGCCACCTCTTCTTAATATCTTCTGCTTCTGTTAGGTCCATACCATTTCTGTTCTTTATTGTGCCCATCTCTGCATGAAATATTCCCTTGGTATCTCTAATTTTCTTGAAAAGATCTCTAGTCTTTCCCATTCTATTGTTTTCCTCTATTTCTTTGCACTAATCACTGAGGAAGGCTTTCTTATTTCTCCTTGCTATTCTTTGGAACTCTGCATTCAAATGGATATAGATTTCCTTTTCTCCTTTGACTTTTGCTTGTCTTTCTTTTCATAGATATTTGTAAGGACTCCTCGAACAACCATTTTGCCTTTTTGCATTTCTTTTTCTTGGGGATGGTCTTGATCACGGCTTCCTGTACAATGTCATGAACCTCCATCCATAGTTCTTCAGGCACTCTGTCTATCAGATCTAATCCCTTGAATCTATTTGTCACTTCTACTGTATAATCGTAAGGAAATTTATTTAGGTCATACCTGAATGGTCTAGTGGTTTTCCCCACTTTCTTCAATTTAAGTCTGAATTTGGCAATAAGGAGTTCATGATCTGAGCCACAGTCAGCTCCCAGTCTTGTTTTTGCTGACTGTATAGAGCTTCTCCATCTTTGGCTGCAAAGAATATAATCAATCTGATTTCGCTGTTGGCCATCTGGTGATACCCATGTGTAGAATCCTCTCTTGTGTTGTTGGAAGAGGGTGTTTGCTATGACCAGTGCATTCTCTTGGCAAAACTCTATTAGCCTTTGCCCTGCTTCATTCTGTACTCAAATTTGCCTGTTACTCCAGGTATTTCTTGACTTCCTACTTTTGCATTCTGGTCCCCTATAATGAAAAGGACATCTTTTTGTGGGTTAATTCTAGAAGGTCTTGTAGGTCTTCATCAGCTCAGTTCAGTTCAGTTGCTCAGTCATGTCCAACTCTTTGCAACCCTATGAATCACAGCACCCCAGGCCTCCCTGTCCATCACCAACTCCCAGAGTTCACTCATACTCATATCCATCGAGTCGGTGATGCAATCCAGCCATCTCATCCTCTGTCATCCCCTTCTCCTCCTGCCCCTAATCCCTCCCAGCATCAGGGTCTTTTCCAATGAGTCAACTCTTCACATGAGGTGGCCAAAGTACTGGAGTTTCAGCTTCAGCATCAGTCCTTCCAATCAACACCCAGGACTGGTCTCCTTTAGGATGGACTGGTTGGATCTCCTTGCAGTCCAAGGGACTCTCAAGAGTCTTCTTCAACACCACATTCAAAAGCATCAATTCTTCGGTGCTCAGCTCTTTTCACAGTCCGACTCTCACATCCATACATGACCACAGGAAAAACCATAGCCTTGACTAGACGAACCTTTGTTGGCAAAGTAATGTCTCTGCTTTTTAATATGCTAAGTTGGTCATAACTGTCCTTCCAAGGAGTAAGCGTCTTTTAATTTCATGGCTGCAGTCACCGTCTGCAGTGCTTTTGGAGCCCAAAAAAATAAAGCCTGACACTGTTTTCACTGTTTCCCCATCTATATCCCATGAAGTGATGGGACCAGATGCCATGATCTTAGTTTTCTGAATGTTGAGCTTTAAGCCAACTTTTTCACTCTCCTCTTTCACTTTCATCAAGAGGCTTTTGAGTTCCTCTTCACTTTCTGCCATTAGGGTGGTGTCATCTGCATATCTGAGGTTATTGATATTTCTCCTGGCAATCTTGATCCCAACTTGTGCTTCTTCCAGCCCAGCGTTTCTCATGATGTACTCTGCATATAAGTTAAATAAGCAGGGTGACAATATACAGCCTTGACGTACTCCTTTTCCTATTTGGAACCAGTCTGTTGTTCCATGTTCTGTTCTAACTATTGCTTCCTGACCTGCATATAGGTTTCTCAAGAGGCAGGTCAGATGGTCTGGTATTCCCATCTCTTTCAGAATTTTCCACAGTCTAAGTTCAGCTGCTTCAGCATTACTTGTCAGGGCTTAGTCTTGGATTACTGTGATATCAAACGGTTTGCCTTGGAATCAAACAGAGATCATTCTGTCATTTTTGAGATTGCATCCAAGTACTGCATTTTTGACTTTTCTGTTGACTATGATGGCTACTCCATTTCTTCTATGGGATTCTTGCCTACAGTAGTAGATATAATGAGTTAAATTCACCCATTCCAGTCCATTTTAGTTCGCTGATTCCTAAAATGTTGACATTCACTCTTGCCATCTCCTGTTTGACCACTTCCAATTTGCCTTGATTCATGGACCTAACATTCCTCGTTCCTATGCAATATTGCTCTTTATAGCATCAGAGAGGTTAAAGCGTCTGCCACCAATGCGGGAGACCCCTGGGTCGGGAAGATCCCCTGGAGAAGGAAATGATAACCCATTCCAGTATTCTTGCCTGGAGAATCCCATGGACAGAGAAGCCTGGTAAGGCTACATTCCATGGGGTTGCAAAGAGTCGGACACGACTGAGTGACTTCACTTTACTTTACTTCCATCACCAGTCACATCCACAACTGGGTGTTGTTTTTGCTTTGGCTCCATCCCTTCATTCTTTCTGGAGTTATTTCTCCACTGATCTCCAGTAGCATACTGGGCACCTACCGACCTGGGGAGTTCATCTTTCTGTGTCCTATCTTTTTGCCTTTCCATACTGTTCATGTTTGGGTGTCTCCTGAGGAGGTACAGGTCAGCAGTGGACTGCTGCAGGGGCAGGGGCTCTGGGTGCAGTAGACATGGGCATAGCATAAGACCTCTTGGAGGAGGTCTCCATTAACCCCACCAAAGAGCTGCCAGAACTTACACAGGACTGGGGAAACAGACTCTTGGAGGGCACAAACAGAATCTTGTGTGTACCAGGACCCAGGAGAAAGAAGCAGTGACCCCACAAGAGACTGACCCAGAATTGCCCATGAGTGTCCAAGAGTCTCTCACAGAGGTGTGGGTAGGTGGTGGCCTGCTGCAGGGTTGAGGGCAATGAGTGTAGCAGTGCCTGCATGGGACATTTTGAAGGAGGTTGCCATTATCTTCATTACCTCTACTATAGTTTGGCCTCAGGTCAAATAACAGGGAGGGAACACAGCCCCACCCTTCAACAGAAAATTGGATTAAAGATTTACTGAGCCCATCAGAACAAGACCTGGTTTTCCCCCTGTCAGTCTCTGCCATCAGGAAGCTTCCATAAGCCTCCTATCCTTCTCCATCAGAGGGCAGACAGACTGAAAACCACAATCACAGAAAACTAACCAATCTGATCACATGGACCACAGTCTTGTCTAACTCAATGAAACTATGAGCCATGCCATGTAGGGCCACCCAAGTCAGACAGGTCATGTTGGAGAGTTCTGACAAAATGTGGTCCACTGGAAAACAGAATGTCAAACCACTTCAATATTCTTGCCTTGAGAACCCCATGAACAGTATAATAATCAGATAGTCTCTACTTTTCATTTCAAGAAGGAGGGGAGATCCTCAGATGAAAGGTGGGGAGGGACAGTGGCAGGGGTGTGCAATGGTGAGGAAAGTGACATGTATATGAAGTTGCTCCCTGGTGGAGGTATTTGGAAAAACATATCAAACATAAAAGTATGGTGAGCAGCAGTGAGGATTCAAATGAACCTGGAAACCTTGAAGTGGTAGTAGCACTAAGTCTGTGAGCTTAGCGACTTGCTCTTTTGATAATGGAATGTCATTTTTTTTTTTTTTTTTGCAAAAATAGGGAGAGAGCACAGGAAGGGAAGGAAAGTTAGATTCAGTGGCATTGAAAGAAAAGTTACCATTTCACCTGGTTACCATTATTTAAAAATTACTGTAATCACAAAATAGAAAAAAAACCCTCATCAAATGCAGTTATTTTTAATAAAACCCTCTAACGACTTGAGGATAGAATAAGAGCCAAAAAATTAAAAACAAAACAGAGTTCTTCATAACAGATGAACTCTAATCATTTGACTTTTTTTTAATGGCATAACCCCCTCCCATACTTTAAGAAGCATTGCACAAGCTTTAATTGATTTAGGATCTTGAATGAACTGTTATATAATCTAATATGCCACAAAACTGAATGGAAAATGGGAATTTTTTTCCTTCATCAAAATGAGGCTGTGGCTTTCCAGTAATCCCAGAAGTGCTGTTTTTTGAAGGCACAGTGGGATGGAAGTAGAGAAATCAGAAGTCATGCATACCACTCAAGGTTTCAAGGTTTCTCTTAATACCTGCATCCTGAGAATTTCTGTCTGCAATAGAACAATCTGTGGCCTCCTAAATCCATGCATTTTATTGGCAAAAAGCCAAAGGAAGATCGGCTTCAGATCTGTTATTTAATGAAAACAGTCCTTAGGCAGATATTCACAGGGCAACAGGGACTCACATGAGGACGGTTTGGCGTAAGCATAGGATTCGCACTGAGGCTGGTTGGGAAAGTCACTGCAAAGGAACCAAGGTCCCTTCAATCGCCTTGAGGGATGTTTTTATTCGATTAGCCTCCAAGAAAGGCAATTTAGCCTGAACCTCTCAGTTACGTCAAATGGAAAACCTAAGAAATTCATCAAGAAGGGAGTATCATTACGAAAATTAGTTTCCCATGAAACTCTTAAACACTAGCACGCTTCTCAGCACTAGAAATGTCATCTTATCACCCATTAAAAAAAAATTGGTGAATCCATATGGCTCAACTTCTGCCATCATACAGAATCTGAGCATCTGTGTGGTTTCAACATTATTTCTTTAAATAATTTTAAAAATCATAAAAGTAACACTTATACATGGAAAAAATCCAAACATCATACAATGAAAAAATATTCTTCCCATCCAAGATGTATAAAATCACCACTGTAAATAGCATTTGAGTATCCTTGCCAAGCACTGTCTATAACGCTTGTATCCCTCTGTTTTTAGTCTATATACATTTCTGGGAGATAGTGACAGACAGGGAAGCCTGGTGTGCTGCAGTTCATGGGGTCGCAAAGGGTCGGACATGACTTAGTGACTGAACAGTATTGTTTTGTATGGTGTTGACGCTTTCATTTAAGGATCTATCTTGGAAGTCTTTGCATAGTAATAGATAGATAATATTAATAATGATGATATTAATAACTATTACTTATTTTCTATAGGCAACACACTATAAGATTAACTTATTTTATATTATTTAATCCTCTCAACAACTTTGTGAATTATGTATGTACATGTGAAAGTCTCTCAGTAGTGTCTGACTCTTTGCAATCCCATGGACTATAGCCTGCCAGGCTCCTCTTTCCATGGGATTCTCCAGGCAAGAATTCCGGAGCGGGTTGCCATTTCCTCCTCCAGGGGATCTCCTGACCCAGGAATTGAACCCAGGTCTCCCACATTGCAAGTGGATTATTTACCGTCTGAGCCACCAGGGAAGTATACTTTATTGTTATTCACCATTTTGGAAATGAAAAAATTGAGGCAAAGAGAGAATACAAAATTTTCCACAGGTCACACAGATCTGATATTGCATCCCTTGGTCTGACATCAGAGTACCTCTTCTAACACTGTGAGCACCATGCAGCCCTCCTCTTGTTCAGAACACACGCCACGTTCTCTCCATAGCTGCATAGGGTTCTGTTACATGCACGTACATTTACTTCACCAATCCTCTATTGTGACCATTTCCAATTTGGAGTTATAATGAAAAAGCAGCAGTTAACACCTTAACCACTCACCTTTGCCCACATGCATAAATGTGACTTGAGAATAAATTCCTAGAAATAAAACTATTGAATCAAAATGTAAATTTTTGATGAATAGTATGAATTTCCCCTTCAGAGAGTAATGCCAGTTTACAAACTTATCAAGACAAGGTGTGCCTATACATCTTAATTTTTATAACTACACATATAATGTAAGCCATGCTATGAAAATACATCTGGAACTTAACTACTCAAATTTTGTTTATGCATTGGTAATTAGTTTGATGTATAATTTTCATTTTATATCAAGAGTAATAGAAATCCTCTTGAGTAGAGACCAAAAGAGCAAAACAATACATTTCAAGTGATGAAACATCAGAGTCACTATATCTTAAGGTGTCTATGCAGGGAATGAAGTCTCATGCTTCTAGAGCAACCATGAAATCATATGTAGAGACGAAAATTCAAACCAGAATCTATTCCAATGCCCTCTTGTGACTGTGTGAGAAAACTAAGACCCAGGTATAGACCTTTCCCAAACACTTGTGGGGCCCAGAGCAACAGTATAGATAGAGGCCAATATACTACATCATTCTCAAAAATTCTCCAAGCGAGGCTTCAACAGTGTGTGAACCGAGAAATTCCAGATGTTCAAGCTGGATTTAGAAAAGGCAGAGGAACCAGAGATCAAATTGTCAACATCCACTGGATCATAGAAAAAGCAAGACAGTTTCAGAAAAATATCTACTTCTGCTTTATTGACTATGCCAAAGCCTTTGACTGTGTGAATCACAATACACTGTACAAAATTCTTAAAGAGATGGGAATACCAGATCACCTTACCTGCCCCCTGAGAAATCTGTATGCAGGTCAAAAAGCAACAGTTAGAACCGGACATGGAACAATGGACTGGTTCCAAATTGGGAAAGGAGTATGTCAAGGCTGTATGTTGTCACCCTGTTTATTTAACTTATGTACAGAGTACATCATGAGAAATGCCGGGCTGGATGAATCATAAGCTGGAATCAAGATTGCTGGGAGAAATATCAGTAACCTCAGATATGCAGATGACACCATCCTTATGGCAGAAAGTGAAGAGGAGCTAAAAAGCCTCTTGATGAAAGTGAAAGAGGAGAGTGAAAACGTTGGTGTAAAACTCAACATTCAGAAAACTAAGATCATGGCATCTGGTCCCATCGCTTCATGGCAAATAGATGGGGAAACAATGGAAACCATGACAGACTTTATTTTCTTGGGCTCCAAAAGCACTGCAGATGGTGACTGGCTCCATGAAATTAAAAGACACTTGCTCCTTGGAAGAAAAGCTATCACCAACCTAGACAGCATATTAAAAAGCAGAGACATTAGTTTGCCAACAAAGGTCCATCTAGTCAAAGCTATGGTTTTTCCAGTAGTCATGAATGGATGTGAGAGTTCAACCATAAAGAAAGCTGAGCACCATAGAATTGATGCTTTTGAACTGTGTTGTTGGAGAAGACTCTTGACATTCCCTTGGACTGCAAGGAAATCCAACCAGTCAATTCTAAAATAAATCAGACCTGAATATTCATTGGAAGGACTGAAGCTGAAGCTACAATACTTTGGCCATCTGATGCGAAGAACTGACTTATTTGAAAAGACCCTGATGCTGGGGAAGATTGAAGGTGGGAGGAGAAGGGAATGACAGAGGATAAGATGGTTAGATGGCATCACTGACCTGATGGACATGAATTTGAGCAAGCTCTGGGAGTTGGTGATGGACAGGGAAGCCTGGTGTGTGGTAGTCCATGGGGTTGTAAAGAGTCAGACATGACTGAGTGACTGAACTGAACTGATACTATATCATATTAGGTAATATATTAGATATTATAATTTTAGTTAACAAGCTGTTAAAGAAAATTATTCTATCTTCCCATTTTGATCAAGATAACTTTCAAGTCAAATATAGAAAGAAAGCTTGGACTCCTTAAGTCAGTGGTTTTCAAACCTTAGCATTCATTAGAATCACTAGAGGACCAGTGACAACAAAGGTTGTTGACCCCATACCTAGACTCCTAGGTTTGATAAGTCTGAGATGAGGCTCCTAAATTGCCCTATCTAAGATGACCCCAGGTGATACAGATGCTGTGGCCTGAGACCACACTTTGAATACAGTGCATCGGACTCCAGGTGGGCACACCTCTTGATGGACAGACTCTATACCCCATGAGGTGAGGCATAGCTGAGGAGAAAGACCACAGTGGTCCCTCTAAATCAGGCTTTCTCACCCTTGGCACTACTGACATTTGATGCCAGATAATTATTTGCTATATGGGGCTGTCCTGAGCACTGTAGGGTGTTTAGCATCACCCCTGGTTTCTACCCACAAGATGCCAATATCTCCACGCCACTCCTGGACTGCCAAAAGGTCTACTGACAATTCCAAAGGTCCCCTTGGGGCAAGGTCACCGCTGGGTGAGAAACACTGCTCCAAGTCCTGGGCTCCAGCACAAGGCCCCTCTGCTCTGGATCTAAAGGCAGCACTGCACACAAATGCAAGAGATTTTCATTCCAATTTGCTTCTTGAAATGTGTGGCCATAAGACACATATAAAAATTGTATAACATAAACCCACCCCACTTCTACTGAAATGAGAAGATACAACATACCTAGGATTCCAAATCATCCTGATATTCTGAAAGGAATTCTGTAAGGCTTAGGTGAATAATCAGATCTCTAGATAACGTGGCCTATTTTTATCACATTCTCAGGTTACTTGGTATTTAGTAATAAGGCATATCTTCCTTGTGTTACAATTATGTTAGGACCAATTACCTAAAAAATGAAGCACAAACTCCTTAAAGTCGAGGGCTTCTTTACTTCTGACAGCAACACAGTAGTGCAGGACTTACCTAGACTTACCTTCCATTGCAGTGGAAGGAGGAGGACTGCTCTATAGTATCTGTTGCTTGGAAGGACGAGGACTGCTCTATAGTATCTGTTGCTTGGGGAAAGCATGAGTCTTCGACCTTGGGGACTGATGGTTAGTCTTGAAATACAAATGCCTTGTGTGGTGGATATATTATTTGCAATTCTAAATATCCTCTTCAGAACTTGGAAATTTTCTATTAACTATTTTATATCTGATTTCAAAAATCTTTTCTTATACCCTGTCATGTTATTATCTCTATTTGGTTCCTATAGATAACATGTTAGTAGTAAAAGATAGTAAAATTATTTTGCCAGGTAGAAGGATGGTTTAGAAATACTGATGGAAAGGCATCATGAGTTTCAAACACACTCCAGAGAACATGACGATAGAATCATTTGTCTGGTTAGATAGCTGAGCTTATGCTTTATACAACAAAGACTGCCATCAACAGAAATGTTTCAAAGAAAACCATAAAGTCTGAATTATTTTCCCAGTAAATTAAGCAGTTAAAAATATTTTTATTGTATATAATCTTTACTGAAAATATATATTTTCATTCATTTGTCTACCTCAGAGGTAAAGTATAATAATTGTATTAGGCCATGATTTATAGGTAGAAGTGACAAAAACCATCTATAAACAAAAAGAAGAAGTAATAGATTATAAAATTAAATTATAACAGGTTCATATTTCATAAAATAAATCAATGGAACTAAATAATTCATTTCTAATATAAAGTTATAAAACTGTACCTATTAAATATGCATTATTATTTTATTTATTTATTTATTTTTAATTTTATTTTATTTTTAAACTTTACACAATTGTATTAGTTTTGCCAAATATCAAAATGAATCCACCACAGGTATACATGAATTTAAAAATAAAACTAACAAATAAAGCACTATTTAGAATAAACACCAGTAAAAGTATAAAAATAAACCAGTCATAAAATTTTAAAGTCATTTGATCATCTATAAGAATTCAAACTTATAAAACAAACTCAATAATTGGTGTCAGACTGTAAGTATATTTTTGAGCATAAGTACATACCTCTTTCAGAATCTATAGTAGACCAAGTATTTCCTTCTAGCTATTTTATCTCAAAAAAAAAAATCCCATTTCTTTTTTGATACGTTGGATGAAAACTTTGGGGACAGTTATATTTTTCTTTTTTAAGAGACAGAGACTCAGTATTTTCTTGACAGCAACTTATTTAGTTGTTTAGAAAGTGTTTCCTGTTTGTCTTTGCCTTCTTTCAGTTCATCAGTGTAGAGATTACTAGTTTTAATTGTAATATGCCATTTTTTATTCCACTGGTTCAGAAAGTCTGGGAGCCAAGGTAGAATTTATTTTTCTAATAGGATCCTTGCTATGTCAATTGCTCTATTCTCTCTTATCTCAAGATCATAGGTATATAGAAAGTGTGTGCATGCTGTTCAGTTGCTGAGTTGTGTCTGACTCTTTTTCAACCCATGGACAGTAGCCCACCAGGCTCCTTTGTCCATGGGATCATCCCGGCAAGAATACTGGAGTGGGTTGCCATTTCCTCCTGCAGGGGATCTTCCCGATTCAGGGATCAAAACTGTGTCTCTTGCACTGGCAGGTGGATTCTTTACCACTGAGCCACCTGGGAAGCCCACAGAAAGTGTACCTTTATTCAATTCAAAATTTTAAGGCAGACTATGATACTGGGTATGCTACAATATAAAATAACTCAAATTTCAGGGCTTAAAAAAATTCACTTAACAGTATTACATCAACAAAAAAAAATGAGCATTTTAGAACCCAAAATAGTGACAGAATAGCTCAATATAAAAATGTGGAAATGCAGTCAGCCACTAAAGGGATGGGGAGGACCTTTAGGATAGCTGGTGCCTAAGGACCAAGTACCTTCAGGACCCTCCATCTCTCATCTCCACTTCCATCAGTGAGAAGGAGGGAGAAGAGATGGGAGGGTGGTTTTAGTGACCTCCAAGTGACTTTTCCACAAGCCAGGGGACAGGCTGTCTGCAGCTCTAAACTCAAATCCGTTCATCTTTGTGACCAAAAAGGAGTCTTTTTGCCAATGTCTACTTAAATCTTATTGAAGGACTTGATCACAAAACCAATCACTGTTGCCCAAGAGTGAGGTTCTTTGATTCATCCAGCTTGAGTGAGGTATCACCTACCCTTCTACCAATCACTGAAGTAAAGAAAAGTGGATCATGTCTAAAGATGGCAGCTCCCTTTTGGATCCCAAGGATCAAATGGGAACTGAAGTAAGTCCCCAAAATGAAGGGATGCAGGTCCCCAAGGAAGGGAGGAATGCAGAGAAGCAGCACAACAAAAGTCTGCTACAAGTGACTTCACTTGAAATTTTTAGTTCAAAAGATTATTATGCCTCAGAGTCAAGATCTACATGTTAGTTTGTTAGCTTTTGGAAGACATAGGAAGGGTACACAATTGGGTAGAAATTAGACTTGTGTTCATGAATGAAATAATGGATTAATACTCAGTATTAAGTAAACTTGCTTTACTCAGTGCTGAAGGAATATCACCCTAACAGAATTTAAACAAATGACATAGTCAGATGGACAAGGATTAAAACTGATAATTAATAAGGCTAATATGTTAGAATGGAAATGGAGGCAGCACATTGGTGTTATATCAGATAGAGTGGCCCTCTCAAGGAGCTATTTTACATACTTTAATGAGAGGAACAAATTACAAATATGTGAAAAAAAATAGTTTCTGATACCAGTAGATGCTTTGAAGAAGACAGTGGAAGCAAATAGAAAGTACCTTGGTGACCGTGAAAGCTGCTCCAATGAGGGTTGTCAAGACCTTTGTAAGCAGTTGATATTCAAGCTGAGACATGATTGATGAGATGGATGTGATCCTATTAAGGTCTAGAGACCAGCTTTCTGAACAAAGTAACAGTGAAGCCGAGGCGTCTGGGATGGGAATAAGTTTATAGCACTGGAATATCAGTAATAAGGTCAATGCGTCTAAAGTTTAGCAGACAAATGCAAAGTGCTAGAAGATAGGTCAGAGAGGGAGGCAGCTTCCAGATTATGCCTTGTAAGCCAAAGTAAGACATTGGATTTTGATTCCAAACTGTACAAATTAAAGGAAAAGACCAGTGGGTTTGGCATTTAGATAATATCATTGCTATAAACTCTGTCTTGGGAGTAAAAAGCAAGCCAGATTGCAGTAGGTTTCAAAGGCAACATGGAGAAGTCAAGTCATCACCGGGAGTCTCTGGTACAGTTCCAAAAGGCACAGGCTGCCATATAAGGACTTTTAACAGAGATAACACAGGTCTTTCTGGTCAATTTCTGATGGATTCTCAAGATGTAAATCATGTTCTTATCTACCTAGGACCCATTCATATTCATGCCCAACAGCAATATGTAATGATGACTAGAGAATCTGATGCCCCCAAAGGCTTTAAAGAGATTGCTTATTCCCCATTCCAAGACCTTCTTGCTCACAAGTAGCCCTGTATTTTTGGTGGAAAGGTGTGTTTTGACAGTACTTAATTCTGGAGAACTCATGGAAACCATCTTTGATTTTACAAATCCTGATGTGAGCCCATTTTTAATGATGAACATTTTTTTACCACAAAATGGAAAGTAACAGAGTAAATAAAAATGTGATTAACCCAGGATCTTACATAGTTTATAGTTAATAATGGCAAATTTCCCTATACCATTGAGAGGTTTCTATTTCATTTCATAAATTATTCATTAGCCCAAATGAGACAGTTTGAGATTCAGTTTGCTAACCAATAATCTGAATTCTTGGCATAGCTTACTGATAGTGATCATGTGGACATGTTCTTAGGACAACTGGTAGGCTCACCTTGCTCTTGCTTATTAAAGCTTCATACCTAGTGGTCTCATTTGTTGTTGTTCAGTCACTCAGTTGTATCTGACTCTTTGCAACCCAATGGACTGCAGCATGCCAGCCTTCCCTATCCTTCACTATCTTTCAGAGTTTGCTCAGATGCATGTCCATTGAGTCGATAATGCCATCCAACCATCTCATCCTCTGTCACCCACTTCTCCTCCTCTCCTCAATCTTTCCCAGCATCAGGGTCTTTTTCAATGAGTCAGTTCTTTGAGTCAGGTGCCCAAAGTACTGGAGCTTCAACTTCAGCACCAGTCCTTCCAATGAATATTCAGGGTTGATTTCTTTTAGGATTGACTGGTTTGATCTCCTTGCTGTCCAAGGGATTCTCAAGAATTTCTCCAGTCTCAAAGTTTGAAAGCATCAATTCTTCAGCACCCAGTTTTCTCCATGGTCCATCTCTCACATCATACATGATTAATGGAAAAACAATAACTTTTACTATATGGACCTTTGTTTACAAAGTGATGTTTCTGCTTTTTAATAGGTTGTCTAGGTGGGTCATAGCTTTTCTTCCAAGGAACAAGTGTCTTTTAATTTCATGGCTGCAGTCACCATCTGCAGCAATTTTGGAGCCCAAGAAAATAAAGTCTGTCACTATTTCCATCGTTTGCCCATGTATTTGCCATGAAGTGATGGGACCAGATGCCATGATTTTCCTTTTTTAATGGTGAGTGTTAAGCCAGCTTTTTCACTTTCCTCTTTCACCTTCATCAAGAGGTTCTTTAGTTCCTCTTTGCTTTCTGCTGGAAGGGTGATGTCATCTGTATACTTGAGGTTACTGATTTTTCTCCTGGCAATCTTGACTCCAGCTTGTGCTTCAACCAGCCTGGCATTTCACAAGATGTATTCTGCATATTAAATATGCAGGATGACAACATACAGCCTTGATGTACTCCTTTCCTAATTTTGAACCAGTCCGTTGTTCCATGTCCAGTTCTAACTGTTGCTTCTTGACCAGAATACAGGTTTCTCAGGAGGCAAGTAAGGTGGTCTGGTATTCCCATCTCCTTAAGAATTTTCCACAGTTTGTTGCGATCCACACAAAGGCTTTAGCGTAGTCAATGAACCAGAGGTAAATGTTTTTCTGGAATTCCTTTGCTTTTTCTATGGTCCAACAGATGTTGGCAATTTGATCTCTGGTTCCTCTGACTTTTATAAATCCAGCTTGTATCCCTGGAAGTTCTTGGTTCATACACTGCTGAAGCCTAGCTTGAAGGATTTTGAGCATTACCTTGCTAGCATGTGAAATCAGCACAATTGTGCAGCTGCTTGAACATTGCTTGGCATTGTCTTTCTTTGGTATTGGAATGAAAACTGACCTTTTCCATTCCTAAGGGCACTGCTGAGTTTTCCAAATTTGCTGGCAAATTGAGTGTAGCACTTTAACAGCATCATCTCATGGAAGATTCTTCTCATGGAAGAACTTAAAAAATATTTCCTCTTCCTTTAGGATGCAGCAACTTTTCTGGCAAATTTTTCTTCTTGCTCACCCCAGTACAACATATTTCAGAGAATTTTACACTTATACATTGGACTTTATGATTTTATTCAGCCAGACAGTCATATAACCAGCAGCTTCTTGGGAATGTGTTAAGAATTTTTTCCCCACGCCCAAACCACATATCTGCCAGAGAAGTTACGAAGCTACATGTAAAAGAAAACAGCGTTTTGTGGATTTGCTTCACCTGATTTCTACTTAGAATAAACCAAGCATGTACTTATTACTATGTGACTTTTCAAAATGTGAGAAACATTTGGATCATGGTCCTGCATGATGAATTTCCACCACCATTACCACCTCCTCACTGCTATTTACTTAAAAATCCTACAATGATAAGATCGCTAGGTGACCTTTTTATTTTTTTTAAAAGCCAAATAAGTTTGGACTATTTTCCTCAACTGGTAGGGCTGCTATAAACTAGCTCATCTCTCTTTCCTGAAATTCATATCCTTATACATGCTCTTTCATGATAAGATCACTAGGTAATTAAGACTTGCCACATAACTCCCATACAAAGCAATACTAAATGAGGTTTATGTTTGAGAAGCTGGGTGACCATATCAATCATGGCATGTTTACTGAAGAACTGGGTGCCTCATCAGATCTACTCCTCATATCAAAGAGGTCTTTTGCCCTTAGTTGGACTTACATCCTAGCTCTGTATTTTTCTGTAACCTAGCAAGTTCCTTGACTTTTCTTATCATCAGTTTCTTCATTATGTAAAGTAGAAATAACAATACTACTTGTCTTATAATAATGTAGATAAATTGAGATAATACATATCAAGTACTCAGAACAGCCTGGCATATAAGTAAGGTTGGTCATTATTATTCTGTGTAACCTATTCTGGAAAATAAATGAAGAATCAAAAAATGTGAATGATATATATCATTGTAGAATTAAGAGAGCTATCATGTTGTATTGATTTTTTTTTGAAGTTATTTTTTACCTTTTTTTTAAATTTTATTTTATTTTTAAACTTTACAAACTTGTATTAGTTATGCCAAATATCATAATGAATCTGCCACAGGTATACATGTGTTCCCCATCCTGAACCCTCCTCCCTCCTCCCTCCCCATACCATCCCTCTGGGTTGTCCCAGTGCACTAGCCCCAAGCATCCAGTATCGTGCATCGAACCTGGACTGGCAACTCGTTTCATACATGATATTTTACATGTTTCAATGCCATTCTCCCAAATCTTCCCACCCTCTCCCTCTCCCACAGAGTCCATAAGACTGTTCTATTTTTAAGTAACCACAGGAAATTTAGGGACAAAAGAAGTCAAGGGGATGAGAAAGGCTTCATAGAAGTTATGACGCTTGAGCAAGGCCCTGAAGAATTTGAATAGGAAATGTAAAAACAATCATCTGTGGACCCAGAGGCAGCAGCAGGAAGGAATGTGCCTATAAAGCACAGATAAAAGACCAGTCTGGAAAGAGAAGAAGAATGTAAAAGGATATGAATTTGAAGAAAAAGAGATGATCTAGCTTATAGCAGGCCTACCAGATGAGGAAAACAATCTAAACTTATTTGGTTTAAAAAAAATGGAAAGAAAGAGGACTTTTGACAGAAAATAATTTATTTCTGTCTCTCAAGAGTCCCTTGGACTGCAGGATCAAGCCAGTCAATCCTAAAGGAAATCAGTCCTGAATATTCATTGGAAGGACTGATGCTGAAGCCGAAACTCTAATACTTTGGCCACCTGATGTGACGAACTGACTCATTTGAAAAGCCTCTGATGCTGGAAAAGATTGAAGGCAGGAGAAGGGAACAAAGGAGGAGATGGTTGGATGGCATCACCAATGCAATGGACATAAGCTTGAGCAAATTCCGGAAGATAGTGAAGGACAGGGAAGCCTGGCAGGCTGTAGTCCATGGGGTTGCAAAGAGTCAGACATGACTGAGCAACTGAACTGAGCTGAAGGCCCATTTCCTCAATCTTAGATGGCCATCTTGTTGTGTCATCACATGATGGAAGGCTGGAGGGAACTCTCTGAGATCTCTTATATAAGGGCACTAATTCCATTCTTGAAGCCTCCACCCTCATGTACTAATCACCTCCCAAAGCCCCACCTTTTATCACTATCACATTGGGGTTAGGATTTCACTTATGAATTTAGAGTGGACATAAACATTCAGTCTATAGCAATTGGACATGATGTTTGTACTATAGCAGGTAGGCCTTTAATAGAATTCAGTCATGGAATAGTGAGAGCTTTCAGGGAAACAGAGGCACCAAAGATTTCCTAATGCTATGTCCCTCACCACGCACTGCCCATGTTTCTTTGCTTCTCTTTTTGGCAAAATTGCTCAAAAAAGTTCTATACTTACTGTCTTTTGTTTCTCTTTTCTTATCATACTATCTCTCAGGCTTTTGCTCCCTTGCTCTATTGAAACTGCTCATGTCAATGACATGCATGTTGCTGACTAATAGTCATTTTCAGTCCTTATTTTACTTCTCAACAGCATTTGATAGAACTGACCATCACTTCTTCCTTTATAGACTTTCCTCACTCAGTTTTCAGGATATAACATACTCCCACCCCACTGGTAATTCTTTCTCATCTCCTTTAGCTTGCTACTTCTCTTCTCTGATCCTCTTAATGTGAGGGTTCAGCTCTTGGTCTTCTTATCTTCTCTCTATACATTCCCTCTCTTGGCCACCCAGATCAAAAAATGAACAATATCATTTTTAAATACACTGAATACTCACAATCAAAGATATGAAAAAGTGTTGGTAAGGAGATGGAGAAATTTGAACTCGTCTGCATTGTTGGTGGAGTATAAGATGGTGTGGCCCCTTTGGAAAACAGTTTTGTAGTTATTCAAAAGTTACACATAGTGTAACTTGACCCAATAATTCTAGTCTTAAGATATATACCCAAGGGAATTGAAAACATATGTTCACACAAAAACTTATACATAACTGTTCATGATAACATCATTCATAAGAGCCAAAAAGTTTAAACAACCAAAACGGCCATCAGCTGATGAATGGATAATCAAAAGGTGGTTCTATCTACTCAATAGACTACTATTCAGCCATAAACAGGATTGACGAACTGATACTACATACAACATGGATGAATCTTAAGAGCATTATGCTATGCTGAAGAAGCTAGACAAAAAAAGCATATATTGCATGATTCTATATGTGAAATGTATACAATAGGCAAGTCCATAGATACAGGAAGTAAATCAGTATTTTTCAGGGGCTGAGGAGAAGAAATGGGGAATGACTGCTATTGAAAATGGGGCTTCTATTTTGATGAAAATACTCTGTAACTGGTGATGATGGTTACAATAACCTTGTGAAGATACTAAAAACAACTGAATTGTACACTTAAACTGTGAATTTTATGGTATCTAAATTATATCTTAATTTTTAAAAAACTACAAGGCTTTGAGCTTCCTTTTCATAGTTTACATGTACAGGACCAGCATTCTGTGCTAGATTTATTACTACAGATGACTGGATCTGTCTTTGAGGTTTATGGAAGTCAATCAATAAGGAAACCATCCTGGATTAAAGAGTTCATACATGATAAATGAATTCTGAAGTTAGAAACTTTGTCCTGAGAATACACGTTAGGAAAAATTATGATGTAAATCTTATATCAGGGGCTATTAGGTAATACAATAGATGCTGTCTTTGCAGTTTTGCCTAAGACACAGAAACATTCTTTGGAAGGATGTTTCTTCTACTGACCAACTCTAAAGGATTAGGGCATAAAATCAAATTGCAACTAACTCTATAAAGTAATTTTTGCCAAAATAGTATAGCCTATTTCCAGATGATCTAACTTTTATAAAGATAAGCTGATGAGGCCAAGAGACACAAAGAATCACATTTCTTTAGACCAACTTCCCCAAATACCAGATGTCTCAACTGAACATTTGGCAAGCATTAGGAGGCAGTCTAAATTCTGATTTGTATTGCTGATTAAATAAATGTCCATATGTTTTTGATACTGGATACGCAGGTAGCAAAGTCAATATACTGTCATGAGAATTTAGGGGCTTGATTTATACCCTTATCCAATCAAAGAGCCATCGTACTTCCAGCTGGGGTGAACTCCAGAGATACCTACAGATGGAGGTAAAATGTCTTTCAGCTTCAGAAGAGAACTCTGAGTCCTCTCATTTGGACAAGCACTTAGTTGAGAGTCTAGCATTTCTGCTGTTAGACATGGAAAGCATAATTTTGGTCTGAGAAAACTCTAGGTGCAGGTGTTTTTAATCAACTGCTTCTATCATGAAAGCATTTCAATAGAATCCCTGCAAAACATGTCACTTGGTATAGATCCGCATTTTTAACAAACTAGCTCCAAAATATACCCCCTCGAGATGAATGATCTATTTGGATTTAAGGTATGTTTGTTTTGGATACTATACTACAGTGCTTTTCTCTATAAATGTTTACTGAATGAGTGATTTAATGAATCTATATTATATTATCAAGGTAATATTAGAGTTGAATATTTTTCTTATACAATTTTAATAGGAATGCCAAGCTATAAGTAAAGCTTTCTCAGATGACAAAAAGATTTTCCTTTTAAAAACTGATTATTCACTGATATGTCTTCCCCATTATGGTATAAGCTCTTTGATGATGTTATTCACCTTTGCATCCTCCACACAATGCCTACTCCTGTGCAAGGTCCATAAGCAGATGCTCAGAAAACAATAGGAGAAAGATATGGAATAGAACTAGTTGGGATTATTTTTTACACTTCAAGATTTGGATGCACACTCTGTTCAGCAGTACCAAGGCAGGTCCACAGAGTGGCTACTCCACCCCAGAAGCTAAAGGAGGACAGCTCTTTCCTCTCTCCTCTCTCTGACAGCTGGAGTATAGGTCAGTGACTAGTCACGGCCAAAGACACCTTAGTAGTAGGGACTTTGGATCTGGAGGGAATGACTCAAAGATGCAGGATTACTTAAGTGTTAATTTGAAATACCAGTGGGAGAACTGTGAGTTTGCAACACAGCAACTGGTCTCCAAGCATAGTGGTAACCACAGCTTCCTAAGTATCCTAGTCCCATTGTAAGAATTTGGCCTTGTCCTGCCAATGATCTTTATTCCTGCCCCAGCCTGACTTTCTAGATATCTGTCAATTCATGAGCCACCCATGTAAACTGAAGAGTAAATTCAAAGGCAATCCAAAAGTATATTAAAAAAGAAACCTAATATTAACTTTTGTACTCACGTCCTTGGAAGATGAATCACTTCTTATCCATTAACTCAGGCATATAACAATTATGGTTTTTCAACTATACTGCTCTCTCTCAAATTTTCCTAGCCCTTCTATGAAATACAGTTATCTTTTAAAAAATCCAAATGTCTATCTAGATTTTAAATATCCAAGATATTGTAAAAATTTTCCCACTATGTTAAAGAAATGAAACAATGGAGTAAAGAGATTTTTTAAACTCCTATATACACACAATAGCCAAAACCAGAAACCACTAAAATGAATCCTTCATCAATGGATCAATGGATTTAAAATAAGGGGCTTCAATGGTGGCTCAGTGGTCAAGAATCTGCCTGCCAATGCAAGAGACACTGCTTCTATCCCTGGTCCAGGATGATCCCACATGCTGTGGAGCAAATAAGCCCATGCATCACAACTACTGAGCCTGTGCTCTAGACCTTGGAGCTGCATACGCTGAGCCCACATGCTGCAACTACTGAAGTCCACGTGCCCTAGAGCCCATACTCTGCAACAAGAGAAACCACTGCAAGGAGAAGCCTGCACACAGCAACTAAAGAGTAGCCCCCACTTGCCACAGCTAGAGAAGGTCCATGCAGCAACAAAGACGCAGCACAACCAACAATAAAACTAGATAAAGCAATTTTTAAAATATGGTGTATCCATACAATGGAATATTATTCAGCCATAAACAGAAATAAAGCACTGATACATGGATGCATGAAAACATTATGCTTAGTGAAAGAAGTCAGATAATGATGATGTTTCCACAACATTATGAATACACTAAATGCCACTGAATTGTACACTTTAAAATGGTTAAAACGGTGAGTTTTATGACCTGTGTTTTTTCCACAATAGGAAATTTAAATTCAATATCCCCCAAATTAGGAGAAATATAAAGCAGAATATTTTAAAAATGATTCCTTCTGTTTACAACAGAACAGAGCGGCTTGTCAAGAGAATTTTCTGGTTTTAAAATCTTTGTAGTTCCAACTTTCCCTTCGAACTCTCAGTGGACTTGTGTCATTATGTAATCAGGTTTCCGTATTAAGAAATTACCTTGTGTCTGGCGAGAGGAAAGTAAAGCTCTTCCAAAAGGCATTTAATTTATCTCTGATCACAATCACAAGTCCTTTCATTTAGACACAATGAGGAAGTTGTGAAAATGTACAGTTTAATGGATCTTGACAAATATAATTTTTCCACTCTGGCAAAGTTTAAAGCTCTCTTATTACAACAGTTACTCAATTTTCCAAAGACGTAGGACTTCACATGGGAAAAATAGGCTGAAGATGCTAGTATTTACATAATTCTTCAAACTGGGGTAACAAGAATGTGCTGCAGGTTGCTACCCCATAATTGGATGGCTCATTATTGTAAAATATTTCAAGTTTGCTCAGTGGAATACTGGGAAATGACATTAACTCAGTCTTTTACTCTAGAATTTTATAACTTTTTATTTCTATCATTTCTACATTTCCCCCAAACCTCACATTCATCATCAGTAAAAGAAAAAAATATGTGTGTTTATTTATATGTTTAATTGTATAAACACACACACACTAACACATATATTCTAAGACCTTTCAATTATTGTTTTCCAATCCCAACAGAACTAGAAAAGAAAGCCTTACACACCAAGAATCCCACTTTCAAAGTATTGATTTCAGTGTGTGTGTATCAAAGCCAGAGTGACTGTCTTTTCATTCTAACAAGCAAAAATGGTGAACTCTTTCCTGATTTACATTTTCTACAATACATAGGGTAAACTGAAATACCAGCAACTTCATGTTCTATTTCTCAACTTATTGAAAAATGTGTGTTGCTTAAAAATGCATTTTCAATACTCTCTTGGGGGAAAATTGCAAGATTTCCCCATCAGATTCCTCGGAAGAAACCATCTTAATGCTTTTATAAATAATAAAAGAATTTCATTTCAGAAGTCCTTAAAATACAATCATTTCATTTACTTTTAGAGGCTTTATTAAAGTAGGTTTTCAACCCATACTCTTCAGAGCAGGTGCCGGTAATTAAAAACAGCCCTCTCACCTGATCCATTTCCTGTGCTTTTTGGGTGTGAGAGCACTAACTCACCCTGAATTCATAAGGAAGACATTATTGCCAAGTCCCATGAAGCCCTCTGAGAAATTCATCAGGGCTACAAACTACTGACCTTACCCTAAACCCATCTGCTTGCAGGCCAGCTGACTCAGGGTCTCCTGCCAGCCATCCGCACACACGTGGTGTTCCGTGGCAGATCTGTGAGCCATCAGGAACGAGGAGTTCACGTTTGCAGAGAGGGTCACTGAGTGGGGAAAAAAAGGAGGGGCACTCTAATTTAAAACATCTCTTCTCATGAAACCACATGATAACATGGCTTTATTTTACTGGCAGACATTTATTTTTATTTCTTTTAGCTAAAGACTATTTGGTGAATTCTTCCGCTCTGCAAACCATAGTGATCACCACGTGGCAGAGGACTAGAAAATGAGTTAGACGTGTTGTCTGCCCTCCAAGAACTAGAGACTCAGGGAAATAGACAGGCAATTCTCAACTTTTTATTATGAGTTAGAAGATGGCCAGAGGCAGTCCCATTCCCAGGAGTTCATCCAATGATTTGCATAAGAAGGAGCTAGTTGTAACGTCAAATTGTTTCCTTTCAAGAAGGTCTTTGAGAATGTAAATGTGTGAGTGACGTTAATTTGGGATTAATGTGGCATATGGGCTAATTCTTCTTTTATAAAAGAGAATCCTCTGTACTTCATACACCACAGATCATTTATGGAAACATTGCACAATTAATGACAATACATTTCATAATTATGATTTGGCCAGACGATGCCAAAATAAGGACCAAGGGAATGGAAAGACGGATAAGTGTAGGATGACAGAATGAACCAAACTCAAGATTATAAACTGCAACATTGGGACACCAGTGGGAGATGCCTTTAAGTCCTGTGCATGGAAGGTAGTAGATAGAAATCTCATCTGGATTTGGAGCAAGAATATAGGGCAGACAGAAAGGCCACGTTAGTATCTTATTCCAGGTAGTGTCAGTGATATAAGAATGACCAACTATTGATAAATGTTAAAGTTGGGGGATGATAGAGTTTAAAATTATATTCACATGGAAAGATATATGATCATAAAAGTTTGAACCCAAATATTTTCATATGTAAGACAGACAATAGAGAAGTAACCTGGGGGGACGTGTTCTGTGAGTTGGAAACAGCATTACAAATCACCGCTGACTGCTTTTACAGTAGTAAAGTAGAATAGATGAACTTGGTTAGTAAGATCCATAAAACCAGTTAGGATTCATTTAACTTAAATGGCTGCCAGGCGTCAGAGCAGATGGCAGAAACAAGCAGCTCACCACAGTCCCACTCGTCGGAACTGTCTACGCAGTCGGCTTCACCGTCACACCACCGGTCACGTGACACACACTCGTGGTTTGCACATTCTAGCTCATCAGCTTGGCAAAACGCTGGCAGGGGAACAAGAAGGGAGGAGACAAACATTTTAGGAATGGATGGGATTTTCACTAACAGGCACCCCATGGTTTGCCAACAGGTGCGTCAAAGGAGGAAAAGATGTGGGGGCCGAGGCCTTCCAGTAAGAGTCAATACAGAGGAGCAAAGCTGGTATGATCTCATTTCTCAGATGTCCACCCACACAAACAGCAAGCATTTAAACAGCTCTACTATCTGCAAGTGACTAAACTCTCTAGTTCTAACCACAGGATTGAAAAAGTGGCACCCAGAGCAGCAGAAATGCCAAAGATGACAGCACAGAACTAAACTCTGAAGTGGCTTGAGCTGAGCACTGGGCATGAGCAGACTGGAGTCACTCTAGGATGAAACCCAGCTCTGTCCACATTTATGGTTAGTTTTATCTTTTTTAATCTCTAGTATTAAGTGACTCTCAGAGTCACACACTAATCTTCTCTTGGGTTTTTAAAAACTATAGCCAAACTCCTTAATTGCCTATCTAACATCTATTACTTTTCTTTCCCCTTTCTTAAGGGAATCCGATTTTTATTCAGGCCTCCACACCAGCCCCTGTCCAGGGAAAGAATCCTAAGTCGTTTAAATAAGACATGGCATTTTTCTCACTACAATTGTATTTTCCTGAGTACAGTTATTAGCCCAGGAGCAAACCTGGCATCTCAAATCAGCGTCTCGGCTTGTGGTTTTGTAGGCTGTACTTTACAAGGTGGTTCCTGACCAAACCCTGCCATCCAAGGCTTCGTGTCCTAGCCTGGAAGAGAAGTGGTCTGGAAGAGACACCATCTTTTCTTATTGGTTCTCCCTAAGGATGCTTCTAGACCAATATCATCATGCATATGTTTTACACATTTGATTGTATTTGGCATATATTTTTCCAAGTGAAGTTTTAGTCGAAAAGTCTGAAAATACAAAAAGCTTTTGGCATGTATTTCCAAATTTCTCACTTATCCAAAATGAGGGGTAATTAATGTTGAAAATAAAATGTCACATTGACAAATGCCCAGTAAGTACTTACAGCAGTTCTTTTCATCCATGTTATCCGGGCAGTCTGGAAACCCATCACAGATGACTGTGTGCTTCAAACACTGTTTACTGGATGGACATTCCCAAAGATCTCTCTCCTTACATCCTGGAGACAGAAGGAAAGGTTATTTGCAATAGATGTGAAGGTGAAATAACTATGGCTTTGCTCAAACAAAGTAAAAAAAGAATGACAATATAAAGGGAGGATTTCTTTCTCCTTAACAAGTTTTGACTCCTGTATACCATGGAAAATGTAATTTTTAAAGTATAAATGCTTGGTAATCTCCATATTGCATTATAAATAGTACATCTCTTCCAGGAGAAGATCAAAAGTGACATATGGGAAACAGGAAAAAAATAAAAAAGCAACTGTACAGTAACGTTCATCTTTTGCTGTTCCTTTTGCTTTCTGAGCCAATTTGCCAACACATACGACTTATCTCTAAAACGATGAGCTACACTTTTAAGCAAATATGCCCAAACCTAGTGATCTAAATGTATATTATCTTAAAATGTAATTTCAATCAACAAATGGTAACGCCATCTGTGTGTTTAGCCAAAGAGGCAACTCCTATGCCAAATATCTACAAAACTAGTTTATGAGCCAGGTATGAAAGCCATTACCCTCAGTAATGTAGCCAGAAATCTAAGATTAGAAACTATCTATTGTATGAGAAATAAACACAAAGACTATAAGCTTGAATGGTAATCTGTCTATAAAATAACAAGCTCTTGCAATGAACTTAATAAATGTCATTTGATTCACAGACAGTGAATTTATATGTTCGCTAAAACATGCCAAATGTCTAATTGTTCTCGCCACTCAGGGTGGACCCATGAATGTCACCATGTTGTGAGGGTGTGGGGGAAGAGACCACATATATTCATGTTCGAGCACCTTGACTCCCCTGCCTAGAATGGCAGCTAGCCCTCAGTAGACTCTCAACACATATGAATTTTAAATGGAACTTTATTTCATGTAAGAAACAAAAAATCTCTTGTTCCTAGAAAAAGGTAGTTTAGTTTACAGTGAATGAAACACCAAGCAGTGATGAAATAAGGAGTGTCTTTAAAGACACTGTTTCTCATCAGCTGCTACTGCTGCTGCTGCTAAGTCACTTCAGTTGTGTCCGACTCTGTGCGACCCCATAGACAGCAACCCACCAGGCTGCCCTGTCCCTGGGATTCTCCAGGCAAGAACACTGGAGTGGGTTGCCATTTCCTTCTCCAGTGCATGAAAGTGAAAAGTGAAAGTGAAGTCGCTCAGTTGCGTCTGACTCTTAGCGACCCATGGACTGCAGCCTACCAGGCTCCTCTGTCCATGGGATTTTCCAGGCAAGAGTACTGGAGTGGGGTGCCATTGTCTTCTCCGATTTCTCATCAGACCTGGTACACATCATTCAGAGAAATGGCATAGATGATTGACTCAAGTTTCTTGGAGTCCCTCATAGGAAAATAAGCTGCTTTAAAAAAGAATTTTCATTGAAAAATTATCAAAATAAATTCACAGAAGAGAGATTTTTACTATGGGAAAAGTTAGGTTTAAAGTGTTTCAGATGCTTAGCAGGTAAAGAATCCACCTGCAATGCAGGAGATGCGGGTTGATCCCTAGGTCACGAAGATCCTCTGGAGGAAGAAATGACAATCCACACTAGTATTCTTGCCTGGGCAATCCCATGGACAGAGGAGCCTGCCAGGACGCAGAGTCAGACACAGCTGAGCAACCAACCATGCATGGTCGCACCATTCAGGGCCTCCCTGGTGGTCCAGTGGTTAGGACTCTGCACTTACACTGCAGGGAGCACGGGTTTTATCCCTGCTCAGGGAACTAAGATCCCACATGCCACACGGTATGGCTGAAAAAAAAAAGGGGGGTTAATAAAAAATACAATAAAATATTTTTAAAATAAAGTGCTTCATCATTCAAACATATATGACAGTGGGAGAGTGTCTGACCACAGAATTCTTTAAGAAATAAATAGTGAGAATCCTTCACTAACTATCCGGAACTGTCTTAGGCCCAGGGACATCTATTCTAGGAACTCATGGGGATATTATTTGGAATTTTCAGCTAACCGAGAATACAGACGTCATCTGGAACGTTCTGACAATGAGACTCTCATCACAAACTACACCACTTGCTAGCAGATGATGAGAGAAAACAGCATGAGTCTTTCTGACTATTCACAAGAGTACAGAAAAGAACCTAAACACGTGGAATGAGCTGAGAAAAGACCACACAAGTCAATCCACTGGTCCAGAAGATCTGCATCCTCACAGAGGGTAGTAATAGGAAATAACACTTATTATCCACCCTAAATCCACATTCTAGATAATAGTTTTAGTTCTTAACACCACAATGTCAGAATTACAATCATCATTTCCTAAGTGAGGAAACTGAGAGTTGGAGAAAATAAATTGCTCCAAATGCAGCCTTATGGAGAAATCTCCAGTTGGGAAGAAGGTCCAAGTCCTTAGTTGTAGCCGTCTGTACGTTGAGAATACATAGCACATGCCAGGGGTAAGAGCAAGGGAAACAGAGCTTAGAGGCAGACACCTGGATTTAAACCCCAGCTTCAACCTCATTAGCTGTGTGACCTTGGATAAGTTTCTTAATGTCTCTGAACCTCTGTTTCCGTATCTCTAAAATAGGAATAATAACACCTGCGACAAAGGGTTGCTATAAGGGAGAAATGAGTACTCTCTGGTAAGTAATTTCCCTTCTGTATATTCTCTTTTCTAATAAAATTTGTGCGGCCTAATGCCCTCTTCTGTGGAGTTATGATGAGCATAAATGAATTAGGATGAAAAAAGGTCAGGACATGAGTCCCATGGAAGACAATACTGTGATTTTGTGAAGAAACCATTCTTTCTTTAAAGTGATATTTTTGGTGTAATTATGCTTTAAAAGGAAGAGGGTATGACTCCATTAAAAATGAAAAACAGATATGGATAAGATGGGATGTCTAATGCAGCTGTAGGTTATAAAATCAAATAATTGTTGATGTCAGGATAACAGCCACCCCTGCGCAGAGTCCATGGCCATGGCCACTCACAGTGCCCACTGTGTGTTGCTCAAGTGACAGTTCATCCCAGTTTTCCTGGGACTTTGCAGGTTTGAGCATCAATCTACCCCACTTCCAAGAAACCGCTCGCAGTACCAGACAAACCAGAATGGTTCATCACCTAAGTGTGCTAAGCATTCTGCTGGGTTCTTATTCACTCTCATTTTCACAAAAATTCTGTGAAGCTGGCTTCCCTGTCTTGGGCAGATCCCACTTGAACTGGGGAACCTTGTCTCTCCATCAAAAAAGTTGTCATTCACAGACATAGGGAACAGACTTATGGACACAGTAGGACAGGGTAAGGAAGGAGAGGGTGAGATGTATGGAGAGAGCAACATAGAAACATATATTACCATATGTAAAGTAGATAGCCCATGGGATCTACTTTATGACTCAGGGAACTCAAACAGGGGCTCTGTAACAACCTAGAGGGGTGGGATGGGGTAGGAGATATGTTCGAGAGGGAGGGGACATATGTATACCTATGGTCGATTCATGTTGATGGTTGGCAGAAACCAACACAATGCTGTAAAGCAATTATCCTTCAATTAAAAATAAATAAATTTTTTAAAAGTTGGCATTATAGGTGAAGAGAGCAAACCAACTTAAAACAGATGCTTCTTGTACTTTACGAAGCTCTCAGTTAGGCAAGTATAAGGTAATTAGGTCTGTTCATCAGGGCTGCTAACCTGATTAGTATATCAGATAAAAAGTATTGCCACAAAAAAAGAAAAAAAGTATTGCCATGGAGGAGCTGCTCATGAGAGCAAGGAAGAAAGGCCCTTCTGCATCCTGGCACTGGTAGAGGCTGGACTGGGCTGGATCTAGCCATCTTCAGCCAGCAGCTGTCCCAGTGGCTATGGATGTGACCTCAGGGCAGAACACGGCAGCTGAACAGTGAGGTTCAGGCCTGGCAGGTATGACGGCCCCTCCAGAGCCTGGGACCCCTGACTATGGAGCCCAAATCTCAAAGGAAAGCCATAGTACTTGTGATAACGGCCGGGTCAAAAGGACCTGCCTCCCGCTCCTCCCGCAGACTCCAGGCCTAAGCGTCAGGGGCAACCAACACCAGCACAAGTCATAGAGCTCTCGTCTCTGACCAGAAAACCCCAGTGGACTTCCCAATTCCTGAGTCACCTCCCCCTTTTAGGGGTGGCATCTTCATGCCATCCTCTCCACATGAGCTGGCCCAGCACCCTGGGAAGAGGCAGCCTGAAGAAACAGACAGGGCTTTATATCGTAGCGTCGGGGCCATCCTCCGTGTGTCATCCTGGAGATGGAGACATTCACCATCCAAACAGGCACTTCCTCCAGGACAAGGTGCCACCCTGATGTCCATGTTCACTGTGTAAATCAGGGACTTCACCCAGCCTGCTCTCTTCTGCCATGTATAAGACCTGCTCTGTCAGAGACCAAGCTAGATGAGACTCCTTCCCTCAAGGGAGATCCCTGAGGTGACCTGGGGGTGGGGGGCCATGCCTCCTGGATTTCCTAGCACTATGCCAGGTGGGCTCTTGGTTATTGCCTTCTGAGGACTGAATAAGGCTTTTTATAAGCATTCCAAGCTGTGAGGGATAAAGGAAGGTTTCTCTAACTGTTACAGGTGAGAAGGCTGAGGCCCAGAGAAGTTATGTGACTGGTCAAAAGTCACACAGCCTCCAAGTGCTAAATCAGGATTTAAATCCAAGTCTAGGTCTACATGAGCTTCTCAGATGTCACTAGTGGTAAAGAGCCTGCCTGCCAAAGCAGGAGACATAAGAGACATAGGTTCAATCCCTGGGTTGCGAAGATCCCCTAGAGAAGGAAATGGCAACCCATTCCAGTATTCTTGTCAGGAGAATCCCATGAACAGAGGAGCCTGGCGGCCACAGCGCATAGAGTCACAAAGAATTGGACACAACTGAAGGAACTTAGCACTCTAGGTCTACATGGGCTTCCCTAGTGGCTCAGCAATGAAGAATCCCCTGCAATGCAGGAGACCTGGGTTTGATCCCTGGGTCAGGTCAGGAAGATCCCGGGAGAAGGAAATGGCAACCCACTCCAGTATTCTTGCCTGAAAAATTCCATGGACAAAGGAGTCTAGTGGGCTACAGTCCATGACGTCATAAGAGTCAGGCATGACTGAGGGACTAAATATACACTAGGTGTACATAGAGCATGCCATGCCATTTCAGGCCGCCAGTCCCAGATCCAAAGGAGACAGCAAAGAGCTAACCAAGCAGAGAACTCCCTAAAGGGAAGGAGAATATCTATTCCTTAACATGAAATAATTAAGTTAATCAGAGATCAGGCCTAAGTCTCGTCCTGAACGTACATTTGCGGACACGCAACGTGAGATGAACACAATAACCCTCACGCTATATAGTCACAGAGCAGGAAGTTAGTCTCTTCTACCAGCAAAGGAACAAAGAGACACAGAGGCATGGAGACTGGCTCTCTGCAGTGTTAAAAAACGTAACAGTTAAGTCCTTCTTTGGACTCCTTAAAAGTATTTATGTATTTCTTACAACAGGAAAAAAAAAAAAAGTCTTTTGGAAAACCTTTAAAGTCAAGCTGTAAACCCCACCAATATCAGAGCCAAAGGCTTTAAACACAGCTATGGGGGTGTTGGGGCTTCCCTCAGGCTCAGACGGTAAAGAATTAACCTGCAGTGGGGGAGACCCAGGTTTGATCCCTAGGTTGGGAAGATCCCCTGGAGAAGGGAATGGCAATCCACTCCAGTATTCTTGCCTAGAGAATTCCATGGACAGGGGAGCCTGGCGGGCTATGGTTCATGGGGTACAAAGAGATTAAATTCTATTTCTTTAAGGGGGTTTTGACTCCAAGAAGAAGTTCAGGTTAGAAGAAAATGTTTTATTACATTTTATCACCCAAGAGGAGATCAAAGATAGATAATGAAATGGTTTTGAATCATTTGAAGATAAACAGAAGGTCCCTCAAGACACTTGCATTTGTATTGCTGTCCATCTTTCTCTGGATGCTGAATGCCTTTTATGTAAAGTAGTGATCGATTAGTAATTGTGAAGCTGTATTCATGTAACGAAGGGTTTTATTTCTCCAGTAGATGCGGAAAAATTGTTCGAACTCTATTCTCATTTAACTGCCCCATTGAGAGGACCTGCTGCTCACATCACAGCCCAGGAACCACCTTACTCCTGCCTGCAGCTCACCTCCTTGTGGACACAGACCTAAAAAAGCTAACCTCAGTCTCACAAGCTCAAGCTCAAATCTATAATGTAAAGGCAAAGCTCAGAAGTATAATCTTGCTGTTACTTTCTTTAGCTTGCCATTCCTTTATGCCCCTCTTATTCATTTCTCCACCCAGATTAGATCTCCATAGCTTAGATATCAATGCTTAAGAAAGGTTAGAATGAAAATAAGGCTCTTTAATCCACTTGCTAGACATGCAGCCAACTTGATCTACATAGTAAAGGTTCAACTAATGACAAATTATTACTTTAAGACAAGAAACAGCACCGACTCTGCAAACCAATCCTACCCTTTAGGCTTCCCTCCCACGAAGCAATTCTGGAATGATGTGTTCATATTTACATAATGCTTCCAAACAAACTGCTGAAAACATTTCTAACAATGCCAGTATTTCCAATATAAATGTTGTTTACATTAACAATTACAGAAGCAGTGCAACTTCAACAACAAAAATTTACCACAAGAGCAGGAGCTACTTCAGAATTTAGCATTACCCATTGCTAAATGCTTAATGCGTATATTTGACAAGTATTTACAAACGGCGTGCTCTGACCACCATGTTTTCTGCTGCAAAAGTGTCAAAGAAACACAGCGTACATTTCCAACCCATCAATTCTTTTACAACTAAGTTAAAGAAGTATTGCTCTGAGGGGAAAACCCAATTATGTTGTTAGAAGTTCTGGAGGAGCTACAGATATGTGAAAGTGAATAGTTAATTGTCACATTATTCGGTAAAGCCCGAGCATTTAAGTGCCCTCCACACCACAATGGGCAGAGTAAATCAGAAAGACCTGAAGCGTGGTGTGAAATGCTGCTTTGCTGGAGCTGGCGTTTGTATTAGCAGACGGCACGCCTGCCCACGCCCATGGAAACAAAGGGACAAACGGAGCAAGGAGGCAAAATCGGGAGTGGATGGTTTCCCAGGAGTTCTCTCTGTGCTGGGCCTTCCTCTACGTCCTCATTTGATTTTAAGTGCTGTGTTCTCCCGAAGCATGGGGCATGCCCATTCAAACCCCTGCATATGTTCCGAAGGGGATTGTACATAAAATATTTATTATAAGTCATTTTGAAAAATATGATGAGAAATTAATTTCTCATGAACTAATACTGTTGGGGGCAATTAATACCCTCAATATATTAATTTATTACTGAATTTTAACTTTCCTCAACTAGAACTCTCAATAACATCATCAGTATTTTGAGTGTTTTATAGAGAATAGGTAATTTATTCGATAGTTCTGGTGAGCCTGTAATTGTGAGATTAGAGTATGCACAGAAACTTATAGCTTACCTAGAAATCTGACATTTTAGGATCATTTGTAATGAACAGAGCTTTAAATTTCTTCTTCACCAAATATACTCTAGACCTTAGACCATTTAATCTTCCGAAGTCTCTTTTTGAGACTAAGCATTTACATTTCTCAAATAATCAGTCCCCTTTTGCAAATTTCAATCTAGCCACCCAATGGAATATCATGTAACCTCTTTGAACAATCTAAGATAATTTAGTTTAAGCTGCACCTCAAAATACCATAGCCCATAGTTAGTGAAAAAAAAAAATCCAATAGATTCTTAATGAGTTACTTATATAGGGACTATTCAATGAGTATTGACTTATTTATTTATATAAAGACCACAAACAAAGCAAGCAACAGCAGCTTCACAAAAAACTGTATGTTCCTCCCTAACAAAATTACCCCTGGTCATTGGACCATCATTCTGACAGCTCTGATTTTCTAGAAAATGCACTTATCCATATTTATCATAGCTGATAGGATTTCAGTTGATTGCTTGTGACATTTTGTCTAGACCAGAAGGGCAATGTCTACTATGGAAAACTCATTTTGGGGAGCAAGGCAATATTTCATCCTTCAAAGGCCAAAAGAATAAAATGATTTCAAAAGATGCATTGCCTCATGTGTTTTCAATAGCAAAAAATGTCAGGTTTTTTAAAGCAGAACAACCTAAAGAGTCATAACCAAACTATTCTTTGGCTAGCCCTTCAATCATTTTGCTTTACTTCAGCATATTACTTAGTGAAGAGCATTGTCTGTTTTCAATTCCCTGATACATTTTGAGGTTCCAAGTACAAAGGTTTGCAGGGAAGTAAAATGGGAATTAGCTCCACTTAAATTGCCGTTGGCATTTCCTGCCTTTGCCATGGTGATTTTGGAACTCTAAGGCAGAAATGCCAGGAAGAGTTTTATCCTCTGTGGGCAGAGACAAAAATCATAGAGGGCATGAAATTTAATCCCAATTAAACTTAAACTTTGGAGCCTGCAGTCTGTCTTTGTGTATCTAGATGCCTGTTTAACAATATGGGAATTATAAGTAAGGACAGCATTATCCTGATCTTATAACAGATGACAACTGCTTTAGAATCTCTCAATAAAAATAATCTCTTACATTTGTGAAGAGCTTCTCATTTTACTGAGGGTTTGCAGTATGTCATCAAGGTTATAAACAGAAGTGTAATTTAGGGAAAATCAATGGAATTAACAGGAAAAACACTTATAACTCATGTCTTGCTGTTTGATAATTTAAGAAGTAAATGTCTTAACATTCAGTCCTGCTGCTGCTACTGCTAGGTCGCTTCAGTTGTGTCCGACTCTGTGTGACCCCATAGATGGCAGCCCACCAGACTCCCCCGTCCCTGGGATTCTCCAGGCAAGAACACTGGAGTGGGTTGCCATTTCCTTCTCCAATGCATGAAAGTGAAAAGTGAAAGTGAAGTCACTCAGTCGTGTCCGACTCTTAGCGACCCCATGGACTGCAGCCTACCAGGCTCCTCCATCCATGGGATTTTCCAGGCAAGAGTACTGGAGTGGGGTGCCATTGCCTACTTAAAACTGTCAGTAAACAACGGACATATTTTAACACAACCCCTTATCCTAGTGTATGTTTGAGAAAAGTGCCATCTCACATACATACCACAGTTTTCTTCATCACTATCATCATCACAGTCAGCCTGGCCATCACATCTTCTGGAAGCCAGAACACACCGTCCTGAGCTGCACTTGAAGTGACTAGGTGAACACTCTGTAAAAAGCAATGGGCCATATTACTGCCAACAAACAAAACCCAGACTCATCAGCTATGTTATTCATTTACATGTGGGATGATGTGGAGAAGATATCACTGAAGATAAGGATGGTCCTTCACCAAGCTGAAATCACCAGAGTTTACTTGTTCTCTTCTGTCTGCCCTCAGCATCTTTTTCCTTTATCCTTGGTATTATCTCTCCAGATTAGCTGTCTTTATGCTTTCCAACAATTACCTCTCTTTCTGAATGGACAATTTCAGGCTGGAGCCTGAAATATCCTAGGAAGCCAATGCTTCTAACTGCCCTCCTTTCATTTGTCAAATTGTTTCCCATTCTAATCTTTCCACCTGGTGAGCAGGCATTTCTCTATCTGATCATCTCACATGGCCAAGTTATGCTTTGCGCTTGAAGCTGAGCACCGAAGAATTAATGCTTTTGGACTGTGGTATTGGAGAACACTCTTGAGAGTCCCTTGGGCTGCAAGGAAATCAAATCAGTCAATCCTAAAGGAAGTCAGTCCTGAATATTCGTTGGAAGGACTGATGCTGAAGCTGAAATGCCAACACTTTGGCCACCTTATGTGAAGAACTGACTCATTGGGAAAGACCCTGATGCTTGGAAAGGCTGAAGGCAGGAGAAGGGGATGACAGACGATGAGATGGTTGGATGGCATCAGCGACTCGATGGACATGAGTTTGAGCAAGCTTCGGGAGTTGGTGATAGACAGAGAAGCCTGGTGTGCTGCAGTCCATGGGGTCACAAAGAGTCGGACACGACTGAGCAACTGAACTGAACTGAACTGAAGGAGCCATGGCTTTATCTTCACTGTTACCTTCAAGATCCTCTAGTATAAAAGCAGCTTCCACATATAATGGACTCTGTGAGTTGTGTTTACAATAAACAGGGAGATTATTATAAAGTCATCTCTGCAATTTATCTTTAAAATGAATACAGTGTCTAACAGATGAGTATTAAATTCTTCAATGTAATCAAGTTTATAGATTCACCACCTACATAGCCTTTCTATTGGCAATCAAATAAAAACAACAACAAAGAAACTTCTAAAGGTAGCTGATTTATTCATTCACGTTAGATACTGCAGTGTAATTGATTTAAAAATTAATAAAAATTAACCTTCGACTTCATCATCAGGCATTAGGCAGGTTTGATTGTCTGCATTTTCCTCTGGAAATTGATTGCAATCTGTGTCTTCTGGCCACTGTAGACCCACAATCCCAAGAACAGACTCACAGCGTTCTTTGGAATGCTCACAGAGAGCTCTAAAAGAGCAAAAAAGACAACATTACAGGCAGAAATAGCTACACCAAATGTTAGGCATCTACACAGGACTCTTAATTCTGTACAGCCGTGGGGCAGTGTATATATGTGGTGTGTGTATGCAGTGTGTGTGTGTATCAATGTATATATGGATGCACATACACATAATAGGTATTTGGGAAACCAAAATAAGGGATATCATGACACGGGAGCTAGATTCCTAAAACACAGTTTCACCGAAAAAAAACTCTACTGCAGGAATGGAAATAGCGTTGTTCCCAGAACATGGATTCCCTTCTCCAGTTTACCTTTCTTGCTTTCTCTTTTGTCTTTCAGTCAGACACATTCTCCAACATTTTTGTTTCAAGCAAGTCCCCAACATCACTTTGGGCACTCTCTCACCAAAGGGCACGGAATCTATACAACACCCTCAGCCCCTTCTGGTGCCCTGTGACTGGGCCATTTCAAGTTTTAACCTGGCTTCCCTAAAGGCAATACTTCAGCTTACACTAATATGGTTGAAAAACTTGGTGCTTCTCCCAAACCCATCTATGTTGAGCTCAAGCTGGTAAAAAATTAAATGTGTTGGCTTTTGTTAAAGAAAAGATATACTAAGCATTGCTCTGGGTGTTTCAACGTGTGTTACTTCATTTGTACCCAGAATATTTTAAATCGAGGCATCAGCATGTCTCAAAGAAGATGTTTTTTACTTCAGATGGGAAAAAAAAAAATGTAGTTTTGCCTCAATATATAACCAATAAATTAGTTTTTTAAAATGTTAAGTAGACATAACCAAAGTAAGTTCCTAGGCAAATTTCTCATTTCCTTTTAAAAACATTCTCATTTCTCAAAAGTTTCCAACTTTAAACTAAGTTAATATCAACAAGATAAGGAATGGCTAGCAATTGAACAGAGAAGTTTCTGAAAAGTCTCCATCTTGATTTAACTCTGCCTAGATTTAAGACAAAGCATAACTTAATGCTGGTTTAGCCTAGGAATCTGGGGCAAAGACAAAGCCATGGCATTCCCATATGAGGCAAAAATGAGAAGCTCAACAGTGTTTAACAACTATCTGTTGGATTGAATAGTTTTGTTGCAGATTAATAAAAGGTGTATATAACTCAACTGCTGCTATTTTAAATTAACCAAAAGATACCTATTTCAGACAGAAGTCAGGTACTGCCTGACTCTACTACTTTTTCTTCCCTATAAACTAGAATAAAATAAACGGCACTACAACTCCATGGCACACTTGTTCATATCATAATCTGTGTGGTGTTCAACCACAGAGACAAAGTAACCCAAAAGGTTACTTTGAGGATGACAACTAAAGTATTTAGCACATTATAAGGGCTCAATATGGAGAAGGCAATGGCACCCCACTCCAGTACTCTTGCCTGGAAAATCCCATGGACGGAGGAGCCTAGTAGGCTGCAGTCCACAGGGTCACTATGAGTCGGACATGACTGAGCAACTTCCCTTTCACTTTTCACTTTCATGCACTGGAGAAGGAAATGGCAACCCACTCCAGTGTTCTTGCCTGGAGAGTCCCAGGGACGGGGGAGCTTGGTGGGCTGCTGTCTATGGGGTCGCACAGAGTCGGACACGACTGAAGCGACTTAGCAGCAGCAGCAGCAAGGGCTCAATAACATTAGATTTTTTCCAATTCACAACTTAAAAACTGAATTTTAAGATCAATAAACAAACCTGGCAAAAGTAACTATGTGCAACCCCATGAGCATATCAGTATATTACTCTCTTTATACAAAAAATATTTTCTTACAAATATCATAATGTAAAATTCTCTTTGATAGCTACTAAAAATGAAAGATGTATATGTGCTAAGAAACAAAACTAAAATACCTAGAATCAGTTCACCAAATTGTTCACTGTATAGTATTTCAGGATCCACCTCATCTTAGGCATTTAAATATGAAAGCTAAATCTTAAAATGATCAGTTATATGTGGATATAAATTTGTTACAGAGAACACTATGTTAGGGAAATGTTTATACACATATGAAAAGAAAATCAAATACAACAATTTGTTAAGTACTATTAAAAGTAAGTATTCACTATCATCAACCTTGCTCAGCAAAAATGGAATAAGATTTACAAATAACTTGTTAACATAAAACTGGTAGATGTTTTATTAGTAATATTTTAAAAGGCATTTAACAGAGATTTTCAGAAGTATATTTACACAAGCCTACATTGTCTTACTCTATTTGTACTTTTTGTTCAGTTTCCCAAGTCATTTTGAAATTTTATTGTTTCCTGTCCTGACTCTATAGATGACCCTTCCTTGTCATCCATTTGATATTCAGTATTTAATTTGTTTTCTCATCTGTTCACTGTTTTGATATTACTGCTTTTTCTTTAAGTTCTGAATGACTTCTAATCCAAACATATGGTTTTCACAGTTACCACTCACATTTAGGCAGGCACATCTGTGTATTCACTCCGTGATGGAAAGCAGCCTGAGAGCAGCCCCACCTCTGTGACAGCCACTTTGCATGCACATATTCTCTGACTATAACCCAGGACACACGGCAGAGAAGAAGGCCAAACCGCCACAAAGCAGTGAGCTGTGCTCCTGTCCTAACATCAGAGCAGTGTTTAGTCTGGGCTCACAGTCGACTGGCAAAGCTTCACCTTTTTGTACATTCATCTAATCTTAATCTCACAATAACTCAACCCAACCACCATCACAATCCTGATCTTACAAGTAAAGGAACTGGCATTGGAAGAGCTCAAAGAAATGGTCTCAGGCTACAAGTAGCTAGAGAAAGAGCCAGGACTTGAATCAGAAGATGGACTCCAGTGTCCTAGTCTTAACCACAGGACATCACTCATATCCTAAGTCCAAGCCATCCTCTTGAAATGCTGTCCTGAATTTCACCCAAACAGGTAGAAAAACTCTATGTTCATCCCCTGTCTATCCTGAGAGGTTGGTGTGATGTCTCCTAACTTTTGACACAGTTAGAAAGCAGCATTTTAAATACATCAACACTGCTAGATCAAGAGGCAGACAGATCCCTCCTTCTGCTGTCTCACATTTAAAAAACCAGTTTTTGATCCACTAAAATGAAACATGTGATTTTATTTGGTTAAAGTCCATGAACTATTATTAAAGGCAGTTCATACCCCTCGTTTGGTTCTTCAGTAATGACTTCTTACTCAGATACTCATTTTAGAATTCTACTTCTTTACCATTTTAATATGTCATTTGTTAAACACAGAGCTTCTTAGCAAAGTAGGTACTTTGTCTAAACTCAGACTAAGTCTTCATTCCCTTGGTTCTCCCTGAGGGACAATGAGGATGCCTGGGGGAGATGTCACTGTGTTACCTGCAAGGTGGGATACGCTGCTGTGTATCCTCATCACACTTTGGTACCAAGATGGTGCAAGCAAAGAACATGAGGTATTTGTAACAGTTGGTTTGAACAAGTGCAGGGAAAAGAGAAGACTCCCAGCTGATGGATGCTTCCTTTTGAGTCCTGTGGCCAAGGTAATTCGGAAAATTTGTATGGTTGTAGGGCAAATTCAAGCAGAGTTCCAACGTAATTGGTTCACACTGACCTAACAATAACAACAACAAAAAGCCACACATACAGATACATATTATATATTTTTATTTATAAAATTTCATTTTTATATTTATAATATAAATATAAATAATGTAAAATATATAATATATATTATATTAAAATAATATAAATATAAATAATGTAAAAACAACTTACTTCCACATGTAAAACAACTTACAAAATTAAAGTCTATTTTAGAATCTTTCTTAAAAGTATTTAAGACCAGAATGCAAGCAGTACATGAGGTTGCCATCAAAAGATAAATAGTGTGGTTCATGAGGTGTCTTGACAAGCCAAGATTCATTTCTGTATATGCATCTGCCAGCACACTGCCCTGAATGAATGTTTCAGAAAGTCTTCCTCATTTTCCTCTTGGTTTCACTTATCTGAAAGTGACTCCTTTTCCTGCTTCCTTTTATTTTAATTTGTCATCTTCTGATTTATCCATTACTTCTAAACTAATGCATTCCCCATCACCCTGCGAGCCACTTTTAAAAATTAATGAATTTAGCTGAGGAGGCAAGTAGATGACTTTTTTCTATGTGTTTTGTGGTTAATAAACATATGAAAGTGAAAAGTGAAAGTCACTCATTCGTGTCCGACTCTTTGCAACCCAATGGACTGTAACATGCCAGGCTCCTCTGTCCATGGAGTTCTCCAGGCAAGAATACTGGATGGAGTGAGTAGCCATTTAGCCATTCCATTCTCTAAGGACTCTTCCCAATCCAGGGATTAAACCCAGGTTTCCTGCATTGCAGGCAGATTCTTTACTGTCTGAGCCACCAGAGATTCACTGATCAACGTGTAAAGCTACACAATTCCAGGGCAAGAGGAGGCTGAGGTCCATTAGATAGCCATTGCCAGAGAGATCGTCCCTAACCCTTAGCTTGGCATCCAAGGCTATTTCACACTCCAAACCACAGCCTAACTTTCTAGCCTCATCACCCATCCTATCTCATCAGCAATATTTGCTTGATGACACCAGACATTTTAAGAATTGCATGACTTCGTGATTCCTGTTAGTTTTTATCTCTTTCTTTCCTTCACACACTTGTAATCACCCCTCAAATGCAATCATGTTTCTACCTGTCAGCACTTGCTTCCTGGAATAATCCTTTCCCATCCTCCTCACCAAGCTAATTTCTCCTTGGTCTGCAGCACGCAGCACAAACATCTCTACCAGGAAGCCTTCCTGGCCAACCACTCTCCCTCTTCCACTCCCAGAAGGAGCACCAGAGTATCTCCAGGACATACCTGCCATGCCCACATGGCCCTCTGCTCTATTCTTCACTTATTTACTTGTCTTCCCCACACAATTCTGAGACTTTTGTGAAATGAGACTTTCTTTTTTTAAAAATCGAAGTATAGCTCATTTACAATGTTGTGTTAGCTTCTGGTGTATAGCAAAGCGATTCAGTTTTACATATGTAATTAAAATGAATTCTTTTTCAGATTCTTCTCCTTTATAGTTTATTATAAGATATTAAATATAGTTCCCTGGAGATCTTATTTCTTGATCTCATAGTCTGCACCAAGCATAGTGTGAGAATTAAGGGAGGAAAGGAGGAAGAAAGTGTCAGAAACCATCCTAGGCACTTTAAAATGTAAAAATAATTCAAAATATAGTCCAAGCCATTGAAGCAGTCTAAGTCTCCAGGGATATAACGTGAACAGGTTAGGCCAGCAGGACTGGACAAAATGCTTGAACCCAGAGGGACAAAGTGGACAGAAGCAGCTTGGGAAGACTTCCCAGGACAAAAGGAGTTTGGACAGATTTGGGGGAAAGCAGCAGCAAGGCTTTCTGTCCCTTGTCTGCTGTAGACGTGCCTCATTCCCAGAGGAAAGACGTGATCAACAGAGTGTCTTTGTAGAATCAGGCCAGGTCCACCAAAGACTTCATGCCTTAAGGGTAATTATTCAAGTTAAATTTAATTATTTAACTAAGAAGTGGTAAGCAGGCAAACAGATTAGCAATTAGGACTACAGTGAAATAGTAAAACAGCTCTGGGATGATTTCTTGATTTAAAGAATCTGAGGACTTTTCAGAGACTATGCTATAGGAAGCTTGACACTGATCAGATTAAAAAGCTCATGACCACATATATAAGACTCAGTTTACTGGGAAAGAAGTAACTCTCTAAAGCTGGTGTAATCCTGAGGATGCCTACAGTGTAGAGAGAAGAAGGAGATGGAAGAGGGATGGGGTTTGTTCAACTTCTTGCTTCTCTGATTTGTGAAAGAGGAGTAACATGAAATGTTTGATTTCAGATTACACACAAAAAATTCATGTTCGTTATAAAGACAATAAAAAGATGCATATAGGAAAAGTACTCCATTCCCCACCTCCCTTTCTCTTAACTTTCCTCAAAACTAAAGACAGTTTTAATCCTTTCAGGCCTTTCACTTGCTCATGTTTATACGCATAAGAATTTACGGCATAGGCAGAGATATGTCTATGCTTTCGCCAAACGATAACTGTACTATCACTATTACTTTTCAACTTGTTTTTGTTGCTTGATAACCTATCATGACCAAGCAGCAGAAACAGCTCAACCTCTATGTTTTTCCTAATTTCTTCAATATACTTAAAATTTTACCCCCCCAAAATGGGATCATTTACACATATTTTGATGCAGTCTTTTTTCCCCTGTAGACACCTTTTTTTTCTCTTTTCCTCAACCACCCTATCAAGTTTTGACTTTTTTATCAGTTCATTTCATTGAGATTAACTAATAAACATATTGCGTGGACAACTTTTCTCTCTTTTGATATGTAGGGGCTGTATCACTTTTGATTTGGGATAAGATACGGGCTTTAAATATTTCAGTGTCAAGGGAAATGGAAGGATTAAGTTATGATCATATACTATTCTGAGATCTTTATTGAATGCGTTGAGGTTGATTGAATCCTGTGTTTTGTTCCTTCATAATGGCATTCTTCACGGAGTGCTAAGCAAGATAAACTCTCAAGATATCTGGCAACCTCCAATTCTGGGATTTATGGTATCAAACTTTTTTTTAATCTTAAGCATTAGACTCACATATGAGCCTGATTTACAACAGCCACTAGAGGGCGATCATGTTGCAAACATGTAAGGACGTTTAGCACCCACGGGCTGTTTCCAATGTTTTCAGTGCTCAGCAGGGCATCCTGAACATAGAGGAGGTTTAAAAAGATATCTGTTGAAAGAAAGGTCGTGATGGAGTCTCAACGATAGCCCACCTTTCAAACTGAAACAAGATTTGTTAAATTCAACCCACAGACAGGACTGTTAACTAAACAATGCTACATCTTGGTGGCAATAGTGGTAAAGAACCTGCCTGCCAATGCAGGAGACATAAGAGACGTGGGGTCCACCCCTGGGTCAGGAAGATCCCCGAAGGGGGAAATGGCTACCGACTCCAGTATTCTTGCCTAGAGAATCCCACGGAGAGAGGAATCTGGCGGGCTACAATCCATAGGGTCACAAGGAGTCGGACACAACTGAAGCGACTTAGCACGCACATAATACCTTAAGTCATTGGGAATCACGTATTAGGTTATGGTCATTTACATGAGAAAATGTCACTTCCAACATCCATTGGCATATATACGATTCTCAGATTCACCTTTGCATCAAACTGTGGCTCAGACAGTAAAGTATTCATCTAAGATGCAGGAGACCCAGGTTCGATCCCTGGGCTGAGAAGATCCCCTGGAGAAGGAACTGACTACCCACTCCAGTATTCTTGCCTGGAGAATCCCATGGACAGAGAAACCCGGTTGGCTGCAGTCCATGGACTCCCAAAGAGTTGGACATGACTGAGCGACTAACACTTTCACTTTTCATTTTAAATTTCTATCTTTATTATTTTCAATAATTTGAAGAGCTATTATAAGGTGAACACCCTTGTAACCACCACTCAGGTCAAGAAATTGAACTTTACCAGACCATCACAGGTGCCCTTCCATATACCCTGTCATATGTCAACCTTCTCCTTCTCCCACAAAGTAACTACTGAGTTTCAGAGTCATTACGTCCTTGTTCTTCTTTATAGCTTTATTACCTAAGTGTGTACCACAACCTACATACTACAGTTTGACTACCCATTTTTGAAAACCTATTTAAGTCTCTTATAATAGCTATGTTCCCCCTCTATTTCTTTATTTTTCCTTAATATTTAAGCATTGAAAAATCTGGAGACTTGACCTTGGAGTGCGCCAGTCTGGATTTTGCTAATGGAACACTCTAAGCAGGTAAACATGTACCCCTGTACTCCTTGTTACCTGAACACTGGCACCTGAAGCCAGGAGGCTGGTTAGGTTTCACCAGGACTTGGACAAGTTTCTGGGTGCTGTGATGTTCTTTCATCAAATGACACATCCACCGACTTCTCTTTGTGATCTCTACAGCTGCCTGTCCATGCTCAATGTCTTGTCCTATTAATTCTCCTGGTTACCAAATGGTAATATTCTAATTCAATCAATTACTTTTTATTTACTCCTTGAAAATGCTTTTAGAAAGAGATCATTCTTCTCAATTGACTCTCTGATTACACTTCTATACTCTCTGTTCCTCCAACTAGAGACTGCAAAGAGAGGCCAGAAAATTGACATGCCCCTGAGAAATTATTCGAATAACAAAGCTGTTACTTCTTCCTGGATTTAACTTTTCAGTAGGAGGATCATACTGCCATCTTCCCACTCATATATACGATTTTGGTTTTCTTTTTATGTTCTTCAAACACACTCAGCCCAGTTTCCCTAGCATCTCATAGTCTCATCAGTTTCCTCTTTCATCACAGATGTTCTTGCCAGGTCCTTTCCATATATATTCAGCAAACATTTGAACATCCCCTCTGCTGAGTGTCCAGCACTGGACTAGTCACTTGTCCCCATTCCTTCTGTGTTATTAAAAATGAGTGTTGGAGGCTAAAGTACATGGGCAAACATGTAGAACCAAAGACTGCTGGAACACTATGGGAAACTCAGGAGAGGCCCTGAGGCATGACAGTCGTTTCTGGCTTCGCATGGCCACAGCGGTCATGGGTGCAGGGAGGCAGAGAGAGACACATGCCCAGGAGCTGCTCCCTCCACCAGGCTTCCCAGCTGTCCGGATCGCACACTGCAAGGTGCAAGTGATGGGTTAGTCCCTACACCCCAGACTGAGGGGACATTACATCCCTGTTCCTACTCCCTAAGGCAAGGAGCTATCTGCTTTTGCCTCCCAGCAGAGTGCAGACGTATTACCGATTCTGGGCCTGAGTGGATAAGGTGACACTAGCCTATCACTGAACATTATTATCTGAAATATATTGCTTAGGCTTTTATTTTTTAAATTGTAGCCACTTCTGGGAATCTGAGATAAACCATGAAACTTATCCATTGAAAAATACAAAAACCATGAAGACATTTTTCACACCCTCTTTCAAGATGTCACTAATTTCTGCAGCTTCATCAGGCCACAAAGCAATCATTCTCAACTTACACTGCACACTGGGGTCACCTGGGAGATTTTAAAAATACTGATGCCTGGGCCCCACCCAATCTATCCTCAGGGACAATCAGGAAGTTACATAATTTTTTATGGGACAACAAGAACCACTGCCTTTAAGAACTAGCCTCCCAGCAACTCCAGTGAGAGAGGCTGACTCCACCAGACAAAACATCCACATTTTCCAAACCCATATTCTCCACTGGCAGGAAGCCAGGGAATGACAGTGTTGCTCACTTGTGCCCCAGAATCTAAATAACAACAGTGTCTTCTTGGTAGCAAAAAAGATTTTTAAGTGATTAATCACATTTTCAAGTGATGAAGAGTTTTCTGAAGGGAGATGTTGCTTGTCCATGTTTTTATAGAGAACCAAGTAGACACACACCATTCTGAAGCTCTTTGAAAAATAAGGAGTAGCATCTTTACTCTCAACTGGAGGTTAGGCTTATACACTGTTTTTAATCACACACAAGGAATGGGGATGAGTGACTAGCCCAGTGCCTGATACTCAGAAGAGGAGGTGTTCAAGTGTCTGCTGAATATACATGGAGAGAGCCTGGCAAAAACATTTGAGATGAAAGAGGAAGCTGCTGAGACAGTGAGATGCTAGGGAAATTGTGAGCATATTTGAAGAACATAAAAAGGAAACCAAAATCATATATATGACTGGGAAGGTGGTAAATGATACCCCTACTGAAAAGTAATCTCCAGGAAGGCTGAAATCATGTCTCCTTTCTTTTCCATCAAAGTGCACAGTCCCTGGAACATCACAGGCTAAGTACTGGTTGAATATATATATGAGCCAAGTTATCTAGTGCTCTTCCTACAAATTCTTTTGACAGATGAAAAGATATTAAAATTTTTAATCTTAAAATATTTCAAGTATAGAGAAAACAGGAAAACATACAGCTAGTGAGTCCCCACCTAAACGTGATATGGGCTAACATTGCTCTCTCAAGCTTTTTAATCTAACAGTGCCATGCTATGTCAGATAACCCTCAAAACTTTAGTAAAATACACATGTCTGAGACAACACCGTCACTGTCCAAAATTCTGCAACCCAAGTTCAAAATGAAGTAAAAAAAAAAAAGATTCTGAAAGAGTTCCAAGGAAGAGTCCGAGATAAGCAAACTCTAACCATATACACACATACACATATATTTAATGGAGTTTAGAGTGAATAAGATGGTAATATGTCTTAGTAGTCAGACTGGTAACTATCTGCACTGCTCTCTGCCTACGGGAAGTGGAGGACTGGGAATTGTGCTTTCAGCCAAACAGTTCTTAAGTGCTCATGAAAATAAAAAATCTTGTCAGATGGGTTATTAAGTGGCTGTCTCCCTCACTCTCCTATCCAGCCCATTGTTTTCACCCCTAAAGGTCCTCTAAGGGGTATGGGCTTTCCCCACCCATAAGCTCTATGCTGACCCAGAAAAGTCACGAGTAGAATTAGGATCCGAAAACTTGAACAAATCCAGGGACCTGAACCCTTCAGCTTTTCAACCTCCCAGCCTCCAGGACCTTCACTGCCAGGATCAGTGCTAAGAGGCCACACCTTCTTGTCAACTGAAAGCTTGACAGACCTCTTCTGAATCTTAAGCCCTAGCTGACAAGGAGGCAAAAATTAGGACTAAAGAGTGTAAGAAGGGAGTAGACTATGAAGGCAGAGTCCAGAAGTAAGATACCGTTGCTAGAAATCAGGGTCTTTGGGGACTTTCTGATTCATTTTAAATTCCTTGGGAGAGTCTTTCTGCTCACCCTGCCCATTCCATCTTCCCCTAATTATCCCTCCTTATAAGCCAGTTTGGAGAAAGCCACCTGTCTACACCGTTTGGAGCCTTTCCCTTGTTACCAACACAAATGAACACAAGAGCCACAAGATTGTTCTAGGTCAGCAAAGTTCCTGGAAGGGTGAGAATACATTTTATTATAAGAACAGACTGCCAAAGTTTTATGTGGTTGTTTAGATGAATTTTATATCTGCTTCTCAGATAAAGTTTCTACTTTTGAAGCTGGGCTTTAAAAAGGAAGAACGATAGCATCTGCCTGCAGATGGAGCCAGGAAAATAATATATAGGAGCTGATGCTGAGTGGAAAGTCATGCCAATGATATTAAACAACATGGATTTATAGCCCATTCACAGTGACACATTTGTTTATGATTTCAGTTAATTAAGACCACTTTGCTTCTTTTCTGCTACCACATGTAACCTTTTTAAAAAAAAAAAAAAGAAAAAATATATGCATATACATATTTTGGAGGGATTCCAGACTTCAGCATTTTAACATCAATGAGAGAGGAAAATGCTGAATGCATATCCTGACAGAGTGATTGCATTTGTCAGAGGCTGTACTTACTACAATTATTCACACTGTTGCTGGGGTCACAAAGAGAGTTACCACTACATGAATCAAGGCAGAAACTGTAGAGGCATCTTTGGTCTCCTTCTTGACATAGAGTCTGACCTACAGAAGAGAGAAAGCACATTCACTTTCATCAGCATCAGTAAGTAAATTCCAAGCACTAGTTTCTGAAGGATCCAGAGCCGAGGAAGGACACAACTCTGATTTCCTTCCAGCGTCTCCAAAAATATTGAACACAAGCTGAGTAGGTACTTTCTGGATTAATTTTCCTGCAGCTAAATACAACACTGTTATTCCAAAAGGACTCTTCAGGAATGAAGAAACTAAGGGGCAACCCACCCTTTAAAAATAGGTTGTTATAGTTTTTCATGAAAAAGATAGCATCTTGTATTTACACAGGTGCATATAGCTGATGACAAAAGAAAACTCAAGTAATTTGAGGGAAGCGCCAATATTTTAAAGTCTCATTTGATCCCAGCTCTAGTTTTCCCTCTAAGGAAAATGCTCTCCTTAATAATAAATAGGGCATCAACATCAATATAATAAGGGTACTTTATCATGGCAGGATTGTAAGCAGCTGTTATCCATATTTTTGGTGTGTCTCTGGCAAGTAGCACTGCCCAGCTGCAATGACCTGAGAATTAGGTTTCTTGTTTCCAAATGAATGACAACAGTAATGTCAGCCTAATGGCTTTTCCTTAAGGTATGTGGAGAGAAAACTGCTTTTCTCATTGATTTCCTGGTCATTTGTAGATAAATGGAAAAGGTAATAAATTACTGCCCATTCTCTTTCTATCTTGCCCCCATTATAGTCAATTATTTTTAAACACATCATCTGGACTTTACAATATCTTGCAAGGCATTTTAAAATATAAATAACAGTATAGGTATACATATAATCATTCTTACCTATAATTATGACAATATTTATTATACTGGACTTTCTTATCTAGAATTCTAAGTTATATCTACAATCTTACCTATAATTCTAAATATAATATTTAGTATACTGGACTCTCTCTCCCTTCTAGTACCATTAATGAACAACACTATATATCATAGCCTTGCAAAAAAGAGATATTGCTCCCTTTTTTTCAATATTTAGCAGATAAAAGGGGTTTTTTTGCAAGGTAAGTCAGGCTAAGTCCCATGAATATTAGTCTCTTAAAAAATTTTTATTCAGACAGCATGCATTCATTATTTGAGCCAATATTAAGTGCTTGCTATGTGACAACTTAGTTTGCCAGCAAGGCATTGAGCATTAAAAGATAAAAAAAAGTCTGATAGTTTCAACTCTAATTAGGGATATTCTTCATGAGCAAAATCTTATAATGCCATGTGATCATTGCTCCCTGAAGGTACATGTAAAAAGCAGTAAAAGCAAATTAGGGCAGTAAGAAGAAAGCTTCTCATAGGAGTTTTTAGGCAGATGGGATAAGCTGCGGTAAGAGGGAAGGATGGGTTTTCCAAGCCAATAGCAGGATGTACAAAGGGCTGGAGTCACTCCCTTTAGTTAAGGGAGACTAAGCAGGAAGGCTGAGAGTGAGGCTGAGGATTGTAAAGGCCTCTATCTGAATAGGGCTCCAGGCCCTGGGAGAAGCGATCCCAGCCCTCCTCCCAGCCTAGTCGAGCATAAACAGTCAGTGATTACTCCTGGCAGTGGCTCTGTGGTGTTGTAACTCGCTGCCCTTCACTCTCAGCTCTCTAAAGGCAATGGCGTTCTCCCACTCCTCTGTGCTACCTTGCTCTTTCCACCTTGGGGCCTTTGGACAAGCGGTTCCCTGTGTCTGGAAGGCTTTCTCCATTCCCACTCTCCTTTGCTAATTACATTCATTCTTCAGAGAGTAGCTCAAATACCTCCTCTTCAGGGCAGCTTCCCAGAAGCCCTTTACCAGGACATGCATCCATAACGACAAATCCTAGTACCTTGAATGTCCCTCCTGGCCCGCATCCCTCCCTGGTTACCAGACCTACTGTTGCACGCCTATCTCCCCCAGAAGCCTGACAGCCCCATGAGCTGTTCTGCTTGCCACTGAATTCCCAGCACCACAATATACTTTTAGTACGTTGAATTTAGAAGAGTGAATAATCTAAATTCACTACAATTTTATTTTCCTTTTTTTTATATTTACATTTTATCATGTGACTTTTCTTAAATCTCACAGATACAAAGAAATACTGGCAAATCCTGCCGCTGCATAGTAAAGAATACAAAATTATTTCAAACAACATTGAATTATGTAGAGAGAAAGAACTATTTGATCAAAAGGGAGCTTCTTGGCTGATATGGAATAACTCAAGGCCAGAAAAGGATTTCCTTCTGAATTTTCAAAACTGGTAAAACAAAGCTATCCTTATCTAGTTTTTTATGGAATAAATCTGTGATTAAAAGGCTCTCTCTTTTGGTCTACAATGCATCCTCATTAAAATTTTCTAATATCAATATACATTATGGCAAATCTAATTTAGCTACAGGTGACCAATCTCATTAGCTGATGTGGGATACATGCAGCCTACAACAGGCTTTCAGGTACCAGCCACAGAAAATAGCTTACATTTACATTTATGGAGTACTCAACAAATGTCATCTCTATGAAGTAGTTATCATTATTCTGAGATTACAGACACAGAAACTGAGAAGTAACAGGGTTAAATCACTGGCCCAAAGTCAACCAGGGAGTAAGTGGGAGCTGGGGTCTGAACCCAGGCCGCTGAGCGGCAACCTCCACATTCCAAACAACAAGGCTATGTACTAAGATGCAAGTAAGACTTATAGACAAACGTAGTGGTTTTTAAGTCCAAAGATATTACTAGCCCTGTACCGAGAGATACTTCTACACAAACTGAGGCTTAAGACAATCAAGGTAGAGCTTTCTTTTCCAACAGAAAACCAATTTATTTGGCTTACTTTTTCTTTGGGGGCTTCACAGATAATAACAGACTGCTTTTAAAGTGTGTTCAAGCATATTGTTTGGCAATGGGAGGCATTAAATGGCTTCTCTGCACATGGTTATTTTTGGAAGCCATTGCATTCAATTTCAGAAGCCATTTCCTTCTAACTGGAATCTAATTGAATTGAATAGTATGTGCTACACTTTTCTCTTTATTGTAGTGTTTCCCCATAAAACAGCTAACTGAATCTACCTGTGCTGTTTAAGTGTTTAACCACTATTTTTCACCCTTAGGAATGAGTTTTCAGTGTAAGTTGCATGAGACTTGTATTTACCACAAAAAAAGCTTTCTGGCTGACCGGAACTGTGGGGACCAGTGCATTAGGCAATCTGAAATTATTCGTGTGGGAATCCTTTAAGCACTAGGTAACTTCCAACGTTTTGTTTTGCTCCCAAGGAAAGACTATTTCTGGGGTTGGAGCACACACTTACCATCACTGCAACCCTCCTCATCACTTCCATCCTTACAGTCCTCATCTCCATCACACTGGAAAGTGCTGGGGATGCACTGTCCATTTCTGCATTCCACCAGACCCTGGCTGTGACACGCTAGGGAACACCAAAACAATGCATTTTAATTATCTGTATTTCTTTCAGTGTGCAGATCATATCAATGATTCCTGTTTATCTGGCATCACCAAGAAATGAAGTGTTTCAATAATCTGAACGTTCTGCCCAAATGAATGAATGTGTCATTAAGTTTTTTCATCCCAAGTGTTCTTGGAATGCAAGGTTGTCTATCTGGAATTTCTCTTACCCTATTAAGTAGCACTTACTTAAAACTAACCTTTTCTAGATCACTGCATAAGTGAAACTAGTATTAACGATGATAGTAGTTATACTGGGCTTCCCAGGTGGCTCAGTGGTAAAGAATCTGCCTGCAAGGCAGGAGACGCGGGTTCAATCCCTGGGTCAGGAAGATCCCCTGGAGAAGGAAATGACAATCCACTCCAGTATTCTTGCCTGGGAAATCCCATGGACAGAGGAACCTGGCAGGCTACAGTGCATGGGGTCACAAAAGAATCGGATGTTACTTAGCAACCAAACAACAAGCAGTTTAACTAATGATATAAAAACTACAATTTATTAAAGGTTTACTTTATGGCAATAGCTGTGCTAGGAGTATTACATATCTAATCTCAAACCCTCATAAGAAATTTGTAAAGTGCGTATTATCAACCTAGTTTAGAATAAAGAAACTGAAGCTTAGAGACTTTAGCGTGTGGCAACAGTTAGAACTGGACATGGAACAACAGACTGGTTCCAAATAGGAAAAGCAGTTCATCAAGGCTGTATATTGTCACTCTGTTTACTTAACATATATGCAGAGTACATCATGAGAAACGCTGGACTGGAAGAAACACAAGCTGGAATCAAGACTGCCGGGAGAAATATCAATAACCTCAGATATGCAGATGACACCACCCTTATGGCAGAAAGTGAAGAGGAACTAAAAAGCCTCTTGATGAAAGTGAAAGAGGAGAGTGAAAAAGTTGGCTTAAAACTCAACATTCAGAAAACGAAGATCATGGCATCCGGTCCCATCACTTCATGGGAAATAGATGGGGAAACAGCGGAAACAGTGTCAGACTTTATTTTTCTGGGCTCGAAAATCACTGCAGATGGTGACTGCAGCCATGAAATTAAAAGACGCTTACTCCTTGGAAGGAAAGTTATGTCCAATCTAGATAGCATATTCAAAAGCAGAGACATTACTTTGCCAACAAAGGTTTGTCTAGTCAAGGTTATGGTTTTTCCTGTGGTCATGTATGGATGTGAGAGTTGGACTGTGAAGAAGGCTGAGCGCCGAAGAACTGATGCTTTTGAACTGTGGTGTTGGAGAAGACTCTTGAGAGTCCCTTGGACTGCAAGGAGATCCAACCAGTCCATTCTGAAGGAGATCAGCCCTGGGATTTCTTTGGAAGGAATGATGCTAAAGCTGAAACTCCAGTACTTTGGCCACCTCATGCGAAGAGTTGACTCATTGGAAAAGACTCTGATGCTGGGAGGGATTGGGGGCAGGAGGAGAAGGGGATGACAGAGGATGAGATGGCTGGATGGCATCACTGACTCGATGGACGTGAGTCTGAGTGAACTCCAGGAGTTGGTGATGGACAGGGAGGTCTGGCGTGCTGCAATTCATGGGGTCGCAAAGAGCTGGACACGACTGAGCGACTGATCTGATCTGATCTGATCTGATCATACTCTCAAGGCTGTTGACAAGTAGGGCCAGAATATGGAAGGAAGATTTTCTAACCCTAAGCCCCAGCAGTTCACTCTGCACCAACCTAACCTAATGCACCAATGAAATGCATAATACCTACCCCACAATAAACACTTTATTTCAAAACTTGCTTATGACATCTGATATTTAAAAGGAAGATCTAGTGGCCATTAACCTTCCAGGAACCGGTTGTCTTAATTCATCCCTGTTGTCTTTTAAAGCATCAGAAACCCCTGTATCATGTGACCTCAGCCTTCACAGAGTTGCTGTCTACATACACACATGAGCACCATGTTCTTGCTTTTCCAAGATCCATCAAAATACAGTCCACTCTGTTCCACAATGTCCACTCAGCTAGGACTCAGATGATATTCCAGTTCAAATATAATTCAGGAAAGAGGAAAGCCAGGCATAGTGTTTGCTAATTAATTTAAATGAGTTTTCTTGTCAACAAAAAACCCATGCAACCTACATTTCTACTTTTGCCTTAAATTACAAGCAAATTAAACAGCTAATCTCATATGTAGCCACTGTTTGTACTTTTATTAGACAGTAAAAGATGGAATAACAAGTTTAATTAACTCAAATATGCATAAAATGCACCATATTAACTCTTTCAGGTCAATATTACTCTTCTTTAGTTCAGTTCAGTTGCTCAGTCGTGTCCAACTCTTTGTGACCCCATGAATCGCAGCACTCCAGGCCTCCCTGTCCATCACCAACTCCCAGAGTTCAACCAGACTCATGTCTATCGAGTCAGTGATGCCATCCAGCCATCTCATCCTCTGTCATCCCCTTCTCCTCCTGCCCCCAATCCCTCCCAGCATCAGAGTCTTTTCCAATGAGTCAACTCTTCGCATGAGGTGGCCAAAGTACTGGAGTTTCAGCTTTAGAATCATTCCTTCCAAAGAAATCCCAGGGCTGATCTCCTTCAGAATGGACTGGTTGGATCTCCTTGCAGTCCAAGGGACTCTCAAGAGTCTTCTCCAACACCACAGTTCAAAAGCATCAGTTCTTCGGCGCTCAGCCTTCTTCACAGTCCAACTCTCACATCCATACATGACCACAGGAAAAACCATAACCTTGACTAGACGGACCTTTGTTGGCAAAGTAATGTCTCTGCTTTTGAATATGCTATCTAGATTGGACATAACTTTCCTTCCAAGGAGTAAGCGTCTTTTAATTTCATGGCTGCAGTCACCATCTGCAGTGATTTTGGAGCCCCAAAAAATAAAGTCTGACACTGTTTCCACTGTTTCCCCATCTATTCATTTTATTATTCCCTATCGAGTATAATATACTTTCTAGGGAAAAAATGTGGCAAGTCATACTCTATTTTACTAGGTAGTGTAACAGCTACCTGAAGACTCTTCAAAAAAAAAAAAAAATTGAAGTATAGTTGATTTATAATATCTTGTTAGTTTCAGGTATATAGCACATTGATTCAATTATACATATATACTTCCATGTATATGTACCTATTCCTATTGGTTACTACAAAATATTAAGTATAGTTCACTGTGCTATACAGTAGGCCTTGTTGGTTATCTATTTTATATACAGCAGTGTGTCTATGTTAATCCCAAAGTCCTAATTTATTTTTCCTTTTCTTTCCGCTTTGGTAACATAACTTTGTTTCCTGTGTCTGTGAGTCTGCTTCTGTTTGGCAAAGAAGTTCATTTGTATAATTTTTTTAGATTCCACACATAAGTGATGTCATATGCTACTTGTCTACCTCTGTCTAGCTTACTTCACTTAGTACGATAATCTATAGGTCCATCCATGTTGCTGCAAATGGCATTATTTCATCATTTTTTATGGCTGAGTGATATTCTACAGTATACACAGACCACATCTTCTTTATCCATTCATCTGTCAAGGAACATTTAGGTTGCTTCCATGTCTTGGTTACTGTAAATAGTGCTGCTACGAATATATGGGTGCATGTACCCTTTTGAATTTTGGGTTTCTCCAGATATACTCACCAGAAATAAGACAGGCTCTGAAGTAATAACATCACACACTCTGTGTAACTCCATCAGCCCTGAAGGCTCTCTTCTCTCTGTCAGTTCTCCCTATGCTCTCTCACAAATGGTGCCTGTGGGCACATGTGGAGGCTCTTGCTTAACTGCTAATATATTGTTTGCAGCCAGAAAGTTCCCTGGAAAGTCTTTGGGAAGAATATCTGCTTTGACAAAGTCACGAAAGAAGATTTGTGGGTAATGCGAGAGAAAACAGCCACCTGCTTGGCCAGAGTGGCCAAGTCAGGCTTTGAGTTTTGGAGAGAGAAATTCAGACATCAGTTATACTACACTTATTATTGTCATCATACCATTCAATTATCATCTGTATAGGCCAGGACCGAAGTGTAAGAATCTGTTTAGATAGTGAACCTTGAGTGTATTTGACTAAACAGACAGAAGTGGGAAAATGAACAAGATGAAAACCTTCAGGGCACTCACAGCAATTGACTTCATCGGATTTATCCACGCAGTCGTGGTCCCCATCACACACCCATTCAATGGCAATGCAGCGCCCGTCTCCACAGCGATGTTCCTCTACGGGGTTGCAATCTGGAGGAAGCAAGCACTCAGGAGGGTGGAGAGAACCAACATGACAAACACTTGGAATGTATGGCCCGTAGTGCCAGTACAAGTTAGAAAGTTCTTCGGTCACTAAATAATACACTACCAAAAATTTGAGAGCTAATCACAAAGTCAAAATGGTAAACAAAGAAGAAGAATTCAGCTTGTTTTATTAAAAATTCAGGAGAGGACATTCAGAATTAAACACAGTTCTTTAAAATGTGGTGGCTCAGTGGTAAATCCATCTGCTAATGCAGGAGACATGGGTTCGATCCTTGGATTGGGAAGATCCCCTGGAGAAGGAAACTGCAACCCACTCCAGTATTCTTGTCTGGGAAATCCCATAGACAGAGGAGCCTGGTGGGCTACAGTTCACAGGGTCACAAAAGAATCGAACATGACTTGGCAACTAAACAACAACAACTTTAAAAGGTTCACTCCTCTTTTTAACTGAGATATAATTGACATAAAATGTTGTGTAAATGTATGCTAAATGAGATAAGTTAGAGAAAAATACTGTATATCACATGTGGAAAAAAGCTGAATTTGTACAACATATAGACAAGTGGCTAGCAGGGGCTGGTGTGGGCTGTATTGGAAAGATGTTGTTTACAGGTACAAACATGCAACTAGTATGTGGATTCCTTCTTTAAAAGATAAGATGAGTTTTGAATGTAAAACAAACCCTTGATGTCTCCACTGCAGAAGTCGCCCTGTAGTGCATGGCAATCAAATACAGGAGAGGTCTTTGGTTATATATAACAAGAGGATCAAGAACTGCAAACAGAGTTTTGCTTAAGAGCTCAAACTCTAACCATGAGCCACTGACTCCAACCAGAGAAGAAACAAACACTTTCAAAGAGACAAAAACATATTAACTCCCATTTCCGTTCCACTTCTTTAACGTTTCTTTAGTATGACTTTACCCAAGAAATTTTACATTTACATATAAGACATGACAGACTAGTAATTGAAAAAGCCTCTTCTTCCTGAAAATTAAGAAACCATTTTGTAATTTAACTCACTAACCACACTAACAAACAATGAACTACAAGATTTTGATTATAAGTTCCTATAATTTTAAATGAAAACCTTTAGGGAAATAATGTTACTTACCACAGTTTTGTTCATCACTCAGATCTCCACAGTCATCATAGCCATCACACACCAGGCTATAATTAAGGCACTTGCCTGTGTGACAGTGAAACAGATTCTCACTGCAATCTGAAAAAAAAAAAAGAAAAAAACAGAAGCCACTGATGGGTCATCAGAGCAGAATAGGATGTTACAGTAGTAGCTGGTATAACAGAATCATATCATGGGGGGGGTGGGGGGATCATAATGGTGACCTGGTCCCATCTGCTGTTTCCCAGGGGAGGAGACTGTGGTGCAGAGGGAGCCACTAACGTACTCAGGGTCATATAACAAGTTACTGTAGAACCATGACGAGGACCCACTGGCTCCCAGGCCAATGCTCTTATCACTTCCTGAAAATGCCCACATTCCACACTATGTCACTTGAAAGCTTCCTCATAGCCAAATATGAGAAAAGACATTCTCAACCCGCCATAGTTTCTAGTGAAGTTCAGTTTCATACAGAATGAATACTTCATAGACAGTGAGTAGTTATTTCTTTAAAAAGTTTTTTTTTTTTTTTTTTTTTTTTTTTTTAAATTTTATTTTATTTTTAAACTTTACATAACTGTATTAGATTTGCCAAATATCAAAATGAATCCGCCACAGGTTTACATGTGTTCCCCATCCTGAACCCTCCTCCCTCCTCCCTCCCCATTCCATCCCTCTGGGTCGTCCCAGTGCACCAGCCCCAAGCATCCAGTATCGTGCATCGAACCTGGACTGGCAACTCATTTCATACATGATATTTTACATGTTTCAATGCCATTCTCCCAAATCTTCCCACCCTCTCCCTCTCCCACAGAGTCCATAAGACTGTTCTATACATCAGTGTCTCTTTTGCTGTCTCGTACACAGGGTTATTGTTTACTTTAAAATGAAAGCCTAGTTTTGTCAATGGTAAACATAGACATAACAAAGAGAAAAACTCATTTACATTACAGAGTCGTTACTCACATTACTCACACAACTTTACCACTTAAGTCAACAGAATGTTTCATAGCATGACCCTCAGATAAGCAGTACTGTCCTAGATTATGATGCCAAAATAAGAAAAAGTGATGTAATCCTTGAAGAAATTAGGTAAAAACACTAGACCATTCAGGTATGACCTAAATCAAATTCCTTATGACTATACAGTAGAAGTGAAAAATAGATTTAAGGGACTAGATCTGATAGAGTGCCTGATGAACTATGGACGGAGGTTCGTGACATTCTACAGGAGACAGGGAGCCAGACCATCCCCAAGAAAATGAAATGCAAAAAAAGCAAAATGGCTGTCTGAGGAAGCCTTACAAATAGCTGTGAAAAGAAGAGAAGCGAAAGCAAAGAGGAAAAGGAAAGATACACCCATTTCAATGCAGAGTTCCAAACAATAGCAAGGAGAGATAAGAAAGCCTTCCTCAGTGATCAGTGCAAAGAAATAAAGGAAAACAATAGAATGGAAAAGACTAGAGATCTCTTTAAGAAAGCAAAGATGGGCTCAATAAAGGACTAGAATGGTATGGACCTAACAGAAGCAGAAGATATTAAGAAGAGGTGGCAAGAATACACAGAAAAACTGTATAAAAAAGATCATCATGACTCAGATATCGTGATGCTGTGATCACTCACCTACAGCCAGACATCCTGGAATGTGAAGTCAAGTGGGCCTTAGGAAGAAGCATCACTACAACAAAGCTAATGGAGGTGATGGAATTCCAGTTGAGCTATGTCAAATCCTGAAAGATGATGCTGTGAAAGTGCCACATTCAATATGCCAGCAAATTTGGAAAACTCAGCAGTGGCCACAGGACTGGAAAAGGTCACTTTCCACTCCAATCCCAAACACAGGCAATGCCAAAGAATGCTCAAACTACTGCACAATGGCACTCATCTCACACGCTAGTAAAGTAATGCTCAAAATTCTCCAAGCCAGGCTTCAGTAATATGTGAATCGTGAACTTCCAGATGTTCAAGCTGGTTTTAGAAAAGACAGAGGAACCAAAGATCAAATTGCCAACATCCACTGGATCATTAAAGGGGCAAGACAGTTCCAGAAAAACATCTTATTTCTGCTTTATTGACTATGCCAAAGCCTTTTTGTGGATCACAATCAACTGTGGAAAATTCTGAAAGACATGGGAATACCAGACCACCTGATCTGCCTCTTGAGAAATCTGTATGCAGGTCAGGAAGCAACAGTTAGAACTGAACATGGAACAACAGACTGGTTCCAAATAGAAAAAGAGTACATCAAGGCTGTATATTGTCACCCTGCTTATTTAATTTATATGCAGAGTACATCATGAGAAACACTGGGCTGGAGGAAGCACAAGCTGGAGTCAAGATTGCTGGGAGAAATATCAATAACCTCAGATATGCAGATGACACCACCCTTATGGCAGAAAGTGAAGAGGAACTAAAAAGCCTCTTGATGAAAGTGAGAGGAGAGTGAAAATGTTGGCTTAAAACTCAACATTCAGAAAACTAAGATCATGGCATCCAGTCCCATCACTTCATGGCAAATAGATGAGGAAACAGTGCCTGACTTTATTTTTTGGGGCTTCAAAATCACTGCAGACAGTGACTGCAGCCATGAAATTAAAAGACACTTACTCCTTGGAAGGAAAGATATGACCAACCTACACAGCATATTAAAAAGCAGAGACATTATTTTGTCAAGAAAGGTCTATCTAGTCAAGGCTATGGTTTTCCAGTGGTCATGGGTGGATGTTGAACTGTAAAGAAAGCTTAACATGGAAGAATTGATGCTTCTGAACCGTGGTATTGGAGAAGACTCTTGAGAGTCCCTTGGACTGCAAGGAGATCCAACCAGTCCATCCTAAAGGAGATCAGTCCTGGGTGTTCATTGGAGGGACTGATGTTGAAGCTGAAACTCCAATACTTTGGCCACTGATGCGAAGAGCTGACTCATTTGAAAACACCCTGATGCTGGGAAAGATTGAGTGAAGGAGGAGAAGAGAACGATAGAGGATAAGATGGATGTATGGCATCACCGACTCAATGGACATGAGTTTGGGTAAACTCCAGGAGTTGGTGAAGGACAGGGAGGCCTGGAATGCTGTGGTCCATGGGGTTGCAAAGAGTCGTACATGACTGAGTGACTGAACTGCACTGAACTGAACCTCAAGAAGCTTACAATTTGATGTTGGAATAAACATCATGGAAGAAAGTTTTAATAAGAAGATAGATCTTGTTCTTGAATAAACCAGAACTCCTATCCTAGTTCTTCCATCTATTGGCTATGACGGAGTGTATTAGTTAAAATTTGCGTCTGCAAACTTAATTATGAACTTATGATAAGAACAACTACTTAATACAGTTCAGTTCAGTTCAGTCGCTCAGTCGTGTTCAACTCTTTGTGACCCCAGGAATCGCAGCACGCCAGGCCTCCCTGTCCATCACCAACTCCCAGAGTCCAACCAGACTCATGTCTATCGAGTCAGTGATGCCATCCAGCCATCTCATCCTCTGTCATCCCCTTCTCCTGCCCCCAATCCCTCCCAGCATCAGAGTTTTTTCCAATGACTCAACTCTTCGCATGAGTAAAAAGTACTGGAGTTTCAGCTTTAACATCAGTCCTTCGAATGAACACCCAGGACTGCTCTCCTTTAGAGCAGACTGGTTGGATCTCCTTGCAGTCCAAGGCACTCTCAAGAGTCTTCTCCAACACCACAGTTCAAAAGCATCAATTCTTTGGTGCTCAGCCTTCTTCACAGTCCAACTTTCACATCCATACATGACTACTGGAAAAACTATAGCCTTGACTAGACGGACCTTTGTTGGCAAAGTAATCTCTGCTTTTGAATATGCTATCTAGGTTGGTCATAACTTTCCTTCCAAGAAGTAAGCGTCTTTTAATTTCATGGCTGCAGTCACCATCTGCAGTGATTTTGGAGCCCAGAAAAATAAAGTCTGACACTGTTTCCACTGTTTCCCCATCTATTTCCCATGAAGTGATGGGACCGGATGCCGTGATCTTCGTTTTCTGAATGTTGAGCTTTAAGCCAACTTTTTCACTCTCCTCTTTCACTTTCATCAAGAGGCTTTTTAGTTCCTCTTCACTTTCTGCCATAAGGGTGGTGTCATCTGCATATCTGAGGTTATTGATATTTCTCTCAGCAATCTTGATTCCAGCTTGTGCTTCTTCCAGTCCAGCATTTCTCATGATGTACTCTGCATAGAAGTTAAATAAACAGGGTGACAATATACAACCTTGACGAACTCCTTTTCCTATTTGGAACCATTCTGCTGTTCCATGTCCAGTTCGAACTGTTGCTTCCTGACCTGCATACAGATTTCTCAAGAGGCAGGTCAGGTGGTCTGGTATTCCCATCTCTTTCAGAATTTCCCACAGTTTATTGTGATCCACACAGTCAAAGGCTTTGGCATAGTCAATAAAGAAATAGATGCTTTTCTGGAACTCCTTTGCTTTTTCCATGATCCAGCGGATGTTGGCAATTTGATCTCTGGTTCCTCTGCCTTTCCTAAAACCAGCTTGCACATCAGGAAGTTCACGGTTCACATATTGCTGAAGCCTGGCTTGGAGAATTTTGAGCGTTACTTTACTAGTGTGTGAGATGAGTGCCACTGTGTGGTAGTTTCAGCATTCTTTGGCATTGCCTGTCTTTGGGATTGGAATGAAAACTGACCTTTTCCAGTCCTGTGGCCACTGCTGAGTTTTCCAAATTTGCTGGCATATTGAGTGCAGTGCTTTCACAGCATCATCTTTCAGGATATGAAATAGCTCAACTGGAATTCCACCACCTCCACTAGCTTTGTTCGTAGTGATGCTAAGGCCCACTTGACTTCACATTCCAGGATGTCTGGCTCTAGGTCAGTGATCACACCATCGTGATTATCTGGGTCATGAAGATCTTTTTTGTACAGTTCTTCTGTGTATTCTTGCCATCTCTTCTTAACATCTTCTGCTTCTGTTAGGTCCATACCATTTCTGTCCTTTATCGAGCCCATCTTTGCATGAAATGTTCCCTTGGTATCTCTAATTTTCTTGAAGAGATCTCTAGTCTTTCCCATTCTGTTGTTTTCCTCTATTTCTTTGCATTGATCACTGAGGAAGGCTTCCTTATCTCTTCTTGCTATTCTTTGGAACTCTGCATTCAGATGCTTATATCTTTCCTTTTCTCCTTTGCTTTTCTCTTCTCTTCTTTTCACAGCTATTTGTAAGGCCTCCCCAGACAGCCATTTTGCTTTTTTGCATTTCTTTTCCATGGGGATGGACTTGATCCCTGTCTCTTGTAGAATGTTACGAACCTCATTCCATAGTTCATCATGCACTCTATCAGATCTAGGCCAAGAGAAGACTCTATACATGGACATCACCAGATGGTCAACACCGAAATCAGATTGATTATATTCTCTGCAGCCAAAGATGGATAAGCTCTATACAGTCAGCAAAAACAAGACCAGGAGCTGACTGTGGCTCAGATCATGAACTCCTTATTGCCAAATTCAGACTTAAATTGAAGAAAGTAGGGAAAACCACGAGACCATTCAGATATGACCTAATAGAGTTAGGGGAAGACATAAATAATAATGTATGTAGATGCCAAGGCAACTCAATGGGAAAAGAATACTCTTCAACAAATGATGTGAGGACAACTGGATTGCAAGTATGCAAAGTTAAACTCTGATGTTTATCTCAAACCATATAAAAAAATCTCAAAATGGATTATAGATTTCAATGTAAGAGCTAAAATTATGAAGCTTCTAGAAAAAAAAAATAAGAAAAAAGTCTTTCTGATGGGGGGTGGCAAAGAATTCTTGGATATGATAATAAAAGCACATACCTAAAAAATAATAAATGATATTCATTAAAATTAAAAAGATCTTCCCAGTTACTAAAGAATATGCCTACAATGCAGGAAACCTGAGTTTGATTTCTGGGTTGGGAAGATCCCCTGGAGAAGGGAATGGCTACCCACTCCAGTATTCTTGCCTGGAGAATCCCATGGACAGATTCTTGTGGGTTGTTACAGTCCATGGGGTTGCAGAGTCAGAAATGACTGAGTGACTAAACACTTCCACTTTTAAAATTAAAAACATTCGTGCTTCCAGAGATGCTATTTTAAAGATGAGAAGACAAGTCACATGCTGAAAAAAAATATTTTCAAAGCATGTATCTGATAAAGGACTTATATCCAGAATATACATAGATGTCTTATACTCAATAAGACAAACCACTCAATTACAAAGAAACAAAAGAACTTGAATAGAAAGTCTTCATGAAGGATATACAAATGGCTGATAAGCACATGAAAAGGTGCTCAGTGTAATTAATTATTAAGGAAATGCAAATAAAACCACAATAAGATACCATTAAATATCCCCTAAAATAGCTGTAATAGATAAGACAGACAATATCAAGTATTAACAAGGATTCTGAGAAATCGAAACCCTCATATATAGTTGGTGGGGGTGTAAAATAATAATGCTACATTGGACAGCAGTTTGACAGCTTCTTATAAGCTTAACTATGACTTCATGAGATTCACGAATTCCACTCTTAGAAAAATCTACCCAAGAGAAGTGAAACATATACTCACACAATGACTGGCATGTGAATGTTTATCACAGTATTATTCATAATAGTCAAAGCCTAGAAATAATCCAAATGCTCAACAACTGGTAAATGCACAAGCAAAATGTAGTGTATCCATACAATGGGATACTGGTCAGCAATTAAAAATATCCAACTACTGATGCATGTAACAGCATTGATGAAGCTCAGACACATTTTGCTAAGTGAAAGAAACCAAATACAAAAACTGCATATTTTGAGACCCATTTATAAAGATTCTGGAAAAGGCAAACTTACAGACACAGATGTGGCTGTGGCTGGAGATGTGGGAATGAGGACTGAATGCAGATAAACAGGAGGGAAATGTGGGGAAAGATGGGAAAGGTCTAGAAGTGGATCGTGGTGAGGGTTTCACAATCCTATACATTTACTAAATAACTTTACAGTATATGTTATACCTCAATAAGGTAAAAATGTTTACATGTAAAGGCTGTAGTTAGTAGCAACTAGATTTCTTAAATGTATTGGGTTGGTCAAAAAGTTCATTCAGGTTTTTTTGTAAGATGTCATGGGAAAATCCAAATGAACTTTTGGCCAACCCAATATTATCTTTTCCCTTGGAGTGAATTAAGTTCAAAAACAGATTCTTAAGGCTGGAGAGGGATCATGGAAGATGTGCAGAATTTTAGTAGAGTGGATGAAATGAAAATTTCAGCATGTTTCAAGTAGAAGGAAAGAACAAAGCAAGAACAAGCAACAAGAACAAAGCAAGAAATGCAAGAAGCAAGAACAAAGGAAAGAAGTGAGAAAAAAAGCCACATATGAGGATTAGTCTGCTTGACTGATAACGATCAAGAATCTAATGGTAAACATCCCTGCCTCCTGAATTCCGGCTAATTGTTTCTCCTGAAGCAAAAGTCTGCTTCTGATACAATCGGTGATGGGTACTTCTTTACCATGGGGCTTCCCAGGTGGCATTAGTGGTAAAGAACCCACCTGCCAATGCAGGAGATGTAAGAGATGTGGGTTCAATCCCTGGGTCAGGAAGATACCCCGGAGGAGGGCAGGGCAACCCACTCCAGCATTCTTGACTGGAAAGAGGAGCGTGGTGGGCTACAGTCCTTAGGGTTGCAAAGAGTCAGACATGACTGAAGCGACTTTGCACACATGCACCTCTTTAAACATCCCAAATTCTATAACAATTCATTATAAAAATCTTGGGCACTGACTAGTGAAACAGTGAGTCACATCAAAATATTATACTTGTTATTTACATGAATCATCAACTTCTATTTCAAAGAGCACTCTTCTAAGAAGTCACTTAAATACTTTCAGAATCACACCATTTTAGGAATGGAATGTGCCTTAGAGATCATCTGTTCAGCACCATCATTAAGAGGGTGTACACACATAAAAACATACAGAACCTTTTAAGTCCTTTTTTTTTTTTTCATTTCCCCTGGGCCAAATAATTTTCAAATGAGGACAATTATCATAAGGGAAAACATAAGGACTAAAAAGAGGCGCCAGTCTTCACCTTGACCATACTATTTCCCCCCATTCAGCCTAGGGTGCTAACTCCCCATCCTGCACCCTATTGCCAGCTGAGCTGACCACATACATACCGACTGAGTCAAGAAAGGTTGACTGAGGTTCTCCTGCCCACTGAGCTAAGTTGGGGAACTTGTGCATCAAGATATATACATTTCCTTGGAAAATGTTAAAGATCTTTTTGATTTTTGTTTTATTTTCATCTCTTATGAGAAGTTTTGAATCAGGATGCTAGAATCAGCATTACGGGGGGATCTTCACCTTGACCATCAGTGCAGAAGTACTTACATCACCAGAGGGAGGAGGCAGTGTGAAGGGGTGATAGATTTTAAACATATGAATTAATATTTTGTAAGCAGTACACTTCACTTTTTTGGATGGTAGGACTAGAGAATCAAATACTTGTTTCAGAATCTGATTAACCTGAGAACACTTAAAATATTCCCAAGGTCCATTCTGGGATCCCTGGTAATTCATACAAAAAAAACCTCGTTGGATGTATTTTGTAAATTAATGCCATCATTGATTAACTTATTTCATAAATGGAGATGATTCAAACATTTTTTATAATTCCTCATTATTCATACAGGTACAGGCTCAACTTTCCACTGCTATGACTTTCTTGGTTAGAAGCCATTCTCTGACGTTAGATACAAAATTAGCTGCATTTGGAAAACAACTTGTTACCTCCCTAAGGTCTGTGTGATTAGTAAACACAGAAAACCTTAACCAGAGGCAGTGCACACCCAGAAATACATAGCAAATAGCAAAGATCACAGTGCTTCCTTTTACTGGAATAAATGTTTGTTTCACCTGAAAAGAGATGTTATAAGTGCAATCTGGGGCCAACGATCAAAACTTACAGAAGCTGCTTGCTGTGCTTTTCTTGCTCAATACAAGCATAATTTTGCATAACCTAAGGTGGGTATTTTTCTAGATACAGATCTTTTTTTTTTTTCTGAATGAGAGTTTTGATATAAAATGCTGCTTCTAAAGTTCTTGCATGGTAATATTTGTTTCAGTCTGGCATCTTACACTATTAACTTTCATCCCTCAAAAATGTCATTAAATGAAAAGAGACAGCTAAGGAACAGAAAATCTTTTTTCAAGAGCTTCATTCAATTTGCTCAGTCTCTTGAGTCTATAAACATAATCATGTTGCCTCAACTCAGGATTCAAGTAGGGATGCTCAATTTCCACCCAGAAACAGCCTTGTTTTGAGATGACCAAGAGGTTAACCAGTTTGCCTACAGTTTTCCAGCTTGTTACAGTGACCTGGGCTTCTTGATGTCCTGAGGGTTTTCAGCTATTGACTTCTAGGTCCAAAATGGGATTTCTCAACTGTAGTACTGTGGACACGTGGGGCTGGGTGACTCTGTTGTGGGGCGCTATCCTGTGCGCTGCATGTTTAGCAACAATCCTAGCCACTGCCCACTAAATGCCAGTAGAATCCCCTTAAACGTCCCCGGTGGTTACAATCAAATAGGTCTCCATATACTACAAAACATCTAGAAGGGAATATTGCCTCCGACAGAGAGCCACTGTTCTGGAATATCCAAGCATCACCTTATTCCAAGGCCAGTTTTAATCCTGTCTTTCCCATTAGCTCTCTCCTGCCAATCTGGCAACCAGTGATCTGCGCTCTTCTCTCTCACAAGATCTTTCTGTTTACACCATCTTTTGCTTTGCCATACCTATTATATTGGGCTTTCCAGGCAGCACTAGTGGTAAAGAACTGGCCTACCAATGCAGGAGACATAAGAGACATGGGTTCAATCCCACGATTGGGAAGATTCCCTAGAGAAGGGCAGGGCAACCCATGCCAGTATTCTTGCCTAGAGAATCCCATGGACAGAAGAGCCTGGCAGGCTACAGTCCATAGAGTCACAAAGAGTCGGACACAACTGAAGTGACTTAGCGTGCTCATCTATTATATTGTTCTAAAATATGATATTTAATTATCTCTGTGTTTATGTTATGATCTCTATGCCATTTCCCTGATTAGACTAAAAGGCTCATGCAGCAAAAAAATCATGTCTTAACAGTCTTTATATTTACTAGATATCTAGAACATGCTTCACACATAGCAAGAATTCAAGACTATTCAATAATTTTATTAATTCCATATCATCAGATGGCCTCAAAACAGGAGTGAATTTTCCAGACATCTGAAACTTCTTCCATTAGGGTAGAATGAAATATTTTTATTTTTATTAATTTGGTAGAAATCTTCCTAGTATTTATTTGCTCCCCTGTCTTAATAAATATAGTAGCTACAGTCATTTTTGATGATTCAGAAACATTATTTGGAATATCAGTTTTTATTCTGTGCTGCTTGGAAAGCTACATGAAAGCTTTCCAAGATAGCTTCATGTGGTGCTGTTTTTAAAACCATTGTGCATATTGTAGTATCTCTGTCTCCTCCACAATGTCTCACCTGACCTCTGGTGGGGCAGGAGTGGGAGGGATGTTGGAAGGACAGCGTGGAGGATAAGATAACAACCACAGTTACAACCATAAATCCTAGTGCCTTTTGAGAATTACTGCATGCCAGGCACTGGTCTCTGTACCTGACATCTAGTGATTCATTATTTTGCTCAACAATTCTAGAGATAGTTAGTATAATAATATTATTTATTGTCTCCACTTTACTGATGAGGACACTGAGACCCCAGAGAGATTGAGTACCTTGCCATATTTACAGAGGCAGGAAAAGATAAAGAAGAAATAGGAGGGGCTTCCCTGGTGGCTCAGTGGTAAAGAATTTGCCTGCCAATGCAGGAGACACGGGATCAATCCCTAGTCCTCAAAGATTCCACATGCCTCAGAGCAACCATGTGTCACAACAATTGAGCCTGTGCTCTGGAGCCTGGGAATTGCAACTGCTGAGCCCACATGCCACAGCTACTGAAACTTGCATGCCCTAGAACCCATGCTCCACAATAAGAGAAGCCACTGCAGTGAGAAGCCTGCAGCTAGACAGCAGTCCCCGCTTGCCACAGTTAGAGAAAAGCCCACACAGCAAGGAAGACCCAGCACAGCCAAAAAGAAAGAAAGCAGGAAAGAAAGAAATAGGAACCCAGGCAGTCTGACTCAAGACCTCGTATTATTAATCTGTGTATAACTAATTATGCTAACTAGTATATTTAGTTAACTCAGTATAATTAGTTTACCACAGTACACAAAAATAAATGGAGTAACAACCAATGTTATCCCAAATTCAGAGTGAATGACTCCTGAAATTATTTGACATTGGTTTACACGGCATAAAGTATGAGGACTTTGTGGCTGTTCTTTTCCCTGTGACAACCCACTTTCTGAGGCTTTTTCATTTGCTAAGCACCTGCTACATATCAGATGCTGTCCTAGAGCTGGTTACAGAATCATAAGATGATAGAATATTAGCAACAAAAGAGACACCAGACACCCTCTAGTGCAGTGGTTTCAAACCTGACTGTGCCCTAGAATCACTGGCAGAGTTTCACAAAGGGACTGCTGCCTGGGCGCCCCCTCCAGACTGGCAGAGCTAGAATTTCTGCAAGTGGGGCTTCCTGGAGATGCTACTGTGCTCCTAGTCTTGAAGACAAGGAAAACCAGGGGGTGAGATGTAGCCTATTTCAAGCCACAGAACTAAAAATTTTAAAATCACGTCCTAATTTTCAAAAATTTTTTCCCTATATGACTAAAATCCTTCTCAGCAGTTGGATACCTGTCCGTTTTACCAATACTTAAGGAAGAGACAGGGCTTCCCTGGTGTCTCAGACAATAAAGAGTCCACCTGCAATGCAGGAGACCTGAGTTTGATCCCTGGGTCAGGAATATCCCCTGGAGAAGGGAATGGCAACCCACTCCAGTGTTCTTGCCTGAAGAATTCCACGGACAGAGGAGCCTGGTGGGCTACAGTCCACAGGGTCGCAAAGGGTTGGACATGACTGAGCAACTAACACACACAAGGAAGAGATCAACAAACACAACAAAATGAGTTGGGAGGATGTCAGTTAGCAGTCCCAGATACCTGGTGAGCCACTGTAATAGACAATTATCTCCCTCAACGTAACAGAGCACCCAAACTAAACATTTTCCTGTCATATGAATGATCTGAGAACAATCATTCACCAAATTTGCACTTTCTGGATATTGGCAAGTCAAAAGCAGCACAATTAAGAGAAAATAAATTAATTTGCACCCATTCAGGAGTGGGTTCAAATCTGGCACTTTGAACCACTGGCAAATTATTTCATTGCCATGAGCTTCACCTCTGTACCTTAACAAAAAGGAGTAATACTTCCTTTGCTGAAAATTAAATCACATCATGCAGGTAAATGCTTCCAGCACAGTTGATTTGTGAACTCACTCAAACAGCAAACCCCTTCCCTTCCTTCCTAGGAAGGCAGTCCTCCTCCTGTACCTGTCAGAACCCTCAGAACATGGTAAATCCTTGAGCTCCAACTGGGAATGTCCAGCAAAAACCTCCTTCTCCCCTTGGGAGTATCTGTGGGCTGCATTCCAGCTCTGATCCATGCCCTAGGTCAGACGTGACAGCATTCCTTCACTTCAGCACGGTGACAACAGGAGGATGGCCCCTTCCATAAACACACACGCTGCAATACCACAGGCCCTGGCATGCTAAGTTGCAGAGGCAGATGTCCTCATAAAGTCAGCAAAAATTGCATGCAAAGTTTTCAATGTCTAACTAAGTATTTTCATGAACAAGTATTCTGAAGGGATGTATTTCCTCAATGAACCAAGCCAATGGTTTTTGAAGTATGTTCATGAGGAAGGAAAGCCTGTATCTTCCTTAATAAACTCTTTGACTCCTGGGACATTGCTGACTACCTTACAGAATAATAATAATACCTTCTTAGTTCAGTGACTGACTGGAAAAATTTACTCTTTCATTTCAACAAATGCAGCAGAGAGCTCCTCTTACTGTTTGGAGTGTAATGTTCCATGCAACGGGAGATGAAGCCAGTGTTGGCTCAGAGGTAGAGGCACCTGTAGAGTTTGAATATGACACAACATGGGCCATAATTAGGGGATAAACAAGAGATTCCACTGTAACTCCCATTACTGTATATAATTCTATTGAACCACTTAAAATCACTACTGTAGGTGCTTTGTATAATATTTGCTCCAAAATCCATAGCAATATTCAGTTCAGTTCAGTTGCTCAGTTGTGTCCAACTCTTTGTGACCCCATGAATTGCAGCACGCCAGGCGTCCCTGTCCATCACCAACTCCCGGAGTTCACTCAGACTTAGGTCCATCCAGTTAGTGATGCCATCCAGCCATCTCATCCTGTTATCCCCTTCTCCTCCTGCCCCCAATCCCTCCCAGCATCAGAGTCTTTTCCAATGAGTCAACTCTTCGCATGAGGTGGCCAAACTACTGGAGTTTCAGCTTTAGCATCATTTCTTCCAAAGAAATCCCAGGCTGATCTCCTTCAGAATGGACTGGTTGGATCTCCTCGCAGTCCAAGGCACTCTCAAGAGTCTTCTCCAACACCACAGTTCAAAAGCATCAATTCTTCGGCGCTCAGCCTTCTTCACAGTCCAACTCTCACATCCATACATGACAACAGGATAAACCATAGCCTTGACTAGATGGACCTTTGTTGGCAAAGTAATGTCTCTGCTTTTGAATATGCTATCTAGGTTGGACATAACTTTCCTTCCAAGGAGGAAGTGTCTTTTGATTTCATGGCTGCAATCACCATTTGCAGTGATTTTGGAGCCCCCAAAAATAAAGTCTGACACTGTTTTCACTGGTTCCCCATCTATTTCCCATGAAGTGATGGGACTGGATGCCATGATCTTCGTTTTCTGAATGTTGAGCTTTAAGCCAACTTTTTCACTGTCCACTTTCACTTTCATCAAAAGGCTTTGTAGTTCCTCTTCACTTTCTGCCATAAGGGTGGTGTCATCTGCATATCTGAGCTTATTGATATTTCTCCCGGCAATCTTGATTCCAGCTTGTGTTTCTTCCAGTCCAGCGTTTCTCATGATGTACTCTGCATATAAGTTAAATAAGTAGGGTGACAATATACAGCCTAGATGTACTCCTTTTCCTATTTGGAACCAGTCTGTTGTTCCAGTCTGTTGTTCTAACTGTTGCTTCCTGACCTGCATACAAATTTCTCAAGAGGCAGGTCAGGTGGTCTGGTATACCCATCTCTTTCAGAATTTCCCACAGTTTATTGTGATCCACACAGTCAAAGGCTTTGGCATAGTCAATAAAGCAGAAATAGATGTTTTTCTGGAACTCTATTGCTTTTTCCATGATCCAGCAGATGTTGGCAATTTGATCTCTGGTTCCTCTGCCTTTTCTAAAACCAGCTTGAATATCTGGAAGTTCACGGTTCACGTATTGCTGAAGCCTGGCTTGGAGAATTTTGAGCATTAGTTTACTAGCATGTGAGATGAGTGTAATTGTGTGGTAGTTTGAGCATTCTTTGGCATTGCCTTTCTTTGGGACTGGAATGAAAACTGACCTTTTCCAGTCCTGTGGCCACTGCTGAGTCTTCCAAATTTGCTGGCATATTGAGTGCAGTGCTTTCACAGCATCATCTTTCAGGATTTGAAAGAGCTCAACTGGAATTCCATCACCTCCACTAGCTTTGTTCATAGTGATGCTTTCTAAGGCCCACTTGACTTCACATTCCAGGATGTCTGGCTCTAGGTCAGTGATCACACCATCGTGATTATCTGGGTCGTGAAGGTCTTTTTTGTACAGTTCTTCTGTGTATTCTTGCCATCTCTTCTTGATATCTTCTGCTTCTGTTAGGTCCATACCATTTCTGTCCTTTATTGAGCCCATCTTTGCATGAAATGTTCCCTTGGTATCTCTAATTTTCTTGAAGAGATCTCTAGTCTTTCCCATTCTGTTGTTTTCCTCTATTTCTTTGCATTGATCGCTGAGGAAGGCTTTCTTATCTCTTCTTGCTATTCTTTGGAACTCTGCATTCAGATGCTTATATCTTTCCTTTTCTCCTTTGCTTTTCACTTCTCTTCTTTTCACAGCTATTTGTAAGGCCTCCCCAGACAGCCATTTTGCTTTTTTGCATTTCTTTTCCATGGGGATGGTCTTGATCCCTGTCTCCTGTACAGTGTCACAAACCTCAGTCCATAGTTCATCAGGCACTCTATCTATCAGATCTAGGCCCTTAAATCTATTTCTCACTTCCACTGTATAATCATAAGGGATTTGATTTAGGTCATACCTGAATGGTCTCGTGGTTTTCCCTACTTTCTTCAATTTAAGTCTGAATTTGGTAATAAGGAGTTCATGATCTGAACCTCAGTCAGCTCCTGGTCTTGTTTTTGTTGACTGTATAGAGCTTCTCCATCTTTGGCTGCAAAGAATATAATCAGTCTGATTTCGGTGTTGACCATCTGGTGATGTCTATGTGTAGAGTCTTCTCTTGTGTTGTTGGAAGAGGGTGTTTGCTATGACCAGTGCATTTTCTTGGCAAAACTCTATTAGTCTTTGCCCTGCTTCATTCCATATTCCAAGGCCAAATTTGCCTGTTACTCCAGGTGTTTCTTGACTTCCTACTTTTGCATTCCAGTCCCCTATAATGAAAAGGACATCTTTTTTGGATGTTAGTTCTAAAAGGTCTTGTACGCCTTCATAGAACTGTTCAACTTCAGCTTCTTCAGCATTACTGGTTGGGGCATAGACTTGGATTACTGTGATATTGAATGGTTTGCCTTGGAAACGAACAGAGATCATTCTGTCATTTTTGAGATTGCATCCAAGTACTGCATTTCGGACTCTTTTGTTGACCATGATGACTACTCCATTTCTTATGAAGGATTCCTGCCTGCAGTAGTAGATATAATGGTCATCTCAGTTAAATTCACCCATTCCAGTCCATTTGAGTTCGCTGATTCCTAGAATGTCGACATTCACTCTTGCCATCTCTTGTTTGACCACTTCCAATTTGCCTTGATTCATGGACCTGACATTCCAGGTTCCTATGCAATATTGCTCTTTACATCATCGGACCTTGCTTCTATCACCAGTCATATCCACAACTGGGTGTTGTTTTTGCTTTGGCTCCATCCCTTCATTCTTTCTGGAGTTATTTCTCCACTGATCTCCAGTAGAATATTGGGCACCTACTGACCTGGGGAGTTCCTCTTTCAGTATCCTATCATTTTGCCTTTTCATACTGTTCATGGGCTTCTCAAGACAAGAATACTGAAGTGGTTTGCCATTCCCTTCTCCAGTGGACCACATTCTGCCAGATCTCTCCACCATGACCCGCCCGTCTTGGGCATCTAGCAATATTACTTAATGTAAATATGTGCTCAGACACTCAGTGGTGTCGAACTCTTTGCAACCCTGTGGACTGTAGCCTGCCAGGCTCCTCTCTCCATGGGATTCTCCCAGCAAGAATACTTGAGTGGGTGGCCATGCCCTCCTCCAGGGGACCATCCCAACCCAGGGATTGAATCCACCTCTCTTAAGTCTCCTGTACAGGCAGGTGGGTTCTTTACCACTAGTGTTACCTAGGAAACCCAATGTAAATATAATACGTCCCATAAAAAATATTTTTTATGTACAATCATGTACCATAGGTTTTTCTGAAGAGAGAATTCCAAATTATAAAAACAAATATCTTAGTAAAAACATTTCTAACAAAATATGAGCAACATAACTGAAATTCTATAGGATGCTAGATATTATATAAAATAAATTAATGCATGAATAAATGTGAGGTCATTATGTAAACAAATAATTTTGAGGAAATACCAAGTTAAGATAAAGTTAATGTTTAAAAAAAAAAAAAACTGGGATTTATCAGAAACTTTAGTGAGCAAATATGTACTCTAACTCTCTGGGATGTAGATCAGGGCTTCCCAGGTGGCTCAGTGGTAAAAGAATCCCCCTGCCAGTGTAGGCATTGCAGGAGACATGGGTTCAATCCCTGGGTCAGGAAGATCCCCTGAAGGGGGAAACGGCAACCCACTCTTGCCTGGAAAATCCCATGGACAGAGGAACCTAGTGGGTTACAGTCCATGGGGTCACAAAGAGTTGGACATGACTGAAGCAACAGAGATCTGACAGACATCATTTCTCATGCTTTTTCCCAGGCATTTTTCAAGACTCAGGTACAATAAAATACCAGTTTGGGAAATACTGACCCTAACTAAATATTACCACAACATACTGCCTTTCAAAAGTTATGGCAAATAAATGTCCTAGAAGCCTTCATATGGAAGAAGAGTTGGCCTGCCTGGTAAACACACCAGAGGAATCTTTCAGTTGAGGTGAGCAATTGAGAGGAGCTCTTATAAAGCTTTGGCAATTCCTACAGGAAGGAAAACACAGCTTTTCCTATAGTAACAATTGCTGGTCATATAACCATTAAAAAGCAATTCAAACACCATTGTATATGGGCTTGTTTTGGAGGCAGATCCTGCAATGTATTCTTGAGGCTAATTTTTCCAATTTATCTGTTGCATAATTGCAAACCAATTTGAGATCTGAATACATATTTGATGGGGACTGAAAGACTGTGTCCTCCCAAAATTTATAGATTTGAAACTGTGTACAAGCCCTGTGCCCTTGTCTTTGTCTGACTCAAGAGTTAATGACTGGGAAATGTGAAGATGTAGAAACAAAGAAGGCAATGGCACCCCACTCCAGTACTCTTGCCTGGAAAATCCCATGGATGGAGGAGCCTAGTAGGCTGCAGTCCATGGGGTCGCTAAGAGTCGGACATGACTGAGCGACTTCACTTTCACTTTTCACTTTCATGCATTGGAGAAGGAAATGACAACCTACTCCAGTGTTCTTGCCTGGAGAATCCCAGGGACGGTGGAGCCTGGTGGGCTGCCGTCTATGGGGTCGCACAGAGTTGGACACGACTGAAGTGACTTAGCAGCAGCAGCAGAAACAAAGAACAGCTGTTGGGCTGGGGAACTGGTAACAATTTAGAGTACAATTCTGTCACATGACAGAATTACCAAACTCCCAGTTCCCTGGAAGGTACAGATAAATGCCTGACACACACTCATAAGTTGCTTTTACAGGAAGCAGACCGCCTCCAGATGAAAACTGCTGACCACAAGAACACAGACCTTAGACTGGTTGAAACCAGAAGGTTGATAAGGCTTGAAACTTACCTGATACCAACCAATCCAAGACCTATGCATAAGCTGATCATGTCCTAAACACTATAAAAGTCCTCACTACCCCCTCCAGGGTGGGTCACACAGTTCAGGGCATTAGTGCACTGAGGCCCCCTTTGCCTGGCAAAGCAATTAAAGCTACTCTTTTCTATTTCAGCCAAAAGTCTGTCTCTGTGTTTCTATTCTGTTTCAGCAACATGTTGAAGCTTTAATCCCCAACATGATGGATAGGGCCTGTGAAGTAATGATAAAGATCAGAAGGGTGGGACCCTAATTCAACTGAGCTGATACCCTTATAAGAAGGGGAAGAGACACACGAGAGCTCTCTCCTCCCTTCCTCCTCCCTCCTCTCCCCTTCTCTTCCTCTCTTGCTTTCCCCCCAAAGAGGTTATTTGAGTACACAGGCATATGGCAGTTACCTGCAAGCCAGGAACAGAACTCTCATCAGAAACTGAACCCTGTTGGACCTTGATCTTGGTCTTTTCAGCCTCCAGAACTGTGAGAAAATACATTTCTGTTGTTTAAGTCTCAGCTTGTGGTATTTTGTAAGGCAGCTCAAGCAAACACATACAATATTGGACAAACCACCATTTTTGGTCAAAACGACTAACTAAATCAATGATAAGAAAGTGGAGGATGTTTAAAGGCTGAATCTACCGATCCATAGATGCAGAACAGTTGGTTCGTGCCTTAATTCTCTCCAGGCTGAGAGGAAGCATAAACAAACAAGACATTTTGAGTCTTCTGTGTCACGAATGTTAAAAATCATGAGGGTAAAAAATGTTCCTATTAAAAATATCCTTCTTTTTTTTTAAAAAGTTGACCTTTATACTCTTAGAACTTTAAAAACAAAAACAAAAATCCTCACCCAAAGAAAATAAATGAAAAGCCTTTTTCCAATTTTAAGATACTTGAAGGAAAAACACTTTGAGCCCGATCTGTTCCAAAGCACATCTAGCTGTCAAGTTCCTAATGGAATCAGGCTTTTGAAGGTGTGCAAACATGCAGCTGTCATGTGGGGCGGGGGAAAATAAACACTTTGCTCACCAAAGAAAGGCAAACTAACAGCAGTCCACCCAAGCACTGGGTGGTTGTCAGGACTAGACAATGGAATGCTCTGGTTTCCAGGCCCCTGAATAGAAGCCATGTCCCTGCAGACAACCCCCACACCGCCTGCCACATACTGCAATGAGCCTCGTCACTCCAGTCATCGCAGTCGTTGTAGCCGTTACACTGCAGTTTCCTGGGGACGCAGATGCCACTGGTGCACAGAAAGCTCTCGCCCCCTCTGCAGAGCGCTAAAAAAAAGGAGAGAGGCAGAAAAGCAATGTCAAAATAAATAAGAGGGTTTTTTTTTTTTTTTAATTAGGAGAAATAAAGAACAGAAAGAAAACCTTCTCTTGATGTTCAACAGATGTGTTTCCCAACTCCCTCAGTTTCATTGTCACCAATTCCTCTCTGGCTTTCCAGAACATTAATTGTAAAATTACCTGAGAAGAATACAAAGTGTTTGCCTGAGAAAAGTGAAAGGAAATTCGCCAGTCGGCTTTCACAGCACAAGCAAGCAGCCTCGTCTATTGCACAACTTATGTGCGGAAACATACCGAATGGCAGTATTTTTTTTAATAACCGAAAATTATTTCGAAGTGAAATTTATTGAACAAACATTTAAAATCCTTCTACAACAATGTCATGCAAAGAAATTTAGTTACAAATAGTTGATATGTGCTTGAACACAGGCATAGAGACCCTATGCCTTGTACTGAAATGTATTTATTAACTTGGCTTAATAAAAATGCCAGTTAAAAATGTCAGAGCCTATTCTGGCATAAGGAATGTGAAACAACATTAGCTAATAATATTTTCTTTCTTTTCTTTTCCTTAACATGATTGCACTTTGGTATTCTTTGCTTTAAATATTATGTTCTTTTTCTTCTCAAAATTCAACAAATATTCAATTATTTCAAAATTACATTCGACACAAAATGTGGGAGAAGAAGCTAGAAAGATTTTTCTAAGGGAGACCATTACTTAAAGGACAAATTAATTCAACAAAATGGGTGTTAAAATACACTTCAATATTTAGCAATTTGCATCAAATGCCTTTTAAATGTGTATAACCTTTGGCCCAGCAATCTTATTTCTTGGCCTTCATACAAAGTAAGTCATCATGAATAAGTCCAAGTTTTTATATTTAAGGGTATTAATACCATCTTGGTTTATAAGACGAAAACTGAAATAACAGCTATGCAATAATAGAAGATTGGTTACATAAATCTTAGTACTACATATAAGGGATACCATTATAGCCACTGAAAATTATATTGCAAAAAATAAAGTCCTGGGCCAAAGTTCAGGATAATTTAATTGTAAAAACACCATCTAGTTCTAAAAAAGCATAGTACAATTTGGCCTAGAAAGAAGTATTAACATATCTAAGGTTACTCTGATTATCTCTGGTATTAAAATTGAAAGTAATTTTTATTTTCTTCATTGTATTTTATTCTGTATTTTACAAATGTTCTTATAATGATCATGTCTTATGTTTATAATCAGAGAAAAACTCAACTTATTTTCATGAGATCTGAATTCAGAGTAATGGTAAAATAAATATAAGCCTCCAAAATATTTCTCTCTCCCTTCCACAAAAGTTAGCAGGATCAGCCTATGGTCACCTGCCTGGCCACTGTCACCATTCCCTGAACTGTGTATTCCTTGATGAGATGAATCTTGTTGTCTAACTAAAGGGAAATAGGAAACAGGGAACATTTAACTCACAAACTGAAATACAGAAAACTTCAGACAGAACATTCCAGGCAGTAAGGTCCATGACGCTTACATGTTCCACATTGCCCAGCAGAGTGGTTGGCACTCAGGAGGTTCTTAATTAAAGGGAAAAAGTCATTTCCATCTCAGTGGAGCACAATATATTGCCACAAGGCAAAGGAAAAATGCAATTAATGGATTATCTTGCAATGCTATCAAGGAATCAGAGTTTCAATTTGTTGAACATTAAGTGAAAGTGCAAATGTGTTAGTCGCTCAGTTATACATGACACTTTGCAGCCCCATGGGTATAGCCTGCCAGGCTCCTCCACCCATGGAATTCTCTAAGCAAGAATGCTGGAGTGGGTTGCCATTCCCTTCTCAGAGAATCTTCCTGACCCAAGGATCAAATCTGGGTCTCCTCCATTGCAGGCAGGTTCTTTACTATCTGAGTCACCAGGGAAGCCCTGTTGAACATTAAGTACCAGTCAATTTGGTATGTTTCTTATGATGGTAATTCATGTGTAACCTTCACAATATCAACAATGAAAATCTGGATTTCCATTATATCCCATGATTTCTGAATCAGTACAAATGGCATCTATGGATTTCAATTGCCGAGACATGCAACAAGCTTAAGCTTTATAGAGTCTTAGAGGAGGAGAAGGGGATGACAGAGGATGAGATGGTTGGATGGCATCACTGACTCAATGGACATGAGTTTGGGTGGACTCCGGGAGTTGGTGATGGACAAGAAGGCCTGGCATGCTGTGGTTCATGGGGTCACAAAGAATCAGACATGACTGAGCAACTGAACTGAACTGAACTGAGAGGACTCAGCCCAGAATTGCACTCCTCTAGCTACAGACAGAAACTCCTCAAGACTATACAGGAAACCAGATATAAAATGAAAAACCAAAACAGTAAAGATATTACTGGCCAGTCTATACAATAGCCTCTCTTTAGGGTTAAGAGAAAGTTTTCAAGAAGTGTGCATCCTATTGTGAGATTGTTTCTGAACTACACTAGAAAGTGCAGAAATTCCATCTGTCTGCATTTAAGCAGCTGCAACCCCTCAGAAGAATGACTGCATTCCCTACATTGTGGTTTGATGATTCCTTGGGAAATGTGGCTCAAAGTTCAACATTAAATAGCTCCTAACATCTAGGCTTCATCTCTAAGACCCCCATATATTTTACTCCAATAAAGCCATATTTGTGTAAGGATCTATAAAATCTGGATCAAATTTAAAACATGGCATTGCTGACATGTTTTGATTACTGATATCCCGTGTCTTTGCTGATTCAGCAGAAACTGACTTCTTTTGTGTGGTTTCTCAGTTGGAGAAGTGGCTGTCCGTGATTTTAAGACACTGAAAATTGTTTCTTTATTCTTATTCTCCCTTTGCAAGTCCTTTGGATGTTCATTCACAGCTTCATTAATCAATATTCTTTGTACAGTTAGGATAGCTTTGTACATTCTCCTTCTGTTTGATGTCTTCTTAACCTGTATTCAGAATCTTCACTTTTGTGTAAAACTGTTTGTATTTGTGTAAAACAGTTCAACTAGCAAAACATTTCAGACATATCTCATTTAGAAGTTCTAAAGAGCTCAATAACTACACAGGTAAGAATTCTATCACAACTTCCTCAGGGTAAGTGGTAGTTTACAAACAGAGAAACTAGAGCATTGTGTGCTTAAGACTGCAATTGCCCAAAGCCATGGAGCTAAGAATACATGAAAACACCCCAGAGTCGTGAGGTCCGGGCTCTAGACCCAATCCTTCCCACCACAGCCACTCTCTGCACAGTTGATAGGCATTCAGTTCAAGGATACCAGGTTCAGGTAAAAACACAAACTTGCCTTTTCATTTCTAAACAAAAGATAAATAATCTGTCCTTCAGGTAAACTAGACCAGATGAGATGACATTCTTTGTGAGCTCTCAATTTTTTAGAAAACACCCTGGGAGAGCTCTTAACATGTTTTTGGAGAGATTTTCAACCATAAATGTCACTGTCTCGTAACATTCATCTTCCAATAGCCTTTAGACTGAGTTTTTAAGATGACAAAGGGATATTCCCAGAGGTGAAGTCATGCTATCCAATCTTGACATCATTTTCATTAACATCATCTATAATTCTGTGTATAAATTGGACTTTAGATCAATGGCAGTTTCATTCATTGATTGAGAAAATATTAACTAGCTCCTATGTGCTAAGCATTACTCTAGCAGTAATGCCAGATACAGCAGTAAAGAAAACAAAACGACTTCACCTTCATGTAGCATATATTCTACTGACCATCACCTAATAAAGAAATTTTACTAACTAAAGATGCTTCATCACCAAAATTACTTCCATTTACACATATGACAATTAATATTAATACACTAATAGCAGTAATCAAAGATATATTGCTTAAGATACTAGTTTACATATCTTAATGAAGAGGACAATTATGAATCACTTGGGCTTCAGAATCTCATGGATTCTGAAGAGTATATACCCCTGAGGATGATCCGCTCTTTTCAGTCTTTTTGCTTCTGATAACAAACTGCTGAAATAACACCTATAGCCTGAAACAAACTTCAGATTTTCTGCAATTGTTTCCAGGCCTCTCAGGTCTCTCTGTCTGTAATACAGCATGTATATCAGCAAATCCTCTCATTACTTTGCTTGTTAACTTTTAGAGTCTTTTCTCAGAAAGTACTCACTGGTGTCTGCCTGCAAAGTATCCTCATTCACCATGCCTTTGAGTCCTTGCTTAAAGCCTAAAGCTCAAATTCAACTCTACCTCTGAAGAGTAAAGCAACCTGGCACACAACAGCATCATCGCCTGAGCCTCTACTGACCGAGAGTTTGTCAGCCCTTCATTCCACATGCTGCTCAAAATCAAGTTACTATAAACCACCATTGCTCTTACGTTTTACAAAGCTATTCGACCATATGAAAAAGAATGAGGTGAGACAAGAATACTTCTTGGAAAGAGAATTGTATTTCCCTACAATAGGTTGATAAAAGGAGTGCGGTGAAAGGTAAGAGGTGAACGTTGTAGTTGTTTAGTCGCCAAGTTGCATCCCACTCTTTGTGACCCCATGGAGTGCAGCCCACCAGGTTCCTCTGTCCATAGGATTTCCCAGCCAAGAATACTGGGGTGGGTTGCCATTTCCTTCTCCAGGGCATCTTTCCAACCAAGGGACAGAAGCCCAAGGGGTGAGAAAGGAGAGAGGAAATCCAAGTGGGTGCTCAATAATTAACTTTGTCTTTACTCTGCCCTCTAAGTCATGTGAACTGGAAGGCCCTTCCTTTTGTTGGAAGCCACAGTCCACTGGGTCTCAAAGAGTCGGACATGACTGAGAGATTCACACTTCCACTTTCAAGAAATCTAGAGTAGGTATGGATGGATTACAGAAAGCTCTGTATGAAAAGAATGAAATCTGCATAGAGAGAGAGGAGCCAGTGAAGTCGGGCAATGTCTTGGGGAGAGAAAGAGAGATTAAAAACTTGGTTGAATCTCCCTGAGGCACAATGTAGAGAAGACCTTTTGGAAAACAGAAATATCTAAAGGGACATTTCAAGTTGTCAGTGGGAGGCATAATCACTTCCCCTATCTGCCATATGGGATTGACAAGGATTATGTTGCTTTCTAAGTTTTTTCCACTCATTTATTTAACCAATTTGTCATTCTTCTAGGAGCATGAATACAGAAAGATCCCTTGCTTTGTAAAGACTATATTCTATGGAGAATATAATATCAATGAACATAATAAATAAGAAAATTATTATATATTAGGTTAGAATATGATAAGGGCCATAAAGCAAAAGAGTACAACAGAGAGATAGCAGATGTGGGTGTGGGGTAGGACAGGCCTCCAAGTTAATTAGGGTGCCAGGGCAGGCCTCATTGAAAGTTGACATCTGAACAGCACCTTCAAAGATGGAGGGAGTTAATGAAATCTCAGGGGAAGATTTCAGGGCAGAAGCAAAGACCATCAGGCCAGAACACAGCTGGCAGGTATGGGGAACACCAAGGAGACCAAGTGGCTAAGGCAGACACAGTAAAGGGGTGAAGAAGCAAGGGATGAGGCAGAGAAGACAGGAAGGCCCAAACACGAGGCTTTGCAAAGATTTTGTAGTTAGACAATAAGAGTCATTACACTTATGACTGATGAGTGAAGAGTGGCATGATCTGACTTGTTTTCAAGGATCTCTGCTTGTTGTGCTGAAAATATTCCAGAGAAGCCACAGAAGCAGCAGGGATAATAGGTAGGAGCCTACTGGATTTAATCTAAAAAGAGATGATGGGGGCTCAGAGGGGATAACAGTGGAGAGGCCGAGACATCATTAGATGCTGGACATACTTTGAAAGTAGAGCCAGCAGGGTTTTCTGGGCCATCAGATGAGAGTTGTGAGGGAAAGACAAGAGCCAATGGTGTTTAAGTTTCCACCCAGCCAAACAACAGGAGCTGGCATCTGCTGAGATGGGGGAGACAACTGAAGCAGCAAGACTACAGGGGAAAAAGATCAGAAGTTACAATTTGGACATGTTGAGTCTGACATGTCAAGTAGACACCCAAGTGGAAATGCTGAGGAGAAAACTGGATACATAAGTTCAAAGTCCTGGAAAGAGGACAGGACTACAACTATAAAAGTATGAGTCATCAGCAAATCAATTTAAAGCCAGTAATGCCTAGGTGAGATGGTTCGTGAGGGGAATGGTTGGTGAAGAGAGAGAAAAGTGAGACTCAGTGAGATGGGGCAGAGAAGATGAATGAGGGCTGAACTACTCCATGAGTAACGGCTACAGGGAAGAGGAGAAGCCAGAGAAGAGGCTGAGAAGGCGGTAGGAGGAAACCCAACACGTGATGTGTTATCCTGGAAGTCAAGTGAAGGAGAAGATATCAAAGAGGAGGAAGTGATCTGCTGCGCCAGAAGGGACCTGCTGATGGGTCAGGTAAGACAAAACTGAGAAATGGGGACACAGGTAAGAGCAGCTTCAATGGAGCAGTGAGAACAAAAGTCTGATGGCATATGTTCAAGAGAGAATGAGAGGAGAGGAAGTAACTCAGAATGAAAGGACAACATGTTTGCTCCAGAAGAGAATAATCCAGTGGGGCAGTAAACTACAAGGGAAGTGGGGCAAAAAAGAAATGTGCTTTTTAAAATGGGAGTATTATTGCTTTACAGTGTTGTTTTGGTTTCTGCTGTATAACAACGTGAAACAACCAAAGTATACATACATCCTTTCCCTATTGAGCCTCCCTCCCACCCCACCCTCATCCCTCCAGGTCATCACAGAGCACTGAGCTGAGCTCCCATTCTATACAGCAGTTCCCACTAGATAGCTATTTCACACATGCTAGTGTATATATGTCAACGCTACTGTCTCAGTTCTTCCCACCCTCTCCTTCCTCTGATATGTCCACAGTCCATTCTCTATGTCTGCATCTCCATTCCTGCCCTGAAAATAGGTTCATCAATATCATTAGAAATGTGGTTTTTAATGCTTTTGTGTGAGTACATTCTCTGCAGGGAGCATGGAGTGGTATTAAGCTCTGCTTCCAGGTTGCCACAGGTCAAATAAACTATGACCGCTCTTGAAGATACAGGAGCTCAGGGATGGAGGATCATCAACATCAGGAATATATTTACAATATAAATTGAAGCCTGTATTATAGCTGCCTGTCCCTTTAACCCCAACACTGCAATGTGACTTCCTCAGAAGTATCTATCTTCCAAGGTTAGTAATCCTTCTCATTCTCTCCTTCCTCTTCTTCATCTATTAGACACCTGTTAAATGTGGGGTACATGTGCTAGTCACTTCTAATAGCCCCATCAGGACTCAAATGAATTCCTATTATTTCATGACTCATATAATTGATATTAGCAGAAGATATGTATTTGTTTGCTTATACTCTCTCCTTTCTAGAATGTAAGCTCCTTGAGAGAAGGAGCTTCATCAGTTTTTCTCACCGTTGTGTACTGAGTCTAGAGTGGAATTAAATATTTGTTAAATGAATAAATGAAGACTTAGAATTTAAGGTGCCCAGCAGGACTACATGATTGCTCCTATTTATTGGTTCTACCTGGATAAGCAATAGGTATCCTACAATTTTGTCCTTTTAACTGCCAGAGGAATAAACTGCTGGTGAAATAGGAGAGTTGCACTGTGTACTAGCAGGACACTCACTCAAACCCACGGACAAGTCTGGCTTCTGAGCAGCATCTGTTCCTATGTTAGAACAATGAATATCAAAGGCCCTTCTACCTAAAATAATCTTCCCCACTGACCTGTGGTACTGTGTCTAACATTCTCCCAACACCTCCACCCACAGTACCCATTCCTTGGGCTAACATGGTGGCTTTTAGATGAACACCAGGGTACCAAGGAAAGGGAATTTGGGGCCACACCATGGGTGAAGGGGGTGTCTGAGTCACCCTCCTCCACTTCAACCACAGAGTTCTACCAGAGAGTTCAACTCTCTGGTTGAAGTGGAGGAGGTTTGTGTATTTGAGTCTATGTATAATTTCCTTTGAAATGGGTTTCTGCTGCCAAAAACAAATTTGAAAACCCCTTCACCCTTAAGATTTTAAGTGTTCAGTTCATGTCTAAGAGAGCTTACATTTTACTTCATTTTCTTGGCAATGAATACTTAGCCCTGAATTTAATTATAGACTGGTTTTTCATTTTACTTAAACTTGAAAGAAGGGGATACAAGATAAGTAACCTTCGGAGTGGGGCGGGTGTGGGAGGTGGGGAGTTCAGGAAAGGTCTAAAACAGGAGAAATACATGTGAGAGTTGAGACCTAGGGCCACAGTGAGCTCAGACCAGCCCTTCCTGAAGGAGCAGTGGGTGCGGGTCTAACTCCCTCACACTACGAGGCAAGAAATGCCACATCACTATTTTTCTAAGTCAAATTAGTACATACTCTCCCACTCAAAAAAGTGCAAAGAAATAGTACTCAGGCATGCTTCAGGGGGCCTCTCCCACCTTAGGTGGTACAAGGATTAAGAATAGAGGAAGGGGCTTAGCTTTAATTCCTTAGAGAATAGCTGAGGGGTTCATGATGCTAAGCCCTCATGGTAGACAGGATGCTCTGCCATGTCACTGCCTCGCCACAGTCATGCCAGGGCCCTGGTCCCTGATGTCAGCTTTCCTGGCTGCCCCACAGAGCTGTTCCTCTCTGAGCCCTGTCCTTCCCCCCAGCAAGTGCTCACCAGTCCCTGCTACATAGGGGACAGGCCAAAGCCCAGGCCCCTTCCAAACCTTGGGAGATGTCTCTACCCCTTCACACACTTCCACCATGCTGCCTTGCCCTGGGTGATCACACAGTCTCTGCTCAATCGTTCTCTCCTCAAGGCTGCTCTCCCTTTTCTGAGAATGCACAGATGATAACACAACATCTATTACACAGATTTTTTCTTTCATTGCAGAGGAAGCAAATGTTTCCATTAGTACCTTTCAACATCTTTGTTCCAAGGTAGTATGTCTTAGGTGGTCAGTAATGCCTGTTGTATAAATGCATTGAGAGAGTTCTTCACTTAGATACTCTAAAAATAGAAGTGCCACGTGGTTTCCTCCTTTAGGATCTGCAAACACCTTGCTGCAAAGACAAGGTAAAACCAATCCCCTCACTACAGTCCAACTCAGTGCCTATTATATAACTTGTTTTTATTAGTGAGAAATCATCTCTGCCAAACCAATGTTCAAAGCAAGTTCAAAACAACTCCCCCAATTAAATGTCCTTAAGACTGAGTTACTCCTTGACTCATTTTTTTCCCCCCTCTGAAATAAAGCTATGCTTTGACTGAGTGGAAACTTTGCCAGCTGGCCTTCACCTTAAATTTCTGAAAATAGAGTTAAGGATACTTATTGCCTGTCCAACAGCATGAAAGATCTATCATTTTGGAAAAAAAAATAACAGTCATTGTAAAATTATCTAAAAATCATTAGCAGGAAACAAGAATAGATTTGTAACTGGAAGCACTCTGATAGCAGAAGGGATGGAAATAGAGTTTAGAAAGTAGCTCATGTCATCACCCAACACCTCAAGTAAAATCACAGTATAAAATAAAGTTAGATAAAACCGTGGCCAGTGGATTTTAAATCTAATTAGACAGGGGAGAAAGTAAAGAAAGAGCAGAGTAAAAAGCAGGAAGTCAAGCTTTATGGTCAGAGACTGGCAGAAATAGACTGCCAAGCAGAAGTCTGAAGAAACTCTTTGAAAAGGAATCTCTATTCATTCAACAGTTGAGAAAGAGAAGAGAAAGGAAAATTTCTGAAATGAGAGAAACAACTTTCAAACAGGTATTGTCTAATTAAGGGAATATACAAGTTTACTACCTCAAGTTTTAGGGTCTAAACGTCTTAAATAGAGCTCTAAGAGCCAATTTGGTAAAAAAAAAAAAAAAAAAAAAAAAACCCACTGGAAACTAAGATATATGACAGAAATCTGCTATTTATTATTTCATGCAAATAAATGCAGAAACATAGCTTCTAAAGAACATAAAAAATTTGGACCCTCCTGTCAGGAATTATTATCAGGCAGGCAGAGATTTCTAAATTCAGAGATAATTACTCCAACATTTAGGGGAGTTATACTTTATAAACTTGCTTTGGGAAATAAAACCTACATCTTATACTCAAGTAATTCTCAGTGGCACTTCAAAGTATTTTTGAGGTTTTTCTCCAAACATATGGCTGTCTCAAATCACATTTTGCCATTATTCATTATGACTCATAAAACTGAAAATGACAGTACACTATACACACTACCTTTGACAAATTTCAAACAAAGGTAGGATGTCTTCTATAAAAGAGTTAATGTGTGCATATAAACCTAAGAGAAATAAAGGAGATTATATATGACTTGGAAAGAAAATAACAGTCTTGTGTATGCACATGGTAGTATCTAAAATGTTATACATATTAACATTTTTCAGATCTTTATTAAATGTGTAAAACTCAGTCACAACATCTATGGAAAGACGTAGAAGAAAGACAAACATAGAAAAATAATCAGATTGAAGAGCCATCGCAGGGTATTTTTCTTAATTTTTGGGCTATACAAACTGAACTGATATCATTTTATAAGTTCACAGGTGCAAATGCCATTTTCAACTCAAACCAAATTTCTTTTTAATCCCAGTTTCTTTTACCTTTGTCCATTTTATGTACTAACAATGTAAAAGTTTGAATAAATTATCTATGACTTTGCAGTACTGTGGGACTTGAGACCCAGAAATAGAATAAACATATACATGTTTAGAAATTCCCAAGGAACAAACCTTGAAAAAATATCTTTCAAGAACACATTACAGGAATAAATTAGGAGATTGCTATTAATATATGCATACTACTATAAATAAAACTGATAATCAACAAGGACCTACAGCACAGCACAGGAACTATATTCAAAATTTTGTAATAAACTATAAAGGGAAAGAACCTGAAAAACTATATATATATATAGAGAGAGAGAGAGAGAGAGCGCGCGCGAGCAAGAGCTTCCTTGTAGCTCAAATGGTAAAGAATCTGCCTGTGATCCAGGGGACCTAGGTTTGATCCCTGGGTCAGGAATATCCTCTGGAGAAGGGAATGGCAACCCACTCCAGTATTCTTGCCTAGAGAATCCCATGGACAGAGGAGCCTGGCAGGCTACAGTCTGTGGGGTTGCAAAGAGTCACACATAACTAAGCAATTTACACTACTATAAAATATATATATATATATATATATATGAGAATCACTTTGTTGTACACCTGAAACTAATACAACATTGTAATTCAACTATGCTATGCTATGCTATGCTAAGTCACTTCAGTCGTGTCCGACTCTGTGCGACCCCATAGACGGCAGCCCACCAGGCTCCCCTGTCCCTGGGATTCTCCAGGCAAGAGTACTGGAGTCGGGTGCCATTGCCTTCTCCAATGAGTGAAAGTGAAAAGTGAAAGTGAAGTCGCTCAGTCGTGTCCGACTCTTAGCGACCCCATGGACTGCAGCCTACCAGGCTCCTCTGTCCATGGGATTTTCCAGGCAAGAGTACTGGAGTCGGGTGCCATTGCCTTCTCCAATTCAACTATACTTCTATTTAAAAAGATTACAGTTCTACCTTAGAGCCTAAAAATTCACTTCTAATCCCATGAAGACTGTACCATACCACTTTCCCACCTATTCTCCATTACTGTTGCTGCTGCTGCTGCTAAGTCGCTTCAGTCGTGTCCGACTCTGTGCGACCCCATAGACGGCAGCCCACCAGGCTCCCCCGTCCCTGGGATTCTCCAGGCAAGAACACTGGAGTGGGTTGCCATTTCCTTCTCCAATGCATGAAAGTGAAAAGTTAAAGGGAAGTCGCTCAGTCGTGTCCTACTCTTAGTGACCCCATGGCCTACAGCCTACCAGGCTCCTCCATCCATGGGATTTTCCAGGTAAGAGTACTGGAGTGGGGTGCCATTGCCTTCTCTGCCATTACTGTTAATTATTGTTAATTACTGTAACAGAGTATTCCAAACATTATCATTATCTTCAAGATACTGTAGGATCTATCAATTTGGCAGATCAGATCGCTAGTAGCTGGATGTAAGATTCTGAACCCCTGGGTTGAAGCTCTGCCTAAAACCCTCTCTACTCTCCATCCTCATAACTGATGATAGCAAACTATTCACTTGCCCCCACGCAGGAGACCATGGGAACAGCACATATTCCATCGTTTGAGTCAAAGCAGAGTTGGTAAAACCTAGATCCTTCTAGCTACCTGACCCTTCAAGTTTAAACCACCCCTGATAATCAGGTCACTTCATTTCTAAATGCTATTATGATTAAAATAAAATTGTGAGAAAATTAATTCATAAATACTCATCCTAATATCCTGACATAGATTGGGTCTACAGACAAGAAATGCAATTACTCGTAACAGTGACCCTACAGTGCCAAAATAAAAGTCATTTTGTAGAAAAGGTACAAACTTGAATTTAAATTAGGCTACCTGTGCTGCTTTGACCAAGTTATTTAAGTTTTGGGGGCTTCGGTTTCCTTATCTGAATTCTACCTATTTTGGAACTGTCTTTGAGCATACACTAATAAGTAACAGACGTAAAATGCCAAGCACCAAATCATGTAAAGTCCACTGCGTTCTGTTTACTAAGGCTGGGAAGTGTGTAATTCGCTTCCCAAAGACAGCCATCACAAAGTGTTGAAAAATGCCTTGTGCTTAAAGAGTTAACCTGCAAATAACTAGAGCATGTTATTCGCCAACCTTGCAGATTTAATACTGCCCACTTAGACCTGGAAGTGAAGGCAATGTCATTCATTGCAACAACCAAGATAACTGAGAAAGAGCATTGTCTGAAGAGATCAACACCCATAGGAACCAATATAACAACATTACTAACTTTTCTTTGGCTCATAGACCAAAAAAAGGAAGTCAATTGCTCCAGGAAAGTTGACTTTCACTGTTAAATCGTTTGTGTCTTCTTAAAAGATTTACATGCTGGTGGAACACAGAGGTCCCTGAACTCTCTCTCCCGTGCTTCCTCCACTTTCTTCTCTGCATGCCCTTCACAGCACAGCTTCGTAAAATCTCTCCTAGTATCCCTGGTTACCAGTATTATATATAACAAAGCCACACAGACTAAACCTGACATGGAAAAATCAACCTTGCCTAAAACTAAATATAAGTACAATTTAATTAACTTGCATTCCACAGTCATAGCTGCCAACTTACTGAGACTAGAAGACTTGGGTACACAGTACCCAAGAGCTCAGAGGGAGGGGGAAAACATGAAAGTTTTCTCCAAAATCTTCAGATGTTCCTTTGTAAACAGTAAACAGGAATAATGTCTCCTTTACACAAGATACAGTGATCCAGTCAATGGTGGAGAGTGGGGAGTAGTGGAATGAGCCAAGGCAGAAGAGAAGAGAGTTTGAGAGAGGCTGGAATTTCAGGAGAGACAAACAGAACTAGAAATGAATGCCAATCTGACACCAAGGTCAGACCTAAGTCAAGTAAAGAAAGGTCCACTTTACCCCTAAAAGGAGGAAAGACGTTGCTGCAGATAATGGAAAGTCAAAAACTACGTGCCTGTCACTATAAACTCTCAATACTGCAAACCGAGTAGTGATGTAGTCTCCTCTAAAAATACTCCACTGATCAACCTCCTGTGCTTAGGTTAATACTGGGGAATGTTGTAACACAAGTATCACCCAGTGGTGCAGGGTTAGGGGGGTACTGAGCTCACCTGGGGGTGCCGTCCCTGGGGAAACGTCCGTTTTCTCCCACCTGTCAAAAGGATACGGAGCGTGCAGTTGCCAAGAAGAAACACAAGATGGCAGCCGTACTCAGTATACAGACGCTGTTGGCGCCAGAGGGGAGAACTCAGCCTGGGACCTTCTCCACCTGGCAGGCTGTGGGAATTCATAGGGAATTCCAGATGGGAGGCTCCTCTTTTCTAAAAGGCATCCTTTGCTCGTGTCTATAACTGGGTAAATTTGAAATCATGGTATCGCACTTCTGCCAATTCTTACTACAGAGGAATAAAAAGTTCTTCCTAATTGTATCTTTGGCACATTTTTCTATTGGTTTTCTTCCTTATTGATTTATTGAGACTCCATCTGCTTCAATTATTTTTCCCTAGACTGTCACTTACTGGTCTTTTAAATTCACAGTCTTTTCAGCTCTAGAAACGTTTTACATGTATGTGAAGTCAACTATATCAGCCTTTATGGCTTATGTCTTCATAAACTGGGTCATAGGACAGAAACTGTAGGAGGGCAGAGATTCAGTCTGTTTAGTTTCCTGCGATAGCCATAGGCCCTAAAGAGCAATGGACACAGAGTGTGGCTAAATAAACTTTGCACTCAGCCCAGAACCTATCTAGAGTAGAAGGAAAATACCATGGCCAAAATTAAGACTGGTCAAGGCATGCCAAAAATAGGCCACAGAGATACGGAAATCAAGTCAGGCTTCCTAATACTCAAAACTGATTTTGCCATGGCCTATATGGCCATGGGTGAAAGGCTACAGATTGACTGACTAATTTTTGCTAGGTTATCATTCCTGTTTATCGTTTCATATGATACTTCTCATATTGCTGAAATGGTCAAATATTATACACACAACCTGATCTGTATTTAGTGAAGCAGAATAAAAGAACTCTCGAGATGCTTTCCAAATTTAAGCTTCAGTAAAACAGCAAAGGGAAGAAGTTGGATAGTTACTTTCAGCCAGTCACTTTCTTAACACTGACCACCAGAGGGAGACCACATCCTGAAGCAAAGTAAAGCACAAAGCCCACGCTACAACTATGACAAGTGTCTGGATATGTGACAGTGATGGAAAACAATTGTATTTTGCGCATCTGTACTAATTATGTTCAATAAGATAATGGGACTTCCCTAGCAGGCCAGCGGTTAAGACTCCGCACTTCCAATGTAGGGGGAATGGGTTCTATCCCTGGTTGGGGAAATAAGATCCCACATGCCATGCAGCCAAAAAAAAAAGTTAAAATTAAAAATAAAATCACATTAAAAATCATTTTTACTTCAAATACAGACACAAAAATAAGAATTCTCACAGACCAATGCATTATATGGAACAAAGTGCTTGGTGCGATTACGTCAGAATTGACTTCTTCCATTCTCATAGCAACCAATAATTTCAGAAATCCAGTTATTAGCTTTATTTCAAATGGCTTTATGTACATTTTTAGAATTGTCACTTGTACTTAATGTGATTTTTGTGGAATGGAAATGATTTTTCAGCAGGTGATCTCATTACCAGATAATCTCATTTACAAATGCCTTTAGAAGGTCTCACCATGGCACCCACATTGAAATAAAAGGCTTCCCCATTGCAGAAAAGTTCTTCTGACATGTCAGTCATAAGCTACAAACTTTTCTGCTCTAAGAACTGTGAAGAAAACTGCCAACTTTTCTCTGCAACTATCCCCCTTAGAAAATGGCCATTCCAGGGCCGTTTACAAGTAGACAGAAAAGGAGGCCAGATACTCTGTAAAATTTGGCTTGATTCAAAGGGCCCTTGGGAGATCTCACTGCCTAAAATATTTCCCAGCTGAATTTTATTCATTTAACTTATGCCAAAACTCGACCATTAAAAGGCAGTTCCCGGGGACTCCTCGTTTACTCAACCAACTTAGAATCCTGGGGTCTGTCAGCAAAAGGCACATTGAGGGGCATGACAGAAAGCATAAGGCCTTATAGACACTACAAGAGACAGGTCATTATCAATGATCAATATCTCCAGAGAGAGCACTTTGTAAATACTTATATATATATATATATATTTTTTTTTTAAGATATTTAAACATTACTATAAAAAATTAGGAAAAATTAGTATAAAAATTAGGAAAAATCTAAACTGGGCCCCAGCAAGGACATACCTGGGTACAAAGGCCCCAGAGGAGTGAGGGTCAACACGGGAGCAGTAGGGACCACAGAGGCTGGGGCAGTGAACTCCACGGGAATCAGAGAGGTGAGAGATCCTCTCTTGCTAAAAATCCCACCCAGGATTAGATACCCACGACCATAAGCTAATACTGATCAAACACATTCTCTTTATCAGGCAATGTCTGAAAAGCTTTGCCTTAATTTATACCTAAGAACTTCATGGCAAATACATGGGAAAGCAATGGAAACAGTGAAAGACTTTATTTTCTTGGGCTCCAAAATCTCTGTGAATGGTGACCGCAGCCATGAAATTAAAAGACACTTGCTCCTTGAAAGAGAAGCTATGAGAAACAAAAAAGCAGAGACACTTCTTTGCCAACAAAGGTCCGTCTAGTCAAGGCTATGGTTTTTCCAGTAGTCATGTATGGATGTGAGAGTTGGACCATAAAGAAGGCTGAGTGCCAAAGAATTGATGCTTTTGAACTGTGGTGTTGGAGAAGACTTGAGAGTCCCTTGGACTGCAAGATCAAACCAGTCAATCCTAAAGGAAATCAATCCTGAATATTCATTGGAAGGACTGATGCTGAAGCTGAAGCTCCAATCCTTTGGCCACCTGATGCGAAAAGCCGACTTGCTAGAAAAGACCCTGATGCTGGGAAAGATTGAAGGCAGGAGGAGAAGGGGAAAACAGAGGATGAGATGGTTGGATGGCAACACCGACTCAATGCACGTGAGTTTGAGCAAGCTCCGGCACATGGTGAAGGCCAGACAGGGAAGCCTGGCATGCTGCAGTCCATGGGCTCACAAAGAGTTGGACATGACTGAGGGACTGAACAACAACATACCTAAGAACACAGCCATGAGTTGATAATCTCATCAGAGGATGAGACCAAGACTTGGAAAAGTCGATCACTTTTTCCCATTACATATCTAATAAGTAGCAGAAGTGAAGTGAAGTGAGGTCGCTCAGTCGCTACTTACTAAAACCCAAGTAATTTAATTCCAAAGCCCATGCATTTAATATAAACACTCAAGGGCTCTGGACTAGTTTTCAATTCTGTTGTAAAGAATTATCCCAAACTGGGTGGCTTAAAACAGAAGTTTATTGTCTCACAGGTTTTGCAGGTCAGAAGTCTGACATGGTTCTTGCTGGGCTAAAATAAAGATGCTGGCAAGTGTGTCTTCCCTTCTGGAGGCTCTGGGGGAGAATCTGTTTCCTTGCCTTTTCCAGTTTCTAGTGGCTGGGCCCCCCTTCCCTGGCTTTTGGTCTCCTTCCTTCACTTTGAAAGCCAGCAACAGAGCATCTCTCTAATCTTGCATGGATGTTCACATCTTTCTCTGACCCTCCTCTTCTGCTTCCCTCATTCACTGTTAAGGACTCTTGTGATTACACTGGTCCACTCAGATAGTCCAGGAGAATCTCCCTGTTTTAAGGTCAGATGAGAAGCACCCCTATTTCCATCTTCAACTGTGATTCCTCACTGCCATGCAAATTCATGTATTCACAGGTTCCAGGGCCCAGAAGAGGGATATCTTTGGCCGGGGGAGCATTATTCTGCCTACCACAGTTGCTGTGATATTTTACTAATTTTTTTCTCTGCCTCTTACATATAAAGATCCACCTGCAGATGACTGGCTCAGGGAGGTGTGCCTTCTCTCCCACCTACTGATTGACTTCCTCTTCCCATTCCCTGTGTCAGAGATGCCATGACTTGGCATCTGTCTCTAGTCACTAGTCTTGGTTCCAGGATAATTCAGTCAATTCTACTGCAGGAGGAGACCATGGTGACAGGCATCTTGGGCCATGCAAGTTCACTAGGGGAAAATTGCTGTTCAATTCAACTCCTATAATAAGAGTGTTCAAGAGACTCAGGAATGATACTCTAAAGGTAAATGAATCTGATATCAGGCTTCGGTGCAACCAAGAACCATCTGGGCTTTGGGAGCTATCAGCCACATGTGCTTCTGACTCTCCCAGGAGGCAAGAGAGCCGAGCAAACAACCAGAAGAGGACAGAGTCCTGACCAGAAGCTTGGCCTTGTCCTCCCTCTCTTTCTTATTCATCATCAGTAACCAAAGTCCCTTTTAAAAACTCAAAAGAGGTACACGTGTGAGGGCAGAGATGCTACGGGACTTCACACTCTTCTGTAGCAGGCATAGAAAAGGCAGCCAAGAGGTAGCTGCAGAAAGCTGAGCAGACAGACTAGTTCCCCTGCTGGGATCAGCTACACACACGAAAGTGAAGACGTGGGGTGGGAGGGTGGGGGAAGGACAAACATAAGCATATTTTCCATTATTTTATCAGTTAAAATAATAAGAGCAGCATACTACTCAAAGCAATCTACAGATTCAATGCAAAGTTAAAACTGCTCAGTCGTATCTGACTCTTTGTGACCCCATGGACTGTAGCCTGCCAGGACCCTCTGTCCGTGGAATTCTCCAAGCAGTTCTACTGGAGTGGATAGCCATTCCCTTCTCCAGGGGATCTTCCCAACCCAGGGATCAAACCCAGGTCTCCCCAATTGCAGGTGAATTTTTTACCATCTGAACCACCAGGGAAGCCCAAGAATACTGGAGTTGGTAGCCTATCCCTTCTCCAGGGGATTTTTCCAATCCAGGTAATTTGACAGGGTTTGCATTGAATCTGTCCAAGCTGATCACGTTGGGGTCATGTCAGGGTCAGCTTGGACAGACTCAATGCAAACCGTATCAAATTACAATGGCTTTTTTTTCACAGAATAAGAACAAAAAAATTTTACAATTTGTATCAAAATACAAAAGACCCTGAACAGCCAAAGCAATCTCGAGAAATAAAAATGAAGCTGGAGGAATCAGGCTCCCGGACTTCAGACTATACAGTCATCAAGACACTATGGTCCTGGTACAAAATAGATATATAGGTCAATGGAATAGGACAGAAAGCCCAGAGATAAACCCATGCACCTTTGGTCATTTAATCTATGACAAAGGAGGCAAGAATATACAATGGAGAAAAGACAGTCTTGTTACAGTGGCGCTGGGAAAACTGGACAGCTATATGGACAGGGAGGCCTGGCGTGCTGGGATTCATGGGGTCGCAAAGAGTCGGACACGACTGAGCAACTGATCTGATCCGATATGTAAAAGAATGACATTAGAACACTCCCTAACATCATACACAAAAATAAACTCAAAATGGATTAAAGACATAAATGTAAGGACGGACACCATAAAACACTTAGAGGAAAACATCGGCAGAACACTCCTTGACATAAATTTCAGCAAGATCTTTTCTGACCCACCTCCTAGAGAAATGAAAATAAAAACAAAAATAAACAAATGGGACCTAATTAAACTCAAAACATTTGCAGAGCAAAGGATAGCATAAAGAAAACAAAGAGACAACCCTCAGAATGGGAGAAAATATTTGCAAACAAAGCAACTGACAAGGGATTAATCTCCAAAATATACAAACAGCTCAAGCAGTTCAACATCAAAACAAACAACTCAATGGAAAAAAGGGCAGAAGACCCAAATAAACAGTTTTCCAAAAAAGACATACAGACAGCCAACAAACACATGAAAAGATGGTCAACATCACTAATTATTAGAGAAGTGGCAATCAAAACTATAATGAGGTATCACCTCACACCAGTCAGAATGGCCATCATCAGAAAGTCTACAAACAATAAATGCTGGAGTGGGTGTGGAGAAAAGGGAACCTCCTACACTGTTGGTGGGAATATAAATTGGTATAGCCACTCAGAGAAGGCAATGGCACCCCACTCCAGTACTCTTGCCTGGAAAATCCCATGGATGGAGGAGCCGGGAAGGCTGGAGTCCATGGGGTCGCTGAGGGTCGGACACGACTGACTGACTTCACTTTGACTTTTCACTTTCATGCATTGGAGAAGGAAATGGCAACCCACTCCAGTGTTCTTGCCTGGAGAATCCCAGGGACGGGGGAGCCTGGTGGGCTGCTGTCTATGGGGTCACACAGAGTCGGACACGACTGAAGTGACTTAGCAGCAGCAGCAGCAGCAGCAGCCACTATGGAGGTTCCTTAAAAAATGAAAAATAGAACTACCGTGTGACCCAGCAACACATTCCTGGGCATATACCCAGAGAAAACCATAATTCAAAAAGATACATGTACCCCAGTGCCCCAGTGTTTACTGCAGCACTATTTACAATAGACAAGACATGGAGGCAACCTAAATATCCATCAACAGAAGAATGGATAAATAAGATGTGGTACATGTACACAATGCACTACTACTCAGCCATAGAAAGGAACAAAATAGTGCCATTTGCATAGATGTGGATGGATCTAGAGACTGTTATGCAGAATGAAGTAAGTCAGAAAGAAAAAACAAATTTTGTATAATATCGCTTATATATGGAATCTAAAAAAATGGTACAGATGAACTTACTAGCAAAGCAGAAATAGAGACACAGACATAGAGAATAAACTTCTGGATACCAAGGTGGGAAGAGAGGATGGTGGGATGAATTAGGAGATTGGGATTGACATACATGTGTGTGTGTGTGTGTTACTCACTCAGTCATGTTCGACTCTCTGCGACCCCATGGACTGTAACCTGCCAGGTTCCTCTGTTCGTGGAATTCTCCAGGCAAGGATACTAAAGTGGGTGACATATATACACTATGTATAAAATAGATAACGAATGAGAACCTACTGTATAGCACAGGGAACCCTACTCAGTGCTTTGTGGTGACCTAAATGGGAAGGAAATCTAAAAAAGAAGGGATATATATACATATATAGCTGATTCACTTTGCTGAATAGCAGAAACTAACAATACTATGAAGCAATTGTTCTCCAATTAAAAATTAATTAAAAAAATACTAGCAGTCATTGTGGTATGTGGTAAACAATAACTTATAAGTTAAACAAAAAATATTTTGTATCATAATTTAAGAAATAACAATACACAATTAATGGATTTTTCTGACTCATTATTCTGCAAACTCATGAACTCATCAAAATGTATATTTTTAGCAACATTATTTTCAATCTATACAATGGAAGCTGGTATAAATAGCTTGACAGAAAGGCAAGATTGCAAACAATGTTTGTTAATATTTAATTTTGACAAGGATCTTTTTTCTGATGCAACTTTTCTTGTTCCTTTATGGCTATTTTATACCCTGTGACAACACTGGGGTATATTTCTGATTAGTTATTTTAAAATACAAATTTTAGCACATCTAGAGCTGATGATTCTCATGGAGCAATTAATGAAAAGGTTTAATTCTTTATATGAATTAGTTCCATGTAAATCTGAATTTAATTTTAAATGTAAATTTATACAATGGTATTTTAATGTTTATTCTGTTATTTCCTATAAATTGTGGCGATCATAAAAGAAATAAAAAGTGACTTCAAAATCTGCATACAATTCAAAATATCTGTTTATACATTCTATAGCTATATCATCAATTTTAAGGAAACTTTCATTTTGTATCTTCCTCATTAACAAGTGGTGCACACAAAAATAGTGCACCTCATTAATAAGGGATGTACATAAAGTAGTGTTCTATTTCCACGGACAATGGTTAACTGTAATTTCTATTTCCAAGGCCATGGATGTTTGTTTCTGCAATGTTTCAACTTTGAAAACCAAGGATTTTTAAATCTTTGAAGAATTCTAATAATTCCTTGATAAACACTTTATTGTAATGCTCATGTGTGTGCTTTTATTGTGAATAATTTACTAATAAAGTCTGCTGTTCGAGCACTAGTAGCTTCTGTCTCGAAATTCGGGTAGAGAGTTAATATCTGTGCAGATGCCATTGAGACAGGCTCCAGGGACCATCCACCAAGCTGGTCTCCCAGAGGATCCCATGGGGAGGCCCTCTTCTTTCCCAGGGCCACGCCCACCACTGCCACCCTCAGAACCCACTTTTGTTGTTGCTTCTGTGTTGTGACACCATCATGGCCACCAATCTGGGCCAAGGTCCCAACCCAGTCACTTTGGGGCCCTATGGGTTCCCAGACAGTCCTCAAGCACATGCTTTGAGCCAACAGGCCAATTGTTCAGCACCCACACCTCCCAACCATCATGCATTTGAATGTGCACACACTACCACCTAGCATATCCCTGCCATACACACTCCATGCATGCTCATTGTCCCATCAAATCTCACAAACACAGTATAAAGATAAAGCTGTTAATTTCAAGACAGTGGCAGCAGAGCATTAAACCAAGCGTGGAAGTCTTCTAAGCACAGGGCCCTGCACCACTGCATGGGTCACCAGCCCATCAAGCCAGCCCTGCCCCAGCCTTTCAAAGCAAAGAGAAAGGCAAGAAGGGTGAGATGGGGTGAAAACCAGTGACAAGTTCTTTCAAGATGTTACAACAGCAGGGGTTCCAGCATCCCAGGAAGTCACCATATACATCCTCCACCCACATCTCTTCTACCACACCCACCAAAGTCCATCCTGTTGGAGTCACTGTCTAGACATGGGAACCACAGCAAAACATGGCAGGGACTGCTGGCTGTCCATCCTCCTGTGCTCTCCATGTCTTCCGTAACAATGGAGTTTAAGGTGAACCCAAGATTGCCGAACTGAGGACTACATTTTCCAGCCCCATATTACTAAGTGGTCCACAATAGAAAATAAGCAGATTCTTCTACTTTGCCTGCTTTAAAAGGGACTTCCTGCCATTTATTTCCTCTCTTTGCTCTCCTACAAGCTGAAGCACAGATACAGGGTTCAACCAGCTTCTATCATTTAGACAAGGACTGTGGTCTAAGGACTGGTGAAATAAATATATAAAATAGATAACCAACAAGGACCCACTATATAGCACAAGGAACTATACTCAATATTTTGTAATAACCTATAAGGGAAAAGAATCTGAAGAAGAATATATATATATATATATATATATATATATATATATATATATATATATCTGAATCACTTTGCTGTAGACCTGATTCAAAACACAACATTTGAAATCAACTATACTTCAATAAAAAATAAAATTTAATTTAAATTAAAATTTAAAAAGACAAAAGCAAGAAGTGAGTATAAGAGAGACACAAAAAAGCTACCAAATTCACTCCTCTCAACCCCACAAGAGCCTGGAAGTAGAAATAAGTTCACCTTCTCACAAGATTAACTTTACAAGCAACAATACACAATGAATCAGTGCAAGACGGTTTTTTAAAACTCAAGAAGAAAATAGGCTTCTACTTTGAAAAAAAATTAAAAAGCAAAAGGAAAACAATAAACCTTCTTGAAAGCTATTGGGAATAAAAAGAGATAATGGAAAACCTTGAGACTTAATTAGGTGTGGAGAAAATCTGGTAATAGATGAAACTGCAAAGGCAGACTTTTAATTAATTACTTATCTCTAGAGTCCTGTTTTCAGAGATTGAACAATGAATAAGACAATAAAAAAGACCAGAAAAAGGAGGCAAAATAGTGAATATCTGCAGAAAGATTTCTTAAGTCTGGACAGGGTAATATTTCATTTGTTCAGCATTTTTAAGGAAGAAAATATTTCACATAGAGAAAAATTCAAATAGCTAAAGTGTTTCTCTTCAAGATTCCTAACATCTTTCATAATTTTATTAAAGCTCAGTAAAATAGAACAATTGTTCTCCACCTTATTAAATGGAGAATGCTAAGTTATAACATTTCTTTGCTGCCCCAGGGTCTTTACAATGAGCATCATTTCTCAGTGCCAGGCGGAGAGTTACTGGGGGGAAATCAGGCCCTATGCTAAGCTGCCTAAAACTACTGCCTGCTTTAGGCTCTTGCCATAGTTGCGTCCAACTCTTTGCAACCCCATGGACTATAGCCTACCAGGCTCCTCTGTCCATGGGATTTTCCAGGCAATAGTCCTGGAGTGAATTGCCATTTCCTTCTCCAGGGGGTCTTCCCAATCCAGGGATCGAACTCGGGTCTCCCGCATTGTAGACAAACGCTTTACCGTCTGAACCACCAGGGAACTATATATCAGTTCAGGGGTCAGCATCTCTACTGATGTAGAGATACCTGCACCAGTAGTTCTATCCACCTTCATTTATAATTTTTTGCCATTAATTACGGATTTGGGAAACCAAAAAAAAAAAAGAAAGAAAAAAGCCAGTTTTTAGATTTGTTTCCAAAGTAAAAGTGAACATGCTATGAAAGACCTTGGGAAATATTTTTAATGGTAGAGTGAACATCTGTTTGGTTGTTTATCTTTTATGCATTTTTATTTTTTAATTATTGATTGTGTTCTGAATAATTTGGGCGGTAACCTCTGGATAAGTGAGCAGCTGATTTATATAGAAATTACTGAACTAAAATAGAAATAACACAGGAAAAGAGATCATTTTGCTACAGTGGAAAGAGCATGGAGCTTTACCAAAACTGGGTTCAAGTCCCAGCTCTGCCTCTGATAAGCAGTGTGAACATTCATACCCACTATAGACAGGTATTCTGAAGACTAAAACAAAATAAGGCAAAGTGCCTACCCCTATACTTGGCACATGTAGAGCTCATACAGGTGAGCTACATTATTTTAAAATCATGAAACACGTATGGAAATTTTTATGTACATCTAACATGCTCAAGAGGGATTATGAAAAACCCAAAATTCAATCCATAAGAAAAAAAAATCAATTTTAACTTATTTTAGGTAAAATAGAGCTAATTAGGTTTTTGGAATTTTAAAACTGGAAGAGACTGGCATCCTACAGTCCTGCCTCTCCCTCTCCATCCTAAAGATGAGGAAATTTGACTTGGCCAAAGTCACAAAGCTAATTAGAAAGAAGAGGCAGAATTGGAGCCCAGATTTTCTAGTGTCTAATCCAAGGCTCTCAAGCAAATACATATTAATCTAGAACAGAAGTTGGCAAATTTTTTCTCTAAAGGACCACAGAGTAAATTTTTTAGGCTTTACAATGAATACAATCTCTATTTCAATTGTTTATGCCATCGTGGAGCAAAAGTAGTCATAGATAATATGTAAAAGAAAGGGCATGGATGTGTTTCAATAAAACTTCATTTACAAAACAGGCTGCAGATTGTATCTAGTTCAGGGGTTGTAATTTGCTGTTCCTAATCTAGAACAAACTGACAGACTCTTTAGATAAAGGAAAATGATGGGTGTGATTTCAAATCAACATATTCATACAGTAATCTATTCATACAGTAAAAAACTGGATGACAATAAGAGAACTCAGAAAGTTGATTTTAAGAGGAACTAAAAAGCCTCTTGATGAAAGTGAAAGAGGAGAGTGAAAAAGTTGGCTTAAAGCTCAACATTCAGAAAATGAAGATCATGGCATCTGGTCCCAACACTTCATGGGAAATAGATAGGGAAACAGTGGAAACAGTGTCAGACTTTATTTTTGGGGGGCTCCAAAATCACTGCAGATGGTGATTGCAGCCATGAAATTAAAAGACAATTACTCCTTGGGGCTTCCCTGGTGGCTCAGAGGTTAAAGCGTCTGCCTGGAATGCAGGAGACCCGGGTTCAATCCCTGGGTCAGGAACATCCCCTGGAGAAGGAAATGGCAACTCACTCCAGTACTCTGGCCTGGAGAATCCCATGGAAGGAGGAGCCTGGTAGGCTACAGTCTATGGGGTCACAAAGAGTCGGACACAACTGAGCGACTTTACTTTCACTTTCACTTTACTCTTTGGAAGGAAAGTTATGACCAACCTAGACAGCATATTCAAAAGCAGAGACATTACTTTGCCAACAGAGGTCCGTCTAGGCAAGGCTATGGTTTTTCCAGTGGTCATGTATGGATGTGAGAGTTGGACTGTGAAGAAAGCTGAGCGCTGAAGAATTGATGCTTTTGAACTGTGGTGTTGGAGAAGACTCTTGAGAGTCCCTTGGACTGCAAGGAGATCCAACAAGTCCATTCTAGAGGAGATCAATCCTGGGTGTTCTTTGGAAGGAATGATGCTAAAACTGAAACTCCAATACTTTGGCCACTTCATGCAAAGAGTTGACTCATTGGAAAAGACTCTGATGCTGGGAGGGATTGGGGGCAGGAGGAAAAGGGGACGACAGAGAATGAGATGGCTGGATGGCATCACTGACTCGATGGACATGAGTTTGAGTGAACTCCAGGAGTTGGTGATGGACAGGGAGGCCTGGCGTGCTGTGATTCATGGGGTCACAAAGAGTCGGACATGACTGAGAGACTGAACTGAACTGATATATATATATATATATGCATATATATGTTGCTATTGTGACTAATATTTTAAATGATGTTTGATAAGAATCAGTCCTGGCCTTAAGACCATTATAATTCTTGAGTAATTATTGGGATAATGCAAGAAAGAAACTAAGAAAATAGGAGGCCTTTCAAAGAGTGGGGATTTTAAATGATCTTGTCTAAATAAGATCCATGAAGACAGCAAAATAGTAAATGTTAAATGATATAATTTATTTCAGTTAGAATATCTAAAACATAAAACACTAGGGAAAAAAACCAAAGTTCTCTAACCTGCAGAAATTAATACTGAAAACATATCACTATCTCACCAAGGGAACATCTTTAATATCAGAATCAAGATTATGATCATGGAAATAGGAATCATTTACCAGAAACAAGAATCAAAGAGTACGATCATGGACATAGGAATAATCTACTAGAAAGAAGAACACACCTAAAGTATATCTGGCCTTGTGTCAGGACCGCCTGGTGATACTGGTTTGATAACATAATCTTCTTAATATTCTTTAGACACATAAAGGGAGATCTCATGGAAGAAGGTGCCCAAATGCCTTTTCTGCTCCATTAAGAGCTAGTGCAAAAAAAAAAAAAAAAAAAGCTGCAATAAAAGGCAGGGGCCAATTTCCTATTGCTAAAAAGTATGACAGATTGGAATAGGTTTGCCAAGGAATATTGTTCAAACTTCCTCAAGGGAGCCTTTGAGAGTAGTTTAAACTCTGCATCTGTTTGGCATAACGTATCCTCCCTGAAGTGAAAGGAAAGAAGTAGAAGACTTTTTTTCAACATCTGAATTTTAAGGAAGCTATTCAAATTGTCATTTGACATACTCAATTGAACTAAATGTAGTACTCTGTTTTCCCTACTGTTTATGTTGCTGCCTAGTAGTAAATTGGTTGTATAGAAAGCACATCTACCCTTGGAGGCGCCAAAGAATAACCCAATGATATATGATGAAAATGAGGTTCATTACAGCATGCCAACTTGCTCCCAACATCTGTTCAGTTTATACAATGACTCATTTGGAGTATTCAGTGCTTAGTGCAAACAACTGTGATTTTCCAATATTTGATTTGTCCTTGGGCTTTCCACACACCTAGACTTTGGTTTCACTGCATGATTTTGGAAGAAAAAAGGCATATGAAGTTGCATCAATAAACAAGAGAACTGACTTGCAAATATGAAAGTTTTTTCTTTTATCCAATGTGTTTTAATTATTTGCCTTCGTAAAATCAACTCTTTAAACAATGACACATAGAGTTGTATAAGCGACTCTATAAAATAACAAACATGATTGTATATGTACACAACTTCTGCAACTCAAGAGTTCCGAGTCAATAGGGTTATATTAGTCAAAAAGCATTTAAACACCTTTGTTTTCTATCAGAAACACAATTAGAGTCATTGCCTGGGTATTTTAGTCCAGTGTCATTTCCTTTTTGATCCAACTCTATGTTAAATCACAGAGAACAGTATTTTTCACATATATATGTGTATATATATGAATGTATATATAGTTCTTTTACTATTTATAATTATTATTAATTACATAAATGATAATTAATGATTTATAAATTGCAATCAGTTATAACTTATAGCTAAATACAGCTATGAGAAAAGTTTCAGTTTTCCAACCTAGATAATAGGCATTTATTTCTGTGCATCAGCTTAAAAAAAGATGGCTTCAATTATCACACAAGAATGCTAATGCTTTACAAATATTACTAAAAAGTAAATGAAAATAAGGCCACTTTTAAATGTTAACTGAAAGGATAATGTGTTGGAAAAAATAGAGAATATATTCTCTACAATACAAAGTAGAGAAATCCCTATTAGCTCTGATGTTATAAACAAAATTCCTATAGAAATAATATTACAAACATCACAACTAAAGCAAATTAAAAAAAAAAATTAAATTGGCCAAGTCCAAAAAGATGCTTGCCTTTGAAGAAGACGACAAGTTGCAATTAGTTTCCTGAAGGGAAAAGTAATGTTTTTGTGTTGAAACTCAGAAATCTCAGAACCATGGATTTTTCTCATTTATTTTCTATTGTAATGTCCTTCAGGGTTTTTCACAGCAACAACAATGGCTCTAATAGACAACTCAAGCATGCAAAACCGGTACATATTCAATTTTACCGGTTGGTGAAAAATGTTTTTTCTCACCCACAGCTTTGACCAGGTCACCCCACCCCGCCAATGGCCTCACCATTGTTCTCCTTATCAAGTGCAGACTCCCAATTCTCCACTTCAAAGGCCCCCTCCAGTTTTCCCAGCTTTCATTTCCTCTCTCACCAGTTTGTATTCTTCCAGCAGAGAAATCCTTCATTCAGCCCTTCCTTTCACTGGCCCCCATCCTTCATCCATACTATCTCTCACGCCTCCAAGCAGGCTCAGATCACTTTCCACAACCTACTTCTTTCCTTCAAATGAAATCTAAGTTAAACATGTGAGGTAAAATGGCCAACTGCTTTTATTTCCTTGGTTTTATTTTGTAATCTAATGGTATTTGCCCTGTACAAAAAATATTGGGATCAGGAGCCCAGTGACAAATTTCTCCAGTATTTTAGTCATTCAGGTTCAATCTATGAGACCTATATGAGGCATGACACAGAATAAAAGATAAAGCATTGGCATGACATTTAAATATAGGGGTAAAGAGACACCCTATTACATTTTGTGACTGCTGATTATAGGAGTTACAGTTGATATTGTTTAGGGAATCATGCCAGGACTGGAAGAAACTGAGAAGGCTAAGTACCAGATATGAGAGGAACAAAAATACAGACAGCCCTGTACACAACATAAGAGTGATAAACTGGCAATGAACTTTGGAGGGGGAACAGAGACAGCACAGGGGAGGGAGAACAAGGCTGCAAATGAGCACAATATCCCAAGTAGGAATAAGGGTAGACTAGAGTTCAGCCAGCCAGGCAGAATGGCCTTTGGGCATCTGCTGCTGCTGCTGCTAAGTCACTTCAGTCGTGTCTGACTCTGTGCGACCCCATAGACGGCAGCCCACCAGGTTTCCCCATCCCTGGGATTCTCCAGGCAAGAACACTGGAGTGGGTTGCCATTTCCTTCTCCAATGCATGAAAGTGAAAAATGAAAGTGAAGTCACTCAGTCGTGTCTGACTCTTAGCGAACCCATGGACTGCAGCTCCTCCATCCATGGGATTTTCCAGGCAAGAGTACTGGAGTGGGTCGCCATTGCCTTCTCCGTTGGGCATCTGACTCAGGCGTCTGACTTGGCACCAAATGCTAAGATGGACACACAACATTAGTGACACAAATCACTATCTCACTAGACTTAGCTTCTCAAAGTCCATTCCCCCTTTCTGTAATATACATTGCTATCAGTTTGTTTATTTTGTTGCTCATAATACTAATCTTAATGAGACTCCTAGCTGCAATGTAAAAGCCCGGAATAATTCCATGCCCTTAAGTTACTTTCTTCATTGCTAAAAGCACCTTCATTCATTCTTTCATTCAAAAACATACTCAGTGTCATGGTTGTTTTGTCAAGAAATATCCTGAAATGATGAGCCTCAGTGTCCTTATCTTACAGATAAGGATAACAGTATACATCCACTATATTACGTAGAAAATTAAGTGGAAAAAAAAAAAAAGTAACTTAAATGAGACTTAGTAACTGGCACCCAGCATGCATGCATTAAGTTAGTTATTATTATTTTTGGTGGTGCTATTGTTATTACTATATCTATTGTTTTTAACAGATGACAATTGTCACTGTAACCTAACTTGAGCTGTAAACCAATAAAATCTAATTTTTAAACCAAACATGTTTATTTACACACATTTTCTATTTTCCTATAGAATATAATGCACCATGCTCTTTATACAAACAATTTCCCAGAGTCCCAGTGTGACTTCATTCCAATTTTCCTGAGGCTAGTAGGGCACCAACCTGTTTCATAATCAACTGGGGAAAAAATAAGAGCAAGGAAAGAAAACAACTAAAGCAGAAGATTTAACATTCCTTAGTCTGTGTTATAGTTAAAAGATGAGTCAGGTCATTTCTCACAACTCATTTGAATCTCAGAGGAAGACAGATGACATCAAAACCGTTTTTGCAATTTGCCCTTTAAATGTCCTGAAGTCTGTCCCCTTTCTGCGTCCTTCCTCTGTGCTTCACATTCACCCTCCATAAGCTCATACACCTTATTTGATTTCGGCCCAACACATGCACCCAAGCTCTTGTTCCCCCAGCTCAAACCTCTCTCCTGGTACCCTCCATGCAACGACCTAACCAGGAAATTCACAAGTCCAAATGGTTCTTTCTCCCAAACTATTCTGTTCCCTGTAGCCTCTACTTGGACAAATGGTACAACCACTGAGGCAAGAGACAGATGGGCCCCAGGCTGAGCAGCTGGAGTTTGTGCCTGTGGACAAATAATCCAGGATGAAGAGAAGGAGGCGCTGAGCCCTGCCCAGATAAAAGACAAAGACCACATATTTCTCATTCTCAAGGTCAAGAAGACCTTCCCAACTATACATGCACAGAATGGCTCCTTGGAGATCAAAAGAGAAGTGATGTCAACCTACCCATAAGCCTCTTCACTAGACTCCATCTTGGCTAAGTGATGAGTGCAGACAAATGGGAGGACCTTGAGATACACCAAATATGAACTCAGAACCGGGTAAAGCAAGATGACTGATCGAAGAAAACTCAAAAGAAATAGTGATTCAAACTACCACAAGAGTGGAACTTTCTCTCCAAACCAGCCTGTGTGTGCCCATTCATATGTACGCTTTTTCCTCCTACTAAACACTTTACTTGTTTCATTACTTTCCATTTCTTTGTGGAAAATCATTTTCTGCAAAGCAGTATGGGACAGGGCCTTGTCACTGGCCACTGGTCTAGCGGTGAGGATTCAGCACTCTCATCGCCGCAGCCTGAATTCAATCTCTGGCTGGGAACTAAGACCACCACCACCTTCTACCTGTTCCCAACCAAACATTTACTAATTATCATTCCTTCTGCCTTTTCCGCTCCCCAGTGGATCACAAATCTCCAGTGTATGAGTCCTTCAGCACAAGGACTTTGCCGTGTTTACTCCTGAAACCCCAGTGCCAGAAACAATCCCAACACACGGTAGGCATGCCAAGCCCCTTTGCTGCACACATGAATGGCACATAGGTGATGCTCCATAACTGCTGAAAGAAGGCGTGAGTGCATTTCTTTTAAGCCGAGTTCCCAGAAGACAGAAGGAACATAAAAATAATTCCCCTTTACCTAAATTTTTCTAGTAATCTGCTCTTCTAAATGGGCTATTGCATCATATGAAACAGTTGGTTTTCTATCAGAACAACAAGATAAATATGTATTGTTACAACATTCAAATGTTAATCCCCTGGCTGTTGAGTTTTGCAATTAAGCAAGAAACTTTCCAGTCTTCAGATTGTATCCACAAAAATCTGTAAAAATCCTCTATTCAAAAGTTACTCTTAGCAGAGGGTCTTCTGAAATCCAAATTGAGAAAATTGGAAACAGCTTAGCCACTCCAAAGAATAGTATTTCATAAAATCCTATAGTGTAAAAATCCAGGTCCTGTGGGGCCACTGGCTGGGTACATGAAGCAATTTCAGAAAACATTAACTCTTTCAGACCTTCCATATGCTACTGAGTGGACAGAGTAACTGCCAAAGACTCTCAAGATTTTTGAGTGATGAACTTTACACCTCATCGAGAACATTCTGTTTTTCACATTTGAGTTGATTTTAGTGGACCAGGGTCCGAGATACAGCTGTTGCTTTCTTGCTAGAAAGTACGTTGTCTTGCATCTTACTTCATATTGCTCCAGTCAAATCAACTTGTAAGGCTTTGCTTCATAAAAATAGCAAAAATGTGCTACAGATAACAGAAATAAATAAAAGGTCAGTGCATTCATATCTGCCTCTGTATTTGACTGGCAGAATAAAAGATTTCATGAAACAAAAATATTTTGAAGCTCTTTTATTTTTATCACTCCTATTCTATACCGAGCAGATCTGAGCATTGTATGTTTTCTTCAATTAGAAGACTACCAGCAGGCACTTATTTTCAGTGCAGAGTCTTAGCCTGAATTAAGCCACACATTTCTGACATCTTGTTGAAGGAGCCTGAGAGCAAAACTCTAAACTCCTCTTTAGAGTTCAGGAGAACTGCTATTAGGTCAATAGCAGCAGTTATAAACTGAACAGCCACTTTTTGTCCTGTGTTCAGATTTATTCAAAAGGCCAACCATGAGAAATAAAAAGAAAAGTAGAGACATTCCCATAAAGAATACAAGAGAGAGAAGCTGATGGGGTATGTACAGGTAACCATTGCATATCTAATCACAAATTATTCAGTTCAGTTCAGTTCAGTCACTCAGTCGTGTCTGACTCTTTGTGACCCCATGAATCGCAGCACGCCAGGCCTCCCTGTCCATCACCAACTCCCGGAGTTCACTCAGACTCACGTCCATCAAGTCGGTGATGCCGTCCAGCCATTTCATCCTCTGTCGTCCCCTTATCCTCCTGCCCCCAGTCCCTCCCAGCATCAGAGTCTTTTCCAATGACTCAACTCTTTGTATGAGGTGGCCAAAGTACTGGAGTTTCAGCTTTGGCATCAGTCCTTCCAATGAACACCCAGGACTGATCTCCTTTAGGATGGACTGGTTGGATCTCCTTGCAGTCCAAGGGACTCTCAAGAGTCTTCTCCAACACCACAGTTCAAAAACATCAATTCTTCGGTGCTCAGCTTTCTTCACAGTCCAACTCTCACATCCATACACAACCACAGGAAAAAACATAGCCTTGACTAGACGAACCTTTGTTGGCAAAGGAATGTCTCTGCTTTTGAATATGCTGTCTAGGTTGGTCATAACTTTCCTTCCAAGGAGGAAGCGTCTTTTAATTTCATGGCTGCAGTCACCATCTGCAGTGATTTTGGAGCACCCCAAAATAAAGTCTGACACTGTTTCTACTGTTTCCCCATCTATTTCCCATGAAGTGATGGGATCGGATGCCATGATCTTCGTTTTCTGAATGTTGAGCTTTAAGCCAACTTTTTCACTCTCCTCTTTCACTTTCATCAAGAGGCTCTTTAGTTCCTCTTCACTTTCTGCCATAAGGGTGGTGTCATCTACATATCTGAGGTTACTGATATTAGGTTAAGGTATTTGCTTAATATATGCAATTGTGTGTTTTATATAGACACATGTACATATACACAGAAATGTCCCTATACAACATATACTTTCTGCATAAAATAAACCCTTTCCTTGTTTTGTGGGCCTAATGTGATAGGTCTAATCTTTATTCTAAGTACCTGCAAGGAGTGATTTTTAAATAAGTAGTCTTCACACACAGCACTTTGTGCTCATTCTGAATGCTATTAAGTTAGATGCACACAGAAATCCTCTTTTCTTCTCTTAAAATGAGTGCATTATGTTTTATAACAGGGTCATTCTAGGTCTTTGAACTCTTAACAGGCCCAGATCAAAACAGGTTCAAATATCAGCTCTGTCAAGTCCTGCCTCTATAATTTTGAGCAAGTTATTTAACCTCTCTAAGCATCAGCTCTCTCACCTACAAAATGAGCAGTGTCTCAGCCAGTTCATGTGGCCATAACAATCTGCAAACTGGGTTGCTTAAACAAAAAATATTTATTTTTCGTGATTCGGGAAGCTTAAGATCAGGGTGCCAGCAGGGTTAGATTCCTGGTGAGGGCCCACCTGATTTATGCTGTCATATGGCCTTCCTTGGTGTGTGCTCAGGGAGAGAGCAAGTTCTGGGCTCTTTTCTTAAAAGGACACTTTTGCTTCTCTTCAGGGTTTGCCACATTTCTCTAAGCACTAATAAATATTGGTCTTTTTATTTAAAAAAAAAAAAAAAAGGTTACAACCCATCATGGGATCCACCCTGACAATCTCATCTAAACCCAATTACTTCCCCAAAGTCTCCACCTCCTAATACCACTCCACAGGGAATTAGTTTCAACATTTGAATTTGAGAAGGGGGACACAAACATTCAGGCTGTAACAGGAAGGATAACCATAACCCTCACAGTGCTGCTGTGAGAAAATGTCTCTAAAACACTTAGCACAGCACTTCATATATAATAAATACTCAGCAAGTGTTATATATCATTATTGTTACAGCTATTCCCATTAAATGTTATTATTAAGACTCTCTTATTTAGACTGGAAAGTCTGACCACTATATCTTTGGGGATTTTTTTTTTCTTGTTTAATTTCATAACGGCCTTTAACCATATTCAGTCAAGAGAAGCTTAACTTAAAAGTAATTGATCATCCCTTCTACAAATCTCTATCAAAATGCCATTTCTATAGATTAGCCCCACCTGCCTCTAACTATTCCACCTTCACAATTACTCAGCACTTTTCTGTGCTTGATATGTGCATGTGTGCTAACTTACTTCAGTTGTGTCTGACTTTTTGCGACCCTATGGACCATAGCCCATCAGGCTCCTCTGTCCATGGGATTCTCCAGGCAAGAATACTGAAGTGGGTTGCATGCCCTCCTTCAGGGGACCTTCCCGACCCCAGGAATGGAACCCCGTGTCTCTTACATCTCTGCATTGACAGCTGGGTTCTTTACCACTAGTGCCACCTGGGAAGCCCTCCGTGCTTGATACTTATCACATATCACTAATGTTATCACTTCCACATATACTAATATCGTCACTTGTACATGCACATCCTTTTCTGTCACTTGTGACTCATATCTACACTAAATGTGTCTGTTTCCAACTTCAGATTATCACTGAAGAAGTAGAACCAGGAGAGTAGCCAGGCCTTTATCATTCTACAACAGCCATCTTCTAAGTGCAGCAGGTCCTTCCCTAGGGGTAAGCAAAGACTTTCCATGGGCACATACAGGCAGATTTTTAGGGAATCAATTTCCATGTCCTTAATTTCCCTCTCTACTACAGTTGCCTTTACTTGAGGCCACATGCAAGAATGAAATCATCAGTTTTTCTTTTCTCACCTCCCCTTTTGGAATGTCCGGTGAATGACTTGAAACAAATAAAAACACATCTATTATCCATTCCAAGCCTGCGGTGGTATATAATCCTAAAGTGTAAAACCTCTGGAGTTCCAAACAGTAGACAATACAAACTACCTTCCCTTTAGCTGTCTTGCATCCTCACCTCTCAAATGTCAGAGAATACATTGTCCTAAGGAAAACCTCTTGATGGGCAAAGCTAAAAGAGCACAGAGAAGAAACACTGAAGGCAACAGTCCTTATTTCCTTCAGACAGCAAATGTGTGTCAAAGCCTTGAGTTTTGTCTGTCTGTCTACCTAAATACATATCCTAAAATTAGAGATAGAAAGTGAGAGTCTAAGCTTCTAGCTCTAGTTAAGATGGAACAAGAATATTCCACCTCATTACCCCTCTGATTATAACTGAACATTGTCAACAAAACACGTAAAGCAAGTTATCTTTGGTATCTGAAAAGGAAGGAATAACAGGCAGATTGAAAAGGGAACTTAACTTAAAATAGACTAATACAAATATCAAGTCATTACATTGTACACTTGAAACTAATATAATGCTATATGTCAAATATACTTCAATTAAAAAAAAAGACTAATAACGAAGTGTGTTTTCTAGTGTTTTTCTTTTTCCACCCATATTTTGCAACACAGAATCAGGGTAGTAAAATTATGGAACTATGTAGCAGGCATGGTCAAGAGAAACTCTCTCCCTGGTCAGAGAAATGGGAGGGAGCGTCCCTGCCAAACAGATGGGGAAATCCCTGAGGTGTCTTTTCTCTTGACCCTCCTTTGGAGGGAGGTCCCAGTAATAAAGCAGCATGTCTACAACAGGGGAGGCAGCGACAGCCTAGGCTGTGTATTTGCCCCAGAGGTGGACATGACACTGAATGGATGATGAAACTACAGCTTTTTAAACAAAAAAAACAGGAGGAAGGGTCCCTGGGAGTTAGGGAGTTTCCAGGAGGCCACCGAGGAGGAAGCTGTGTATGAAGTCCTAAGCATATTCCCCAGAATGAATCCATAAACATGGTTTGAACTATAATACCAAAAGCTTTGAGAAGTAAACTGCAATGTCAGCATGGCCCAGCTACCAGACTGGTCCACAGGAGGCATACATGCGGGAAGGATCCAAGAGGCACAGCCAAGTCTTTGAAAACTAAACTGACATTGGAACCAAAGCCCACAGAAAGTATAATGGAACTTACAACTGAACCCCAGTGGGTCAGGTGACTATGAAACAACAAAACACAAATGGAAACTAACATCCTCCAGAGAATTTTAACAGGGCCTAGAATCTCTAATGTACTCAAAATGCCGACTTGTTACTCCAAAATCGGTTGACAAACTAAAAAGCAGAACATTCTCAGTAACCCCAGTGAAAACATACACATCAACTCATTTCACATGCTAGTAAAGTAATGCTCAAAATTCTCCAAGCCAGGCTTCAGCAATATGTGAACCGTGAACTTCCAGATATTCAAGCTGGTTTTAGAAAAGGCAGAGGAACCAGAGATCAAATTGCCAACATCCGCTGGATCATGGAGAAAGCAAGAGAGTTCCAGAAAAACATCTATTTCTGCTTTATTGACTATGCCAAAGCCCTTGACTGTGTGGATCACAATAAACTGTGGGAAATTCTGAAAGAGATGGGAATACCAGACCACCTGACCTGCCTCTTGAGAAATATGTATGCAGGTCAGGAAGCAACAGTTAGAACTGGACATGGAACAACAGACTGGTTCCAAATAGGAAAGGGAGTACATCAAGGCTGTATATTGTCACCCTGCTTATTTAACTTATATGCAGAGTACATCATGAGAAACGCTGGACTGGAAGAAACACAAGCTGGAATCAAGATTGCCGGGAGAAATAACAATAACCTCAGATATGCAGATGACACCACCCTTATGGCAGAAAGTGAAGAGGAACTAAAAAGCCTCTTGATGAAAGTGAAAGTGGAGAGTGAACAAGTTGGCTTAAAGCTCAACATTCAGAAAACGAAGATCATGGCATCTGGTCCCATCACTTCATGGGAAATAGATGGGGAACCAGTGGAGACAGTGGCAGACTTGATTTTTCTGGGCTCCAAAATCACTGCAGATGGTGACTGCAGCCATGAAATTAAAAGACGCTTACTCCTTGGAAGGAAAGTTATGTCCAACCTAGATAGCATATTGAAAAGCAGAGACATTACTTTGCCAACAAAGGTCCATCTAGTCAAGGCTATGGTTTTTCCAGTGGTCATGTATGGATGTGAGAGTTGGACTGTGAAGGAGACTGAGCGCTGAAGAATCGATGCTTTTGAAGTGTGATGTTGGAGAAGACTCTTGAGAGTCCCTTGGACTGCAAGGAGATCCAACCAGTCCATTCTGAAGGAGATCAGCCCTGGGATTTCTTTGGAAGGAATGATGCTAAAGCTGAAACTCCAGTACTTTGGCCACCTCATGCGAAGAGTTGACTCATTGGAAAAGACTCTGATGCTGGCAGGGACTGGGGGCAGGAGGATAAGGGGACGACAGAGGATGAGATGGCTGGATGGCATCACTGACTCGATGGACGTGAGTCTGATTGAACTCTGGGAGTTGGTGATGGACAGGGAGGCCTGGCGTGCTGCGATTCATGGGGTCACAAACAGTCGGACACGACTGAGTGACTGAACTGAACTGAACTAAACCCTCAGATAACGTAGATGTTGGAATTATTTGACGAAGCCTTTAAAGCAGCTATTATACACATGCTCCATGAAGTAATGGTCAACAGGTTTGAAATGAGTGGAAGGACAGAAGTTCTCAGTAGAGAAATAACAACTTCAAGAAAGAATCAAGTAGAAATTTTCGAACTAAAAAATACAATAACTAAGTTCCTTTCTTTTTAACAGCCACAGAATGGCAGAACAGAGATGACAATGGAAAGAGCCAATGAACTTGAACATAGATTAACAGATTATCCAACCTGCATGAGAGAGAAGAAAGACTGGAAAAAAAAAAAATGAACATAAGTTTAGCGACCAGTTGGGTACTATAAAAAGATCTAACATTGATGTCATTAAAATCCAAGAAGGAAATGAGAAACATTTGTTCAGAAAATTGAAAAATAAATGACTATAACTTCCTAAATTTAGTGAAAGATATAAATTTAGACTTTAGAATCACAGCTGCTGCTGCTGCTGCTGCTAAGTTGCTTCAGTCGTGTCCGAAGCCCCCTAATATTGGGTTGGCCAAAAAGTTTGTTTGGAATGAATGAGCTTTTCTGTCAACCTGATAGAATAAATTCAAGGAAAATCATCTTTAGGCACAAAATAATCAACCAAGTGGGGTTTATCCTCAGAAGCAATGCTATTCAACATCCAAAAAATTTTTAAAATGTAATCATCTGATTACCAAACTAAAGAAAAACCAAATGATCAAAATAACAGACTCAGAAAAGAGCATTTGATAAAATTCAGTATCTTTCATAATAAAAACGATCAGGGACCAAGAATAGAGTTTAAGGGTTAAATGATTATGTCAGCCCTTCCATTCATACTCTACCTTTCTCAAAGTTGGCTGGGACATATAACAGAAGTGACTATCATATCATATACACAATTCATGTCCACATTCAAAAGTAGGGAAATTATACAGGTACAGTGAGTATACTCCAGGGGAATGGAGAGTATCTTATAATTCTGTTTACCATAACAAACAATGAAAAATAGACCAATATCATAAAAACAATACCTTTTACAACAGCTCTAAAAGAATCCAATGAAATATGTGCAAAATCTATATAATGAAAATGTTGATATCAGAGTCAAGGAAGACCTAATAAATGGTAAGATAAACCAAGCTTATGGTTTAAAAGATTCAATATGATTAAGATATCAAATTGACATCTTCCTAAACTGATCAGTAGCTTTAACACAATTCCAATCAAATCACTGCAGGATTTTTTGACAAGCTGATTCTAAAATTTATACAGAAAGGCAAGACACTAGAACTTAAAAATAAATTTTGAATAAGAACAAAGTTGAAAAATTCACACCACCAAGATATTAACACTTATGATAAAGCTATAATAATTAAGATAGCATGGTTTGGGATAGATACAGAATGGAACAGAGTAGAATCAAGAAACAGACCCACATGAATATGGTAAATTAACATAACAAAGGTACAAAAGCACTTTAATGAGGAAAGGATAGTCTTTTCAACAAGTGATCCTAGAAAAATTGGATATCAATTTGCAAAAAGAAAATACCACTTGACCTGTACTTCACACTTTATGCAAAATTTAACTCACCATATTTCAAAATAAAATGAAAAGTATAAAAGTCTCAGGAGAAATTATAAGAGAAAATCTTCATGCACATATGTAAGGCAAATAGTTCTTTGATACAAAAGCATGTAACATACAAAAAAAGACTGATAAATTAGACTTCATTGAAATAAAAATGTCTGCTCAGTGAAAGACAATGTGAAGAGAATGAAAAGACAGGTGTAGGCTGGGAGAAAATATTTCCAAATCACATAATCAATAAAAGATTTGCCACCGAGAATATACAAAGAACTCTCAAAACTCAACAATAAGAAATACAACCCAAGGGGGAAAAAAATGAGCAAAGGAAATGAATGGGCACTTCACCAAAGAAGATGTACCAATGGGAAATCAGCATGTTAAAGATGCTCATTCACTAGTCATCAAATAAATGCAAATTAAAACCACAATGAGATACCTCTCCATACCTGTTAAAACAGCTAACACAAAAGCAATACAAATCAACCGGACAATACCAAGCACCGGTGAGATTATGGAACAACTGGAATTCACATACATTATTGGCGAGAAAGCAAAACAAAACAGCCAGTCTAGAAAATAGTTTGGCAATTCCTATATAATAAAACACTTACCAATCTAGGTGTTTATCCTGGAGGAATTTGCTTAAAAAAATTTAAGTAAATGGCTGGCAATAATACTCATAATCACTAAAAGTTGGAAATAAAAAATGTCCTTTAGGCTGTAGCTGGGAATCTTGCAGAGGAGGCAGCTAAGAGGACATGCCAACTCAGGGGCGCTGAGTCCCAGGGCCACGCAGGATGAGGTTTGGGAAAACTTGCTTGAGCTTGGGGTACAGGTATGCATTAAAAATAAATGTCCTACAGCAAGTAAGTCATCATACATAGAAATCAAATACTAATAGTAAAAATAATAGTGGATACAAGTAACAACATGAATTAATCTTAAAGGTATCACTGTAAATGAAAGAAGTTTAGTCTCAAAAGATACTGTAATTCTATTTACATGATATCCTGGAAAGGTATGACTGAAAGTCTGAAGAGCAGATCAGTGGGGATGGAATGTGGGTTTGATCACAAAGGATAACATTAGTACACATTTTGGGTAATAGAACTATTGTGCATCCTGATGTGTTAATGGTTATATGAATCTATGCATGTGTTAAAATTCACAGAATTGTACACAAGAAAAAACTGAATTTTATTGTGTAAATTAAGAAGTTAAGTAAGATACTTTACACAGGGACATATACTAACACACTAATATAAACTAAAAATCAGCTTATTTCTGTCAGAAAGTCACTCTAATTTGGCCAATTAGTTTGACAATGAAGTTTGGCTTTACCAATTAGGTAAACTCTATGTCAATTGAATGAACCAAATAAACAGCTTCAAAGTTTTGATGTATATATTTAATGCATATGATAGCATATAAAGCTTTTCATCAAAATTATTGTATTATCAAAGATAAATTGAAATTAACAATATTTCAGTTTCCCAATTCTTTCTCAGTATATGGATTTAAACAAAGTGATCTAACTGAAAGATGTTAGATAAATAAAATAAATAGATGTTTGATAAATCCTGGTAAAATTATCAGAAATTGAGACCATGAAGACTCTAATGACAGGATAATAAATTCATGGGCAAGTAAGGTGCTTTCCAATTTTTACTTTCAAAAACAGGAGAAGAATCAAACCAAGACTCTAATAATTTTAATGGTAGATTATTACTATGTGACTTTTGATATTAACCTGGAAAGTTGCTCAAATAATTGAAGACCATTATTATGGTAAACTCCTTTTATCTCCATGTACTTAATTATATGAATCAGAGAAGGTGATGGCACCCCACTCCAGTACTCTTGCCTGGAAAATCCCATGGACACAGGAGCCTGTTAGGTTGCAGTCCATGGGGTCGCTAAGAGTCAGACATGACTGAGCGACTTCACTTTCACTTTTCACTTTCATGCATTGGAGAAGGAAATGGTAACCCACTCCAATGTTCTTGCCTGGAGAATCCCAAGGATGGGGGAGCCTGGTGGGCTGCCATCTATGGGGTCGCACAGAGTCGGACACGACTGAAGCAACTTAGCAGCAGCAGGAGCGATTATATGGATAAGTCTTTAAGTCATTACAATCCAGAAGACAAAAAAAGTACAAATGGAGTTGATGCCAAACCCTGTTCCACTCTACACAAACCAGTTTTAAAAAGAAATCATCCCATCTAACACAATGAGAGATGAATTTCCAACAAATGTCACATTTAAGCTTAGTAATTATTTATACATAATAGACTTAAGTCACAATTACTACAGAAAGTTAATCAAAATGCTAACACTCAGTCTCATAAATGAGAGAAGTTTTTTGTAAGTAATAATTTCCACTCTCATATATGGCTTTTTTCTAGGGTGATAAAAATAATTATAAGCATTAAAAAGAATACACCAGAATGAAATTCTGTGAGCAAAGGGAAATAGAAGTGTGAAAAGAGAAGCTATGTAATATCTGTCCAATATTAAAAGAAGAGCTTGCAAATTTTGAATGGCTATGAGTGCCAAGTCACTATGGTATTTAAATTCCACTGAACACATTTAAAAGAGTAATATAACAGTTTCATTTTTAAAATGTCGATTATTATAATATCCTTTAGATTGTACTCTGTTAACTGCTTACATTCATGATTTAAAGTTTTAAAATATTAACTTAAAATTGTGAAAGGGGTATATAATTTTTCAAAACCCTTTTAGAGTCCCACAAGCAAAAATATTTGGAAGACCAAACCTCTGAATACTATGTCACATACACAGCCTCCTCAATATGGATTTAGCTCATTTTGTTTAAATGTGCACAGAGGTTTAGACACCAAATAAACATATGGATTGAGCAGATGAAATGGAGATGGCAATTACTTCCCAACTGCTGAGCTCAATGGAATTGAAGTTATGAAGATCGTGATGCTATTTGGCATAATGAAGTCGCAATTTCAGAAGAGATTCAGACTTTGATGAGATGATTCTGAATCACGCATTAATTTCAGTGGGTGGCCCAGAGTGTAGAGTTCAAACTCTAGCATGTCTGAATTATCAGGAAATTGCCACATTCCTGGAGCTCAATTTCAAGGAGAACTGACTGAGTGTAAGGAGTTATGTCCATCAAAAGGACTGAGGTAGTATCCAGTCTTGGGAATTTTTAGAGAGAAATATGAAACAGAACTAAGCTAATATTTTTATTGTGTGGAAAAAAAAAACCAACCAGCAATTTTATTCAGCTACCTGGTTCTATAAAGATGTATCTGCTGTGATTCAATTGATCAACATAGAGATATAAAGCTGGAGATAGAATTAAAATAGATCAGGCTTTGAATTGTTCACATGTGAATTACCAGCATTCTGGTTAGAGTGGTCAGACTGCTTATTGGCCAAAATAAAATAGGCTTAGCACTATGAATTTATAATTACATATATCAAAAAAAATCAAACTTTTGCTTTGTTGGTAAACATTTCTGCATTTTATTATCATCTGTAAGACCACAGATGTGGATTTCTGATAGCAAGAGGCAATACTGAACAAAAAGTGGATGCCCTTGGTCTCCAGCCACTGAACAAAATAATATTCTGTAAGATGCACAGGGATCAACCCATGATATTGGGTTTCTGAGTTACCAACTCCCAAGCCATGCTATTAACTCGAAAATAGAGGAAGAATGAATGAAAGCAGGTGAGGAAAGGACATCTCTCTATTTATGTTTTAGGAACCACTGTGCCATCTCAAGCAAAGCAATATCTGGCAGAGAATAGACACCTAATCTCAAATGATCTATAAACAAGAATTACTGAACCCAAAGAGAAGAGCTAGTACTTAGGCTCAACAAGAAATCTGTTTTATTTGGCACTGCTTCTTTAGCTGGCATGGGAAGGAGGGAAGTCAAAACAAGACTGGCTCTCACAGAAAACAGAAGAAATCCACAAGCTGAGCATTCCTCATGGTTCATAGATGGAAAGAGATTGTTAGGGACTTTAAATGATTTTTAAAACCTTCAAGTTTCAATTCACAGCCAAATGAAATTCAAGTACTGGACAAGTTGATTGTGTAGTTTATTAAGGGTTCTTCCAAGTCTTTATCACTGCCCAAATAAACACAACAGTAACCATAGCTGTTATTCCTATGGCTTCTCTTCCTTCCCTTATCTGTGATCACTCTCCCTAACATGTTCTATGTTACAGCCCTACAGACAGGTGCTTTAAAGAACTGAGAAGATATCTCTAGGAGAAGAGCATTGCAGGCAGAGGAGTTGGAGCCTTAAGAGCAAAAAGGCAAGTATTCAGAGAAAAATCAGAGAGATGATAGGGGCCAGATAATGAAGGGCAGGATGACTGTGTTGTACAACTCTAGCAGGCACTATTTATCTTGAATTCTGTGTGACTGGTGCCCCCCTGGAGTCATGCGAGGCAATGATACTGATGGAGTGCCCTGAAGGTTGTAGGGATAGTGGCTTTTATATTGAGGGAGATGGGAAAACTTGGAGAGGAGAGATGTAAATGTTTAAATGATCCCTTTTGCTTCTGTATGGAGAACAACCTGCTGGGGCAAGCAAGGATGCTAATAAGGAGGTGGAAGGATAATCCAAGCAGGAACTGAAACGACCAGAGCCAGGGGTTGTCATGAAGATAGTGAACACTGGTTGGATTATGTGTACATTCTGAGAGTAGAGACAGTAAGATTTCTGAAATATCAGATAAGGTATGGAAGAGAAAGAGAAAAGTCAAGGATGATACAAGGCTTTTGGCTGAAACAACTAGAAGAATGAAGTTGTTACTTACTAACATGAGGAGGGTTTGAAGGAGAGCAGGGGTCGGGGCAATACTAGATCAGGGTAGTATGTAGGACCTACTATGCTTAACACATTTTGCAGACACTCAAGTAGAAATAACTAGAAAGCTGAAAGCAGTGTGTGTGTGTGTGCGTGTGTGGTGTGAGTATATAGCACAAGCATACATATACATGCAAGCCCAGAGTTTAGAGGATGTGCGGGTTTGAGATCCATGCTGGTAGATGTCAGTGTCTGGTGGTATTTTAAGCCATGAGCCTGAATTAGATCATCAAAAAGAGGAGTGATCCAAGAAATGAGCCCTGGGGCACTCTAGTGTTTAGAGGTGAGAGAAATGAGGAGAAAATATCAAAGGAGGTTGAAAATAGGTGGCCAGAGTAGAAAGAAATTCTGTTGGTGGCTCAGACGTAAAGAATCTGCCTACAGTGTAGGAGACTTGCAGGAAACACGAGTTCGAATTCTGGGTCGGGAAGATCCCTGGCAGGAGGAAATGGCAATCTACTCCAATATTCTTGCCTGGAAAATCCTATGGACAGAGGATCCTGGTGGCCTACAGTCCATGAGGGTCACAAGGAGTCAGATGCAACTGAATACGCACACAGACCAAAAGTAGAAAGAAAACCTCCCTGGAAGCCTAGAGGGTTTATCTTGGATGAAGAGAGTGATTAAAGGTGGCAAAAGTTGCAGGAGGTCAAGTCAGGGGAAGACTGAGAACTTCCCATAGAATTCAGAAACATGGATGACAATTCCTGGAGATCTAGGGGAAAGTAGCTTGAGAGGTTGGAGCAAGGACTTCGGAATACAGGTTGGAGGCCTGAGGGAGTGGAATAAAATTAGGGATGAAGTACAGATTTAAGAGTCATTAGTACTTATGTGGCTATGAGGAACTATGAGGTTTCCTAGACAAAATGAACAGACTATTGAGAAAAGAGGGTTGAGACCAGAGTTCTGTGGAATATCAATATTTCAGGAGCCAGGAGAGGAGGAGAGAGACTGATGTGTGGCCAGAGTATGGGAAGCAGACCAAAACAGAGCAGTGTTCTAGAAACAAAGGCAAAGAGGGTGCCACAGATGAAGGAGAAATAACCAGAGACAAAGGCCTTCCTCTGTGAGGTGCAGCCAGGTTTCGGACTTCCTCCTCCACAATCCCATGTCTCTGCTCTTACAGGACATAGTACTTATAGGCTGTAGTAGATCCTTATCAGCTTCAAAGGCTAAAGGAAGGAAGGGTATCCCTCAGTTCCTCATCCCTCTAGTGGGGTAATTTGGAGCCATATTGTACAAATCATACACTATTTCCCAGATTTTACCATGACATTAAGCCCCAGTTGACCACAATGGTAGCTGGATTCATAATTTACCTTTACTGGCCACCTTCCATCCCTTGAACCACCTTCCCACTCCTCCACTGGTCCACACCTCTCCCAAACATATGATTTGTGCTCAAATCCTTGTCTTAGGCTCTGCCTTTGTACTCATCTGTCTAGCTCTCCATGGGCTTATGGGCACTTTAAAAAGTCTGCATGCCAGCATTTCCTTGGTCCAGTGGCTAAGATTACACGCTCCCAGTGCACGGGGCCTGGGTGGGATCTCTGGAAAGGAACTAGATCTCACATGCTGCAACTAAAGAGATCCCATGAGGGGCAACTAAGACCTGATACAGCCAAATAAATAAGCTTTTTAAAAAATTCTGCATTCCATCTTTCCTTCCATTCCTAACTGACTACATGGTCCATAGAACATGCTTCTAAATGTCTGTTATACTGAAGTGTTTACATTTTCATAGTGCATTATGGATTCCCAAAATGTTTTCAAATACATTATTTTATTTAGTCCATAAAACCATTCTACCACCCAGGTATTATTCCTACTGTAAAATAAAATGGAGGAAAGAGAAATAAAAAGGGTTTATGAAACTTGCTTCAAGACTACACAGTTATTAAATAAAACAACTAGGGCTTGAAAACAAGTCTTCAGATTTAGGTTTGGGGCCCTTAAAAGAAGCAACTATATATCAAAGAAAGAAAATGCTTTTATAATTTAAGCTGTCAATAATTTAAAATTATAAATGTTACAAAATTTGAGGTTCTAGGAAAATCTCATTATATTTGACTATTCATTGTAATGAAAAGTGTATGGCTAATTTTGGTAACTCTATCATCTGCCTCTGGCAAAATATTGACACTATCTCAAAGAAAGAGTAATTTTCCCAAGTGAATTCACACCACAAAATGAGAAAGGGGGTATTATGTTTTACTAAGATCTTGAGACAACAATGTATTGGGGCTAACATACTGAAGTGGTTTATCTCAACAACCAAAGCTAAGAAAGCAAATAAGATATTCGGAAAAGGAAGAGGAAAATGAAAGAATAAATAGCTGAAGTTCTTTCATGGCACCAGAGATCTATTTCTAAACTACTTTCCATACACAATTTCAGACAAGGTAGAGTAAAGGACTAGTCAGAAAGCTCAGAATGATTGATGGACCTTGACCTTTAGCCCTCTGAGTTCTCACAAGTCAACTATGGAAACACACACTAATGTTTATTTTAAAAACCTCTGAGAATAGTTTCCACAGCATTATCACGTTAGCACATTATTTACTTTACGGGACCAGGCATTGATATAAGATAGAAAGGGTAAGACAACTGAGTATCCTTCTATATGAGAACAAAATATCTTCAGAGCTATGACTGATTTAAAAGATGCTATGACAAGATGAATTAAATTCACAGAGCTGTGCATTGGGAAAAGCAGCTGTTACAGGTTGTGAGTTCTGGCTCAACTCAGTCTAAAAAGGCATTTGAAAGCTCTTGTGAGAAGGAGGCTGTAACACAGGGGAGCATTCAAAGATTAATAATCAAATCCCAGGACGGTCCCGGGATGAAAACAGAACTGGGGGGCTGATTTAAAATAATCTTGGGATAATCTTTCTGAACCTCAATTTCCTAATTTATAAAATGAAGATGATAATACCTCAGAGATTTACTCTGGAAGCAAAGTGAGCTAACAGCTGTGAAAGCACTTTGGAAAGGAAAATGGGGTTCACAAGGTAAAAGCGAGGCTGCTGTTTTCTTGGGCAAACGACTTGACGAGTTGGAAGGAGAAAACTAAGATGGGAGTCAACTTTTAATCATTTGTTTCACGGGCTAAATAGACACCTGACACCCAACACAGGTCCGCAGTGCTGAATGCCTACCCAGGACACCCCCTTGCTTCCTCTGTGTCAAGTGAGACCCTTCATTTTTCAAACATTCAGAACTCCTTTATATCGTTGACTCCACTTCTATTCCATTGACATTTAACTTGTGTTCTTCTATAGTTTCTGTCTGTCAGCATGTTATATGGAGTTACTAATGTTTTTACATTGTTTCTCACATTCTCATATATAGATCTACCAAATTAGGCTTAACACTCCTTAAAGTATTAAATATTACTCCTTAAAGGTCAGGAGTATGAGAAGTATTATTATTATTACTAGAAAGTGAGTGAAATCACTCAGTCGTGTCCGACTCTTTGCGACCCCATGGACTGGAGCCAGCAGGCTCCTCCGTCCATGGGATTTTCCAGGCAAGAGTGCTGGAGTGGATTGCCATTTCCTTCTCCAGGGCATCTTCCTGACCCAGGAATCGAACCCGGGTCTCCTGCATTGCAGGTAGCCGCTTTACCGTCTGAGCCACCAGGGAAGCCAAGTACCTTGCAAAACATCACGCCCAACCTAGAGTCTCTCAAAAGGAGCACTACTGGCATTTGGGACCAAACAGTTTGAGTGGGTAGCTGCCCTACGCCCTGCAGGATGTTTTACAGTATAGTGGGTCTCTACCAGTAGCAACTCTTTCTGTCCCCAGAGTTGTGACAACCAAATTATCTCTAGACATTGCCAAATGTTCCCAGGTGGAGGGGTCGCAAAATTATCTCTGGTTGAGAACCATCACTTTAGGTGGATATAAACCAATATTATGGTTACTGTAATTCCTTTTATTTTTTCATATTACCTGCAATAATGCTCAGAACTGAATACTCAATGAATATTTACTAAATAAGTGAAAAAATGAGAAAAGGATTTCATGAGTTATATTTACTGGTCTTACAGCACAAACCCTTATACGATTAAGGCAATATTATATAATTCATACTTTTCTACCTGGCATACAATATTCTTAGTATATGAACATTTTTAAGTAACTATGTGTGTGTGCGCTAGAAATTATATTCTCATGCATACATAAACATCACAGCTAACAGTGCTTCTTTCCTAGCACATGCCCTATGAGTATATCTGTGGCGGCTAGCATACCGCTTATCTATCAAGCACGAGATGGAAAAATTATTTTAAATTCCTGGGAAATACTGCATCAAACACCGATTATCAGACTCATTTTCAGAGAATTAACTCTACATGGAAAAAAAGAGTATAAAGAATTCTAAAAAGGTTGACAAAGAGAGGGTCTCAGATGAGTGTACTTAGGACATTTCTATTCTCTTAAAACGTAAGTTTTTTTAATATATCTTCCCAGATCTTTTCCAAAACCATCAATCTTTTCCGAGATGGAAAGATTTGTACTATCTTCTGATATTTGAGGAACATATGTGAAGTGGCATTTCACCTAGAGCTATTAAAGAATATTGGTATTCCTTTGATTTTAAAAACTGACACTTTAGGACCATCATGTTATGGAACACTGATGATTTTTTATTTTCACCTCAGTGGATTCTTAAATCCTATATCAACAGGCTACTTTTTCCAAATGATGAGTAATAAAGTGTTCTTATTAAAATGGGAGAAATGTAGCTGAAAAAGAATTAAAAGGGCTTCTTTTTCATGTACACTCACTCGTCATTCTGGTAGTTTATTGCTATATACAACCTTTTGGAGGGAATCCTAATTTAGCAGTAGACCTCTACTGTACATTGTGTTAAAAAGAAATAAACAAACCCTTACTTTTGGCTTGGATGAGTAACTTGTGACAGGTTAATGTCCCTCCCATCAAGTAAAACTGGAAAAGCCAGATGAAACACAAGAAACATTCATTTAAAGGCCTCTGATAGCTGGTCAGACTATTAAGAGGTGAGTGGCTAAGATCCAGAGAGAAGACAACTGCAGAACAAACAGCCTACATTCTATGTATGGATGCTTTTACCCCTTGGAACGTGCCAATTCTTGGCACAGTACTAGAAACTGAGAATCTGGACAGAGGGCCACTGCAAAGAGGCAGAGAAGCCAGTAGAACTTTTTGGTAATCCCACAGAGGTAGACAGACAAAAATTCGAGTTTTGGTGCTACCAGAGGAGTGGGAAATTAAGGCTCCAAGGATGTAGCGGGAAAGGAGACACAGAAGGGCAGGCCTATCATGTGGAAGGATTTCCCCTCAAGGCTTCTGCTGTAAAGAACAAGCCAAAGAGTTAGGTAGAAAACCTCTGCAAAGCCAAGGGGAAATCTAACAATCTTGCTGCTCTACCAAAAAAAAAAAAATTACAACTTGGGACTGCCAAGGAGGAGCAGAATGCAATAAACACCTTGGTTTCTCAGCAAGGCTCACCAGAGAAACGCACTCTCAGAATGGAAACAAACTGGAGGGAGGTGGAGTCTTACCGACACTGTCTTATAAACACAGAGCAAAATCACTGCAGTTCTTACTGGATCAATGTGGTCTGTTCCCACTCTACACTCCTGCCCTTCAGGAGAGCATCTGCTTCCCCCACTGTCAGCCAACAGGCTTCAGATGCTTCAGGTTTAGCCTCAGCTGCAGAGAATGGCCCTAAACAAGGGCACATCCTTCCCAAGAAGGATCACATCCAGTGGTGGCTTCAGGTGGGGGTATAAAGACCTGGCTGACTTGTCCCAACATGGAACAAGTCCCTGAGACCACATGAGCCCCAGAACTCCCCGAGGATTTAGCTAAAGCTTCAGTGGGCCTGGATCACATTTCAGCTTCTGCCTCCACCTAATCCTGCCTTCTCTCTCCTCCTTTACACAAGTGCTGATACCTAATAAACACCCTGTACAACAAATTCTATCTCAGTGACTGCTTCTGAAAGACCCAGCTTGTGACAGTTGCAGGAGTGGTCCCAGAAAGCAGGCAGTCTGATGGGGTTATTGATCTGGATCACTCACTGCTGGCATAAGTGTGAAGTTGCCATTACTGATGGTAGGTGGAGACAGACATTCCCTGGCATCAGGGGGTGGTCCAATTGCTAAAATCGTTATCAGAAGTGAACTGGAATACTCTACCTAAAGAAAGTGCACTCAATGGGGTGACACACCAAGTATTTGGTAAGTAACTATAAGGACAATGGATTGGATGGCTTACTGCTAAGCACCAATATTCTAGAAAAAAAACTCAAAACTGCAGGCAACTGTAACTCATGTTGTGGAAGCCAAAGGGCCCTCCTAGTAATTTAGAAAGAGGCTTTCACAGCCTCTGAGAATCTGGAAAACTGAGGATTGGAAAAGATTAATAATACTGACCCATTAAAATTAAGACTTTCTATTCCATAATAGACACTAACAGAAGAAAGGAAAGGTAAGCCAGCCAGTGGGAGATCTTTACAATGCATATATCCAACAGATAACGTCTATACAGAATGCATGCAGAGCTACAAATCAGGAACAGACAGACAGACTACCCAATCAAAAAATGGGCAAAATACTTGGACAGACACTTCACAAAAAAGGATATTTAAATAACCAAAAACAGCTTGAAAATTCAGCCCCAATCATTAGGAAAATGTAACTTAAAACCACAAAGAAATACCACAACATTACTCTCAGAATTGCTCAAATGAAAATGACTGGCAATACCAAGTGTTGGGGAGAATTTGGAGCAAGTGCAACTTTCATAGCTAGGAGGAATATAATGTCCATAACCACTTTAAAAAATTGTTTTGCTGAACAAATACATAGCCATGTTCCATCAAAGACATGTACAAGAATAGTCATAGCATCACCATTCACAGTAGCTGGAAACACCTCACATGTCTGTCAACAGCAGAGTAGAAAAATATATTGTGGTATAAAACATATTATTGTTTAGTCACTGTCATGTCTGACTGTTTGCAACCCCATGGACTAGCCCACCAGGCTCCTGTGTCCATGAAATTTCCTAGGCAAGCATACAGTAGTGGTTTGCCATTTCCTTCTCTCAGGGATCTTCCCAACTCAGGGATGAACTTGCATCTCCTGCACTGGCAGGCATGGGCAGGTGAATTTTTTACCACTGAGCCACCAGGGAAGCCCATAAAATATATTAGAATACCATAAAAAATGAGAATGAATGAACTACAAGAAGATGAAAATACAGTGAATCTCTAAAACATAATGTTGAGCAAATGGAGTTAGACAAAAAAAGGCATGCATACTGTATGATTGATACCACTGATATCAAGTTCAGAAGTTGGCAAAATTACCTGAGGTGATGGAAGTCCATATAGAGATCTCTTTGAGGAGGGTCAGATCACTGGTAGGAAGGTTGGGTTTCTGGGTTGCTGTTACTATTCTATTTCTTGATCTGGGTGCTGGTTACATGAGTCTGGTCACTTTGTTAAAATTTATTGTACTATATGTGTTATTTGTGTATTTCCTAGCATGAATTTCAATAAAAACTTTAAAAAATGCAACAAAATGCAGACACCTACATTGCTTTTCGTTTTCCTGCTGTGGTGAGAAGCAAATCCTGCTGACATTGCTGTTTTCACTTTGGTTTCTAAACTGTGAACATTTGAGGAAATCGGGCCAGGAGGCATTCACCATTCCCAGGACTGACTCACAGCCCTCTTTTGCAGACTCACAGAAGGATCTACAAGGCAGGAGTCCATGACTAGAAGAAAAGAGAAAGGTGGAAATTAATGTTTTTACAGACTGTTTCTCAAAATAATAATTAAACTAAAGAAAAGTTGGCCACCCATGCTACAATAATACCTTAATTTATATTTACTATAATCAACAACTTGAATTGTCAACAACAACCTTCAACCCTGTAACAAGCATTTTAGCCACCTCACTGTCATGATTCTAGAGGGAATAAGCTAGTTCCACAACAGATCATCTAACTCTCTCTTGTAGAATGATTTATCCAAAATGATTTTTTTTTTTGAGATTTCTTGTGTTAAGTAAACCTGTCAACCAAAAAAAAAAAAAACTCTACTTACTGCCATAAGGAATAAATTCACATGAAAATGAATGTCCCCAAAATGAAAAGGCAGAGTAGATCACAAAATAGGTTAATCTCATTTCTTTATCAAACCTCTGAGAAATTCAAATTATCTCTGAGAGGCAGACAGAGAGAAAGCTGTTCCTTAACCTACACTGCCTCCCTAGAAAAGAAAATATTACACAAACAAATGGCAAATCTGAAACCTTGTACAGTAATTTATCTTTTCATTTCTATGCTATCTTCTGCAAAATAGCAAAACACAAACAATTGTCCACTAGCAGTAAGGTAATGATGCTTTGGAGTTTGTCTTTATTCATCTGACATGCAATCAAACACTGCTGGATCCGAGTCCCTGTGTCTGGGGTTGGGGACGCTACAATGTCAAGGTCATAGACTTGTTCTCCTGCAGATCCAGGCAGCTTTTTCTACTTTGCAGCTATGGGCTGCACCTCTCACCCTAGCTGGTCATCTGGCAAAGGCATCTCAAATGATTTTTATGAAAACAAGGAAAGAAAATATACATGTCAGTCAAAGCAAAGCACACACTTCAAAAATGCAGGGTCAATAAGAAATTTCAGAATCATACAGTATCAGATCTGTAAGAAATCTTAATCAACACCTCATTCAAATCCTTCATTTGAGGGAAGTCTAGGGAGATTCTGAGACATACCAGCTTTGTAACAGATGAAGTGGGAAGAGAATCCAGATTTTTAACATTCAACCCATGCCCTATCTACCATCCCATATCATTTATTCTCACATAAGGACCTAATAATTTGGCTTTAAGAACTCCTTGACCCAACAAATACACTTATAATTCCCCACTCATTCATCTATAGATCACTGGAACATAAAGGGATGTGCCAGCCACTGAGTTAAAACAGAAAGGATCAAGTCTATGAAAGGATCTTGAGAGTGAGACCTTGTTATATATAAAAATGTGGGAAAAGAGTACTCAACAATTACATTTAGATACAAACACTTTTGTCCTTCTTCTCAGAAACTTATCTTAAAATTAAGTAAATTTTAGAATCCTAATATTCATGTAACTATATTAACATGTATCCAAATTTGTTAGTGAAGATGTGAGAAGAAGTTTTGCATTTGAAAGAATTAGCTTTAGACATAAAATATGAATTAGTCCAAGCAAGTATCTCAGTGGAAAGGAGACACCTGATTGCCATTCAGGAAATAAATTAGATATTCATAGAAATGAAAATTCTGCTTAAATAACATTTTTGAGAAGATTTTCTTTCCTAGATCTTATTCCAGAGACCTTACATATTTTCTCAAATAAAACCGAGAAACGTGGTTGAGGAATGTGGGGAACACAGAATTCCCATGCAATTGCTTCTACTTTGGTAGGCTCTAAGTGCTACATATACATTAACTCATTTCTCACTATAGTACTACACCAGCGATACCATTACTGTCATCTCTACTCTACAAATAAAGAAACTGAAGTGCAGAAAATATATGAGATTCTTCCAAGATCACTGAGTTAGTGAGTGTCCCAGCCAGCATTCAAACCCAAGCCAACTGATTCAAGGACTATTAACTACTCTATTACACATGAGTCCTTACTTTAGGAATGTATGTCCCAAAAGCATAACTCAAGGTTAATTCAAAACCTGGTATGCACTTTCCCAGTGAACCAACCATATACACAGTGGTTGGGTTCTCCCATCACTCTACAAACTTCTACTTAATCTCCAATCAATCAGTATTTGCCAAAGGGGCTAAGAAACACTAGGAAAGGGTGAAGGCTTTTCTCTTTCTTTCCCAGGTGTAAGAGCCCACAATAAAGCTACACAGCAAGCTTGGTTTGGTTTCAGCATTCTTCCTTTGCTTCCTAGTCCCTGACCTGTGTTCCAATGTCCTGACACCATCCTGCCCACCCCACTCCAGCACCCCACCTGGAAAGCCCCCTCCACCAGACCATCATTGTTTTAGTCACTTGGTTGTGTCCAACTCTTTGTGACCCCAAGGACTGTAGCCCACCAGGCTTCTCTGCCCATGGGATTCTACAGGCAAGAAAACTGGAGTGGGTTGCCATTTTCTCCTCCAGGGGATCTTCCCAACTCAGGAATCAAAGTCGTGTCTTCTGCTTGGCAGGCGGATTCTTCACCACTAGCACCACCTGGGAAGCCATACTTGCTGCTAAACATTTTTCCCTTTCCTACCATCAAAGCTACACTCCCCAAGTGAGCTGACTGAAATGAGACTTTCAAAGAAGAGATGAAAATAACACAAAGTAGTACATAATAATAGATGGACACTTCACCCTCCAGAGGTTTTTGGCATCATTAGAAGATTGCTTGCTGGACCAAAGGAATCTCTGATGGAATTCCAGGTGCCACTTACAGAGGGAAAAGTCATCCCACGTTGTCGGGCGGGAAGATCACTACGAGGCTGAGTAGCCCTTGGGGCCCAACTCTCCCGGGTGTTTCTTGGACCTTTCCTCACTTCTGAGCCCACATATTCTTTGATCACTCCACATCTTCATTCAGAACCTTCTATGGTAAAGGCGATGAAGGTTCACACAGGGGTCCAGCAGACCATTTTCACTCTAAAGCTGAGTCTATAACTCAGAAGCTCATTTCTTGTCATTGACCTTCACCTGAGTTATTTTCTGCAGGAAATCATAAGCTACCCCTCTGAACTTTTCATGTTGGCCACTCCTCACTGTCTGATCTTTGGCCAACAGTTCATTCATACAAGACTCAGTTTCATCATTTGAAAAGTAAAGGATTTGGAAGAGCTGATTTTTCATAGTCCTTTTACCACTGACATTCTGTGAATCAAAATTCACTCTTTATAACACAATACTTCTCAGAGGAGTGGTGATAATCCCACCAGCTTTGCTAAATTTCAAAAGGTAACAGATATTTTTTTTTTTCTCGAGACTTGATCTGGGAATATATAGAGACATTAAAATACCATTAGGCCTTCCATTCTAAAAATAGGGCCTAAGAAAAATGTCTAGAGTGTTTCCAAATAGCTCTCTTAAGAGGTGTAACCAACCGAGACCCATAGGCTTTAAATTGCCAGATGAGGACATGTGAAATAGTGATGGGGTATTAATAACTAGCAGCCCTTTCAAACACTGAGCAAAATGAGGAGCCATTTGTTCTTGCTTTGCATGAAATTCAAGTGCCTACAAGGGGTTGAAGCATTTTGCTTTTCATCATGTGGAACAGTGTGTTGAGACAGACCACACTATTTTGGAATATAAGTGCTGATATCCAAGCAACAAGCAGACTGACATCTGAAAACAGTGCTCAGAACAGGGAAGGAGTCAGATTTGGCTATCAGGACACTATTTTTGAAAAGGTGATTATTTTAAACAGACATTTGAAGGGTATTTCGTGTTGTGCAAAATCCCCTTAAAACATTTCAACTAAGGCTTAAGCAGAAAATTCTTACCTCTGTAATTTTGTTGAAACAAATACATACAAATATAAATACTTCTACTATATACTAATAATGAGGTTTTTAGGGGATTTTCATTAGGAATGCTACTCAAATTATCTCTCTGTTAATACAAAAAATTATAGATTTTACCTATACAATTTTAAGCAAATTTATCTACTAAATTTCCTGTATTTACATATATTTTTTTTATTGTACCCTTTGACCAACATCTCCCCATTTCCCCACCCACAAATTTACAGATTTTTACCTGCAAAAATAGCTCTGATAAAGACATAAAGTTAAAATTATTGAATAAGCTATAGCCACATTATAGGCTTATATAATAGCTAAAGGATTTTTAGGTTTTATAAATCACTTTTTTCTAACTTTTTAGGTTTTTTTTTGAAATATGGCTCATGTACAATATTATATAGGTTACAGGTGTATAATACAGAGATTCAAAACTTTTAAGGTTATATTTGATTTATGGGCTTCCCTGGTGACTCAGATGGTAAAGAATCTGCCTGCAATGTGGGAGACTGGGGTCCAGTCCCTGGGTTGGGAAGACCCCCTGGAGGAGGGCGCTCCAGTATTCTTCGCTGGAGAATCCCCATGGATAGAGGAGCCTGGCGGGCTACAGTCCATGGGGTCCCAAAGAGTCGGACATGACTGAGTAACTAAGCACATGGTGCTTGATTTACAGCTATAAAATATTTGCTATATTCCCCATGTTGTACAATATATTCCTGTAGCTAATTTTATCTAATATTTAACTTTTTACTTTAAACTACTTTTAGAGACTTACAGAACAGTTTTAAAAATAACACAGAAAGTTTCCATATGGCCTTTATCCAGGCTCCCCCAAAGCAAACACCTTACACAACTACAGTACTATTATCTGAACCAAGAAATTAACACCATACAATATCTTTACCTCAAGTAAAGACCCAATTCAAACATCACCAAGATCTTCATTTAGGATCCCACACTGCATTTCATTGTCACTTTTTATTTCTGACAAATAAACTAACTTTTGAGTGTATCAGAAAAGCTCAGGATTTAAAACTCTTCCCATGGGAGAGGAGCAGTTCTTGCGAAAGGCTGACTTTACGATGGCCCCCAATGACCCCTACCTCATACTGTTTATGCTCTGTATAATCCCTCCCCTTGAATGTGAGCTGGCTAGTGACCTACTTACAATCAGTAGGAGGTAATGGGATGTCATTTGCATCATTAGGGTACATGGGACTGTGACTTCTATCTTGCTAGTAGACTCTCTTCCTCACTGGTTCTGTTGAAGCAAGTTGCCATATCAGGTGGGCTTACTGGCAAGGACTTGAGGTTGTCCTCTGGCCAACCAGGAACTGAGACCCTCCACCCTTAAGGAATTGAAATTCTTCCAACAATCACATGAGCCTGGAAGTGGATCCTTTCCTAGGCAAGCCATCAGACAAGACCCCAGCCCTGGCCAATACCATGACTGTACCCATATGACACATCCTGAGACAAAGGACCTAAGGTACTCTTAGGTTCCAAATCACAGAATCTGTTAGATAATAGATGTGTGCTGTTTTAAGCTGCCAAGTCTGTGGTAATCTCCTATGTAGCAATAAGTAACTAAAATATTTCTCTTTGATATATCACTTGGTAAGAGGCATGCTATTAAGTTAGATGTATTATTCACTGATGAGATTTATACAATCTTTTTTTTTAATTCCTAAATTTGTCTCTGGTAATGACCAACCTAGACAGCATATTAAAAAGCAGAGACATTACTTTGCCAACAAAGGTCCATCTAGTCAAGGCTATGGTTTTTCCACTGGTCATGTATGGATATGAGAGTTGGACTATAAAGAAGCTGAGCGCTAAAGAGTTGATGCTTTTGAACTGTGGTGTTGGAGAAGACTCTTGAGAGTCCCTTGGACTGCAAGGAGATCCAACCAGTCCATCCTAAAGGAGATCAGTCCTGGGTGTTCCTTGGAAGGACTGGTGTTGAAGCTGAAACCAATAATTTGGCCACCTGATGCAGAGCTGACTCATTTGAAAAGACCCTGATGCTGCGAAAGATTGAAGGCAGGAGGAGAAGGGGACGACAGAGGATGAGATGGTTGGATGGCATCACTGACTCGATGGACATGGGTTTGGGTGGACTCTGGGAGTTGATGATGGACAGGGAGGCCTGGCACACTGCGGTTCACAGAGTCACAAAGAGTTGGACATGACTGAGCAACTGAACTGAAGCCAAAACAAGTTGTTCAGTGCATAGCACTCACAAGGTCATAGTCATAGGGAGCTCCCAGAGCTGCAGACCTTAGTTATGAAGAGAATGTTAATGACTGATGATCTTGCAAGAAAAGCTACTCCTATTTCCTCCTTTTAATTATGAGAAAATTGAAACCTAAAAAGATCTCATAGCCTGTGCTATGACGCCAGCCCAGTGCTCCAGAATCTCACCCAGTTGACCTCATCTCATAAACATGAGTCCACAGATAACATAGAGGTATAAACTCACAAATCACACAGGAGCATGAATTCATCAGCACTGCCAGAAAACACAAATAACAACAGATGGCTCTTTCTCTCTCTGATGGACCAATGGTACCAGCTTCCTCCGTCCAGATCTCTGGTGGCCTCAAGCGACCTCATAAGATGTATGGCTTAGGTGGGGCATAATGGGAGCAGAAAAGAGGTTCCCTTGCTTCCCAGCTTCACTAGGCATGGGCATGGAAAACCATGCTGGTGGATGTTTATGGGTATCACTATCTCACACCAGAAGAGAGATCATGGGAGAAGTCAAGGTATTTTTTGGCTGCATTAGTCTGAAATTCTTAAAAATCCAGGAATGTATCTTATTTTTCATTTGCAATAATCATAGTTCCAGCATGAAAGAAACAGCTTGCTCAGGTAGGGTCACTGCAGAGCATTTAACGAAAGGCCCATTTACAAAGATGCTGGAAAGGTTTCAAAAAACCAACTAGGGGTAGTGCAGCCTGTGGGGACAGGTTGCTGCTGGCATCCCAGATTCAAGGGAAAAGGTGAAGCAGCAGTTACTGGAACTCGGAGAGAGCTGTGTGCAGAAGGCCGCCTGATAGGAGCCACAGCCCTTCACAGTGAGGCAGGCAATTCCAAACTGTGTAACCAGGTAAAGAAGAAACGAGGGGATCAGGACTGCCTCTCTGAGCCACCAGAAGCTAGAAAGCAGACCTACTGTTAAAACTAACCTGTGGGGAAGAGTGGGCTGGAGGAGGGTGGGAAGTTAGTAAAGAGAAATACAGGAGAAAGAGCCAGCACGCGGCTGCATGCCTCACACCAAGCGGGAGCTCAACAAATACCTCTCAGGGGACAAAATTAGTGCTGTGCGAGGAGACTGTTCAACTATTATTAGCTTGAAATCTAGTAGGGATCTGTACACCACAGAAATCAGCAAATGCTACAGATAATAGTTTTGTTTTTCAGGGAGCCAATTTACCAGCATAGCACTGGATGATAGTATAAATCACATCAGAAAGCTGCTTTTATCTCCACTGAAAGGAAAATTATGGTCATGCACTTGTTGAACCAGATGACGACATTTATGTCAACAACACCCTGCTATCTCCCACCACCACCATAGCCACGAGTCTTCCTTTGAGATAAACGACTTTCTTGGTGGTAATACTGTCTACCCAAGTCCCCAAGCCTACAAACTTTTGCTTCACCCTCACCATTCATATGCAATTGATTACTAAGTATCACTAATTTTACTTCCCCGACCTCCCTCACATCCATTTATTCTCTTATTTTTTGTTCTCATAAAATTAAGCTAGTTGTAGTTCCCCTAATACAAAATAGATTTAGGCTTCTCTCTTTTTCCACCTTGTCCACATGGCAAACTTCTGTTTATCCTCCAAAATATAATTCAGCTATTACTTCCTCCCTTGGAGCAGCCTTCCCTAATACTGCCTAATGGAAAGAGACCCTCTGTGTTGTCCCCATAACACACACCTTTTTAAACTGATTGCATTGGACATTAATGTAATTGTTTTCATGTCTGGTCCCTTATTAGGCTGAGTCCCTTGAAGGCAAAACTGTGTTTTATTCATCAAAGTATCCTCAGCATCAAACAATGCACCTAGCACATTGTAGGTGCCAATAAATGCTTGCTAAAGGAATATATTAATAACTTTCCTAACATCCTTGTTGAAAAAACTGTCAGAAGCTGAAAGGGAGCTCCCAAGCTCTACACGTGCCTGGCAAGACCCTCCAGCTCTCCCTTATATCTACACCCCAACACTTGCATCCTTGCCAACAGTATCTGCTTGCAGGATTGTTTCCATCATGCCCTCTTTCTCATTTGGGGCAGATATCACAGGACTCAGGATATCTGGCTCTCCTCACTTCCTGGATTCCCATATCTTCATGGATCCTGGGTTTCCACATCTTTTTCTCAGTGAGATTTTCCTGAATGACACTTTACTTAAAATCTAACCCCTTGCCATCATACCCACACTCTCCAAAGCTCTCCACTTCTTTCTTTATTTTTTCCATTGCATTTGTCAATAGTATATCTGTACCTGACATAGTATTATTAAAAAAAATTTTTTTAATCTATTTATTTGCTCATTGCTGATCTTCCTCCAATATAACATGTGGCTCATGAAGTCAAGGATCTTGTCTATTTTGTTTGCTGCCAAATACACTATACAGCAAGCACTCCAAAAATATTTGTTTGTGAAGTAAAAGAATCACATGCAGAGAATAATTTGGTGGCCTCTTGGAACAAAGCTGTCAGTAGCAAAGTTGGGAGCAGAATCACCACTACCTAACTCCCAACTTAATGGTTTGTACAAAAGCTCGCTCTCTCCTTGCTCGCATGTTTCCTCCTCCTCCGCTGCCCCCAAATTCTATGTGGTTGGATCCTGAAATAATTCCCATATAAGGGCAAATGGCAGTAAAACTGCTATGGATAAAAAGAAAGTGAAGTCACTCAGCTGTGTCCAACACTTTGCGACCCCATGGACTGTAGCCCATGTAGCTCCTCCGTCCATGGTATTATCCAGGCAAGATTACTGGAGTGGGTTGCCATTTCCTTCTCCAGGGGATAAGTGTCTTGCTTATATATCAATAGTAAAATGTCACCCTTAAAATAGAGAACCTGAGGACATGCCCACAGATAAACACAGCTCGAATTAAGACAAGTGTGAATAATGTAAAACCACACAAACACCCCTAAAAGAGAATATAAAATTCCATAACCTTCTACACAACACGATCCTCATTCTCATTAATACTTAACATGCTTACCAGGGCCCATGGGATAGAGAATTAACAAGTCACAAAAGAAATTTGCTATCATTCAATTATTTTTTGTTTTTTTTTTTTTTGTTTTGTTTTTTTTTTATTTATTTATTTTTTAAATTTTATTTTATTTTTAAACTTAACATAACTGTATTAGATTTGCCAAATATCAAAATGAATCCGCCACAGGTATACATGTGTTCCCCGTCCCGAACCCTCCTCCCTCCTCCCTCCCCATTCCATCCCTCTGGGTCGTCCCAGTGCACCAGCCCCAAGCATCCAGTATCGTGCATCGAACCTGGACTGGCAACTCATTTCATACATGATATTTTACATGTTTCAATGCCAGTCTCCCAAATCTTCCCACCCTCTCCCTCTCTCACAGAGTCCATAAGACTGTTCTATACATCGGTGTCTCTTTTGCTGTCTCGTACACAGGGTTATTGTTACCATCTTTCTAAATTCCATATATATGCGTTAGTATACTGTATTGGTGTTTTTCTTTCTGGCTTATTTCACTCTGGATAATAGGCTCCAGTTTCATCCACCTCATTAGAACTGATTCAAATGTATTCTTTTTAATGGCTGAATAATACTCCATTGTGTATATGTACCACAGCTTTCTTATCCATTCATCTGCTGATGGACATCTAGGTTGCTTCCATGTCCTGGCTATTATAAACAGTGCTGCGATGAACATTGGGGTACTCGTGTCTCTTTCCCTTCTGGTTTTCTCAGTGTGTATGCCCAGCAGTGGGATTGCTGGATCATAAGGCATGTCTATTTCCAGTTTTTTAAGGAATCTCCACACTGTTCTCCATAGTGGCTGTATTAGTTTGCATTCCCACCAACAGTGTATAAATTCAAACCCAAAACAATAAAGTAAATGGCAACGGGGTCATACTTATCAGTAATTACCTTAAACGTAAATGGGTTGAATGCCCCAACCAAAAGACAAAGACTGGCTGAATGGATACAAAAACAAGACCCCTGCATATGTTGTCTACAAGAGACCCACCTCAAAACAGGGGACACATACAGACTGAAAGTGAAGGGCTGGAAAAAGATTTTCCATGCGAATAGGGACCAAAAGAAAGCAGGAGTAGCAATACTCATATCAGATAAAATAGACTTTAAAACAAAGACTGTGAAAAGAGACAAAGATGGTCACTACATAATGATCAAAGGATCAATCCAAGAAGAAGATATAACAATTATAAATATATATGCACCCAACACGGGAGCACCGCAGTATGTAAGACAAATGCTAACAAGTATGAAAGGAGAAATTACCAATAACACAATAATAGTGGGAGACTTTAATACCCCACTCACACCTATGGATAGATCAACTAAACAGAAAATTAACAAGGAAACACAAACTTTAAACGATACAATAGACCAGTTAGACCTAATTGATATCTATAGGACATTTCATCCCAAAACAATGAATTTCACCTTCTTCTCAAGCGCACATGGAACCTTCTCCAGGATAGATCACATCCTGGGCCATAAAGCTAGCCTTGGTAAATTCAAAAAAATTGAAATCATTCCAAGCATCTTTTCTGACCACAATGCAGTAAGATTAGATCTCAATTACAGGAGAAAAACTATTAAAAAATCCAACATATGGAGGCTGAACAACACGCTGCTGAATAACCAACAAATCACAGAAGAAATCAAAAAAGAAATCAAAATTTGCATAGAAACGAATGAAAATGAAAACACAACAACCCAAAACCTGTGGGACACGGTAAAAGCAGTCCTAAGGGGAAAGTTCATAGCAATACAGGCACACCTCAAGAAACAAGAAAAAAGTCAAATAAATAACCTAACTCTACACCTAAAGCAACTAGAAAAGGAAGAAATGAAGAACCCCAGGGTTAGTAGAAGGAAAGAAATCTTAAAAATTAGAGCAGAAATAAATGCAAAAGAAACAAAAGAGACCATAGCAAAAATCAACAAAACCAAAAGCTGGTTCTTTGAAAGGATAAATAAAATTGACAAACCATTAGCCAGACTCATCAAGAAACAAAGGGAGAAAAATCAAATCAATAAAATTAGAAATGAAAATGGAGAGATCACAACAGACAACACAGAAATACAAAGGATCATAAGAGACTACTATCAACAATTATATGCCAATAAAATGGACAACGAGGAAGAAATGGACAAATTCTTAGAAAAGTACAACTTTCCAAAACTCGATCAGGAAGAAATAGAAAATCTTAACAGACCCATCACAAGCACGGAAATTGAAACTGTAATCAAAAATCTTCCAGCAAACAAAAGCCCAGGTCCAGACGGCTTCACAGCTGAATTCTACCAAAAATTTAGAGAAGAGCTAACACCTATCCTGCTCAAACTCTTCCAGAAAATTGCAGAGGATGGTAAACTTCCCAACTCATTCTATGAGGCCACCATCACCCTAATACCAAAACCTGACAAAGATGCCACAAAAAAAGAAAACTACAGGCCAATATCACTGATGAACATAGATGCAAAAATCCTTAACAAAATTCTAGCATCAGAATCCAACAACACATTAAAAAGATCATACACCATGACCAAGTGGGCTTTATCCCAGGGATGCAAGGATTCTTCAATATCCGCAAATCAATCAATGTAATACACCACATTAACAAATTGAAAAATAAAAACCATATGATTATCTCAATAGATGCAGAGAAAGCCTTTGACAAAATTCAACATCCATTTATGATCAAAACTCTCCAGAAAGCAGGAATAGAAGGAACATACCTCAACATAATCAAAGCTATATATGACAAACCCACAGCAAACATTATCCTCAACGGTGAAAAATTGAAAGCATTTCCTCTAAAGTCAGGAACAAGACAAGGGTGCCCACTTTCACCATTACTATTCAACATAGTTTTGGAAGTTTTGGCCACAGCAATCAGAACAGAAAAAGAAATAAAAGGAATACAAATTGGAAAAGAAGAAGTAAAGCTCTCACTGTTTGCAGATGACATGATCCTCTACATAGAAAACCCTAAAGACTCCACCAGAAAATTACTAGAACTAATCAATGACTATAGTAAAGTTGCAGGATATAAAATCAACACACAGAAATCCCTTGCATTCCTATACACTAATAATGAGAAAACAGAAAGAGAAATTAAGGAAACAATTCCATTCACCATTGCAACGGAAAGAATAAAATACTTAGGAATATATCTACCTAAAGAATCTAAAGACCTATATATAGAAAACTATAAAACACTGGTGAAAGAAATCAAAGAGGACACTAACAGATGGAGAAATATACCATGTTCATGGATTGGAAGAATCAATGTAGTGAAAATGAGTATATTACCCAAAGCAATCTATAGATTCAATGCAATCCCTATCAAGCTACCAACAGCATTCTTCACAGAGCTAGAACAAATAATTTCACAATTTGTATGGAAAAACAAAAAACCTCGAATAGCCAAAGCGATCTTGAGAAAGAAGAATGGAACTGGAGGAATCAACCTACCTGACTTCAGGCTCTACTACAAAGCCACAGTTATCAAGACAGTATGGTACTGGCACAAAGACAGAAATATAGATCAATGGAACAAAATAGAAAGCCCAGAGATAAATCCACGCACATATGGACACCTTATCTTCGACAAAGGAGGCAAGAATATACAATGGATTAAAGACAATCTCTTTAACAAGTGGTGCTGGGAACTCTGGTCAACCACTTGTAAAAGAATGAAACTAGAACACTTTCTAACACCATACACAAAAATAAACTCAAAATGGATTAAAGATCTAAACGTAAGACCAGAAACTATAAAACTCCTAGAGGAGAACATAGGCAAAACACTCTCTGACATACATCACAGCAGGATCCTCTATGACCCACCTCCCAGAATATTGGAAATAAAAGCAAAAATAAACAAATGGGACCTAATTAACCTCAATTATTTTTTGAAGCTGTTTTGATTTTTTTGCACATTATGAGGTAATGCCTGATATAGGGATTTTTGAATGCAGTGAATCACTAGCACTAAATCTAAATTCTAGTCACATCCATATAATTCCCATGAGTTATTGAGGACAAAAGTAAACAAACTACTCCACTGAGTCTGATGAAATATGTGTGCTTGAGACTTTGTCAGTAATTTGACAAGGCATTTTCAGGGAGATTTGAGCTCCTGTGTCCTGATTCAACAGCGTTGTGTCTTTGTAAAATAAAAATAATATGAGTTATCTGACTATTATCCATACTTTGAGCCATTCTGGCACATAAATGGAAACTTACTTATCATTCGATGTTTTATGTGTAATGGCATTAAGCAAACTCAATCACCCGTGTTGCCTGAGGTTGAGAAGTGACCTGTGATACAATTGACCACCTAAACAGCCAGGTAGACAGCACAGCCGCAGCTGAAAAGACTGCTGTTTCCTAGTTAGCAGATAAAATCAGGGAATTAAGTGGCAGATGACTTTCTGAATTTTTACTTGGTATTAGCAACAAAGCCTCTTTTTTCTTTGACTACTGACCCATAAAAATTCTTTAAAAATATAATCATGAAAACATTTTATTTCTGTCACGTTTCCATTTATTCTCAAATGTGACACAATTAGAATTCTTGGGACGTAGACAAAAATCTCTAATAAATTAGCAGTAAAAACAAGTAATTAAGTTTATGTGGACTACCTAATTTATGAATTCTTCAAAAATGGTTTTAACCATATTTTTCGATTGGCTTTTAAGATTATTTCAGGGTTGCATTTACATAGGCAAGTGGCACATGCTTTCTTACAAAATCATGTCTTTAAGACTACAGTAAGCCTTTTAAAATTACATTATAAACAAACAAATCTGTTGCTTTTTTACTTAAAGGTTAGCAGTAGAAATCAAACTCAACAATGCTGGAGTAATTTAATGTCATGCAGTAGTAGCAATTTTGAATATAAATTGGATGGTGGAGAAGAGGTTTTATAATTCCAGTATAGCAAATATTTTTGAAAACTCATTCCTATATCAACTTTGGTGCCTATCTTGACTATTCACCTAGAGGCCATCTTGGGGATTTGGCTGTCTTTAGTAAATGGATAGAGTTAAAACAGGAAAACTTATCTGTGTATTTGAAATGACAGGAAACTTTTACTGTAACTTTAAATAATGGGCTAGAGTATGGACTCATTATTCTAGGGAACTCTGCTACTTCTAAAAAGGAAGCCTAGGGCATTAATAAAAAGTGAGTCAATTGTGTGTTCCAAAAACAGAAATTTTAAATACCTCTTGTTTCTGTCAACACTTTTTTTTCTCCTCTAGAGTGGCTGAAACAAAATATGCCTCCAACTTTTATTAAGCTACCAGGATTTTAGCAAAACCAAAAGCTTAAAAGATAAACACAAGGTGAGTAGAAGATAGCAACACAGAATTCCAATCGTGATTTTAGAAGCAAAACACAGAATTCAGGGTGAAAAGCAGGCAGATCATAACACAACATTGACTGGGAGCTTTTTGCAGAAACTAATTTCTATGCCCGGTGACTTGTTATATAAGTGAATATTGAAACATCTCTGGTGATCACATTCAGGTAACGAAAGATATATTAATTTATCTCCTGTCAATAAGTTAAATACGTAGAGTCAGAAGTTCTACTTTCTACCATAAACCTTTCAACTCTGAGCAAGAGCCAAGCCAATCAAGACACAGAGGTGTTTCCAGCAGATAATTTAACATTTCCCCAAAGTGATACCCTGTAAGTATTTCTTTGACATTTATTTAGGGGAGAACCTGACAGTTACAACAGAGAGAAAGAGGGCTTTGGCTAGCAGGGTTCCAACGTACAAGCCCCACTGGGCAAAAGAGAAGTCCTGCAGGTAACTCAGCTCATCCTTTCTAAAGACAGTTAGGTGACTCTTTGCAGCTACTGGATCCATTGGATGTCAACACAACCCCCACAGGCCCCCCCCCACCCCGCAACTGAATTGTCTATTATTCCCAAAGCAAATATAAAAGTGTCCCTGAAAAAAGCCATGGTAAATTTAATTTTTTCATCTTTTTTCATAGGTTTTTAGAGTTCCTTGAATTACAACCATGAGCCACTGTTGAACCTGCCCCTTCATCCACAAGAAACTAATTGACCATAAGATGCTAGAGTCCTTGTCACAGTGACTCCACTAAGTCCTCACCAGTTGGTTGAAATACCTCTAGTAATAACAACTCACCATTTCTTGAGACAACATTTCCATATATATACAACTTTAGTAGGGCTTCCCTGCTGGCTCAGATGGTAAAGAATCTGCCTGCAATGTGGGAGACCTGGGTTCAGTCTCTGAGTTGGGAAGATCCCCTGGAGAAGGGAATGGCTACACACTCTGGTATTCTTACCTGGAGAATTCCATGGACAGAGGAGACTGGCGGGCTACAGTCCATAAGGTCGCAAAGAGCTGGACATGACTGAGCGACTAACACAATGACAGGACACCTTTAGTATTCATGAAGTTCTTAGCCAAGTTAGAGTTTACTCCTTTATGACTTTCAGTTACTGGTCTTCTCTTTGCCCTGTGGAAGTCTAGAGGAAAAACTGCTCTTCTGGTCGTGGCCCAGGAGCATTTGAGGGTGCCTGTGGTGCACTCAGGGCCCTCACACCACCAGGTGCCCCAACTATTCTTCACATGAACAGATTCTGAATCACTATTCTGGTCATTTTTCTCTAGACATACTTATTATTGTTTTGTTTCAGCTGCATAAATGAACCTTAAGTCTAAGATTTTCAACTAGAGTTGACCTAAAGTCTTTTTTAACTGATGCATATGAGTCAATATTAAAAGGAAAGCACTGAACCACCAAGCCAACCCTCAGGTATAATCTAGTGTTTCCTGATCTATTCCATCCGGGATTCTGAGAGCAATGAAGAACAGCAAGTTAATGTATTTTAGCTAATTGTTCTGCCAACTGAAGCTCACTCAGAAGGAAACTAAATCATCTTTGGGAATACCATACAACTCAATTTAAAACTGTAATTATTTAACATATATAGAATAATTTAGGATTGAATTTTCAGGAACATATCAATTCTAAAAACCAATCCCCAACTAGTGTCAAAGTACTTTGAACTCCCATTGACCTAGACATTTAGGAGAGCTCACTAATGGAAGAGTTTATTTATTGATACATTCATTCCAGCAAATATTTATTGAGTGCCTACTATAAGCTAGGCACTGCTCTGGACATTGGCTATATAACAATGCAGAAAGTCATAAGTTCTCTGCCAGTGTGGAGCTTATAAAGTTAGACAGAGGACATACAGACAAGCAAAAAGGGACACAGCCAGGCTGCAGTGAAAGACAATAGAACCACCAAGGGTGACTAGAGAAGATTTACTCTGTGGAGATGTCTTTTGAGCAGAGGACATAGTTCAAGGAGATAGATCCAACCTGATGAAGGGAGAAGTACGTGCAAAGGAAGTTGGGAAAAGGTTGTCATTTTTGAGAAAGGTCACTGTAGCCGTGGTAGGGTTGATGACACCAGAGAAGCAAGAAAGTCTTCAAAAGCCACGGCAGGAAGTTGAGCTTGTAATCTAAGTCTAAGGGAAAACTTTTGAAAGGGTAGAGGCAGGGGAATGGCATCATCCAATTTGTGTTTTTATTTTTTCCCCTTTCAGTCTTATTTAGACACAACTGACATACAGCACTGTATAAGTTTAGGATATACAGCTAATGATTACCACGATAGACTTAGCAAACACCCATCATCTCATACAGATACAAAATTAAATAAATAGAAAAAAATTCCTTGTGATGAGAACGCTTAGGATTTACTCTCTTAACAACTTTCATATAACATACAATAGTGCTAATTGTGTTTTTAAATCGTCACTTTGGCAGCTAAGAGGAAAATGAATTAGAAGACGAAAAGAATGAGAAAAATATGCAAATTTTGTATCTCTGAAGGAGGTGAAGAAGTTTATACCCTCCCAGAAACTCACATACATCTTTGACTACCACATCAATAATAACATTATTTATAGTTAAAAATAATAATTTACTTATTATTTAATAATACTATTATTTATGGAGAACTTACTGTGTGCTAGAGTATACAGAGTATGTATGAGCACTGTGTATAAATCATTCTTTTTGATACACTCAAACAAACCCTTGTTGTTCAGTCACCCAGTCGTGTCCAACTCCTTGTGACCCCATGGACTGCAGCACCCCAGGCCTCTCTGTCCCTCACCATCTCCCAAAGTTTGCCCAAGTTCATGTCCATTGCATCAGTGATGCCATACAGTCACCTCATCCTCTGATGCTCTCGTCTCCTTCTGCCATCAACCTCTCCCAGCATCAGGGACATTTCCAATGAGTCGTCCATCCACATCAGATGACCAAAATACTGAAGCTTCAGCATCAGTCCTTCCAATGAGTATTCAGGGTTGATTTACCTTAAGATTGACTGGTTTGATCTCCTTGCTGTCCAAGGGACTCTCAGGAGTCTTCTCCAGCGCCACTGTTCAAAGGTACCAATTCTCCAGCTCTCTGCCTTCTTTACAGTCCAGCTCTCACAACCACACATGACCACTGGGAAGACCATTGCTTTGACTATATGGACCTTTGTTGGGAGAGTAACATCTCTGCTTTTTAACACACTGACTATGTTTGTCATAGCTTTCCTGTCAAGAAGCAAATGTCTTCTGATTTCATAGCTGCAGTCACCATCTGCAGTGATTTTAGAGCCTAGGAAGAAGAAATCTGTCACTACTTCCGCCTTTTCCTCCTCTATTTGCCATTAAGTAATGGGGCCAGATGTCATGATCTTAGTTTATTTTAATATTTATTTTTAAATTGACTCTTTCACTCTCCTCCTTCACCCTCATCAAGAGGATCTTTAGTTCCTCTTCACTTTCTGCCATTAGGGTGGTATCATCCACATATCTGAGGTTGTTGATGTTTTTGCCGCCAATCTTGATTCCAGCTTGTAACTCATCCAGCCCAGCACTTCTCATGATGTGCTCAGTGTATAGATTAAACAAACAGGGTGAGAGCAGACAGCCCTGCAGTATTCCTTTCTCAATCTTGAACCAATCAGTTGTTCCATACAGTGTTCTGACTATCGCTTCTTGACCCACATACAAGTTTCTCAGGAGACAGGTAAGATGATCTGGTATTCCCATCTCCTTAAGAGCTTTCCACAGTTTATTATGATCCACACAAAGACTTTGGCATAGTGGATGAAACAGAGGTAGATATGTCTCTGGAATTCCCTAGCTTTCTCTGTGATCCAGCAAATGTTCACAATTTGATTTCTGGTTCCTCTTCCTTTTCTAAACCCAGCTTGGACATCTGGAAGTTCTTGGTTCATATAATGCTGAAGCCTTGCATGCAAGATTTTAAGGATGACCTTACTAACAAGGGAGATAGGTGAAATTGTCCGACAGGTAGCACATTCTTTAGTGCTACCCTTCTTGGGAATTGGGATGAGGATTGATCTTTTCAAGTCCTGTGGCCATTGATAAGTCTTCCAGATTTGCTGACGTGATGAATGCAATGCAACTAAGAAGAGGGAATTATCACTTTCACTAAACAGAAGAGGACACTGAAGGTCAGAAAGGTCAACTGAAGTGCCAAAACCTTATAATTGAAAATTGGCAGAGCTGTGGTTTAAATCAGGTTTCATCTGTCCCCAAACTTTCAAGTGCATTCTCTGCATTTGCCAGATTAAAGTCTCTAATGTTTAGTGAACATATTTATTTGGGGGAAAGCATAGTGCTTTTAAAGGAGTTCATTTGAGAAACCTCCCTCAACCCCTTCCACAAAGCTATGAAAAGTGAGTACATGGCAGAAAACCACCCTATAGATCCCAGGTTTGAGATATAAGCTTTCTTTAGTCCCTAGTTATTTGGCTAGATAAATAATTTTTTCAGATGATTTATCTATTTTCATGACTAAAATATGTATAACAGAAACTGACATATCTCATACTTTTTTTGGACAAATTTAATTAGGTCTGGCATGAGAAACATTGACTCCAAAATTGACATATTAGCTACACTTTGACTGGGACATGATGACTCAGGTATTGTGCTAAATACTTTATAAAGTGACGTCACTCAGTCGTGTCTGACTCTTCGCGACCCTATGGACTGTAGCCTACCAGGCTCCTCCATCCATGGGGTTTTCCAGGCAAGAGTACTGGAGTGGGTTGCCATTTCCTTCTCTAGGAGATCTTCCCAACCCAGGGATCGAACCTGGGTCTCCCGCATTGCAGGCAGATGCTTTACCGTCTGAGCCACCAGGGAAGCCCAAATACTTTATATGAGTTGTCTTAATCAAAAATCAAAAAACATGGAACACTTCACAAATTTGCAAGTCATCCTTGTGTAGGCTCAAGTGGTAAAGAATCTGCCTGTAAAGCAGGAGACTCAGAATTGATCCCTGGGGTCAGGGATGATTTCCTGGAGGAGGAAATGGCAACCCACTCCAGTATTCTTGCCTGAAGAATCCCATGGACAGAGGAGTTTGGAGTGCTATACAGTCCGTGGGGTTGCAAAGAGTCAGACACAACTAAAGCGACTTAGCCCCTTGGGTAGGAACCATGTTCATCCTCACCATATCATTTGAATATGGTATACGAGCTGCCAAAATAAAGAGTAAATAAGAATTATTTCCTTTCTACAGATGTTAAAAAGATCTGCTAAGAACCGAGAGGCAAATCAACACTCCAGAGGAAAAAATCAATAGCAAACATCCCATTTTTTAATGTTAATAATTTATTTCATGAGTAACGTCATTCTGCAAAGTACTAGAAGGTGTAAGTGGGGTAATGAAGATTAGCAGGATCTCCTGGGTGTCTTCTAAAAACAAAGCCAAGGCTGCACCTTTCAGGCCATTAACCCTGCTTCAGCTTTGTAAAGTCATAGGCCTATTATTTCAACCCTGTAGGAAAGGGTGATGGTTATATATCAAAAGCACGTGGCTGCAATGGCTGCTTCCTCTTCCAAACACAGAGACTTAAAGTGTGTCAAAAGTCATCCAGAAACAGCTGTCATTCTCCTGGCCTAGGAACTGCTCATTTCTCTCTACCAACTTTCTGATATTTTTAAGCTATTCCTTCTAAGCCACATAATATTAGGGCTACCTAAATCACTTATCAGCCAAATCTCTATACTTTGAGATATATTTTATTGAATCAATATAACTATGGATTATCCTGTGTTATAAGATATCCTTTAATTATCCTGTATTATAGTCCCTGATACACACATTTATTCTTTAGTAAATGAAACTGTTCAATTAAACTGTTAAGTTTAATTGTTATATAGTAAGTTCATTGCTATATAATATAGTTGAGTATAGTTGAGATCTTAAAGGGACAGGTTAAAAAATGTACTACTTACATATCACAGTAGATCTTTTTAAACTTAATTCTAAATATTATTAAGTATTTCTTTTCTCTAGGATAGAATAAAAGCAATTTTCTATTCTTTGAATCCCTGGAGAAGGGAATGGCTACCCACTCTGGTATTCTTGCCTGGAGAATCCCATGGACAGAGAAGCCTCACAGAGTCCATGGGGCTGCAAAAAGTCAGACATGACTGAGTGACTGAGCACACGTTATTTGAATAGTAGAGAAAATCAGTAAAATAAATGATTCAAAATAGTAAAATATAAGAAAAATATTTGATATATAATAGTATAAGAATTATTTTGTATGTTTTACCTTTCTGAACTGATTTTGCTTATTACATTTAGCTTGCAGATCTCATGCACACTGGTCTGAAAGTACAATTAGAAAAGTAAATATAATACAATAATAAGTGTTATAAAAAGTAGGATAAGTCCCCAAAAGATACCTGAAAATTGACTATAAATTATTATCCATTATAACAGAGAAAATAGAAAACTCTCATATGAGAGTATTTCTCAGGATGAACTAGGTCAGGAGAAAAACAAATTTTACCTAAAAGTGCCCTGCAGACTCTGAGCTGCTTAACTAGAATATTACAACTGACTTAGATGAGAGTAGAGATTGAATTATCATAAAAAGATGATCAAAATGAGCTTAAGAGTCTCCTGGAGGCTGAATGTACTCTTTCTTTATTTACATACTCATGAGTCCATAGAGAAATTAAAGCAAAGAGATATAAGTGAAATTGTTGAAATTATGGAGAAACAGAATCCAACTCCAGCAGCCTTGAGTATTCTACCTAATTTTCTTTCCATTCATACGATATCTTACATTTTTCCTGCAATCCTTCAATATCGAGCATATAGTAGAAATACTCTGTGCTCTCAGTGTCATCATACTCTTCTTTTTGATCCACTGAGAGCTATTGCTGACTTCTACCGAGCTCTTCATAAAAGCCTCACACTGTCATTTAATCTTCACGTGAACTTTGTAAAGCACAATGATTATCTACAGTTTACAGACGAAAAGGCTCAGACACACGACTTATAGCCTGTGTGTCGAATAAGTTCAGTTCAGTTCAGTTCAGTCATGCAGTCGTGTCCGACTCTTTGCGACCCCATGAATCACAGCATGCCAGGCCTCCCTGTCCATCATCAACTCCCGGAGTTCACCCAAACTCATGTCCATCAGGTCAGTGATGCCATCCAGCCATCTCATCCTCTGTTGTCCCCTTCTCCTCCTGCCCCCAATCCCTCCCAGCATCAGAGTCTTTTCCAGTGAGTCAACTCTTCACATGAGGTGGCCAAAGTATTGGAGTTTCAGTTTTAGCATCAGTCCTTCCAAAGAACACCCAGGACTGATCTCCTTTAGAATGGACTGGTTGGATCTCCTTGCAGTCCAAGGGATTCTCATGAGTCTTCTCCAACACCACAGTTCAAAAGCATCAATTCTTTGGCGCTTGGCTTTCTTCACAGTCCAATTTTCACATCCATACATGACCACTGGAAAAACCATAGCCTCCAAAAGACATGGCCAGGTCTTAACCTTGGGAATCTATGAATATGGCCTTATTTGGGAAAAAAGGGCCTTTGTGGATGTAAAAACCTGGCGATGATGAGATCATCTTGGCTTATCTGCATACGTAAGCCCTAAGTCCAGTGACAAGTGTCTTCAAAAGGCAAACACAGATACACAGAGAAGGCGGCAATGCGAAGATGGAGGCAGAGACTGGAGTGACATGGCCACAAGTCAAAAATGCTTGAAACCACTGGAAACCAGCAAAGAAAGGAAATGCATTCTCTGCCTGGAACCCCCAGAGGGAGCACAGCCCAAACAGATTTTGGAGTTCTAGCTTCTAGAACTGTGAGAGAATAAATTTCTGTTTAAGCCACCCAGCCTGTAGTAATTTGTTACAGTCACCCTAGGAAATTAAAGTAACCACCACCACGTCATAATTCCACTGTTCTAGGAACATAACTTTCATGCATTGGAGAAGGAAATGGCAACCCACTCCAGTGTTCTTGCCTGGAGAATCTCAGGGACGGGGGAGGCTGGTGGGTTGCCGTCTCTGGGGTCGCACAGAGTTGGACACGGCTGAAGCAACTTAGCAGCAGCAGGAACATAACAGATAGTTCTCTGCCACTATTCCAAAGTTTGACTCATAAGAAAGACCTAACAGAGTTTCTCTATTATGCAAGCATTCTCTGCAAATGAGTCTGTCAAGGAAACATTTTTCTGAAAGCTGTGTCTGTTAACAGTGCTTGCATACTTACTTCTACAATTTAGAATCTATTGTTTCTTCTCTACTTGGTTTTTATTTTATGGTAACGTAGGCTTTTTCCAGTTAAAATAATAAATACCTTTGTTATACTCAAAACATTCTTTATACATTAAATTGGTACAAATAACATAAAATCTATTTGAATTTAAAAATACAATTCATTCTCTCATTACTACCCTGACAAGTTACTAACATTTTAATTCAGAAAATAATTGATGTTATATAAGATTATGTACTTAACAATGCTTTGAAATTTAAAAAGCTGTATACTATTTCAAATATTCCATAACATATTGATTTACTTTTATAGAAAATTATTTAATATAATTGGAGAAGGCAATGGCACCCTACTCCAGTACTCTTGCCTGGAAAATCCCATGGACGGAGGAGCCTAGTAGGCTGCAGTCCATTGAAATTACACTATTTCAATATAATATTGAAATTACATTATTTCAAAAATGGGGGAACATAGTCAAAGGTATAAACTTCTAGTTATAAAATAAATAAGTCATGGGGATGTAATGTAAGCAAGGAGACTATGGTTAATAATACCACATTGCATGTCTGAAAGTTGTTAAGAGAGAAGATCTTAAAAGTTCTCATCAGAAAAAAAAAGCTATTAACTATGTGTAGTGGTGGATGTTAACTAGACTTACTGTTGTGATCACTTTAGAACATACACATATATTGCTTCTGGTGGTACACCCAGAACTAATGTTACATGTCCATGTATTTCCATTAAAAAAAAAAATGAGCTTAAAAAACATCTAACTCACATGTTCTCCTGCAGGGCCCTCAAAAGAAAATTATTTCTAATCCTACTTGATATCATGCTGGACAGCCTCTGTCCCTCTGCTCCTATCCTTTGTCCTCCTCCTCAAACTGCTGTGGGTTCAAGTGTTGACCATAAGAATCACCAGTGTCTTACCCAGACCTGATTTAAACGAGATTTGGAACTTCTGAGCTGATGATATTGAGATGAGATTTTGGATCTCATCTATTGTGCTCACATCAATTACTTGCCCTTGCCCAATGGTTGTGGGCAAGTTCAATTGGTGTGAGGCCCCGGAAGACAAGAAGGCAGGAGGAGAGTGAGGTCAGGGCATTTATGCCCTCTTCTGTCTCCCTGCAGGACCAACTGGCTGGCAGTGTCCGTGCTCCTTGGTCTTAAGTGACAGCACTTGACTTGCTGGGAGACCCCTTGACCACAGCCCTCTCCAGGTCTGTCTGCTCTTTGACCCTCCCTTGTTCTCTTAACCTTGCCCACACCTCCATAAATCCTCTCTTTGCCATCACGCTTTGAGTGTGCTGTCTTCTGCTGGAAGACCAAAACACTTACTGACTACTACGACTGATGGACTCCATCCACCAGCCTGAATAATTTCTTGCCATAAATAAAATTATCTCAGATTTTCCAAAAATGTCTACTTCAAAAGAATTACCACTGGCTATGACTGGTGTGGGATTTTTTTTTTTTTCCTCCTTTAACAACAATCAAAACAAAAGGCGGTAGCTTGAGATGACTCTCAGACACTCCTGCTGCCACTGACTCTTATCACTGAATGCTTTTGGTTCCAAAATACCTGTCAGCACCATCCCTGATGCACTTGGGAAAGGCCAGGCTGCAGCCAAAAAGCATGATATGTTGATAGCAACCGAGGCGATGGAGGTACGTGAAGAATTTGAGGAACTTCTCCATTTCCATGCTTTTGACAATGGAGAGGGGAGATGTCAGCGTGGTGTAGTAGGGCAATATCTGACACTGGCTGTGGGTGATGTTCATGCAGGCACCTGGGAAGGTGAGAAAATTACATTTAGGAGAAGACACATAAGAATTATATATTTATAAACTCATTTGATATGATAGACTAATGTGTTCATACCATAAAATAAATCTGCAAGTCAGAATAATTATGGATGTACAATAAGACACAAACATACATAGCAGCACTATTTATAATTGTCAAGATATGAAAGCAACCTAAGTGTCCATCAATATGAATGGATAAAGATGTAATGTGTGTGTGTATATATGTATATATGTGTGTGTGTATATATATATATACATATATAAAACTGAAATCTACTAAATCATCAAAAAGAAAAATTTGAAATTTTGCCATTTGTAACAACATGGATGGATTTGGAGGGTACTGTGCAAACTAGGTAGCATATTCAAAAGCAGGGACATTACTTTGCCAACAAAGGTCCATCTAGTCAAGGCTATGGTTTTTCCTGTGGTCATGTATGGATGTGAGAGTTGGACTGTGAAGAAGGCTGAGCACCGAAGAATTGATGCTTTTGAACTGTGGTGTTGGAGTAGACTCTTTAGAGTTCCCTGGACTGCAAGGAGATCCAACCAGTCCATTCTGAAGGAGATCAGCCCTGGGATTTCTTTGGAAGGAATGATGCTAAAGCTGAAACTCCAATACTTTGGCCACCTCATGCGAAGAGTTGACTCATTGGAAAAGACTCTGATGCTGAGAGGGATTGGGGGCAGGAGGAGAAGGGGACGACAGAGGATGAGATGGCTGGATGTCATCACTGACTCAATGGACATGAGTCTGAGTGAACTCCGGGAGTTGGTGATGGACAGGGAGGCCTGGCGCGCTGCGATTCATGGGGTCGCAGAGTCGGACACGACTGAGCGACTGAACTGAACTGAACTGAACTGTGCTAAGTGAAATAAGTCAGAGAAAAACAAATGCTATATGATATTATGACATGTGGAATCTAAAAAATACAACAAACCAGTGAATATAACCAAAAAGAAGCAGACTTACAGACACAGAGAACAAACTAGTGGTTACCAGTAGGAATGGAGTAGAATACAGGGGTAAGGGAGTGGAAGGTACAACCTACTAGGTGTAAGATAGGCTACAGGATATACTGTATACACAGGGAATATAGCCAATATTTTGTAATAACTACAAATGGAGTGGACTCTTTAAATATTGTGTAACAAATTTTTCAGAAAAGAAAGCGAAAAGAAGTATGTTTGTGATCACAAAATCAAGCTGCTAATAGTCACAGAGAAATAACATCTGTGTACTGGGAAAATGTGTGGAGAAAACACTCTCACCTAGCCAGAGGGCAATCACTATTCTAGATCACAGCTGGGCTGGGCAATATGTATCAAAAAAATGTGTATTTAAAAAATGCATATCCTTTGACACTGTAGTATTTCTAAAAATTTATCATAAAAAAAAATCACAGTTGTGCACATGGATTTATCTACAGGGATCTTCATCTCTGTACAGTTTATACTTTTTAAAAGATAGCAATAACCTAAACATTCAACAAAGGAAACTGGTTTAAAATATTATGGAACAAACAACAGAATACTCAGTTACATGAAAGATGCTTTAGAAGACTATTAATCACATAGAATGATGTCTATAATAAATAAAAGTTACTAATCACAAACTAATTGTTATACCATGATCCTGTTTCTTAAAATAGATGATTATCAAGAGTTTCCAGTCCTGCCCATGTCAACAGTTCAGGGTCAGCTCAGAGACTCTGACCTTATTTTCCTCCAAATTGGCACTCCTGAGAAGGATCACTTCCATGGCTTTTTCTTCTCCTTCATGCTATAAATTTGCACGATTGGCCAAAAAATGGAGGCACATTTTTTTGGACTTCATCAAACTCATAATGCAAAATGGGAAATAAATGAATCAGAAAGGAAGAAAAACCCAAACTAAAATATGTAGACAGAACACAAATAGGCATAAACATGCTTTCAGCTTCACATGAGTGCCGAGGTGGGAGTTCTGGGCAAGTTTCACAAATATGACACTGAAGTCTTTCAGGAGGAAAGTTAAAACGCATTGGTGTGGGAGAGCATTACAAGCCAAAAGGAGGTACAGACAGTGGACTTCAAAATGACACAATTCTATGTATTGTGCTACAAGCAGAAAAGCTTGCTTGCAAGAGGTAAGAGTAAATTTATGCCCATCCAAAATATGAAACAATTCATGAAAAATTCAGTATCAAGAAAACCGATTACAAATAAAGTTTGTGCCAGGCACCAAAACAAGTGCTCAGATCTCCTCGTTCAGAATGATCTCATTTCTACAACCCAGGAAAGTGATATCATTTCTGTATTACACACAAAGCCAATTTTGGAAAAGCTAAGATATCTGTCGAGGAGTACACAGCTATTATGTGGAAATTCTAGATCTTCAAATTTATGTTTTATGAGTAACTTCCATTTGGAGCTACCTTAAGCTAACACAAAGAGGGTTATAATGTTAAAAACAGTTTTTAAAGAAGATGATTCCTAATGGCCTCTGAAAGAAAGAGACCAAAAAGCATATAATGATATACCACAAGATCTATATTTATATTCATAGATAATATCACATATTATCCTTCATTTTATATTACATTATTTTCTTTAGGAGTCATCAGCTTTATACATTTGGGTTTATACACTTGATGATAAACCATATTGGATGAGATCATCAAAAGACTCATTTATCCCACCAAGGCAAAGAAAACACAGAATACTGAGTGATCATTTAAAAAATACAAGATAATGAGGAAAATCATACTTTGGTTGGCTCTATTATGTTCATGACAGTGTGAGCTGTACAAAAGAAAAAAAAAGATTTTCTAATAGCAAATTCCTTTGGGAAAAGAGAAAAATGATAAATAATAGTCTGAAACCTTAACATATGTCTCAAAATAATTGGTATGGGCAAAAATAATAATGTTTTATACTTATATAATGGTTTTATAAAGTTTTCCAAAGCAATCCTATTAGGATTATAATCTCTCATTATAAATGAAGGAACTAAGGCCTTCATAGAAATGTGATAGATGGATGGACAGGATGGATAGACAAATAGGTAGCTAGGGAGATAGACAGAAAGTGATTTGCAGGACTCTCAGTCAGTAACTAAAGAGTCTCTTGAGGGTAAAAGAGGAGAGTGAAAAAGCTGGCTTAAAACTCAACATTCAAAAAATGAATATCATGGCATTCAGTCCCATCACTTCATGGCAAATAGAAGGGGAAACAGTGGAAACAGTGACAGATTTTCTTTTCTTGGGCTCCAAAATCACTGTGGGTGGTGACTGCAGCCATGAAATTAAAAGGTGCTTGCTTCTTGGAAAGAAAGCTATGACAAACCTATGACAAAAAGCAAAAAGCAAAGATAGCACTTTGCCAACAAATGTCTGTCTAGTCAAAGCTATGGTTTTTCCAGTAGTCATGTATGGATGTGAGAGTTGGATCATAAAGAAAGCTGAGTGCCAAAGAATTGATACTTTTGAACTGTGGTGTTGGATAAGACTCCAGAGAGTCCCTTGGACTGCAAGGAAATCAAACCAGTTAATCCTAAAGGAAATTAATCCTGAATACTCATTGGAAGAACTGATCCCGAAGCTGAAGCTCCAGTGCTTTGGCCACCTGATACAGAGTCAACTCATTGGGAAAGACTCTGATCCTGGGAAAGATTGAGGACAGGAGGAGAAGTGGGTAACAGAGGATGAGATGGTTGGGTGGCATCACTGACTCAATGGATATGAATTTGAGCAAACGCCAGGAGATAGTGGAGGACAGGGAAGCCTGGCATGCTGTAGGTCCACGGGGTCACTACGAGTCAGACACACCTTAGTAACTGAACGACAACAGTCAGTAACAGAGGTGGGACTGATACACAGGCCCTCCATCTCTCAGGCCGGCAGCCATCCCTCGATACCACAGCGGTCAGCAACACAGCAAATGCCAAAGGAATTCAAAAGAGCAAGAACTCCGTGTAGTGTGAATGACTAGGGAAGACTTTACGAAGAACAACTTGATGTGCTGATCAAAAGATACCTGACAATCGATAAAAACGGGGTGCTTACTAACGGTAGGGAAAAAATGACTGCAAAGACAGAATCATAATTGCACATGACACAATGACTAAAAACTTGAATCTGGGCAGAAAAGCACTCAACTGAGAATTTGCTAATAGCCAAAAAATATAAAAGGGAATTGCTTTTTAAGGCTCTTGATTTCAAGCCTTTTATATTCAAGAAATTGTATAAATTTCCTATCACCCCTTCTGCCTCGGTGTGCATGTCAAATATTCTTTTTTCCCCAGAATGTTCTTGCCATTGAAACATGTAATTCTAGTCTTGAATTTGTGCACATTCTCATGAGGGGCAAATGATTTTGCATAAGCCAGCTACATAATAGGCACCATGCAGAGCCATTTCTCTGAGGGAAAAGGAAGGGCACTTTTGGAAATGGATTCATTTATTGTTGCTGCTCTTCTAACTTGATTTTCATAAGGAAGAGAAAAGAGGGGAATGTTTGTTTTTCTTCCCTGGGCATTTACTACTGACTCCAATAGAAATTAGAAGGCAAGGTTGTTGCTGTGTAAGAATAGATAAAATGATACAATAGATATAATTAACCATAGTGTACCTATACACATTATTATTCAATTAAGTGTATCTTTTAAATAATAGTTACTTTAAGTTGGGGAACTTGAGGAGGAAAACTTAAGAAACAGATTTTAAGAGCAAAATTACTTCTTGATGCAATGTATTTCTGGTCAACCAGAAATATTTATTGTAATTAGTTCCTAAATTCTAAAATAGCATTGCCAATAAGGCATGATTTAATAACAAATTATCAAAGTATCTGCTGATTAAAACACAGGTCCCAATTTCAGGGAAAAATTAAATATGAAAAATAAAATGCTGCTTGTATTGAAGAAGATACTGATTTTTTTTGTTTTCTTAATCTGACTCAATAGTTTCTAGATAAAACTGGGGCTTTCTCAACTCATATCACATTGCTAAAACTTCTAGATACTGGAATGAGGGAAGAAAGATGGGTCTGTTTTAAGAGTTTTCCTTATGCTCATTTGGGAATTAGGATAAATTCTGTGTTGTCTACTTTTGGGATTAGGTAATGTGGAGCTAGAAATTCTTACTTATACAATTATTTTTAATGCAAAATTAACTTCAGAAAATTCTTGCACAGAATTTATTTTAACAATGGGTTCCTTTTAAAAATCCCTTAAGACCAAATAAAGATCATTTTTAAATAAAAGCAAAATAGTATCTAAACCATAATGATTATCACATAATAGTGCTATTTGACAGGAAAAATCTTCTTAAATTAAAAATAATAAAATGTCAACTTTCTAAAGTACTTTGCTATCTTTTCTGGACAAAAGATAACCTTTTGTAGACATAAGCTAACAAGAAACTGCAGTAACCTTTCTGACTTCCTATGTATGAGTTCACATTTAATTGAAGGGCTACTTATAAGGATTCCATTGTATCAGAAGGGAATATTTTATCAGAGTTTGGGTTGGTTTGCCCTAACTTACTGACTTATTTTAACTCATGAATTTTCTTCACAAGACTTCCTTGTGGATGCGTCAACATTTGTTTGTCTGACTTCCAGATCTTGAGAATTTGACAAAACTGTAAAGGCAAGTTCTCTATACACAGCCCGCTATAGTGATTTCGGAAGAAAGTCATGGCATTTCCTTTATCATTCCTTTCATGCAGTCTGTCATTAATTTTGTTGCTGTTTTCCCAGACAATAACTCTTATTCCTGCCTCTGTAGTTTAAATTCTAGCTTTCTATGGTTGCATATGCCACTTTTATCTGCATATTTTTTTCTCCACTATTTACTGAAAAACTGTAGCATTGGTCTCTGCCCTTTCACCTACTTTGCCCTCCTTGCAAGTAACTCTGTTTCACAGCTGAGGAAACAAGGTTTGAGTAATTTCCCCATAAGATTCACATCACTAAACCTAAACATCCATCAACAGAAGAATGGATAAAGATGTAGCAATGTATACAGTGGAATATTACTCAGCCATAAAAAGAATAGAGCTTCCCTGGTGGCTCAGATGGTAAAGAATCTGCCTGTAGTGCAGGAGACCCAGGTTTGATCCCTGGGTCAAGAAGATCCCCTGGAGAAGGGTATGGCTACCCACTCCTGTATTCTTGCCTGGAGAATCTGATGGACAGAGGAACCTGGCGGGATACAGTCCATGGAGTTGCAAAGAGTCTGACATGAATGAGCAACTAATTAAATAAAAAAGAATAATGCCATCTGCAGCAACATGGATGGACCTAGAGATTATCATACTAAGTGAAGTATATCAGACAGAGAAAGATAAATATTATATGATATCACTTATATGTGGGATCTAAAGAAATGATAAAATATTTACAAAACAGAAATAGACTCACATAGAAAAAACTTACAGTCACCAAAGGGGAAAGCAGGGGGAGGAACAAATTAGGATTTGGAGATTAACATATACACACTACTATATATAAAATAAATAAATAAGAAGGACCACCTATATGGCACAGGGAACTACATTCAATATCTTATAATAACCTATAATGGAAGAGAATCTGAAAAAATATATATATATACATACACACATATAACTGAATCACTTGCTATATATCTGAACCTAATACAACACTGTAAATAAACTATTCTTCAATAAACAAGTTTAAGTTTAAAAAAATTAAAGATTCACACAGCTAATAAATGACAAAGCTAAAATTCAACTCAAATCATCCTAACCAAGTCCAAGTCTCTTTCCATCAACAGCTGTGCCCATAATCCAAACATTAAAATTGAAGATATTTCCTCCCCGGAATTTCTACCACATTGGTTGGGGCCCCATGAGTTCCATGGAGGCTGGTGGGCTCTTTTTCACTACCCATTCAACAAATATTTATTGACTCCTTATCTGTGTCAGGAGAAGGCAATGGCACCCCACTCTAGTATTCTTGCCTGGAAAATCCCATGGACGGAGGAGCCTGGTGTGCTGCAGTCCATGGGGTCGCTAAGAGTTGGACACAACTGAGCGACCTCACTTTCACTTTTCACTTCCATGCATTGGAGAAGGAAATGGCAACCCACTCCAGTGTTCTTGCCTGGAGAATCCCAGGGACGGAGGAGCCTGGTGGGCTGCCATCTATGGGGTTGCACAGAGTCAGACACGACTGAAGCGACTTAGTAGTAGCAGTAGTATCTGCGTCAGGCACTGTTTGAGGAGCACAGCAAATGTGCATGTGTGTGTGCTTAGTCACTCAGTCGTGTCTGACTCGAACACCGTGGGCTGTAGCCTGCCAAGCCCTTCTGTCTATGGGACTCTCCAGGCAAAAATACTGCAGTGGGTAGCCATTCCCTTCTCCAGGGGATCTTCCCAACCCAGGGATTGGACCCAAGTCTCCTTCACTGCAGGCAGATTCTTTATCATCTGAACCACTAGGGTAGCTCACAGAGCAAATGACATGATGCAAAACAAAATCCCTGCCCTTATGGAGCTTTTAGTCTAGTCAGGGGAGACAGACAACAGATACTTTACTGTCTGGCATTGATACACACAGTCATAGTACTAATACTCAGCAAGAACCAAAGCAGTAGATCTGCCTTAATGGAGAGACTAATACTACAATAAATCCTTACTTATTAGGATGGGACAAATGAAAGTTAGTTTTGAAAGTGAACTCCTTTCTTAAGAAATATACCAGAATCAAATATTCAGGCAGCACAAATATGTTTTCTCAAATTCAGATGTCAGTCTTTTGATTTTCAATAATTTATATTCAGGCTCACTGAATACAAGCTTGCCTGTCTTCATTGTTCTTATTATAATATTTAAGTTATCATCATTTCATATTTATAAGAGATTTGTAGCCATCAGATAAAAGTATCAAAGGAAAGCAGCTCCCTTCTCTCCAATAGATTAATCATAGCAGCTCAGTTTTTCTGTGGGGGTAAGAAGCCACAGAAAAGGCTTGCTTCAGAGAACCAGCCTTCTGGGGGGTTCCAGAAGGGGGTTTCAGCAAAGTTCCCATAAGCACACCATTCAAAGTACTCCTGGGCCTCTCTATAACATTATCTTAATTTGTTATCCTTGCAACAATTGGACTAACTGATAAGATATTGTTTGTGTTTGTTCTCAGCATCCTTCCACATCTATGGAGAGACTTCGTCTTGTGACTAGAAAGCACTGGATACCAAACAGTATACACCCAGTTCAGTTCAGTCGCTCAGTCGTGTCTGACTCTTTAAGACCACATGAACTGCAGCACACCAGGCCTTCCTATCCATCACCAACCTCCAGATTCCACCCAAACCCATGTCCATTGTGTCGGTGATGCCATCCATCCATCTCATCCTCTGTTGTCCCCTTCTCCTCCTGCCCTCAATCTTTCCCAGCATCAGGGTCTTTTCAAATGAGTCAGCACTTTGCATGAGGTGGCCAAAGTATTGGAGTTTCAGCTTCAGCATCAGTCCTTCCAATGAACACCCAGGACTGGCCTCCTTTAGGATAGACTGGTTGGATCTCCTTGCAGTCCAAGGGACTATGAAGAGTCTTCTCCAACACCACAGTTCAAAAGCATCAATTTTTCGGCGCTCAGCTTTCTTTATAGTCCAACTCTCACATCCATCCATGACTACTGGAAAAACCATAGCCTTGACTAGATGGACCTTTGTTGACAAAGTAATGTCTCTGCTTTTTAATACACTGTCTAGGTTGGTCATAACTTTCCTTCCAAGAAGTAAGCATCTTTTAATTTCATGGCTGCAATCACCATCTACAGTGATTTTGGAGCACCCCAAAATGAAGTCAGCCACTGTTTCCACTGTTTCTCCATCTATTTGCCATAAAGTGATGGGACCGGATGCCATGATCTTAGTTTTCTGAACGTTGAGCTTTAAGCCAACTTTTTCACTCTCCTCTTTCACTTTCATCAAGACGTTCTTTAGTTCTTCTTCACTTTCTGCCATAAGGGTGGTGTCATCTGCATACACCCAGTGGTTATTCACTAACTGAATGAGACCAAATGGAACAATGTCTTCACTACAAGGTTTCTTACTGAACAAGATGGAAACAGACATGAGAAAGCAAATTTATATGAGACTCTAGGGCACTACTGATGATGGCTAATCTTTCTACAGATGTTTTTAACAATCTGTTCCCTAGATTTATCCCGGCACAGGGAGCCATCCCATCCAGTCCCCTCCACCAGGTTGATTCCTACCTTGGGCTCCACTAGTGCAGCAGTTAAAAGTACAAGAGTAAGAATTACCCTTCTATCCTGTAAAAGGCAATGTCCCATTATCCTTAAGCATACTGAATTGTATTAAGAGCACAGATCTGACCATAGTAGAGAGAAAAAAAATGAAGGTGTGCTTCTCACAAGCAGAAAAGGCTGGAGAAAGATCAATAGATGAGCAGCTATACACCAGAGCTACAAACAGCTCTGAGAAAAGGGAGGGTAAAAATGATGACTGTAGCTGACAAGACTAGGTGCACACTCGGTAAGCTCTCAGAGTTAAGTGAAAGTCAGCTACTCCAAGACTGAGAAGCAGAAGCCAGAATCTACCTTGAGCCTCAGTCCCACCCACAAGGCCAGGGGTGGGGTGACCTTGGGGAAACTACCTAACATCTTTAAAACCTCAGTCCCACCCACAAGGCTGGGGGTGCTGGTAACCTTGGGGAAATTACTTAACATCTTTAAAATCTCCTAATCTTTAAAGCAGAAATAATAATGTGAATCAGAGGGTTGTGAGGATCAAATCTGTCAACAGAGATAAAGAGCTTAAGACAGAGCCTTCATATTGCTGATGTTAAACTGATGTTTCAACAGCATTGGTACCTTTAGCAAGAAGAAATATAACCATTCAAACAGAGGCTAGGATGAGGTAACTTCACTCTGCAGTAAAAGCCTATGTAAACTATAAGTAAGTATTCAAGTTCTCCTTTAACAAAAAATATATATATTAGTGTACATGTCAATCCCAACCTCCTTAACTATCTCTTCCCCCTATTCTACCCCCCCACCCCCCGGCAACCATAAGTTCATTCTCTAAGTCTGTGAGTCTATTTCTGTTGTGTAAATACATTCATTTGTTTATCATTTCTTTTTAGATTCCGCATATAAGGGATGTCATATTTCTCCTTTTCTGTCTGGCTTACTTCACTCAGCATGACAATCTCTAGGTCCATCCATGTTGCTGCAAATGGCATTATTTCATTCTTTTTAATGACATGTTCCCTGGTATGTCAGATGGTAAATAATCTGCCTGCAATGCAAAAGACCCAGGTTTGATCCCTGGGTCAGGAAGATACCCTGAGGAAGGGAATGGCAACCCACTCCAGTATTCTTGCCTGGAGAATTCCATGGAGAGAGAAGCCTGGCAGGCTACAATCCAAGGGGTCACAAAGAGTTGGAATGATTGAGTAACACTTCACTTTCACACTCTGCTATATTTAAAATGGATAAAACCAACAAGTTCCTACGGTATAGAACAGGCAACTGCTTAATGTTATGTGGCAGCCTGGATGGGAGCTTAAGGAGGAGTTTGGGGGAGAATGGATACATGTATCTATAAGGCTGAGAAATCTGTATGCAGACCAAGAAGCAACAGTTAGAACTGGACATGGAACAACAGACTGGTTCCAAATCGGGAAAGGAGTACGTCAATGCTGTATATTGGCACCCTGCTTATTTAACTTATATGCAGAGTACATCATGCAAAATGCTGGGCTGGATGAAGCACAAGCTGGAATCAAGATTGCCAGGAAAAATATCAATAACCTCAGATACGTAGATGACATCACCCTTATGGCAGAAAGTGAAGGGGAGCTAAAGAGCCTCTTGATGAAAGTCAAAGAGGAGAATGAAAAAGTTGGCTTAAAACTCAACATTCAAAAAACTAAGATCGTGGAATCTGGTCCCACCACTTCATGGCAAATAGATAGGGAAACAATGGAAACAGTGACAGACTTTATGTTTTGGGGCTCCAAGATCACTGCAGATGGTGACTGAAGCCATGAAATTAAGACACTTGCTCTTTTGAAGAAAAGCTATGACCAACCTAGACAGCATATTAAAAAGCAGCGACATTACTTGGCTTATAAATGTCCATCTAGTCAAAGCTATGGTTTTTCCAGTAGTCATGTATGGATGTGAGAGTTGGACTATAAAGAAAGCTGAGTGCCGAGGAATTGATGCTTTTGAACTGTGGTGTTGGAGAAGACTCTTGAGAGTCCCTTGGACTGCAAGGAGATCCAACCAGTCAATCCTAAAGGAAATCAGTCCTAAATATTCATTGGAAGGACTGATGCTAAAGCTGAAACTCCAATACTCACCTGATGTGAAGAACTGACTCATTTGAAAAGACCCTGATGCTGGGAAAGATTGAAGACAGGAGGAAAAGGGGACAACAGAGGACAAGATAGTTGGATGGCATCACCGAATCTATGGACATGAGTTTGAGCGAGCTCCAGGAGTTGGTGATGGACAAGGAAGCCTGGAGTGCTACAGTCCAAGAGGTCGCAAAGAGTTGGACACAACTAAGCGACTGAACTGACTGACCCAATCTCACCAAGGGACGAATTGGATTGGAATGCCTAGTGTTTATTCCTGGCTGCACCATGAAGTCAGCCCAGGTCAGGACTACATCAGCAGAGTGGAATAATGAAGGACATTCTCTAGTCTAAATAGCTCACATGAAAAGTAACATTTTGTCTGAATAATTTCTGGGACAAACCTATTTGTGAGGATATAATGTACTTTGGAAGATCTGCAAGAGGGTTATGGTAGGATAAGAAGGAACAGAAAGTTACTGACAGGGCCTCTCTTTGAAGATCCCAGCTTCTTAACTAACTCGAAACATCTGTGAATCTGAACATATTACATATTTTGTTTCTCATAAGAGAAAATCTAGAAGACAAAAGTAAGGCACATTTTCTTAATGACGCATTTGTGACATTTGTAAAAAGTCTTTATAGACATAGTCAAGGCAGAGAGAAGCCAATACCGTGCTAATTTACACACACAGAGAAAAAGTGAGTACCTAGGGCTTCAGTCCAGTTTAGTCACTCAGTCGTGTCTGACTCTTTGAGACCCCATGAACTGCAGCACGCCAGGCCTCCCTGTCCATCACCAACTCCCGGAGTTCACTCAAACTCATGTGCATCGAGTCGATGATGCCATCCAGCCATCTCATCCTCTGTCGTCCCCTTCTCCTCCTGCACCTAATCCCTCTCAGCATCAGAGTCTTTTCCAACGAGTCAACTCTTCACATCAGGTGGCCAAAGTACTGGAGTTTCAGCTTTAGCATCATTCCTTCCAAAGAAATCCCAGGGCTGATCTCCTTCAGAATGGACTGGTTGGATCTCCTTGCAGTTCAAGGGACTCTCAAGAGCCTTCTCCAACACCACAGTTCAAAAGCATCCATTCTTCGGCGCTCAGCTTTCTTCACAGTCCAACTCTCACATCCATACATAACCACAGGAAAAACCATAGTCTTGACTAGACAGACCTTTGTTGGCAAAGTAATGTCTCTGCTTTTGAATATGCTGTCTAGGTTTGTCATAACTTTCCTTCCAAGGAGTAAGCATCTTTTAATTTCATGGCTGCAATCACCATTTGCAGTGGTTTTGGAGCCCAAAAAGATAAAGTCTGACACTGTTTCCACTGTTTCCCCATCTATTTCCCATGAAGTGGTGGGACCGGATGCCATGATCTCCGTTTTCTGAATGTTGAGCTTTAAGCCAACTTTTTCACTCTCCTCTTTCACTTTCAAGAGGCTTTTTAGTTCCTCTTCACTTTCTGCCATAAGGGTGGTGTTATCTGCATACCTGAGGTTATTGATATTTCTCCCAGCAATCTTGATTCCAGCTTGTGTTTCTTCCAGTCCAGCGTTTCTCATGATGTACTCTGCATATAGGTTAAATAAGCAGGGTGACAATATACAGCCTTGACGTACTCCTTTTCCTATTTGGAAACAGTATGTTGTTTCATGTCCAGTTCTAACTGTTGCTTCCTGACCTGCATACAGATTTCTTAAGAGGCAGATCAGGTGGTCTGGTATTCCCATCTCCTGAAGAATTTTCCACAGTTTATTGTGATTCACACAGTCAAAGGCTTTGGCATAGTCAATAAAGCAGAAATAGATGTTTTTCTGGAACTCTCTTGCTTTTTCCTTGATCCAGCAGATGTTGAGTCCATAGGAAGTACAAATAGGAATCGAGACCCCCACAAAAAGCAAGAACTCCCAGGTAGCGCTAGTGGTAAAGAACCCACCTGCCAATGCAGGAGATGTGGTAATGTAATGTAAGAGACGCGGGTTCAATCCTTTGGTTGGGCAGATCCCCTGGAGAAGGGCAGGGCAACCCATTGCAATAATTCTGCCTGGAGAATCCCATGGACAGCGGAGCCTGGTAGGCTACAGTTCATGGGGTTGCAAAGAGTCAGACATGGCTTAAGTGACTTAGCACACATGCATAACAGATCACACTAACCACAAAATCTAGGGCTTCCCTGGTAGCTCAGCTGGTAAAGAATCTGACTGCAAAGCTGGAGACCCCAGTTTGATTCCTGAGTAGTGAAGATTCACTGGAGAAGGGATAGGCTACCCACTCCAGTATTCTTGGGCTTCCCTGGTGGTTCAGCTAGTAGAGGATCCACCTCCAATGTAGGAGACCTGGGTTCCATCCCTGGGTTTGGAAGATCTCCTGGAGAAGGGAAAGGCTACCCACTCCAGTAATCTGGCCTGGAGAATTCCATGGTCTAGTCCAAGGGGTTACAAATAGTCGGACATAACTGAGCAACTTTCACTTTCAACTAGCTCAGCTATATGATCAGGGAGAATCTCTGACTGCCTAGAATCTGGTTTGAAACAAAAACCTTTCTTTGGGCTCTTCTTAATACAACTCTGGAGCTCCCATGGATTTGAATTTACCACTACATGTGTGATTCAAGAATCCCCCAAGCCAAAAATTAGCATAAAAATTGGCCCTGGGACAGTGACATCTTGGGATGACTAGCCAAACCAAACACAAAATTGTCCTAAGTGACATGCCCTGAATCCAAAAAGTTTATAATCCAAAGTCATAAAATAAACAGAAAACAATTCACTTGAGGAAAGAATAAGAAGTCATTAGTGACAATCAGCAACAATAACTAAAGTGGAGAACTTCAGACAATTGAACAATCTGACAGAGGCTATTAAGCAAGAATAAATAAAACAACTAAAGACAAAAATGTAGTAATTGAAACCATTTGAAAAGAATGACACACTATAAATAAAGATCTGGAAGACTGAAAAAGAAACCAAGTAGAATCTCTAGAAATAAAAAGTATGTATGAATATTATAACTGAATTAGCAATAATCACATCTCAGATAAATGTCCCTGGCTATGAAACTGTCACTGTGCAAAGGTGGATATTATGATTTAAAACTCAGTGAACTCAATTCATATGGAAACACAAATGACCCCAAATAGCCAAAGCAGTCTTGAGAAAGAAAAATGGAGCTGGAGGAATCAATCTTCCTGACTTCAGATCATACTACAAAGCTATAGTCATCAAGACAGTATAGAACTGGCACAAAAACAGAACTATAGACCAATGGAAAAAAGATAGAAAGCCCAGAAATAAACCGATGAACCTATGGGTACCTTATTTTTGACAAAGGAGGCAAGAATACACAATGGGGAAAAGACAGCCTCTTCAATAAGTGGTGCTAGGAAAACTGGACAGCTACATGTAAAAGAATGAAATTAGAACACTTCCTAACACCATACAGAAAGATAAACTCAAAATGCATTAAAGACCTAAATGTAAGACCAGAAACTATAAAACTCTTACAGGAAAACACAGGCAGAACACTCAATGACATAAATCAAGGCAATCCTTTATGACCCACTTCCAAGAGTAATGGAAATAAAAATAAATGTAAACAAGTGGGACCTGAGTAAACTTAAAAGCTTTTGCACAGCAAAGGAAACTATAAACAAGGTAAAAAGACAACCCTCAGAATGGGAGAAAATAATAGCAAATGAAACAACTGACAAAGGATTAATTTCCAAAATATGCCTCTTGAGAAACCTGTATGCAGGTCAGTAAGCAACAGTTAGAACTGGACATGGAACAACAGACTGGTTCCAAATAGGAAAAGGAGTACGTCAAGGCTGTATATTGTCACCCTGCTTATTTAACTTCTATGCAGAGTACGTCATGAGAAACGCTGGGCTGGAGGAAGCACAAGCTGGAATCAAGATTGCTGGGAGAAATATCAATAACCTCAGATATGCAGATGATACCACCCTTATGGCAGAAAGTGAAGAACTAAAGAGCCTCTTGATGAACCTGAGAGAGTTAAAAAGTTGGCTTAAAGCTCAACATTCAGAAAACGGAGATCATGGCATCCGGTCCCATCACTTCATGGCAAATAGATGGGGAAACAGTGGAAACAGTGTCAGACTTTATTTTTCTGGGCTCCAGAATCACTGCAGATGGTGATTGCAGCCATGACATTAAAAGATTCTTACTCCTTGGAAGGAAAGTTATGACCAACCTAGATAGCATATTCAAAAGCAGAGACATTACTTTGCCAACAAAGCTTCGTCTAGTCAAGGCTATGGTTTTTCCAGTAGTCACGTATGCATGTGAGAGTTGGACTGTGAAGAAAGCTGAGTGCGGAAGAATGGATGCTTTTGAACTGTGGTGTTGGAGAAGACTCTTGAGAGTCCCCTGGACTGAAAGGAGATCCAACCAGTCCATCCTAAACGAGATCAGTCCTGGGTATATATTGGAAGGACTGATGCTAAAGCTGAAATTCCAATACTTTGGCCACCTGATGTGAAGAGCTGACTCATTTGAAAAGACCCTGATGCTGGGAAAGATTGAGGGCAGGAGGAGAAGGGGAATACAGAAAATGAGATGGTTGGATGGCATCACTGATTCAATGGACGTGAGTTTGGGTAAACTCTGGGAGTTGGTGATGGACAGGGAGGCCTGGCATGCTGCAGTTCCTGGGGTTGCAAAGAGTAGGACATGACTGAGTGACTGGACTGAACTGACAAGCAGCACATACAACTCAATACCAGAAAAACAAATAACCCAATCAAAAAGTGGGGGAAAGACCTCAAAAGACATTTCTCCAAAGAAGACACACAGATGGCTAACACACACATGAAAAGATGCTCAATATTGATCATTATTAAAGAAATGCAAATCAAAACTACAATGAGACATCACCTCACACTGGTGAGAATGGCCATTATCCAAAAGTCTGCAAACAATAAATGCTGGAGAGGGTGTGGAGAAAAAGGAATGCTCTTGCAATGTTGGTGGGAATGTAAATTGATATAGCCACAATGGAAGATGGTATGGAGATTCCTTTAAAAACTAGGAATAAAACCACCATATGACCCAGCAATCCCACTCCTAGGCATATACCCTGAGGAAACCAAAATTGAAAAAGACACATGTACCCCAGTGTTCATTGCAGAATTCTTTACAATAGCCAGAACATGGAAGCAACCTAGATGTCCATTGAAAGAAGTTGTGGAACATATACACAATGGAATATTACTCAGCCATAAAAAGGAATGCATTTGAGTCAATTCTAATGAGGTGGATGAAACTGCTGCTGCTGCTGCTAAGTCGCTTCAGTCGTGTCCGACTCTATGCGACCCCATAGACGGCAGCCCACCAAGCTTCCCCGTCCCGAGTGAAGTAATTCAGAAAAAGAAAGATAAATATCATATATTAATGCATATATATGGAATCTAGAAGGATGGTACCAAAGAATTTATTTGCAAGGTAGCAATGAAGAAACAGACATAGAGACCAGACTTACAGACATGGGGAGAGGGTGGGGAGGGTGAGATGTATGGAGATAGTAACATGGAAACTTACATTACCATATGTAAAATAGATAGCCAACGGGAATTTGCTGTATGTCTCAGGAAACTTAGACAGGGATTCTGTATCACCCTAGAGGGGTGGGATGGAGAGTTATATGGAAGGGATATTCAAGAGGGAGGGGACATATGTATACCTATGGCTGATTCATGTTGAGAATGAATTTCATTCTCTCATTCATTCATGTTGAGAATGAATGAATTCAACAATTCATTTCACAATGAAATTCTGTAAAGCAATTATCCTTCAATTAAAAAAAACTTTTTTAACTCAGTTAACAGATTAAAACAGAATACCGCTGAATTAGATACCGCTGAAGAAAGAACTTGAGAATAGAAAATAAATCTGAGAAAATACAAAAGAATTCAGCACAAAGATTTATAGAGGATGAATGAGAATGTCCTACATAAGAATAATTAGAGTTCCAGAAAGAGAGAAAAGAAAAGTCAGGAGTGAGGATACAGTCACAGAATTAATAGCTGAGAATGCTCGCAAACTGAAGACCTGAATCCTCAGATTCAAGAAGCATACCTTGTAAACAAGACAAACAAAAAGAAATATACAATAATAAACCCTGGAGAGAGCATGAAGAAAAGGGAACCCCTGTGTACTGTTGGTGGGAATGTAAATTGGTGAAGTCATATATAGAACAGCATGGAGGTTCCTTAAAAAAGTATTGATAAAGATGAGTTGCCATATGTTTCAGCAAACCCACTTCTGGGCATATACCCAGAGAAAACTCTAATTCAAAAAGATAAATGCACCCCAGTGCTCATAGTACAGCTATTTACAAAAACCAAGATATGGAAACAACCTAAGTGTCCATCGACAGTTGAACAATAAAAGAAGATGTGGTATATATACAATGGAATATTATGCAGCCATTAAAAAGAATGAAATAATGCCATTTGCAGCAATATGGATAGACCTAGAGCTTATCATATTAAGTGAAGTAAGTCAGACAAAGAAATCCAAATTTTAATAATATATGACATCACTTACATGTGGGATCTTAAAAAATGATATAAATGAACTTATTTATAAGAATAGAAAGAGACTTACAGACACAAAAAAATAAATGTACGATTACCAAAAGGGATAGTTGGGATAGAGGAAAGAGAGATAAATTAGGAGTTTGGGATTAACGTATACACACTGCTATCTATAAAACAGATAAACAACAAGGATTTACTGCAGAGCACAGGGAACTATTTAATATCTAATAGGTTATTAGATAACCTATAAGCAGAAGCTCCTGTATTTTGGTCATCTGATACCAGCAGATGACTAATTTCAAAAGTCCCTGATGCTGGGAAAGATTGAGAGCAGAAGGAGAAGAGGGCGTCAGGATGAGACAGCTGGACAGCATCACTGATGCAATGAAAGTGAACTTGGGCAAACTCCAGGAGATGGTGAGAGACAGAGAGGCCTGGCCTGCTGCAGTCCATAGTGTCACAAGCAGTCAAACATGACTGTGTGACTGAACAACAACAACAATAACTTACAATGGAAAAGAATATATATATTTATTATAGAGAGAAGGGAAGCAGACAGAGAGACAGAACTGAATCACTTTGCTGTACACCTGAAACTAACACAACATTATAAATTAACTATACTTCAATTTAAAAAAGAAATCTACAATATATTCACTTCAGTGAAACCAGAAAATGCAAAAAAAAAATTTTTTTTAAGATTCCAAAGACAAAAGGCAAGTTGCCTACAAAGAGATAAAAATTAAATTTGCATTAAAGCTTCTGATGGCATCACAAGAGTACAGATGTAAAATAAATTGTTTTAAGTTGATGGGTGAAAAAAAAAAACATTGATCTAGAATTCTGTAATTAAACCATAATATTGAGGGTTAAATAAGGTAATTTTAGACAAAAACTAGAAAAATTCCACTGAAAGAACTTCCAAGAAGTATATTTAATTAAGGACAGATCCAGAAAGAAGTAGCAGAAAGAAAAGTACCCAGAAAGAAGTTATTACTAGCAGGATGTAAGAAGTTATGTTGATTATCATAGTATGTATATTTGAAATCTCTTATAATATTGAAAAAAAGTATAAGAGCCTTCTTTGTTAAAGATTTCTTTAAATTGTCTCAAAATTTTGGAAGTTGTGCACCATTGGCTACAGTATTTGTTCCGATAGAAACCAGAAACCTAGGGCTTACTGCCTTATTTGCTCAACAATAGAGAAAAATAAAAGTATCCTCCAAATTTTGAAATTTGAAAAAAAAAAAAACAAAAAGAAAGAAACCCTATACTTTGGATGCACAAAGGAACTAAGAGAGAAAATGATATAACTTAAATCATATTATTGAATTATCTGACTTCAGAATTGTAAACTATATTTGTTTCTTATATTTCCATATCCTATGTAAATCAATTAAGATTTTATATTAAATAACATATGCAAAACTATCTATGTAATTTAGCCACGAAATGAGGTAAGCAGAAGTGGAAATTTATTTTAAAAGACTTATGGTGATATCACTATTTAGTCAGTACATACTATTGTTTAGAGTCTTTAGTAGATATTTATTTTATTATAAGGCCATAAGTGCTTGCAAAAGGTGAAAGATATGGGAAATACAGAGCAGTGCAAAGAAGAATATAAAAAGTTAACAATAGGGACTCCCTGGTGGTCCAGTGGCTAAGACTCCGTGCTCCCAATGCAGCAGGCCTAGCCTTGATCCCTGGTCAGAGAACCGGATCCCACATGCCGCAACTAGGACCCTGCATGCGGCAACTAGGACCTTGTGTAGCCAAATTTAAAAAGTTGTTTTCTTAAAAAGAAGTTACCTATAGTACTACGGCTCAGAAATAACCACAGCAAAAATTTAGATATAGATAATTACTGAAGTCAAATAACCTAATTACATCTGCCAGCTTCCTTACTATCTTTACAGATGATATTTAAACTCTCTCAACATTCATTTCTTTACTGTAACATGGGGGTATTAATAGTATCTACTTAAGGGTTTTCATATAGGGTATATACTGCAATACTTATTAAAATTTGACTTATTTTACTAGTCTTTTTCTTTCAAACTATATATCATATATATTTAACATGAATATATTTAACATTACAATTCATTGTACATATTCAATGTGCATACTATTCAACAGCCTGCTTATTTACTAATAGGTCTTGACATTTCTACATATCAGTATGTATACTTCCACAACATTATTTTTAATGATTGCACATTTATCCAACATAGGATGGATTAAGAGGAAGAGGGGGAAGAAGAACAAAAGACTGATTAAAAATCCAAAGGAAAGAAAACATAATACAAAAACAAAAAACACAGACCTTTAAAAACTGCTATGTGTTATAAGAAAGCAATAAGAAAATGAGTTTATCAAAACAGGAACATAAAGACACAAGAAAAAAAGGCTGGAATAAAAGAAAATGAGACTGTAATACTAAAAAAATTAATTTAATATTAAGAATATTTAGAAATAGTATGTAAAAATTAAAGAAACTAATGATAATCATTATGAGCATAATTAAGAAGATAAACATAAGGAAGACAACAATGCAACAAAAAAAATGTTCTGAATTCAAGAACCCAAAAGTGGAAGAGAAAAGACTTGAAAGATGTTATATTTTTTTTCCTGAAATGAAGGAGTAAGTTAGTTTGCATATGAAAAGGGAAACCATATCTCATTATGACATCAGAATCATGAATATCAAAATATATATAAACTAAGCCAGTTTAATAGTTAAAAAATGTCAAAATGACTTTTCATTTTAAGACTGAATGTTGAACATAAAATGTAAAAATTAAAAAAAAACACGTAACATTTGGTTAATAAATATTAATTTTTGGAAAAAAATACAATTCTTCAATAACTAGCCATCAGATGTGTTCATTGTTCATGGGCTGCCACTTTTTAAAGACTTTTTGTGGTAAACTGAGATAAACTAGTATATATTTTTAAAAGAGAAAAAAACATACTGAATTTATACTGACATTACTGACTCAAAATTAAGGTTCAGATCAGTCACTCAGTCGCGTCCAACTCTTTGCAACCCCATGAATTGCAGCACACCAGGCCTCCCTGTCCATCACCAACTCCCGGAGTTCACTGAGACTCACGTCCATCGAGTCAGTGATGCCATCCAGCCATCTCATCCTCTGCCGTCCCCTTCTCCTCTTGCCCCCAATCCCTCTCAGCATCAGAGTCTTTTCCAATGAGTCAACTCTTCGCATGAGGTGGCCAAAGTACTGGAGTTTCAGCTTCAGCATCATTCCTTCCAAAGAAATCCCAGGGCTGATCTCCTTCAGAATGGACTGGTTGGATCTCCTTGCAGTCCAAGGCACTCTCAAGAGTCTTCTCCAACACCACAGTTCAAAAGCATCAATTCTTCGGTGCTCACCCTTCTTCACAGTCCAACTCTCACATCCATACATGACCACAGGAAAAACCATAGCCTTGACTAGACGGACCTTTGTTGGCAAAGTAATGTCTCTGCTTTTGAATATGCTATCTAGGTTGGTCATAACTTTCCTTCCAAGGAGTAAGCGTCTTTTAATTTCATGGCTGCAGTCACCATCTGTAGTGATTTTGGAGCCCAGAAAAATAAAGTCTGACACTGTTTCCACTGTTTCCCCATCTATTTCCCATGAAGTGATGGGACCTGATGCCATGATCTTCGTTTTCTGAATGTTGAGCTTTAAGCCAACATTTTCACTCTCCACTTTCACTTTCATCAAGAGGCTTTTTAGTTCCTCTTCACTTTCTGCCATAAGAGTGGTGTCATCTGCATTAAGGTTACAGGCTTTTAATTTGTTTTTATATTTATACCTCTTTTATGTTGAAAATGCTGGTTCCTAAAATCATGAATATAAATACTTATTTGTTTTCTCCTAAAATGTGCAAACAGTTCCAAAATAACAACCCCAATATAATAATAAGACTACCTAATGGAATCTTGAAATGGATTAAAGATGTAAATGTAAGACCTGAAACCATGAAACATCTCAGAAAAAAACATGAAAAAAGCCCCTTGACATTGGTCTTGGCAATGATTTTTTTGATAAGATGCCAAAATACAGGCAACAACAGCTAAAAAAACAAATGGAACTACATCAAACTAAAAAGTTTGAAAAGATAATGGATGGAATAGGAGAACATATTTGCAAATCATATATCTGGCAAAAGGATTAATAATTAAAATACATAAAGAGCTCATCCAACTCAGCCCCCAAAAATCTTTAATAATCCAATTTCAAAATAGGCAGAGGACCTGAATAAACATTTTTCCAGGGAAGACATATAAATGATCACAAGTATATCAGGGGCCAGGGCCTCAATATATGAAATATTGGAAGAATGTTGTTGTTCAGTCACTAAGTCATGTCCAACTCTTTGAGACTCCATGAACTGCAGCACACTAGGCTTCTCTGTCCTTCACTATCTCCTGGAGTTTGCCCAAATTCATGCCCATTGAGTCGGTGATACCATTCAACCATCTCATCCTCTGTCACCCTCTTCTACTGCCCTCAATCTTTCCAAGCATCAGGATCTTTTCCAATAAGTTGGCTCTTTGCATTAGCTGGCCAAAGTATTAGAGCTTCAGCATCAGTCCTTCCAATGAATATTCAGGATTGATTTCCTTTAGGATTGACTGGTTTGATCTCCTTGCAGTCCAAGGGACTCTCAAGAGTCTTCTCCAGCACAACTCAAAAGCATTAATTCTTCAGTGGTCAGCCTTCTTTATGGTCCAACTCTCACATCTGTACATGACTACTAGAAAAGCCATAGCTTTGACTATACAGACCTTTGTCATCAAAGTGATGTCTCTGCTTTTTTAATACACTGTTTAGGTTTGTCGTACACTCAATTGATAATATTCTAACCCTGGCTCCCCAAAACTCATTGTCCTTCCCACAAGTAAATGTATTCACTTCATCCCAACAGTTCAAAAGTCTTAAGTCATTTCAGCATCAAAATCTAAAGTCTTACTCAGACAGAGACTTATGACTTACTCAGACATGAAGACTTAACTCAGACTATTGACACAGCAGGGGCAGAACAGGATGGGATGAATTGATAGAGTAGCATTGAAATATATACATTACCATCTGTAAAATAATGACTAATGGGAAGTTGCTGTATAACACATGAAACTCAACCTGGTGCTCTGTGATAACCTAGAGGGGTGGGTTGGGGTGGGAGGTGACAGGGAGATTCAAGACGGAGGGAACATATATACCTATGGCAGATTCATGTTGATGTATGGTAGAAACCAAGACAACATCGTAAAGCAATTATCCTCCAATTAAAAAAAAATTTTATAAAAAGAAAATCATAAGGAAGAGAAAACACATACACACAGAAATCTAAAGTCTCATCTAAATCATCTAAATATGGGTGAGACTCAAGATATAATTGATCCTCAGGCAAAATTCCTCTTCAGCTATCAATGTGTGAAACTAGACAAATTATGTGATTCTAAAACAAAATTGGGTGAGAGGCATAGGGGGGACAGGCATGGGGGGGAGCCTTCCCATTCCAAAAAGGAGGAATAATAGATAAGGAAGGGGTGACAGGTCCCTACTGAATAATGATGGTGTCCCCATGTCTCACTACCTCACCTGTCTCACTGCCTCTTATGGTCAGCCACAATATGACCACTTGGCAAGCCCCCAAACTCTAGAACAAGCAAAGACTTCTGATTTAAGGTCTTCTTTTCCCTCCCATAACCAACCCTCCCCTATTAACATTTTCCATTTTTGTTGACTTTCAAGGACACATAATATGGTAACATGGTCTGTGGCTTAATAACCATAAGACTGATCATCATCAGTCTTCTGAAACGTATATCCTAGAGGCCTTTGTCTAGTGCGTATCTATGAACATATAACCACAGAAGAAACTAACCCTCTGCCCTTAATAAACAATGGAAAAATTGGAAAGCAATTTCAAGGAGAGAATTATAGAATTCCAGATCTCCCATTTTCTGAGATGATGAAATTCTCATTTTGGAGAAGGAAATGGCAACCCACTCCAGTATTCTTGCCTGGAGAATCCTGTGGACAGGGGAGCCTGGTGAGCTTCCATCCATGGGGTCGCACAGAGTCAGACACGACTGAAGCGACTTAGCATGCAAAATTCTCATTAGTACCTGTAAAAGCATAGTGGGCCATCCATAAAACTGAAAACAAAAGACTCTATTCAATGTATCTAAAAATTATATTATGTTTTTGAATCTAAGAATGAAACAGTATAACCTGATTAAAAATGGAAAATCCATGACAGACCTTCAAAATAAAACTTTTATAACTGTAAGTAAAACTTGATGATGTTTTGAAGAAAGATTTATTGTAGAAAAAAGTGGTATGAATTAGCAATCTTGTCTTTTAAAGAATTAACAGTTGAAATGAATTATGTCTTCTTTATTCTCTTAACCTCCCTTATGAATTTCTCAGGTTATAAATAAAATGTTCATGTCTCAAGGCAGTTACTAGACAATTGGCAACTTGAGGACAGGATTTCTTTCTTTTTTTTTTTTTATGTTTTTTTTTTTTTTAGAAGGGAATGGCAACCCACTCCAGTATTCTTGCCTGGGGAATCCCAGGGACAGAGGAGCCTGGTGGGCTGCCGTCCATAGGGTCGCACAGAGTCAGACACAACTGAAGCGACTTAGCAGCAGCCGCAGTAATCTCTTTCATGTATTTCTGATTTTCAGATAATTTTAAAGGCATTAGAATCAATTTTTTTAAAAGGTGAGGACAGGATTTCTATCTGATCCACCATTATACTCTACAGAACCAAACCTCAGAGCTTGGCACCCAAAAATAGCTGTTTAAGAGCCAATGGTGATTCCTAGTATTAACATAGCCTCTCAGAAATTGAGATGTCTCACAAAGCTTGTAAGATACTGGTGTCTTACAAGACTTGGTACGCTGGTGTCAGAATGAGATTACACCAATTAAAATAATCACAAACAAGTACTGTAAGTTTTATCAGTTAAACACCTCCTGCAAGTATTAATGATGCACAGCAGCAAAAAATAAAATATGTTAACACTGAGAGACAAGGAATGGTTTGCATCACATGTAAATTGATGCAAAGCTTTTGGCTTGGAAAAGTCATTACCATATTCATTTCAACTATAAGTAAGTGAAAAGGCATAGTCTCCAAAGGCACAAGTAACAGCAAACAGATTCCTGCTGATGGGTTTCTTGCTCTCAACACACAGCTGTACAAAGACTAGAAACCTGAGATAGCAAATTGAGCGATTCAGGCAAAAGAATACATACAGTGCCAATTTGCTTTCAGAATCATGGAGTAAATTAAATTACACACTTTGAAATAAAACTTGTACATGCAAATTTGGCTTTTAAAAGATCATTTTTGTCCTTGGATTTGATCAGGACTGTTTTTGTAATGCTGTTATCAGTATGCTACTTTTTTTTTTTCTCTGCATGGATCAAATGTATGGGGCTGTTGTTCCTGAAGAGGAACCAAAAGCCTTTTTGAAGTGGCAATTTAACTCTAACTCTTGTTTGCTGTAATAGTGTATTATAGGCACATTACCTTTGCAGGCAGATGTCACTGTGGAGGACTGCAGGATTCATTTTGGAGAAGGGGTCTGGAAGTCTTGCCCAGAAATCTTTGCAATGGGAGGAATGGGATTGTAGCCAAAGGAGAGTGAACCAAGGACTGGAGCCGAAGGAGAGTGAACCAGGCACTGTTCCATCATCCCTTTCAAAACCCTAGTTCTGCAAAGACTGAGTTTGCTCTCTCTGGGAGGAACCCAATACATCCCAGGGACAGAGTCCTCTACAGATTGAATGAGGAAGAAGGAAAGGAGAGTGGGGAGGGAAAAAAAAGGAGTCCATCCCTATATTCAAATTTCCTTTCTCCCTCTCCTAAAAATTAAGGAGGTCTTTATTAGAACACTACCACGCCAACCAGATAAGCAGGCAAAAATTATTTAAATGCTTCAGTTGTTCTTGCTTGGATGTTGATAGTAGCCAGAACCCGTGTCTGAATCTCATAACTGTCCTTTAAGCCTAAAGAACATAATTTAGTATATGGAGAGAGCAACCAACTATACTTGAAGCTTGGAGTCTAACATTGGTGGCCAGCAGAGCACATAAGGGATGGGGTCCAGGGTCATGACTACAGTAAATTTTGAAAGTAGCAAATTCCTAATGAAGTAGCTTAGGCAGATCTCAGACTCTCTCAAGTACTAAAAAAACAAAACAAAACAAAAAAATCCACTTATTTCCTCTAAAGCATATGTTCTTAATTATAATCCAAAGACCTCAATGGTTTCATGCATAAAATTTTTGCTGTCAATCCCCCTCCCAGGCATATATCTGGAAAAAATGAAAGCTCTAATACAAAAATATATGTGCACCCAATGTTTAAAGCAGCATTATTTACAACAGCCAAGACATGGAAGCAATCTAAGTGTACATCAACAGATGAATGGCTAAAGAAGATGTGATATATATATACATACATACATACACACACATATACATACAGTGGAATATTATTCAGACATAAAAAAGAATGGAGTAATGTTATTTGAAGCAACATGAATGGACCTAGAGATTATCATACTAAGTAAAGTAAGTCAGACAAAGATAATATTATATATCACTTATATGTAGAATCTAATAATATTACAAATGAACTTATTTACAAAATAGAAACAGATCCACAGACATAGAAAAGAAGCATATGGTTACCAAAGGGGTAGGGGGATAAACTGGGAGTATAGGATTAACAGGTGCACACTCCCATATATAAAATAAAGAAGGATTTACTGTATAACCCAGGCAACTATATTCTATAACATAATGAATTATAATAGAAAAGGATCAAAAAGAATATATACATATTTACATACATATATATATATATACAACCGAATCACTTCTCTGTACACCTTAAACAATATTTAAAAACAACTATACTTCAGTTAGAAGAAAATTGCTGTCTATGAAGAAATTGGACAGGGGAAAAATATTAGCTCTATTTCCAATAAGCTTCAAATGAAATTTAGCTTACTTAAATTATCAATGTAGACAACAATCAGAAAAACAAATTAGACATCAAAACTGTTTTCATATCAACATAGACTTATTACAGACATTTCAAAGTATTATGTATGCTTGTCCATGTTATAAAATTACAGTTATTGACCTAGGCTAGATATCATTATTTAATGTGTTAAAAAATAAACATATATTACTATATCATGAATTTATATTTATATTTTGATAACTAGATTTTCATAAAATTGCTTTTCTTTATGATTCTGTGTGGTATGCTTTAAGCATCAAAGAATTATCTGAGAAAGCAACTATAAGCTTGACCAGATTGTCAAAGGAGTCCCTGGCACAAAAATGTTAAGAAGCTCTGCTGTAGAGTATCACTGCTTTTCCAGAGAATATGTCACAAACAGCAAGAATTCAGGTACCCTAGAGCAGTATCTGACAAGTTGAAGAATTGTACAGGCTTTTTCACAGAGAGAAAGTTATGCAGGTATACATAAAAATTAAATATAAACCCCTTTATACCTATAGATCTAACATGCAATAAAGTCAATATATATAAACTAAATAGAAATGAAACTACAAAACTAGTAAGATTTAAGTTAATTACATTAATGAATTAATGTTAACAGTGCTCTGCTAAAGGAGAAGGCAATGGCACCCCACTCCAGTACTCTTGCCTGGAAAATCCCATGGACGGAGGAGCCTGGTGGGCTGCAGTCCATGGGGTCGCTAAGAGTCGGACACGACTGAGCGACTTCCCTTTCACTTTTCACTTTCATGCATTGGAGAAGGAAATGGCAACCCACTCCAGTGTTCTTGCCTGGAGAATCCCAGGGACGGGGGAGCCTGGTGGGCTACGGGCTATGCGGTCGCACAGAGTCGGACACGACTGAAGCGACTTAGCAGCAGCAGCAGCAGCAGCTCTGTTAAAACATTATGAATATGGTGCTAACTCCTAAAGCACAAATTCTCCTGTATTTAGGAAGCTTATGCTACCATGTATCCCCACTGAGTAAGTCAGTTTTCCTCTATTTTAACTGCCACAAAGGCATCCTTTCTACAACATGCCAGTATATACTTTAGTTCCACAATTGAGAAGACTCTCAAACCTGCTTCTGTTCCTTTCTTAAAGGCTGGACAAATGTCTAAGAAATAAAGCTTAGCAGCAACTTTATCATAAATAGAAGCTCAAATACAGGCACCAAAATTTCATATCAGTACTTGTTATAAGACAGTTATCCAGGTTATCAAGAATAGGTGTACAATAACTACTTTTTATCATTGAAATAGAAGCCTACATTTAAGAAATTCTTATAGAGAATTCTTTGATCCCCCAGAAAACATGTGAGGTTCCTCAGGCCCCAGATAGAGAAATACTGTCCAAGAAACAACAGAAGAACGATAAGCCATTGACCCATCCACATTTACATATAAGCACAAATTCTCCCTCCAAACTGCACAATAACCTACAGTCAGTAATCTACAGAGGTGTGGGTATGTGACTCTGCTGCTGCTGCTGCTGCTGCTAAGTCACTTCAGTCATGTCTGACTCTGTGCGACCCCATAGACGGCAGCCCACCAGGCTCCCCCGTCCCTGGGATTCTCCAGGCAAGAACACTGGAGTGGGTTGCCATTTCCTTCTCCAATGCATGAAAGTGAAAAGTGAAAGTGAAGTCTCTCTGTCGTGTCCAACTCTTAGCAACCTACCAGGCTCCTCCGTCCATGGGATTTTCCAGGCAAGAGTACTGGAGTGGGTTGCCATTGCCTTCTCCGACGTGACTCTAAGGACAGCAAAAATGACCTCCAAAGAATATAAAGAAGACATCCAGGATTCCACTCTGGCAGGATTAGAAAATGTCAGGGGAAAAGGAGAAGGGACTTTATGTGATTTTGGATGTCTAATTAGACCCCCTCTCCCCATATTACCCGTTTGGATAGCTTCCTGATGCAGAGTCATCCAAGTATAATTTCAGATCTTGCTCTGATTCTCTTAGCTTCATATTCTTGCAGAACTCACTTTCAAGCTAATACTGTGTTAGAAAACTAGGAAGAAAAATAAGCTTAAGGTTTTTGATTGGTGTATAAACTTTCTACACTCAGCAAATTCAGAGTGCGTGTTTAGGGCATTTTGGTACAGAGTTATCAGTGTTAATAAATCACTGTTGCTTCACTGTCATGATCCAAGTCATTTTATCTTCAGAAGAGAGGCTATATAGTTCATTGAGGAGAAACATATGTATATAAGGTGAATGTCATTGTTAGGAGAATGGTTGAAATAAATTATGGTGTAATGCCAGTACAGAATGTTATTCATTGTCATAATGAATTAGAGCTAAATCACTGTCTTGGAGATACTTACATCAAGTATTCTTTTTTGAAAATTCATTTTATTTGGCTGTGCTGGGTCTTTGTTGCTGCACTGGGGCTACCCCTAGATGTGGTGCACAGGCTTCTCACTGTGGCAGCTTCTCTTATTGTGAAGAATGGGCTCTAGAGCATGGGCTCAGCAGTTGCGGTGCATAGGTGTGGCGCCACTGTGGCATGTGGAATCTTTCCAGACCAGGGATCAAACCTGTGTCCCCTGCACTGGCAGAGAGATTCTTAACCCTTGGACCACTAGGGAAGTCCTACATGAAGTATCCTTGAGTGAGAAAAACATTATATATAAAATTGTATGTAATAAATGTGATCTCATTTTTTTGAAAAACAAAAATGAGTTAGACTTAAAAAATATTCACAACCTAAAAGTTGAAAGTTATGTTTTACTTGGCAGGAATTTTTAGGACTTCAAGCCCAGGAGGTAGCATCTCAAGTAACTCTAATAGAACTGCTCTGATGAGGTGCGGAGGTGAAGAAGCATGAAAGTGTTAGCTGCTCAGTCCCATGTCTGACTCAGCATTATATAGGAGTTTTCCAACAAAGAGCAGGTAGTCTGAATGTCAAAAGATTATTGTTAATTAAAGAAAACCAGATGTCTAGTTAAGGAATTTAGTGCTTTTCTATATATGAGAAAATGCAAGAGTCTGGGCTCACTGAAATCATTCCTTTCACATGCACCTCACCTATATGGGGCCGGTGTCCTGTGTTTTCACATCCTGTGTTTCCTCAGGGCTCACTGTACGGAGTGGCTACAGTCTCATAGTTGCTAGGCGGCAGGTATTCGTTCCTTCCTGAGTTCCTTCAGGGTTTACTAACTCACCATGGGTGGTGGCTGCAATCACTCATGACAGTGACATCCTTTGTTTACTGATATGGCACGAAATATTCCATTTCTCAAGACAGAAACACTCCAGGGTATATGTTATTCTGTATACACATTTGAGTATATATGTTTATATGACTGTATGAGCATAGAGAAAATCACAAAATCATATACACTAGGGTAACATGGGTTAACTGTGGGCAGAAATAGGGTAATATGATGCAAAAGGAAGAAGAAATGAAGTGATTTATTCAAAAAAGGGGGAGAAGAAAATCTTCCATTTTAAAATAATATATAATGTGATCATACTTATTTATCATAAAAAGAAGAAAAATCAACTGTCAATGTTGGAGGACATGCAAAAGAGGCAATAGAGTAGTTAAGGAAGATAAAAGCAGGGTTAGGAAACAGTTCCAGAACGGCACAGTAAGATCCTCCAAAAATCTGTTTCTCCATAAAAGCAATAAAAACACTGGGGGGAAATGTCAAAAATCATATTTTTCAGAACTTTGGAATTTAACTAAAGGTCTGCATTAATTAGAGGAACATTTGTTTCCAGAAAAATGGTGGAATCACAGTGAGAACTAAGAACTTCGTAGCATGTCAACTTGCCCTATTCACATCACCCTCTCCTCAGGTCCACAGAAGCCTTGAAAACCAATGGCTTCACAACCCTGGTAACTGTGAAAACCAGCAAACTAGAAGGAAATGGAGGGGGAAGAATGAGTTGGAAGCTCCCCAAAAAGCTGTCTCCAGAGAACTGTCACCATTCAACTTGTCTAGAAGCTCCCTGAAAAGGATTCATGCTCAGCACTTGTCTTCACTTGATTTAACTCAGAGCTTTCTCTTCACAAACATTTCTATCCTCAGGGTACTAGTTGAAAACAATCTATGGTAATTGTTTAACATAATAGTTACCTTCAGCAAGGATACAGATTGACCAAAACACTTCAAAGGACAAACTAGGGAATGAGATGCTTGAAGGGGCCTTTGAAAAGCTCCAACATATTCCCTGGGAAACTAGAAGGCCAGCACTGTGCCCAAATTCAGGAAAAATACGAGAAACCAGTCACAAAAGCCACATATTTATTTCATGATGCCCTTTATATGAAATATTCAGAACAGGCATATCTATAGAGACAGAAAGTAGATTAATTTTGGATACAGGCTGAAGGAGAAGAGAAATGGGCAATAATGGATACAGCATCTCTTTTTGCAGTGATGAAAATATTCTAAAATTAGGTGGTGGTGATAGTTGCACAATTCTGTGAATACATTTTTAAAATATGCAATTATTAGGAATTCCCTGGCAGTCTAGTGATTAGGACTCAGTACTTTCACTGCCATGGCCCAGATTCAATACCTCATTGGAAAACCAAGATCTCACAAGCCAATTGACACGGAAAAAAAAAAAAAAAACCTGATTTATATATATTAGAGGTCAAATTTTATGGTATGTGGATTATATCTCAAAAAAGATTTTTTCTAAGTGAATGAGAAGTATGATGATTTTTCACCTGATGTAGAAGATTTAGGAGCAGGTAAGAGTGGGCTTCCCTGGTGGTGCTAGTGGAAAAGAACCTGCCTGCCAATGCGGGAGACATAAGAGATACAGGTTTGATCTCTGGGTTGGGAAGATCCCCTGGAGGAGGAAATGGCAACCCACTCCAGTATCTTTGCTTGGAGAATCCCATGGACAGAGGAACCTAGCAGGGCTACAGTCCATGGGATTGCAAAGAGTCAGACATAACTGAAGTGACTTAGTGCACACACAACAAAAAGTACACTAAGAGAACAAAATACGTTTTTAGCACATTAGCCCACTCTTGTCACTAATTCCTAATTAGAGCTTATAGGTTATTATATTTTGTGCCGTATTACTTTTAACCCAAATGCTCTTGGTTGGTAAAAGAGTTTTCCCTTTCCTTTAAACTCAATATATCCTTGCTTAAATATTTATAATATATATAAGAAGAAAAGATGAAAATAAAAATCCACATATAGAACACAATCTAGAAAATCCCTTGCTGAAATATAGCATGAAAAATAACTGTGGGCCTTTTACCTTTCTATATTACAACTGATTTTCAAAATGCAACTGATGAAACTCCAAATGTAACAGATGTCACACAAAGCCTATTTCACATTTACAAAGCCCAACTCTGCCGCATAGTATAACATAGGAGGTATTCTGATTAAATTTTACAAACTGCAGTATTCTATGCTTTGGTATAATACTAAGGACCCCCAAAAGAAAATGTCTTTAGGAAAGGCTATTTCCTGGTACTTTTTCAGGAGTTCTCCCCTTGTTTTTCTACCCAGGATATTGGATAGGACAGAATGTCTAGCCACTGTATTTTTGGACTGAAGTAGACTCAAATAGCTTTTACATATGCCAGAAACTTAAAAGGACTTTTAATTAGAGAATAATTTTTTAAGGGAATAAAAGGAAATTCTCTGCTATATGTTAATAGAGATGCTGCTGCTGCTGCTACTAAGTCGCTTCAGTCGTGTCCGACTCTGTGCGACCCCAGAGATGGCAGCCCACCAGGCTCCCCCATCCCTGGGATTCTCCAGGCAAGAACACTGGAGTGGGTTGCCATTTCCTTCTCCAATGCATGAAAGTGAAAAGTTAAAGGGAAGTCGCTCAGTTGTGTCCAACTCTGTGCGACCCCATGGACTGCAGCCCACCAAGCTCCTTCATCCATGGGATTTTCCAGGCAAGAGTGCTGGAGTGGGGTGCCATTGCCTTCTCCGGTTAATAGAGATACACAGCATTAAATGTTACTTTAAGTAAAATTGACTAAACAGATACCAAATACAGAAGTGTGATTAGGCATTACCAATAAAAGTAATCAGATATTAAATTTTTGAAGTGACTGTAGTTTATCTATTTATTCATTCAAAAAATATTTTATTGAGCACAGGCAATAAAGCAGTAAACATAGCAGATTACTTTCTCTACTCTCCTAGACCTTAAAATTTGCTCAGAAATGCTCCTGCTATTGCAAAGAAAGCAGTGAAATTAAATAAGGAAGCATGATATTCCTGAAAGAACACCGGTCCAGGAGCCCTAAGATCTGAATCCCAATTCCATGGTTACTGACTTGTAAACAAGTGACACTGGATACATCAACTTGATTTCCCTAAGCCTCAATTTCATACCTTGAAAAACGGTGTATATATCTGTCCTGTATACCTTATTAATTATAAGGGCCACAGAGAGATAAACAAGGTCCTATTGTATAGCACAGGGAACTATGTTCAATGCCCTTATGGTAAACCATAATAGAAAAGAATATGGAAAAGTATGTGTATATATGTATAACTGAATTACTTTGCTGTACAGCAGAAATTAACACATTGTAAATCAATTATACTTCAATAAAATTTTTTAAAAAAAGAACCACAGAGAAAATATTCAAACATGTCCCCAAAACTGTCCAAAGCTTGATACTCACAGGCTAGTGATATTATTGAAATGCATGATAAACTATCAAATCCCTTACAGTAAATAATTTTAGTTAATATAGACAGTCTATTGAGAGTCTTTATGATCAGACAGTACAGCTCAAGGCTAACAGTCAAATACATTAAGAACACAGAATGACACATATTCAAAGGTTTTGACCTTTCTCCAATTAAGCATTTTAATGTCACCTGGATTTCCTTTACATGTCAAATTATGTTCATATTCTCAAGCAATGTTCCAGCCATAGGAAGAGAAAATGAGTCAAACAGACTCCCATCAAACTTCCAAACTGAGCGACAAGGATAAGACCGTATATTTCTTTACTCTTCAGGATATGTTTGTCATCTCTATTTGAATCTTAACAATGATGGAACTTTCAAAATACCAACTACTGTAATTGCAACCACATTAACTGGACTGAATTTTTGCTTAAATTACTTCTGTCCTTCTGTTGAAAAACACAGTACTAAGAATAATGAGGTGTTTAAGACATGACCAAAATATTAAAAATTTCAAAATTAAACTCATAAGAAAAATACAATTTACCTGGCATAATTTGGGTTTGCAGTATTACTGTCAGGTAATGAATATGAATCTGTAGGAATCACTGGTGAACACAAAGCATAGGAAACAGTTAACATCTATTGGTGCCCCGTAGAATCCAAACATTCTGACTCTTTGGGGTTAGAGAAACAGAATAATCCTGCTTTTCTTCAGATGCTGGCAAACTTATACTGTGATAGCTTAACAGTCAGCTTAATCCTTCCCTTCCTGGCTCAGAATGAAAATAAATACTCTTTCCTAGACCCAAGATGTGATTCTCCCCTGGAGGTTTTGATGAAAGAGGTAGCAACAAACAGGAATGTGATCAGGGATGAACGGGTTTTGTCAATCACACAACACTGTTTTAGGAGGCAGAAAGTAAAAATCAAGACCATTGCAGAGAAACCTTTTACCAGTGACTGAGCTCTGATTATGATGTATGAGTACTGACTGGGTCATTTCCATACTAATCCACTCCCACTAGCATTCTAGAAGGTTAGGAACTTTCCTGAAAGAACTAGAGAGGGACAGAGTTACATTCCAGAGCATATCACCTGCCACCATCTCAGACCCAACTCCACACTTTCTGTCTTCCCTCTCTCCCTCCCAGCTCTTTTTCTGGAATAACTGACAAATACCTCCATCTGTCCTCAAATAGAAGTTTTGCACATGCCATTTTCCTCAAGGTATGATTATTCGTCAGTCAATAAGTAAAATAAATCTCACAGCTGAGAAAACAGGGAAACAAGAAAGAACATATAGACACCTGGAAAACAAATGAGGGGATAAGCCTCAAATTCCTCGGCATTCAATTACAGAACCGTGTGCCTGGTATTCTCACTATAAGCATCTCTGTCGCAGACATTTTCACATGTAACTGACTGACTGTATGCCAGTTTTGCAATGAAAGATAAACGAATGGTTGACAATTTGGGGCCTGACAATATGCTTTCAACGAAGTGAAATGTGTTAGCATTTCTTTCAGCTAGAGATGATATTGATAGCTTTATTGAGCTGAGAGACGACAATGATTTGCTTCAAGATGGTTTCTTATTTTGAAACACACTACACTGGAGGAGAGGAAGCTGAGGACCTCAGTGGCGCAGAGTTGAACCCACATTTTCCATAGAACTTCAGAAAGTCTATCAACAAACACGTGACCAAGAACACACAACACTGTAGAAGACTTTCACAATACAATACAGAACTCAGTTACAAATATACATCCTGGGTTTTGGAGACTGATGCCTCTCTTAACGAAGGGACAAATTTTAGCAAAAAAGGAAAAGCCCAATGCCAAGTGAAGAGAAATGATCATGCCAAAAAAAAAAAAATAAGTATATAAAAATACTATAAACAGAAGACTTTGAAGACCAGGTACAACTCACAAAATCAGTTATTTGTGCTGTGTCACCATGAATCTACACATATTTCAAACGTATTCAAAATTTTTTTATTTAGCCATGAAACTTTTAAAATTTTGTTAATTTGTTTTATTAAATCTTTTTAAATGTCCTTTATTTTTCATTGTTTTATCTTTTATGACAAAGTTAACTTACAACCAATTTTTTTAATTTTATTTTATTTTTAAACTTTACAAAATTATATTAGTTTTGCCAAATATCGAAATGAATCCGCCACAGGTATACATGTGTTCCCCATCCTAAACCCTCCTCCCTCCTCCCTCCCCATACCATCCCTTGGGTCGTCCCAGTGCACCAGCCCCAAGATTCCAGTATCGTGCATCAAACCTGGACTGGCAACTCGTTTCATACATGATATTATACATGTTTCAATGCCATTCTCCCTAATCTTCCCACCCTCTCCCTCTCCAACAGAGTCCATAAGACTGTTCTATACATCCGTGTCTCTTTTGCTGTCCAATTAATTAGGAGGCAGAAATGTTTGTAGCAAAGACGTCTAAGGCAAAGATGCTGACAGTGAAAATACCTAGAACCATAGAATTGGGCTACCTGCTACAAGGTACCAATAACAAAGTAAGTAACTTAATTTACTTATTAACTTAACCATCTCAAAAAAAGTAACCTAAAACTTTAAAGCAGAGGCACAAGCATTCAGAGGTGAGAAAATCAACACCATTATACTAATGCAAGCAGCATAGATTTTTACGCTTCAAAAGCATTGAATGGCACTGGTACATTTTTATTTCTTACTTCTGTCCCCTTATCTGAATGGCTGAACTGATGGTATTTCATGTTTAGAAAGAGGACACTCAGCTATGCTCGCCAGATAAGGGAACAGAGCTTTTGCTGTGTGACCAGTAAGAGATTGTGAATTAAGAGCACCAGTCGCCATGCTTCAAAAATCTACCTGTGGATTCCACAGACGTTAAAGGGCCCAGGCATTCAACATCTTCAGACTTACTTGTGTTCCTGTGATTTTGGTCTGCTGAGAGAGAAGCATCCATAGTCCAGGCTGGAATGTGTTGGGTAGGATGGGCAGCAGATGTCACAGTGCTCTCGTCGTTATAAATTGTATTAAGAATAACATCAGACACGTGGACTTTACTATCAGTGACCAAAGGTTCACTCCCATTTGATTTAAAATAGGCCTTTTTTAATGTTCCTGAAAGATCAAAAAAAGATATTTTAAGACATTATTAGAGGTATTTATTAAAAAAAAAATATTAGGAAAACTCTAGAGCTGCCCTCTTGGGCAAGCAAAGAGAAAGATGATGGCCAGCAAATCCACCCACATCATTGGGACAAGCATAATCTCTTCTACCATAAATCACATAACCCTGTGAGGAGACTATCGCTTCTCAAGAACTAAAGGTTTAGAAACTACAGTCTCCACCCAGGTTTCCTAGTGCCCACCTCACCTGAGACTTGCCACAAATAAAACATGGGGAATCTTAGTGTTTGCTTCCTGCTATCATGGTGTTTAAATTTCACACATCATTTTATGCTACTCTGTACCCAGGACACAGCTCTCCATCTCTACCTGCCACAGAGGACAAGAGCGCCAGCATACCTCCAGCCTTCTATTTCTCCACATTTGACACTAGCTTTCCGTGAACTACACTCAGTAGATAGTAAAAATAAGAGGGCTCACCATTTACCAAGACTTACTGAAATCCAAAAAGTAACTGCAATTCCAACAAAACCAAAAGAAACTAACTCATCTTTGTCTTTGACCAGAAACTACAAAACATGATGATAAGAAACAGGCATTAAAATAAGATTATCAACTGGTCACTTTCTCAAGGTATTTACTCATGAACAAAACAAAGAGCCCAACCTAAAATTGTTGGGAATCCTTTAGCATTGGCTTTAGGCAGAGAATCTGAAAACTTTGAAAGAGATCATGTATTTTTAACGTAGTCAAAATAGACAACAGAGTGTTTCCAGAATACAGCTCTCTGATTGAGTATACCACTAAAATAAATGAATATGATATTGATCCATTATACAAATACCCAAGGGAGTTTTTTTTTTCCCTAAAAGCATTTACAGTGAATGCTCTAACTGGCTTTCACTTTTCTAAACAGCTCATGGACCATTAAAAATAAAAGAAATATAAATAAAATGTTTAATATCAGTCTATGGAAAAAATTTCTCTACATGTGCTTGACACTTGGAAAACATTAACTACAAATCAAAATAGAAAAGCAGCTGTTTTCTGGCTAAGGAAGGTCAATAGTTTCATCTGCCAAAGGACTCTAAATAAAACAGTGGAGTATAAAAGCTAAATCATGACCATGTGGTACAGGTAACACACTCCCCAAACCGTCTGTGATTACGAGTACATATTAAATGCAGTAGGTGAAAGAAAAGACTTCATTTAATTGATTCTGATTTTCAAAGTGATTTAGAATTTATCATAAATAAAAATGTATACAATAGACTTGATCACTATAAAATACGTGTTACATTCATGCAAAAAATTACTAATTAATTAGATACAATTTTATTTTTAATTTACTAATTTGCTCTGTTCTTTGCTAAGTTTGGCATAAAGAGATGTTCTTGCACATGACATGTCATTTCCATTAATGTGGCTGTGATGAATATATAAGGTCTGTAAAGTCAATTTACTTATCGCACTAACCCTATGATCAGTATCCATCTTAGTTAACATACTTTGAACACATGCCAGTTCCTCAGTCATATCCTTGTGTGATGCACTTAAATCGGGTTCCTTATCATGCAAAATACTTCAACAGTTGTTCTTACCATTTTGTTTGTAATGACTGGCCTTATTAATCATCTTTAAGTTTTTCACCTAGCCACAGTATTGAAAGTGTTAATAACATCTTTACCCCAAAATATTCTGTAAACACTGACTTGGAGAAGACAATGGCACCCCACTCCAGTACTCTTGCCTGGAAAATCCCATGGACGGAGGAGCCTGGTAGGCTGCAGTCCATGGGGTCGCGAAGATCGGACACGACTGAGCGACTTCACTTTCACTTTTCACTTTCATGCACTGGAGAAGGAAATGGCAACCCACTCCAGTGTTCTTGCCTGGAGAATCCCAGGGATGGGGGAGCCTGGTGGGCTGCCGTCTATGGGGTCGCACAGAGTCGGATATGACTGAAGTGATTTAGCAGCAACAGCAAACACTGACTTTTTCAGGAAACATGACTTGAATAACAACTTTCTAAAGAAAAAAAAAGGCAGATTCCTGGCTCTTAAACTCTCCACATCAAAGCAAATTGACAGAAAAAAAAGATAACACATGACATATGATAGCTGCTGCAGCTAATGTCCTTAAACTATATTTTTTGAGAGAAAGACAACAGACAGAGACAACAAACTTAAAGGACCTGTCTTTAAAAGCCTGAACTCACTAGACAATATTTTCAAGCATCTCTGGAAACTGACTAACTCTCAACTCACAGATGGCCCTCTATTATGCATTTTTTTTCAAAGCACAAAAAATAGAATTCAATAAGACTAAACACTCTCAAGCTACACCATGATGAGCTATAAAAATGCTATGAGTTATTAGCCCAGAGTAGAGTGTTCATTCTTCGAGTGTTGCCACATCCTTCTCCACATTCCTATTTTTATAGTGCTGTGGTTAAAAGTATGGGTTCTAAAGCTGGACCACCTGAGTTTAAATCCCATTGCTAGTACTCACCAGCCCTGAAACTCTGGGCAAAGTCTCAACTGATGCAAAATAAGGAAAGTAAAAGCATCTCCCCTCAGTGGGCTGTATTCGTCAATACACACATAAACACTTGGAACAGTTCCTGGCACACAGTAAGTTCTCAGTAACTGTTAGTCATTACTGCACAGTAATAGTAATAAAAGTAAAATAGTCTTTTTTAGGGCTTTAAGTGAAAGTTGCTCAGTCGAGTCCAGCTCTTTGCGACCCCATGGACTATACAGTCCATGCAATTCTCTAGGCCAGGATACTGGAGTGGGTAAGCCTTCCCTTTATGGGATCTTCCCAACCTAGGGATCAAACCCAGGTCTCCTACATTGCAGGCAGATTCTTTACCAACTGAGCCACAAGGGAAGCCCAAGCATACTGGAGTGGCTAGCCTATCCCTTCTGCAGCAGATCTTCCCAACCCAGGAATCGAATCAGAGACTCCTGCATTACAGGCGGATTCCTTACCAACTGACAAATTAGGGAAGCCCCCTTAGGGCTATAAGGTACTTATAAATAAATGCCAATTTCCTTTTACTCTAAATGTATCCCAGCATAATAAAATGACTAAGGAAATTTTCAAAAGTGAATCACTTAACCCTATTTTAGAATAAAATAACTGTGGCCCTTTAATGCTAAGTTATTAATAGAAGGCCACACTGTATCAGGGTTGTATGTTCCAAAAGTGTTTCAGCTATAACACAGTTCTATTTAACAATGTTTAGGAGCATTCAGATGCTCAGTCATGTCCGAATCTTTGCAACCCCCATGGACTATAGCCTGCCATACTCCTCTGTCCATGGGATTCTCCAGGCAAGAATAGGGGAGTGGATTGCCATTTCCTCCTCCAGGAGATCTTTAGGACTCAGGGATTAAACCTGCATTTCCTGCACGGACAGTGGATTCTTTACCACTAAGCCACCTGGGAAGCACAATGTTTAAGAAATGGTCTGCAATTCCAATAATAAAAACCAAGCGTTACTGATCACTTATCAATACATCTAGCAGACTGAGCACTGGCAGCCAAAATGATGCTCCCCCAGAGATGTCCACATCCCAAGTCTCAGAACCTGGGCATAGGTTACTTCACACTCCTTACATGGCAAAAGGGATTGCAAATGTAAGTTATGGAGTCTGAGATGGAGAAATCATCCTAGACTATCTAGGTGAACCCAAGGTACTCACTGGGTCCTTTTAAACAGAAGAAGGTAAGAAAGTGCATGTCAGAGCTATAACAGTGTGATCAAGACTCAATGAGCCATTGCTCATTTTGAAGATGGCAAGGGGGCCACAAACCAAGGAATGTAGGAAGACGCTAGAAGCTGGAAAAGGCAGAAAACAGACTGGTCCCCAGAGTCACCTACCAACACCTTAATTTTAACCCCATGAGGCCTATTTTATACTTCTGACCTCTATAACTCTAAGCTACTACATTTGTGTTATTTTAAGCTTCATTACAACATTAATATTACAGCAGCAATACAAAACTAATACAGGCACTAGACTAAGTATCTTTACTAGTTAGACTTTCAACAATCCTATGATACAGATGCTATAATTAACCCTTCTTGATGAAGTTTCAGAGAGAAGAAAACTGAAGCTTACATTAACTTAGCCCAAGAATTGAGTTGGGATAAGATATGTACCCATACTCAGACAGTCACACATGCTTTTCACTTTGGACAAGGTATACAAGTTAAAAAACTCAACCATCATAAGCATGTAAGAAATTTATCTTCCTATGAGTTTGAAATAAACTCCTTATCTTTATATCTCTTATTGTTCAGTCACCCAGTCATGTCCAATTCTTTGTGACCCCCATGGACTGCAGCTTGCCAGGCTTCCCTGTCTATCATCTCCCCGAGTTTTCTCAAACTCATCTCCATTGTGTTGGTGATGCCATCCAACCGTCTCATCCTCTGTTGTCCCTTTCTCCTCCTGCCTTCAATCTTTCCCAGCATCGGGGTCTTTTCCAAAGAGTCAGCTCTTCATATCAAGTGGCCAAAGTATTAGAGCTTCAGCTTTAACATTTCTAGTCATGTGGCAATACCTTTATGGCTCAGCAGTAAAGAATCTGCCTGCCAATGCAGGAGATGCAGGCTTGATCCCTGGATTGGGAAGATCCCCTGGAGGAGGAGACAACCCACTCCAGTATTCTTGCCTGGGAAATCCTATAGACAGAGGAGCCTGGTGGGCTACAGTCCACGGGGTCTCTAGGAGTCAGACAGGACTTAAGGACTGAGTACAAGCATGCATTTTCTATGTTCTAGGAGCTACGTATTTACTCTCTGCTGAGAGCAAATTACAAAATTGAGTTAGAGGTTTTCATCAAGATGTTTACAGATTAGCTGAGACATGTATGTATGTAAAAATACAGACCATGAAACAAATGCTTTGAGAATGATATGCATATGACAATCTGTTGACAAAAATTAGAGAAGAAGCTGAGATTCCATTAGAGAAAATTAGGAAAGATTTCTTAGGGGATAATGATCCTCCATGTGAATCTTAAAAGATAATTAGGGATGTTCTAGGTTTGAGCCAAGCATTTATGGGGAAACAATTTCCTGCAGTAAGGAATGGAGAACTTTTTAGATAGAGCAAGGGGATATGCAAAAGCTGAGCAGCAAGTAACTAAACATGGCTAGCACACAGGGAGCTGACAAGAGCAAAGGAAGTGGAGCCAGACTGTGAAGGGTATTCCTGTTAAAGCTTTGGAGTTGATCTTGTCATGATAGAGAACTTCTGAAGGGTCTTAAATGGGGTAGAATGTTAAAATGACCACTCAGACAACAGTGATGTTTGAAAGGGGCTAAGTTTAGCAGACAGTTAGAAGGCTACTGCAATAATCCAGAGGAAAAAAGATGGATCGAGCCAAGGCAAAAGCAGTGAGAGCAAGGGGAACATTTGAGAGAGAACTTTCAGAGGCAAAATTATAAGAACTTAACAAAAAGTGTCAGAGGTCCCTTAAATGTTTCCAGTTTGAGTTATGGGTAAATAAAGATATTTACCGAGGTGGGATGATTGTCATTTGAGTTATTCATCAAATATTTCCAACTCTCTCCCATTCTACTAGGACACATGCTGGGTTACATTCTCTGCCCTCATTCTATGTCAATCTTTGATGCTGATCAAAGTGTACAGACTTCCAGCTATAAGATGAGTATATTCTGGGGGTTTAATGTACTGCATTGTGATTTAATTAATGATGCCACATTACATACTTTTAAAAAAAGAACCTCTAGGGCTTTTTTTCTTTCTCTCTGACACAATAACCACAAGGCTCAAGATGATGGCTAGTCCATCAATTTAGTCCCTGAGTGACCTGAATGAGCACAGCCCCCCTGCCATCTTGTAAAGCATGTGCTGCAAATGAGAAACTTACTTTCAGTGTTGTTAAACCACTAATATATTAGGATTATTTTTGTTACACAGCATAGTATAGCCTGCCCTGACTGATACAATAGATAATAGAGAATGGAAAATAGGCATTGTAGACGTTTCCTTTTGTTATTGTAATTATTATGAATACACTGAGTGTAAAATGCGATGAAACACACAAGGGGAAAGAAATTTAAATCCAAAGCAATCTAAACATTTCCTCCAGAAGGTCTTACCAGACTTCCCCACAAGTGTGCATCTTCTTTGTGTTCCCTGATCACACTCTGCCTATATCACTAACACACTCAAGTGAAATTGGCTGTTTCTTGTCTGCCTCTTGGAAGTTAAGAAGGTATAGTATTCATGACTGCATTTCAAGCACACAGTAGAATCCTTGGCACCAGTGTAGGCCTCAATAAACACTTGTCGAATGCATGAATGATGAAAGAAGTCATGGGAGAGCACGATACTGTCTAGAGAAGTATGGGTGCAAAGTGAGAAGAGAGCTAAGATGGACACTCCCAAATTTACTGGCTAGGTACAGAAAGGTGGTGCTAGTGGTAAAGAACCCTTCTGCCAATGCAGGAGACATAAGAGATGAGGGTTCAATCCCTAGGTTGGGAATAACCCAGTATTCTTGCCTGGAGCATCCTACTGACAGAGGAGCCTGGTCGGCTATAGGTCACAAAGATTTGGACATGACTGAAGCGACTTAGCACGTAGAGAAAGATGAGCTTAAGGACACAGAGAAAGAACAGACAGGAATAGAACAAAAATTAGAAATGATGATATCGAGGCAAAGCAGAAGAGCATTTCAAGAAGAAAGGAGTAGCTGAGCGTGCTCATTGTGACCAAATGTAAACAAACACAGAGGGAAAGCAGAGGCTCTCCAAAATCTTGTTCAAACACACACAGGTTCCAAATGCTGCTCTTCAATGAAAGGACATTGGGGCCCTGGAGCAGAACAGATATAGTAGAATGAAAAGAAGAGAAAGAAGATAAGATCAGATTACAGTGGATTAAGGACTGGATGAAGCACAAAAATGACCTGGGGAGCTTGTTTGAAAGTAAATTTGGCAGGTGTGGAGAGGGGCCCAGGATTCCAGATTTTGCATTTCACACAAACTCCCAAGTGATGCTGATGCTGCCGGTCCACTGCCTACACTTTGAATATCAATATAGTGAAAATGAGTATACTACCCAAAGCAATTTATAGATTCAATGCAATCCCTATCAAGCTACCAACAGTATTCTTCACAGAGCTAGAACAAATAATTTCACAATTTGTATGGAAATACAAAAAACCTCGAATAGCCAAAGCGATCTTGAGAAAGAAGAATGGAACTGGAGGAATCAACCTACCTGACTTCAGGCTCTACTACAAAGCCACAGTTATCAAGACAGTATGGTACTGGCACAAAGACAGAAATATAGATCAATGGAACAAAATAGAAAGCCCAGAGATAAATCCACGCACATATGGACACCTTATCTTTGACAAAGGAGGCAAGAATATACAATGGATTAAAGACAATCTCTTTAACAAGTGGTGCTGGGAAATCTGGTCAACCACTTGTAAAAGAATGAAACTAGAACACTTTCTAACACCATACACAAAAATAAACTCAAAATGGATTAAAGATCTCAACGTAAGACCAGAAACTATAAAACTCCTAGAGGAGAACATAGGCAAAACACTCTCTGACATACATCACAGCAGGATCCTCTATGACCCACCTCCCAGAATATTGGAAATAAAAACAAAAATAAACAAATGGGACCTAATTAAACTTAAAAGCTTCTGCACATCAAAGGAAACTATTAGCAAGGTGAAAAGACAGCCTTCAGAATGGGAGAAGATAATAGCAAATGAAGCAACTGACAAACAACTAATCTCGAGAATACACAAGCAACTCCTACAGCTCAACTCCAGAAAAATAAATGACCCAATCAAAAAATGGGCCAAAGAACTAAATAGACATTTCTCCAAAGAAGACATACAGATGGCTAACAAACACATGAAAAGATGCTCAACATCACTCATTATCAGAGAAATGCAAATCAAAACCACTATGAGGTACCATTTCACACCAGTCAGAATGGCTGCGATCCAAAAGTCTACAAGTAATAAATGCTGGAGAGGGTGTGGAGAAAAGGGAACCCTCTTACACTGTTGGTGGGAATGCAAACTAGTACAGCCACTATGGAGAACAGTGTGGAGATTCCTTAAAAAACTGGAAATAGAACTGCCTTATGATCTAGCAATCCCACTGCTGGGCATACACACTGAGGAAACCAGAAGGGAAAGAGACACGTGTACCCCAACGTTGATCGCAGCACTGTTCATAATAGCCAGGACATGGAAGCAACCTAGATGTCCATCAGCAGATGAATGGATAAGAAAGCTGTGGTACATATACACAATGGAGTATTACTCAGCCATTAAAAAGAATACATTTGAATCAGTTCTAATGAGGTGGATGAAACTGGAGCCTATTATACAGAGTGAAGTAAGCCAGAAAGAAAAACACCAATACAGTATACTAACGCATATATATGGAATTTAGAAAGATGGTAACAATAACCCTGTGTATGAGACAGCAAAAGAGACACTGATGTATAGAACAGTCTTATGGACTCTGTGGGAGAGGGAAAGGGTGGGAAGATTTGGGAGAATGGCATTGAAACATGTAAAATATCATGTATGAAACGAGTTGCCAGTCCGGGTTCGATGCACGATGCTGGATGCTTGGGTCTGGTGCACTAGGACGACCCAGGGGGATGGTGTAGGGAGGGAGGAGGGAGGAGGGTTCAGGGTGGGGAACACATGTATACCTGTGGCGGATTCGTTTTGATATTTGGCAAAACTAATACAATTATGTAAAATTTAAAAATAAAATTAAATTTTAAAAAAAAAGGGGGGGGGAATAAATAAATAAATTAAATGTCAAAAAAAAAAAAAGACTTTAGACTGCCTTTTCCAAAACATCACACATTATGCATAACCTCAGACCTGAGGAATTAAAGAAAAAATATTCTCAAGTTTGAGAACTGCATAGAAAAATCTTAAGGTTCTGGTGGAAAAAAAACTAAGGATCTGAGAGGTTTGCCCTTTTAAAATGATATTCAAAACCCAACATTGTACGTTACGAAGTTCAGATTCTCATCATTCCAAATTCTTATAAAAGCCACAGCTGCTAAGAAATTTGGTAAGAGAAAAACTATATTTAAATTCAATGATCTCTAGCTCATCTAGAAGTTTTGAAGAGGAAAGTCACTTGAATTCAAGAAAAACAGACTACTTATATTTCCTATACTTCCATGATAATTTCTTTCTTCTTCACTGAGTGACAAAAATTAAAAAATTAATAGGCCCCACATCGGTTTTTTGCAGTTTTGAGAAAACTAGGATGGTAACCTTAAGCTATTCTTCATAAGCGTAAGGCTGGAACAGTTTGTTTTAGATGTGGATGAATGGATAAAACTTTGAAACCAAGTCTTCAGCTGTTAGCAAGAAAAAGTTAAGAGCATTTTAAAGAGATTTTTTTAGGACTTTCATTTTAGTGAAATAAATTGAGATGAATAAATTTTGCAAAAATCAGTGTAGATCATATTCTAAAGCACCACATTTGCAGGACTCTTGCAATAACTGTATTTCTTCCCCCTATCACATACTCTACCCACTTCAACACTTTCTCCAGACAAGTGTCAAAGGGACTTTTTAACAGCCCCAACCAGATCAATTACTGCACTCCCCTACTCCAATATCCCCATGGTTGAGGTCATGGGTAAAGCGCTCCCCCATCAACGAAGGCTTCTCAGGCTGGGTTCACACCCTGTCTCAAAGAAACTGTCTCTTCCCACATAGGAGCTACCTCTGTGATAATTAATCAATTATGTGATCATTTTCTATGTGCCCCTCCCTCACTGAACTGGGAGCCCCATGGAGGAAGCTTGATTTAGGGCTGTGCCCAAGACCCATAGGTTATCGCTTTGCACTTAGCAAAAGTGAACGTTGCTCAGTCGTGTCCGACTCTTTGCAACCCCATGGACTATACAGTCCATGGAATTCTCCAGGCCAGGATATTGGAGTGGGCACCCTTCTCCAGAGGATCTCCCCAAACCAGGGATCGAACCCAGGTCACCCACATAGCAGGAGGATTTTTTACTGGCTGAGTCACCAGGGAAGCCTGCTTTGCACTTAACCGTCACTCAATAAATGCCTGTTCAAGGAATGAATGGTATCAGATTATACCTACAATTTTATGCTTGTTCAATGTTGCTCAACATGTCAATATAATTTTACTTAAAGTGTTGCATATGTAATATGCTTCTATATGATTTATAAATAATTTGTTAGGCACTGGTTCAAGCTCTGATAAAGCATCTCATGGCACAGGCTGACTCCTGCAGTCATGTGATGGCACCACAGCCCACTGCCAGTTCAAGCCCTAATAAGAAGAATGAAAGTAGCTCTCAGGCATAAGCAGAGGAGTCAAGTGAAACTTGGCATCATGTCACAAATCCAACAGTCTACCAACTTCATTTCTTCCTAGCTACTTTATTGGCAATTAAACTATACTATGGCAATGGCTTGCTTATAGGGTTATGGGGTTATGAAATATGAGATTACTAAAATGATGGCCATAATACACAGACTTCAGTTCTTATAGAGTTAAAATGAGATAAGAACAATTTTGGCCAATTTTTGAGTGTTGTTCATTCACACAGTCATGTCTGACTCTTTGCCACCCCATGGACTGCAGCACACCAGGCTTCCCTGTCCATCACCATCTCCCAGAGCTTGCTCAAACTCATGTCCATTGAGTCAGTGATGCCATCCAACTATCTCAGCCTCTGTCGTCCCCTTCTCCTCCTGCTGTCAATTTTTCCCAGCATCAGGGTCTTTTCTAATCTGTTGACTCTTTGCATCAGGTGACCAAAGTATTGGAGTTTCAGCTTCAGCATCAGTCCTTCCAATGAATATTCAGGATAGATTTCCTTTAGGATGGACTGGTTGGATGTCCTTGCAGTCCAAGGGACTCTCAAGAGTCTTCTCCAACACCACAGCTCAAAAGCATCATTCTTTGGCACTCATCCTTCTTTATGGTCCAACTCTCACATCTATACATGACTACTGGAAAAACCATAGCTTTGATTAAACAGAACTTTGTTGGCAAAGTAATGTCTCAGCTTTTTAATACGCTGTCTAGGTTTGTTCATAGCTTTTCTTCCAAGGAGCAAGCATCTTTTAATTTCATGGCTGTAGTTACCATCTGCAGTGATTTTGGAGCCCAAGAAAATAAACTCAGCCACTGTTTCCATTGTTTACCTATCTACTGGCCATGAAATGATGGGACCGGACGCCATGATCTTAGTTGTCTGAATGTTGAGCTTTAAGCCAACTTTTTCACTCTCCTCTTTTACTTTCATCAAGAGGCTCTTTAGTTCTTCACTTTCTGTCATAAGGGTGGTGTCGTTTGCATATTTGAGATTATTGATATTTCTCCCAGCAATCTTGATTCCAGTTTGTGCTTCATCCAGCCCAGCGTTTCTCATGATGTACTCTGCATATAAGTTAAATAAACAGGGTGACAGTATACAGCCTTGATGTACTCCTTTTCCTATTTGGAACCAGTCTGTTGTTCCATGTCCAGTTCTAACTGTTGCATCCTGACCTGCATACAGGTTTCTCAAGAGGCAGGTCAGGTGGTTTGGTATTCCCATCTCTTTCAGAATTTCCCACAGTTTATTGTGATCCACACAATCAAAGGCTTTGGCATAGTCAATGAAGCAGAAATAGATGTATTTTGGAACTCTCTTTCTTTTTCGATGATCCAGCGGATGTTGGCAATTTGATCTCTGGTTCCTCTGCCTTTTCTAAAACCAGCTTGAACATCTGGAAGTTCACAGTTTACGTACTGTTGAAGCCTGGCTGGGAGAATTTTGAGCATTACTTTACTAGTGTGTGAGATGAGTGCAATTGTGTGGTAGTTTGAGCATTCTTTGGCATTGCCTTTCTTTGGGATTGGAATGAAAACTGACCTTTTCCAGTCCAAACTAGAATAAATTAAACTGAACAAAACCTTTGTAGCTCCAACTTCAGTTTAAGGGTTGAGGAGAGAAACAATTTGCTGTTGCTCTTTTCCATAGCCTGCTGCAGAAATAATTATTCACAAAGTCTAACTCTCTTATCTTCAGAAATCTCTTTGCCATCTTGACTTTATGTATGCCAGAAGCCCAAACAGACAAAATTAGAGAGGCACAATGCATCTGTGTTTGTTAGCATAAGGCTTTTACTATCTTTTCCTAGTCAATAATCCTCTCACTATCATCTCTTCACCTTTTGAAGCCAAAGCTCCTGCTATTTGTACATGGCATTCCAGCATCTCTTAGAGACGCAGAAATAACTGCAAAACTTTGAAAGAGCACAAATTATAAACTCAAATCAAACAGAACATTCTTAAAAGCAAGCAGAATCTAGTGAGGTTTTTTAAAACAGAGATATAAGATGATTTTATTGCTCACTACAACAGTAAATATCTCAGTTATAAAACAGGGAATGTTTATCTGGGCAGAGATTACTTAATGTATCTACATGAAATCATCTGGTTCAGAACATATGAAAAGAATGCTTTTGAAGAGAGTGCCAGAAAACACCCACTTTCTAAAAGTTACCTACATAACAGCCAAAATAGTACTAAGAAATGGTTTCAAATTGGTCAGTTTCCTAATTTCATACTGCTACTGCTGCTGCTTCTACTGCTGCTAAGTCGCTTCAGTCGTGTCCAACTCTGTGCGACCCCACAGACGCCAGCCCACCAGGCTCCTCCATCCCTGGGATTCTCCAGGCGAGAACACTGGAGTGCGTTGCCATTTCCTTCTCCAATGCATGAAAGTGAAAAGTGAAAGTGAAGTCGCTCAGTCGTGCCCAACTCTTAGCGACCCCATGGACTGGAGCCTACCAGGCTCCTCCGTCCATGGGATTTTCCAGGCAAGAGTACTGGAGTGGGGTGCCATTGCCTTCTCAATTTCATACAGGTGATTTTTTTTTTAATTGTACCCCTAGGTATAAGCCCAAGAGAAATGAAAACATGTACACATAAAAACTTGTTTTATGTACATGAGGGTTCAGAGCAACATTATTCATAATAGTCAAAAGGTGAAAACAACTAATATGTCCATCAATTGATAGATTTTTTAAATGTGGTAAATCCATACAACAGAGTATTATTTGGCCATAAGGAATGAAATACTGATACATACAATAACATGGATGAACCCTGAAGATATTATGTGGGGTGAAATAAGCCAGTCACAAAAACCACACATGGTCATATGAAATGTCCAGAAAGGGGGGAACATATGGTAGATTAGTGGCTGTTTAGAGCTGGGGCAGAGGGGACACAGAAAGATGGAAGGGTGACAGATAGCTAAGAGAGAAGAAAGTTTCTTCTTGAGGCAATGAAAATGTTTAAAAATTGACTATGATGATGACTGAACTTACCTGTAAATATATTAAAAATTACTGAATTACACACTTTTTAATGGGTGAATTGTATGATATGTTATATTTCAATAAAGTTATAAAAATGTTTAAATGTAATAAATCAATAAATCCAAGTAAAGCACTGTTTTAATAGCACCCTGCCTCTGCTCAGAGGCCTCTAAGCATTGAAGCACTTAAAAACAGGTTTTAAACTTATATTAGCACTCCACCCTGAGAATGAAAGGAAGTATTCTTCGCAGTGTGTGAGCCGTTCCACACAGTGTTATGACAATGCTGCTGCTGCTAAGTCGCTTCAGTCGTGTCCAACTCTGTGCAACCCCATAGACGGAGCCCACCAGGCTCCCCCGTCCCTGGGATTCTCCAGGCAAGAACACTGGAGTGGGTTGCCATTTCCTTCTCCAATGCATGAAAGTGAAAAGTGAAAGTGAAGTCGCTCAGTCATGTCTGACTCCTCGCCACCCCATGGACTACAGCCCACCAGGCTCCTCCACCCATGGGATTTTTTTTCCAGGCAAGAATACTGGAGTGGGGTGCCATTGCCTTCTCTGGTTATGATAATGAGAGCATTCCAAATGACAGATGTATGACCAAGGGAGCATCTATCAGACAGATTCTCCCAGATGTAACAACTACAGACTCTGGACAAAATACAAAAAAGCAACTACTGGAAGGCACAGGAAAGAAAACAAAAGCAGGCCAAGGCTGGAGGGGAGGGAGTCCTGGCAGAAGAGAAGGGCAGAGGTCAGTTTCAGGGTTTGTCCTGCCTCTAGCCCAGAGCAGACCACAGCGGGCACAATGTGGGGCAAGGCGACTGAAACTCCAACAGAAAACCTGTGGTTTTCCTGCAGGTTTCCTCTTCTTACTTGTCACCCTGTGACCTCTGACCATCTCTGCCCTAGGTTTCTATGAAACCCAGCATCTCTGGGATCCTTTCCTTCTTGTCCAACAACTCGGGTATCTCTTGATCCTTCGTCTTTTCTCATCTCCCCTGAACACCAGCATCCTCCAAGGCTTTGTCCTCAGCTTTGAATCAGTGCACTTTCTCCTCAGTTCACCTACCCCTGCTACTTCCGCTGAGACTCCCACCTTCACAGATACAGGGAGGCTAGGCTCCCTTCTCAGCTTCCCTTCTTGATGGTTCCAGCTTCCAACCAGTAATGGTTGGAGTTAACCATTCCAACCAGCAGGATGAGAGTTAAATTCTAAAGTGTACAGAAGCCAAAAAATCACACAGACTCACAATTTTCCTTGAAATTTTCTTAGGAAGGAAGAAATTCTTACAGTCCTCCATTTCTTGGCCCAGCCTGCACTGTTGAATTTGTTCATGATAAACACATTTAAACTATGGTTCTACTGTATTTAGTTGTCCCATAAAAATCTCCAACTTAACATGTCCTAACTGAACCTCCAGCCTGACCTCCATCTACCTGCATCTCACTCCTCTGCTTTTTCTTGCCATGTTAACAGATGGCACCAAAGCCAACCTGGTTGCCCAAGCTAGAAATCCGAGAGTCAACCTTGACTCCTCTTTCTCCTTCATGTCAAAATCCTAAGCAGTTTGATTTCCATTGATTTTCGTGCACCAAATGCTTTAATTCAAGCTCTTGCTATCTTTTACTCAGATGATAGCCAGTCACCAAATTGATCTCCCTGCCTTCCTTTCTTTCTACCGTCAATTCCCTATAATGTATCCAGGTCTTTTGTCTTTTACAAATGCAAAAGCAATCAGATTTCTCCTTACCCAGAAAGATCCTCCAGTAGTAAACCACCATCCAGAGCAGCAGAAACCCCTCTTACAAATCATACTAATGTTAATTTTAACTTCATTTTTCTTTAATAATGGCATCACTCACCAACAAAGGAGAGCAGGATCACCAGCAAGACAATGAGAGCACAGATACATGGAATCAGGACCAGCAAGAGGAAACGAAGAATATTCACAGTCGTCAGCTTCCGAGAGCAGCCATCACCCATGTTATCATCATCAGCTCCCAAGACCTAAAGTAGAAGATGAAAATCAAACATGGTTTTAATATTGCAAAGCAATTCAATACACCCCATGACATTTTAGAGGACAGCTGTCTATTTAGAGCAGTAGCATGCCTAAATTTTCCTCCGTGTACTACATAGCATGAAATGAGTTTAGTCACCAAATCCCACTAATAAATAAACAAATAACTGTACAAACCATATTCAGGACAGAGCAAACCATCTATTTCTGAAATGTTTTTCAGGAGTATATGGACTTATAACCATATTCCATCTTAAATTTGTTTAAACTTATCTGCTAATTTGGTATTATTCCACAGAAGAACTCACCTTGACCTAGAGCTCTAAGCAAACTGCCTAATGCAGTGATTAAATACTGGTGAGTAGTGTGGACAGGGCATCATCCAGATTTCATTCTTGTTTGTCTCCTTAGTCTTAGGAAATTCATGTATGTTACATCCACTGTTCCCACAGCCAAAGCTGTTTTCAAGGATGCAGCCTTGAGCGAGCAATGTGCTGCTGAGACCATCCAGGTGGTACACATGACTGAATCCCATTATATGATTCTGGCAGGTGTGGAGGTCTAATGACCTTGTAGTCACCCAAGACAAACCTTGCAATTAAGTTACCTTGGTTATTAAAACTGCCACCTAGCAATCTGGAATGATCTACCTCTTTCTTCAATCTCTCATCCTCCATATATGGGGGCCAATTTCAGATTTCACTCAACGTGAATTAACAGAATGACACAATATAATATCTTTATAACACACTGATTATAACAGTGATGGGTGGTATCCTTTGAGGCTTGGACATAACATTTATCTGTAAAAAAAAAAAAAAAAAAAAAAAACCAGTGTGGAACTACAGCTCAGAGACCATAGTAGAACTGACTTTTTTGCTTCATTTACTCAAGAAGTGGTTACTGATACATCTACTAATTATAATAAGCACAGTGATGAATTTAACAATAATCTAAGACCAACTGTTCCTCCAAAGTTCACAGTCTTGTAGAAGAAGTAAGATATGGACATAAATAACTACATTTGAGATAGCAAATGATCAGCACTGTGAGGCTTACAGGAATTGAAAAGACAGGAAAACAATTTCTTGCTAGAAGATCACTTAAGACAGTGTAGAGAACTAGCACTTGAACTAGCCATGATTCTCAGAAAAGTATCACTGAAAAGTCCTGTTGTAATTTAAAAGAGTGATAAAATACACCCAGAGAGGTAAGGAGTTATGAATTTTCTTTGGCTTCCACAACAATGGAAAAGATTTCTTTGTTAAGGAGGTCACAAGAGCAGTGTAGGAGTGATCTTCTTGGGTGGCAAATGTACAGTGGCCTCAGTGCTATCTGAAATCCTATGGCCAAATACATCCCATTTAGTATTCATAAGTGAAGAATCAGTAGGGAAAGTGCCAGTGGCTCATTTTATTATCTTATATAAGTATATCAACAAGTGCTTGATCTCCAGAAACCATATTCATGATTAGTGCAAATGCTTTTTCCAGTGACTAGGAAATGGATTCCTTTTATGGAGGGGAGAAGAGGAAGAAATACTTAGAAGAAATTTAGAACTAAGAAATACTTAGAGGAAACCTCAGCCCTTTCCTCAGGTGTTTAACTTTTCTCTAGCATTCATAGCCACTTAAGACTATTACTGTAAATGCTGCCTTAGTCAGAGGCCCTTTGAAAAGTGAAAGTGTTAGTCACTCAGTCTTGTCTGACTCTTTGTGATCTCTTGGACTGTAGCTCACCAGGCTCCTCTGTCCATGGGATTTTCCAGGCAAGAATACTGGAGTGGGTTGCCATTTCCTTCTCTAGGGCATCTTCCCAGCCCAAGGATCAAGCCCAGATCTCCTGCACTGCAGGCAGATTCTTTACCATCTGAGCCACTGGGGAAGCCCTTGAGGTTCCTCTGAATATAATGCAACTTTCAGACTTTACTGTTGGGAGAATGAGGCCAGATGAGCTAAACCACTAAGACAATTCCTAAGTTTTATTTATGTGGACTCAACAACCCTCTCTGCAGAAGGTACCCTCTTCGAGAATCTACCCTCCACATACTTGAAACTGCAAGCCAAGCATTCCAACACTGCAAGCATGGAACAGTGCAACTGGTTGACCTGCACATATTTCAAATATGTAGTTCTTATGTTTTACTAATCTTGTTGGTAAAGATTCATTTCTTTTGTCTTAAAGACTACATTTATTTTAAAAGGTATCATGCTGGTTTACATATGCTGAATATAATCTACCTAACTAGAATATCTCGTCTGGTTCCATTGGGATATCTTCTCATCCATCTCTTTTACATTTTTAATTCTATTACGCTTGCCTCCTGGCATACTGATTAAACTATTTTCACAACAGCCATTCTGTCTCTTTTTTAAAGCATATAGTTTGCTTCTAATGTGTAAGTTTCATGTGTATAGCACAGTGACTCAGTTAATTGTGTGTGTATATACACACATACATATTCTTTTTCAGATTCTTTTCCCTTATCATTATTACTAAATATTGAATATAGATCCCTGTATTATCTATAAAATAGATAACCAACAAGGACCTAGCTGTCGGTTATCTATTTCATATAAAGTAGTTTGGCTATGTTAATCCCAAACTCCTAATTTATCCCTACCCACCCCCTTCCCTTTTGGTAACCATAAGCTTGTTTTCTATGTCTGTGAGTTTATTTCTGTTTTGTAAATAAGTTCATTTGTATTTTTTTAGCTTCCACTTAGGAGCAATATCATATGATATTTGTCTTTGGCTTACTTATCATACTTGATATGATAATTTCTAGGTCCATATGTTTGCTGCATGTGGCATTATTTCATTCTTTATGTCTGAGTAATATTCCATTGTGTGTGCATGTTGAGAAATAGATATCACATCTTTATCCATTCATCACAATAGCCATTCTCTGACACTTGCAGGACTTTGTCCATTGAATCGCTCTTCTGCCACTCTATCAACTCTCTCCTTTCTTCATTTCCCTACATACCTTCTTTAAAATCTTTGATCGTTATTTCAATGATACTCTTGCTAATGCCCTGAACCACTTTGCCCCCACTGGATTTTCTTCTCCCTCATCTTATAAAGGTCAACATGAGATGAATTCAACAATCTTCTCTACATATCTACACCTGGACAACTGAATGTGTGGCTATAAAAAGTTACTCAACAGGACTGATTGCTAGTTTAAAGTCTTCTCTATTCTCCTCAAACTATCTTTCCCTACTCTTCTGCCTTCTGCCCTCACTTTCAGAAAAGGATCCATCCCAATTCCCACCGAATGGAGAAAATAAAAACCATCAAATGGGAATTGCCTCAACACTGCCTGTTTTTACCATAAAGTTTTATTAGCAGACAGCCCTGTTCATGCATGTGTACTCTGTTACAGCTGCTTTCCTGCAACAGCACTGAGTGGTTGCAACAGACCCATGTGGCCCACAAGGCCAAAAATATTTACTATCAGGCCCTTTACAGGCAAAGTTTGCCAACTCCTGATACAGAGTATCACTGTATCCCTGCATCTATGGCTATTTTAATTATTATAAATCTTAATATGTTAGCCAAATCAAAGTATAAATTCTTTTAAGAAAATCACATTATCTCTTACTAGGGCCCTTAGTAAAACCCGATATAATTGTACTGGTGGCAAACTGGCAATAAAAAAAGAAACTGCATAATTATTGCTGTAATACATGGTTATTTCATAAAAACGTTCAAAGATAATCTTCAAAAAAAATTATCCAGACTTTTAATGCATTACACTTGAAGAAGAAAGAAAGCACAAAGTTTCAGGGATGTTCAAACTTAAATAGGACTGCAACATGCATTATAAACTCGAAGGACCAACAGATACTCTGAAGATTATAAAGGAGAAAGTACAAATTTATTCCTGCTTCCGCAAAAACAGACAAAAATAATAGCATACAATGTACTTAATGTGCTTAGTCACTCAGTCATGTCCGACTCTTTGCTACCCTTTGGACTGTAGCCCACCAGGCTCCTTGTCCCTGGGATTTTTCAGGCAAGAATACTGGCGTGGTTTACCATTTCCTTCTCCAGGGGATCTTCCTGACCCAGGATCGAACCCACATATCCTGTGTCTCCTGCATTGCAGGCAGATTCTTTTCCCATCGAGCCACTGGAGAAGCCTCAAATAATAGCATAAATAATACTAACTCAGCTGTATCTCTCTATATGTAAGCAAATATTGCCCTTTCTCATTAGTGTATGACCAGCATCCAGAACACAGTCAGGAATAGATTAATACCTGTTGAATAAATAACTGAACTCAACCACCTAAACAAAAACTCTCTATACATAACTATGTAAAGAATCCTTTTTTTAAAAAATGATATATGCCTCATAAGGTCTATTCTTAAATCATCCAAAAACACTTTAGGGGAGAGAATATGTTTGATAAAATAATAAAAAATATTTCCTTTCAGGGAAAATATACTAAAATGTATAACATCAGTTTTTACTAGGACTATTTATTAGTACTACTCCATACTCAAATTCCCTATCATGAACTTTGAAGTCAGTTAGAAAATGTTGTTTTAAAAAGTAAATTGTCATGGATTTTATTATAGAAAAATATTTTTCAACACCACCTATATTAAGAACATAAAAAGAAGTAGCCTTGTAACTCTGTCAACCCCACACATCAGTGATCCCCAGACATTCTAGGTTCATGGTAGCATCAGTGTCTAGGTACTATTTTCAGTGGACCTAGGCCAAAAGAAGTGCATAATGGTTCCATTTATTAAGTAGCTTCATCCAACAATTTTGTAAGTACTTATATCCTAAAAATTTGGTAAACTTTTGAAAAACTACTACACATAAGTTAAAATTTTTAAATATTTTCATGCCATTCTTAACCACAATTACTTACCATTATGGAATGTACACATCTGTTGAGCACTGCTCAACACCTTAACCTCAGAATCAGATTGAAAACCACTTCCAAACATTGCCTGTTCCAAGTAGATTCTTGCCTGGTATAACTGTCTACACAGCAACCACCAATAACCCAGATTTATGAAGATAAAATGACCTCAAAAGGAATAGAGCACAATCCCACATTGAAAGTGTGAACTATGTCAAGCTAGTATTTCATTTGGTAACCAACAAATGTCAAGTATCACCACATTTCCCTCAAAAATTGAAAATTACCAGCAGCCTCTGTGAATCACTGCAGTGTCATGGGGTACTCCAGCACACAGTTTCAAAATCATGGTTCAAGACCATTTCTCCACATCAATCTACATAAATCCCAATCCTTAAAGAAGTAACTCAAACTCCATCTCATTCAGGAAGCCCTCCTTGACTACCCAGACAGAAGCAATCTCTCTCTGCCTCATCTGAGTTTCTGGTAGAGAAAGAGACTAATTGACTCCCAGCATCTATTCTTTCCTTTGATCTTAGAAGCAGAACCCTGCATTTAGAATAAAGACACCATTTCCCAGTCTCTTCTAGAGTTGTGTGAGGCCATGTGGTCAAGCTCTGGACCATGGGATGAATTTCAAAATGGTCAATGTGACTTCCAGGAAGTATTTTCCAAGACAGGGCTATCGCCTTTCCTCTTTCCTGTTGGCTGGAATAAGACGAGCTACCCACTCCAGTATTCTTGGGCTTCCCTGGTGGCTCAGATGGTAAAGAATCCACAAGCAATGTGGGAGACCTGGGTTTGATCCCTGGGTTGGGAAGATCCCCTGGAGGAGGGCATGGCAACCCACTCCAGTATTCTTGCCTGGAGAATCCCCATGAACAGAGGAGTCTGGCGGGCTACAGTCCATGGGGTCACAAAGAGTAGGACATGACTGAGCAACTAAGCACAGCACTTATGTCATCAATCAGGATAAGTTCAGAAGAAAAATTTACAACTTAGTGATTTGTAAATGAAAATTGCTAATCTGTAATTTACTAAGTAAAGTGTGACAGCCAAAATGTTTTCAAATAGGGATTAGTAGACAGCAAACCATACAAAATAAGGTTGGTCCTACCTTCTTTCCCCACATCCTCACCTTTCCCCTTCAAAATGCCATACTGACCCAAGTGATCTTTTCAAAACGCTCATGTGGATGTGTCACCTGCCTACATAAAACCCTCCAGAGACCTGAGAGACAAAAACCAGTTTTCCTAACATGTTCTGGAAGACAGTGCTTCTCAGCCTTCAGTGTGCACATGAATCACATGCAGAGAGTCTGATCCAGTAGCTTTGGGGGTGCTGGGGTGGGGCTTGAGGTTCTGCATTTCTTACCAGCTCCCAGATGATGCTGATGAGGGTGGTGTGAGGACCACACTTTGAGTATCAGGATATGGAGACTCTCTAGGTGTGCCCCGCCTACATCAGGTTAATTACAGCAGTTCATTACTTTACACCACTCAAGCCCATCCCTTTCTCTCCACACCAGCCACCTGGGTCCTCTCAGTTCCCCATTAACAGTCTTTGCCTGGACTGGCCTCCCTCCATCCCCAACCTTTGGTAGTCACACAGCAGTCACCCTTACACATCAACTCATGACCCACGCTGGTTCTGGTCTTTCTGTCCTATATTCCAGTTATCATTTACATATATTTGTTTGAATATTAGATTATGTTGATTATTCCTGGTAGACTGTAGACTCTATGAGGTCAGGGATCAAGTTGGGTTTTGCTTCTTATTGTAGCCCCAGTATTTTTAAAGGGCCTGGCTTATAGCACACACTTCATAAAAATATCAAAAATAATGGATAAACTCTTCTACTACACCCTCCCATTGTCAGAAGAGTCTTAAAAATACAAGGAATTGAATGCTGCTGCTCCATGTGTGAATAACTATTACAGTCATTATAATAGCAATAGTATAGCCAGAAACCCATTGACCTTTTCCTGTGAGCCAGACATTCCTCTAAATGTGTCAGATCAGAAATACTCAGGACAGTTCTACTGAGTGGGTGCTATCACCATACCCATTTACAGAAGAGGAATGTGAGGGTCTTTGTGAGTAATTAAAATAATTCATGCTAATCAACAAAAAAGGCAGAATCTAAATGGATTCCCTTTTCTGAAATTCTGAAGGTGACTAGAGATCCATGGTTTTTAATTTGGCTTGAATTCTAGATCACAGCTTTCGGAGCTTCCTGGAACACATCGTCTACTCTCCAAATCTGTCTACAAAGACAGACTGAGGTTTCCCCCACTGAGCCACGCAGAGCTGACCTCAGGTGACCCCAAACCTACGCAGGACCAGATCTCATAATGTAGCCATGGCAGGGTAAGCAACAGACTTCTTCCTGAGTCTCCATGCTTCTGCCCCTCCTTGCAAGTCAGACACAGCCTAACAGAGGATGACCACTCACGGCAGTTGGACAATGAGAGCTACATCTTAGAAACGGCCTCTCTATGGTATTTCTAGAGCTCACATTTCAAAATTATTTTTAAAACTAACCTAATTATCTAATAAAGTCTTAATTATGTGGAATCTTTACAGAAGTTTACTATTCTCCACCTTTTGTAGACATGGAAAATAAGAAAATATGCAAATTATAAAGAATTTATAAAATACTGCCAGAGAATGAAATGGAATTCCAGAAAATGTGAAATCTTCTACAACTTCCACAACTTCAAATGTTTTGCCCTGAGAATGACATGTAAGTATTGGCCTTGACCATCAGTTCCCAAAGATGTTGGATGCTTTAAGACAGTGCAAGAAAAATCATTTTCAATAGCAAAGATTGAAACAGAAAAGAGGTTCAAGTTTATACTTAATAACATCAACAACAATTAACAACAACAACAAAAATTCCAAACTTTTGCTAAACATATGCCATTTTGGCCTACAAGAGCTCTAGAATTTATAATATTCACCAAATGATACCATCCACAAAGAGATTAACATCAGCTTACTACTTTTAAGGTACAGCATCAAATATAAGAGATATGCTAATATTTTTATTTCAAATAGGACATGTTTAAATTACAAAGATCAGACAAACTTGAAGTTGTATATAAACTGTTTCTCATCAACAGAATATTTAAAAATGTGAAGGGTAATTCTAACGTCATGCTATATTATGGATTTTATGAAATAAATGATTATATTCTTAAATCCAATTGTGAAATTATGTATACTTGGTTAATACAGGATGATTAAGTAACACAGTGTGAACTTCAGGTGCACAAATATTACTACACAAAGTTTATCCTAATCCATACATCAATCTGGATTTAGTAAAATTCTATTCATAGCTCTCAACTTTATGATATGGTCAAGTCAAAATAAGAAAATATTCTTAAAGCAAAATGAATGTGCACATTTTAATGGATGGGGTTGTATGTAAAATCATGGTAGAATTCTGTGACCATCTGTCCTACACAAAAAATTTGCTTACAATGTTAAAAACAATTAAGAACGATACATCCAAAGGCCATACCATGTACTTGGTTTGAGGCTCACTGAGCACCCTGATTCTTTAGACAGGAAGGCGGTGAACTGCACAGGCCTTCATACTTGCTGTTACCAGAGAACAGCCTGCCATGAGCACAAGGTCACTCCAGCTGGTGTAGCCTGCACCAGGCAGGGAGCTCCCTCTAAACTCTGTGGCGATGTTACACTGTCACATCTTGGTCCTCATGGTCATGGTCCTGAGAAAAGGCAGACGCTAAGACTCCACCAGCTGACGTCAGCCTGGAACAGCACACAACCATCAGTCCAAAATGCGATGTGAATTGTTGTTTCAGTGTTAGAGATGGAGTTTCTCCAAACTACCTCCACTCTCTGTACACTGAGTAAAAATGAGCCAATGTTATCCACTTATTTTAGAAAGGAAAATCTGCCCCTGCTAGATGCTTTCCTCTGTCCTAAATAAACTGAAACCCCTCCTTACATGAATCAAGAGTAGATTTACTGAATATAAGATCAATCATCTAGCTATTTCTCAAACCAGGCATCTCTCAATCCTCACTCATACCTCGCTCATACTAGCTTCCACCGTCAAGAAGCAAAAGGTCTCCCAAATCATCCATCAGTGAAGCACACCAAACCCAAATGTCTTTTGTTGTGATGTTTGTTTTTAATGCCCCCAAGAGGCCTGAAGAACAAGCATCTGGTTTCTGGTTTTTAGTAAGTCTTTTCATCCCATTTTCTGGCATTTAATTGAAGCATATAAAGTTCAAATAACTCATGCACTCTTTCAAAATGAAATTACTCAATTCACACCAGAACACATGGTTCTGCAAGCCAATCCTGCCCACATTTTCTCCTTTGAAAATTAACAGCATCAACTGGTCCTCCCTCAAGTTTCCTAGTCACACATCCCAGAATAGTTGTTCAATATGGAGACTAAATATCAACACGATATTTTTCCTGTCAAGAAGACCTGGTAATAATAATCCAATATCCAGACAGCATATCAGTTCAGTGTTTGTTTGGAGGGTAGTGCTATTTAGCTGAAGTCTGAAACATGGGAGAAAAGACTGGAATGCTTCAGAAGCAATTTCTATGATACTGTCTCCACCACTGAAAATCTAGGTGAGCTTATAAAGTCATCGCCCTGTCCCAACCATATATTCATATCTGTAGATAAAGGATAAAAAATAAATGCCTTGCTCCAACCACAAATATTCCAACAATAAAATGAAATTGACAAAGCAAAAGAAAAGTAAGGAAATAGTGATAATAACAACATTTCTTTCAACTTTAGAAAGCTGTAGGAGTCTTGATCTTTCTTGAACACACAGCATGAAATTTGTTCAAATCAGTCTCCCTGGAGGAAAGTTATAACCTTTGTTAAAGTGAGGCGATGTCTTCAAAGGCAACATGAGAACTTTGAAGGTAAACCCCATTTTCTTTAGAGCCCGGTGGGAGGGTCACATGCCTGTGATAGTTTCTGAAGATGATCTTGGAAAGAAAGAGCAGGCAACCCCCCACCTAGATGAGGCAGATAAATGAGACCCCATGTCCTCTTTTGAGATGGCTTTGCCCCCAATCTCAAATATGTCAATGATATCATTTTATAGCAGATACAAATCTTGAAGTAATAAAAGGCTCCTTTTAAGACAGATACAATATCAGAACTCTTTCTGCATATATTTCAGAGTCTTAAAGGTCCCTCCTTTTTTTCAGTATGTATTTTTTGAAACAATGAAGACTACAGAGTGGGGGGAAAAAGGAGAGTTGTGCTGTCCATCCTTCAGGAAATTAAATATTTGACATTTACTAATTAAAATATTCTGAATTTCACATCCTGATTACAAGTTATTTCATTTCTAAGGAAGCTGTGGCATAATTCAGAGGAACCTCAGATTTCCAAATGAAGCCAAACCTATCTTTTGTGTAGCATGAAGGAAGCTATTGAATTTGTGCCCATTGTAGACACCGAATTGACTTGCTGATCTAATAATGATGGAAATCTTGTGACTTTCAAAAACTGAAACTGATTGGCAGAGTGGAGAACTACAAACATAACTTTCTACAGCTGAAAACAATCAGGGAATGCATACAAGACAAAACAGATTTTATACTCTACAACAATTCATTTCAGCCATTTCAATGCAAAGTAAAACATAAACAGATGTTGAAGACAACCTACTGAACCTACCTGCTGAATCTTGTAGTAAAGAAAAAAAAAAAGTACAAGTAAGGTTTTTATGCATTAGATGGAGCAGCAATTTCTTTCTGAATACCTGGAGCAAAAGAGTAGATTTCAAACTCAACATTCATCACACATGTTGCTGTATTTCATGAAGATCTAGTTGGACAATATAGAGATGGTATGCACGGAGGTTTCCATTACCAAAAAAAAAGCCTGTTTCATGTTAGAAATCTCATGAATTTGGTTTAGTCCATTCACGCTTATTGAGCACCTATTTTGTGCACAGCCAAGCTGTAAGTATAGGAAGACAGGAAAGACGGTCCTCACCCTCTGGGAGCTGACAGCCTACTTCCACCATATACAGCATCATGGGTAACTTCAAGACGGTATGACAGGACAGTCACCTGGTTTGCAGAAAGGACTACGAGTTAATCATGGGGCAGAGGGAACCAGGACACGCTTAGTCCACGTTGTTATAAGCTGCATTCAGGTCCATGAAAAGAAATCAACAAGAGGTGGAACCAATTCCTCAGATACACAGAGCTTGTTAACAAGTGTTGCAGTCCTCCATTAGTTCAGTTCAGTCGCCCAGTCCTGTCCGACTTTGAGACCCCATGAATTGCAGCATGCCAGGTTTCCCTGTCCATCACCAACTCCTGGAGTTTACTCAAATTCATGTCCATTGAGTCTGTGATGCCATCCAACCATCTCATCCTCTATCAGACCCTTCTCCTCCCACATTCCATCTTTCCCAGCATCAGGGTCTTTTCAAATGAGTCAGTTCTTCGCATCAGGTGGCCAAAGTATTGGAGTTTCAGCTTCAACATCAGTCCTTCCAATGAATATTCAGGACTGATTTCCTTTAGGATGGACTGGTTGGATCTCCTTGCAGTCCAAGGGACTCTCAAAGTCTTCTCCAACACTACAGTTCAAAAGCATCAATTCTTTAGCGCTCAGCTTTCTTTATAGTAGAACTCTCACATTCATATATGACTACTGGAAAAACTATAACTTTGACTAGACAGACCTTTGTGGCAAAGTAATGTCTCTGCTTTTGAATATGTTGTCTAGGTTGGTCATAACTTTTCTTCCAAGGAGCAAGCATCTTTTAATTTCATAGCTGCAGTCACCATCTGCAGTGATTTTGGAGCCCAGAAAAATAAAGTCTCTCACTGTTCCCATTGTTTCCCCATCTATTTGCCATGAAGTGATGGGACCAGATGCCATGATCTTAGGTTTCTGAATGTTGAACGTTAAACCAACTTTTTCACTCTCCTCTTTCAATTTCATTAAGAGGGTCTTTAATTCTTTGCTTTCTGCCATAAGGGTGGTGTCATCTGCATATCTGAGGTTATTGTTATTTCTCCCGGCAATTTTGATTCCAGCTTTTACTTCATCCAGTCCAGTGTTTCTCACGATGTACTCTGTATACAAGTTAAATAAACATATTGACAATATACAGCCTTGATGTACTCCTTTCCTGATCTGGAACCAGTCTGTTGTTCCATATCCAGTTTTAACTGTTGCTTCTTGACCTGCATACTCATTTCTCAGGAGGCAGGTCAGGTGGTCTGGTATTCCCGTCTCTTTAAGAATTTTCCACAGTTTGTTGTGATCCACACATTCAAAGGCTTTGGCAGAGTCAATAAAGCAGAAATAGATGTTTTTCTGGAACTCTCTTGCCTTTTCCATGATCCTAACAGATGTTGGCAATTTGATCTCTGTTTCCTCTGCCTTTTCCAAATCCAGCTTGAACATCTGGAAGTTCACGGTTCACGTACTGTTGAAGCCTGGCTTGGAGAATTTTGAGTGTTACTTTGCTAGCGTGTGAGATGAGTGCAATTGTGCAGTACTTTGAGCATTCTTTGGCATTGCCTTTCTTTGGAATTGGAATGAAAACTGATCTTTTCCAGTCCTGTGGCCACTGCTGTGTTTTCCAAATTTGCTGGCATATTGAGTGCAGCACTTTCACAGCATCATCTTTTAGGATCTAAAATAGGTTAACTGGAATTCCATCAACCTCCACTAGCTTTGTTTGTAGTGATGCTTCCTAATGCCCACTTACTTCACATTCCAGGATGTCTGGCTCTAGGTGAGTGATCACACTGTTGTGATTATCTGGGTCATGAATATCTTTTTTGTATAGTTCTTCTGTGTATTCTTGACACCTCTTCTAAATATCTTCTGCTTCTGTTAGGTCCATACCATTTCTGTCCTTTATCGAGCCCATCTTTGCATGAAATGTTCCCTTGGTATCTCTAATTTTCTTGAAGAGATCTCTAGTCTTTCCCATTCTATTGTCCTCCATCTCATGGTTCTAATTCACTCTAAATGTGTTAATTAACCTCTGACACTGGTTCTAGATTTTAGAGATCTAATTCATCGATTTCATCAGAGAATGGTAGTTGGTTTTGCTACAAAACAAACAAAAGAGAATGCAAGCCTTTATATTCATGTATTCCATCTTCTTGAGGTGAAGTAAGAACACAATTCAACAAAACTTTTGCAAATACAAAGCTAAAAGAGCAATTCAAAAGGCCTGTGCAATTGAATGTCCTGACTCTACAGAAGCAGTTTAACTCAGGAAGTCAATGTGGAATGGTTTGAAAAACACACTTCAGTCTTATCTTCAGACCAACGAATGGATGAAGCGAAGGAAGAGATTTCCTTAAGAGAAAGACTGAGGTTTGAGCAGATAGGCCGAGCAGATAGGAAGGAGAAAATGTGACTCTAAAGATCTAAACATATCAATATAGAAAGACAAAGAGTTATAACCAGTCTAATACCCTTAGACTGTTAGAAAGAGGAGATGTTCTTAGCAGTTACTAGATGATAATATATGGCTGGAACCTGAAGAAATCAAACAGAGGAGGAAGGGCAGACTCTTAAAGAATAAATGAATTGACTGCCCCCAAGGAGGCAAGGACCTGAGAAATTACTGAAAGCCTCTAAAAGCTTCCCTCGTAGCTCAGATAATAAAGGATCTGCCTGCAATGCAGGAGACCTGGGTTTGATCCCTGGGTTGGGAAGACCCCGTGGAGAAGGGAATGGCAACTCACCCCAGTATTCTTGCCTGGAGAATTCCATAGACAGAGGAGCTTGGTGGGCAATAGTCCATGGGGTTGGAAAGAGTTGGACACGACTGAGTGACTAACACTTTCACACTTTCTTAAAGCTGCAGATAGTTCATTACAAGAATAATTAGGGGGCTTTCGCAGTGACTCAATGGTAAAGAATCTGCCTGCCAATGTAGGAGATTTGATCCTTAATCAGCGAAGATCCTACATGTTCCAGAGTAACTAAGCCCATACACCACAACTGTTGAGCCGTTGCTCTAGAGCTCAGGAGCCACAACTCCTGAGCCCATGTGCCACAACTACTGAAGTCCACATGCCCTAGAGCCCATGCTCCACAACAAGAGAAAACACTGCAATGAGAAGCCTGCGTGCTGCAACTAGAGAGCAGCCCCTCACCCCTACCTGCTCTTTGCATCTAGAGAAAAGCCCGTGCACCAGTCACGACCTAGCACAGCCAAAACTAAAATTATTTTTTAATAAAGAATAATTAGGGAACCAAGCCTTCAAGACTGGACAGCTAAGTCAAGCAGCTATTGAAAATCTAGATATACTGGATGGGGTAAGATTTAGAAAATCCAGATAACATATATCCTTCTAGAAGTCTTTAGCATCAAGTTTCAGTCTGACAGAATTATTATAGGTGAGTACATAAGTATTGTATATATACTTACTGAATGTTATAGAAAATTGATAGAAATAAGAGAAAACACAGCGAAGATGAAACACTTTAAAAGGGAGCTGGGCAGTCCATAACAGACCGAGTCCAAGCCTAGGTTAGAGGAGGACCATCGAAGAACACCTCTTGGATAGAAATTAACGGACTGGGGAGGTTTATTTGAAATGGAAGGTTTTGGCAGACCCTGAATTCACTGAGCATATTTCTGGCCATGGGAGTCCTTGTAGGAGAAAGTTTAGAAGAGTAAGAAAGGGAGAAAGTGTTGGCCAGAAAGCAAAAAGAAACTAAAAGCAAGCCCAGCAAGGAGTACAGACCCACATGAAATACAAATGGAGAATAACCAAACTCAAACAGGTTGAAGGCTTTCAAACTTAGTGAGGTCTCCCTAGAAGAGGAGGGAACAAACAGAGACAAAAACAGTCTAGGAAAGAAAATATCTTTCTAATTAGTAACATAGACTCTAATATGAGGAAATGACCATTCCCAGCAAGCAATACCAGAGAAGGCAATGGCACCCCACTCCAGTACTCTTGCCTGGAAAATCCCACGGACGGAGGAGCCTGGTGGGCTGCAATCCATGGGGTCGCTAAGAGTCAGACACAACTGAGCAACTTCACTTTCACTTTTTACTTTCACGCATTGGAGAAGGAAATGGCAACCCACTCCAGTGTTCTTGCCTGGAGAATCCCAGGGACAGGGGAACCTGGTGGGCTGCCATCTATGGGATCACATAGAGTCAGACATGACTGAAGCGACTTAGCAGCAGCAGCAAGCAATACGATGATAAGGGAGGGATAGGAGGGAATCAGAGTCCTTAAAAAATGTGAAAGATGATGGGAGAGGAGAAATGATCCCATCAACCTTACCCCGATGAAGGGTTTCACATGGTCCTGATACAGAAGCAAAGACCAAAGGCACGACACATGTTATCTGTCGACACTGAATACCCGCAACTGAGTGTGTTCTTTTTTGTAAGATCCCACCAGCCTCTAGTTCATCATTCTGGCTGGCTTTCCTGCCCTTAGCATCTGTGAAACACCAAGGAAACCCAACACAGTCATGTCCTCTTTGGTTTAGCCAGTTCTAGGTTTTCCACTTTGGAGAAGGAAATGGCAACCCACTCCAGTGTTCTTGCCTGGAGAGTCCCAGGGACTGGGGAGCCTGGTGGGCTGCGGTCTATGGGGTCGCACGGAGTCAGACATGACTGAAGCAACTTAGCAGCAGCAGCAGAGAAGGCAATGGCACCTCACTCCAGTACTCTTGCCTGGAAAATCCCACGGACGGAGGAGCCTGGTGGGCTGCAGTCCACGGGGTCACTAGAGTCGGACACGACTAAGGGACTTCACTTTCACACATTGGAGAAGGAAATGGCAACCCACTCCAAGGTTCTTGCCTGGAGAATCCCAGGGACGGGAGAGCCTGGTGGGCTGTCATCTATGGGGTCACACAGAGTCAGACAGGACTGAAGAGACTTAGCAGCTTAGCAGCAAGTTTTCCACAACTTATAAGCAACAGAGTCCTATCAAATATAGAATACCTCCCAAAAATTTTAGACACAGTCCAGGAGATTCCAACTGCCATGACTACCCCAAGGCTAGAAAAGTAGTCTCTCTCAGGATGTTTTCTGAGTCTACAAAGTACAAAAGTGGAACCAAGAGTGTGGACTCCCAGAAGTGTAACTTCCCTCCCAAATCTAACCACCAATGGTTGCTTCAACTATTGTTTAGGCCAAAATTCGGCCAATTTAAATATATAGCTGCATTCACAAGAAAGAGTGAAATCCTTTAGGGCAAGAAAAGACAAGGAAACTGAAATCTAGGGCATGAAGTGTGAAAATTGAGGCTGAGAGTTCTGGCAATTAGGAGTGCAGGGAGAAATGGGTTCTGGACCTCAAAATAGGCCCAGTTCACTTGGGTCTTGGGTTTGGATGCTAAGGAAGGAACCTGAGAAAAGGTCTAGGCTGAGAGTTGGAGCTGAGAGCCTTGACTCAAGCCAGGATGCTCAGAGGAAATGTTTCTAGAACACATTCTAGAAAAGTTTCCTCTTGGTTAGCCCAAGAAAAGGACCAAAAGAAATATACCTGTAAAAGGGAAACAAGTTAAAAGCTCTTATGAAAATATAAAAAAATTCCTAGCCTGTCTCATGAGCAGGGCTTGGCATCAAATTTATATGATAGTCAAGGTGTACAATTCTGAAGCTATGAAACTAATATAAAAATATATTAGTTAGACTGGAGATTCTACTAGGTGCCTGTCATAAGAAAACTAAAACCACTCTGATATCCATGTAACCCTTCCCCATCCTGAAAAATTAGCCCATAAAAAAAAAAAATGACTAGCCCATGAGAAAGTGATCTGCCAAATTGTGTTAAGATGTGAAGGTAGAGAAATGGGCAAGCAAATAGCTCCTGTCCTCATGGAACACACACTCAACCAGAGAAGAAACAGTAAATAGCTATACAAATAGTCACCTAATTCCAATTGTGATAAGTGCTATATAGACAAAACACTAGGTACAGAATTTGTGGTAATACAAAAAAAAAAAAAAAAAATCCCCAAACTTGCCTTTTTTGTTAAAATGTAATATGTTCTTTGTAAATGACATGACTGATAAGGGAGTCAATATTTAAAATATATAAACAGCTCAACATCAAAATAACAAGCAACCCGATTTAAAAATGGGCAGAAAGACCTGAATAGACATTTTTTCCAAAGAGGACATGCCGATGGCCAACAGGTACATGAAATGATGCACCACATTGTTAATCGTCAGGGAACTGCAAATCAAAACCTCAATGAAAAGGAAAAAAAACCCACAATGCAATATCACCTCACTCCTGTCAGAATGGTTATCATCAAAAATAACAAATGTTGGCAAGGATGAGGAGAAAAAGAGACCCTCGTACACTGTTGGTAGAAATATAAATTGTTGCAGCCACTGTGGAGAATAGCATGAAAGTTTCTCAAAAAACTAAAAATAGAACTACCATGCTGCTGCTGCTAAGTCACTTCAGTCGTGTCCGACTCTGTGTGACCCCAGAGATGGCCATCAGTTCAGTTCAGTCACTCAGTTGTGTCCAACTCTTTGAGACCCCATGAATCGCAGCACCCCAGGCCTCCCTGTCCATCACCAACTCCCGGAGTTCACTCAAACTCACGTCCATCGAGTCGGTGATGCCATCCAGCCATCTCATCCTCTGTCATCCCCTTCTCCTCCTGCCCCTAATCCCTCCCAGCATCAGAGTCTTTTCCAGTGAGTCAACTCTTCGCATGAGGTGGCCAAAGTACTGGAGTTTCAGCTTTAGCATCATTCCTTCCAAAGAACACCCAGGACTGATCTCCTTTAGAATGGACTGGTTGGATCTCCTTGCAGTCCATGGGACTCTCGAGAGTCTTCTCCAACACCACAGTTCAAAAGCATCAATTCTTTAGCACTCAGCTTTCTTCACAGTCCAACTCTCACATCCATACAAGACTACTGGAAAAACCATAGCCTTGACTAGATGGACCTTTGTTGGCAAAGTAATGTCTCTGCTTTTCAATATGCTATCTAGGAGACGGCCATATGACTCAGCAATTTCACTTCTGGGTATATATCTGACAGAAACAAAAACACTAATACTAAAAGATACAAGCATCCCAATGTTCATAGCAGCAGTGTTTATAAATGCCAAGATACAGAAGTAACCTAAGCATCCAGCAACAGATGAATGGATAAAGTGGTATATGTATATGGGAATATTACTCACCCATAAAAAAGAATGAAATAATGTCATTTGCAGCAAGATGGATGGACTTGGAGGGTATAATGCTAAGTGAAATAAGTCAGAGAGAAAAACAAATACTGTATGTATTCGCTTATATGTAGAATCTAAAAAATACAACAAACTAGTGAATATTAACACTAATGAAGCCGACTTACAGATACGGCAAACAAACTAGTGGTTATCATGGGGACAGGGAAGGGAGGAGGGGAAGTGCAGGGGTGGGGAATTAAGAGGTACAAACTATTATGTATAACACAAGCTACAAGGATATTTAAAAGTGGAGTATAACCTTTAAAATTGTGAATCTATATACTGTATAGATTCTATATACAGGTGTACTATATAATATTGTACATCAATTATACCTCCGAAAAAACAAGACCGAAAAACATGTTCAACTACAAGAGGGAGCAGTCTAATAATGAAAATATTTCAACGACAAGGAATATTAATGAATGCTTACATATAGACATTCAAAACTGAATTACTAGAATTATGATTTCATTTATAGTAATTTACCTTCTCAGATTCTTTCCACATATTTCCCAATGTGTTTTTTTAATAAATTTACTTATTTTTAATTAAACGACAATTGCTTCACAATATTGTGCTGGACTCTTCTATGCATCAACAGGACTCAGTCACTCAGGACATAGGTTTACATATGTCCCCACCCTCTTGAAACTCCATCTCATCTCCCATCTCTTCCCTCATCTCTTGGTTGTTACCGAGCCCTGGTTTGGGGTCCTGGAGTCATACAGCAAATTCCCATTGGTTATCTATTTCTTATATGGTAGTGTATATGCTTCCATGTTACTCTCCATTCGTCCCATTCACTTCTCCCTCCCCTCCAATGCTTTTAATATGTTAATACATACATTATAAACTGTGCTAAATGTTTAATTTTGATCATGAGAGTCCTAAGAAAAGGGAACCCTCTTACACCATTGGTGGGAATGTAAACTAGTACAGCCACTATGAAGAACAGTGTGGAGATTCCTTAAAAAACTGGAAATAGAACTGCCATACGACCCACCAATCCCACTGCTGGGCATACACACTGAGGAAACCAGAAGGGAAAGAGACACATGTACCCCAATGTTCATCACAGTACTGTTTATAATAGCCAGGACATGGAAGCAACCTAGATGTCCATCAGCAGATGAATGGATAAGAAAGCTGTGGTACATATACACAATGGAGTATTACTCAGCCATTAAAAAGAATACATTTGAATCAGTTCTAATGAGGTGGATGAAACTGGAGCTGATTATACAGAGTGAAGTAAGCCAGAAAGAAAAACACCAATACAGTATACTAAAGCATATATATGGAATTTAGAAAGATGGTAATGACAATCCTGTATGCAAGACAGCAAAAGAGACACAGATGTATAGAACAGTCTTTTGGACTCTGTGGGAGAGGGAAGGGAGGAATGATTTGGGAGAATGGCATTGAAACATATATCATATCATACAAGAAAAGAATCACCAGTCCAGGTTCAATGCAGGATACAGGAAGCTTGGGGCTGGTGCACTGGGATGACCCAGAGGGATGGTACGGGGAGGGAGGTGGGAGGGGGGTTCAGGACGGGGAACACATGTACACCCGTGGTGGATTCATGTTGATGTATGGCAAAACCAATACAATATTGTAAAGTAATTAGCCTCTAATTAAAATAAATAAATTTAATTAAAAAAAAGAATTACTTAACATTTCCTAAAATTATAAGTTGTTATTTTAAAAAGGCTTTTGAGAGTACAGGTTTCATTGGTATATGCATACTTTTAACTTTTGTTTTGATATCTTTCCACAGTTAGTATTCCCAAGTAAAAAAGCATTTTAAAAATCAAAATGCAGTATTTCACAAAGAATAACACCTTTCAAGTCTCTGGACTTTCTTTTCAATGCTAAAATCATCTGTACTTTGAAACAAAAGAAAACATATAATTGACAAATTTTTTTTAATGTACAATATTGTGGATATGGGCTTCTCAGGTGTCATAGTGGTAAAGAACCTGCCTGCCAATGCAAGAGACATAAGAGATATGCGTTCAATCCCTGGATCAGGAATATCCCCTGGAGGAGGTCATGGCACCCCACTCCAGTATTCTTGCTGGGAGAATCCCATGGTAAGAGGAGCCTGGTGGGCTACAGTCCATGTGGTCATAAAGAGTTGGACACAACTGATTGTGACTTAGCACACACTGTGGATATATCTAATTTGCCCATGAAGAAGCAAACCTCTGGATCCCAATTAAGGCAGTCTAATCTAATGAAGCTGCTGCTAAGTCACTTCAGTCGTGTCCAACTCTGTGCGACCCCATACACGGCAGCCCACCAGGTTCCCCCGTCCCTGGGATTCTCCAGGCAAGAACACTGGAGTGGGTTGCCATTTTCTTCTCCAATGCATGAAAGTGAAAAGTGAAAGTTAAGTCGCTCAGTTGTGTCCGACTCCTAGCGACCCCATAGACTGCAGCCTACCAGGCTCCTCCGTCCATGGGATTTTCCAGGCAAGACTACTGGAGTGGGGTGCCATTGCCTTCTCCAATCTAATGAAGAGATGTCTTTAAATGTTTGTGTATGCTCAGTCACCTCAGACTCTTTTTGGCCCATGGACTGTAGCCTACCAGGCTCCTTTGTCCATGGAATTTTCCAGGCAAGAATACTGGAGCAGGTTGCCATTTCCTATTTCAGGGGATCCTCCTGACCCAGGGATCGAACCAGGGTCACCTGCATTGCAAGCAGATTATTTACCTTTAAATGTTTAATAATCACCTAATCTTGATACATTTATTTTTTTAATGGAAAGGATAAAAAACAATATATTATCAAGATTAGATGATTATTAAACATTTAAATAATATATCAAGATTGATTATACATATTAAACAATATATCAAGATTGCCAGGAGAAATAACAATAATCTCAGATACACAGGTAACACCACCCTCATGGCAGAAAGCAAAGAATTAAAGAGCCTCTTAATGAGAGGGAAAAAAGCGCCATGTCCTGACTGCCATTGGCCACATACGGTGGGGTGTTGCTCCAGAATATTGCTTCAGAAAAAGATCAAGCTCTGAGCCTTTGGAGTGGGAGCAATGACTCCAAGACCCTAGACTAACCCTAGGGAATATCAAATAGTGAGAACTCACAGAAAGGAACCACTTGAATACAAGACCCAGTATCACCCAACCACCAGTAGCACCCTGTGCAGGATGCCTCATCTAAATAACAAACAAAACAAAAATACGAACCCAATCATCAGCAGACAGGATTACCACCTCACTCAGCCTTGCCCATCAGAGGTAAAACAAACAAACAAAAACTCAGCACATATCTCACCCTATAGGAAGCTCACACAAACCACTGGACCAACTTTAGGAGGGCAGATACCAAAAGGAAGAAAGAATTCAACCTTCTTCAAGGAAAGAATTCAACTTTCCTTGAAGCCTGGGAAAAGGAGATCTCAAACACAATAAGTTAAAAAAAATAATGAAAAGGCACAGAAATACTGCACAAATGAAGGAACAAACTAGAAACACAGAAGTCCAAATAAATGAAGAGGAAATAGGCAAACTACCTTAAAAAGAATTCAGAATAATGATAGTAAAGATGATCAAAAACCTTGAAAACAAAATGGAGAAAATGCAAGAATCAATTAACAAAGACCTAGAAGAATTATAGAATAAATATACAGAGACAAACAACATAATTACTGAAATTAAAAATAGAAGGTATCAATAGCAGAATATCTGAAGCAGGAGAACGAATCAGTGAGCTGGATGATAAAATGGTGGAAATAACTTCTGAAGAGCAGAATAAAGTAAAAAGAATGAAAAGAATTGAGGACAGTCTCAGAGATGTCCAGGACCATATTAAATGCACCAACATTCAAATTATAGGGGTCCCAGAAGAATAAGTCAAAAAGAAAGGGTATGAGAAAATTTTTGAAGAGATTATAGTTGAAAACTTCCCCAACATGGAAAAGAAAATAGTCAATCAAGTCCAAGAGGCACAGAGAGTCCCACACAGGACAAACTCAAGGAGAAACATGCCAAGACACGTACTAATCAAACTAACAAAGACTAAACACAAAGAAAGAATATTAAAAGCAGCAAGGGAGAAGCAACAAGTAACATACAAGGGAAAATCCCATACACTTAACAGCTGATCTTTCAGCAGAAACTGTGCAGGCCAGAAGGGAATGGCAGGATATATTTAAAGTACTGAGAAGGAAAAATCTACACCAAGATTACTATACCCAGCAAGAATCTCATTCAGAATTGATGGAGAAATAAAGCTTTTCAGACAAGCAAAAGTTAAGAGAATTCAGTACCACCAAACCAGCTTCACAACAAATGTTAAATGGACTTGTATAGTCAAGAAATACAAGAGAAGAAAAAAGATCTACAAAATTAACCCTAAACAATTAATAAAATGGCAACAGGAACATATATATCAATAATTACTTTAAATGTAAATGGATTAAATGCTCCAACCAAAAAATACAGACTTGCTGAATGGATACAAAAATAAGACACATATATATGCTGTCTATAAGAAATCCACTTTAAACCTAAAGACACATACAGACTGAAAGTGAGAGGATGGAAAAATTTATTCCATGCAAATGGGAAGCAAAAGAAAGCTGGAGTAGCAATCCTCATATCAGACAAAATAGACCTTAAAGATAATTACAAGAGATAAGGAAGGACACTACATAATGATCAAGGGATCAATCCAAGAGGAAGACATAACAATTGTAAATATCTATGCACCTAACATAGGAGCAGCTCAGTACATAAGAAAACACTAACAGACATAAAAGGAGAAATTGACAGTAACACAGTAATAGTAGGAGACTTTAACACTCCACCCACACCAATGGACAGATCATCAAAACAGAAAATTAATAAGGAAACACAAGTCCTAAATACATTAGATGAGATGGATCTCATTGATATCTTCAGGACATTCCATCCAAATGCAGAAGAATCCACCTTCTTTTCAAGTGCACATGGAACATTCTCCAGGATAGACCACATCTTGGGTCACAAATCAAACCTCAGTAAATTTAAGAAAACTGAAATTGTATCAAGCATCTTCTCTGACCACAATGCTATGAGACTAGATATCAATTACAGGAAAAAAGTGTAGGAAACACAAACACATGGAGATTAAATAGCACGTTTCTAAATAACCAATGGGTTACTGAAGAAATCAAAAGGGATATGAAAAAATTTCTAGAAACAAATGACAATGGAAACATGACAACTTAAAACCTATGGGATGCAGCAAAAGCAGTTCTAAGAAGGAAGTTTATAGCAATACAATCCTACCTCAAGAAGCAAGAAAAAGATCAAATAGACAACCTAATTTTATACCTAAAATAACTGGAAAAAGGAGGAAAAAAAAAAAACCCAAAATTAGTAGAAGGAAAGAAATCATAAAGGTCCAAGCAGAAATAAATGAAAAAGAAATGAAATAAACAATAGCAAAGATTAATAAAACTAAAAGCTGATTCTTTGAGAAGATAAAGAAAATTGACAAACCTTTAGCCAGACTCATCAAGGGAAAGAGAGAAGAATCAAATCAACAAAATTAGAAATGAAAAAGGAGAGGTTACAACAGACAATTCAGAAATACAAAGGATTATAAGAGACTATTATGAACAACTATATGGCAATAAAATAGATAATCTGGAAGAAATGGACAGATTCTCAGAAAAGTTCAATCTTCCAAGACTAAACCAGGAAGAAATAGAAATTATGAACAACCAAACTACAAGAACTGAAATTGAAGCTGGGATCAAAAATCTCTCAAAAAACAAAAGCCTAGGACTAGATGGCTTCACAGGAGGATTCTATCAAACACTTAGAGAAGAGCTAATGCTTATCCTTCTAAAACTCTTTGCAAAAACTGCAGAGGAAGGACTCGATGACATAAATCAAAGCAAGATCCTCTATGACCCACCTTCTAGAGTAACAGAAATAAAAACAAAAGTAAACAAGTGGAACCTGATTAAACTTAAAAGCTTTTGCACAGCAAAGGAAACTATAAGCAAGGTGAAAAGACAACCCTCAGAATGGGAGAAAATAATAGCAAATGAAACAACTGACAAAGGATTAATTTCCAAAATATACAAACAGCTCATACAACTCAAGAAAAACAAACAACCCAATCAAAAAGTGGCGGAAAGACCTCAGCAGGCATTTCTCCAAAGAAGACAGATGGCTAACAAACACCTGAAAAGATGCTCAACATCACTCATTATTAGAGAAATGCAAATCAAAACTACAATGAGATATCACCTCACACTGGTCAGAATGGCCATCATCAAAAAGTCTACAAACAATAAATGCTGGAGAGGGTGTGCAGAAAAGGGAATGCTCTTGCACTGTTGGTGAGAATGTAAATTGATACAGCCACTATGGAAGACGGTATGGAGACTCCTTAGAACACTAGGAATAAGACAACCATATGACCCAGCAATCCCACTCCTAGGCATATACCCCGAGGAAACCAAAATTGAAAGAGACACATGTATCCCATTGTTCATTGTAGCACTATTTACAATAGCTAAATGTCCATCAACAGATGAATGGATAAAGAAGTTGTGGTACATATACACAATGGACTATTACTCAGCCATAAAAAGGAATGCATTTGAGTCAGTTCTAATGAGGTGGATGAACCTAGAACCTATAATACAGAGTGAAGTGAGTCAGAAAGAGAAAGAGAAATACTGTATTCTAATGCATATATATGGAATCTAGAAAAATGGTACTGAAGAATTTATTTACAGGGCAACAGTACAGAAACAGACATAGAGAATAGACTTATGGACCAACCTAGACAGCATATTAAATAGCAGAGACATTACTTTGCTAACAAAGGTCCATATAGTCAAAACTATGGTTTTTCTTGTAGTCATGTATGGATGTGAAGTGCAAGTCGCTCAGTCATGTCTGACTCTTTGCAATCCCATGGACTATTCAGTCCATGGAATTCTCCAGGATACTTTGGGATACTGGAGTGGGTAGCCTTTCCCTTCTCCAGGGGATCTTCCCAACCCAGGGATCAAATCCAGGTCTCCCACATTGCGAGCAGATTCTTTACCAGCTGAGCCACAAGGGAAGCCCTTGTGTCTCTTTCGATTTTGGTTGCCTCAGGGTATATGCCTAGGAGCTAGGAGTGGGATTGCTGGTTCATATGGTGGTTTTATTCCTGATTTTTAAAAGAATCTCCATATCGTCTTCCATGATGGTTGTATCAATTTACATTCCCACCAACAGGGCAATGGATGTGAGAGCTGAACTATAAAGAAGGCTGAGATGGTTGAGTTCAGTTATTTATGCAACAGGTATTAATCCATTCCATTCCTGACTGCATAATAGATGCTGGGCATACACTACTGAGAAAGGGCAATATTTGCTTACATATAGAGAGATACAACTGAGTTAGTATTATTTATGCTATTATTTGAGGCTTCTCCAATGGCTCAGTGAGAAAAGAATCCACCTGCAATGCAGGAGACACAGGAGATGCGGGTTCAATCCTGGGTCAGGAAGATGCCCTGGTGAAGGCTGAAAGCCGAAGAATTGATGCTTTTGAACTGTGGTGTTGGAGAACTCTTGAGAGTCCCTTGGACTGCAAGGAGATCAAACAGTCAATCCTAAAGGAAATCAGTCCTGAATATCCATTGGAAGGACTGATGCTGAAACTGAAGCTCCAATACTTTGACCACCTGATGCGAAGAACTGACTCATTGGAAAAGACCCTGATGCTGGGAAAGATTGAAGGCAGGTGGAGAAGGGGACGACAGAGGATGAGATGGTTGAATGGTATCACTGACTTGATGGACATGAATTTGAGCAAGCTCTGGGAGTTGGTGATGGACAGGAAAGCCTGGCATACTGCAGTCCATTGGACACGACTGAGTGAACTGATCCAAAAAACTGCAGTGAAGGATGATAATTGTGAGTAAAATGATTATAAAATAATCCTGTTTCAATTGTAAAAGATAAAAAATATTCTACTTTTGGAAATATAAGAGCAAACTGTATATTAAACATATACTAATTGTTTACAGATTTCAAAAACAAAGAAAGGTTGCCAAAAGGTTAGTGATTACAAATAAACTTTGTTAGTGTAGATACAAACATAAAATTCTTGAAATCATCAAAATTTCTTTCCCTTTTATAAAAATTTGAAACAACTACATATTTATAGAAAAATTGGAAATATGATAAATACAAAGAGTTTGTTTTTTGAACCATTTGACACTAAGTTGCTAACTGGATGCCCCAACTCTCTAGGATCAGTTTCTCCTATGAACAAGGACATCTCCTACATAACCAGAGGAAATTCCATGGACACATCGTGCTGTGCTTCGTCGCTCAGTCCTGTCCGATTGTTTGTAACCGTTTGTGATCCTGTGGAATGTAGCCCTCCAGGCTTCTTTGTCCATGTGGATTCTCTGGGCAAGAATACCAGAGTGGGTTGCCATGCCCTCCTCCAGGGGATTTTCCCAATCCATAGATCGAACCCAGGTCTCCTGCATTGTGGGCGGACTCCTTACTGTCTGAACCACCAGGGAACCCCAAGAATACTGGAGTGGTAGCCTATACCGTCTCCAGGGGATCTTTCCAACCCAGGAATTGAACCAGGGTCTCCTGCATTGCAGATGGATTCTTTACCAGCTGAGCTACCAGGGAAGCCCATGGACACATTGCCACCATCTAATTCTCAGAACCCTTTCCAATCTTGCCAATGCCCAACACTACCCCTTAAACCAAAATGATCTAACTTAGAATCAGGTATTGCATCTAATTCTCATGGTTCTTTGGTTTCCTTCTGTCTTCCTTCCATTTCCTTGACTTTGACACTTTGAAAATTACAGATCAGTATTTTATTTACAGATACAGTTACAGTTACAGATACAGATATACAGATACAGATACAGATACAGTTATTTTATAGAATATTCCTTAGTTGTGGTTTAAGGCTAAATTATGATACCTTTAGCAGAAATATCACAAAAGTAATAGTACATTCTTCTCATTGCCTCCTATTGATTTGTCCCTTTGCTGATGATAATTCCATTAATCACATGATAAAGATGATGAATGCCATGTCCCCCTGTAATATTATTCTCCTCTACTATCCATGTAATCAGTAAGGATTTTGCAGGGAGATTCTGATTATGTAAATATCCCAGCTTACTCTTTTGTGGACATATGCATGGGCCATGTCTTCATTTATGGACAAATGAAGACATATATATCTTCATTTTCCATTTTATTTAACACTTTGTCACCTCTACTATCATTATTTACTCTGATGCTCAAATCTCACTCTGTTTAGCCAGTGGGAGCCAATTCAAGCTAGCTTCTGTGTTTTGAACATGCCTACATCGTTCTTTGAGCACGTTCTTGCTTTCTGGAACAAGATGTTTTGGACTCATCTTGTACTTTCCTTGTCTCACCCTTGGAATTAGTCATCTCTCTGAGGAGCCTGGTTTCTTTTGGTAGAAAATGTTACTTGAAACCAAGATCTGGGGGCCCCGTGTTTCTCACAGGGCATGCGCAATGCTCTTCGCCTGTGGCTATTCCCAGTCTCTTCTCAGCTGACAGAGTTGAAGGGGAAAATGTATTTATACTGTGTGTACCCTCATGTGTGCATGTGTGCACACACATATAGACATTGACATCTACACTTATTTCTATATCTCTACCTTTGTATGTTGAAACATATACGTTTACATCCATATTTCCAATTCCAATCCCATCAGGGTTATAAGTCTAGCTTTCTGCCTTTCCCTATTTTTAACCTTTTTTTCCCCAACAACAAGAAACCTGGCTTGTTCTGAGCTTATTCTATCAGTCACCCAGACTGTAAAGAATCCCCCAACTTCATCACCTGCGGGGGTGCCATGCTCACCCTGCCGGGAACGCTGACATTCCTCCCTGGCTACTCGGTGTCTACGCCTTCCTCATCCTGCTCAACCCTGACCGCTCCCCACCCCAGGCCCCCCTCCCTCACACCCTCTTCACCTTACCTGGACTCAAACATCCCACTGGCCACCCCTCCACGGTGATGCTGTCCTCAACCCACGGGTTCTAAGCCACTGTGCTGCCCCTCAGGGCACCTTGCTCCACCCACCGACCAGATTCCAGACTCAGCTACTCAGCACAGAGCCTTACAGAATGGTCTGAGGCCTACAGAAAGCAACCCATGTTATTTTTTCACTCTTTTCTCACTTATAACACCCAGAGAAGAGGACTAAAATGACAGATCTGGCTCTTGCAGACTTCTCAGCTACTTTTCAGCCAGTCTTTATGAAGATGTGTGTTGTGTGTGTGTGTGTGTGTGTGTGTGTAATGTTTTCTGCTACAGCAGCCAGACCATGACAAAAGCTCTGCGCTCATTACTTCCCATCAGAGTTGACCTATTTCCCCGCCTCACAGGGAGCATCTAGAACAGGCCAATTTGGATAATTTGTTGTATTTCTTTTTGTCTTGGGGAAACAAGGCCTATTAAGGAGTAAAAGGCCAAGGAGGATAATTTGTTATATTTTCCCTTCGCCTTGGAGAAATGTAAGTGGAGAAGCAAACATTTAAAAAGAAAAGCCAGCTTTTGCAAATTAGAAGTTTCTAAAAATGTAATTAAAAAATTAAAATAGTTATTGTTAATTTCTGATAAAAAGTGATGAAAGTGAATCGCTGTCATGTCAGACTCTTAGGGATCCCATGGACTGTAGCCCTCCAGGCTCCTCTGTCCATGGAATTCTGTAGGCAAGAATACTGGAGTGGGTTGCCATTTCCTCTCCTTCTTCTTACTTCTCATAGGGAAAGTAATTTTTTCTGGAAAGAAGATATTTCTCATCTGTTAAGAAAACTTTAAGGAAGGAAGGAGGGGAGAGGTGCCAGTTTTTTGGAGTTTCTGACCCAAAATGATTAAAAAATATTGTTGCTGCTGCTACTGCTGCTAAGTCGCTTCAGTCGTGTCCAACTCTGTGCGACCCCATAGACAGCAGCCCATGAGGCTCCCCCGTCCCTGGGATTCTCCAGGCAAGAACACTGGAGTGGGCTGCCATTTCCTTCTCCAATGCATGAAAGTGAAAAGTGAAAGGGAAGTCACTGAGTCTTGTCTGACTCTTAGCGACCCCATGGACTGCAGCCCACCAGGCTCCTCCATCCATGGGATTTTCCAGGCAAGAGTGCTGGAGTGGGGTGCCATTGCCTTCTCAGAAAGAATATTGTTAGGAGTATCTATTTCTTATCCAGAGAGCATTTTTGTTCCTGTTACTGACATTCAGCTAACAGAGGTAAAGTTAAAACAATACAAATAAAACGGTGCGCAATGTTCATTGCAGCACTATTCATCTGCAACTGCCAAGACACAGAAGCAACCTAAATGCCCATTAAAAGATGAATGGATACATCTTTGTGAAAGAAGAAACAAAAACTCCTAAAATAAGAAAAAACAGATTTGGAAACCTCAGGTGAATCTATCAAAGACAGGAATATGCAACTGGGTTCCCAGTGCAAACATTTACTGATTGCAACTTTGATTCAATTACTGTAATTTATCTTTCCAATACTAAGTCCTCCTCTTTAAATATCAGCACATTAGAATTGAAAGTTCACTGAGTTTTGGCCAAAATTTTGTTAATCAACTTTGTATCATAGCCATTGTTGGAAGGTTCCTGTCCAAATCAGCTTTTATTAGGGTGCTTTCTGGTGCAGTGAGTTGGCCTTAAATAAGGCCACATCAGAAAAAAAAAAAGAATGGATAAATATGTGAGATATATATATATATATATAACAATGGAATATTACTCAGCCATAAAAAGGAATGAAATAAAGACATTTGCAGCAACATTGATAGACCTAGAGACTATCATACTAACTGAAACAGTAAGTCAGAAAGCTATCATAGGCTATCACTCCTATATGAAGTCTAAAATATGATACAAATAAACTTATTTATGAAACAGAAATAGATCCACATAGAAAACAAAATTATTGCCAAAGGAGAAAACGGAAGGATAAACGAGGAGTTTGGGAGTAACATATACAAACTACTATACATAAAGCAGATAACCAACAAGGACCCACCATAACGACACAAGGAACTATACTCAATACTTTGTAATAACCTATAAGTGAAAATAATCTGAAAAAAAAATAGATATACACGTATGTATAGGTAAATCACTTTGCTGTATACCTGGAACTAATACAACATACTAAATGAACCATATTTTAATTAAAAAAAAAACCCATGACTCAGACGGTAAAGAATCTGCCTGCAATTCAGAAGACCTGGGTTTGATCCCCAGGTTGGGAAGATCTCCTGGAGGAGGGCATGGCAACCCACTCCAATGTTCCTGCCTGGAGAATCCCCAGAGATATAGGAGACTGGCAGGCTACAGTCCATAGGGTCAAAAAGAGTCAGACACGACTGAGCAACTAAGCACACACAAAAAACAAAACAAATTAAACAAAACGAGCAAAAATGTTGGTTCCATGGGGAAAGAGTCAATAGGCAAGCTGGGGTTGTCCCCAGGGACCCAGACCTCAGACCTGGGCACATACTAATCTGCTCCTTCCAAGGGACCACTCCATTTTTAACCAAGGACACCTTCAGAAATGTTCATCTCCATTTTAATTTCAGGAAGGTCAGGGAGCTCAATTGTTATTCAGAAAAAGGCAGAATAAAAATCAGGATAGGCCAGGTTTAGAATGATAGTTACCAAGCCTAGAATTTACATTTTAAAAAAACCAAAAACACAAAGACCAGAGGAGAAAGGGAGCTGGTCTCTCAAGTTTGGCAGAACTTTCTACAGAATGAAACTGAACAAACACAACCGCTCATGGCTTAATCCTCCCATGTCCACCCTCGGGGCCTGGAATTGGCCACCCCAAGTAGGCAGCTGGGGTGAGAGCTTTCAGGGGCCTCCCCAGAGCTTTTTTTAACCTGGCATTTTCTGCTTATGGACTTTCCACTAGGGCAACCCTAGGTCTGGGGATTCACTTCGGCTGGGAAATCTGAGACGTCAGCTGGTTTGTGGCAAAGGAGGTATTTTTAGCTGAGACTTGGGGATTTCAGGATTGATACCTACTTTAGACCTCAGGGTGGGAGGCAGAAGACAGAGCCAAGCAAGAGCAGTGGGTGACTCTGCAGTTTCGTGGCCACAACTGCAGAGCTTACCTTGGAAGAGGAAGTTGTGTGCGTCCTGGTCAGGGAGGGCAGGCCGGCCTGGGAGGTCTCAGCAATGATGCTGCACCTTCCCAAGGAGGTGAGGCCTAGAAGTCTTACCTTCATGCTAGTATTCAGAGAGACTCTCCCAATATCTACCTGCCCACCCATCTTCCTCCCTGCCTGCTGCATTGGCATCACATGAAACCTACTAGAAGTGCACATGTGGGGCCCCATCAACTCAGTTAGAAATTCTGGCAGCAGGATCCAGCAGTGTTGCAACCAGCCCTGCAGGTGATTCTCATGCACACTAAACCTTACTGATCTAATCACACCCTCACAAACATTCCTGGATAAAGGTACAAGAGCAAATTTTGACCCCTATCAAACCTACACAACAGTACATCTTTTTTAATTGACATTATTTTTAGCATATTTTTAGATTTACAGCATTGAAGAGATCAGTAAAGACAGCCAGTAATTCTTTCTAAACCATTTTTTTTTCCTCCAGCATGTGCTGTGCTAAGTTACTTCAGTTGTGTCTGACTCTTTGTGAACCTATGGGCCATAACCTACCAGGCTCTACTGTCCGTGGGATTCTCCAGGCAAGCATACTGGAGTGGGTAGCCATGGCCTCCTCCAGGGGATCTTCCCAACCCAGGGATCAAACCCACGTCTCTTAAGTTTCCTGCATTGCCAGTTGGGTTCTTTACCACTAGCGCCACCCCTTACCCTAATGTGAAAAGGCTTTTTCCCTTGTGCATCTTCCAGGGCAGTGACGAGACACCAGGTGAGTTTTGTTATCAAAGGTTGCAAATTGAGTCAGAGTAAGACATAGCCCCCAGTGCTTGGGGAGGAGAGCAGTCCCATGCAGCAGCCCTAGAAATGGGTAGAGGAAGCTGGGGGAAGCCAACTGAAATTATCTAAGATGCTGTAGCCAGGGGAACACCCCCTCAAAAGAGCCTGGGAAATAATGTTTGAGCATTCCTAGTGAAGTAGCTTCCTATGGCTGCTGTAACAAATTACCACCATAATTACAACAACACAAATTTACTTCCCTCACATTTATGAAGCTCAGAAGTCTGAAATTGGTTCCACGGGCTAAGTCAAGGTGTCAAGGTATCATCAGAGTCGCTTCCTTCTGAACGCTTTGAGGAGAGGATCTATTTCCTTGCCTTTTCCAGCTGTTAGTGGCTGGCCGCCTGTATTCCTTGGCTGGTAGCCCTTCCTGCATCTTCAGAGCACGTCTCTCCAGGCTGTACATCCATTGCCTTCTCCTCTGACTGACCCTCTTGCCTCCCTCCTATAAAGGCACCATGGTCTCATCAGTTCCTTCCAGATATCCAGGACAATCTCCCCATCTTGAAATCTTAGCTAGTCACAGCTGCAAAACCCCTTTGGCCTTAAAAATGGTATTCACAGGTCCTGGGGATCAGGTCGTGGCTATATTTGGGGGTCCATTATGCAACTGGAGAAGGCAATGGCAACCCCCTCCAGTACTCTTGCCTGGAAAATCCCATGGACAGAGGGGCCTGGTGGGCTGCAGTCCATGGGGTCGCTGGGAGTCAGACACAACTGAGCGACTTCACTTTTACTTTTCACTTTCATGCATTGGAGAAGGAAATGGCAACCCACTCCAGTGTTCTTGTCTGGAGAATCCCAGGGATGGGGGAGCCTGGTGGGCTGCCGTCTATGGGGTCGCACAGAGTCGGACACGGCTGAAGCAACTTAGCAGCAGCAGCAGCAGCATTATGCAACTTAATACACTCCACATGGCCCTGTACTGTCTAATAAGGTAGAGACATTGGCCACATGTGGGTATTGAGCACTGGAAAATGCAACTCACCTGGATTGCTGTGCACTGTAAGAGTATTGAAATTTGAAGACAGTCTGAAAATAATAAGGTAATATATTTCATTCATAACTTTTATATCGAATTCCATGTTAGAATTGGGCTTCCCATGTGGCTCAGTGGTAAAGAATCCGCCCACCAACACAGAAAACACAAGAGATGCGGGTTCAGTCTCTGGGTTGGGAAGATCCCCTGGAGGAGGAAATGGCAACCCACTCCAGTATTGTTGCCTGGAGAATCCCATGGACAGAGGAGCCTGGCGGACTGTAGTCCATGGGGCCATAAAGAGTCAGCCACAACTGAGCACACAGGCACTGTACACATGTTTGAATTACAAAATCTTGGACCGAGTAAGTTAAATAAGACATATTATTAAAATTAATCTGGACCAGCCCATCCCCTGCCAGAGGCAAGGAGGCAGGCAGGTGACAGCCAGAGCTGGAAGGCGAGGGGCAAACTACGCCCCAGAGGGGCAAACTCAGCCCCAGAGACGGCATCCTCTACCAAACTGCGAGCAGGCTCCCAGTTGCTAACCAAGTCTTCCTGGGATCCTGGATGGTTGACACCTGCCAGAAGGGTCGCAGCCAGAGATCAGCTCCCCAGAGGAGACACACAGCACACCTGAGAAGGCACTCCCACTGCGGCACCCAGCTGCGGCACCCACTGCAGCTGGGATGGGGGAGGTGATAAGATGCAAACCCCTACCCAGGGAGAGTGCTTTTGCCAAGCACCTGGTCGCCTGAGCTGCTCAGACCTGGGAGGGGCACAAAGTACAGGCCCAACCGAGTCTGTGCCTTTGTGGAGTACCCAAGAACCTGAACCTGAGTGGCTTAGACCTGGGAAGTGCACGCAACCCAGAGCCCGCTTTAGACAGTTCCCCTGTAGAGCAACCTGGAGCCTGAGCAGTGTAGAACGGGAAAGCCCAGGCGCCGTGAGTGGGGGCAAACCCAGTGTGGTCCATACACTGCGAGCACTCCCCACACACGCCAGTGATATTTGTTTGCAGTGTTCCTCTCTCCCCGCAGCACAGTTGAACAAGTGAGCCTAAATAAATGACCATCTTTGCACCCTTGTGTCAGAGTGGAAATTAGACACTGAAGAGACTTGCAAACAGAGGAAGCCAAAATAAACAAAGAGGGAACTGCTTTGGAAATGACAGGTGCAACAGATTAAAACCCTGTAGTTAGCATTGACCACATTGGAAGGGGCCTATAGACCTTGAGAAGAAGTATAAGCTGGAACAAGGAACCATCTGAAACTGAAATGATCACACACTGCCCTCAACAGCTCCAGAGAAATTCCTGCTAAGTCACTTCAGTCATGTCCGACTCTGTGCTACCCCATAGACGGCAGCCCATCAGGCTCCACAGTCCCTGGGATTCTCCAGGAAAGAACACTGGAGCAGGTTGCCATTTCCTTCTCCAATTCATGAAAGTAAAAAGTGAAAATGAAGTTGCTCAGTCGTGTCTGACTCTTAGCGACCCCGTGGACTGCAGCCTACCAGGCTCCTCTGTCCATGGGATTTTCCAGGCAAGAGTACTGGAGTGGGGTGCCATTGCCTTCTCTGAGAGAAATTCCTAGATATATTTTAATACTATCATTTTTTAATGAAAAAAAAATTTGATTCTTAAGTTCTTTATTACTCCTTTCATTTTCACTTTAAAACCTACTATTACCTTGCAAAAAAAAGACCCTATTTTTAAAGCAAATTTCATATATATTTTTTTTAATTTTTGCAATTTTCTCTGTTTTTTTTTAATATTGTATTTTTGAGAGTCTAACCTCTACTCTTGATTTTTAATGTTTGCTTTTTGGTATTTGTTATCAATTTTGTACCTTTAAGAATGCAATGGGAGAAGGCAATGGTACCCTACTCCAGTACTCTTGCCTGGAAAATCCCACGGACGGAGGAGCCTGGTAGGCTGCAGTCCATGGGGTCGCTAAGAGTCGGACACGACTGAGCGACTTCACTTTCACTTTTCACTTTCATGCATTGGAGAAGGAAATGGCAACCCACTCCAGTGTTCTTGCTTGGAGAATCCCAGAGATGGGGGAGCCTGGTGGGCTGCCGCCTATGGGGTCGCACAGAGTCGGACACAACTGAAGCAACTTAGCAGCAGCAAGAATGCAATCTTCAGTACCCATTTTTACTTAGAAGTGTGATTACTGGCTTGAGTGCACTTCATTGCACTCCAGAGAGAAGAGATCCAGCTCCACCCACCAGAACACTGATGCAAGCTTCCCTAATCAGGAAACCTTGACAAGCCACTTGCCAAACCCATCCACAGGGAGGAACCTCCACAATAAAGACTTTTTCTCTCCCAGGTGACCTCTATCTCCTCCCTCCCCCTTCTCTTCTCTACTTAACCCTGTGAATCTCTTTGGGTGTTCCAGGCTGTGGAGAACACTTAGAGAACTGATTACTGGCTAGATTGGTCTCTCTCCTTTTGACTCCCCCTTCTCTCCTCCTGGTCACCTCTATCTCCTTCCTCCCTCTTCTCTTCTCTATATAACTCAGTGAACCTCTCTGAGTGTACCAGACTATGGAGAGAAAATAGGGAATTGATTACTAGCTGGATTGTTCTTTTCCCTTTTGATCCCCCCCTTCTCCTCCTGGTCACCTCTATCTCCCTCCTCCCTCTTCTCTTCTCCATGTAACTCTGTGAACCTCTCTGGGTGTCCCTCACTGTGGAGAACCTTTTCACCATTAATCTGGATGTTTTATCATCAGTGATGTATGGATGGAGAAGTCTTGAGGCTACTGTAAGAATAAGACTGAAAGCCAGAGGCAGGAGGCTTAAATCCAAAACTTGAGAACACCAGAAAACTCATGACTCCAGGGAACATTAATTGACAAGAGTTCATCCAAAAGCCTCCATACCTACACCGAAACCAAGCTCTACCCAAGAGCCAACATGTTTCAAAGCAAGACATACCAAGCTACTTCTCCAACAATGCAGGAACATAACCCTGAGCTTTTAAAATATAGGTGGCCAAAAGTCACACCAAATCCATAGACACCTCAAAACTCACTACTGGACACTTCATTGCACTCCAGACAGAAGAGATCCAGCTCCACCGACCAGAACACTGATGCAAGCTTCCCTAATCAGGAAACCTTGACAAGCTACTTGTCCAACCCCACCCACAGGGAAGAACCTCTCCAATAAAGAGGAACCACAAACTTCCAGCATACAGAAAGGCCACCCCAAACACAGTGATCTAAACAAAATGAAAAGGCAGAGAAATATTCAGCAGGTAAAGGAACATGAGAAATGCCCACCAAACCAAACAAAAGAGGAGGAGATAGGGAGTCTACCTGAAAAAGAATTCAGATTAATGATAGTAAAAAAGATCCAAATTCTTGAAAACAAAATAGAGCTACAGATAAATAGTCTGGAGACAAGGTTTGAGAAGATGGAAGAAATGTTTAACAAGGACCTAGAAGAAATAAAAAAGAGTCAATCAATAATGAATAATGCAATAACTGAGATCAAAAACACTCTGGAGGGAACTAACAGTAGAATAACAGGGGCAGAAGATAGGATAAGTGAGGTGGAAGATAGAATGGTGGAAATAAATGAAGCAGAGAGGGAAAAAGAAAAAAGAATTAAAAGAAATGAGGACAACCTCAGAGACCTCTGGGATAATGTCAAACGCCTCAACATTTGAAACATAGAAGTCCCAGAAGAAGAAGAAAAAAAGAAAGGCCATGAGAAAGTACTTGAGGAGATAATAGTTGGAAACTTCCCTAAAATGGGGAAGGAAATAGCCACCCAAGTCCAAGAAACCCAGAGAGTCCCAAACAGGATTAACCCAAGGTGAAACACCCCAAGACACATATTAATCAAATTAATGAAGATCCAACACAAAGAACAAATATTAAAAGCAGCAAGGGAAAAACAGTAACACACAAGGGGATTCCCCTAAGGATAACAGCTGAACTTTCAATAGAAACTCTTCAGGCCAGAAGGGAATGTCAGGACATATTTAAAGGGATGAAAGAGAAAAACCTACAACCCAGATTACTGTACCCAGAAAGGATCTCATTCAAATACAAAGGAGAAATCAAAAGCTTTACAGACAAGCAAAATCTGAGAGAATTCAGCACCACCAAACCAGCTCTTCAACAAATGCTAAAGGATCTTCTCTAGGCGGGAAACACAGAAAAGGTTTATAAACTTGAACCCAAAACAACAAAGTAAATGGCAACAGGATCATACTTATCGATAATTACCTTAAATGTAAATGGGTTGAATGCCCCAACCAAAGATGAAGACTGGCTTAATGGATACAAAAACAAGACCCTTATATATGCTGTCTACAAGAGACCCACCTCAAAACAATGGACACAAAAAGACTTGAAAGTGAAGGTCTGGAAAAAGATATTTCATGCAAATGGAGACCAAAAGAAAGCAGTAGCAATACTCACATCAGATAAAATACACTTTGAAATAAAGGCCGTGAAAAGAGACAAAGAAGGACACTACATAATGATCAAAGGATCAATCCAAGAAGAAGATACAACAATTATCAATATATATGCACCCAAAATAGGAGCACTGCAATATGTAAGGCAAATGCTAACAAGTATGAAAGGGGAAATTAACAGTAACATGATAATAGTGGGAGACTTTAATACCCCACTCACACCTATGGATAGATCAACTAAACAGAAAATTAACAAGGAAACACAAACTTTAAATGATACAATGGACCAGTTAGACCTAATTGATATCTATAGGACATTTCACCCCAAAACAATCAATTTCACCTTTTCCTCAAGTGCACAGAGAAACTTCTCCAGGATAGATCACATCCTGGACCATAAATCTAGCCTTGGTAAATTCAAAAAAATTGAAATCATTCCAAGCATCTTTTCTGATCACAATGCAGTAACATTAGATGTCAACTACAGGAAAAAAACTATTAAAAATACAAACATATGGAGGCTAAACAACACATTTCTGAATAACCAACAAATCATAGAAGAAATCAAAAAAGAAATCTAAATATGCATAGAAATGAATGAAAATGAAAACACAACAACCCAAAACCTATGGGATTCAGTAAAAGCAGTGCTAAGGGGAAGGTTCATAGCAATACAAGCCAACCTCAAGAAACAGGAGAAAAATCAAATAAATAACCTAACTCTACACCTAAAGCAACTAGGAAAAGAAGAAATTAAGAACTCCAGGGTTAGTAGAAGGAAAGAAATCATAAAAATTAGGGCAGAAATAAATGAAAAAGAAACAGAGGAGACCATAGCAAAAATCAACAAAGCTAAAAGTTGGTTCTTTGAGAAGATAAATAAAATGGACAAACCATTAGCCAGACTCATCAAGAAAAAAAGGGAGAAGAATCAAATCAACAAAATTAGAAATGAAAATGGAGAAATCACAACAGACAGAAATACAAAGGATCATAAGAGAGTACTATCATCAACTATATGCCAATAAAATGGACAACTTGGAAGAAATGGACAAATTCTTAAAAAAGTACAGCTTTCCAAAACTGAACCAGGAAGAAATAGAAAATCTTAACAGACCCATCACAAGCACAGAAATCGAAACTGTAATCAGAAATCTTCCAACAAACAAAAGCCCACAACCAGATGGCTTCACAGCTGAATTCTACCAAAAATTTAGAGAAGAGCTAACACCTACACTACTCAAACTCTTCCAGAAAATTGCAGAGGAAGGTAAACTTCCAAACTCATTCTATGAGGCCACGATCACCCTAATACCAAAACCAGACAAAGATGCCACAAAAAAAGAAAGCTACAGGCCAATATCACGGATGAACACAGATGCAAAAATTCTTAACAAAATTCTAGCAAACAGAATCCAATAACATTAAAAAGATCATACATCATGACCAAGTGAGCTTTATCCCAGGGATGCAAGGATTCTTCAATATTTGCAAATCAGCAATGTGATACACCACATTAACAAATTGAAAGATAAAAACCATATGATTATCTCAATAGATGCAGAGAAAGCCTTTGACAAAATTCAACATCCATTTATGATAAAAAACCCTCCAGAAAGCAGGCATAGAAGGAACATACCTCAACATAATAAAAACCATATATGATAAACCCACAGCAAACATTATCCTCAATGGTGGAAAATTGAAAGCATTTCCTCTAAAGTCAGGAACAAGACAAGGACGCCCACTGTCACCACTACTATTCAACATAGTTTTGGAAGTTTTAGCCACAGCAATCAGAGCAGAAAAAGAAAAGGAATCCAGATCAGAAAAGAAGAAGTAAAACTCTCACTGTTTGCAGATGACATGATCCTCTACACAGAAAGCCCTAAAGACTCCACCAGAAAATTACTGGAGCTAATCAATGAATAGTAAAGTTGCAGGATATAAAATTAACACACAGAAATCCCTTGTTTTCCTATACACTGACAATGAGAAAACAGAAAGAGAAACTAAGGAAACAATTCCATTCACCATTGCAATGAAAAGAATAAAATACTTAGGAATAAATCTACCTAAAGAAACAAAAGACCTATATATAGAAAACTATAGAACACCAATGAAAGAAATCAAAGATGACACAAATATATGGAGAAATATACCATGTTCATGGATCAGAAGAATCAATATAGTGAAAATGAGTATACTACCCAAAGCAATCTATAGATCCAATGCAATCCCTATCAAGCTACCAATGGTATTTTTCAGAGAAGTAGAACAAATAATTTCACAATTTGTATGGAAATACAAAAAACCTCGAATAGCCAAAGCAATCTTGAGAAAGAAGAATGGAACTGGAGGAATCAACCTGCCTGCCTGGCTATACTACAAAGCTACAGTCATCAAGACAGTATGGTACTGGCACAAAGACAGAAATATAGATCAATGGAACAAAATAGTCCAGAGATAAATCTACGCACCTATGGGCACCTTACGGAGAAGGCAATGGCACCCCACTCCAGTACTCTTGCCTGGAAAATCCCATGGGCAGAGGAGCCTGGTAGGCTGTAGTCCATGGGGTCACTAAAAGTCAGATATGACTGAGCAACTTCACTTTCACTTTTTACTTTCCTGCCTTGGAGAAGGAAATGGCAACCCACTCCAGTGTTCTTGCCTGGGGAATCCCAGGGACAGGGGAGCCTGGTGGGCTGCCGTCTATGGGGTCGCACAGAATCGGACATGACTGCAGCGACTTAGCAGCAGCAGCAGCAGCAGCAGCATGGACACCTTATCTTTGATAAAGGAGGCAAGAATATACAATGGAGAAAAGACAATCTCTTTAACAAGTGGTGCTGGGAAAACTGGTCAACCACTTGTAAAAGAATGAAACTAGAACACTTTCTAACACCATACACAAAAATAAACTCAAAATGGATTAAAGATCTAAATGTAAGAGCAGAAACTATAAAACTCCTAGAGGAAAACATAGGCAAAACACTCTCTGATGTAAATCATAGCAAGATCCTCCATGACCCACCTCTCAGAGCAATGGAAATAAAAGCAAAAATAACAAATGAAACCTAATTAAACTTAAAAGCTTTTGCACAATGAAGGAAACTATAAGCAAGGTGAAAAGACAGCCTTCAGAATGGGAGAAAATAATAGCAAATGAAGCAACTGACAAAGAATTAATCTAAAAGTATACAAGCAGCTCATGCAGCTCAATTCCAGAAAAATAAGCGACCCATTCAAAAGATGGGCCAAAGAACTAAACAGACATTTCTCCAAAGAAGACATGCAGATGGCTATCAAACACATGAAAAGATGCTCAACATCACTCATTATCAAAGAAATGCAAATTAAAACCACAATCAGGAACCATCTTACACCAGTCAGAATAGCTGCTATCAAAAAGTCTACAAGCAATAAATGCTGGAGAGGGTGTGGAGAAAAGGGAACGCTCTTACACTGTTGGTGGGAATGCAAACTAGTACAGCCACTATGGAGAACAGTGTGGAGATTCCTTAACAAACTGGAAATAGAACTGCCTTATGATCCAGCAATCCCACTGCTGGGCATACACACTGAGGAAACCAGAAGGGAAAGAGACATGTGTACCCCAACGTTCATCGCAGCACTGTTTATAATAGCCGGGACATGGAAGCAACCTAGATGTCCATCAGCAGATGAATGGATAAGAAAGCTATGGTACAAATACACAATGGAGTATTACTCAGCCATTAAAAATAATACATTTGAATCAGTTCTAACGAGGTGGATGAAACTGGAGCCTATTATACAGAGTGAAGTAAGCCAGAAAGAAAAACACCAATACAGTATACTAACGCATATATATGGAATTTAGAAAGATGGCAACAATAACCCTGTGTACGAGACAGCAAAAGAGACACTGATGTATAGAACAGTCTTATGGACTCTGTGGGAGAGGGAGAGGGTGGGAAGATTTGGGAGAATGGCATTGAAACATGTAAAATATCATGTATGAAACGAGTTGCCAGTCCGGGTTCGATGCACGATACTGGATGCTTGGGGCTGGTGCACTGGGACGACCCAGAGGGATGGTATGGGGAGGGAGGAGGGAGGAGGGTTCAGGATGGGGAACACATGTATACCTGTGGCGGATTCATTTTGATATTTGGCAAAACTAATACAATTATGTAAAGTTTAAAAATAAAATAAAATTTAAAAAAATAAATAAAACAGGCTATCTACTCAAAAAAAAAAAAAAAAAAGAACTGCCATACGACCCAGAAATCCCACTGCTGGGCATACACACTGAGGAAACCAGAATTGAAAGAGACATGTGTACCCCAATGTTCATCGTAGCACGGTTTATAATAGCCAGGACATGGAAGCAACCTAGATGTCCATCAGCAGATGAATGGATAAGAAAGCTGTGGTACATATACACAATGGAATATTACTCAACTATTAAAAAGAATGCATTTGAATCAGTTTTAATGAGGTGGATGAAACTGGAGCCTATTATACAGAGCGAAGTAAGTCAGAAAGAAAAACACCAATATGGTATATTAACGCATATTTAGAATTTAGAAAGATGGTAACGATGACCTTATATGCAAGACAGCAAAAGAGACACAAATGTAAAGAACAGATTTTTGGACTCTGTGGGAGAAGGCGAGGGTGGGATAAGTTGAGAAAATAGCATTGAATCATATATATTAACATATGTGAAATAGATCACCAGTCCAGGTTCAATGCATGAGACAGGATGCTCAGGGCTGGTACACTGGGATGACCCTGAGGGATGGGATGGGGAGGGAGGTGGGAAGGGGGGTTCAGGATGGGGAACACATGTACACCCATGGCTGATTCATGTGAATGTATGGTAAAAACCACCACAATATTGTAAAGTGATTAGCCTCCAATTAAAGTAAATAAATTAAACAAAAATAAAATCAATCTGTTTCTTTTCACTTTTTCAAATGTAGCTACTAGACAATTTTAAATTACACATGTGGCCAACATTATATTACTGTTGGCCGATGCTGCTATAGACCACAAAGGAAGCAAGGTAATGTTAAATTTCAATTGTTTTATTTTTGTCTTACAGTTAGAACCTAAACATTGAAAGCAACATGTCTTCTTTCAACCTTCTCTAGGGAAAGCAACTGACGACACAAAATTGAGATTTCAAATCAAGAGGTTGTTACTTAGGGACGTGCACAACTAAATTCTCCACTGGAAAACAGGAACATATATACGTATATACATATATATATATGTAGCAACTTGTGTTCTTACAAAGCACTTTCATAAAGCATTATTTCACTGAGCCATCAATCAGAATCCTGAGAGAGGAATATTGTTCCCATTCTTCCAAGAAAGAAATCGAGCCTAATGGGAATTTACCTGTTACAGTGGCCTCCAGCTAATAAGTGATGGGAAAGTACCTGAGCCAGGTCTGTGTGCCGCAGCGTCCAGGGCTGCCCTGAGCCCATCTTGGCTCAGGTTTAATGATTTAATCAAGCTGACTCTACTTCCTGAGTTCTTTTATATCTAATTCTTTCCAAATTTCAGAGATCTCAGAATTCTCTTCACCTGGAAATTTTGTTCCCTTGCCACTCTGAACCTATTTTTATTATTTTTTATTTTTTTTAACTGTGAACACAGAGGAGTGTGTATCCTACCTACCCAGGTGAGACAGGACTTTATCCTGTGTTAAACTCCTGCTCAGCTAGAGGCATACCTGGAACCAGACAAAGACACTACCAAAAGTCAAACTACAGACCAATATCTTTGATGTTATAGATGCAAAAACTCTCAACAAAACGTTAACAAACTGAATCCAGCAACACATTAAAAAAAAAAATCTTACATCACAATCAAGTTAGATTCATCCCAGGGTCAAAAAGATAGTTCAACATACACAAATCAATATGATACAGCACATCAACAAATGAAAAGACAAAAACCACATGATCAACTCAACATGCAGAAAAAGCATTTGATAAAATTCAACATCCATTCATGATGCCACTCTTGCCAAAGTGGGTGTAGAGAGAACATACCTCAACATAACAAAAGCTGTTTCTGACAAACCCGCAGCCAACAATAGAGGCATGCCTGGCTCCCAGCTTGATGTGGACCACCTGTTGCGAGGCCCTCAACACCAATGACTGTCTCTCTACACCTTTTCTACCATGCACAAGCTGCATGCCTGGGTGAAACGCTCAGATCTGACTTAGAACCAAAGAAGATATCCCCAGACAAACCTGGCTTCTGGTGAGCAAATTTCCTTTGCTCAGTCTTCCTTGGAGTTGAACAGGCCATTCTGCACTTTGGCAGAGGTCACTGTGAAAAGAAATGGCAAAGACCCACAAAGAGGGAAGCAGATACCAGCATCGGTTCAGATGCCCTTCACCCAGCAGCACTTCTCAATTGAAAAGGAGGAGAGAAAGAACAAGAATAAGGGTACAATGAGCTCCTCGTTTTTTCTGCAACATGAAAATCTAGTTTTTAGATCTATAAAGGCCCTTGGAGAGTGTCTAGTCCTCATTTTACACATGAGGAAACCAGGATCAAAAAGTTAATTGACTTCTGTAAAGTCTCACAGCAACTCAGTATCAGATAAAAACTAGAGCTCCCATTTCTGATTGTGTCAAATTAAACAAAATTGCTTTAAAGGATCCACAGAGAAACATTAAGTGCAATCATACAGTTTTGATTTCCAAACTGCCCTACAGAGGAGTGGCACCTTCCTTGCAGGATGAGACTCTGAAATAGGTACTACTGCTGCTAAGCTGCTTCAGTCGTGTCCGACTCTGTGCGACCCCATAGATGGCAGCCCACTACGCTCCTCTGTCCCTGGGATTCTCCAGGCAAGAATACTGGAGTGGGTTACCATTTCCTTCTCCAGAAATAGGTACACAACCCTGAAAATCATGTAGTATCAAAATAATCCTTGAAAATCCTTAAGAAAGTGCAACATTGGAGACCAATATAACTTCTGTCAATCAATCCCACATGGTTAGTTTTTCCAGAGATGGATCAAGCTCAACAGTTGAGTACCAGATTAATTAAATGGCCTGAGGTTAGAAGAAAAAAAAAAGGCATTGATCTTTAAACACAGGATCACATGTAGGCCTTCAAGCTGGATACATATAAAAGGCACTGGAGTTCTGAAATTAATAGCAGATTCCCTTCTCTTCATTTGTGCTCTCACTCCAGGGCACTGAGCAGAACAACAGGCAAAGTGACTCATACAACGTCAACAGTTCTCTCTTCCCTGCACTCCCGATAATAGTGTTTACCACGTAATTAGAAACGAATTTTCTTCACACACACATGAATCTCTGTTTTGTTCATTGGTGCATCCCAAGTGCCGAGTACTGTGCCTGGCACATAAATGTTTGTTGAATAGATGGATGAATTTACTCCTCTTTCTGTCCAGGTGATGCAACTGAATTCTTACAAGGTTATCTTGTTCTAGCATGTGGCTCTTAAGTTCTCAGAGACTTATATTGCCCTGGCCAGAAAAATTCACATTGAACTGTTCATAGAGATTGTTCAGTACTCATGGGCTTCATGGACACACGATTAAAATTTTCTGGTGCTATCAACCTTTAAGATGCAGCTGTGACATTTTAGCAGAATGACCTTCATGGTTCTGGAGAGTCTAGCATCGTTTACTTTCATAGCTGCATAAGAACTTTTCTTTAAAGCTCTCTCAAGCGCTAGAAACAAAAGGTACTCTCTAAATGCTGTCAGCCCAAAAGTTCAAAGGAGAGCCAAACTAAGCTCAAACTAGTGGCACCAAAACAACCTTTACAACCCATAGCGATATTTTCTGCCCTACTCTTAAGCCAGCCTGTTGGTTGACTGGCCCTTTTTCACAGACGTCCTCTTGAGCTGCTTGTAAGTTTCAGTACTGATACTGAATGGCCAGATGGATGATGTACAGGAGCACCCTGGATCCCCAGCTAGCCCCAACCAGCTCTGATACTGCACCTGTCACCACCAGCTCTGATGGTTTGAACATGGAGAAATGTACAGCAGGAGAATATTCAAACAGCTGCTGAAAGGTGAGCTAAGGGAGGTCACTGCCAGCAGACTCAGAGGAAAACATAATTTATAGGCATCCTTGAGCAGAGCTCAGAGCTGAGCAAACATGGCTACAGAGCCCTCAGCAATGCAGCCACCAGATATACCAGTGCTCCAGGACAACAGCAGCTCTTTCTGAGCAAAGAAAAGGAAGTAGAGACAGGAGGCTGGGCTGGGGACAGTGACAGGCTTAGGAAAGGGCAGCTGACTCAGCGAGCCAGCCCATGTACTCTACACCCATGTGGAAAGCACACATACTCTCCCAACCTGCATGGTGGTTGCCTATAAGAATAATAAATATTATGGACTATGCACTAAAGCAGATTTAGCAAAGTCCTAGGAACAGAATAAACTTAAGGCAGGGAAAGGATTACCTGTCTGCACATCTGTACTCGCTTGAATAATGTCCCTCAAAAATTCATGTCTACCAGAACTGATGCTTCTGAACTGTGGTGCTAGAGAAGACTCTTGGGAGTCCCTTGGACAGCAAGGAGATCAAACTAGTCAGTCCTAAAGGAAATCAACCCTGAATACTCATTGGAAGGACTGATGCTGAAGCTGAAGCTCCAATACTCTGGCCACCTGATGTGATGAGCCGACTCACTGAAAAAGACCCCGATGCTGGGAAAGATTGAGGGCAGGAGGAGAAGGGGGCCACAGAGGATGAGATAGTTGGATGGCATCAACAACTCAATGGATATGAGTTTGGGCAAACTCTAGGAGATGGTGAAGGACAGGAAAGGCTGGCGTGCTGCAGTCCATGGGGTTTCAAAGAGTCAGACATGACTAAGTGACTAAAAAACAACAAAATGAAGGGTTATTGGGACAAAACCCCACTGCAAGTGAAAATAAATCAATATTGTCATTCTTATGGAAAATCATACAACACATAAGGGTACATATGGGTACATATGGAGAGGGAAATGGCAACCCACTCTAGTGTTCTTGCTTGGAGAACCTTATGGACCGAGGAGCCTGGAGTGCCTCAGTCTATGGGGTTGCAAAGAGTCAGACATGACTTAGCAACTGAACAATGGGTACTTAAGAGTGAGAAGCTGCTGCTGCTGCTGCTAAGTCGCTTCAGTCGTGTCCGACTCTGTGCAACCCCATAGACGGCAGCCCACCAGGCTCCTCTGTCCCTGGGATTCTCCAGGCAAGAATACTGGAGTGGGCTGCCATTTCCTTCTCCAATGCATGAAAGTGAAAAGTGAAAGTGAAGTCGCTCAGTCGAGCCCGACTCTTAGCGAGCCCATGGACTGGAGCCTACCAGGCTCCTCCGTCCATGGGATTTTCCAGGCAAGAGTACTGGAGTGGGGTGCCATTGGCTTCTCCAGAGTGAGAAAAGCCTCCCTCTATTATATCAGAATTTCTGCTCTAAAACCAGGAAAACCATCAGCCATAAATCTCACTGTGAAAGGAAAAGGATGCTACATTAGCAAAAATCATCAGCAATGGGAGACTTTCTAAGGATTTTGTAACTAATACACACACTTGACTGATTTATAATAAATACTATGTATCATTTATTCTATAATTATATAAATTATGCCAATTATAAACAGTCATCTACTGTTCAACAAATGCTCTGGCTGTGACACAACTGAAGGGATTCAGCTATACAAAACAAGAGGAAAAGCAAAGGGACGTGCTGGACAGAAAAACCTTTATCATCTAAGAGTCTCATTAAATTATCACTCAAGCAAAGAGCTCTAGAACTAAGAGAATACTCCTCAGTGAATGAGATGTTCTGTCTACAGTGTCTAATACAGTAACCACTGGTCACATATAATTACTGAGCACTTGAAATGTGGCCAGTGAGACTGGAAAACTAAATTTTTTATTTAATTTTGATTCATTTAAATGACCATAATAATTAAATAATCACATGTGGCCAGCAGCTGCTCTATTGGAGGGCACTGCTCTAGAATCACAGAAGGCTGGCTGTGGAGACAAACCTGAGAGCCTCAGAAATCTGAGATGTGACCAGCCGCACAAGTAAAAACAGGGGAGGAAGACTTCACAGAAGGTACAGCTGTATGTAGAGTATTATTTCTAGGACATATTTGGGCTTCCCTGGTGGCTCAGATGGTAGAGTCTGCCTGCAATGCAGGAGACCCAGGTTTGATCCCTGGGTCGGGAAGATCACCTGAAGGGGGAAACAGTAGCCTACTCCAGTGTCCTTACTTGGGAAATCCCATGGACAAAGAAGCCTGGTGGGTTGGCTACAGGACATATTTATTTCCTTAATCTTCATATGCTCTTATAGTCAGTGATCATCCCCATCAGTTGGATGAGGAAATCAGGGTTCAGCAAGATTCTCTGACATGCCCAGGGCCTTACAGCTTTTACAGGCTAGGGCCAGAGATCTGAATATGGCTTTGACACCAAAATCCATACTCTAGTCATCAAGGCACTCCATTTACAGCACCTTTCACTCGTGATGTCTTCCATTTCCACCCTCTCTGAAGGGTCTGAAACACAAAAGTGGGTATGCATGGATGAGTGCATATATGTGTGTCTGAGTAGATTTTGCAGAATAGGTACAGGTCTGAGAATTACTTTAGTATTTAGTGTGGATCTAGTATTCCATACAAATCAGTATCCTCTAAGCAACCAGCCCCATTTTCCACTTAATCAGGAAGAACAGGAGGCAAGAATGAGTACCTGCTGACTAACTTATTAAGGCCAAAATGGCAGATTAAATAAACCTTCTTCCTGGGACACATTTAGCACTATTACTATCATCCAGCTTTCCTGGTCCTCAGGGAACCCCCATTTCCCTGGCCATAGTGACACTTAGAAACCCCGAGACTACAGGTCTTCACAGCAGGGGAGGCTGGAGGTAACGGAATGAGGAAAACGGAGAGACAGGATACCTAAGAAACAGTATGTAGGTTTAAAAATAACTCGTTTCAAATCAAGAGTGACAATGTTAAATATGGGCTGCTCAGCTTCTCCCCCAATCTCCTATTTGTCTCCAGCAGTGGAAAAGGGCAAGTGCGGGTCATTAGATACCGCAAGTGTGGAAATCAGGTGAAGCCATGGTGGGAAAGATGGCCCTCCCAAGACAAAACCACAGGTGGATGTGGATGGCTGCTATGCTAATAAGATTTCTGCAGTATTATGAAGAAGATTTCTAATGGAACCAATTGTGCATCCCTTTAAAAAGTTTCATTATGCCTAGAAATAATACTTGATGAGATTAATAAAACAATTCTTATTTGTCTAAACTCCTGGAAGTTTAACTGAGCCTTTCATCCCTGTCCTGTGCTCCGATCCTGCAAGGAACCCTCTGAGAAGAGCCCCTTCCCCCTAAATAAAGCTTTACAGCATTTTGAGGTTGTGAGACTTATGTGATTCCACACCCAAATAACTCTGAAAATAGTTCATCCCGTGCAACCCTCGGTGTGTCCTGGGAAGAATTCTATGGAAAACCAGCTTAGCCCAGTAATCACATTTGTCTACCCAGACAGCTAGTCTAACCTCTCAAGCTCCAGGAACATGGCTGTGGGGAATGATTTCTAGCCTAAGTTTACACAACAAAACTATTAACACCAAATAATACAACCTAGCAGGTGATTGTTGTGTTGTGACCAAAACTGATTTTATAGCTTTTTTTAAAGCCATTGTTTCCTCTCATTTTCTCTGGGCTATTCCCAAAAGTGGGGCTTCCCTCATAGCTCAGTCGGTAAATCATCTGACTGCAATGCAGGAGACCTGAGTTTGATTCCTGGGTAGGGAAGATCCCCTTCAGAAGGAAATGGCAACCTACTCTAGTATTCTTGCCTGGAGAATTCCATGGACAGTGAAGCCTGGCGGGCTACAGTCCATGCGGTTACATGGGGTTGCAAGAGTCAGACACGACTTAGTGACTAAACCACCACCATTCCCAAAAGTAATGTGTTGTGACCTCTTTAATTTCTAACGCCTTCAGCTAAAATATATGTGTCTTTGGGAAATGACCATCACTAAGTTCTGACTTCACTCCCTTTCCGGTGGCAGTCGGCATTCCTTTGCAGAGTTTTGCTTCCAAGGGTAAATTACTTTACCAAGGAGGGGTCAGGGGAGACTACAAACTACAAATGCACACAGAGAAGTCGTCTGGTCTTATTCAAGAGTGAGTTTGTCTTTGTAGTACATTGTTCTCAGAAGTTTCCCGCGGGAGGAAAGCTCCACTTTGAATTGACAGGACAGCTTCCCTGGGAATGTCCCGCCCGGCGGCTTCCCTTATGAGCTCCTATCTCTGAGCGCGCAGAACTGTCCCGGGAATACCGAGTAGTGCAAAAAAGCGCCTACATCGCCATCCATCGGCCGGGAGAGGGTGGCATCCGGAGTGCAGAGCTCGCCGCAAGAGCTGGGGACGAGTCCTGGCAGGATCCGACCCAATAACACCTAACCAGCGCAGCCCTCCATCCCCGCCCAGAGAACAGTCTCTGGTACCCGGCTCTGCGCTGCCGGGACCCCGCAGCAGCAAATGGACTCCGGGACCCTCCTGACATCGAACAAGAACAGCGCTAGAGACCCAGTTCCTGGGGGATCAGGCCAGTAAGGACCTTCCGTGTTCCTCTTCCCTACCTTTCTTCTCCCAAATCAGGGGCAACGCTGTCCCTTCCCAGGACAGGATCAGAGCCCGCCGAACCCAAAGTAGCTGGAACCTGCGTCCCCCGGCGGCCCCGCGCTCCTTGCGCCCAGGGCCGGTACACACCGCCAAGTTTGCGCACAGGGGATGCAGGAGTTGCCAGCACCCTGCAAGTCAGACCAGTCCTAGGATGCCCACGCTCAGATGGTCCAGTGATCACCGGCACCACTGGTGGCAGGGGAACTGAGGGTGAATCCGGGAGCTCAGAGGGACGGAGACTCAGGCGCGCGCAGTTGAGAGAGGAGGCTTACGTCTGGGACATGCGATTCTGCGCGCTTCTTCCAGATGCGCAGAAAAGAAGCCTTGGACCCCCAAGGGGCTGTTTCCAACGGCTCCTTCAGCAGCCTCCTCAGGAGCCCGAACGCCGCCGAGTCCACTTGATGCGTGGAGGAATCCGTGTTGAAGAGGGGCAGTTGGGGGTGGGAGGTGTGTACCTGGGACATGACGACGGCCCTGGCAAGGAGAGCGTGGTCTCTGGACCGACCTGGCTCGCGGGCTAAAGGAAACCCTATCCATGACCCTGCGCCCAAGGACTGGTTATAGCGTGGGGCTGGGACAGCCGAAGCTCACCGACGGTGGGGGAAGGTGGCACCCAAGGGGAAGAGGGGGCGGGACAGGAAGGATAGACCCTGAATCCATCCGGAATGAGAGGGCATCCGACCTATCTGGCGGCAGGATCTTACCCGCTCCGGGGCCAGGGCTGGGCGGTAGCGCTCTTCCGGAGCCAGGGCAGGGGACTGTTTCGTGGAGAGCATGTCTCGCTTTTTCCTCCGTCCACTCTTGGTCTCTTTTCTCTCCTCTGCGTGCCCCTGGGAGAGGCACTACGGATTCCTTTCTCCTCGCTCAGGAAGAGACAAGTTGCCCTTCAAGGGACAGGGGCCCCACATTTTGTCTGCTCGTCAGATCCTACCCGCGGACCACTCCCTCCCTTCCCTCGTGTCCCTAGGCCCCACCCATAAAAACCCTTGATGACAGATCCTCCGCAACCCCACCTCTTCTAGGCTGTTATTCAAATAAGTTATTCTTCAGGGGCTGGTGGGGGGGAAGCCAAGTGGACTGCTGGTCCCCTACCCAAACCCTCCCCCACACTTACGACCCGCGACGGCAGCATGGAGAGGGCGAGACCTGAGTGTTTGGGCTGGGGGAGACAGAGTAACTGAGAGTAAAGGAATTGCTTCTCATCTCTCCCAGATCTCATCACATCTAGACCAGTCTCTTGGCCCCAGCGTAGCCAAGTAAAAATCAAAATAACTGCAGCCACTGGCAATTAAGGGCCAAGTTTGTTATCTCAACAAAAACGTTTATGTTTTCTAGGGTAAGCATTGTTTGCTTTAGGCAAATAGAATCGAGATTCTATGTTTAGGGAAGAAACTGCTTTTGCAAGACTGCCTGAGACTTTGCTAAGGCTGCAGGGACCCAGGAGTAAAGCAGAGTCAGCTTCCAAACGCCTGGTGGCAATTTCATGCCCAGGGCTTCCACAAGCTGAACCCTAGAGGCCAACAACTCTGTGCCTTTCGGACACTCGCCAGCACCCGCTTCTCCTCAGGCAGCTTCCAGGAGAGCACCGCAGGTATTTACAATGATAAACACTATCACCTGAAGCCCAAGAGAGTTGTTATAGGCTTGGCAGAAAAGCACTACATTGAGTTTTGCTGAGAAATATTTTTTTTTTATCCAACCTCGGTCAAGATCTAATGAAAATTTCACAAATCACTCACGAGGTTATTGAATAAATTCATTTCTGGTATTCTGGAGGCAGCTATGAATAGTCAATAAAAATAAGTACCAGGCACCTGTTTCCCCAATATTACAACTGGAGAGGAGGATAACTTGTAAAACTGGGGGTGGGAGAATCAGTATTTTGCTTCTGAAGTGAAATGAGAAATGTAATAAGTGCATCATACAATAGTTGAAATCGGGAGAGAATCAAAGTAACCAGCCTAATTTTAAGTTTACACAGTTTTAAGTTTAGCAAGTACGGAGCTGGAATTCTGCAGAGGCAGGGTAAATTCAGGACTAGGTTCTAAAATATTGTCTCATCACACATCATCATTACCACAGGAACACCAGCCTGAAATCAAGAGCCTGAACAATTTGTCCATGAGCAACCCCCTCGTCTTTCATTGAAGTCAACTCCATCGATAAAATGAGGGTTGGATTCAATCCTCAATGTTTCTACAGGCATTCTGAAGCCAAGGATGGATTGTTTATTCATCGTTCATTCCTCTTTTCGCTTCCACTTTCTGCCCTCTGGTGGAGGTGCTACAGAAACTGTGCCATTCAAGTAGCTACATTAGGGAATCTGAACCAGCCACTACTATACAGGACCATCCTTCAGAGAACTGAAGCTGACTGCACTGATAGTGTAAAACAGCATTTTCTAAGCTTCCTTTTAGCAAGAAAACCCAACAAAATCTAGGTACCAGTGGCAACAGAGTAAATATCTGAGGTAGTCTGCATGAAGGTAAACAGCTATTTTTATATGCTTTGTAACAAAACTTCGATGTAAGGAATCATAGCAAATGTTAGAAACCTCTTAACACAGGTTATGTTATGAACCAACTTGAATTTGCAGCAAGCTCACAATAATATTCAATGACCTATGAATTATTCCTTTTTAAAAAATTTGCCACATTTGCTTTTCAACTTAGAGTGAAAACCATCACCTAGTTTCTTATAATACTTTTCATTTTACATAAAGAAATATTTACAGCCTTTTGAAATTTTTATTGTCTAATATTTCAAACATATATCTATTTGGATGGCTTAAAAGAAAAATCTTAATGGGATTTGTGGGCAAATTAACTTAAAGGTAGTGAGTATACCTCTGGAAAGGGTGACTTTACAGATCAAATGTAGGTCACATTGCATATTACAGACTAATTTCAGTGCTTAGTACTACAAATGAAGGGAGTTTAAGCTGAGATCTAAAGATACAAAGCCTTTAAAATAAAAAATATATGAAGAACACAGCAAGAAATAGGCAAACCGGACATTTACCTACTGCAGGGAGAGTTTACTTAAGAGGCAAAAACAACATACCCGTGTCTGGAGTAATATATTCCAGCATTCTGAAATGAATGTTCTGTATATGATAAAAATAGCCCATGTAGATACTGTTTGCTGTATATACTATTTCTGGGGCATTAATCCCTTATTCTATAGAGTAGTCCCTGGGAAGAAGGTAGTAAGAACTGGCCCATAAAAAGTTTCAAGAGACTTTTATTTCTAACACCCTCACATATCTAGTGTTAGTCTTCCCCACCTCTAGGGCTGCCATTTGACTGCCCACATCCTGTCTAGTTTTCCTAAGAATGCGCGTTTATTCTCACTCAGTTGTGTCTCTGCAACCCAATGGACTGTCGTCTTCCAGGCTCCTCTGTCCATGGCATTTTCCAGGCAAGAATACTGGAGTTGACATTTCCTTCTCCAGGGGATCTTCCTGACCCAGGGATCGAACCTGAATTCCTGCACTGCAGGTGGATTCTTTACTGCTGAGCCCCTGGGGAAACCCCTTCCTGAGGATACCTCCTCAATGATAATGACCACATGAGCAAAAACTGAGATGTCCCAGTTTACAATTCATTTTTCTGATTTGTGAATCAATCTGTAAGAGAACTCACGACATTAAGTCACATTTATCTATCATCATAGTTAAGAATTTCTAAGCACTGTATGCCAGACACTTCACAAAGTGACGTGTATTTTTTCAGTTTTGAATTCTTGCAGCAAACCTATTTCCTCTGTTGTAAAATGAGAACAGCCCCACTGCATAAGTTGTCATGGGGGTTAAACAAACATAAGAAGTGCTTTCAAACAGTTGTAGACATAGCTAATGGGAACCTGCTGTATAGCACAGGGAATTCAGCTTGGTGCTCTGTGATGACCTAGATAGGTAGGATGGAGCGGGACAGGGGGAGAGAGGTCTAAGAGGATATATGTATACATATAGCTGATTCATTTCACTGTACAGCAGAAACTAATGCAACATTGTAAAGCAATGATACTCCAATTAAAAAAAAGTTAAAATAGTTGTAGACACATAATAATCTACTATTTCTCCTTGTTTCTGTTTTACAGATGAGGAGTAAACGAAGTCTAAGAGAAGTTAAGTAATTGCCCAAGACCTCACAACTAGAAAAGGATAGAACCAGAACTGGAGTCCAAGCAATCTGGAACTAGACTGACCTCTTAACCCCTACCTCCTGCAGTACATTAAGACAGTAATGAAAAATGCCCCAAAAGTTTACAGCCCAGAATTACACTGTGAATCCACTCATTCATCCATCAAATGTTTACTGAGCACTGCAGTGAGTTAAATAGTGTCCCCCCCCTCCCCCCCGCAAAATTAATGTCCACCTGGAACTAAATATATAACTTTCCTTATTTGGAAATAGGGTCTTTGCGGGTGTAATTGGGTAAAATGAGATTATACTGGAGTAGCGTGGGCCCTAACTACAGAGTGTTCTAAAGAGTCAGAAGAGGACACACATAGACAAGAAGGCCATGTGGAAACGGGGGTGACACACTGATGCATCTACCAACCAAGAAACGCCAAGGACTGTTGCCCCAAACTGGAAGCTGAGAGAGAGGTGTGCAAGGCTTTCTTTCTCCGAGTCTCCAGAAGGAGCCAACCCTGCTGTCATTTTTATTTTGGACATCTGACCTCCTAAACAGTGAGAGAATAAATTTCTGTTGCTTCAAGCCACTCTGTTTGTGATAATTTGTCATGGCAGCCCTAGAGAACTAAAACCAGCATCTGCTATGTGGCTAGGCACAGTTTCCCACTCTAGAGTTACAGCAGTAAGCAAAACTGCACCCCCAGCCTTGTGGAGCTTTCCTGCTAGTGAAGGAGACAGATAATAAACAAATAGAGAATTCAAAGATAGGTACTGTGCAGCATTACAAGGAAAAACCATTGTGTGAAGATACACAACAGCCAGATGAAGTTAGTTAGGGATGTCTAGGAAATTTCTCCCTAGAAATGTTTTAATTCAGATGAATCTAGACTGTGGAATTTCAGGCTATATTGGATAATTCCTCATAGTACCACTGAAATACATGTCTTTGCATTAATTGGAAAGAAAACTTAGCAAGAACAGCAGCTTGGCAAGCAACAGACCTAAACTTGCTCAACAGACCAAGATTCTGAAACACAAGAAAAGGATGGACACGCTTAAGAGAAAGCAGAGGGGTTTCTGGCTTCTCTCAACCCTCCCAAATTCACATCTCTTCTCAGAGGTAGTAGCCAGTATTCTGCCCTTTCCTCCTCCTACCTCACAGGGAGACGCTAAGGTCCAAGGCTTCGGGAGGTCTACATCACTGCCACTCAAAAAAGAGGCACCTTCCACAGACCAAAGAGACACAGTGACTTTTACATCAACTCTAGCTCCAGAGCTCAGACTTCTGTTTCACTTCCTAGCACGCAGGTATGGGCAAATCTAACAGCTGGAGTCGTCCTTGGGTCACCAGAAATAACGTGAAGAGTCAAAAATTCCTATAAGATATCTTTAAACACTAACACAGATACTTACCTCTGTTTAGAAAGTTTAACATTCATAGCCATGAAGTTCAAGCATCAGACTTCTTGGCAAAAAGCAAGTATTTTCAATGTTTTGCTTCAGTCAAGTTCATTTGGCAATTTAGCAAAGATTTTACCCACTTATTTGTGATTGAAAGTGAAAGTGAAGTTGCTCAGTCATAACCGACTCTTTGCGACCTCATTGACTGTAGCATGCCAGGCTCCTTCCTCTGTACATGGGATTCTCCAGGCAAGAGTACAGGAGTGTGATGCCATTTCCTTCTCCAGGGGATCTTCCCCACCCAGGGATCGAACCTGGGTCTCCCACATTGCAGGCAGACTTTACAGTCTGAGCCACCAGGGGAGCCCTTATTTGAGATTTTCTGAATTTAATTTAGATTTGAGGAGTGAAATTAACTGAAATACAAACATTAGGTGTTGCTCAATCCCTAAAACTGTTTAAACTGAAAAACTAAAAGATTTCAACATAAATATGCCTCAAATTTCAAAAAGTAAACTAATAAATTTTTATAATGACACAAGTAAATAGGAAAATAAGACCATCACATTCACATTTTTATGTGTCATTCTGAGTGGCTATTTGGTAACTTTTCCATTCCTTCTCTAATTGGCTCAGATTGAAGCAAAAAGGTCAACATGTATCACTTTAATAACTTCAAAACAAATTAGCATTAAGCATTTGGACAAAATTTATTTTTGACCTTAAAGAATTTATTTCCTCCCCTTTGACTCACTGCACAGCAGTTTCTGCAGTGTCCTCAGGTCACTCCTCCAGGGCAACAGGGAACCATGGGAACTGCAGGCCTGCATCACTGAATCCCAGCATAGCAGCCCCTCCAGCCTCGGCTGCCTCCCACCTACCTTGCTCCCTGCTTTCACCCTCATCTGCATAGTCTTTTCTCCATACAGAAGACAGTTATCTTAAAAGAACAGTATTCAGTTCAGTTCAGTCACTCAGTCACGTCTGAATCTTTGCAACCCCATGGACTGCAGCACGCCAGGCCTCCCTATTACCAACTCCCTGAGTTTACTCAAACTAATGTTTGAGTCGGTGATGCCATCCAACCATCTCATCCTCTATCGGCCCCTTCTCCTCACGCCTTCAATCTGTCCCAGCATCAGGGTCTTTTCAAATGAGTCAGCTCTTCGCATCAGGTGGCCAAAGTACTGGAATTTCGGCTTCAGCATCAGTCTTTCCAATGAACACTCAAGACTCATCTCCTTTAGGATGGACTAGTTGGATCTCTCTGCAATCCAAGGGACTCGCAAGAGTCTTCTCCAGCACCACAGTTCAAAAGCATCAATTCCTTGGTGCTCAGCTTTCTTTAAATTCCAACTCTCACATCCATACATGACTACTGGAAAAACCACAGCTTTGACTAGATGGACCTTTGTCGGCAAAGTAATGTCTCTGCTCTTTAATATGCTGTCTAGGTTGGTCATAACTTTCCTTCCAAGGAGTAAGCATCTTTTAATTTCATGGCTGCAATCACCATATGCAGTGATTTTGGAGCCCAGAAAAATAAAGTCAGCCACTGTTTCCCCATCTATTTGCCATGAAGTGATGGGACCAGATGCCATCTTCATTTTCTGAATGTTGAGCTTTAAGCCAACTTTTTCACTCTCCACTTTCACTTTTTTCAAGAGACTCTTTAGTTCTTCTTCACTTTCTGCCATGAGGGTGGTGTCATCTGCATATCTGAGGTTATTGCTTTCTCTCCCAGTAATCTTGATTCCAGCTTGTGCTTCATTCAGCCCAGTGTTTCTCATGATGTACTCTGCACAGCCTTGACATACTCCTTTTCCTATTTGGAACCAATCTATTGTTCCATGTCCAGTTCTAACTTTTGCTTCCTGACCTGCATACAGATTTCTCAAGAGACAGGTCATCAGGTGCTCTGGTATTCCCATCTCTTTCAGAATTTTCCACAGTTTATTGTGATCCACACAGTCAAAGGCTTTGGCATAGTCAATAAAGCAGAAATAGATGTTTTTCTGGAACTCTTTTGCTTTTTCCATGATCCAGCGGATGTTGGCAATTTGATCTCTGGTTCCTCTGCCTTTTCTAAAACCAGCTTGAATATCTGGAAGTTCACGGTTCACATATTATTGAAGCCTCACTTGGAGAATTTTGAGCATTACTTTATTAGTGTGTGAGATGAGTGCAACTGTGCGGTAGTTTTAGCATTCTTTGGCACTGATTTTCTTTGGGATTGGAATGAAAACTGACCTTTTTCCAGTGCTGTGGCCACTGCTGAGTTTTCCAAATTTGCTGGCATATTGAGTGCAGCACTTTCACAGCATTATCTTTTAGGATTTGAAATCACTCAAATTCCATCACCTCCACTAGCTTTGTTCTTGTGATGCTTCCTAAGGCCCACTGGACTTCGCATTCCAGGATGTCTGGCTCTAGGGGAGTGATCACACCATCGTGATTATCTGGGTCGTGAAGATCTTTTTTGTACAGTTCTGGGTATTCTTGCCACCTCTTCTTAATATCTTCTGCTTCTGTTAGGTCCATACCATTTCTGTCCTTTATCAAGCCCATCTTTGCATGAAATGTTCCCTTGGTATCTCTAATTTTCTCGACGAGATCTCTAGTCTTTCCCATTCTGTTGTTTTCCTCTATTTCTTTGCACTGATCACTAAAGAAGGCTTTCTTATCTCTCCTTGCTATTCTTTGGAACTCTGCATTCAGATGCTTATAGCCTTCCTTTTCTCCTTTGCTTTTCGCTTCCCTTCTTTTCACAGCTATTTGTAAGGCCTCCCCAGACAGCCATTTTGCTTTTTTGCATTTCTTTTCTATGGGGATGGTCTTGATCCCTGCCTCCTGTACAATGTCACGAACCTCTGTCCATAGTTCATCAGGCACTCTGTCTATCAGATCTAGATCCTTAAATCTATTCCTCACTTCTACTGTATAATCATAAGGGATTTGATTTAGGTTATACCTGAATGGTCTAGTGGTTTTCCCTACTTTCTTCAATTTAAGTCTGAATTAACAAATAATTATTCCCCACTTAAAACCTTCAATGGCTGCCCACTGCAACTAGAAATAAACTCCAATTTCATACCACGGTCTATCAACCCTGCTAGGAACTGGCCCTGGATCCTCTTTCCCTGTCACTCACTAAGCTCCAGACACACTGGCTCTTCCACCTATTCCTCAGCCAGGCCAAGCATCTCCCAACTTAAAGACTTGCTTCTTGCTGCTTTCTCTCACTCACAGACTTTTCCCTCAGAACATCAACTGAAGGTCATTCAGGTCACAACTCAAATGTCCCCACCTCAGAGGGGCTTTTTCAATTTAAGTAGTTAGTGCCTTTCCACGCTCCCCACGCTCCCCCAACCCCATCACTTTCTGTAACATTTCTCTCATTTTTTAACACCACTTACCGTACATGAAATCACGTTCATTTTATTGTGTATCTATTTCCTGCCTGCTTTCTTCTACTCTTTAGCAGGTCCCTGAAAGGACCACCATTATTTCCAGTACCTAAAGAATACCCATCACACAGTAAAAGCATCTGTTGATTGAATAAATGAATGCACAGTTGTGTGACTCTGGGCTAATTAAGCTTTGAGCTACTAGCCAGTCAAATAAAAAACAGCAAACTGGGTTATTCACTCAGTCTTCTTCTGCTCACTAAATTCTTCTGCAAAACTTGGAAAGAAAACTTAGCAAGAACAGAAACCCAACAAACAGACGTAAACTAATCTTCAGGTCTGTTTATTAGGCCAAGATCTTGAAATACATGAAAAGAGCTTCCAATGTGGACACCTAATCATTTAATTAATATTCATTTTAGATTAGAGTAAGGTAATGACTTGAGTGTAAGAGCTCTGATTTAGAGCTTCTAAGACACCAACCCAGTAACATTGGGAAAGATAAAAAAGAAATCTAAAATTAAAACAAAAATACAATAAAGAAAGGAATGACTGCCTTCCCACTTTATACACCAGCTAATACTTGACTCAGGAACGTAACATTAAACAAACTGAGTTAAAGGAAGCAAAATTTTAAAATCCTTCTTAGTACTTCTACCACTTTTTAGTACCTGTCGATTACTATGTTTTGTAACAAGCATTAGAGTTTTATATATTGATAAAATTATAGGCTCCTGAATGTTTTAAATAGTAAATATTCTACATTAAAAATTTGGTATGAAAAATTTTAATGAAAACATTAATCATACAAAAATTAAATATCAAAACCATTTAAAATGACTTATAATTCAAAGAGATTCAGCTTATTGATACTTCTGTATTAGCTTGTTTTCATAAGAATTGATTATTTCCAGCTGAAAAAAAAAATCTACCAATAGGACTGTGGTAAGAAGAAATGAGAATAACATACATAAAGCTTATAAGCCTGTGCTCAGCATATTTTGCTCATAAATATTAGTTTTTCTTTTATTATTACTTTGAAAAAAACACATAAAAGTTTTACAGAACATGCCAACTTCAGATAGAAGCTTCTTACATGAGAAATAACCACATGTAAGGAATCTAGCCTAGCATTTTTTTAAAACAATTACATTTTCCTCTGAGGAATATACTACATAAAATTGTAATAACTGATAAAAATTCCTCACTAATAAACCAACTTCTAGAGTCTAATTATATAGCTTCTTGTTATAATTTAAGAGGTCCTTTAGAGAATATATATTTTTAAAAAGTACAAAGTTACATGATCAGGAAAAGTACCTTTTAATAAGTAACCACAACATAGTGAAATATTCCTCTAATTACATATATGGCTCAGTTTCATCTTAATTTTGCCAAAAAAGAAAAAGATGGCTTGAAATAGTAAATGAAATAGGTATGTTAATACAAGGAAGCACAACAAACAACTGACATGTTACCTTGCCACTATCTACATCTTATGAAATATTTTACAATTTCAGTCATGCTTTTACTATTAAATACTGTTATAGTGCCACTTTTAGGACGTTACTTAAGATAAAGCTTAACATTCTATCCTTCTAACAAGAGTTCAAAGAGAATACAGAGATGAATGTGAATATATATTGTGTTCTACAGCATCTGCTTTCTAATATTCCAAATTTAACAACTTATCTAAATCTAATCTGAGGTATATTAACAAGTCAAACATTTTTTAATCCACAGCATGGGCTATGTACCATGCAAACACTACTACCACAATTGCACACAGTGGAAAGAGGTAATATTTATATTTCTGCCATAGGGTTAGCTCAACTGCCACTTCATCTCTCTTCCTGTTCTTCTTCCGACGACCCTTCAGTCTGTTTTCAAAAGCTTCCAGTTCAGCCTAAATCAAAACAGTATCATTTTTATTAAATTCAATACACACACTGACTTGAATTTTTCCACTCAGACAAAAATAAATTGGGGAAATGTTTTAATAGTAATGGTATATAATTAATATACAGATTTGATTTTTTTAAAATACTATCTTTCCACTACTGACCTTATTCAACAAATTCAGAGTTGAGGTAAGAAGAATTGGAACTTGAGAGTGGTGAAAGAGACTATTTCAGACTGATGGCCTGCTTTTGATACTAAATATAGAAACATCTCATTTAAAATACAGACATTAGTTTTATATAGCACCATTAATCTGTATTTAATGGGACTCTATAATACAGAGCTTCCAGCTAGTGCAAACAGACAACCCATTAGGATAAAGATACCTATAATTCCAGTTTTACACAATGCTGGTAACAAATATTAACGACTTGTATGGAAGACATTCAAGTGAGTGAATAGAAAAAGCTGCTAGAAATTGATTCCTCTCAATCAAATACATTAAAAAACAGAGTAAAAATTCTTCAGGGGAAAAATGCTTCATACTTTAAACCAAAATGACTCCTTTAGAAAGTAGAATTACATAAAAACTCATTCTAAAAAATAACTTTAAAAAAGGATACCTAGATGACACTCATTATAAAGTGCAGATTTTTAGTCTATTATAAAGAACTTACTTATTAAGCTTTAATGCATGACAATATAATATTATACACTGCATTGTTATTAACTAAAGCCTGGTACTTATTAACATATATGTAATATTCATGCAAAAATCTATAAATGTTCATTTAAAAGAAGGAAATAGAAACTTCAGTTAACATATCCATAACTTTTCTCATAAACCACATCTGAAGACCTAACATATATTCAATACTTAATTTAACACAAAGTGACATTCTTCAATGAACCAAAATATCAAAATATTCTCAAGTGGTTGTGATATACAGCAAAAGGTCAAAATATATTAAAAGCCGTCAAACTTGAGAACCACTGACACAGTAAAATAACTGATGCATAAATGATGACCCACAGTTGTCAAAAGTGGTTTAAATTATCTTCTATACACTGTTTAAAAGGCAGTAAATAGAGACTATATTTAAGATTTCTCTCCATAATGGCTTATAAAAAGGAGAAGAAGGGACACCCCAGACTATTAATAATAATCTCCAGGATTCCAGTCAACCCATGTTTTATTGCATTAGCTCTGATAATTTATTTTTTTTTTTATTTATTTATTTTTTTTTTTGATAATTTATTTTTTGATATTAGGCAAATCAACTTTACAGAACATAAAACATGAGAGGTTATTTTATCCCACCTTGCTACATGAATTATTCTTAATACCCTCTCTCAAGACATGGAAATTTCAGTTTCTTCATTCATAATGGTGGTAGTTTACATACAATGTACTCTACTTGCTAAGCACTGAAGTATCTCAAAATGCAAACTGACAAAAAATTATATGTCACTATTAGAAAGTTAAGCCACTCTGGAATATATGATCAATAAATACAGTATTTGAGCAAACAGGAGGTATAAGAATGTACTTGTTTTCTAGGTAACACATTTTATCTTGAATGCAGATAAAAATTTAAGAATTCTTGAAGGCATTCAAGAGTCTAATGGGGAAATAAGAAGGTGTATTATTAAAACAAATGTATTGGTTAGTAAACAGCACTTATCTGTCACAGACAATCTACAACTCAGTAAGACGAGTGAAGACATGCACTCCAGGGGATGCCTTAAAACAGATGCTGCCATGTCCTGACCCCCCGTCACTCAAACCAAAAGAGGCATTATCTCTGGAGAATGGATGAAATCAACAAGGAAGCAATTGGGAATACACAAAATACACAGAATATTTGGGCACATACAAGGTCCCATGCTTCCTTCAGAGGTTCAGGATACCTGGACTGAAACAAACGGATAATTTTTGTTTTACAAGGAACTAGAGTTTCGGTCCAGAATTGAGCTGACCTAGTTTATATGTTATGTTTATATGTTTCCAGGTATCTTGTATTTGCATAAAAACTAACAATTATGCAAAAAGACCTAAGTTTGGGTGTTTTCTGTTACCTGTTGTCTTCGTTTTTCCTCTTCAAGGGCAGCTTTGGCTTCTGCTTCTTTTAACTGTTTATAGACATTTAAAACTAAATTAACATTGCAATCACCAAATTTTATACAGAATTTTAACATCTTTCCTTCCAGGCTCCACTAACCTATAACAACTTCTGAGAGCTTCATACTGAAAATTATTTAAAGAACCATAAATGTTATACACTGAGAAGTGTTACTAGGGTACTATCTAACAGGGTGTGAACGGAAGTCGAGTGTTATATCTTATTCAGCTGAACAACTATAAGATACTAGATCATAATACACAGAGTTACAACACTGTAAACTGAAATACTTTTAAAACTGGACTTTTACTCTTAAGTTACCATATTAAGATTATAATCAATTATTAAATATTACTGTTTGCCTAGGGATGAAATTGACCATTTTCCTAAAACGCCCTCTCTGGAAGGGAATCCTTAGTTTCAAACAAAACCAAAAGTTTATTCACTGATTGGGTTAATGGAGGGAAATAGTGACACAAAGTAACCCAAACAGCAAAGAATCCTAAAATTTTATTTTTGTATTATTTTAACATAATTTTCAGGAAGCTTTAACATTAAGATGAGTAACTATGTTCCAGAGTACATCCACTAACTGGTACAGAGTATGGGAAAATCTAGTACACCCCAGACAATAAAGATTATATCTAGCACACACCAGCACATCTGAGAGTTTTAAAATAGACCTACATACTAGGCTTTTATCACAAAAACAAAAAAGGATGAGATTTCAAGTTCTTCATAATAAGCATCTGAATTTAATGTACAAAATAAATAAGGAAAGGCCACTAACACATTAAAAATGACATTTAACGTGACATTACCTCAGATGCTTTCTGCTTCATTTCTTTGCATGTTGTGTCACATTCTATGGAAATCTGATTTTCACGTACTTTGTTGCACTGCACTTCCTACAAATAAAATTTTTAAAATTTTTACTTCAAAAGATGTCCCTCAAAGTTGTAGTAACTGCAGGCCATAAAAAAGCAAAATTTATCTAGCAGCTTAATATTATGCCTATTATTTCATTTTTATTCTTCATTTCTCTTTATCGCTTCCTATTACTCTTCTGAAGCCTCCAGGGAGGTGCTAGAGTAGTGCCATCCAACACAGCTAGCCGAGGCAATGGAAATGTTCTATACTCACAGGGGTAGCAATTCCCACAGATGGTGCCTGAGTACTCAAAGTGTACTGAAATCAAGGAACTGAATGTCATGTCACATATTATTTAATGTTGATTCATTAAAATTCTAATTTAAATAGCCATAAGTGGCTAGTGGCTATCACCACAGTGTGGCTCTAGAGAGTCTTTTTTGGAGAGCTACAAGTTTTTCTCTCAACCATTTATCTTTTTAAAAAAAAGCTGAGGTGAAAATCATTCTAAACTGTCTGTATCTCACTGACTCCTTAATGAAATAATAAAAAATACAGTTTTATTGATGAGGTGACATCAAGACTATAATCAATTTGTGCACTAGTAAAGTAATGGTTAAAATTCTCCAAGCCAGGCTTCAGCAATATGTGAACCGTGAACTTCCAGATATTCAAGCTGGTTTTAGAAAAGGCAGAGGAACCAGAGATCAAATTGCCAACATCCACTGGATCATGGAAAAAGCAAGAGAGTTCCAGAAAAACATCTATTTCTGCTTTATTGACTATGCCAAAGCCTTTGACTGTGTGAATCACAGTAAACTGGAAAATTCTGAAAGAGATGTGAATACCAGACCACCTGACCTGCCTCTTAAGAACCTGTATGCAGGTCAAGAAGCAACAGTTAGAACTGGACATGGAACAACAGGCTGGTTCCAAATAGGAAAAGGAGTACGTCAAGGCTGTATATTGTCACCCTGCTTATTTAACTTATATGCAGAGTACATCATGAGAAACGCTGAGCTGGAGGAAGCACAAGCTGGAATCAACATTGCCGGGAGAAATATCAATAACCTCAGATATGCAGATGACACCACCCTTATGGCAGAAAAGTGAAGAAGAACTAAAGAACCTCTTAATGAAAGTGAAAAAGGAGAGTGAAAAAGTTGGCTTAAAGCTCAACATTCAGAAAACGAAGATCCTGGCATCTGGGCCCATCACTTCATGGCAAATAGATGGGGAAACAGTGGCTGACTTCATTTTTCTGGGCTCCAAAATCACTGCAGATGGTGACTGCAGCCATGAAATTAAAAGACGCTTACTCCTTGGAAGGAAAGTTATGACCAACCTAGATAGCGTATTCAAAAGCAGAGACGTTACTTTGTCAACAAAGGTCCATCTAGTCAAGGCTATGGTTTTTCCAGTGGTCATGTATGGATGTGAGAGTTGGACTATAAAGAAAGCTGAGCGCCAAAGAATCGATGCTTTTGAACTGTGGGTTGGAGAAGACTCTTGAGAGTCCCTTGGACTGCAAGGAGATCCAACCAGTCCATCATAAAGGAGAGCAGTCCTGGGTGTCTATTGGAAGAACTGATGTTGAAGCTGAAACTCCAATATTTTGGCCATCTGATGTGAAGAGCTGACTCATTGTGATGCGAAGACCCTGATGTTGTGAAAGATTGAGGACAGGAGGAGAAGGGGACGATAGAGGTTTAGATGGTTGGATGACATCACTGACTCAATGGCCACTAGTTTGGGTAAACTCCGGGAGTCGGTGATGGACTGGGAGGCCTGGCATGCTGTGGTTTATGGGGTCGCAAAGAGTCAGACATGACTGAGAGACTGAACTGAACTGTAATAAAATAAGTGGTCTTTATTTTAAATAGTCTAAACTCTGCTTCTGTAGATCTTTTGTCTGCCTTTTATTCATTCCACATTTCTTGCTGCCAGATGTCATTTTTGCTGTAAGGGTACCTATTGGTACCAAGTTGCTCCTTTCTCACCACACCCTCACCACACTAGTTTTTTAGTTCAAATCTACCAGAGTAAGGAAATGAGATCATCAAATCCTGAGCAAAGGACATACACTTCAATGAAAGGACTTTATAGCAGAGAATTCTGGCTGAGGTTGGTGATAAACAGAGTCTTGTCGTCCAACAATAGTCCAAAGAAAAAACAACATGGACAGACATTAGAGACAAAAATAAATACTGCATGTTAGTGGCTATTAAGTCTATCAGTCTGGAAGAAAGATCACCATATCTTTTCTCATTCAAAAGGTACTTATAGAGTACCTATTACATGCCAAGCACTGCATTAGGAACAGGGGATACAATAAGGAAAAAATTAATATAGTAAATGCTAAACTAATAATAATAATCATAGCAGCTATTTATTAAACATAGAGTAGTCATGGTGCTAAATGCTATATAAGCATTATCTCTTTTATTCCTTTCAATAAGTCTATGTAAACAAGGTTACACACATCCCTATAATCACAAAGCTCTTAGTCATGAACCTAGTACAAAGTATAAAGGAAGTCAAAGGGAAGGAGCACCTAAGTCCTTTCAGAAGGAGGCAGAAGGAAAGAAAACCTTCCCAAACCAAGAAACGCTTGCATTTATGCTAGTAAGCATAAACAGGATTCTACAAATGGGACAGTAAAGGGAAAAAAATATATATTCTATACAGAAGGAACATAAATAGTACAACATATTCAAGCGGAATATAGCTAATGTGTCAGTGCACTTAAGAAACAAATCACAGAAAGGACTAACAGGGGATATGACTAAACAAGCAGGCAAAGATAGAGTCCCCTCCTATGTCATAATTCTGTATTTGTATACCTTATAAAATGCTTATTTTTAAGAAACAGTGAAGAACTTGGATTGGAAATATTATGATTAGAGGCATGGAAATCTGCTATGAAGCTGTTTTCAAAGTCTAAGAATAAACCGTTGCCAGTTCTAAGGGGTGGCAAATTGTACTTGGATAGTAAGATGAGGTTTGAGGGAAAACCTGAGAAACATTTCAGATTAAAAGTGATTTGACTGAGTATTGATTTTCATATAGAGGTGATCCATTTAAAAACCTAAAACTTAGGGATCCAACTCCAGAAAAACTTAGGCCTATAAATTTAAATTCAGAAATTAACCATCCCAGGAAATGATAGTTGGAGCTGTAAAAGCAGAAGAAATGCAAAGGTCCTCAATAAAAGCAAAAGATTTTCAATAAATATTTGCTGAATAGATGAGTAAATGAGTAAACTGAAAGAGTAGCTTTAGCGAACAACCATAATAATGTGAAGAAAACAAGGAGTTACAACTGTAACTGAGAAAGGGAAAATCAGAAGTAAAGAAATCTTCGTAAGAGTCCAGAGTGTAAACAGGGAAGTCAAGGAAAAGGACAACTGACCTGAGTCCTTTCTAAGTTTTGTCAAACGGTATGTAGTTTGCTACCACTGAGCTTTCCAACCATTAGCTTTTGCCCTTTCACTCCTCCATTACCATAACTTTATCTTTTTTTTTTTTTTCATTTCAACCATAACTTTATCTTAAAATTAACTCTCTCCAAGTTTGAATGTTATTTTATAATTTTATAAGGCTGAGTATGTGAGGTCTTTTTAAGGTAACATTTTCACAACAGAATACTGATTATAAAAAACTTTCGTAAGTAAGAGCAACAAAGGTTCATTCCAGATCATTTCTTAAATCATGAAACTCACTTCATTACTCACACTGTCACTTATGTGGAGACCTCAAATCCAGAACACAGATTCTGTCCAAAAAACAGCACTGAACTCAGTTCCAATATAAAATAATCCTCTTTAACTATTAAATTGCCAAAAACTAAGCTGCCAAACAATGCTGATTTTTAAATTAAGCATTTACAGAAATAGACAGGCCAATAATGAAAAAACTCTAAGAAATAAGAGCTTAAAATTAAAAGGCAAAAAATTAAAGTCAAAGAACTACCAAAACACACTCTCCCCACCAAAAAAAAAAAGAAAACCAACAAAAATGTACATAGAAAAGAATTTTTAATAACTTAAAATATTTACCTTTTTTATTCTTTTACAAGGACATCTAAGTTTCACCTTTTGGTTGCAATTAAAGGGACATTCACCAGGATGACACATTTCTTTGCATCTATGACCACAAGGAAGCTAAAATAAAACCAAAATAAAACAATTACATATTTATAGTCATACTCTACTTCCCCTTTCCCCCAACAACTATTTTAAGAAAAAGTCCATTACAATGGGGTCAATAAATCTTGGACAACTGGCTAAGTTTTTCATTTTTTTCTTTTAGATATAAATAATCTTAATTCCCAGAAATGTTCAATGTTCTCCCTGGTTCCACTCCAAGAGTACACCTTACATCACTCCTGAGGCTAGTTAGGGCCCTGTGACTAAGCTCTGGCCAATGGAATGTAATCAAGTGCACCTTCATGCCTTAAAGCTTTTAAGGGCACAGGTCCATGCTCTTCCCTTCCCAGTATGCTGGAAATGAGGATATCTAGAGCAACGATATTTTCATGCAAAGATGGGCTCAATAAAGGACAGAAATGGTATGGACCTAACAAACAGAAGCAGAAGATATTAAGAAGAGGTGGCAAGAATACACAGAACTGTACAAAAAAGATCTTCAAGACCAAGATAATCAAGATGGTGTGATCACTGACCTAGAGCCAGACATCCTGGAATGTGAAGTCAAATGGGCCTTGGAAAGCATCACTACGAACAAAGCTAGTGGAGGTGATGGAATTCCAGTTGAGCTATTTCAAATCCTGGAAGATGATGCTGTGAAAGTGCTGCACTCAATATGCCAGCAAATTTGGAAAACTCAGCAGTGGCCACAGCACTGGAAAAGGTCAGTTTTCATTCCAATCCCAAAGAAAGGCAATGCCAAAGAATGCTCAAACTACCACACAATTGCACTCATCTCACATGCTAGTAAAGTAATGCTCAAAATTCTCCAAGCCAGGCTTCAGCAATACGTGAACTGTGAACTTCCAGATGTTCAAGCTGGTTTTAGAAAAGGCACAGGAACCAGAGATCAAATTGCCAACATCCACTGGATCATGGAAAAAGCAAGAGAGTTCCAGAAAAACATCTATTTCTGCTTTATTGACTATGCCAAAGCCTTTGACTGTGTGGATCACAATAAACCGTGGAAAATTCTTCAAGAAATGGGAATACCAGACCACCTGACCTGCCTCTTAAGAACCTGTATGCAGGTCAGGAAGCAACAGTTAGAACTGGACCTTCAACAACAGACTGGTTCCAAATAGGAAAAGGAGTATGTCAAGGCTGTATATTGTCACCCTGCTTACTTAACTTATATGCAGAGTACATCATGAGAAACGCTGGGCCGGAAGAAGCACAAGCTGGAATCAAGATTGCCGGGAGAAATATCAATAACCTCAGATATGCAGATGACACCACCCTTATGGCTGAAAGTGAAGAGGAACTAAAAAGCCTCTTGATGAAAGTGAAGGAGGAGAGTGAAAAAGTTGGCTTAAAGCTCAATATTCAGAAAACAAGGATCGTGGCATCTGGTCCCATCCCTTCACGGGAAATAGATGGGGAAACACTGGAAACAGTGTCAGACTTTATTTTTCTGGGCTCCAAAATCACTGCAGATGGTTATTGCAGCCATGAAATTCAAAGACGCTTACTCCTTGGAAGGAAAGTTATGACCAACCTAGATAGCATATTCAAAAGCAGAGACATTACTTTGCCAACAAAGGTCCGTCTAGTCAAGGCTATAGTTTTTCCAGTAGTCATGTATGGATGTGAAAGTTGGACTGTGAAGAAGGCTGAGCACCAAAGGATTGATGCTTTTGAACTGTGGTGTTGGAGAAGACTCTTGAGAGTCCCTTGGACTGCAAGATCCAACCAGTCTGCTCTAAAGGAGAGCAGTCCTGGGTGTTCATTCGAAGGACTGATGCTAAAGCTGAAACTCCAATACTTCGGCCACCTCATGCAGAGTTGACTCATTGGAAAAGACTCTGATGCTGGGAGGGATTGGAGGCAGGAGGAGAAGGGGACAATGGAGGATGAGATGGCTGGATGGCATCACCGACTTGATGGACATGAGTTTGGGTGAACTCCGGGAGTTGGTGATGGACAGGAAGGCCTGGCATGCTGCAATTCATGGGGTTGCAAAGAGTCGGACATGACCGAGCGACTGAACTGAACTGAGAGCAACGAGGATCCCATGAGTCAAAGAGAACAGAGCTGCCCTGCTAAACTTGGGTCCCGCGGAGCACAGTGACACATCTATCTTCCCTTTCATTGTTATGTGAGAAAGAAAATTTCCTTGTCCTTAAGCCACTGTATTGTAATACAACTGCTTAGCCTTTTACTCTAAAAGGCTTGCCACTCTGAATTCAAACATACGAAATAGGTAGCCAAACCAATTCAGTAATTGCTGTGATGTCTATGTGCTCCTTGACTTTATATACTATTTTCTTATCTCAATCAAGCTTTCAAATGAAAGGGTTCTCTTCTTTTTTCTATTCAAATCTTATACAAAATTGAAAATACAGCTTAAATCATCATTAAAACATGGCATGAGTTTGCTTACATTTGAAAAAAAATAATAATCTATTTCTAAACTGTTGTGACAATGCCTGTATTATTTTCAACTTAAAAAACATTTTTAAAACCACTTCATATATTTCTGTCTCTCCAACCAGAATATAAAAGACACCCACTGGCTAGGGGTTAAATTTCAAAATCATACTGCCTACAACTGAATCCCAGATGCCCTGTTGACTAACTATGGGACCTTGGGTAAGTCACCTGACTTTTCTGTGCTTCACATCTAAAAATGGGAAGAGTAATAAAACTTTATAAAGCTGTTGTGAGGATTAAATGGGCTTAATATATTTAGCTATCATAATAAAGGTTATTATTACAAATTAGTTAAGAGCAGTGGTTTTATATTTCTTTTTGTCTCTCATATTCATTAACAAAGATATTTACAAATAGTGGACACCTCAATAAATATCTAAATTCTCCGAATTCTAGTCTTTATGATTCACCAGACTGATCTTTCAAATTCCTGACTCTACCACCCATTTTAAGAAATTCAGAATCCTTTTCCATTGTCTTTAGTTCTCTCTAGAGTATGCAACCAGCTTTCAAATTTTTAAATTTTTAGCTGAGACATTCATACCGTCAGGCGAGTGTATGCTCCTCGGTTCTGTCTCGTCACAACAAAGATTTGGAGTGACGGACATTAAAGCCCTCGGTGAGTCACAGCTCCTGGGTCTTGGGTAGATCGTGTTATAGCTCTCAGGTCTTGAACAGACCGTGTTATAGCTCTTAGACAAATCAGTGTTACAGCTCTATTTTACTTAGAAAATAGCAGGAAAATCCATTCTCGAGGCTTGAGGACATGTCAACCCACAGATGCGAAGAGAAGAGTGCCCCAGAGCGCAGGGGAGAGAGAGAAAGAAAGACCCCTTTCCCTTTGGCTCCTCTTTTTAAATATCTTTTCTTCCCCCCTGGGCCTGCCCTATGTAAACTGGGCTAGCCAGGAGTGCTGTTTGTTCTACCTGAGGTCCTCACTCCAGTCCTCGGACCTTCCATTGTTCTATTTTCATGGGCTTTTCCCTTCCTTGTCTTTTAGCCACCGCCATTCTGGACTCCTGTTTCCTATTCTAACTACCTAACAATACCAAAACTAAATTTGGATCATTCACACTGCATTTTCACTAATCCTAGCAGAGTGCAATGCTACCTACTAGAATGAGTTCCATCCACACTAGGCATTCCTGGGCCACTTCAGTCTTGTTTTTCTCTACACCTAATACCAGGCCCTCAACACAACTTAACAAGCGCAATATTTATTCACTATCAAACACCTGTCTCAGAGTATTTATTTCAGGGACTCCCTCACTTCTCTCTCACCTCATTCCTGCCAGTGCCTCTAGCCTGTCTTCATAAACAAGACAAACACTTGGCATTAGCTCACCACCTATCCTTTTTTCCCTTCAAAAGATGTCTTTACAGCATCTTGTTCTTTCCTTAATCTTGGATGTAATTACATCAGTCATCTTCTCTGAAAGTAATTAAACACTCTACTTTAAATCAGTGATTCTGAAGTGGAAAGTGAATAGGGAAACATATCAGAATCAGTAAGGGAAGATGTTTTTGAAATTATATAGACTCATGGCTACAGTGTGGTCTCTTACTGATCATTATTCTGTCTCTTCAGTGTGCTGGAGAGAAAGGGAACTTTGGTAGACTTCTAAGATGCTATATTTTTTGACCTAGGTAGAGTTATATGATGTTCAGTTTTTAACCATTTTTTATACTGTACATGTATGTTCTATGCACTGTTGAGTGTGTAATCATTTCATTATTTAAAAAATCAAATCACGTAACCATTTCCCTGTTAGATGTGCAGGCATGTATTATCTCAAAAGCCAGATTATATTCTCAAAGGGCAAAAAAGTAGTCCCAAAGAAAATTACTTAGAATGTAAAATATATACAATGACTGTATCTTCATTACAGATTTCACAGCAAAAAAAGAGACATTTTTAAAAAACATCCAACCCTGGTATTCATTTAAAGATGAGATATCCTACCCTTCCCATTTAAAGTGAGATGGTTTTCCTCTACTCTACTCAGCCCTTAATATCATTTGCTAGCACTTTGGTAAGTCAAAATAAATGGCTTACCAACAAGCAATATTGTCTAGTTCAAAATGTCTCATTTTAATCCCAATAATTTTAAAAGCTCCTTAAAAATAATTAAAGAAACTTTGCATATCAATATTATTTGTGGATAAATACCCATATCATCATCACCACAGCTGGAACATCCATAGCATTTACCATATATTAAGATCTTTACCTGTTACTGATTCATTTAATATTCAGCACTCTGAAATGAGTATTGCTACTGCCTCCATTTTACACATGAACAATCTGATATACAGAGACATTAAATAATGTGTCTAAGTAAAAAATAGAAAAGCTTGCATGGGAATGATAAAACCAAATTCAGAAATGATTTTTAAAAGTAGAATTGTATATGTGAGGCACAGTTTAAATAAAGGTTCAGTTCTTCATGCTATCTTTATATATTTCCTTTAAGTTTAATTCAAACTTAATTGAACAATCCAATAGACACATGGAGTGTATATCAGAGAAGCAATGTAACTAGAACACATTTATGCCATCCCCACAGTTCACTCTTACACTCACACTCATTAGACATTTACCAGCTACCTAGTAAGTACAACCAGGGACTGGATACAAAGACAAATATGACATAGTCGCTGCCCATAGGAAATCTATAGTATAGTAAGGGGAAGAGAAAACAAACAGAAATTTATCAATGCATCGGAATTTGTCATAATCCTGTATCTTCAGTCTGAGTCTAAGATTTCTGTCTTTCTTTAAGATTTCAGAAAGACAGTTCTTGGTTGATACCATCATAGTCTACTGGTTCTCAAACTGTACCAGATCAATATTATCAGCCTTATGTAAGAGCTTATTAGAAATGCAAATTCCTGAACCTCCACTCCAGGCCCACAAAATCAGGAACTCTGGCGTGGGGCCCATTAACCTGTTTTAACAAGCGCTTATAATGATTCTGATGCACATCCGAGTTTGAAAACCACTGCTGTAGCCTTATCAGAACATAAACTAGATTGAATTCTATTAGACATAATGTTCACCTGTCTACTCCAAGACTGTTCTAAACCTTAATAACCATATGGACTGTTCCCAACCTAAGGATATATTTTTCAAGAAAGTCCAAGGAGATACTAGCAATACCATGGTCTCCAGAATGTCCTAGAATTAAAAAATGATGAGCATGGGGAAAAAATTTCTAAATAAATAGTGCATATTCAGCTTGAGTCCCACCCAAATGTCATAACAGGATCACAAACAAATCATAACCAAGGCAATGCTAAATTGCAAATTAGTGATCCCTGAATTAAATGTTTATTTCTGACAGGAATCTCATCCCAAATTACTGTTGTCAGATTAAAAATAAAACATTCTCAACTACTTATTACCTGAAACTTGAAACTAAACAGAAGAAAATTTATTTTAACAAGGGGAAACTTAGAATTTGAAGAATTCAGAAAATTAAATTTGAAATATCCCATGCCTCATGTTTCACTTATATAACAAAGACAGGATTATTAAAATAAGCATGTATTGCTTGAAATTTCTCCCTTTTATAATCTCACATGACTTTTAAAATTCCCAAGTCCAATTTCCAATAGTTCTTAAACAAAAACCCACAAATGTGTCCAAAGTTTTAGTTAAAAGGAAATGCTGTTAATAAAAAGGCATATCATGCATTGATTTGCTTTTTCTTTAATCAAAGAGACAGACTAACTATAGTTAAGACTTTGCTGTCATCTCTTCCTGATTCTAAATAGGATAAGAAACACTTAGGTAAGTATATAAAGACAAAGAATTAAAGAAAAAAGGTGCTACTAGTACAGTTATAAGTAAAAAGAATTCCTTTATAAATCAAATAACTGTCACTTCCCTACTCCAACGATCAAAAAAGGACTGTCTTAACTTTTAAGTTGGTCAGAGATAGACTGCTTTGGTTTCTCAAAATTATTGCCAGTGATACTCAAAATTATTCCCAGTGAGTTTTTACCTTTTCACTCTGAACAATTTTTCTGAACTACTTTTGATACTTTTAGCTTGAAAACAATGCATGTACCAGCATCATAATCTCTAAAAGCAAAACTTCATACAGGAATGCTTTATACTAATTCACATAATGAGCTTTAAGGTTTATACACACATACATGTGATCTGTTTTTTCTACTATAGATTTACTGTCCAACTGCCCATGAGCCACACAGTTCCTAATCTACTTATATTTCAAGATGGGAAAACATTAGGTCATAAAAAAAATCTTCAAAGGGTCATTCCTTCTCCTACTATCCCAAAATTTTACAAAGAGATGTGCACCTGCCCTAACTACAAGTTTCTACACGTATCAATCACATTTTGCTTTCTGGGCCCACATATCTAGTGGGTCCAGAAAAGACCTAAAATAGGATGAACAAACAACAAAAGAGAAACAATGCCCAAGAAATACAATGTAAAAAAGTTGTATTAAATCTTACCTCTTTAGGACACTGATTTTTGCAACAACTCAAGAGATTCTTTTCATTTACATCAGCTGTGGTTATTTTTCTAAAAAGATGACAGGAAGTTTTAATGACAGTCAAAGCAAAGTCCATTTTATAGTATGGTTTTTCTAAAAACAGCTCACAATTTCAAACAGCAATGCAATAAGCTTATCAGAAAAACTTTTTTCAGTTGATTCTGGATTAAGCTATTTATTAATGTTTGAAAATGATTTAAAATCATTCATTTAATTCACTTAAAATCAGTTAGTTCACTTAAAATCAGTCTGTGCTTTTATATCTGATGCAGGAAGTAACTCTGAAGTCATAAACACCAATGAATAAAACTTTCTAACAAAGAGCTGAACAGTAGATACGTAAGTGAGTAACCAATGACAATCTAAAAATCCCCATAATACATATCCCACTTTTCTCTTCCCTATTACCTTTCTTCTCTTTTCCTTTATTCTTTCTTTTCCAATTCCTTTCACTAGACATAGTTGCTAAAATACACTGTAAGTTTAGCCTCACTAATATTAAAACTATTATCTTAAGTATATATACCAAATTAGCTAAAACCTGTACCCTAGATAACACAGGCAATTTTCTTGACAAAGTTTCATGTAACAATAACATAGTTTTTATACTGGCTCTACAACTAAAGTTTTCATACTGGCTCTATATTTTCATTCTTACAGGTAAAGTGCTCTCCTCTGAACTTAAAGAGGTAATATTATTTTGTTCCTGTTTCTCTATAATTAGAAACAAGTTTTTCAAGGCCTGTATCTTTTATAACTAATTTCTACAGAAGAAACTGCATGAAGCAGAAAATGACTAAAAGGAAAAGATGACTTATGAAATGGAAAGTAAATGAAATTATCAGAAAAAATACTGAGACTGAAGAACTCTGTATAAAAACATGGATTCAAGAAAAGGAAAAAAGAGCTCGATAGCTGTGGTAATGGAAACCACTTCCAATCCATCTACCTCCAAACATTTCTACCCAAAATCATTCAGCTCATTAATAACAAACAGAATCACTGAAATTCCATGATGTCAGCAAAACTAGAAGACAGAAATTTCTACAAATTGCAAATGACCTGTAAGCAGACAAATAAACACCAACTCCTAGCACAGCTATTTCTCAAGCTCCCATAGCAAATCTTTACAGACAGCTTGGTAGAGTTCTGGAAAAAATGAGAGGTATGAGAAGACAGGGACTGAGCTAACATTGTACCAAGAAGAAAAAGTCCACCACAAATGTAAAAATACTGAAAAAGTCTTGGTAAATCAAAGCAAGAGAAGACACTTTTAAAAAGTAGGCAAGAATCAAGAAGCCAGTGTTAGAAAGGCAATGCTTTGTGGAAGAAGGTAAAAGGAGAAGGTGTCCTTTGGAGACCATATGACAAAGGAAAAAGAAGCAAGAGGGGTAAATTTAGGACACTGCAAGACCAAAGAAAACAAACTCTTGGGACATTCCTGGCAGTCCAATGATTAAGATTCCATGCTTCCACTGCAAGGGGCATGGGTTTGATCCCTGGCTGAGGAACTAAGATTCACAGAGGGCACAGTCCCCAAAAAGGAAAAAAGAAAACAGCCTCTTTTCATTCAGTAACACTCATTAATAAAGCAAAATTGTCCTCTTAACTCTTCTTACAAAATTTCTAAAACTAAAAATTGTAATTTTTTAATTTCAACAAAATAATTTTAGTATTTAAAAAGAATAAAATCTGACTTCCCAATTTAAACCATGAGTCTAAAGTATAAGTGGGAGAAGGAAATGGCAACCCACTCCAGTATTCCTGCCTGGACAATCCTGTGGACAGAGGAGCCTGGAGGGCTGCTGTCCATGGGGTCACACAGAGTCGGACACGACTGAAGCAATTTAGCATGCATGCATGCATTGGAGAAGGAAATGGCAACCCACTCCAGTATTCTTGCCTGGAGATTCCCAGGGACAAAGGAGCCTGGTGGGCTACCGTCTCTGGGGTCACACAGAGTTGGACACGACTAAAGAGACTTAGCAGCAGCAGGGTTTAAGTAACAAAAATATTTTAAAGAAACTATCAGCATTTACTTTGGCCACCTGATGTGAAGATGACTCACTGGAAAACACCTTGATGCTGGGAAAGATTGAAGGCAGGAGGAGAAGGGGAAGACAGAGGATGAGATGGCTGGATGGCATCACTGACTCGATGGACATGAGTTTGAGCAAGCTCCAGGAGTTGGTGATGGACAGGGAAGCCTGGCATGCTGCAGTCCATGGGGTCACAAAGAGTAGGAGACAACTGAGCAACTAAACTGATTATCATTTTTCTGTATGGTCATGTATGGTCCAAAAAGTCAGAAATAAACTCATATTCCCAAATTTAATCTGAGTAAAATATAAAAATCTCACTTTACAGACTTAAGTGAAATGGTTAATTATGTCAGAGCATGATTAAATAGAAAAAAAATGAAAAAAAAATTTTCCTCCACATAATCCACAAGCAAAAACTTGCATTTTTAAGTAAGGAAAATATAGAAGTCATATCCTAGTATGATAATTGCCATAACAGTAACATATGGAATAAACAAAAGCCTATCTTTTAAATCTACGATTTAAAAATTGTGCGTAAGTAACTATACACAAGTCAACTTTGAACCAACAAAACCCTAGCTGACACTGGTATTTGAACAATCTGCTATAGGAGTGATTCTGCTGTTTTTCTAAAAGCAAGTTTTTTCCTAACAAAATCTTACATGAAATATCCAAATGGAAAAAAGAGAATTTCCCTGATTAAGATCAAGGTAAAGTATCTGGAAGGTGAAACAGCCTACATTTCTTCCTTCCAGATCTCTACTGGAAAATCAAGGCCTCCAGCCTCTAAGGACCACACTGAAAAATATTTCTTAAAGTACTGTATTAAAGGTTCTAAATTATAAAAAAGATAACAGTTAAAATGGCTGGTAAAACAAGAGTATTTCTTCAGTCTACTTACCTACATTCCACATAAAGACTTGTGATCTTGCAGTGACATTTTATTCTAAGCATCTGAACACATGGAGGGCACTCTCCAGGGTGACATGGCAGGACACACGGATGAGGACAACCTGACGGCCGTGATTTAGAGCACCCTTCTTCACAGTGAAGGCATTCTGGGCCAGCCTGGTAAGTACCAAGGAAATAAATCATTGAAATACAGAAATCTAACATTTCTATACAGCTAAACCTATAAAATGTATATATCTACATCAGCAGCTCTCAGAAATTCAGTTAATAAAATGGTGCTATGCTTTCACTCTTCTAAAAATATTCAAATGAATAACAGCAAGATTATCAATGGGACCATTACTCACAAAGATTTTTGTCTACCAACCTCTTTTGATCAAACTGCTTCACCTTTAAAATGGACTAGATTACACGAAGCTTTCCTACTAAAATGTAAATTACTTACTAGTCAGTGGTGGGGGGTGGGGGGGAAACAGTAAAAGCTTACCAATTTCCACTCAAGAAGTATGACCATCATCTAACTAAAGAAATCAACGCACTGTTAACACACAAATAAAAATTACCAAAGCATTCAATGTTCTAGGAATGTTAATTGCATCTGGCCAAGGAGAAACACATATAGAAGGGAGAGAAAATGACTAGCAGTCTAATTTATTTTTTAATGCACTTCAGTAAGACAAGATTAAATTACATTTACAAATAAATGGACCTTAATGTAGCTCAACAAAGTACCTCTTTTGTAATCATGGCTGAACTTGGAAATGATAATAAAAATGTTTAACCCTCATAACTTAGTATCCATGTCAGTTCAGTTCAGTTCAGTTCAGTAGCTCAGTCATGTCCGACTCTTTGCGACCCCATGAATCGCAGCACGCCAGGCCTCCCTGTCCATCACCATCTCCCAGAGTTCACTCAAACTCACATCCATCGAGAAGGTGATGCCACCCAGCCATCTCATCCTCTGTCGTCCCCTTCTCCTTCTGCCCCCAATCCCCCCCAGCATCAGAGTCTTTTCCAATGAGTCAACTCTTCGCATTGAGGTGGCCAAAGTACTGGAGTTTCAGCTTTAGCATCAGTACTACCAAAGAACACCCAGGACTGATCTCCTCCAGAATGGACTGGTTGGATCTCCTTGCAGTCCAAGGGACTCTCAAGAGTCTTCTCCAACACCACAGTTCAAAAGCATCAATTCTTTGACGCTCAGCTTTCTTCACAGTCCAACTCTCGCATCCATACATGACCACTGGAAAAACCATAGCCTTGACTAGACGGACCTTTGTTGGCAAAGTAATGTCTCTGCTTTTGAATATGCTGTCTAGGTTGGTCAGAACTTTCCTTCCAAGGAGTAAGCGTCTTTTAATTTCATGGCTGCAATCACCATCTGCAGTGATTTTTGAGCCCAGAAAAATAAAGTCAGCCACTGTTTCCCCATCTATTTGCCATGAAGTGATGGGACCAGATGCCATGATCTTCGTTTTCTGAATGTTGAGCTTTAAGCCAACTTTTTCACTCTCCTCTTTCACTTTCATCAAGAGGCTTTTTAGTTCCTCTTCACTTTCTGCCATAAGGGTGGTGTCATCTGCATATCTGAGGTTATTGATATTTCTCCTGGCAATCTTGATTCCAGCTTGTGCTTCTTCCAGCCCAGCGTTTCTCATGATGTACTCTGCATATAAGTTAAATAAGCAGGGTGACAATATACAGCCTTGATGTACTCCTTTTCCTATTTGCACAGTATCCATGTCAATTGCTCTCCTTTATTCATGTGAAATGCCAGGCTGGATGAAGCATAAGCTGGATCAAGATTGCCAGGAGAAATATCAATAACCTCAGATATGCAGATGACACCACCCTTATGGCAGAAAGTGAAGAGGAACTAAAGAGCCTCTTAATGAAAGAGAATGAAAAAGTTGGCTTAAAACTCAACATTCAAAAAGCTAAGATGATGCCATCCAATCCCATCACTTCATGGCAAACAGATGGGGAAACAATGGAATCAGTGACAAACTATTTTCTTGGGCTCCAAAACCACCATAAATGGTGACTGCACCCATGATTTTAAAAGACGTTTGCTCCTTAGATGAAAAGCTATGATAAACCTAGACAGCATATTAAAAAGCCAGAGACATTACTTTGCCAACAAAGGTCCATCTCGTCAAAGCTATGGTTTTTCCAGTAGTCACGTATGGATGTAAGAGTTGGACTATAAAGAAGGCTGAGCATAGAAGAATTGGTGTTTTTGAACTGTAGTGTTGGAGAAGACTCTTGAGAGTCCCTTGGGCAACAAGGAGATCAAATCAGTCCATCCTAAAGGAAATCTATCCTGAATATTCATTGGAAGTACTGGTGCTGAAGCTGAAGCTCCAATACTTCGGCCACCTGACACAAAGAGCTGACTCATTGGAAAAGACCCTGAAGCTGGGGAAGATTGAAGGCAGGGGAAGAAAGGGACAGAGGACGAGATGGTTGGATGGCATCACTGACAACGGACGTGAGTTTGAGCAAGCTCCAGGAGTTGGTGATGGACTGGGAAGCCTGGCATGCTGCGGTCCATGGGGTTGCAAAGAGTCGGACACGACTGAGTAACAACCAACACAAATTCAGTTCTTTAGTAGATACATATTAGTTAAATTATTAAATTACTAGACCAGAGAGGTCTAATAATTTGTTGAGCATCTCTATGTCTTTTTTAATTGACATAAAATTCTAATCTATTTTTGACATGCAGGATTACAAAGAAAAAGTGTTTCAATTATCAAACATTCCTCTATAATTTCTTTTTAAAAAAATAAACAGTGGGAGTTCCTCTTTAAATAAACAGGCAAATATTTTCCTATTTCAAAAAAAAAAATACATATTAACTTATTCCATTAATACTTATTCAGCATTATGTGCCAGGTATTGTCCCATATACTGGGAATATGCAAGATTGGAGAGGGTTCCTGGCCCAAGGAATTTATATTTAAGTAGGGGACTATAAAGAACTTGTAACAATATCTTCATATATACTGAGAAAAGATAAAGCAGGACCTATAGGAGACTCAATTGAAATGTTACAGTAAAGAATTTTAAAAGTTCTGAATTATTTAATTTTCAATACATAAATCAGAATGATTACAAAGTTTTCTTCCAAAATAATTTTCATTCACATACATTGCAGTAGCCTTCCCTGAATGTGAGACAGGGATGAACTTGTAGCTACATTGAGAAGAACTGCACATAACTTTTAACTCATATTTTGCCAGAGCAATTCACTGCCTAAGAAGCCATGTCAAGTAATCCAAGGTAACTGTAATTCCCCACTTCCTTAAATGAATTTTTTCTGACTCAGTTGATATTCTGGCCATACATCATATATCAGCTATTCTCTCAAGGGATTCTGAATCATTATATTAGTTTGATTTTATAAGTCCAGGATCTTCCTCATTTTATCATGACAATATTTTTACTAAGGATCAAGGTATAGCTCAATGAAGAAATTATAAGCAATACAAGTTACATATACATTTACACACGAAAAAGAATATACTACGGACATTTATGTTGCCATGTATTATAATTACCAAATCAAAGATCAAAACATCTAACAATGCAAGTGAAATTATCAATAACACAATTCATATAATAATTTAAACATCTGTTAATGTAACATTACTTAGTAATGAAGCTTAAAAATGTTAACTTATTCCTTATTAAGCACACTGCTAAATTAGGATTCCCTACAAAATGGACACCTAAGAAAAAACACTATTTAAAAAAAAATTTTTATATTATTTGAAATTTGATTAGCTACATTTGTTTTTCTATGTAAAATGGCAATTTTTAGACTTTTTTAGGTTGATATCACATATGCTTGTAAAATGCTAATTTTAGTAAACCTCACACAATTTACACATATCCCATATTTGTGATGTTATTTACTGCCAACAGAGAATTTATTAAAATCGTGAACATCGCCTACTACCAATTTTAGAGTTAAAAAACAGCTGAGAGCAAATGCTCCAGACAAAACTTTGAGATATAAACGGATAGCAGTAGAGGTGATACTGCCGCTATTGTCTAAAAAGGATGATTTCTGTACTTTTATCATAAAATCAAATCCTATGTATTAACACAGGTACAGCATGTAAAGGGTACCAAAGTAAAAGGCATATTATTATGAGCTAGCACAAAGATACAGAGAGATATACGCCAAGTGTTAAAGCTGGTTGTCTTAGGAAAAGCAAGGAAGGAGAAGGGATGAGGGCAAGAAAAGAGAGAGAAATTATAGCAAAATATTTATGGCATAATTATTAAAACAAAGTGTTTTAAGCATATCATAACCATGTATACATTCAATCCAAGGACATTACCTTTTTTTTGTCAGTGCAGGAATCTGTTTCAGTTACTTTGTGACACTCTTTCATACATGTATGATTCTGACAAGTTAAGGTTCGTCCGCAAGCTCTTTTACAAGAATAAGGTCCTACAGCATGACATGGTAGAGGGCTCACCTTAAAATTTAAGACAAAAAGGAAAATTAGCAACATACACCAGAGAAGGCAATGGCAACACACTCCAGTACTCTTGCCTGGAAAATCCCATGGAAGGAGGAGTCTGATAGGCTGCAGTCCATGGGGTCGCTAAGAGTAAGACATGACTGAACATTTTCACTTTCACTTTTCACTTTCATACATTGGAGAAGGAAATGGCAACCCACTCCAGTGTACTTGCCTGGAGAATCCCAGGGACGAGGGAGCCTGGTGGGCTGCTGTCTATGGGGCTGCACAGAGTCGGACACAACTGAAGCAACTTAGTAGCAGCAGCAACGTACACACATACACAGCCTACTGGAAGCATGTTTCCAAAATGATTGTTATTCATTTGAGAACAAGTTCTATCTAACACATTTCATTAATAATTACTATCGTAATCTATCCAAAAAAATCCAAAGAATGAATGCCAGAAAGCAAAATATCCTATTCCTAAAAGGGAAACTCAACAATATAATGCTTCTGTAGTGAATGCATATTCATAGGCTAATTCTCAAATAAAAGCACTGTATATTTTTGAATACTTAGTAGACAAACTCTTATACTCTTTAGACCACTAAAAAGACAATACATTGACTTTGTTATTTCTAATAGCCATCATATAGAAGAGGAATATATTAATAGATTGTAAGCTTTAGTTAAAGCTTGTGCCTGTAACTCACCTCATGTTTTCCAAGACATTCCCTATAAGAAAAAAAATGAAAACATTATACATTCTTCAAAAAGAATATTTTTAAAGCAAAGATGCTAACTCTACTGGTTTTTAAATTAACAAAAAATAAACACATATGGAAATAATAAGTGATTACAGAAAGATTTCAGGATACAAAGTTAATACACAAAAGCCAACTGCTGAGCTGGAATTTGAAATTAAAAACACACCACCATTTATATGAGGGCTTCCCTGATAGCTCAGTTGGTCAAGAATCCACCTGCAATGCAGGAGACCCCAGTTCGATTCCTGGGTCAGGAAGATCCACTGGAGAAGGGATAGGCTACCCACTCCAGTATTCTTGGGCTTCCCTTATGGCTCAGCTGGTAAAGAATCCGCCTGCAACACGGGAGACCTAGGTTCAATCCCTGGATTGGGAAGATCCCCTGGAGCAGGGAAAGGGTACCCACTCCAGTATTCTGGCCTAGAGAATTCCATGGACTGTATAGTCCATGGGGTCACAAAGAGTAGGACACGACTGAGCAACTTTCACTTTCACCATTTATACTATCACACAGAAAAATGAAATACTTAAGATATAAATCTAACAAAATAAATAATAAGATCTATATGAAGAAAACTATAAAACACTGATGAAAGAAATAAAAGTAGACCTAAATATATGAAGAGATATTTCATGTTCATCTTTAGAAAGGTGCAATGCTGTTAAATGTCACTTCTTCCCAACTTCATCTAGATTCAACACAAATACAATCAAAATCCCAGCAAGTTATTTTGTGGATATCAATAAACTGATTCTACGATCTTTATGGAAAAACAAAAAAACCCAGGATAGCCAACACAGTACTGAAGAACAGAGGCAAAGAACTGACACTACCCAACATCAAGCCTTATTATAAGGCTACAGTGATCAAGACAGTATGGTATTAGTGAAAGAACAGACAAACACATCAATGGAACAAACAGAGAGCCCAGAAACAGACTCACACAAAGACAGTCGACTGATCTTTGACAAAGGAGAAAGGCAATCAAACGATGAAAGGACAGACTTTTCAGCACATGGCTGGTGCTGGAACAAAGGAACATCTACATGGAAAAAAATACAGACTTTACAACTTTCTGAAGTTACGTCAAAATGGATCAAAGACCTAAATGTGAAACGCAAAACTATAAAACACAGAAGATCTAGGTGACCTTGGGTTTGGTGATGACTTTTTAAATACAACACCAAAAGCACAATCCAGAAAAGAAAAATGGCTAAGTTGGACTTCATTAAACCCAAAACATCTGCTCTGCCATAAGCGCTTAAATAAGAACACTTAAATGAAAATATAAGCCACAGACTGGGAGAAAATATTTGGAAAAACACAGCTGGTAAAGGACTTGTATGCAGAATATAAAAGAACTCTTAAAATTCAATAATAATAAATCAAACAACTCAATTAAATCAATGGGCAAGATCTGAACAGAGGACACTTTATATATATACAAATGGCAACTGAGCATATGAAAAGATGTTCAACATCATTTACCATTAAAGAACTGCCAATTAAAACAGCAATAAGATGTTGCTGTTACTACACACCCATTAGGACAGCTAAAATCCAAAACACTGACAATAATATTTGCTGGTAAGGATGCAAGGCAAAGGGAACTCTCACTCACTGCTGGAGAGAATGCAAAATGGCACTGTCTCATATAGGTAAACATAGGTCTACCATATGATCCAGAATCAGCACTCCTAAACATTTACCCAAATGAGTCGAAAACATATGACCACAAAAAACTTGCACATGAACGTTTACAGCAGCTTTCTTCATAACTGCTAAAACTTCGACAACCAAAATGTCCTTCAATAGGTGAATGCATAAACAAACTGTGGTACAATGGAATATTGCTTAGCAATAAAAAGAAATGAGCCATCAAACCATAAATAGACATACAGGAAATTAAATGTAAATTATGAAGTGCAACATGCTAAAAAGGCTATGTACTGTAGGATTCCAACTACAGGACAATTTGAAAAAGGAAGAATTCCAGAGACAGTAAAAGAAAGAAAAAGATGAACAGTTTCCAGGGGCTTGAGGGACAGGCAGGTGAGGGATGAACAAGTGTAGCACAGGATGTTTTTAGGGCAGTGAAACTATTCTGATGCAGGCAGGAGATTATGCACATACAACTGAAAAAGTATATCCTAATGTAAACTATAAACTTTAGTTAATAACAATGTATCAGTATCAGTTCCTCAGCTGTAAAAAATTCTGCTCTAAGAAAGAAATTATATTACCTGGATAGTTCATGTGACAAACAATAAATTTCAACATATACTTCATAATAATAATTATGTTACACATGCCACTGAAAAAGCATTATGTCAGAGTTAGGAAGTCCTTTATATATATGTTTTTGGTTTTTAAACTGAGATAAAATTCACATGCCATAAAGTTTACACTTTTAAAGAATATAATTCCACACTAATGTAATGTATTAATAACAGGGGAAACTGTGTGTGAATGGCAGGGAAAACAAGACCTCTTTGCACTTTCTGTGAAATTCTCCTATAAACCTAAAAAGTCATCTTTAAAAAAAAGTCTACTTAAAAAAACAAAACAAATATTTTATATCCCTTTCGAGAGACTAGTTTAGAAATTGTCATGTGATCCAACTCTGGCCAATGAAAAGTGAAAAGAATTTTATATATGGGAAAAATTTCCTCAGTCTTTAAAAGAAAAGGATGGCTGAAGGCACAAATATCTTCCATTTCTCCCTTTGGAAACTTCACTAACTGGATGGGAAGTTTATCAGAAAGGCAAATAGCCAGAGAGCAAAGACTATACAAAGGATACAAAGTAAGGACAAAATTTGGGCCCTCAATGAGGTATCTGAATTAATCAGATTAGCCAACTAGGTAGCAGTTCTAACACCAGTCTAACTATGCAAGAAATAAATGTTACCATGTTGCTTTTAATTTAGAGTTTCTGTTACTTGAAGCTAAAGGCACCCTAAATGATATAGCACATATTATATATGTTATACATACATGTTCAGAATTCTTATACCACACGGCCAAATTATTATCAAATGTAATGTTATTTTTAAAACAAGAGGACAAGAAAACAAAAACACTGTACAATAATAAGAAATTATATTGCCTTGATAATTCATGTGACAAGTAATATTTTTAATATATACTTTACAATAATTTTGTTATGCATGTTACTAAAAAATCATATCAGTGTTAGAAGGATCTTTATACATGTTCTTCTCCTTTTTAAAACTGAGATAAAATTCACATACCATAAAATGTATACTTTTAAAGAGTACAATTCAGAGGTGTTTAGTGTATTCACATGGTTGTGTAACTAAAATCACCATGATTTAATCCTAGAATATTTTTATGACCCAAAGAGAAGCCCTGAAACAATCAGAATCATTCTCATTGGTCTCCTATCCCCAGACTCTGCAACCACTAACCTACTTTCTGTCTCTATGGATTTGCCTACTATGGACATTTCATATAAATGTATTATGTGGCCTTCGGTGTCTGGCTTCTTTCATTTTTTATTTTTTTTTTTTATTTTATTTTATTCTTAAACTTTACAATATTGTATTGGTTTTTGAAGAATCCTTGCATCCCTGGGATAAAGCCCACTTGGTCATGGTGTATGATCTTTTTAATGTGTTGTTGGATTCTGATTGCTAGAATTTTGTTAAGGATTTTTGCATCTATGTTCATCAGTGATATTGGCCTGTAGTTTTCTTTTTTTGTGGCATCTTTGTCTGGTTTTGGTATTAGGGTGATGGTGGCCTCATAGAATGAGTTTGGAAGTTTACCTTCCTCTGCAATTTTCTGGAAGAGTTTGAGTAGGATAGGTGTTAGCTCTTCTCTAAATTTTTGGTAGAATTCAGCTATGAAGCCGTCTGGACCTGGGCTTTTGTTTGCTGGAAGATTTTTGATTACAGTTTCAATTTCCATGCTTGTGATGGGTCTGTTAAGAGTTTCTATTTCTTCCTGGTCCAGTTTTGGAAAGTTGTACTTTTCTAAGAATTTGTCCATTTCTTCCACGTTGTCCATTTTATTGGCATATAATTGTTGATAGTAGTCTCTTATGATCCTTTGTATTTCTGTGTTGTCTGTTGTGATCTCTCCATTTTCATTTCTAATTTTATTGATTTGATTTTTCTCCCTTTGTTTCTTGATGAGTCTGGCTAATGGTTTGTCAATTTTATTTATCCTTTCAAAGAACCAGCTTTTGGCTTTGTTGATTTTTACTATGGTCTCTTTAGTTTCTTTTGCATTTATTTCTGCCCTAATTTTTAAGATTTCTTTCCTTCTACTAACCCTGGGGTTCTTCATTTCTTCCTTTTCTAGTTGCTTTAGGTGTAGCATTAGGTTATTTATTTGACTTTTTTCTTGTTTCTTGAGGTATGCCTGTATTGCTATGAACTTTCCCCTTAGGACTGTTTTTACAGTGTCCCACAGGTTTTGGGTTGTTGTGTTTTCATTTTCATTCGTTTCTATGCAAATTTTGATTTCTTTTTTGATTTCTTCTGTGATTGGTTGGTTATTCAGCAGCGTGTTGTTCAGCCTCCATATGTTGGAATTTTTAATAGTTTTTCTCCTGTAATTGAGATCTAATCTTATTGCATTGTGGTCAGAAAAGATGTTTGGAATGATTTCTATTTTTTGAATTTACCAAGGCTAAATTTATGGCCCAGGATGTGATCTATCCTGGAGAAGGTTCCGTGTGCGCTTGAGAAAAAGGTGAAATTCATTGTTTTGGGATGAAATGTCCTATAGATATCAATTAGGTCTAAATGGTCTGTTGTATCGTTTAAAGTTTGTGTTTCCTTGTGAATTTTCTGTTTAGTTGATCTATCCATAGGTGTGAGTGGGGTATTAAAGTCTCCCACTATTATTGTGTTATTATTAATTTCTCCTTTCATACTTGTTAGCATTTGTCTTACATATTGCGGTGCTCCCGTGTTGGGTGCATACATAATTGTTATATCTTCTTCTTGGATTGATCCTTTGATCATTATGTAGTGACCATCTTTGTCTCTTTACACAGCCTTTGTTTTAAAGTCTATTTTATCTGATATGAGTATTGCTACTCCTGCTTTCTTTTGGTCCCTATTTGCATGGAAAATCTTTTTCCAGCCCTTCACTTTCAGTCTGTATGTGTCCCCTGTTTTGAGGTGGGTCTCTTGTAGACAGCATATGTAGGGGTCTTGTTTTTGTATCCATTCAGCCAGTCTTTGTCTTTTGGTTGGGGCATTCAACCCATTTACGTTTAAGATAATTATTGATAAATATGATCCCGTTGCCATTTACTTTATTGTTTTGGGTTCGAATTTATACATCCTTTTTGTGTTTCCTGTCTAGAGAATATCCTTTAGTATTTGTTGGAGAGCTGGTTTGGTGGTGCTGAATTCTCTCAGCTTTTGCTTGTCTGTAAAGCTTTTGATTTCTCCTTCATATTTGAATGAGATCCTTGCTGGGTACAATAATCTGGGCTGTAGTTTATTTTCTTTCATCACTTTAAGTATGTCTTGCCATTCCCTCCTGGCTTGAAGAGTTTCTATTGAAAGATCAGCTGTTATCCTTATGGGAATTCCCTTGTGGCTTCTTTCGTTTAGAATGACATGTTTTCAAGGTTCAACCATGTAACATGGAAATATATCAAAAAATCATGCATTTTTATGGCTGAATCATATTCCATTGTTTGTTGTGGTCCACACAGTCAAAGGCTTTGGCATAGTCAATAAAGTAGATAATTTTCCGACACTCTCTTGCTTTTTGGATGATCCAATGCATGTTGGCAATTTGATCTCTGGCTCCTTTGCCTTTTCTAATACCAACTTAAACATCTGAAAGTTCATGGTTCACCTACTGCTGAAGCCTGGCTTGGATAATTTTGAGCATTACTTTACTAGCGTGTGAGATGAGTGCAATTGTGCAGTAGTTTGAGCATTCTTTGGAACTGGAATGAAAACTGACCTTTTCCAGTCCTGTGGCCACTGCTGAGTTTTCCAAATTTGCTGGTATTTTGAGTCCAGCACTTTCACAGCATCACCTTTTAGGATTTGAAATGGATCAACTGGAATTTCATCACCTTCACTAGCTTTGTTCATAGTGATGCTTCCTCAGGCCCACTGGACTTTGCATTCCAGGATGTCTGGCTCTAGGTGAGTGATCACAACATCATGATTATCTGGGTCATGAAGATCTTTTTTGTGCAGTTCTGTGTATTCTTGCCACCTCTTCTTAATATCTTCTGCTTCTGTTAGGTCCATATCATTTCTGTCCTTTATTGACCCCATCTTTGCATGAAATGTTCCCTTGGTATCTCTAATTTTCTTGAAGAGATCTCTAGTCTTTCCCATTCTATTGTTTTCCTCTATTTCTCTGCACTGATCACTGAGGAAAGCTTTCTTATCTCTCCTTGCTATTCTTTGGAACTATGCATTCAAATGGGTATATCTTTCCTTTTCTCCTATGCCTTTCGCTTCTCTTCTATTCACAGCTATCTGTAAGGCCTCCTCAGACAACCATTTTGCCTTTTTGCATTTCTTTTTCTTGGGGATGGTCTTGATCACAGCCTCCTGTACAATGTCACAAACCTCCGTCCACAGTTCATCAGGCACTCTATCAGATCTAATCCCTTGAATCTATTTGTCACTTCCACTGTATAACAGTAAGGGATTTGATTTAGGTCAAACCTGAAAGTAGGTTTTCCCCCTACTTTCTTCAATTTAAGTCTGAATTTGGCAATAAGGAGTTCATGGTCTGTGCCACAGTCAGCTCCCGGTCTTGCTTTTGCTGACTGTATAGAACTTCTCCATCTTTGGCTGCAAAAAATATAATCAATCTGATTTTGGTATTGACCATCTGGTGATGTCCATATGTAGAGTCTTCTCTTGTGTTGTTGGAAGAGGATGTTTGCTATGACCAGTGCATTCTCTTGGCAAAACTGTTAGCCTTTCACCTGTTTCATTCTGCACTCCAAAGGCCAAATTTGCCTGTTACTCCAGGTATTTCTTCACTCCCTACTTTTGCATTCCAATCCCCTATAATGAAAAGGACATCTGTTTTGGCTGTTAAGTTCTAGAAGGTCTTATAGGTCTTCATAGAACTGTTCAACTTCAGCTTCTTCAGCATTACTGGTCAGGGCATAGATTTGGATTACTGTGATACTGAACTGTTTGCCTTGGAAACGAACAGAAATCATTCTGTCATTTTTGAGATTGCATTCAAGTACTGCATTTCAGACTCTTGTTGACTATGATGGCTACTCCATTTCTTCTAAGGGATTCTTGTCCACAGTAGTAGATATAATGGTCATCTGAGTTAAATCGACCCATTCCAGTCCATTTTAGTTTGCTGATTCCTAGAATGTCAACGTTCACTCTTGCCATCTCCTGTTTGAACACTTCCAATGTGCCTTGATTCATGGACCTAACATTCCAGGTTCCTATGCAATATTGCTCTTTACAGCATCAGACTTTACTTCCATGACCAGTTACATCCACAACTGGGTATTGTTTTTGCTTTGTCTCTGTCTCTTCATTCTTTCTGGAGTTATTTCTCCACTGATCTCCAGTAGCATATTGGGCACCTACCAACCTGGGGAGTTCATCTTTCAGTGTCCTATCTTTTTGCCTTTTCATACTGTTCATGGGGTTCTCAAGGCAAGAATACTGAAGTGGTTTGCCATTCCCTTTTCCAGTGGACCACGTTTTGTCAGAACTCTTCACCAAGACCAATCCATCTTGGGTGGCCTTACATGGCATGGCTTAAAAGCTTCATTGAGTTAGACAAGGCTATGGTCCATGTGATCAGATTGGTTAGTTTTCTGTGATTGTGGTTTTCAGTCTGTCTGCCCTCTGATGGAGAAGGGTAAGAGGCTTATGGAAGCTTCTTGATGGGGGAGACTGACTGAGGGGGAAATTGGGTCTAGTTCTGATGGGCAGGGCCCTATTCAGTAAATCTTTAATCCAATTTTCTGTTGATGGGTGGGGCTGTGTTCCCTCCCTGTTATTTACCTGGGGCCAGCCTATGGTGGAGGTAATGAAGATAATGGCGACCTCCTTCAAAAGGTCCCATGCATATACTGCTACACTGAGTGTCCCTAGCCCTGCAGCAGGCCACTGCTGACCCACACCTCTGCCAGAGACTCCTAGACATTCACGAGCAAGTCTACTTCTGCTTCACTGACTATGTCAAAGCCTTTGACTGTGTGGATCAAAACAACTGCGGAACATTCTTAAAGAGATGGGAATACCAGATGACCTGACCTACCTCTTGAGAAATCTGTATGCAGGTCAGGAAGCAACAGTTAGAACTGGACATGGAACAACAGAGTGGTTCCAAATAGGAAAAGGAGTACGTCAAGGCTCTACACTGGCACCCTGCTTATTTAACTTATATGCAGAGTACATCATGAGAAACGCTGGGCCGGAAGAAGCACAAGCTGGAATCAAGATTGCCGGGAGAAATATCAATAACAGCAGATATGCAAATGACACCACTCTTATGGCAGAAAGTGAAAAAGAACTAAAGAGCCTCTTGATGAAAGTGAAAGAGGAGAGTGAAAAAGTTGGCCTAAAACTCAACATTCAGAAAACAAAGATCATGGCATCTGGTCCCATCACTTCATGGCAAATCGATGGGGAAACAATGGATACAGTAAGAGGCTTTATTTTGGGGGGCTCCAAAATCATTGCAGATGGTGATTGCAGCCATGAAATTAAAAGACGCTTGCTCCTTGGAAGAAAAGTTATGACCAACCTAGATAGCATATTCAAAAGCAGAGACATTACTTTGCCAACAAAGGTCTGTCTAGTCAAAGCTATGGTTTTTCCAGTAGTCATGTATGGATGTGAGAGTTGGACTATAAAGAAAGCTGAGCACCAAAGAATTGATGCTTTTGAACTGTGGTATTGGAGAAGACTCTTGAGAGTGCCTTGGACTGCAAGATCCAACCAGTCCATCCTAAAGGAAATCGGTCCTGAATATTCAATGGAAGAACTGATGCTGAAGCTGAAACTCCAATACTTTGGCCACCTGAGGCGAAGAACTGACTCATTTGAAAACAGCCTGATGCTGGGAAAGACTGAAGGCAGGAGAAGGGCATGACAGAGGATGAGATGGTTGGAAGGCATCACCGACTCAATGGACACGAGTTTGAGTAAATTCCAGGAGTTAACAATGGACAGGGAGGCCTGGCATGCTGCAGTCCATGTGGTCACAAAGATTTGGACACATCTGAGCAACTGAACTGACCTGATATTCCATTGTATGGCTGAACCACATTTTGCTTATCCATTCATCAGTTGACAGACAACTGAGTTGTCTTCACTTTTTGGGCTATTAGTATAATGCTGCTATGGACATTCATGTTCAAGTTTTTGTGAACATATATTTTCAATTTTCCTGGGTATAAAGCAAAATTGCTGGGTCATATGGTAACTTTCTGAGAAACTACCAAAATGTTTCCAAAATAGCTACACCATTTTACAATCCCAATAGCAATGTATAATGGCTCCAATTTCTCCACATCTTCACCAACACATCATATGTCTGTTTTATTTTAGCCTTCCTAGTGGGTATAAAATGCTATCTCTTGGTGGTTTTGATGTATATTTTCCTAACTGGTGACATGGAGCATCTTTTCACATGTGTTTATTATCTATTTGTAGATCTTCTTTGAAGAAAGACCTGTTCTAAGTCTTTGACCATTTTGAAATTGGATTATTAGTCTTTTTGTCTCTCAGTCTAAGAATTCTTTACATACTCTGGATAATATACTCTTATAAGATATATATTTATATTTTCTCCCATTCTGTGAGCTATCTTTTAAATTTTTTCATAGTGTCCTTAATGTGCACTTTCTTGATAATGTCCTCTGACTTACTTTTTATGAACTCCAATTTATTTTTTTCTCTTGTTGTTTATGTTTTAGGTGTCATATCTAATAAAACAATCCCTAACCCAAGGACACAAAGATTTTATTCTCTGTTTTCTTCTCAGAGTTTAGTAGTTTTAGTCCTTAATTGTAGGCCCCTGATCCATTTTGAGTTACTATTTACATATGCTGTGACGTAAGAATCTGAGCTAATTTTCCATGTGAATGTTCAGTTGTCCCCAAACCACTTGTTACAAAAAGCATTCCTTCCCCTATTTAATTATTCTGATGCCCTTGCCAAAAATCAACTGACCATAAATGCATGCACTTACTTCTGGGCTGTCAGCTCTACGCACTTGACCTTTATGTATATCTGGATGTCAGTACTGCAGTTTTTGGTCCTCTTTAAATTCTAACAATGTTTTATAGTTCTCAGTGTGGAAATCTTGGATTTCTTCTATCCAAATTTATTTAACAATTTGTTAAATAAACAAAATGTTTATTCTTCTTAATGTTATTGGAAATGGAACTATTTCCTTAGTTCAATTTTCAGATTGTTCATTGTTAGTGTATAGAAATAAAACTAACTTTTGTATATTCATGTTTCTTATAACCTCATTAAACTCATTTAATATCTCTAATAACTTGTGGAAAGATTCCTTAGGATCATCCATACACATGATCATGTTATCTGAAAATCCAGTTTTACTTCTTCATTTTCTAGTCTAATTGCTCTAGCTAGTATGTTTAGTATAGTATTGAACAGAAGTAGCAGAACAAACATCCTAGTCTTGTTCCTGATATTCAGGGTGAAACCTTTAAATCTTTTACCATTAAGTGTGATGTTAACTATGGGTTTTTCATAGACATCCTTCATTAGGTTGAGGAAGCTCCCTCTTACTCCACGACTGTTGAGTGTTTTTATCAAGAAAATGTGTCAGATTTTGTCAAATGTTTTTCTGCATCTATCAACTGCCTTTTACTCTACTGATGAAGTACTAACTTGATTGATTTTAATCAATCATTGATGAATGAATGACGGAGGTTGATTCAAATTCATATTTCTGGAATATACACACTTGGCCATGGTATGTAATTCTTTTTGCACATCGCTGGATTTAGTTTGCTAATATCTAGCTAAGAATTTTTGTATCTATATTAAAAAGGGGATATTGGTCTGTATTTTTCCTGTATTTTTCTAATTTATTAACAGGGAAATTCTAGCCTCACTGAATGCATCAGGAAGTGTCCCTCCTTAGTAAAACACTGGTGTTAACTCTTTAAAAACCAGTTATATTCAGATCTCCTACTTCTTTTTGGGTCAGTTGCAGTACAGTTATGTGTTTCTAAGAATCTGTCCATTTTCCACACAAACAGTAACCAAAAGAAGAGTAAGAGTGGCTATACTGACCCATTAAAACTCTAGTTGGGGAAAATGACTCAAAAAAGTTATCTAGAGGAAGATTTTAAGCAGTATGCAAAATATATTTGGAAAAGAATGAAACAGAAAGACAGACTACTTTACAGGCTACCAGGGAAGAGATACCAGGTTACCAGAGCCACCAGGGAAGCCCACTTTACAGGCTAGGCCTGAAATAATGATGAACTACAAAAAGAAAAAGGGGAGAAGTTTCTTAAGATATGCTTTGGACTATGTCAAAAGGTCTTAAAGACTCTGTTCCCAATGCAGAGAGCCCAAGTTTCCAAGTCAGGGAACTAGATCCCACATACCCCAACTAAGAGTTCACATGCTGCAACTAAAGATCTCACATGCCACAACGAAAATAAATTAAAAAAAAAAAAAGCTAAAATTCTAATACTCACATAGGAATAGGAACTTGACATGGAGGACAAGGCAATGCAGTCTGAATAAATGCTGGTTCAGAAGGCTGTTCCCAAGGGCCTGTAGGCTGGTGCTACAAGTAAAATACACATCAATTTTAAGTCAGAGGAGTTAAACTGTATGGCCAGTTTAAGTATCTAAGGAAACAGTTCCAAAAATCCTCTGCTCAAGCAGGTTGAAATTTTTTCAAGTAATCAACAAATTGTGCTTATTGAAATATTTTACTACATCCTTAAATTCCATTACATTGTTTCCTTCTAACACATTTATATTAAAAATTGAGGCAGACTGCAGTTTTTAAATAACAGAACAAAGGCAGCATAGCATCCTCCACTTCTTATAAGCCCGAACAAAACAAAACAGAATCACAAAATCTAAATTCCACCAATAGAATTTAACCTCCATTGTTTGGTTCACTGCTATCTCCCCAGCACCTAGAAAAATGCTTAACACATAGTAAGAATTCAGTAAATATTTGCTGAATGTGTGAAGGAATCTTTGAAGAAATTAGGAGATATTTATAACCCTACACCACAATACATGGAGGACTCACAAACTCATCTGCAAGATTATAAAATGATTATCATGCTGTTCTTACAAACATTTGTTTATTGGTTTCTTTTCTTTTCTATACTGTAAGCTTCTAAAGACAGAAGGTCAAGTCTTAAACCTTATGTGAAAGTCACTCAGTCGTGTCCGACTCTTTGCGACCCCATGGACTCAGGCCAGAATACTGGAGAGGGTAGCCTTTCCCTTCGCCAGGGGATTTTCCCAACCCAGGGTTCAAACCCAGGTCTCCTGCATTGCAGGCAGATTCTTTATCACCTGAGCCACCAAGGAAGCCCAAGAATACTGGAATGGGTAGCCTATCTCTTCTCCAGCAGATCTTCATGACCTAGGACTCAAACCAGGGTCTCCTGCATTGCAGGTAGATTCTTTACCAGCTGAGCTACCAGAGAAGCCCTATACCTTATGACCCAGCACCTATCACAGTGTTTAATACCCAGTAAGTAATTAATCATCATTTGTTGTATGACTAAGTAAAATTAAGAAAACCTAACCCAGAGAAATGCATTATCTCTTAGTAACATTTGTTCTCTTACCCTGCCAGTTTGCTTTATTAATGCTTGATCATGACACGGAGCAGGACATAAGTGACCGCATTTCTCCAAAACCTTTTGGCAAGGTTGATGACATGGAGGACAAGAGCCAAAGTGACAGCGATGTTTTTCTTGACTTGTATGATGGCAAGTTGGTGGCCGACTAAATTATAAAATACAATTTTTTTAATTACTTTGATCACTGAACAATTATATCTAAAGTACATTTATTTATATATATATATTCTGATTCCACACAGGATGATCATACTGTGAATATTAATATTTTAGAACACTAAAGCAAAACTGAAAATATTAACAAAATTAAAAATCAATATGAATTTAAATCTCTAAGATATCAGATGTAAGTCTGTGCAGAGCTTTGTACTAACCTGCACTGCTCTTTGCACTTGGGGGGTCTTGTGGTACGTTCTCGGCCACAGGGTACTGTCACCTTTGTATTACCACAATTGCACTTCACATCTACGGTTTCTGGGCAAGGGTAACAACTACCTAGAAAAAAAATGTCTGAAACTTAAAGAGAAAGTTCCTTAACTATCCAAATTCCCATCAACAGCAGAATCAATAAGTTTAGTATATTCACACAATGGGATTCTACCAGTATGAACGAACCTCACACGTAACACTGAGCAAAAGAAATTGAACACCAAGAGTATGATTCCATTTACATAAAATGAACAGGAAAAACTAAATCTACTCTGTTTAAAATCAGGATGATGATTACAAAGGACACAAAAATAGTTTTGGAAATGCTGGTAATGTTCTGTTTAGTAATGTGAGTTCTGGTTATATGGGTAGGTTCCATTTATAAAAAGACATCAAACTGTACACTTGCTATCTGTATACTTTTCTGTATCTACACTGGTACTTCAACAAAAAGTTTTAGAATTTCACTTAAATTCTGCTAAAAGTTCTAAGTAACAAATAACACATTATTAAAATTATATAAGCAAAATGGAGTTAAGTCTGTGGAAAATCTGTTAGCAATAATCTTTTTGGCTTAATTTCATACATACATTTATTCAAGTACATTATTTTAAGACAAATTCCCCAATATGAGTGACTTCTTTCATCAGATTATTAACAAGTACAGTCAATTTTCCATTAGTCATGCTCTGAGAAAAGACTAAATTGTAAAATCTCATTTTAGGCTATAATTCCAAATAATTCTCTTCTAAACATTTCAAAAGGAAACATCTTTAGAGTTTTAGTTTTTCACCTTCTTTTGTTATGGGTTGGTAGAAACATACAAAACCAACTGAAAAGAAATCTTTTAAAATGGGCTAAAAAGTTCTCCCCAAGGCTTTAACATTCTCTTAAGGGCTTTATTTCTACTCTGTTTTCCCAGTAGGGCACCCCATTAAAAATGAAATAATAAAAAAGGAATAAAGAGTCAACTAGGAAGTATCTCAAGACATTGCTGCCTAGGTGTCAGGACCAAGCAAAATACTGAATAGCAGTTAACCTAATAAAAAAACAGATTAACGATGACAAACAGTCTGGTTAAAGAGTCTATAAGTTCAAAACAAACAAAAGTTTAAAATATTTAATAAGTTAAATAATGACCACAGAAAAAGAAAACAAAAATCATCATAGGGAAAAAACACACATGTATCATACAAATTACCAAACTTAGACTTCAGAGTTTTGGTAAGTATAATCCAATGAAGTATTATCCTGATGGTAATGCAAACCAAGTCATCCTGACTCACCTGAACAAACTTTATTTTGTTCCTTCCAAAAGAATGACTAGATGTCACATTTTTTAAAAGTCAATAGCAATATTTATGTCTGTTCTTACTCAGCACATTGTATCAATTTCCACACTTAACAATGATCATTTTCATTCATCTTCAGCAATTCAGAGAGAAACTTATCAAACAACATCTTTTCACCATCCTAAACTACAGTATTAGTTTTCTTTTTTTTAAATTAAATCTTGAGAATAAAGGATAATTTCCCTGAAGAGTCTTCCTAATGAACCCATTACAGACACTTGTACAACATGACAGATAAACTAAAATAACTTCAGTTACAGTATTTTTTAAATGAAAAAGGAGCATAGAGTTACAGTGACCAGTGGGTCAAAAGCCCAATAATTCTGGAACCATAACCATGGATGGTCTTAAACTTAAAAGAACTATACATTGAACTTTCATATATTCACAATGCAAACATGCAGACAGCACACTCTTCCTATGAGTTACCGTATAACTTAAGATTATGAAGGTGTCTAGAATAATGGAAAATGACATAAAATAATGATTTTACCTATCTTATGCAATTGTGGTAAGAGCTGGACAATGGTATTTTCATACACTTTCCATTAAGATAAATTTTGTTAGGGGCTAATAAACTTTTTTAAAAATAAACATTCTGCCAAACAATAATAATAATAATTGAACCCAGATCTGATCAAACCACTAGTCCCACTAACAGTTTATAGGAAATACAGAGGAAAATGCCAAAAATTCAATAATACCACAGAGATGCATTCTGAAAAATCCAGACTCTATAAAACTGTATAAAGCAATCTAGTTTCTTAAGTGACAAAAGAAAAAGATGGAAAATCATAGAAAAAGAGGGAAATTACAGATTAACAGACTTCAGAGACATCAACCAACTACAATGTCAATCTTAGTAAGATTTCTAAGTCATACAAACTGAAGTAAAAAAATAAAGGTATTTATGAAACAACAAGATATGTGAACACCACATATTTGCTGATATTCAGAAACAGATTAACTATTTTCAGGTTAAGAATCCATCTTTTAGAGATGCACATTGAAGTATTTATGGGATCTGCTTCAAAAGAGTACAAGATGGGGATATGCTTTCAACACTTCTCCACTAAGTATGATGCTTGCTTTATGCTTTTTGCAGATACTGTATAAATCAGGTTAAGGATGCTCTCCTCTATTCCTGGTTAAGTTTTCATCATATACAGATTTTGAATTTTATTAATGGTTTCTCAGACATTTACTAAAATGATCTCATTTCTCCTATAGTCTGTTAATGTGGCAGAAACATATTATATTTACTAATCTTAAACCAACCATATATTATTGCATGGATATTTTAATACCATCTAGCTGGATTTGAGGGGTTAAAACTAATTTCACAAACATGTTCATGAGTTAGATTGACCTGTAATTTTCTCTTACTTTCTCTGTAAGATAAATAACGAGCTGGGGCACAATCCTTTTTTACATATACTATCAAATAATTTACAAAGAGATTAAACTTATATATACCTTAAATGTTTATTTGTTAAAAATCAAGTGTAAATATCAATGAGACCTTTTTTTTTCTTGGTGAGAAAATTCTCAACTACTGATCTAATTTCTTTGATGGTCATACAACCAGTTAAGTTTTCAACTTAAAGTGAAGGCCACGTTTTAACAGTGGCTTCTGAGACCCTAGACATAGTCTCCTTTCCTCAGCAGTCCTTTATCCCACCATCTCTCTGACCTCATCTCCTTGGACAATCACTTCAGTCCTCTCAAACGTTTCTGTCTGAAGGCATCTGCAATCCCACCGCCCCATCCCCATTTCCACAGTGTCTGATCCCTACTTCTCTCAGGGTCCCCCCTCACACATCATCCTACTTGACCACACTATGTAAAGCCGGATATATCATCTCCACTAACATGATTTTAATTTCACTCTAATTCTCTTATTATACTTGTCACTATCTGATATTCTGTACTAACTTATTTATTTTTATTCCAATTAAGGGAGAATTACAAAATAAGTTCCATAAAAGCAGGTACTTTGTCAAATCATTCACTCATGTAATCCCAGTGCCTGGTACTTAGAAGACACTCAAAAATACTTATTGAAGTTTTGGGTTCACATCCTGACTCTGTAACTAGTTCTATAACCTTGGGCCAATAGTCTTTGCCTTCTTCCTCCTTACACAGAACACTAATGTCATTCACCTTCCAAGATTCCTGAAAGGACGAAGACATTAAGAGAGATATCTAGCATCCACCTAATCCCAAAGGAAAACAACAAAAAACAGTACAGTAGTTTGTCCAAGGTCATATAGCTACTAAGTCCACACTTGATTCAGACCTCTTAATTTAAGTCCATGCTCTTCCCACTACCATATACTATCTTTCAGGAGATTTCACTTCATACTAACATACTCCAAATGAGTAAAGTTAACTCAGTCTTCAACGTCTAATAACTGAGGGACTCCTGAGACCCTTTCAGGTGATGTGCAAGATCTCATATACATAGATTAGAATTTTCCAGAAGCTATATGACAAGGGATATCACAATAGATTGAATGCAGAAGCAGATACATGAATCCAGTTATCTTCTACTAAGCTGGACATTAAAGAAATCTGCAAAAATACAAAATACCATTCTTCACACTAATTTTTTTTTCCAGAAAATATTTATTTTTCACACAAAAAAAGTTACTGTATTAAGATGTAATGGATTAATTACTATGTTTAAATAAAATAATAAATGTTATTATATTTTAATTTTAAATAGAATAAATATCAATAGATAAAACCCATATTAACAAAAGGTCTTTGGGTCCAAAAAGAGTTTAAAGGGGCCTTGAGATAAAAAATTTTGAGACCCACTGGAAAGAATATATCCATTCATTTACTAAACTTAATTTCATATAAATGTCTAAAATTCACAATAGTACTGAAAAACCTATTAGCTTAAAAACTATATGGGGAAGGTGGGGTAGAAGAAAGGAAACAATATGGTATTACAGAAAGAACTAAAGTTTATATTCAGAAGGCCTGGGTTCAAATCTTGGTTATGGTGCTTTGCTAGAAAATTCCCTAAGGAAATCACTGAATCCTCTTCAGCTTAAATGTCCTCGACCATAAAATAAGGATACTAGCGACTACTCTAACGTGTCAAGATTGTTAAGAGTAAGATAATAAATGTGAAAGCTCTCTATCAACTATAAAGCACTATGTAAATATAAACATAAAATTACAGCTGTTATTAAATTTTACCTCTATGGCAGACAGATGGACACTTATGGTTTCTACATCCTAAAGTCCGTCCACAGTTTTGATCACAAGGTGGACAGTTTCCAGGGCAACACTGAAGGGAAAGCAATATATAAAGAACAGATAATTTGAAAATCATACATAATATGAATGTCATTACTAGTCAGTCACAGAACTTAGGGAAATCAAAAGATTGTTCTTTTCACTATAAGAATAAGAATATTCAAGAGTATTAACATTCTTGTGTAGAATACATTATACTAAGAACTTGAAGTTTAAATAGACAATGACCTAATTTAGTGAAATCAAGCTAAATTTACGTGCCCTTTAGTTAACTATTCTATAATTTAAAATAGTTTCATAAGAGATTCTCTTCTACTTATATATGCAGAGACTGACAACATTAACGATAGGAATGCATGTGGTCAAACTCTATAATCAATTTAGACAAACAATCTGCCTATTTTTAAGATTTAATTATAATAAAGTCAGTGCATTATATAAATTAGGTGGGCAACTATTTTCAAACCAAAGAATCGGAGTCTAACTAAAGGAAAGAAGCAGAGACAGGCTAATTGATTTCAGCACTCTCTAGTTTGTTACTTCTTAATTTTCAATCTGTGAGAAATATAGCTGTCTAAGACTTGTCCCAATTTTCATTCATGAACATAAAGCAACTACTTAAAAGTTCCATCTGCCATTCTAACTCCTTGACTTCTCATATATCCAAACCTTGGAAACGAAATACAGACTACAATTGTCTTAAAGAAACATGGGTTTGTAACCTACTTAAGAAAAAGTTTCAGGATAAAAAAATAGCTCAAAACAAAATATACATTATTGAAAAGCAATTAGAAGTTAAAATAGTTCACTCAATTCAATAAGTATTTACCAAAAAATACTATGTGCCTATCACTTTCCCAGTGACAATGGGGGAAAAGAAGATTATTGCGATAAGCCTTTTAGGTGTTTGTTTCTCACCAGGATGAGCAATAATGACCAGATTTACTCTCCTGCTTTAAACAACTAGAAAATCAGACAAAATATATCCAACAACAGTTTTCAGATTTTGGACAATTAGGCAACACTGGACAGAAACCCTATGAAAAGATAAACAAAAAAGGTGAGTCCTATGATAGCACAAGCTTAGACCTGGAAGTTTCCACACTGCAGCACAAGGAGAAAAATCACAAGCAAAGTCCAGTGGTCTCACCAAGTTTAGGAGACAAAATTCAAGGTTCAGAGGCCAGTATGGTTAGAATTTGTGGAGAAATGGTAGCACAAAATATAAAGTTCATAGTATCTGGAAACCAATCAAAAGTCACCCAGGAGGAAAGAATAACCCAAAAGGAAAGCAAAATTCCATCAATAAAAATAGACCCAAGAATGACAGATGACAGAATTAGTAGATAAGTACATAAAATAAGCATGTGAAGTACAGCCCATCCACCTATACTGATGACAACAGAAGAAAGCATGAGCATGAAAAGGACAGATATGGAAGTGATGAAAAAGACACAACTCCAAGACTCAGATGAAAAAATACTGTCTGAGATGAGAAAATACATGATGGGATTAAAAATGGGATTATACAATGCAAAAGAAAACTTGTTGAACGTGAAGATAAAGCAATATAAGCTAACATAAAATATGAACATTAAAAAGACTAAATAGTAAATGGAGCATCAGTGAAGCATTAGAACTATAGGCCCTCAAGTAGTTTGACATATACATCACTAGAGTGTCATAAAGCAAAGAGTAGGAGAAATATTTGAAGAAATAAGGATCAAAAATGTCATAAGTATGATGAAAACTATAAAGAAATACAAGAAGCTCAACAAAAGCTGAGCAAAAGAAACATGAAGAAGGCAATACAAAGGAAATCACTAATAAATTCCTGAAGACTAATGATAAAGAGAAAAATCTTTTTAACAAAGAAAAAAGATACATACAGAAGAACAAAGATAACAAAAATAGTTTAAAGTATGGGGGGAAAACTGTCAAATAAAAATCATACAGTAAAAATATTTTTCACAAACAAAAGCTAAAGAGAGTTTACAACAACTGAAAGACTCCATGACCAGCACTCAAGAGGTGTTAAAGGAAGTTCTTCAGATAAAAGAAAATGAAACCAGATAGAAACCTGAATCTTTATAAAAGGATGAAAAATGGCAAAAGTCATGAGTTTGATGATAAATATAAAAGATTACCTATTTTTTTCAAATTCTTTGAAAGATACCTATTTAAAGCAAAACAACATATTTAAGATTATTTTAAAAAATAGTATAAAATGTGTGAGAATCAAATAAAGGAGGTAAAGCAGAATCATTGAAAAGCAACACTCAATCAAATAGAAGACACAAAAGAAGGAGAAGCAACAAAGAACAGATGGGCAAACAGAAAATAAATAGCAAATGATAGATTTAAATTCAACCATTTTATTAAAGATCATAAGAAATGTAAATGATCTACACTCAAATTAAAACTAAAGATTGAATAAAATAAAAAAAATCTAAGTGCTCTGCGTAGATGTTCACTTTAAATATAAAGATATGAATAAGTTAAAAGGATGGAAAAGATATACTGTATTAACACTATGAAAAACAAAGTTGAAATCACTATATTTAATAAATTTAAGAACAAGGTATCTTACCGGAGATAGAGGGATAATTTATAATAATAAAAGAGGTTTGAAAAAACTGCAAATCTACAAACTCAAAAAAATACTCCTTATACTGAACCAAGTTTCTACAGATAAGATCTGAACAGCGGAAGTTAAGCCTCTACAAAACCAAATGACATTGCTAACACTGCTATGACGTTTTAGTCAGGGAACAGAAACAGCCAGAGAACCAAGACAAAAGAATTATGCACAGGACAAAAGGACACCACTGTTATTTAAAAACACTGGTAGAATTTCCACTAGTACAAACAATAATGTAGAATATTTATTAATATTTCATATAGGAAGCAAAGAATATGTCTAAATATCTGAGGAACAAGTCAAGATGGCACTTATCATGGGCCCCAAAAGGAAAAACTCAAAAGAATTTTAAAATCAGTTTTCCAAGCTTATTACCTTTCTCCTACACTGATGCTTCTGACAGTCCCGCATCTTAACACACTTAGTTTCACAAAGATAAGGTTTATGGCACGGCATTCGTTTTGTATGCTTCCCACAGCGACAATGCTTTTCCACTTCCTGGAAGAATCAAATGCTATTGACTTTTGTTGATATGATTTTTTTCACATTGCTATCTCTATAACTACTAAAAAATGAAAGAGAAAAGTTTTAAGAGCCTTTTGTATTAAAGACTTAAAAAAAAGGCTGAATTTTCTAAGACACTTGTTTCAAAAAGACTTCACAGAATTTCTATTATTAAATTTAGTCAAAACTTGATATTAAATAGTAAAACAATTAAAATCTCTTATATCTAATTATACCATAACATCTATACATCTAGTTTCAATAAAACAAGAAAACTGGATTATGTGGTAGCATGTCAAAACCAAAATGACATCCATGCATTTTTTTCCATCATCACTAAGCCTAATTCATTGTTGCTTTGAATGTCTACTGAGAACAAGTCCACACTAGTCTAAAAATGACAACATTCAAACTTTTACCAAGGAATACAAAATAAATGGTAACTTCAGACTTAACTGCTGGCATACTCTCCTGTTTCATCATAATAAATGTTAGATCATGACAACAGATGTTTAAGAGAACAATATAAAACAACCCCATTTGACATAATATGACAGCTGTTAAAAAGTAATCATTACAGGAGACGACTAACTTGTCTACATGTTTCACAAGGGCCTCGGTGACAACGCTGTGAACATCTATGGATTCCACATTCAAGTACTTTGTCACAACTGTCTCCACAAGTTGGTACATCTTCTGTACAAGGCAAGGAAAATTCTAGAAGCGGGTAAAAAAAAAATCAGTATTAATAACAACATATATTATTATAAAACACTAATAATGTGCCATGTACTTCTGGTTACCTAAATGACAGGCCTTTCTGACATGAGTTTTTGCATCTACATAATTAATGGAAAAAGTTCACTTTAATGAAAATAACCCCTAATATTTGTAAAGTTTATGCTTTAAAAAACAAAATTATTTGGCTGCATCAGATCTTAAGCTGCGGCACGTGGGATCTTCGTTGTGGCGCACAGGCTCTTTAGTTGTGGCACTCAGGCTTAGCCGCTCTGTGGCATATGGGATCCTAGTTCCCAAACAGGGATCCAACCCAGGTCCCCTGCATTGCAAGGAGGATTCTTAACTACTAGACTGCCAGAGAAGTCCCAAAGTTTATGCGTTTTAAAAAGAATTCGACACATGACACGTTACCATACTCAAGAAGCACATTTTTATGAGCTAACTACTTCAGAAATATTTTTATAAAGAAATAAGTAAGTCCCTGGAAACTACTAGGAAGAATTCTACAATATACAGAATAAAAAAAAAAAAAAGAAAATTGCTCTAAACAAGCTCATAGGATGAAAAAAAAATCTAGATTTTCAAACTATGAAATTGGCCTTTAACATAAATATTTTATAACTAATGCTGGCAATAATCTCACAAATACGTGTGCTGGTATTGGTGCTTAATCAAGAAAGTGAACGTCAACTGAAACTCTTCTATGCCTTTATCTCAAAGCAGTCAAAACTAAATTCACCTCTAATCTAATACAGAATAATGGCAAGAGTTTATAACTATTAGGTTTCCTTCATGTGCTGGCCACTACACTAAGTAATTTATGTGCATTTTATCACTTAATTCTCACAATTATCTTATGAAGAAGGTACTACTATTGTCCCCATTTAACTTGAGAAAAGTATAGTTCAAGAAAGTGGGATTTCAACCCAGATACGCTTAGTCTTTTTTTTTTTTTAATTTTAGCAGAGATTTATTGAAGCAAGGAAAGAAAGAAATGGGATCAGAGGAAGGAGCTAAATCAGGAATACATCTTGCAATACTTACATTCATCACAGTCTTAACTCACCCAGATTTATATAGGTTGGCACGCTATTCAGAATGGTGACCCTTATATAATCAAAGATCATATTATTATCACTCTACTTCAGTTTTTTGTTTGTTTTATCAGCATGCAGCACAGGATATTGACATTTACTTCCCTGAATCACTTCTCTCCACTGGTCAGGGGTTGAAAGAACAGGGGAGTTGGAAGAGCATTCAGATGGAAGCCGAAGATACACCTTGAATGTGCTTATCAAAGGGTTGAAAAGAGGTTGGTCTGAGATTGACAAGACACCCATTTCAGAGGCTTAGGAAGTTTGGGGCCAAAATCTGAGTTCTTAATCCACCAGGCTACATTGTCCTGTTACCCAGGTGTGTAGAAATCTAATATTGAATTTATACTATTATTAAAATGACATTGTAAGTTTCCAGAGAAAGCTAATTGCGAAAATATAATAATTAGCATAACAAGTAATCATAATCTGATTAAAGATTTTTTAGAAAGCCTTACTTGACTTCTGACATGGACAGAACCTTTTCCCAGATCGAGGACAATCTCCACAAGCACCTACATGGCAAACTTGCTCACACGTATGATTACCACATGGTAGTGTTTTCCCACATACCTAGAACAACATGCAATAAATGCTAAAGACTTCAAAGTTAACAAGACTTCGTATACGACATAATTTCTCAATCACAAATAAGCAACTTCTTATGCTTTCTCTCTTACATAGGTATCATGAATGTGCATAAACAAACACACATACACGTTTCTTATGTGCCAGAGTATATTTTTAAAATATAATAAATGCAAAAAGAACATACAGTTTCATGTGGTCATCCACCAAAGATTTCCAATGGTACTAAAGCCATGCCAATTCTAAGACAAGCTACAAAATCAACCCTACTTCCTCAAGTGGATTAACTCAAGAAGAGGGAAAAGAGGAGAAAAAGCTAGCAAGAAAGAGTACATATGTACTAAATCTGAAATTCAACAAGTCACTGTTAATTTGAAAAATAAATTTCTCCTAGTAATTAAAATGATACTAAGTTGAAAAGTTTCCTAAAACATGAATAAAATTCATCTGAGTTGCTGTTCTTCCTCTCTTTTTATCCAACTAAATCTAACTAGCATTTCTAATTGTATATGCTTTGGTAGACTTTAATACCCACTCCTCAAAATACATATACACTTACTTGATCACAGTGCCACAGTGGACTTGCACAGCTTCTTTCAGCTACTCGTTTGCCACAGACACACTTTTGTCTACTAACTCTTGGACAAGGTGGGCAACTTCCTAAAATCAAAATGATAAATAACCATGGAACATCATAAAAGCAATGGCGGCTGCTTTGACTTCTGCTTAAGGCTGGAACATCTAACACTTATGACCTTTTACCTGCATGACAAGGATTTTCACATTTATGTTGTCCACAAAGCAATTTCCGTCCACATGGCAGCTGACAGGACCATTCCTTAGCACTGCACCGGCGAGGGATAGGTTTTGCTTTCTTACAATAACAAGTAGTTGTGACCATCTTGGGACAAGGGGGGCAAGGACCTAGAAGCCAATGAAAGGAAAAAAAAAATCAGAAGTCAAAAATTAAAAATTTCAGTTCCTACACCTATCAGTAATTCCTAACACTTTCCTGATACTTTAAAAGGCAATCCCTTCAAATATTTTCTTATGTATACTTAAGTTCTGGATTCAACTTTCACAATGATTTTTTTGCTTCAATGTAAGAAGAAATAACTACCCACAAACAACAAGAAATATAATATATAACTCACCCGGATGGCAGAGGAGTAAACACTTATGGCCACAAGAAGGTTTAAAATCTCTCTCACATACTTGGCCACATGAATGAGGCACAAGCCACGGATCTAAAGGTGGATCTTCCACTTTTCCACAATAGCAATAGTACCTGCTTGGTGTGTCAGATCGTTTGTATTCAAACCTACATTTGGGACTACAAAGAATGAAATTCCTGAAGTTAATTTCATTTATAAAAGTGACATGAGATGGGATATAAATATACTTAACAATGGAGTATATACAATCAGTTAATGTAACCTCTGCTCCATCTCTATATTAGTAAGAAACATGATTTTACTAAAATCAACTTCAACCATCTAGAACAGCTCTGTCCAATAATTTCCTGAGATGATGGAAGTGTTCTATACCTGTCATGTCCAACACAATAGCCATTAGCCACATATGGCTAGTGAGCACTTGAAATGTGGCTAGTACAAACAACTGAGGAAGAAACAATTTTTTATTTCATAATTTTAAGAGTATAAACAACTGCATGTGGCTACTTGCTACTGTATTAAACAACACATATCTAAAATACTGCTATACAAGAAAGCAACATTAGCTTTCTACTAACCACCTGAACTTTATTCTTGACTTATTCATTCCAATTTTATAAGGCTCACTATTTTAAAAGTTTGGTTGGGTGGTCTACAAATAAGCAAACTATATTAGCAATAGCAAGCAGAAGAGAGAAATCAGGTTACAGGTAGGTAATATAGCAGCAAGAAACACGGCAAAGTCTAGAAGGGGAAAAATATTTGAAAATAAAAAATATTCATATTTAACATCTAATACAAAAATATATATATTTCAAATATGCCTAAGTCAAAGAAAAGTTCAAATACTGCTTCACATTCTCTGCTAAGACAAATTTTTACCCAGCAAGACTAAAATAAAGCAGTTTTGGTCCTAGAAGCCAAACTAAAATAATAAATGTAGAAAATTTAATGAGACTGGATAACCTGAAGCTTTGATAGATTTCGAGGCTAAAACTAGGAAGCCAATGATCAAAATGTTAGATGTCAGTCTTGTACAATGTGACACTAAAATATACAAACAGGAGCTCCTGAGAGAAGCTGCAGAATTTCAATGGATTCTAGTTGGAAAGAAATTAAAAGTTCTTTAAAAAGATAACTAAGGCGTTGCTTTGTGCTGTGCGTTGGGGGATGGGGGGGGGGGGTGCGGTGGAGAATCTAAATGATTTAGTAGTTACCAAAAGGAACTAGTACTTAACACAAGTTGGGGCAATGGAAGGAGCCATTAGTAGGTTTCATCTCTTTACAAACCAAATGACTACTTGAAGGCCAAGCATGGACAATGAAATTGCCAATAAAGCAACTTAGAAGCTACAATTTTCATTTATTTTACTACTAAACACTCCAACTAAATTAGAGAACGTTACCAAGGCCAGGGATAATCTCTCTTTCCAAAATCATCATCCGTCAGAGAAGATACCAGAAACTGGCTGTCTTTAGCCCACTTCTGGATACAGGGCATGTGAAATATACAGAAACATCCTGAACAACTCCAAACCTAAGACAAAGGTATCAGAGATTAACAAACACAAAATGATTTTTCTTCGATAATTCCACAATACTTTAAAATAAGTACCATTTTAAAGAGCTAATTACAGAAAAAAACGCTCCTCTAGCATAATAGAAGAAATGTTCTTTTAAAAAATTAATTTACATGTAGAACACTTCAAAGAAAAATAATATTAACCATCCAGATTCATTCAGCTAGAAACTACTGCTAACATTCTGAAAAAATCTCTAATATTTTTGTATATATTTCATACTTTTTAAAAAATGAGGTCATACTGCACTTACTGATTAACTATAGGCTTTTTTTTAACATAGTATAAGCATTTACCCTTATCAAATATGTTCATACAACATGATATTTATAGCTGTATAGCAGGTATCACATTGATTTATATACCATAATTTAACAAATTTTGGGTTGTTGTACATTTAGGTTTTTCTAATTGTAAATAACACCACAAAAGGAATCCTTAAACACAAGTATGTACTTACAATCTCTGTTGCCCCATTGTTATAAAAAATCTATTAGTCTCGCAATTAATGCTAAATTCTAAAACTTGGGTGAACAAAGAAACTTGAAAATATATATATAAATATAAGCCAGCAGAAGCACTGAAAAAAAGCCAACTTCTTCCCCAAAAAGAGCAGTGCCTAAAAAAAGAACTGGGATATAGAAGTAAAAGGTCAAGAGAGGGAAAAGGAAATGCGAATAAACTGCATATTACTCAGCTGATTACCACTAAGGGCCAAAGTTCAGTCCTGTTAGGAATGTTCTGAAGAACCACATAAAACATGCCTAGGACAACTCCAGCCCCAACCACTAGCAAAGAGGAAGCTAGGGCACTCATCCCCTAACTCCTTATGGTGGAATGTTGCCCCAGCGGGCATTAACTCTGCCTTACTTCGGTACTATACCCACTTCCTGCTGAGTTAGTTCCCAAAGAGAAAGCAGTGAGGTTGGGGAAAAAACCCACAGACAGCAAGTGTTTAATGCAGAGACTATTCCTCTGCTGCAGCTGAATTCAGAGTAAGCCAACCAGAAGCACCAAAGGCACCTGCAGCTGCTATGCTATCCTATCTGATATAGCTTAAATTTCTGGTTCATTCTGCATGACCCTTCCATTTCACATCTGACCTGACTGCCCTTCTCTAGGCAATGGTGCTACAACAGCAGAGGATTAACTTGAGGTCTAAATGGTGAGTCTATCACATTCAGTCATCACGTCTCCTTAATTGCTTTATTAATGCTCTTTAAATTTACTTATATATTAACTTCACCATTAGGCCATAAAATCTCTAAGTACCTAAGTTATCTCTGAATCGATCTCTCCCCATTAACCTAGCCACTTTCCAGAAGTACCTTCAACACAAGAGAAGCTCACTAATAAACCATAAATGTCACTGCTAGGTTTTACTTCCTTGAAGGCAGGGAACATAACGATATTTTTTAAAACCTGGTGAAAGTAATGAAATATAAGTTATTTAACATTTCAGTACTTGTGAGTCTCTATAAAGTACTGATCCTAAAAATGCTTTATCAACATGACATATGCATTGAAACTGAAAATATTTGCTTCAGTTTTATTAATAGTGCTGAAAATATTCATTGCTCATTTAGAGGTATTTTTCTTTTAATCACAGATTCCCCAAAACTGAATATCAATTTATAAATAGAATTCTCAAATGAAACATTTTTGAACAAAAATAAGCAAAAACAGTAATAAATGATTGCAAAGTATACATGCAAAATAAGATATTTGAGGGAGATAACATTATTTTAGATAAGGACAAAAACTTACTGCTTGGTTTCTCTTCACTGAAGCAATACAAATTAAGCATGTCATAGCCCCGGCTTGAAAAGCTTCATTTACGTACTGTTTCGTTCGCTCTAATTCTCGTACATCTCCATCTTGAAATTTAAAAATTGAAAACTTAAGGTTAAGCAACATCTGAAAATAACACAAAGTCACCAACAGCATCACATTACGTGAGAACTGTCTAGTATTATCAATTGTTCAAACTACAGCTAAAAAAAGGAGAAGCTAAAGAAAAAAAGCAATCAGTGAACTGCAAAGAGGTCACAAAGTCCATGCATTCTATTTTGACCTTCTCTCAGAGTTCACCTGCTGTTACAGTTCTTAACAAATCCGGTGGGGGCAGAGCCTCAGGCAAAGGCAGCCAGATGCCAAGTAATAAGAGAAAGCATACCTAAAGTGAGGTGAAAGGAACTGAAAAGCAAAAGCTCTGCAGAGCCACTGAGCCTAAATATAAGCATATGTCCACCAATGTGTAAGCGCGTAAGAGTCTGTGTGTATGAGTCTGTCTGTCTGACAAAGCATGTTCTTAGTAAAAATCTGTCGAATGAAAAGATCAATACAGTACAATAACCTTGTTTCATTAAATTATGCTATTTCTGCTTAAAAAGGGAGCATGACTTAGAAAAAAATACTACACCGTATTTTCTTTAAGCAATCATTAAGCATTTACTTGGTAGACACTGCACTATTTGTATTTCAGTAAGATTAAATAAGATGTTTTTAATTTCATTTTACAGATGAGAAAACTGAAGCACATAACATTTAAGTAACTTCGGTATGGCTCCAAAGTGAGCCCTCTTGACCACTAGGCTATGCTGCAGCAAGGGTTTAATACAGGAAGGTCCAAGAAATAACAGCACAATGAAAGGCAGAAAAACCACCCCGAAGCTCACATGACACCAAAAGGACAATAATCTGAGTCACTTTAGTGTAAGAAAAATAAACCTACAGGCCTTTAGTATAATAAAGATTATTCAATAGAGGTTAACCAAGTCTCCAAGAAAAGTACACTACTGGCATAACTATCATAAGTACAGAACATGGCAATAAAATTGTACAAGCCAAAATTTATGTCATCAAAAAGAAAAATAAAAAGGACACTTGGATAATTCTTTACTTTCTAAGACCATCCAAGTAAACACAAAAGTCACACAATCTTGTTCTACCATACTATAAACACAAGTATAATTTAGGTTATTCAACAAAATATATATAAAATCACTCCCAAAACTATAAAATACTATAAACTTACTAAGACAATTGTTTTGAACAAACATCAAAGTTTGACAAGAATCCTTAAAGACAGACTTAATAACCATATTCTATGTATTTATTTTGCTCTTTGACATGGCTGGCTCTAACAAATGTAGAGCATTTTAAAATTTCATCTAATTTAACAGCTACCATGGAACACAGAAGATAAAAACAAGATGAATAGACTTTAATAAAGTCTAATCTTATATTTATAAAATTTATGTAAGACTTCTTTGAAAATTGTGTTAAAACTTGGCTGCAGCAATAAAGTATACTGCCCAAGATGTCATGGTGGACAGGATGGCATTTGAAGTCATACATTTTAACAAGATCACTCTGGCAACTGAAGAAAAATGACTGTGAGGAGGCCAAGACTGGAAACATGAAGTACCAGAGAGGAGGTAGTTATAGCAGATGAAGCAAAAAAGACCTTTAGTAAGTCAATGTGTCCATCTCAGCTTTCTCATCTTTAAAATAGTAGTAATAATAATATCTACCCCACAGAGCTATTATGTGGATTTAAATAACTATTATTTAATAGCTATTAAACCTATTAAACAGATGTAGGGGCCTGAATTAAGGTGATGACAGTATGGGGAAAGGTGGGGTGAATTTAAGAAATTTAGGAAGTAAAACTCAGCAGGACTTGGTGACAATGAGATTGTGTTGCTTTGAAAAGTCAACGTTCAGGCCAAGATTCAGAAGGAAAGACTGCTGTGCCTGAAGAGCTGTCTGACATGGGCTGAGGGGAGGAGTGGGAGCAAATAAAATATACTCATGTCATGTATATGCCAACCCTGCTCCCAGATTTCTGCCTTAGGTGGGTGACTAGGAAAACTGTGGCACTACTAATATAAAGAAAATAAGACAATAAATAAGTTATCTTTCAACATATGTTTATGTTTCCATAGGCCAGTAAGACAGCAATACCCAACAGGAAGCTACCATTAAAGCCTGAAACTTGACATAAAAGTACAAAGGCTGTGAGTTCTGGTGTTCAATTCACTAACGTGAGATGGGAACCATCTCATAACTCTGGCATTTACTGTACTAGTCGTTTCCTGACTTTGGTAGAGGCAAAGTACAGAACACAATGGAATGGATATAAAAATACTTATGGATTTGACACAATACAGAGTAAGAAAATTGCCTTAACACTTTGAGATGAAAGCCGGGTTAAAATTAACAAAACTCATAAATGATAAAAGTTTTCCAAACACTAGACAGAAATACTTGGTTATATCACTGGATTTCCTATTTAAAAATAACACCTGTACCTAGAATGGTTTAAGTGAGCTCTTCTTGAAGGAAACCTGAAGTTACTTTCTATGAAGTCCTTTAAAAGCAAGAAACCTCAAGGTTCCTCTTTACCAACTTTTACCTGGCTGAGCCAGACTTCTTAGTCAAGCTTCCTAATCTTAATTCCTTGCCAGATAGGGTAAATTCCTTAGAACCATTTTGATGATATGTACCCAGGCTCATGATGCTATCAATATACTCAGCAACTACTGTGGATAATACATACAAGAATGCTTCCAGCAATGACTGTAAGCATAAAATGTGGAACATGTAAGAGCACTTCACTGAAAATAATCTATTTCTACACTTAGAACAAATCTTCACAGCAACTTCACTTTGCCCCTTGCTCTCTTCAACAAATGTGGCTAAGTAACCCAGATATATACAACATACAATGTGACTGTACACACTGAACCTGAGGAGACTAAGATTTTTTTTAAAGCATAAACATCAGAAGTTGTAAGATATAAAATAAAGGAATAAAGTTAAGAAATGAAACTGACTCCAAGATACATTTAACATAATGAAAAAGAGAAAAATGAAGAATCAATTTAAAGGAGTATTCAAAGTCTTCAAGTGCAATCAAACCATCATCAGGAACAACTGCACCCAACTCATCTCTCAGGGAAGATCCCCCATCCCCACCACCCAGGCATACTAATGAGATGCCAATGAAACAGCAAAGAGAATTTCTAAGGCTATAAAAGGCATTGCCATCCTATTACTGTGATAAAACATATAACTCAAATAGTAAACGGAGAAGGCAATGGCACCCCACTCCAGAACTCTTGCCTGGAAAATCCCATGGACAGAGGAGCCTGGAAGGCTGTAGTCCATGGGGTCGCTGAGGGTCGGACACGACTGAGTGACTTCACTTGCACTTTTACGTATTGGGAGAAGGAAATGGCAACCCACTCCAGTGTTCTTGCCTGGAGAATCCCAGGGATGGGGGGGGCCTGGTGGGCTGCCGTCTATGGGGTTGCACAGTCGGACACGACTGAAGCGACTTAGCAGTGGTGGCAGCAAATAATAAAAGGTGTAAAAATTCAACTCCATAGCATAAGAATGTTCATTCTTAAGATACAAAAAGTATCCCACACAGAGTAAAGGTGTTAGAAAAAGTAAGGAATATATTTTTCATTTGATGTAGAAATATCAAAATTTAAAAGCTCATACAGTACCTGTCTGAGTAGTGTAAGTTATAAATGTATTAGCAACTATTTTTCCTCTTTTTCCTTCAAAATCTTCATCCCCTTCTTCTTCAGATGAAGAGCTAAAGTGTTCTTCAACAATTTTTTTGGCTGCGGCCTGATTAGCCTTCTTGATTTCCTCAAATTTCTTTTGAGACATTAGCCCTGCTTAATAGAAAAAAAAAATGGTTTTCATTTCTGCAAAACAATCTCGCAAAAAGAAAGACATGATATACCAATACATTATTAAAATACAGATTTAAAAGTCACCTTTGGTGCATTCTATTTTACTGTCATCTATGAAAAAAAGTATTTTCAAATTTCTTATCATATAGGTAAAGAGAATACCACAATATAAACTTTCACTTTTGTTAAATATTCTGCTAAATGCAACAAACGGTTCTAGAGTGACTAACAAATCAATTTTTTAAATTATAAAGGCATGTTAAAGTATCAAAAAACTGGTGATCAACCTCAAGACAAGGACATTAACAAAATTAAAGTGAGATGTTTAAAAATAAATGGTAGGAAGGTCCAAGAGGGAAGGGATACACATAGCCGATTCACTTTGTTGTACAGCAAAAACTAACACAACAATGCAAAGAAATTATACTCCAATAATAAAAAAAAGTTTTAAATGAATGAATGGTACAGTTATTCTTAAGAGGTGGGAAACATACCCACTGGGAGCACATCAGAATCAGCAAAGCCAGGTGCTTTTTCAAATCATCTTCTTTCATACTACAAACCCAACATGGCCTGGCCCACCAAAGACTTAGCACAAGCAATATTCACTGTATACCCACTATGTTTACAATCTGCTGCTTAGAAAGCCCAAGAACTTTTTTGTCTTTATTAGCATGTGGTCACAAAACACATTTACTGAACATTAATCCCACACAAGAAGTGACTGACTGTGGCTCAGACAGTAAAGAATCTGCCTGCAATGCGGGAGACCTGGGTTCGATCCCTGGGCCACATGAAGATCCCCTGAAAGAGGGCATGGTAACTCATTCCAGTATTCTTGTCTGGAGACTCCCCGTGGCCAGAGGAGCCTATCGAGCTACAGTCCATGGGGTTGCAAAGAGTGAGACACGACTGAGTGACTAAGCACAGGAATTCCAAAACACAAAATACTGCTAACATGGAAAATGTGCTTCTCACAACTTCATTCCAAAATGAAATGTTAAATAAGTTTTGAATTAGTTCCGTTATTCTGTTTAGCACTGTCTGTACTTCTGACTTTGTTACTTGCTTAAATAATGCAAAAAAGAATTAGACTACTTCATAGCACATTCCCAATGAGACTTCAAAGTCCTCAAGAGCAGGACTATCAGAATTCTCTACAAGCATTATTAATAAACTCTTCTGGACAGCAACCACAGTTCAAGAAAGGAGCCACAAACAGACTGAATTGATCTTAATTCATGAGTGCCTTAATTCATCAGCGCACTAAGAAATGCACTTTATGCTTGAAACTGATGAGTCACTACTCATAAAAACTTCCCATTTGAGGTGGTGTATTTGTATTTAATGATGTTTTATCTTTATTTTCCTCATGAAATCCTTTCCTTTTCTTACTGCAGCTGGCTTGGCTGGGACTCCTGGGTATTTCAAGTAAAACTGGAGGAAAATGTACAGAGCTTACATAGGAATCTTTGAGTGCTAGTAGAAAACTAATTGATATAAGATATATGACTCAAAATTTTTTTAAAGGTTGAAGCAGATATAATAAAAACATTCATAACCTGATCAATAGACCCAGATCAGATTATCTCAAAGACAGCTGACAAAGCAACCTTCCCATATATTATTTTTTACAGTCAAATCTCAATTATCCAGTTGAAGGATGCTTGCTTTTCTCTATCCACAAAATCCATGGAAGTTCACCAAAACTGTTCACAAGTCTCCCTCTTGCATACCTCACTACCACCAATATCATACTCAGTAACTCACCACTATCATAAACTCAGAATATCACCTAACTTTAAAATTAGCTGAGGAGGTAAAACATTCAGAAGCTCAATTTGCTCCTCCACCCAAAAAAATATATTTTGAAAAATACAACAATAAAATTATTTCCGGGATTATTCCCTGACCTCCCTGCACTCTTTCACTGCTGTGGACAACCGAAAGCTGCATGTGTGCACTCCACCAAAACACTGCTTGGTTGTTCAGTCACTAAGCTCTTTGCAACCCCATGAACTGCAGCAAGCCCGGCTTCCCTGTCCTTCACTATGTCTGAGAGTTAGCTCCAACTCCTGTCCGTTGCCTTGGGTGAAGGATACTGACAAGCTGAGAGGCCACACCAGATATATCCAGGAAAGGACATGAAATTTGTGACTAGGAATTTGTGACCCCAGTACAAAACAGTACCACAAACTCAAGTGCATATAGGGCACAGATAATTAAGGTCACTAAACTAAGCAATCAAACAAAGATGGAAAATGACAACCAGCCCCAGAAGTAGGAGACACAATGCCAAGGGGAAAGCCTAAATTCAATCTAAAAGGGGAAAGCCTAAATCCAATCTAAAAGGGACTTCTGTAACTCGGCCCAGCGACTGTTGCCACGCATAAAAGTACCAAAGCCACAGTGTTTGAGAAGAAAAGTTGCTAACCGGGTTTTTATGAAATTTTAAAAAGAAAACCCAAAAAACGGCCGGCAATCAATTCAGATTTAACGCATTGTGTTAACCAAACTATACGCTAAATCAGACCGCTGGGCTACGATTTGCAACCTTGGGAATTCAATAGACAAGAGTGAAGGGAAGACTACGGGACGGAGAAATAACAAAGATTAATATCAATTAAACTGATGATGCATAAGGTGTGATGGGAATTGGCCTAGAATGAGCAGCTGCCTGAAAGCTTTGAGAAGTGAGGCCAATTATAAACTCCTGAAAGAGAAGGAAAGTAGTGAATGCGGAGGCAGCTCAGACTAGGCAGTGCCTTAGGAGGTGGGCATGCAGGTGAGCCCGAGAACAGGAGCCATTCTTACCACCGGCCACGGAAGTTTGCGGCGCTTCAGACCCCGCGGGGCTGCGCCGCGCTGAACTACCTGCAGTCGCAGGGGTGGCCGCTCCTCCGGGGCTGAGGCCAGGACCAGCAGCGCCCACCGACCCCTTCTCTCGCCCTCCTCCGGCGCCGCGGAGATGGACTCCATTTCCTGAGGAGGGGGCCGCAGCGCCTCGTCCTCGGGCTCGGCCTCGACCACCGGCTACCTGGCGCCAGGAAGCTTCCATCCCTGCAGAGGAAAGGAAAAAAAAAAAAGAGTGGAAGGAGCGTGAGGGCTGTGGTGCCGAGGAGTCTGGAGAAAAGGACAGTGAGGGAAACCGAGATGAGGGTGGAATGAGGAGGGTCTCCGCCAGACGGGGGCCGGATTTGAAAAGGTCGCGGCCCTGTCTCTCCCAGAGGGCGAGCCCCCGCTATGCCCAGGCTTTGGAGATGGCTAGGAGAGGGAGAGAGCTAGGCAGAGAAATGGACTGCAGAGCAAGCCGCATACAGCCACGGAGAAAGAGTCGAGAGAGAAGGAAAGAGCCTCCTGGGCCTCGGAGTAGCGCGGTGATGGGAGAACAACCAACTGACCCGGCGTATCCCGCCGGGAAGCAACTGCAGTAGCAAACCCCAAGGAAAGCTACGTCTCCTTACCGACGGCGCCCGCCTCAAGCGACTACAATTCCCAGAAGTCCAGGCTCACAAATCGCAGAACGCGTGGCATCACCGGCCGTTTCCTCATCCGGGACCTTTTCTGTGTGTTGGCAAGACCTCGGAACGCATGCGCCAACTGAACCGCGCCTTCGGAAACTACAGTTCCCGAAATGCTCTGGGGTTCGGGCTTCCCTTCTGGCTCAGCTGGTAAAGAATCCGCCCGCAATGCGGGAGACCTGGGTCCGATCCCTGGGTTGGGAAGATCCCCTGGAGAAGGGAAAGGCTACCCACTCCAGTATTGTGACCTGGAGAATTCCATGGATTGTATAGTCCATGGAGTCGCAAAGAGTCGGACACAACTGAGAGACTTGCACTTTCACTTCGGGCGGGCAGGGCGCAGAGACAGCGAACTAGATGGGGAAGTGGGCGGGCCCTGAGGTGTTCAGGACACCGAAGGTTGCTGTTTTTTTCTCGCAACTTCCCTGAACCTAGCTGGAGTCTGTACCAGTGGTCGTAATTGACTGCCCACTGTCTTTGGTGCCAGGGAACTTTTCTCGCAGATGGGAAAAAGCATTTACGAGAAAAATACTTTGAGGTCGGGGAAGAGGGAGGGAAAGCCGAGGGAGTGTTGCGGTTAAGTGGCTGGAGTGGAGAAAACGCTCTTCTGAATTACTAAAGGGATGTAGAAGATAAATCTAACGGCATTAGTATCAAAGTCCTTTATAGTTTATAATGTACTGTTTCTGAAGCAGGCCGATTTTTACTTTCACAACAAAAGGAAAAGTAGTTAAGAGCCAGGTCTGGTCCTGATTCTTCTGGCTTTGCTGTTTTCAATAATAGATAAAGAGAAGAGTGGGAGAAATTTTAAAAATTCAGGAGTCTGTCTGGGATTGAGAAATACATTAATTGCTGTTTGGGACTACACGGCCCTTTACAACTCTTCAGCTTAATTAATGAATACCTAATATTAATATAGCATTTATTAAGTTCCAGGCACTATGCAAAGTGTTTTACATATATATGTATTTTAACAATGTGATACTCAATAATGCTATTTTTATCCCCATTTTACACTGAGGGATAGAGAGGTTAAGTTCCTTGCCCTTGACATAGCTTGGTGTTGTTTTCTACTCCATTTTGTAAATTAGAAAATAAAGACACAGAAAACTTTCTTATTAAATATCCTAGCAGAGCCAGGACTGCAGCTGAGCTGTGTGACTCCTGTACTATATCTTAAAAACACCCTGCTACTTAATTAGTGTGAAAAAGTAATGTTTACATAGAAATTCCACTTAGGTTTAGAGGCCCTAACCAGGCAAAAGGCTCAATTGTTCAGAGTTTTTCCCTTGCCATTTTTCCCTTGCCATTTTACAATGATAATTGATAATCATAATAACTACTGTGGAGTCAAAAAGAATGTTACACGCTATGTGAATGAGCAAGCATTTATTATAGTATTCTCGAAAGCTTAGTGGAGAGCTGATGGATATTATAATGTGGAAGTATAGGTAAACTTAGAGCACATTTCAAAATACCATTTTCTGCTATTTTCACTTTGAAATTTCAGATAACATTTGAAGGGAACAAGTTCTGTTTATCAAAGGGGAACATGAGAAATACATGAAGATGATAAATATTATGTAGTTAAGATTATAAAAGTGATAAATATAATTGTATAGTTCTAATTAATCTTAATTATTAAAAATACTACCCTCAAGAAAAGCTAAAAACAAAAGATGCACCAAGTACTGGCAACAATATGGAGCAATTGGAACTCTCATGCATTTTGGTAGGAGTGGAAATTGGTTCAAACCTTTTAGAAAAATGTTTGGCATGTTCCAAGGCCCAGGTAATTCCACTTCTGAATATATACCTGAAAGACCTGAGTGCGCAGCTTCACAAAAACTCATTTTATAGCAGCTTTACTCATAATAGTCAAAAACTAGGAACAACCCACCTGTCTATCAACAGGATAGAAAAATTGTGGTATATTCATATAATAGAATGCTATGCCAAAAGAAATACTGATATGTGAAGCAAGATGAGTGAATCTCAAAGATATCATGTTGAACAAAAGAGCCAGACCCAACAGATGACTTACTTGTGAACCCAGTTTCATGAAGTTCCTGAACAAGTAACAGAGGCCAGATTAGTGCATACTCCTGGTAGGGGTGGGAGAATTTTAACTGGGAGGATGAATAAGGTATCCTCCTGAGTGGTGGCAAAATTCTATCTTAATCTGGGTAGTAGTTTTACTTGTGTGTACATGTGTTAAAGCTCAAAATATTATACATTTATGATTTGTGCAATTTACTATATGTATGACACACCTCAATTTTTTAAAGAATCCTAAAATAAAATATAGAAAAATTTGGATATCTGAATACCCCTATTGTCCAGTCATTTTAAAAATTATTTGTCCATTACTGACATGTCTTCCTGATACGGATTCGTTTTGCCAGTGTTTCAATATAGATCCGTAAATACATTTATCTTTGACAAATACATCTAGACTCAGGTAAACACTTTGCCTGTTATCAATACATTGCCCCTCAGCTCCTATTCACCCTTCAGTATATGCTCTGTGACAGGACACAACTTGAGGCATCTCACCAGAGATGTTAAGTTTTCTCGGCAGAGGGCACTGGAGAAGCATTGGAGGAAGCAACACGCTCTCCTGTTATTTCCTGCTGCTGTATAGTAGGTCAACCGCCTTGAAGCATTTGCCTGGCCTGGAGATAAACTTCCAAAGCAGCCCTCTCAACATGGAAACCTACCTTAAGGTCTTCTGCTCACCACTGATCCCCCTGAGTCCCCACTCCCTTGGCAGCTGACACCCTCCTCATACCTGCCACAGCACCCCTGAGCCTTGGCTCCCATCCCCTCTGCAAACTCACCCCTCTGGTTTCTGATCACTGCACTCCGCAGGAGACTGCAGAACAGCTGTGGCCTGAACAAACCAGCAAGCTTCTCTGCTATCTAGTGGACTGAACTACACCTTCACCAGTAAGACTGAATCAACCTTGGGGAGGGAAACTCTTCCAAGTTTGTCCTTCCTTGGGTATTCTCCCTCAGTCGTAGAATACCATACATAGTTTCCTTCTAGTCCTTCTTTTATAAGAGCTTAATAATTCTTTATATTAAACAACCCACAAAGGTCCATCTAGTCAAGGCTATGGTTTTTCAAGTGGTCTTGTATGGATGTGCGAGCTGGACTATGAAAAAAGCTGAGTGCTGAATAATTGATGCTTTTGAACTGTGGTGTTGGAGAAGACTCTTGAGAGTCCCTTGGACTGCAAGGAGATCCAACCAGTCCATTCTAAAGGAGATCAGTCCTGGGTATTCATGGGAAGGAATGATGCTAAAGCTGAAACTCCAGTACTTTGGCCACCTCATGCGAAGAGTTGACTCACTGGAAAAGACTCTGATGCTGGGAGGGATTGGGGGCAGGAGGAGAAGGGGGACAACAGAGGATGAGATGGCTGGATGGCATCACTGACTCGATGGACGTGAGTCTGAGTGAACTCCGGGAGTTGGTGATGGACAAGGAGGCCTGGTGTGCTGCAATTCATGGGGTCGCAAAGAGTCACACACGACTGAGCGACTGAACTGAACTGAACTGAACTGAGTGGTTTCTATTGTTGGTTGGACCAAGACCAATACAAGCACTGAATACATTTTACTTGACATACTGGATATCATCCAATCACATTGACAGCAAAAATAAATATAGTTAACGAGGAAATAAAGAGGGAAAGTGTTAAGAAGAAAATAAAGGGTACAACATAAAGTGCAAAATACACCAATTGAAATAAGTGGGACAGAAGTGCTATCCGTGGGATAAAACAAAATTAGAAAATTGAATAATCAGGCTGATTTCTCTAGCCAGGTTAAACACAAATAACTTTCAAGGATAGATTCTTATTTTGCTTTAATTATTAATACTGAGAGAAGTGAGTGATAAAAATAGTATTGTATAATGTTAATTTCATTAAAATAACATCATGTTTAAACTGGGTCATCAGTTTCTTTTTCTAGTAAAACCTTCAAAAACAAAAGTTAACCAAACATTTATTCATATTTCATGTAAACTATTTCTAATATTCAGCTAAATAACCCATCCCTGGTACAGGAAGATGCCAAGTGCTCCAAAGCAACTCAGCCCAGGTGCCACAACTATTGTGTCTGTGCACTAGAGCCCAGGGAACCAAAACTACTGAGCCCACATGCCACAATCACTGAAGCTTACGTGTCCTAGAGCCTGTACTCCACAGCAAGACAATCTACGGCAATGAGTAGCCCGTGCGCAGCAACTAGAGTAGCCCCTGCTCAGCACAACTAGAGAAAAGCCCACACAGTAACCAATAACCAGCAGAGCCAAAAATAAATAAAATAATTTTTTTTAAAAACTGACTCTGGCAGTTATCCAATATTGCCAGGCATTACATATTTGTACTCAGAGATGGGAAGGGTTCAGTGTAAATAAAGAACCAGAATAGGAATGAGAAGTTTCACTGAGATGCTGAGAACTGAGAAAACTATTAAAGGCAGACTAAGATGTGGATGTAAGTGGTCAGTCAGTTCATTCGCTGAGTTGTGTCCGACACTTTGCACCCCCGTGGACTGCAGCACACTAGGCTTGCTGTCCATCACCAACTCCTGGAGCTCACTCAAACTCATGTTCATCGAGTCAGTGATGCCATCCAACCCTCTCATCCTCTGTTGTCCCCTTCTCCTCCTGCCTTCAATCTTTCCCAGCATCAGGGTCTTTTCCAAGGAGTTAGTTCTTCACATCAGGTGGCCAAAGTATTGGAATTTCAGCTTCAGCATCAATACTTCCAATGAATACTCAGGACTCATTTCCTTTAGGATGGACTGCTTTGATATCTTCCTGCAGTCCATGGGACTCTCAAGAGTCTTCTCCAACACCACAGTTCAAAAGCATCAATTCTTCGGCGCTCAGCTTTCTTCACAGTCCAACTCTCACATCCATACATGGCTACTGGAAGAACCATATCTTTGACTAGACAGACCTTTGTCAACAAAGTAATGTCTCTGCTTTTTAATATGCTGTCTAGGTTTGGCATAGCTTTTCTTCCAAGGAGTAAGGGTCTTTTAATTTCATGGCTGCAATCACCATATGCAGTGATTTTGGAGCCCCCAAAAATAAAGTCGGCCACTGTTTCCACTGTTTCCCCATTTATTTGCCATGAAGTGATGGGACCGGAAGCCATGATCTTAGTTTTCTGAATGTTGAGCTTTAAGCTAACTTTTTCACTCTCCTGTTTCACTTTCATCAAGAGGCTCTTTAGTTCTCCTTCACTTTCTGCCATAAGGGTGGAGTCATCTGCATATCTGAGGTTATTGATATTTCTCCTGATAATCTTGATTCCAGCTTGTGCTTCATCCAGTCTGGCATTTGGCATAATGTACTCTTCATATAAGTTAAATAAGCAGGGTGACAATATACAGCCTTGACGTACTCCTTTCCCAATTTGGAACCAGTCTGTTTTTCCATGTCTGGTTCTAACTGTTGCTCCTTGACCTGCATAGAGATTTCTTAGGAGGCAGGTAAGGTGATCTGGTATTCCCATCTCTTTCAGAATTTTCCACAGTTTGTTGTGATCTACACAGTCAAAGGCTTTGGCATAGTCAATAAAGCAGAAGTAGATATTTTTCTGGAATTCTCTTGCTTTTTGATGATCCAACAGATGTTGGCAATTTCATCTCTAGTTCCTCTGCCTTTTCTAAATCCAGTTTGAACCCCTGGAAGTTCGTGGTTCACATACTGTTGAAGCCTGGCTTGGAGAATTTTTGAGCTTTACTTTACTAGTGTGTGAGATGAGTAAAATTGTGTGGTAGTTTGAGCATTCTTTAGCATTGCCCTTCTTTGGAATTGGAATGAAAACTGACCTTTTCCAGTCCTGTGGCCATTGCTGAGTTTTCCAACTTTGCTGGAATATTGGCTGCCGCACTTTCACAGCATCATCTTTTAGGATTTGAAATAGATCAACTGGAATTCCATCACCTCCACTAGCTTTGTTCATTGTGATGCTTCCGAAGGCCCACTTGACTTCACATTCCAGGATGTCTGGCTCTAGGTGAGTGATCATAGCATCGTAGTTATCTAGGTCATGAAGATCTTTTTCTATAGTGCTTCTGTGTATTCTTGCCACCTCTTCTTAATATCTTCTGCTTCTGTTAGGTCCATATCATTTCTGCCCATCTTTGCGTGAAATACTCCCTTAGTATCTCTAATTTTCTTGAAGAGATCTCTAGTCTTTCCCATTCTATTGTTTTCCTTTATTTCTTTGCACTGATCACTGAGGAAGGCTTTCTTATCTCTCCTTGCTACTCTTTGGAACTCTACATTCAGATGGGTATATCTTTCCTTTGCCTTTAGCTTCTTTTCTTTTCTCAGCTATTTGTAAGGCCTCCTCAGACAACCATTTTTCCTTTTTTGCATTTCTTTTTCTTGGGGATGGTCTTGATCCATCTCCTGTACAATGTCACGAACCTCCATCCATAGTTCTTCAGGCACTCTGTCTATCAGATCTAATCCCTTGAATCTCTTGGTCACTTCCACTGTATAATTGCAAGCAATTTGACTTAGGTCATACCTGAATAGTCTAGTGGTTTTCCCTAGTTTCTTCAAATTAAGAATTTTGCAATAAGGCATTCATGATTTGAGCCACAGTCAGCTCCTGGTCTTGTTTTAGTTGACTGTATCGAGCTTCTCCATCTTTGGCTGCAAAGAATATAATCAATCTGATTTTGGTATTGACCATCTGGTGATGTCCATGTGTAGAGTCTTCTCTCGTGTTGTAAGTAAGAGGCACTGTATTTGGTAGGGATGGAATGAGCCAAGGTTTAGAAGTGAAAAAAAAAAAAAAAAAGCACATGTTTGAACCAGACAGAAGAAAATTCTCCTGAATCCCCAGGCAAAAGTGATTAATGGGGTTGAACACTGTGAAACAGAAGTAGAAAATTTTGGTTTCAATGTTGACACTAAGTAGCCACTGTGAGGTTCAAGAGAAGGGAGATGACATTATAAAAGGGAGATTTTTCAGGAAAATTAATGTAGAAATAATAGGAAAATTTGAGCTAGGAAGAGCCTTGTAAAAGAATCGCTGCTGCTGCTGCTGCTAAGTCGCTTCAATCATGTCCGACTCTGTGCGACCCCATAGATGGCAGCCCACGAGGTTCTCCCGTCCCTGGGATTCTCCAGGCAAGAACACTGGAGTGGGTTGCCATTTCCTTCTCCAATGCATGAAAGTGAAAAGTGAAAGTGAAGTCACTCAGTTGTGTCCGACTCTTAGTGACCCCATGGACTACAGCCCACCAGGCTCCTCCATCCATGGGATTCTCCAGGCAAGTGTACTGGAGTGGGGTGCCATTGCCTTCTCCATAGAATTAAATTGTACTTGTAGGATTCAGTTTACAAATTCAGATGTGCAAATAATCACACTACAGTAATCATAATCTTTCAGTTACCTTAATTTGAACTCTTGACTTATATTTCCCAGGATTTGTTGGAAAAATGCATTTATTAATTCACTCAACCAGACCCCTATTATGCCTAGACATTTTCTATATACTGGAAATAGAGCAGCACATGAAATAAAGTACCTGTCCTCGTGGAACTTACATTTGAATGGGGAAAGCAGATAGCAAACAAGTAAAATATAAATTAAGATATAATATGAAGCAGTGATCTGTGTGGGGAGAGGCGGTGAAGAGGTTTTCAATTTAGACTGAGCAAAAAAGGTACTCTACCATGGTGACGTTTGAGAAGAGATCTGAACGAAGGTGCAACACCCACTGGATACTGGGGAAAGAATTTTCCAGGGATTGAAAAAGAAAACAAGGACCCAGAAAAGGGGGCATACTTGGTATGTTTAAGGACCAACAAGGAGGCCAATATAACTAAAAGAGTTTGAGCAGGCAGAGGAGCAGTAGGACACCAAATCAGAGAGATGATCGGGGCCATTTCACGTAGGGCTATGGTGAGGATTTTGGATTTAACTGTAAGCAAGCTGAGGCAAGGAAGCAACATGATCTGATTTTGTTTTTGTAAGAATACAATGGCAGCTCTACCTCGAAGTGGGCTATTGGGGAAGGGGGAGCAAGAGTTGCAATAGACACCTTTAACATGCTGTGTGAAGATGGTGGCTTGGATAGGAGGACTTATAGTGAGATGCAGGATATGTTTTGAAGGTTGAGCTGACAAAGTTCACTGACAAATTATGATAGCGGGTGTAAAATTAAGAGGAACTGAGCCAATGGAATGCCCTCTTATGAGAGACAGAATATTAGGAAAGGAATATATTTGGGGGAAAAAATCATGAGTTCTGCTTAAAACACACCAAGTCTCCACTAAAAGCTGGCTCTCCCATTTCTCTTTACGTACAGCAACACTTTTGATACCAGATGTGTGGATTTTTCCACACTAATTATTCAATTCTCAGTGGGTACCAACTGGATGTCCTACATTTAATTCAGCTCTGACACTACTTGCCTGGAGAGTTCAGATCTCACTGGTTAAGGGCTCAATCCCACAAGACTGGCCCCCTCACTTCAGATGCCAGTCACTAGTCTTATGGCTGTCACTTATACTCCTGATCACCCAGCTGGAGACCCACCCTCCCCCTACCTCTGGACCATTTATTCACATGTGGCAACTCTATCACCCTTTTAGTCAATCTCTAGACCCCATCCACATCTAATAAAATACATTCTGTTCACTAAACAGAAATGCATACAGTATTCTAAGTTCAGATGCCCCATGATTTTCTACAAAGGCAAGAGCATGTTTCTTCTGAAAACTTCCTAATTAAATCCAGTCTTTTTTGATCTTTTTGTAATCTCCACTGAGAACATTACTAGCTGCAAAGTCCTTATATAAGCCTTCACTGCCTTTGATTACTTAGAGCCAATTATTTTAAAATTATAATGTTCATTATCTTATCCCAAATGTACTCACTCCAGTAGAACTTACCCCTACTGAAGCCCATCTACTGGTTTTAAGATGATGTTTAATTAAACATCTTAAATGGCTCAGATGGTAAAGCGTCTCTCTGCAGTGCAGGAGACCTGGGTTCGATCCCTGGGTTGGGAAGATCCTCTGGAGAAGGAAATGGCAACCCACTCTAGTACTCTTCCCTGGAGAATCCCATGGACAGAGGAGCCTAGTAGACTACAGTCCATGGGGTCGTGAAGAGTCAGACAGGACTGAGTGATACACTTTCACTTTCAAATGTGACCAGTCCCATCAGAGTCAATACCTAGGGAATCTATTTATCCTCACCATTTATTGTATGATATCTGTTCTAAGTCTACTATAAAATTCAAAAAATAATTATGGTAATCATTGTTACAATAACTTTTAAAAAGTTTAAATAAGTGATATCTACTGATTTCCTTTTGTTCACAAATTTATTCACAGCTCAAATAGATTATTCAGTTATGGCTTCCAGTTTGAGAGGCTCAAATAATTTGAAGAAAGTGATTATAACTGGGCTCAGGAAGCAAAGGCTCAATCTATATTGCCTGTATCACAGTATACTACATTTGATGACAAATAGGTATTTGAAATATGGTTAATCTATATTATGTATTTGTATTTGTGTGTGTGTGTGATTTATTTTTGGTTACTCTCTCTGAGCTTCAAAAAAGCTTTCTGGTTTGGCAAGTGGGCCAGCGGAGCAGGGAAGCCTGGTGTGCTGCAGTCCATGGGGTTGCAAAGATTTAGACATGACTTAGTGACTGAACAACAACAACCAGTGGAGAAGGCCACCTCTCAAGGTAAAAGAAATAAGACTAGGTCAGTAGCATTAAATCAAGAGATCTATATTAAAGAGTTTAGCACTAAAATTTATTTTAAAACGACCTATCCATTATTTCAGTTCATTAATAAAACAACTCTCATTTTTCTACCACTGAGGAGTCTTGTCTCTCTTTAATCAATGAATTTCAAATGCCCAATTCTTTTAGACAGAAAAATAAAAGGAATACAATCAAGGTAAATTTCATGTTACTTTACTGTAGTATGCTTCTTTGGTAATTTTATAGATTTTATGCTTTTTTAGGCACTTTAAAATTATATCAGAAATGGAGCAATGGAAAAAGCCATAAATGTAGATCTATTAATTATCCTTATTTTTAGCAAACTAAGGAACTAGGGAGAGAGGTCTATTACACTAAAATCTGAGTGGAAACAAATTACATTCCTATCCTGGAGTCCCCCTGGTAATGGTAGACAGATGGTCATCCTTCAACACTCTTTCTGCCACAATGAGGCCATTGGAGGATATCAGGGAGCACCATGGACTTGGGTGCCACCAGGATACCTGTGCTCCTCAGCATCATGAATCTTTGTGACAAACCCAGGAAACAGGCTCCCTGCTCTCTGAAGACCTAACTCAAGTAGCTTTTTGGACCAAGTCCAACTGGCCGAAGCTCAGCCTAGATGAAACAAAAAGGAACCTAACTGAAAAGAGGAGAACTGGCAATTTGACAAGAAATCAAATATCAACTCTTTTTAAGGGCCAACATTGTCAGGCTGGTGAGTAATTTTGTGGTAAATTGCTATTTTCAGAATCCCAAAGGAATACATGGGTGAAAAATGCATTCTTTCACCTTGAACTCATCAGGAAACCAAGAGCCAGACGTGGAATGTAATTCTAGAAGGTATTGTCTCCAAGTGATTTAATATGTACTCTGACTAACTTCAAGTGGAAACACAGGTAATTGGCATGTAACCACTAAGTAGAGCCTCATAAAGCACTCAAGTTCATCTGTGTAGAAAGCAATCAAGTACAATCTCATAGTGAAGTAAACACTGAGCCAAGGGTTAAAAGTCCAGGCTTTGCCACTAAACTAGCTGTGTGAATTTATACTTAACTCATCTTTTTTTCTTCTTGTGAAATAATTCAAATGTACCAAAAATTATAGAGAGAATATATGTCCGTATTTGTATGTAGGTTTGTCAAATCTTAATATTTGGACTTATTTCCTTCATATTGTTTTAAAATATATAAAACATATAAATGAAGTCCTCTGAATTTTCCAGTTTCTCTTCCATCCCATCCTCTCCATTCAACACAGAAGTAACCACTCTCCTGATTTCTGCTCATTCCCCTGCCTGTTATTAAACTGTTATATCATAGGTACACATCCATAAGTGCTACCTAGTACTTTGCTGTATGTTTGTAAGTTTTGTATAGATAACAATTATATGTACATACAAGAGTCTGCACAAATGAAAGTGTTAAGAACAAACACAATGGAGCCTCAGGGCTTGGATTCAAATAGTGGCTGTGTAACTTTCTTCTTGTGGGCGTCAGGCAAAATAAGCAAACTCTCTGTGGCTCCATTTCCTCGTCTGTTCAACAGGAGACATAAGAGAACCTAACTTTTAGGTTGTCCTGAGAATTAAATGAATTCACATCTGGAAAATACTTGGGACAGAGCCTGGCACAAACTCAGCACTACATAAATGTTCAGTTCAGTTCAGTTCAGTCGCTCAGTCATGTCCAACTCTTTGCAACCCCATGGACTGAAGCACACCAGGCCTCCCTGTCCATCACCAACTCCCGGAGCCTACCCAAACTCATGTTCATTGAGTCGGTGATGCCATATAACCATCTCATCCTCTGTCGTCCCCTTCTCTGACTGCCCTCAATCTTTCCCAGCATCAGGGTCTTTTCAAATGAGTCAGTTCTTCACATCAGGTGGCCAAAGTACTGGAATTTCAGCTTCAACATCAGTCCTTCCAATGAACACCCAGGACTGATCTCCTTTAGGATGGACTGGTTGGATCTCCTTGCAGTCCAAGAGACTCTCAAGAGTCTTCTTCAACACCACAGTTCAAAAGCATCAATTCTTCAGCACTCAGCTTTCTTTAGAATCCAACTCTCACATCCATACATGACTATTGGAAAAACCATAGCCTTGACGAGATGGACCTTTGTTGGCAAAGTAATGTCTCTGCTTTTGAATATGCTGTCTGGCCTGGTCGTAACTTTCCTTCCAAGGAGTAAGCGTCTTTTAATTTCATGGCTGCAGTCATCATCTGCAGTGATTTTGGAGCCCAGAAAAATAAAGTCTGACACTGTTTCCACTGTTTCCCCATCTATTTCCCATGAAGTGATGGGACCAGATGCCACGATCTTCGTTTTCTGAATGTTGAGTTTTAAGCCAACTTTTTCACTCTCCTCTTTCACTTTCATCAAGAGGCTCTTTAGTTCCTCTTCACTTTCTGCCATAAGGGTGGTGTCATCTGCATGTCTGAGGTTACTGCTGTTTCTCCCGGCAATGTTGATTCCAACTTGTGTTTCATCCAGCCCAGCGTTTCTCATGATGTACTCTGCATATAAGTTAAATAAACAGGGTGACAATATGCAGCCTTGACGTACTCCTTTTCCTATTTGGAACCAGTCTGTTGTTCCATGTCCAGTTCTAACTGTTGCTTCCTCACCTGCATACAGGTTTCTCATTTTCATGAGAAGAGGCAGGTCAGGCGGTCTGGTATTCCCATCTCTTTCAGAATTTTCCACAGTTTATTGTGATCCACACAGTCAAAGGCTTTGGCGTAGTCAATAAAGCAGAAATAGATGTTGTTCTGGAACTCTCTTGCTTTTTCCATGATCCAACGGATGTTGGCAATTTGATCTCTGGTTCTTCTGCCTTTTCTAAAACCAGCTTGAACATCTGGAAGTTCACAGTTCATGTATTGCTGAAGCCTGGCTTGGCGAATTTTGAGCATTACTTTAGTAGCATGTGAGATGAGTGCAGTTGTTGGTATTCAAACATTTTATAGAATCCATTATATGAATATATTCCAATTTATATTTTATCTCCTTTCCATGATCATTTAAGTTGCTTACATTTTTTTACTATTACACCCTTCAACATGTCTCACTGTTGAAGAATGTGGCCAATATTTGTAGTGACTATAAACACCTAAGAATGAACTTTCTGGGTTTTAGGTTAACCCAACTTGCGGCTCTAGCAGATATCAGCATATTGCTTTCCAACATACGGCAAAAATTTCCAGTCTCATTCAAAGTTCCCATTACTACATACTCATCAGTTTTACTGTCGTCTGATCATCATTTCTGTATTTTCAAAATGAGGAGGGATAAATAAGATGATCCTTAGAGTGTGCATTTTCTATGTTCTCTGATTCCCTTTTCTTGAATTTCCCACTTTCTCCCTTCACCTTGAGATAAACTAGTCCAGCAAATAGCAAACTGTTTCTTCTGAGTCTATAAGCCTATTTTTTTGTATTTTATATTCTGAATAGTCTACAAACTAAGACATCCAATAATACAATTTCAATAGTCATAAGGAAGAATATAACTTAAACTGACAATGTCCAAGCCAGGCATACATACATCCAACACTATTAAAACATATCTGTGGTTTTCAAACATTTTAAAGCAGTGGACTTTTTAAAAAATAGAAGTATAAAATGAAGCTCAATATAAATGCTGCTTGCTCCTTTTCTCCCCTTTTTGCTTACCTTTAAAATGCATCTTACACATTGGTAAAAGCTTCTTGCAATGAAATTATATTAGTGCCTAGATGAACTTCCTGAAAATAAGAAATATTAAAATGCTTCCATTCATGTTGTTATTTTACCCATTACATTTGTATTTTATACTTTATTTGATCATGCTTTCATTTTAGACTAACATATAGTCTATACTAAAATCTTCTGGAAATATTCATGTCAGAGAAAGACTGCCTATTGTTACCAAAGAGCTCTGATTTTACTACCTACAATTTCTATGAGAAAAAAACAGCTTCAGGCTCTGAAGTTTATAATTATAGGCCGATATTGCCTCCTAATGGTAAGAAGCTTAATCACATCATATTTCAAGTTAGAAAAGTTGATTTTTAAAAATTCTGCAAAACCTTGAAGTACTCTCTTCCTATATCATTTTATAATAGATTTGGGAGGAAGGCAGAGTACTTATCAGACACATTGGCAAGCCTGGGTCATATTCTCTCTGATCTGCCATCTACAAGTCCCAGAATTCTCCCTCTCATTTCCTCTCAGATGCCATTACTAAAGATCTTCCAACTTCAGCCAGGCTTCACTTGTCCTTACATCAAGCCTGTTGTAGTCTTAACATGTTAAGATCCTAGTCCCAGACAGCCACTGGAGTGCGGGATCAGGCTGGAATGTGGATGGTCTCCGGATTGATAAAAGAGAGCTCCTGCTTTGACATTCACATGTACCCAAGTCAGCACACTTACCATCAGTCTCACCAAAGCCACGTTTCCTGTCTTTTTTTTTTTTTTTTTTAATTTTCTCATGAAGCCAGCAGAGAAGGCAATGGCAACCCACTCCAGTACTCTTGCCTGGAAAATCCCATGAAAGGAGGAGCCTGGTAGGCTGCAGTCCATGGGGTCGCTAACGACTGAGCATCTTCACTTTCACTTTTCACTTTCATACATTGGAGAAGGAAATGGCAACCTACTCTGGTGTTCTTGCCTGGAGAATACCAGGGACGGGGGAGCCTCAGGGGCTGCAGTCTATGGGGTTGCACGGAGTCGGACACGACTGAAGCAACTTAGCAGCAGCAGAAGCATGAAGCCAGAGCTCAGTTGTGAAGTTCTGCTTCACACTCCAGGTGTCTAAAACTGGAGTCTTCACCACCTGGAAGAGTCATGAAAAAGGATTTAGCTAAACCCTCCTTAGCCCAAGGCTTTGCACCAAGAACCTGCTACCTAATCGATGTAAGCTCAGAGTTTGGGGTCAGAGGTCATCAAATCAGAACCCTTGGATATGTCTTTAGCCCAGATCAGATTCAATGTGCCCCCCACTGGATGCTGTGGTTGGGGCTGCTTCTCCTTTGCGAGAAAGCCCTGAGCCAGGTGTGTAACCCTCACTTATTCCCGGCAAATCTGCCTGCTATGAGGAGCCTTCAAGCCTGTTTACAGTGTTTTAGAGGTTTTTATAACAGACAAGAAGGAACATAAAGAAAAGAATAAAACACAGATGAAGGAAAAGGAATAATAAGAAAGAAAAGAGAGGAAAAGGAGCACTTGTCTCAAGAAGAAGCCGTATTTTTTTATTACTTATGATTCACCCACTCCAGGACTAACCACTTCCTCTGCAGTGAAGTATTTGCCTGTTGATATTAAAGATATAGGTAGGATGTTGAAGGGAAGGCTTCAAAGGCTTCAAGGCAAAAACAACATTTAGTTCAACAAATATCCTATTGGTAGAGTAGGATAACTTCTACCATGAGCATACACTGATTGAGGTCCATAGAGATATCTGAAATGTCAAATTAACAAGCTGTATTATTGTCATATTAAGTCATGTTAAGTCATATTATTATAGGCATGGATAGAAATCTGAAGTCAATCCAAGTGATCTGTGGTAAGAATTTATTGAGCCACATCTGAGTTTAGCAGTAGAGTTGTATAACTGATTGTCAGTGTCTTCTGTGAGCACACACTTGTCATATAATTCCTGTTTCTTTTCTAGACCCATCCTCCTATTAACTCCTTCCTGGCTCTCTTCTCACGCTTTAATGTATGAATTACCTAGGGGTTTGCTAAAATTTGGATTCTGATACAGCAGGTCTGGGGTAGGGCCTGAGATTCTGAATTGCTAAGAAGCTCCCATGATGCCCATGCTGGACTATAGTACTTCCAGGTCTCGTTTTCTAACAATTTCCTTTGTTCATCACCCAACAAAATATTAGCTTTATTTCTTTTTCTTATTGCTGGTCAGTCAGAAAAAGGAGATAGTAGCCAACTTCTATCAAGCTTTAATAATCATAAATTTTAAAATTTATATAATTAAAGATTCTTATAATATTTTATGATTTTCAATTTCATGATTTTCAACTTCCCAGGTGGTTCAGTGGTAAAGATCCTGCTTGCAATGCAGGAGACATGGGTTTGAGCCCTAGGTCGGGAAGATCCCCTGGAGAAGGAAATGGCAACCCATTCCAGTATTCTTACCTGGGAAATCCCATGGACACAGGGCCTAGTGGGCTATAGCCCATGGGGTTGCAAAAGAGTCAGACAAGACTGAGCATCAAAAACAACAACAACAAGGCTTACTCGATGGCTCAAGTAGTAAAGCATCCATTTGCAATGCAGGAGATTCAGGTTCAATCCCTGGATCCGGAAGTTTCCCTGGAGGAGGAAATGGCAACCTATTCCAGTATTCTTGCCTGCAAAATTCCATGGACAGAGGATCCTGGTGGGCTATAGTACACGGGGTCACAAAGAGCCAGACACAACTAAGCACGGCATAGTCATATATGTGTGTGTGTGTGTGTGTACAGAAAAGGAAATGGCAACACACTCCAGTATTCTTGCCTAGAGAATCCCACAGATACAGGAGTCTGGCAAACTTCAGCCCATGCAGCTGCAAAGAGTCAGACATGAGTGAGCATGCACACACCATGTGTGTATGTATGTGTATGTGCATATGTACATATATATACACACATGCACATATATACATACACACGTATATAAATATGATTTGTCATGCTTATATCAGTAAGAAGTTTCTTTCAACCATTCTTCCCAAGCTCTAGCATAAATGATTAAGGTCTTTAAAATGACCTGGAAGCTCTAAAATGTCCTAAACTCTTGACCAAATTATCAAATAAATAATATTCGCTATAGCTTTAGGATTTGTCTCACTTTATTGCATTCTAATTCTTTTTAAATAGTATCCTGAACATGAGGTACATGATAATTTTCAGTTGCCCCTGAGCAATATAAATTGTCTGAAAGTGAGAGATGCTTGTTCACTTTTATAAAGAGTGTTACATAAAAGGACCATATGTGAAAAAATTAGAAGATAAGAGATGCTGACAAGTTAATTGGTTCCTATCTTTGCAGGTTATCCATTGTGAAAAATTCTAAGTGTGATGATTCTTTAGCTACAGTACCTCACAAGCAAATGTATGGCTTTGTGCCCTGTACCAAAGCACATTTTCCCTATGGAAAAATTCCCAGCTGAGTCATCCTTGTCTTCCAGCTTACAGGTACCTTCATCACATCACCAAAAGGATCCTGAGGAATGTCCTTATGAAAAACCAGCTTTTCAGTCCTGTGTAGAGTCTTTGGGCCCACTTTCAGTTCCAGATCCTTCGATAGCTGAAAATTCTGTGTCAATAAGTGGTTTCAGAAATTTCTCAACCTTGGTTAGCCTCTGCTTCAGTTTCTGCTGCATTGACTCATACTCAGCCAGGATCCGAGCAAACCTTGTTTGCAGGAGGTCTACTGAGCTCTCCATTCGGGTGACCTTCTCTTCAAGATCTTTAGGATCACTTCCAGCATTTGCAATGTTTATGTCCAGTAGACCATCTTTCATCAAGATTTGCTTCCCTTTCTCTTCTAGCATACCTTTGGCATCTGGGTACTCAGTTAGAGCTTCCATGAGGTCATCTTTTGAGAGACAGAATAGATCTGAGTAGCCAATGCTTTTAATATTGGCTGTTCTTCGATTGCCAGCTTTGCTACCTTTAATATTAAGGATACTGATTTCACCAAAGTAGCTGCCATCACTCAATACTACAAACTGAGTGATCCCGTCATCAGCCACCACGGCGAGTTTGCCTTCCTTGATGATGTACATCTCTCGGCCAATATCCCCTTTCTTGCAAATGTAATCTCCAGGACTGTAGACTTGGGGTTGTAATTTCAAGACCAACTCCACCAACAGACCAGCTTCACAGTCTGCAAAAATGCGCACCTTTTTTAATGTGTCTAAGTGAACATTGATGGCGATCTCTGCTCTTAGTTTATCAGGTAGATATTTCAAGACTTCTCTCTCATCCACTGTTTTTTTGTTGGTCCACAGATAGTCAAACCATTTAATAACTCGCTTTTCCATATCTTTGCTTACATTTCGAAAATGCATGTATTGCTTGATCGCATCAATTCTTGCTTGAAATTCTGCCCTGGCCGCATTCATGTTGGAAATCATAGAACCTATGTTACCGACAATGGTGGCAAAAATTAACACTCCAATGAGGAAATCAGCCACCACAAAGAAATACTCAGAATCCCTCACAGGAGGTGGTGTTTCACCAATAGTGGTCAAAGTCAGCGTAGACCAGTAAAGACTGTACACATATTTTCTAGCCAAACGGCCAAAATCAGGATCATTAACATCAGGATAGACCCATGTGTCATTTCCAAACCCAATAGCTTTGGAAATAGAGAAGTACACACACGCATTCCAGTGGATGATGATGATGATGTACATGACAAGGTTAGAGATCCTGAAGATGTTTGGGTAGTTTGTCCGTGTTTCTGTTCTCTGGAAGAACTCAAACATTCGAGAGATCCTTAACAATCTGTTTAATCTAATTTCTGGATAATTCCAGCCAAACTTAATATACAGCAGATCAGTTGGGATCACTGATAGAACATCAAGTTTAAATTGAAAGGTTGATTTATACTTCTCTATGAGTTTACGCTCTTCCTTCACCAGTAGTCCTTGTTCTAGGTAACCTAAAATAGAAAAAAAAAAAAAAAAAAGTTTTTCCTTTTTATGCCGTTGTGAATTTTTCTAAAGTAACTTTCAACCAACTTTTTTGAGTTCAAAACAAGAGCTCATTTCAATAAATACACTTTCAGCAATGTAATGAGATCAACATATGGCTGTGGAAAATGTTCTTTGGCAGAAATAAAAAATCTAGCTTTATAAGTACAAAAGTGAGAGATTATATGCAATGTATATATATGAGGTATATATGCAAATTTCTCTAGGCTCAGCGTATTGTCCAGGTTAAGCTATTCTTTTTATAAACAGTGTTCATACAAAGTTTTCTGCATACTCCAGCACTGTGTTTAATTCCTCATGCCACTCTTTTGTCAGAATCCCAGCCTCACCCTTGAAGCTTGGGTACCTCCTTGCTGTTTGACTGTCCTACATAGTCTTGCCTTACCCTTTCAATGTGAAGCCTATCTCCTTAGAGGCTTCATTTTCATATCTCTTTCTTGACCTTCCTCAGGCTAAATTAGACATCTGGGATCTCCCTTTCACTTAAGCTGCTACCATGGGCCCTGTGTATTAAACCCAGAATTTCAAAGCTCTGATATATTTCACTAGGGAAAATTTTATTTCTCTTCCTATTTTGGTTACCAGAGCTGTGCATAGAACAGAACTGAAATATTGTTTCAATGCACTGATACTAGAGAATGTCGCTATTTTACATAATGATTCTTAAAAGCCATTCTCTGCATACATAGGTTACCTTTGCATGTAGAGAGTAGTATATAAACAATAAGCTTATACCTATTTAACAAGAATACTTAAGTAAGAAGCTATCAGATCCTGCCCAGATTATTGGTCAATAATGCCTCCCTATGAACCATAAAGTTTAATTAAGGATGTATGTCCTGTTTCTTATAATATTTCTAGGACAGCTCTGCTAAGTACAATGACCTTTTCCCCCATGTCTCTTCAAGGTACCTCTGTTAAGTAGCAATTACCCTTTCCTCACAGAGCTGCAGAATATTTCTGTTCTCTCTGTTCCTCTTGCCTGGTATAAACCCAGTGAACAGGCTAATGGAGGAAAGCCATCAATCCATATCCAGAAGGTTGCTAGTTATGTCCTTCTGAATCAGTTGGAGTGGCCTAAGCCTGTGGGTTGGGCTTCCCTGGTGGCTCAAATGGTTAAGAACCTTCTGCAATGTGGAAGACTCAGGTTCAATCCTTGAGTCAAAAAGATCCCCTGGAGAAGGCAATGAGAACCCACTCCAATATTCTTGCCTGGAGGAGTCCATGGACAGAGGAACTCGGCAGGCTACAGTCCATGGGGTCGCAAAGAGTCAGACACAACTGAGCGACTAACACAGACCAGCCTATGGTTGAGTATATGGTACTCTTGCTTTCAGTGGTGACTTTTCTTCTCAAAAACCTCTTTGTTTTCTTTAAGAATACTTGAATTAATAAATTTAAAATTAAACAGAGACAAAAGCACAAAATTGCAAAATATCGAAAACTAAACATATTTACCTGTCCTTGTTCGTACAAACATATCAAGAAGATAGACTACATCTGATAAGTAATCAAAAGCAAGCCAGTATTCTAGATAATCAGACTGAAGTTCATCAAAACATGCTCTGTAAAAGAAAAACTTGTATAAATAAAATGAAAGGGGACCAATTTAAATAAATTTAAATAAAAGTCCTCTTTGTATAATTTTTATCATGATGAGAAATATAATACACTAAGGTGAGGAAGGGGTCCTTAGAATCCATTTACTCAACCGTGGTTTTCCCAAATCTGAGGGTTAGATTTAGTTTTTTCACATTTCTGAATTTCAACATTCTTTCCATTATACCAGTCAGCTTTGTGAAAATATCAAATGAAAATAAATGGCTCAAGCTAATGTCAAAATACTGATAATTTTTGGTGATACACATTGATAACCAGGTTCATACTGACTGTTTATACCCAAAGTGCCTCAGGAAATCACACTTGGCCCTAGGTGACTGAGATGTTCACTGTCTAAAAGACAAGGAACCATAGATACTACTTGGGAAACCCATCTTGCTCTATAAAACCTAGATCTTTGATCTTTTTCCAGTCTTGGCAATTTTCTTTTTCTTGCAGGCCAAAGAAAATAAAAAGTTTCTCCCCAAACTCTAATTAAATGATTGAGCAATTAAAAAGTTTAAAAGTATGCCCATATCCCCCATCCCAGTTCTGGATTTCCAGGGATATTGGAAACCAAAGAACTCTTGATCTTAGGAAAACACAGAGAATGATGTAACATCTAGAAAACTGGTGGTGGAGAAAGGTGTGTCCTAAAGAGTTCTAAGCCAAACTGTTAAGTCAGTGAAATTGGAAACTAAAAGTGGGTTGAGATTCATAAAAATATATAGACACCTTGCAATAATCATGGTCCAGTTATACATAACAGGTAAGGTGATGCAGAACAGCCAGTTGTAATATGTATTTCCTGAGGGATCAATAACCACGACTTCCTTCTTCTCTCTACCAGCAATTAGAAATAAAGGGAAGGTTACCAAGAAACAAGATTTTTATTTCACATATCAAATATGGTTACACCCATCACCCACAATTAATGATATGAAAACAAGCTGGAGAAGCTCACTCCACAGTGGGAAGACTAGTTTGACATAGTGCATTAATCATAAGAAACTGGTTAGTGAGGGGTGGATAGTTAAATTATTAGTCTCACATTAAACCATACTTTAGACTTTATCCAAGCCCTTATTTAACTGTGATGCTGCAGACACTTCTATCACTCCAGCTACTGAGAAAGAACAACGGCATAGATCATGCCAGACTGGATATTCCACAGATCCCTTTGGAGGGTTACGGGTGGTGGGAGAATGATGGTTTTGCCACTCCCCTTACCAGGTAATATAACAATCAGGGACCACATTGTGAGGGGGAACTCATGGCTTCTTTCTCATCTGTATGGAGAGAAGAATATAACACAATCTAATAAAAAGTACTCGTCCGTAAGTGTGAATGAAGAATTGAGAAGAAGTAGAGGACAAGAGAAAGAAGAAAGGAAGAAACTATACCATCAAATGACATTTTTAAAACTTTCTGGTATCAAGCCTATTATTTTTAAGGATTTTCCCCTATATACAACATCAACAAAGTGCTAACAGGCACAAATAATTAAACCATTGTCTGATAAGGAGCTTTCTTTGAGTAAGTTAAACGAACAAGTTTTTCTTTAATTATAAAGCAAAAAGATAGCTCAGAAAACATCACTTAGTCTTATTCTTATGAAATTTTAACTCTTAAGCATGGCTTTTGTAATGAGACTACTTTACTTTAGATTATTTGCCATATAGTATAGATGACTCAAAAACATTAATGAAATTATTAAATTTTTACTTCAAATAAAAAAATGATGGTAAGAGCCTAGAAATGCAATTTTATTTGGATCCTAAATATGTCCCAATAATAAGTTTATCTTCACCAGTGCTTGAGGAAGGAAATTAACTATGACACTGAAAGTTCTTGATGAGAAAATTAAGATTAAGACTACCATTGCTAATTTTAAGGAAATTGGAAAAAAAAATTAATTCGCATTTGACAACAATTTATTTAGCCTTTACACAGGGCCTCTTTCCTGTGAATTTCTGGGAAATTATCTCTGCATCCAAAACCTATCACAAATTTACTTCTAATCTCAATGCCATTAAAAATACTTACTCCTCTTTCTTATCTTTGCCTTTCTCCTCTTTCTTTTTCTTGTCTTTGTCCTTTTCTTTCTTCTTTTTCTTTTCTGAGTCCTTTTTATTTTCATTTTTATCATCTGGTTTGCTGAAAAAGTGAGCAATATAGTTGGTAAAATACAAAAATATTATGGGCAGAAAAATTTGGGGTCATTCAAGGCAAAGTCTCACTTACCTCTTCTTTTCTTTTTTCTTTTTCTTCTTTTCCTTTGGTTCTCTATAGGAAAAAACAGTATCTGCATCACATAAACAAATCACGTTCCGACTTCCATTCTTATTCACTTTTCTCTTCATTGGGCAAGAATTCTGAGCTTTGTGTTCAAGAACACACCCCCATGTTCAGAGACCAGAAATCTGATCTCTTAATGGAGTGTTCAACCAAAAGTAGACACATACCCAGATAAGAAGCAAATAAAAATTCCCAGGAATTAGTGCATGTAGAAATTTGGAGAATATGGAGGTGGATAAAGGCATAAACACAGGGAGGGAAATTTACAAAATAACAGATGTAAGAGTGCACTTTCAAAGTCTCAGTACATATCCAAAAAATGGTTACTTAAACTTTCAGCTTCTTGATGTCACTTAGATTTATACTTGAATAAGAACTTTGAGAATTTCCAGAAAATGTCATGATATTTCTCTGGAGGGGTAATCCTGGCTGAAGCAATGTTTTAGGAGCAGTCAAAAAGTTCTGTGGTAACAGAATTAGAATTCCAGTTCTTAGAATCATTCACTGGATTTGAGATCATCTTCTATGTACAGTTTCTTCTTGAGTGGAGAGTATGTGATTAGAGGCCTCTTTCTGCAGTTGGCTTTCTCTGTCAGCAGAAGAATGGATTCTGGAGTCAGACAGAGCAAAAGTAATAGTAGGCTGTCACTGTTGGCTCAGATGTCTTGGGAAAATATATTATTCAGAGTTGAATGAACAAGCATCTCATTACTACTGGGATAGTCAGAGAATGCTGTTAAAGAGAAGTAGGAATAAACTAGGGCATCCAGGTATGGGTAAGAGTTGTAGAGGCTGAGAAGAAGAGGAAGAATGCTAAAGGGAGGGAAACTTTCAGGTGCAAATACACAAATGAACTTCATCTGGGTAGGAATGGCCCAGTGGAAGTAGAAAACTGCTACCAAGGAGAAACAGGAGATAAAACCGACAAGGAGCCAGGGCTTGGCACATAACAGGAACAGAATATAAAGTCAGATAAGATGGAATTTACAGCTATAGGAATACATTCCTATGATACAGGATTTCACATCCTCACACAGACCCTGGGAGATGGTGCTGGCACCTTCTTGGATGGCATTTAAAAGTTTAGAAAAGGTCAAAAATATACAAGCAACTCCTACAGCTCAATTCCAGAAAAATAAATGACCAAATCAAAAAATGGGCCAAAGATACGAGACAGCAAAAGAGACACTGATGTATAGAACAGTCTTATGGACTCTGTGGGAGAGGGAGAGGGTGGGAAGATTTGGGAGAATGGCATTGAAACATGTAAAATATCATGTATGAAACGAGTTGCCAGTCCAGGTTCGATGCACGATACTGGATGCTTGGGACTGGTGCACTGGGACGACCCAGAGAGATAGTATGCGGAGGGAGGAGGGAGGAGGGTTCAGGATGGGGAACACATGTATACCTGTGGCGGATTCATTTTGATGCTTGGCAAAACTAATACAATTATGTAAAGTTTAAAAATAAAATAAAATTTTAAAAAAAAGGGCCAAAGAACTAAATAGACATTTCTCCAAAGAAGACATACAGATGGCTAACAAACACATGAAAAGATGCTCAACATCACTCATTATCAGAGAAATGCAAATCAAAACCACTATGAGGTACCATTTCATGCCAGTCAGAATGGCTGCGATCCAAAAGTCTACAAGCAATAAATGCTGGAGAGGGTGTGGAGAAAAGGGAACCCTCTTGCACTGTTGGTGGGAATGTAATCTAGTATAGCCACTATGGAGAACCGTGTGGAGATTCCTTAAAAAATTGGAAATAGAACTGCCTTATGATCCAGCAATCCCACTGCTGAGCATACACACCGAGGAAACCAGAAGGGAAAGAGACACGTGTACCCCAATGTTCATCGCAGCACTGTTTATAATAGCCAGGATATGGAAGCAACCTAGAGGTCCATCAGCAGATGAATGGATAAGAAAGCTGTGGTACATATACACAATGGAGTCTTACTCAGCCATTAAAAAGAATACATTTGAATCAGTTCTAATGAGGTGGATGAAACTGGAGCCTATTATACAGAGTGAAGTAAGCCAGAAAGAAAAACACCAATATAGTATACTAACGCATATATATGGAATTTAGAAAGATGGTAACAATAACCCTGTGTATGAGACAGCAAAAGAGACACTGATGTATAGAACAGTCTTTTGGACTCTGTGGGAGAGGGAGAGGGTGGGATGATTTGGGAGAATGGCATTGAAATATGTATAATATCATATATGGAACGAGTCGCCAGGCCAGGTTCGATGCACGATACTGGACGCTTGGGGCTGGTGCACTGGGACGACCCAGAGGGATGGTATGGGGAGGGAGGAGGGAGGAGGGTTCAGGATGGGGAACACATGTATACCTGTGACAGATTCATTTCGATATTTGGCAAAACCAATACAATATTGTAAAGTTTAAAATAAAAGAAAAAAAAAGTTTAGAAAAGGTGATGGCTCACACTAAGTGACATAAAAATTACAAAATGTCATGGCAGATGGTGGAAGAAGGTATCAGAAAGATTCAGAGAAGCGGCATGCTAAAATGAATATACTAAGTAAGCAAACTAGCCCACCAACTGATTGTGTTCCCTAAGAGGGCTGAGAGGATACAAAAATGATAGGTACTGTGCTGGTGAGAGGGGCACCATCATCACTGAGCAGCTCAGTGGTGTTGTCCTCTGTTTACTTCAGCGAGCAGTGAGAGACACTGACCTGGGTATAGAACCAGATTCCCTGAGAGCAATAGGGATGGCAGGATCTAGAATCATGGAGATCAGCGGCAGTGCTTACCCATCAGAAAAGAAGTGGGCCTGATTGTTGTAATTAGCAGTTAAGTGCACATAATAGCCGGAGAAGGCCACGGCACCCCACTTCGGTACTCTTGCCTGGAAAATCCCGTGGACGGAGGACCCTGGTGGGCTGCAGTCTATGGGGTCGCAAAGAGTCGGACACGACTGAGCGACTTCACTTTCACTTTCCACTTTCATGCATTGGAGAAGGAAATGGCAACCCACTCCAGTGTTCTTGCCTGGAGAATCCCAGGGACGGGGGAGCCTGGTGGGCTGCCGTCTATGGGGCCGCACAGAGTCGGACACGACTGAAGCGACTTAGCAGCAGCAGCGGCAGCACACAGTAGCCAGGGCCTTAACCCACAGAAAGCTATAGAAGGGGTTAATAGTCTACGGCGTTCCTAGATAGGTGGGCATCCCATTGACTTGTTAGGGTACTGTCTAACATTTACAATAAAAAAAAAAAAAAAAACAGGAATGGATGATCAGCAGGTTGAGGGCAAGTTACACCAATAAAAAGTCACAACCCCTTGAACAGTTTCTAAACCTGAGTAAGCTTTCAAAATGAAACCCCTGACTGGAGGAAAAGCCAAGCTCCCATGAAGAAGGACTACAACAGCAATGACAAGTATATTCAGTAATGATTTCCCCAGTCTTTCGCTTAAAGACAATCAGTGGTCATTTACTTAGGTAACTGTACCCTAGTGGGGCTTCCCGATGGCTCAGCAGTCAAGAATCCACCTGCAGTGCAGGAGTCATAGGAGACACAGGTTGGATCCCTGGGTCAGGAAGATCCCCTGGTGGAAAGCATGGTAACCCACTCCAGTATTCTTGCCTGGAGAATCATCATAGACAGAGGAGCCTGGTGGGCTACAGTGTTGCAGAGTCAGACACGACTGAAGTGACTTAGCATGCAGACAGGCACCCTGGGGGATAAAAAGAATGCCTAGATACATTAAAGACCACTTGGCAGAGGACCCAAGTTTTGTTATTGAGACCCAGGAACTAAAGCATTATCATGCCCCCTTCCATTAAAACGGGGGACATATGGTGGTTTGGTAGTAATTTGTGGGGCCTCCATTGGGTCTGAAGATGCCCCCTTGTGGTCATTTCTCCAGTTCAGTTCAGTTCAGTCGCTCAGTCAAGTCCAGCTCTTTGCAATCCCATGGACTGCAGCATGCCAGGCTTCCCTGTCCATCACCAACTCCCAGAGCTTGCTCAAACTCATGTCCATCGAGTCAGTGATGCCATCCAACCATTTTATCCTCTGTTGTCCCCTTCTCCTCCTTTGAAATCCATTGATTCTCTTTACAGGGAAGACTGGGGAAATCATTATTGAATATACTTGTCATAGTAGGTGTCATGTGTTTATACTTTCTCCTGTAGAGGATGAGATGGTTGGATGGCATCACTGACTCAATGGACATGAGTTTGGGCAAACTCTGGGAGATGGTGAATGGCAGGAAAGCCTGGCGTGCTGCAGTCTATGGGGTCACAAAGAGTCAGACATGACTGAGCAACTGAACAACAACAACAACGTCTCCACAAGTTTCTTGGCTTGTGGAAGATGAACTAACATAGTGAGGAGGATCAAGTGGAAGCCATAAAGCTGTTTCCTACCTTCCGGCAAAAAACAAACAAACACACAATATTGCATCCTGGACAGGAAAGGAAATCAGTCCTTAAAGACCTAGTGCATGCAGGGGTGGTGTTTCCCCATCACATCCTCATTTAATTCAATGTCTGACCCCTACTACAACCAAATGGATCCTGCTGGACAGCAGCAGACTACTGCAAAATCAACCAAATAGTAGCTCCCATTACAGCCATTCTAGTGAATGTGAAAAATAATGCACTCACCCAATCTATACCAGATTCCTAAGATTCTGGGTCAGTGTTATATTCGGGGAGAATGCATTATATTTAATCACTATCAGGGAAAGGTCATAAACAGTCCATATCCACAAGGGATGGACAATAGTATGTCATCTACAGTATTTTCCAGGGCTATGTTAACTCTCCCACCTACTATCATGACATAATCTCGAGGGACCTAGGCCATCTGGACATTCCTCAGATTACCACATTGGTCCACGATATCTGTATCAATGACATCAAGTTAACTGGGACCTTAAGGAGGATTATCTAACCATAGAATAGACAATGACCGCTGACCACGAGCTGGATCTTGTCAGAACTAATAAGTCCTAAAGTTGTATTGCAGTCTATCATATGATAAAGTGGTATATTTGGGATTGAGCAGGTGGCTCAGCACCTTCTCCCCATATCATCTACCACTGCTGTCTCAAAGCTACTCCTTCTGCCCTATCATGGCCATATATTGGCTTTGTATGAGCAGCTGATAGAGCATGATCTATGATGAGTCAGTTTGACACTTTGGATTAAGCCAAAATGAGCTGTTGTCTACAGAAAAGCACTACGGAGAGGTGGCCTTAAAAGACAGTGAGGTTAATCTTACCAATGGGACAGTGTCAAACACTGCATAGTCATCCACTTTGTGGGAAAAAAGAAATGGCTCAAATTAAGAATGTACAAGGATTCATGGACAGTCACAATGCATTGGCTGGTTGGTCAGGGACCTCATGAAAAGATACTGAAAGATCAGCAAAAATAATTCTGGAGAACAGGCAGACTAAATGGACTTCAGGAGCATGGGCACAAAGTTTTAAAATCTCTGTATCCCATGTTAATGCCCATCAAATATCAGTTGCCATGGAAAAGGAAAATAAAAACAAGCAAGTAGAAAAAAACCTGCCTGCTGATAAAGCTACCCTCTGTCACTGGCATCTTCAATGATGCTGACACACAGGGACATGAATGGAGCAACCATGGTGATAGAGATGGAGATGATGTATGGGCCCAGCACAGAGGTCCCATTCACCCAGGTGATTGAACTGCTGCTAATACTGTCTAACCTTCCAGTTACAAAGACTAATGCTATGACTCTAAAACAGCACCATTACTTGAAGAAAGTGGTCACTTGGTGGCAAGTTAATTACACCATGGAAAGGGTATCAGATAATTCTGACTTGAATCAATATATATTATGGATGCTGTGCTCAGTCACTAAGTCATGTCTAACTCTTTTGCAACTCCATGGACTGTAGCCTGCTAGGCTCTTCTGTCTACAGAATTTTCCAGGCAAGAATACTGGAGTGGATTACTATTTCCTTCTCCAAGGGATCTTCCCAACCCAGGGATCAAACGCGCATCTCTTGCTTTTCCTGTATTGCAGGCAGATTCTTTACTGCTGAGACACCAGGAAAGCCCTATAATATGGATACTAATTTGCTTTTTCGCTTCAGGGCTTTGACCAGTGCCAGTGTCCAGTTTTGGTTACTGCCAGCTTATAGTTTCCCTCTCCCTTGGGTAGCCTTGGTTGAAGGAAGCCACCATGCTCAAAATTATGCTACCCTTCCTGAGGCAGCCCTCATCCAATGACTGTGCATGCATACAAAGCCCAGTCCTATCACCTAACTATATGGAACAATTCTGAAGGGCCATCACGGCATCACATGGCACATCAACTCTATTTACGAAGCCCAGCTTCTCTCTCTACCCAGTCCTACTGCCTTAACTCCCTTCTAGGTGTCATTTCTGAAAGCACTCCCAATAAACCTCCACATACAAGCCTCCATCCCAGAGACTGCGTCCTGGGAAACTTGACCTAAGACATATTGACTCAGAATGAGAACGATTAATAACGTTTCATTTATTTGGTCAGCCACCCTAACCCTAACCACATGGAGGTGCAATTGCACATGTGCTCTAGACAAGGGTTTCCTACATGTATTCAAATAAACGCATACTACTTTTAACATGGCTAGGTCCATTTTTCAGAAGGAAATAACCAAATGACAAAACAAAAGAATATCTTTGCAATTGCATTAGATCAGATCAGATCAGTCGCTCAGTCGTGTCCGACTCTTTGCCACCCCATGAATCGCAGCACACCAGGCCTCCCTGTCCATCACCAACTCCAGGAGTTCACTCAGACTCATGTCCATCGAGTCAGTGATGCCATCCAGCCATCTCATCCTCTGTTGTCCCCTTCTCCTCCTGCCCCCAATCCCTCCCAGCATCAGAGTCTTTTCCAATGAGTCAACTCTTAGCATGAGGTGGCCAAAGTACTGGAGTTTCAGCTTTAGTATCATTCCTTCCAAAGAAATCCCAGGGCTGATCTCCTTCAGAATGGACTGGTTGGATCTCCTTGCAGTCCAAGGGACTCTCAAGAGTCTTCTCCAACACCGCAGTTCAAAAGCATCAACTCTTCGGCGCTCAGCCTTCTTCACAGTCCAACTCTCACATCCATACATGACCACAGGAAAAACCATAGCCTTGACTAGACGAACCTTTGTTGGCAAAGTAATGTCTCTGCTTTTGAATATGCTATCTAGGCTGGTCATAACTTTCCTTCCAAGGAGTAAGCGTCTTTTAATTTCATGGCTGCAGTTACCATCTGTAGTGATTTTGGAGCCCAGAAAAATAAAGTCTTACACTGTTTCCACTGTTTCCCCATCTATTTCCCATGAAGTGATGGGACCAGATGCCATGATCTTCGTTTTCTGAATGTTGAGCTTTAAGCCAACTTTTTCACGCTCCACTTTCACTTTCATCAAGAGGCTTTTGAGTTCCTCTTCACTTTCTGCCATAAGGGTGGTGTCATCTGCATATCTGAGGTTATTGAGATTTCTCCTGGCAATCTTGATTCCAGCTTGTGTTTCTTCCAGTCCAGCATTTCTCATGATGTACTCTGCATATAAGTTAAATAAACAGGGTAACAATATACAACCTTGACGAACTCCTTTTCCTATTTGGAACCAGTCTGTTGTTCCATGTCCAGTTCTAACTGTTGCTTCCTGACCTGCATACAAATTTCTCAAGAGGCAGATCAGGTGGTCTGGTATTCCCATCTCTTTCGGAATTTCCCACAGTTTATTGTGATCCACACAGTCAAAGGCTTTGGCATAGTCAATAAAGCAGAAATAGATGTTTTTCTGGAACTCTCTTGCTTTTTCCATGATCCAGCGGATGTTGGCAATTTGATCTCTGGTTCCTCTGCCTTTTCTAAAACCAGCTTGAACATCAGGAAGTTCACGGTTCACATATTGCTGAAGCCTGGCTTGGAGAATTTTGAGCATTACTTTACTAGTGTGTGAGATGAGTACAATTGTGCGGTAGTTTGAGCATTCTTTGGCATTGCCTTTCTTTGGGATTGGAATTGCATTAGATAGAGTTTGCCAAATAAGTATTTGGAGTCTAACACATTCAGGCGAATTTATGCCTTTTTACTGGTTTTCTTTAAAAACAAAGGTTTGGCTTTCTATTGTCGATATACTTACTGCTCCTTATTGCTGCTGTTGTTAACATTAAAAAGTGCAATGGCTCCAGGCAGGTATTGCTCCCTGGGAAATGAAAAAGTACAGTGAAGTCTTAGTAGTTACCATATATACAATGTCCATGGCAAGCAAACAGTCTTAAAGAACAACTGCTTTCCAGTTTCTACCCATTACTAACCAGTGCCTAGGCAATTTTTGAAAATAGAGAGCTTCCATGAAGTGTGAGTTGCTGAATGTTAGTGCCATGAATCAAAGCGATCGGTAAATGTCTATTCATCAGTGCTGACAATGGATCACATTAGCATTCTTACAACCTGAGTAAGCCAAGTTGGATGCTACTAACTCTCAGCAAGAAATCTAAGTCTTAGACTGTCATGGAAGACAAGAGAAATGAAAACAAAAGGAAAGCTGAAGGTGGTCAGTGGAGAAAGAAAGAGGAGAGGGGGAAAAAAGAGGGATAAAGCCAAAGAAAACATGAATAATCGTGATAGAATGGGAACCCCTCATCCACACCAATACTACACTTCTTTTACACTCTCAGAGTCAACAGTTTGAGGTGGATTTATTAGCTTTTCTCTTCTCGATACTCACCCTAGTGCTTGACTTCCCTGAAAGTAGGGTTGAAGGGGAGAGAGCATTTTAGAGAATGACAGCTAATCCCTCTCACATACAATTGCTTGGAAGAAGCATCAGAGAAGAGGAGGAAATCAGAGAGGACTCAGGCATGAGATTTCCTAAGGGATAGACACAGGTTTCAGGGAAACTGATTGGAAAGTGTATTTACGACTTGGAGCCCCGTGAACATGAATTATCATCAGGCAGTGGCAGTTTCCCAAGAGAAGAGAAAAGTAAGGAACAGAATGTACTTCAGAGTAGCTGGGCAGCAGGAAGGTTTGCCAAGCTTATCAAGGTTGCCAAGCCCACCAAGTGGAAGAATGGTGCCTTTCTTTCATCTAAATAATAGTCTAAAAACAAGTGTGGAGGGACCGATCACATTGCTCACCTCTGTGATGGTTGTCCGCTTCCGTGTGTATTACTTCTAAAGGAATCCCTTGCGTGGGGGTTCTCACTCTCTGATTCTTCAAACATAGAGGCACCGTCGTCATCATCATCAGAAAAGGAGCTACGGTCCCAAAGGTGGCAAAGATGAATTAGATCAACGTTTTGAACCATTATAGGGGAACAACATTTCTCACTGGGGGGATCTCTTCTTCTCTCTCAAACAAACACAGACAACAATGTGTAATAAGACTGAAATGCGAACTGTGCAGAAGTAGCAATTTACTCTCAAGAAGAATAGAATTAAGAGTATATGCACAATCCAGCACAATACGTGTAATTAAGAAATTACTCTCTAGGACTCTCATATTTGTATTGTTTGATGAATTGATGATGATAATGTTAGTATTTGTCAGATAGAAAGTATGATATCTACGTGTGCATGTGTGCTCAGTCGCTCAGTTGTGTCTGACTCTTTGCTATGCCATGGACTGTAGCCCACCAGGCTCCTCTGTCCATGGGGATTTTCCAGGCAAGATACTGGAGTGGGCAGCCTATCCCTTCTCCAGGGGATCTTCCCGACCCAGGAACCTACCAGGGTCTCCTGAATTGCAGGTGGATTCTTTACCAGCTAAGCTACTAGGGAAGCCCCCTTTATATCTATGTGTTTAGTCGCTCAGTCATGTCCAAATCTTTGGGACCCCATGGACTGTAGTGTGCCAGGCTCCTCTGTCCATGAGGATTCTCCAGGCAAGAACACTGGAACAGATTGCCATGCCCTCCTCCAGGGGATCTTCCCAACCCAGGATCGAACCCAGTTCTCCCAGATTGCAGGTGGATTCTTTACACTCTGAGCCACTAGGGTAGCCCTTGATACCTATACTTCAGGTCAAATAATACAGGCTTTTTAATTAACTTGTAGTAACATTTCATTTCACCAAAAATAAATTCAACTTATTTATACATGTTTGCTTCATTTATAGGGTGACCACTTTAAATCATACTCTTAAAACACATTAGCATTTCACACTATTCTTTTTCCCCACATTTCTCCATGGCACTGTTGTCCCTTTAGATGTGAAATGTTTCATGAGGAAAGGTCCTGCCAGTGACAAAGGAAATATTTGGCAAAGGTGCTTCTAAAGAATGCCCACAATAATATCTATGTTCGTTAGACAAGTGATGCTAAAGCTGAAACTCCAATACTTTGGCCACCTCATGCAAAGAGTTGACTCACTGGAAAAAACTCTGATGCTGGAAGGGATTGGGGGCAGGAGGAGAAGGGGACGACAGAGGATGAGATGGCTGGATGGCATCACTGACTCGATGGACGTGAGTCTGAGTGAACTCCGGGAGTTGGTGATGGACAGGGAGGACTGGCGTGCTGCAATTCATGGGGTCGCAAAGAGTCGGACACGACTGAGAGACTGAACTGAACTGAACTGAACTGAGGCTGTCACAAAGTAGAAGCAAATTCACTAAATTAAATAAATTATGAAGTTCAAGGTTTGAAATTAAAACTTAAACTGCAGTTAAGCCCGTTCAAACTTAAGAATGGTGGTTGGTATTAAAAATACATAGAAGAAAGTGTGCATTTACCTGCATGCTCCATTTTCCATCCTTGTTATTTCCTTTTCAACATCTGGTCCAACCACATTGGGAATATTTACAAAAGAGCGCCATGTATTGATAATCACTTTCTTCATGGTTAGTTTAATATCTGGGAGGAAAAAGTCTTGTTAGCAGGAAGACTTTTTATATACTTAAAGATATAATCCAAAGTTTCACTCTATCATTCTTCCAAGGCTGTATTAACAATCTTATTTCTAGTTACAGGTAGAAATTATTTTTAATAGAATATAGTAATGGTCTAATACTTAAATTACCACTAGATAGGTTTTTGTGTATTTTTTTAAAATTCAAGAATGTACCAGAAGTGTAGAACTTTTTAAAATTTGGATTTATCCTAACTTTGAAATATTTAGACAATGTAAGTGTAGAACAAAACTATAGGGACTTCACATACACATCCAATAATGAAGTATGAATAAAAAGCTGTAAAATAAAATACCAAAATGGATGTAATCAGATATGAATTTCTACAGGCATTCAGAAAAAAAAAGTGGGATTCAAACTTTGGAGTGAATAAAGATGAAACTGATCCACATTTTAGCAGGTTTACTGTGTTATTCTGGTATACATACCACTCAGCTTCCAAACAACCAGTTAAGGCATCAGGAAAACACCAAGAACAAAGCAACCCAACCTTGTGGTGGCTGGAGCCCAGCTTTATACAAAGTGAATGGCCAGCAGGCAAATCAGCTTTTGCCTTCTTTCCTGATGTTCTGCCAGCGCCCAGAGGTGCATGCATGCTCAGCTGCTTCAGTCATGACTGACTCTTTTTGACCTTATGGACTGTAGCCTGCCAGGCTCTTCTGTCCATGGGATTCTCTAGGCAAGAATACTGGAGTGGATTGCCATGCCCTCCTCCAGGGAATCTTTCCAACTCAAGGATCAAACCGGCTCCTTTTTTGTCTCCTACATTGGTAGGTGGGTTCTTTAACCACTAGCTCCATGATGACACCCCTGCAATCATGACTAACTCCAAGTTCCTTACTGGGTCTCCAGGGTGCTGCAGTGACATGGCTGGAAACAAGTTCCTGCAGGGCCCGGACAGTGTGCCTGTGTGCCCATGGACATGAAGTCCCATGTTGAAGCTCTGCTGTCCCAAGGGCCCAGCTGTGTCCAGGATCCTCCCCTTACCCTTGTTTCTTGGTATTCACAGAGCTACCCTGTCAGGATTTCATCCCTAAGGATGTTTCCTTTAAAGTTGCATAGAGTCAACATCTGATACCCAGAAAAATGAGCCTAGATGGGCAGTAGGTATCCATACCAGCTCCTCCCCGAGACCAAGACTCCCCACTAATAAAGTTCTGCTGCTGCTGCTGCTAAGTTGCTTTAGTTGTGTCCGCCTCTATGCGACCCCATAGATGGCGGCCCACCAGGCTCCCCCGTCCCTGGGATTCTCCAGGCAAGAACACTGGAGTGGGTTGCCATTTCCTTCTCCAATGCATGAAAGTGAAAGTGAAGTCGCTCAGTCATGTCTGACCCTCAGCAACCCCATGGACTTCAGCCTTCCAGGCTCCTCCATCCATGGGATTTTCCAGGCAAGAGGACTGGAGTGGAGCGAAACAGGCCACTGGCCTTAGGTAATTAAGATACATAGCAAAGGAGTAATTTCAGTGAGCCCAGACTCTTGACACTTCCCATACATAGAAAAGCACTAAAATCACTAACTTAGGAAGTCTGATTTTTGTGATTCAGTTCAGTTCAGTCACTCAGTCATGTCCGACTCTTTGCAACCCCATGAATCGCAGCACGCCAGGCCTCCCTGTCCATCACCAACTCCCGGAGTTCACCAAGACTCACGTCCATCGAGTTAGTGATGCCATCCAGCCATCTCATCCTCTGTCGTCCCCTTCTCCTCCTGCCCCCAATCCCTCCCAGCATCAGAGTCTTTTCCAATGAGTCAACTCTTCGCATAAGGTGGCCAAAGTACTGGAGTTTCAGCTTTAGCATCATTCCTTCCAAATTTTTGTGATTAGCAGTAATCTTTTGATGGTCGACAACAAGATTTTCTTTTCTTTTCTTTTCTTTTTCAGCAAAAACTCATATATATATCCTCGTTCCCTCCCTACCTCTTTGGATCCGTCCCTCATAGCCATCTGCAAGGTTGCCTCTCAAACTATAGCTCTCGGTAATGTCCCCAAATAAAATACAATTCTCAGCTTTTAAGCTCTATGTTTCTTCCAGTGAACAAAATAAAAACACAGTATCTATTCGTGGGCTCTAAGAACATCAGTTCTTGTACTGAATACCACTTGCTGTGGTCCTGCTGATGAAGACCCAAAGAAGGCCAACGTGAGAGGATGACTGGGATACGAGACAACTTCAACAGATCCCAAACCTCCATCTATGCTCCATGGCTGGTCATCCTGCCATTCCTCTCCTCCCACACCACCACCCCCCACTTCCCTGCACTCCCAGGTTTTTATTATATAGACTGGGAATTTTTCCTTTGTTATTTTTCTACCACTGATCTCTGGGTTTTATTTGGAAACTTGCCTTTGTTATGAATAAAATAGAAAAGCAAAAATTAAAAAAAAGACACCATTTCATGTGAGAAACTGTATAAAATACCCTTCATTCTTTAAAATGTTACATCTTCAAGTGAGGATGGCAATAAATAATGTTCTTTATTTCACTCTACTATTCATACAACTAATGAAAATAACTAGTGATCATTAGTCAAAAAATAGTAAACAGGATTTTTGTGATGCTTGTTAATAAAAGTGTGCATATTTATTTAAATATGAAGCAATTTTTAAAAAAACAGCCACTGAGAACTATCTCATTGACTCCTTTTCAGTATTAACATGGATATTCTGGTTATATTTATAGCATGCTGGCTTCCTATTGTCATCAATTTCCACTCTTTCTGAGAGATCCTGTACCTTAGGATTAACAAAAGGAGAATATATGATTATTTCATCCATCTCAACATAGGAAAAACTATGTGTGAGTAAAAAAGATTAAATAAGGACAAATAATATTATCCAATATGTCAGAATGAACCAAACCAGGACTTTGCTTGCACCTGAAGAACAAAGAATCACTTCCCTTCTCCCATAATTTCTTATTGGCCTAAGTGTTATAATAGGAAAAAACCTTTTTTATATCACACAATCACTTTTTAATACATCTTCACTCTAGGAAAAAATAAAAATATATAAACAGAAAAATAAAATACACAAAATTCCACTCTAGACCTTATAATTATTTATCAACACATTTTCTCCACTGTTTCTATGGTTTCCTTTTTCACATTTAAATTTTAATCTATCAAATTTATTTTGGTGTAAGGTGTGAGGTAGGGATTTAACTTTACATTTTCTAAATGGCTAGTCAATAGTCTAGCACTAAATCAATAATCAATAGTCCATCTTTTCCCTACTAGCTTGAAATGTCATTGTTCAAAATTTGTTTTGTCAACCATAAAGATTTTGGTGGAGTTTGCATTAAAATTATAGAAAAATTTATAAAATTATTTTTCTTTATGTTTTTGAAAAAGTTTCTAAGTACAGGTTCTATATTTTTATTAATTTCTAGATATTTTGCATTTTTGTCTCTATCAAGATAGTTAAGACATTTTCCCCTTGCTTTTCCCTTTTTTCCATTGCTTTTGCTGTATCATTAAAAATATTTATTTACTTATTTATTTTAAACCAGCCAACCTAACTGACCTTTACAGTTAAAGTTGAATAATTGAAAATATTTCTAATAGTTTTTATGCTAAACAATTTCTGCTTTCAGTAATGAAATAATAGAACTTACACAAATTATTCTTTGTCTTTTTCATGAGGTATTTAGCTTTTTTATGTCTAGTTACCTTGACTAAAAATTCCAGAACATACAAGTAACAGTCTTGATATTCTGATATTAAAACTATTTTAAGAGACACCTAGTATGGTTTTTGGCTTTATGAGAATGTTTTATAGGTTCACTCTTAAGCATATTACTGACTGTTAGCTTAAGAGAAATGTTTGATACACGATAGCAAAATCTCCATTTATTCATATTTTATTAATTTTTAATAATTAGAAATTGGAATGAATGTTGATTTTTATTAAGGCTCCCTTGCTTTTATAGAAAAAATCATATTTTTCCTTTCAATTTTCCCTATTAATATACTGAACTATATTAATAAATTCTTTTAATAGTTATGGAATAAAATCTCCTTGACTATGGTAAGTTATTCTTTTCATATGTATTGAATTTTAGCTGCTAATATTTAATTTTGAAATTTTACATTAAAGATTTTTACATATTAAAGGCAAAATTTGTAGTTTGAGAAAGGGTTTTTAATGTTAGCAACAGTTGATTTTTTTCATATGCTTTTCAACTTTTTTGGTATCATAGGATAATTAGTAAGACATCTGAACAAAAAACAAAAAATTCTTTTAGAGAATTCATTCCTTTGTTGGCTTTCAAACATGAATCTTTGCATCTAAATGAAACAACTGTTTTTACAAAGTTTCCACTTTAATTTTTAAATGAATAACAAAATTTTCTCACTTAAGCAAGGCAATAAAAAAACTTCATGAAGAAACCAACACAACATTGTAGAACAATTATCCTTCAATTAAAATAAAAAACTAAAACTAAAACTTCACTTAGATAAAGCAAAGTAAATGATTGAGAAACCTGATGAACAATTCAGGCAAAATTAACTTGGAATATAAATTGTGAATGCCCAGGAAGCAGTCTGACTTGGGTTCAAAATCTACCTCTACCATTTATTAGTTGAATGAACTCAAGTGAGATTTTTAACCTTATTCAGCCTTGGTTTTTACATCTGCAAAATCAGAATAGTATCTTTTTTATATCAAATATCAGAAAGATGTGCTGTGTACTCACACACATGAACATAATTAACTATGAAGCAGTGGTTCTCTAAATTTAGGATGAATGATACCTGTAAATTTTGTGTAAAATACAGATTCCCCGGTCCTGCTCTCAGAGTATGAATGTCATGGGGCACAGGAATCTACAATTCTATCAAGCACCTTAAGTAATTCTATTTCAAGCCATTCCTAAATTACATTTAAAGAAACATTACTCTATGCTATGTACCCTACACTAACCCAATAATATTTGTATTTCTGAATACAGCGGTGGGAGAGAGAAAATAATGGTCAAGAAAGACTTTAAGGCTGATGTTATTACCTCCCTGACAGTTCAGATCTGCAAATCTGAAACATTTAGGATCAATTCTCAAAGACAAAACTCACAAACAACTAATATAAGAAAAAGTCAACTTCATAACTTAAATGAAAAATATAAATTTAAATTTGAAAAACAATGAAACTATCTATATTAACAGAAAAAAGTGAGAAAACAATCTGATCATTTCAACAGATACAGAAAAATCATTTAACAAAATTTAATAACTATTCACAATAAAAACCTTTAGCAAACCAGGAATAAAAGGAAATTTCTTCAACCTGATTTAAAAAAAAGTACAAAAAACCCTATAACTGGCATCATACCTAATGATGAAAACACTGAAGATATTCCCCCTAAAGCCAAGAACAAAGCAAAGATATTCTAGTGGTATCCAAATTGTACTGGAGGTCCTAGCTCTTGCAGTAAGACAGAAAAAGAGAATAAGAAGGAGAAGAAAGAGGGAAAAAAAGCAAGGTTCTATATTGGAAAGGTTTTATATTAGATAAAAATGAAACTATATTTTCAGAAATGATAGATGATAGATATCCTTATTTTCAGACATGAAATTGTAGTATCTGTAAACAACACTAAAGAATCTATAGAAAAATATTAAAACAAATAAGTGAACTTAGCGAGGTCACAGGATAAAAAGTCAATGTAAAAAAATTAATTTTATTTCTGTATATTAGCAATGACTAACAGGAAAATGAAACATACATTCCAGGAAATGAATGTAAATGTTCAATTCAAAACATAAATACTATGTACAAACTTCTCTGTCAGCTGCTTTGAGAAAGAAGCCCAGATATGACTACAACCCTGAAGAGCTCACAACTAATAATGATAAAAAAGATAAGAGCACCACACTGAACAAAATGTTTCAGACCCATAAAATAAACTGCTGCTGCTGCTAAGTCGATTAAGTCGTGTCCGACTCTGTGCGACCCCATAGATGGCAGCCCACCAGGCTCCGCTGTCCCTGGGATTCTCCAGGCAAGATTCTTTCAATGTCTAAGGTTATTTTCTCTTTGTTTCAAAGTTAGTGGCCATTTTAATAGTGTTATACCATGAGAAAAAAACTGATAGCTGGAAATGGGGAAATTTGAGCACAGAGACACTGACAGAAGGAAGTCTGTGGAGATACACACAAAAAAATACCATGGGAAGATATATACACATGTTTGGATGGCATTACTGATTCAATGGACCTGAGTTTGAGCAAACTCCAGGAGATGGTGAAGGACAGGGGCATGCTGATGAACATGATTTAAAAAAAAAATACAAAAACCCTATTACTGACATCATACCTAATGATAAAAACACTGAAGATATTCCTCCTAAAGCCAAGAACAAGGCAAAGATATTCTAGCGGTATCCAAATTGTACTGGAGGTCCTAGCTCTTACAGTAAGACAGAAAACGAGAAGAAGGAGAAGAAAGGGACCTTCTTTGGGTCCCATGGGGTCACAAAGAGTCAGACACCACTGAGCGACTGAATAACAGCAATCCACGAGCCAAGGAATAGCTGCAGTAACAGAAGCTAGAAGAGAGGTATGGAACAGACTCTTCCCTTGTGCCTTCAGAGGGAGCATGGCCCAACTAATACCTTGATGTGGTACTTCTGGCTTCTAGAACTGAGACAATAGATCTCTATTTTTAAGCCACTATGTTTAGGTAAGTTGATTATAGCAGTCCTAGGAAACTAATACATGGTGAAAGGGGATTCGGGGAGTCAAACGGTTGCTATCCAGCACACAGAGGTAGGTCAGGCCAGGGGTGCAGTGGGAGCCAAGAGAGGATGTACTAAATCCTCTGCAGGGAGCCTGAGATAAAACTTCCTAAAAAGACAAAGCTAAAGAGACCTTGTACAAAGAGCAGGCACCCACCAAGCCTATTACAACATGGAACAAGATTGTAGGTAGGAGCAGCAAGTACAGAAAAGCAAGCATGTGAGACAGCAGAATGCCTTCAGGGAGGCACAGCAGATCAAATCATGCAGAATACAGTTGTGTGAGTAAATGACAAGAAAAAAAGGGAAGAGGGAGGCAGGGGTTAATTCATTACCTGCACTGAATGCTGTGTTAACAAAGATGAGGAGTCACTGGAGGATGCTAATGGGGCCATGGTCAGCTTTCCAACTGGGTGAGGCGACAGGAAGAAACTGGGGTAGAAATCTATGGAAGGATTACAGTTATCACTGGGTCCCAGCAACAGTGCGCAGGGCGCTATGATGTCTCACCACACCTAGTCGTTCAGGAAGGAAAGAGCCCAAAAGGTATCTGGAATGATCTGAGACTGGTGTCAGCAACTAAGGAGACTGTGAGAGATAAAACATCACAGAGCTTCAGCTGAAGGAGGGAGGGGGATGATAGGAATGGAGGATTTGTTAGGAAATTAAAGGTTAAAGGGACAAATGTCTCAATAAGGCTGAACAACAGGTTTAGAGAGTAAGAGCAGGAAGCAGAGGGGGCTGTGGTCAGGAAATAAGAAGCTGCACTGAAATTTACAACTGTGGAAGTGAAGCAGCTATGAATTAAGGTTTCAGGTGACCACAGTGGAAAGGTGGAAGAAAAGGGAAGGAAAGACCTTGTGAAGCTAGGAACTCAGATGTCTAGAATGCATATTTCATAGGTGTGGAAGTTGCCTGGAATGACAGGGAGACACAACAGGAAAGGGACATCTGAACAGTAAGTGCCAAATTATTTGATGAAACTGGAGTAGCAACAGGGGGTCAGAAGATGCTCAAGATATGTTCCAGTGGGAAAGGAGTGGAAAAAGAAAAGGGTGTCGTGAAGGATTTAGAAGAGACAGTTGAAAGGTAAGAAAATGTCACCCTCTTTCTAAGAGGATCAGGTGCATCTAGCCTATGCATCATCAGAATCTGCCCAAATTCTAATTATTTTTTTAGACATGAAATGAAGCATTTCTGACTGCATTGGGGAGAACATCTCTGTGAAATACTCATGACTCCTTGCCATCGGGTGTGACAAAGGTAGGCAGGACGAGAACAGGCAAGTGAGAAAGAACTATATGTTGTCCATTCTCTGCATCAGTCTACCTCTCCCAGCCTCTGTGTGTACTTGGGGACCACAGAGACAAAGAGACAAAGGTGAGAAGGATTTATTAAACACCTGCTACAGGTCAGGCGTTATACCTGTTTAGCTTATTTAATCCACATAAGAATCTGAGGCACAGCTTTATCTTCTCCATTTCACAGGGGAGGATATGAAGCTCAGAGAGGTTAAAGTTTTGTTCACGTGACTTTTATTGCAGTGCTGGTATGCACACACAAGCTGTAAAGCTCAAGCTCTTTCTGGCACAGCTCAGGAAAGGCATGATGTGGGAACTTAGTCACCAATGGCCCCAAGTGACACCTGTCTGTCCCTGCTTTATGCCTATCAGTGTTGTCTTCTCCAGGGAAGTGTACCTTTTGGATTCAGTCAGTTATTTACAAGGCAGTGAGACAGACTCAAAACACATGTCTTAAAACACTGACTTCAGCAAAATGGCAGCCGTGGGGATTCTAACTTCCAAAGATGTCCTTTAGGAGCCAAGCTACCACCAAAAAATATACTTAAAAAAAAAAAAAAAAACAGTTGATTTGGTAAATAAATATAGCTTTAAACTAAGTTCCTAGCTGTCACCTCTTATCAGATAGCATCAACCCCATAGACAGCAGCCCACCAGGCTCCGCCATCCCTGGGATTCTCCAGGCAAGAACAATGGAGTGGGTTGCCATTTCTTTCTCCAATGCAGGAAAGTGAAAAGTGAAAATGAAGTCGCTCAGTCGTGTCTGACTCTTAGCGACCCCATGGACTACAGCCTACCAGGTTCCTCTGTCCATGGGATTTTCCAGGCAAGAGTACTGGAGTAGGTTGCCATTGCCTTCTCCGCCCTAAACCCTTACTGTGTAGAAATTCTAAATCCACTTAGGGAAAATACCAGACAGGATTTTCTATAATTTCACTAGACTGAACTCTTTAAGAGAAGGGCTTGTTTTTGTTTTGTGTTTCATTCATATATATCCTTAGCATTAAGACTAGCACTTCAAACTCTGCAAGTACCCAATGATGTTTGTGGAAAGAATGAATGAGCAAAGAATGAATGAGCAGGTCAGAGGAAGCAGGGGTGAAAGCGATGAAGAAATAAATCCAAATCTCCTTGTTTGCTCCTGATCCAACCTCTTTACTAAAGTCTCATTCCCCACCTCCTCTGTTTATCACTTTCTCCCAACTCGGGTGTAGCGTATCAGGACTGTAAGGACAACTGAATCTGAAGATCCTGTAGCTACTAGCAACGTGGCATGTATGTGGATCTCCTTTTTTCATCAATCAGTAATAGGCTTCCCAGGTGCCAGTGGTAGTAAAGAACTCACCGGCCAATATAGGAGACATAAGAGACTCGGCTTCCATCCCTGGGTCTGAAAGATCCCCTGGAGGAGGGCATGGCAACCCACTCCAGTATTCTTCCCTGGAGAATCCCATGGACAGAGGAGCCTGGGCTACAGTCACGGAGCCTGGGCTATAGGGTCACGAAGAGTCAGACATGACTGAAGTGACTTAGCATGCACACGAGAAACTCTAGACCTCCAAAACACCAGTGCTCTGTCTGCTCCAGTAATTTTTTCCACTGTCTTTCCATTTATACTAGTAATATCACATATTACGTAGAAATCTGTAGCATGCACAGTCCTGCATTCAACATCCTGTACTGTTGAGAAACAAAGGGACTCATACTTTCACCCATTTTCTTGCATAAAATTCTACCTTCACTTCTATGCAGATATCTCCAAATTTCACATAAATAGCCCTGACCATCTTTCTTGGCTTCAAACTGCATTTCATTCATTAATTCATTTCAAATATTTTGAATACCTCCTATTAGCCAATCTCTTCTCATTTGTTTTCTGCAGCAGCCACTTCAGAGCCCTGCGTCCAATGTGTTCAAAAGTGGACTTTCACTTCTTTCCCTGTCAAACCAGCTCTTCTTCCTGACTTGCCTATTTCTGGTCATAGAATCACTGTTCTTTCATGCACTTAATTCTCTGAGAACTTGGAGTTCATTGTCTTTGACTCTTTCCTTCCCCACCAAGTCACTCTATCAAGTCTTATATATCCTATTTTACAACTCCCACTTTTTCATTCTAATTATCAATAGGGGTTTGTCAGGTGCTTGTTGCCACTTATCTTTGACTAAGTCTTTTAGCTGATTTATTTATCCCCAGCCTCACCCTCCCCCCAGTTCATTCTTCAAAGTACTCCCAAATTAATCTTCTTAAGGAGCATATACATAGCATATTCTTGTTCTAGAATCTTCAAGACTTCACCATTGTCTACTGAATTATTACCCTTTCTTCTGCAACAAAGTCCCAATTTCCCTCCCTCCCTCTCAATTTCTTTCTCCCTTTTTATTACTTCAAAAAAGACAGGATGAAATACTATATAGTTATTAAAAAGAACAAAATACTTCTAGATGAACAGGTATTGTAAGTTCTTAAAGATATAGTATATTATCATATGTCAGAAAAGAGATATATATACACATACATATATATATATGTATATATTCATGCGTGTATATGCATGTGTATGGAGAAAGAGAAAAGAAGATGCAACAAGAAAGTGGTAACAGTTATTACCTGCCTCTGAAAAAAGAAAACCATGGATGAGAATGAGCAATAAGCATAGAAAGGGGACTATTGCATTTTCTGAATATTGTACAATATACATTAATAAATTTGAGGATATGCATAGTGACCCTCATTTCAAAATGCAAAACAATGTAATATTATGTTACCCATAGTTCCACCACCAGGAATTAACAAAGTTAACTTTTGTCTTTTGTCAAACTTGCCTCCCACATTTGATGGCATTTGAAAATAAAACTTTATATCTGGGTGGGAAGGAGTTTCAAGAGGGAGTCACATATACTTATGCTTATATGTTATATACTCATAACTTATATGTTATACATATAACAATGCTTCACATTGTTGTACAGCAGAAACAAACACAACATTGTAAAACAATTATCTTCCAATTAAAAATAAAATTAAACTTTATATCCAAACTTTAGGTCCTTTGACCAAGCTGCCACCACCAAGTTCCAACCTTGTCTTCCCTCTACCCTCTACCCAGAAGCAACCACCATGGTAAGTTTGGTGTGTATCTTTCCAGCTCATTCCATTGTTTTCAGTTCAGTTCAGTCACTCAGTCGTGTCCGACTCTTTGCGACCCCATGAATCACAGCACACCAGGCCTCCCTGTCCATCACCAACTCCTGGAGTTCACTCAAACTCATGTCCATCGAGTCAGTGATGCCATCCAGCCATCTCATCCTTTGTCGTCCCCTTCTCCTCTTGCCCCCAATCCCTCCCAGCATCAGAGTCTTTTCCAATGAGTCAACTCTTCTCATGAGGTGGCCAAAGTACCGGAGTTTCAGCTTTGGCATCAGTCCTTCCAATGAACACCCAGGACTGATCTCCTTCAGAATGGACTAGTTGGATCTCCTTGCAGTCCAAGGGACTCTCAAGAGTCTTCTCCAACACCACAGTTCAAAAGCATCAGTTCTTCATTTTACATAGATATATAAGCATCCATAACCAAAGCATAGTTTTAGACACGTTAAGTGTATAATTCTGACTTCCTATTTCATTTTATAATATTGCTTGTTTATACTGTAACCTGTATAGATTATATTTTGTTCCTTTTTTTCTGTGTGTACCTCTTCTTTCTATTAATGAAAAATTGGTTCTTTCCAGTTTTTTGCTATTATGAACAATGCTACTATAAAAATCCTTTGCATGTTTCCTTAGACGCCTGTGCAAGAGTAGTCCTTACGTCTATGTCCAGAAGTGGAATGGCTGGTTCTACTTTCAACTTATGAGATCAGCCAAATTGTTGCTCAAGGTTGTGTATCATTTTACATTCTGTGAATCCTATACAGGTATATCATTTCCTCCACACCAGACCAACCTTCATATTGTCAGATTTTAGGGTGTTTTTTCTGAATTTGATGAGACAAATTTGTTTGCACTATGGTTTTTGATTTGCCTTTACTGAAGAAGTTGGACAAACTCTCATGAGTCTATTAACCATTTGGATTTATTAGAAGTTTATATTCTTAGTAACATTTTTTCAGTTGGGTTCTTTCATTCATTCAAAACATATTTAATGCCTGCTAGGTGTTGGGCATTATTATTACCCTCCAAGTGAATATGTACCCCTGGTCCTCTGTTAACTTCACTTTAATTTTACCTTTCTGAACTAAGCATAATATTATAAAGCATAAAATTCCAAAATTAGTGCCCTACTAATGACATTCATTAAAAAGTAGAGACATTACTTTGCCAACAAAGCTCTGTCTAGTCAAAGCTATGGTTTTTCCAGTAGTCGTGTATGGATGCAAGAGTTGGACTGTGAAGAAAGATGAGTGCTGAAGAATTGATGCTTTTGAACTGTGGTGTTGGAGAAGACTCTTGAGAGTCCCTTGGACTATAAGGAGATCCAACCAGTCCATCCTAAAGGAAATCAGTCCTGAATATTCACTGGAAGGACTGATGCTGAAGCTGAAACTCCAATACTTTGGCCGCCTGATGCAAAGAGCTGACTCCTTGGAAAAGACCCTGATGCTGGGAAAGATTGAAGACAGGAAGAGAAGGGGACGACAGAGGATGAGATGGATGGCATCATAGGCTCGATGGACATGAGTCTGAGCAAGGTCCAGGAGTTGGTGATGGACAAGGAAGACTGGCATGCTGCATTCCGTGGGGTCACAAAGAGCTGGACATAACTGAGTGACTGAAATGAACTGAAGTGAATGCCATTCATGAGGCTTCCCTGGTAGCTCAGCTGTAAAGAATTCACCTGCAATGCAGGAGATCCTGATTTGATTCCTAGACCGGGAAGACCCCCTAGAGAAGGGATAGGCTACCCACTCCAGTATTCATGGGCTTCCCTGGTGGCTCAGATGGTAAAGAATCCACCTGCAATGTGAGAGACCTGGGTTTGATCCCCAGTTTGGGAAGATCCCCTAGAGGAGGGCATGGCAACCCACCCAGTATTCTTGCCTGGAGAATCCCCATGGACAGGCCTGGTGGGCTACAGTCCAGGGGATCTCAAAGAGTCAGACACAACTGAGCAACTAAGCACAGCACAGCACAGAAATGCTATTCATGTACTTTACTAACATGTAAATCCCTTAAATTATTTACCAAGAAATATTTGTTTATCAGTGTTTGGCTTACTAAGCAATCTAACTCCTTTAATCTCATTTAATTATCATCACAACTATGTTTTGACCATATTATGCCACCAAAGCAGTGAACTACTTCTGGATAAAATTGAAAACTGAACTGAGTAATCCAGTTTCTAAGTCTGGCAGAGCATGCAGACTTTAAAGCATCATCTTTAAACAAAGACAGTTGCATATTATGCAGCTCAGAGCACCCACACTGTAATTATTTGTTGTTCATTCGCTCAGTCATGTCTGACTCTTTGAGATTTCATGAATTGCAGCATGTCAGACTTCCCTGTCCTTCACCATCTCCTGGAGTTTGCTCAAACTCATGTCCATTGAGTGGGTAATGCTATCCAACCATATCATTTTTTGTCACCTCCCTCTCCTTCTGCCTTCAATCTTTCCCAGCATCAGGGTCTTTTCCAATGAGTAAGCTCCTCGCATCAGGTAAACAAAGTAGGTTACCTTTCAGTTCAGTTCAGTCGCTCAGTCATGTCTGACTCTGCGACCCCATGGACACCAGGCACACCAGGCCTCCCTGTCCATCACCAACTCCCGCTTTAGCATTAGCCAAAGACCATTCAACTTGCATGAGGATTCCTATATGTTGGTGCTTTCTGGAGTAGAATTCTTTGTGAATGTCCCAAAAAAACTGAGAAAAATGATGTATTTGGTATTCATCTATTATGTGTATGTATGAAGACAAAGAAGGCAGAGCACGGAGGAACTAATACCTTCAAACTGCGGTGCTGGACAAGCCTCCTGAGAGTCCCTTGGACAGCAAGGAGCTCAAACCCATCAATCTTAAGAGAAATCAACCGTGAATATTTGTTTGAAGAGCTGATGCTGAAGCTCCAATATTTTGGTCATCTGATGCAAACAGCCGACTCACTGGAAAAGTCCCTGATGCTGGGAAAGATTGAGGGCAAAAGGAGAAGAGGGCATCAGGGTGAGATGGCTGGATGGCATTTCTGATGCAATGGACATGAACCTGGGCAAACTTTGGGAGATGGTGAGGGACAGGGAGGCCTGGCACGCTGCAGTCCATGAGGTCATAAAGAGTTGGACATGACTGGGAGACTGAACAACAACAACAACATTATTTGTTATATTGACACTAAGTAAATAGGTACCTTTTTAAATAGAAATGCTTTCTTCTCCATTAGTGCAAAGATATTCTAAAGAATGTACTCTATTCTGCCAATGCAACCAGTAAAACTCAAGCCTCAAAAAAAAGTGCAGAACAACATGCAGTAAACTATAAACAATAGTTACCTCTGGAGACTAGATCTTTGCATTATTTGAACTTTATACAATATGCACGTATTAACTTTATAATAAAAGGATAAATTTCAGTATCTTTTCTCAAAAGAATATTACTAAACAACTTGTAGAAATGTTCATGATATAGTGTTAAACAGAAAAAGCAGATAGTTAAACACTATTTATGTTACACTATTTATGTTATCATCCTGTCTTATTAGAAATGTTGCATATGTGCATGGAAAGGATAAATACTTCAATATTAAACATTTTAAGTTTTTAGTGGTAGGATCATCAGTATATGGCTTTTTCTTTGTATTCTGTAATTTTGCCTAATTTATTTTCTTAATGAGAAAAAAAAGGCAGTATTTATAAATGAGATTTTGTTTAGTAGCAAAAATAATTTATGTCAGCAGTTTTGCTTTAAAATAATGTTTTCCAGTCCCTGCCCAATCTCAGTATCCTACTGCAGAGCCTAGGTTCTTTCTTAATATTTAACAATGCTCCCAGAGTTGTGTAACCATCCAGAACAGGCTTTGCCAGCTCCGCAATAGGGAAGCAGCCAGTGCTTGAAAACAACCATCTACTGCTTGGCAAAGCTTAGATTCTAGCCCCAGCTCTACACCAAATTGCCAGTGAGAACTTGGCAGAGATCTTTCTGAGTTTCGTTTCCCCTTCCATAGAGTGGAGATGCTAAAACCTGTCCTGACTTCTATAGTGATTCTCTATGGGGAGTTAATGAAAAATACACACAAAGTAATATTGAAGGCTGTGAAGATTTACACAAATTCAAGTTGATGATCAGAGAAGGCAATGGCAACCCACTCCAGTACTCTTGCCTGGAGAATCCCATGGACGGAGGGGCCTGGTGGGCTGCAGTTCATGGGGTCACAGAGTCAGACACAACTGAGAGACTTCACTTTCACTTTTCACTTTCACGCATTGGAAAAGGAAATGGCAACCCACACCAGTGTTCTTGCCTGGAGAATCCCAGGGACGGAGGAGCCTGGTGGGCTGCCGTCTATGGTGTCGCACAGAATCGGACACGACTGAAGTGACTTAGTAGCAGCAAGTTGATGATATAATTATATAACTACCAAGCTCAGAAAGAGACAACCATCAACTTTCTAAGGGAGACAAAGAGAGCTAACATGCTTAAAGTAATCTTTCTTTAAGCCTTCCCTCCTTGAACTATCACTTTGAGAACTCAATTTTGTCAGAGCAACTATTTAATAATTATCTTTAGAGGGTCATAAAGTGAAAGTGAAAGTGAAGTCTCTCAGTCGTGTCCGACTCTTTGCGATCCCACGGACTATAGCCTACTAGGCTCCTCTGTCCGTGGGATTTTTCAGGCAATAGTACTGGAGTGGATTGCCATTTCCTTTTCCAGGGGATCTTCCCGGCCCAGGGATCAAACCCAGGTCTCCTGCATTGTAGACAGATGCTTTACTGTCTGAGCCACCAGAGAAGCCTCCCATGAAGACTAAAACAGAACTGAACAAAACTGTTGCTATGCATGCCCGTAGCAAACAAACACAAGGAACGATTGTTAAAACAACTGTTATCAACTTACAGAGAAAATACAACACTTTCTCAGGAAGCAACAATTTCACTAAGGAGGTCATTATTATCCTAGTCATTATCATCACCTTTATAATTCACAGAAAATTCGCAAAGGGGCCATCATAAAGTAAAATCTCAATTAATCAAAAGGCAGTTAATAAACCATCGAATAACCAAATATATTCTCCAGACTCATTTTTTTAGCCAAACATTTTACAAGAAAACAGTGATATAAATGCCAGAAAAGTAAAGGTCCTAAGAGCAAAATTGCTACTCCATTCCCAATGAGCAGAACTAGGAATATTTTTTAAATAAACTTAAAGTATGGATTATAACAATAAAGTCATATATATTAAAACCCTGGAGCACCACAAGCCCTTACATCATCAAAGAAAATTTTCTCTAGAATCAATGTGTTATACTGATCAAGGGTAAGAATGAAGACTTTCTGCAGTGGTTGGAAGCCTTAATGCGTTATCCTCCCCCTTTTCCCCACTCAATCATAAAGTATTCCGAATTCTAAAAATTGACCATAAAAATTAATAAATTATGATTACCTGCAGGTTTCCTTGACCTTTATGTTAGGGTACCTCACTCAAATATTTGTTTCTCCGGAAATGCAATCTGCATTTCTCAGGAAATGCAATGGATGCTGATGAGAAGCCTTTGGGGAAAGTCTGAATTAGAGTTTCATCTTCCATAAACTCTGTTGTGATTTCACCATCTATTACATGTATTGACTATATTTTAAACCATTATGTTAGCCATAAGCATTTATTTCCTTGTACATACATCTATGTTTGCATATGACTATTCCACTTTACCAATTCTTCTCTAAACTTCTTAAAAGCAGAGAACTTTCTCTGCTCTTTACATCCTTGGGACAAAGCAAACACAAATTTTGATGGAAACAATAGTGAGTAAACATGCAAAGAGGCATATAAGTATTTCTAACCCAGCACTTGAGGTCCCCTGTATTCTAATTACATAGGAATTTTGTCAGTCACAATGTCTATTTGAAATTTAGGATAATTTTTTTCCCTGCTTTTCTTACAAATCTATGTCTTATACCCAAAAGAACACATTAAAACTACTGATATGGTATGGGGAGGGAGGAGGGAGGAGGGTTCAGGATGGGGAACACATGTATATCTGTGGCAGATCGGGATGGGGAACACATGTACATCTGTGGCAAAAACCATACAATATTGTAAAGTTAAAAAATAAAATTAAAAAAATATATATATAAAGCTACTGATATTTTTACTTTAAACAATTTGAAGATAACATAATATAATCTTTACTTAATATTTTTGTTTCTCAACCCTTGTTGAGCATGTGCTATGTGCCATATGGCTTGCTGCAGTGTGAAGGCAAGGAAGAAAAGAGGAAGGATGGAATGTTAAGACAGGCTTCCAGCCCTAAAGAAGTTAATAAGAGAGCTCTGTAAGAAACAAAAATCCAACATGACAATTTTGTGTGTATAAAGGCCAACTCTGTGGAGTCAGGAGATTCATGAAAGCTCTCCAAAGCAGGGAATATGTGACTGGGTTTTGAAGGATGATTAGGAGTTTACTAAGGTAGTAGTGGAAATGAGCACTCCTGGCAGAAGAAACACCATCTGAAGAAGGTAAGGAATAAAGAAAAGAGCAAATATTTCTAATGACTAGGATTAGGATGCCTGGGTGCTTGTGGCTTCCCCTCAGCACTCATGTAATGTGGAACACTTTTTGTGAGTGCCCTGACCCATTATTGTATTATGACCCAGTTATCAGTGTCTGTCCCACCAGACTTGAGATCAGGTACCAGTGAGCTCTGATTTTTATGTTTCCAGCAACTTACATAATGCCTGGCTCATAAAACCTTCCAAAAAAGCTTTGCTTTACTTTTGATATTTAGTTTATTGCACAAACACTACTCTCAAAACTTAAACATCTACACTCTATCATCATTTTAATGATCACATTTAAATACTATTTCTATAACAGCACAATGTGTACATTTCTTAATCCCAATTGCCTTTAGAACAATTCTATCAATTCCCAAGAAAACAATGTGCTTTGAAAAGAGATTTCAATAGATTTATGGATTAATTTTGAGAGAATCAACACACCTAATATATTACAATTTTTAATTACCTGACAAGGGACATCTCTTCATTTACTGATAGCTTTTAAAGTCTACTATATATGTTTTAAGTCTTTATAATTTTCATTAAACAAGCTATGCATATTTCTAGTTAAATATATTCTATGTATTTAAATTTGTATTTGTAAATAAGATTTTTTAACATATTGTCTCACCAGTTACTACTGATTTATAGAAGAGCTGTCAATTTATATACTTATTTTCTAGCCTATCATCTTATTGAACTTTAGCTTTAATAGTTTTAAATTGATCCATTTACATTTTCTAGGTAGACGATACCCACAAGTAATGATAATTTTATCTCTTCAAAATGTATGCTGCTGCTGCTAAGTCGCTTCAGTCGTGTCCGACTCTGTGCGACCCCATAGACGGCAGCCCACTAGGCTCCTCTGTCCCTGGGATTCTCCAGGCAAGAACACTGGAGTGGGTTGCCATTTCCTTCTCCAATGCATGAAAGTGAAAAGTGAAAGTGAAGTCGCTCAGTCGTGCCTGACTCTGTGCGACCTCATGGACTGCAGCCCACCAGGCTCCTCCATCCATGGGATTTTCCAGGCAAGAGTACTGGAGTGGGGTGCCATTGCCTTCTTGTTTATTTTTCTCATTTCATTATGTTGAGTAGAAGTTATAGAACACTGCTAAATAATAGATACTATATCCTGCTTCTGTTTCAGTCCCTAGAATTTCTCCTATTTTTCTCACTGGTTCCAGATAAATTTTCTTTATTGTGTTAAGGAAGTTTTCTTATATAAGTAATTTCCTCTTTTTTCAAGAATATACATTAAACTTCACCAGTTACCTTTCATCAGCTAAAGCTAAGTTGATTTGTAACTGGGAACATTTGTAACATTTGAGAACTATTACGTGTAATTATAAGCACTTGCTTCACACTCTAGAGTATCTATATTACCATAATTCAAAATCTTGGCATAATGGTTGTCTGCTGATGGGAAGGTACATGCTATTTTTCCTTTGAGGGAATGTAGGAAAGTGCCAGCTGTTTGATTACTGCCATAGCCAAAACTTAAAATATGATAGTCTAAATTCCCATGCACTCTTATGTCAGGTGACAGGCTCTGGCACTATGTAGATTTATCCCGCTGAACTACTGATGGGGACACAGTAGGAAACAAAGCAAAGTTTCTATCTAAGATAATCACTGGCACATAATAGGTACCAAGTAAGTCTTTATTGAATAATAAATAAAAATATCTAGGGTACAGTAGCTTTTTTGGAGGTAGTTTTGGACCCCTTTTTAAAATCACGTCCATAAGTTTTAGTCAATTTAAGTTTTACTTTTCAATTTAAATTTAGGCATTTGTTTATGTAGAAAATAATCTATTTTATCCAGACTTTTAAGTTTTTAGCATTATTAATTTCATAGCTTAAAAAATTACCTCCATGAAAAAGAGAAAGATCTACAATAGTGTCTTGCTATTATCTTCAAAGAGTTATTTGATATTTCTCCCCCTTCCCACCCATTTTTTTTTTTCATTTCTAAGGGGTAGGGTCCTTAATTTAAACTTATTAATTTTTAACTTTATTTGACTGTGACCAGATAATGTATACTTTTTTGCCTAATTGAGATTATTGTTGTGATCAATATGTACCAATATTCTAGGAGTAGAGGAAAGAGGGTGTATTCTCTATGCAGCGGTCCCCAGCCTTTTTGGCACCAGGGACCAATTTCATGGAAGACAATTTTCCCAAGGACCAGGGTCGAGGGGGATGGTTTGGTAATGATTCAAGGTCATTACATTTACTGTACACTTTATTTCTATTGTTATTACATCTGCTTCACCCCAGGTCATCAAGCATTAGATCCTAGAGGCTGGGGACCCTGCACTATGGGATATAAAGTATAATCAATAATTATTAGGTCTTTTATTTGCAGTTAACACCATGATGCTTAACCACCACCATTCTCTTTTATCCACCTGCTTCATATAACAAAACTGTAAGTAACATTTATAGAAAGAACAGTAAGTGAAAGAATGAATATAGTGGAACAAATTGACTGAGGGATATATAAACAGAAAAGGTCAAGGAGTGAAAAGCTAGTTATAAGATATGTCTTTAACAGTAGGAACATTTTAAAAGCTCAGTTTAATAAAGTCTAACTTTCTGATACAGAATGAAAGCACAAATATTTAAAATCCTGTAATCTTGGCATTATGTATGTATGTATGTATGTATACATTACGTATGTGTATATATATATACATAATATATATATTATGTATGTATGTATGGATGGATGGATATAAGAGTTGGACTGTGAAGAAAGCTGAGCGCCAAAGAATTGATGCTTTTGAACTGTGGTGTTGGAGAAGACTCTTGAGAGTCCCTTGGACGGCAAGGAGATCCAACCAGTCCATTCTGAAGGAGATCAGCCCTGGGATTTCTTTGGAAGGAATGATGCTAAAGCGGAAACTCCAGTACTTTGGCCACCTCATGCGAAGAGTTGACTCATTGGAAAAGACTCTGATGCTGGGAGGGATTGGGGGCAGGAGGAGAAGGAGACGACAGAGGATGGGATGGCTGGATGGCATCACTGACTCAATGGACGTGAGTCTGAGCAAATCCGGGAGTTGGTGATAGACAGGGAGGCCTGGCGTGCTGCGATTCATGGGGTTGCAAAGAGTCAGACATGACTGAGTGACTGAACTGAACTGAATCTTGGCACAATAAACATGATAAAGAGTAGTTTTAAGTTTATAAAAATAAAGTGAAAAAAGTGAAAGTGTCAGTCACTCAATGGTTCCTGACTCTTGGTGACCCTGTGGACTGTACCCCTCCAGGCTTCTCTGTCCATGGAATTCTCCAGGCAAGAATACTAGAGTGGGTAGCCATTCCCTTCTACAGGGCATCTTCCTGACTCAGGGATCAAACCCAAGTCTCCTGCCTTGCAGGCAGATTCGTTAGATTCTTTACTTTCTGAGCCACCAGGGAGGCCAGGAAAATAAAACTATCAAATAACTGATAAGTTTTTTAAAGTCTAATTAAATTATACATGCCTATCATAGAGAAATAAAAGAAAGCAAGATAATTTAAATTCTGGCTCCATCACATAATAGTAATATGTTACATTGAGAGAGTCATTAAACTTCTTTAGACCACTTACCTCTAAAAGGAGGTGTACAGGTTTCTATAATAATGTTTATAAAGTAACTAACATTTTAAAAGTTCTTAAATGTCTCCAATGAGTGGGAGCTCATATTTTCAGGGAGTTTTATTAAGATTTATATGAATTTGACAGTGTTCCATCTTCAAATATCTTAAAAAGAAATAAAACCTAGTATATGATACTTCCTTTGAGGAAAGACACATCTGAACAAAGGTATTGTTTTGACTTCTAAAAATGAACTTGAAGGTAAACAACAAGGACCTACTGTATAGCACAGGGGACTCTACTCAATATCTTTTAATAACCCAAACAGAACAGAATCTGAAAAAGAATATATATATGTAACATATGTATACACATACATTCATATATTTTATATATATATATATAACTGAATCATTTTGTTGTACACTAGAAACTAAGACAACATTGTAAATCAACTATACCTACATTTGTAAAAAATGAACTTGAAACTTGCAAAAAGGCAGTATTTACTATGCTATGATATTCAGATTAGCAGGACCATATTGCCAGACTTTATTTAGTGTTATTTTTAACTAAAATTGTATCTTTAACTAAATTGTGTTTAGTAGAATATTCATTTATCTGTCAAAAATACAAAGAAATCAATAAAAATAAAACCATCAGTTGTAGCTAGAAAGCATATACCATGGAAAACAAAGCAAATGCTGATGCATTAATAAATCGAAACAGAAGTATAAACATATGTGAAAATATAATTTTAATTACCACTGAGTTCTTACCTTTGGTTGCTTAAGCACTATATCTGTGTCTTCCAGAAACAGAAGTCAGTGGTGTATCCAAAGCAAACAGGGATATAATATAAATCTGGACATTGTCAAAATCCAGGTCCTAATTTTTAAAAGAAATAAATACGCTGATCTTTTTCTTTTCCTTAAACATGCACAAACAGCTAGTTTTCTTAATCATTCCCAAGGAAAGAAACAGTTCTGTGGCATTGACAAAGGAGGATTTTCATGAGCCACTATTGGATTTGCGGATTTATATACAGATGAAAATAACAGCAAAGCACCATTATCCTTTGCTAGAGCCCAAGCTTATTAATATGTGACAGATTTAGGAACAAAAGGGGTTTTCTCATACTATACCTCTTAACAAATTTGCAATCAAGCTTAACCAAAGGTAATATTGGCTAATGAATTTTATTAAAGTTCTATTTTCAATTTATTCAGCATTACAATCTGGATAGAATTATAGGCTTTTACAAATTATGACTAAAATTTTAAATACAGTGCCATCATAATAAAACTATTAAAATATAAATAAGGTGTACTTATTTATTCCTTGACCCATTTAATGTGTGTTTTTTGGAAGAGCTGCATGTCTCATATCTAGTCAAAAATAAAATTGGATGAGTCTGAGCGTCCCTGAATAAGGCATACTTTAAGTGTGGCAATAAGATATGCCAGTTAGTGTCCAAATATTATTCTAATGACCAAACAGTAAATTTTCCTCAGAGTTTTTAATGCAATATTTGATAGTTTACATACTCACTAAGGGCTTCCATGGTGGCTCACCTAGTAAAGAATCTGTCTGCAATGCAGGAGACCGTGGTTCAATTCCTGGGTTAGGAAGATCTCCTGGAGAAGGGAATGGCTCTCCACTCCAGTATTCTGGCGTGGAGAATTCCACTCTATAGTCTGTGGGATCACAAAGAGTTGGACATGACTGAGCAACTTTCACTTCACTTCACATACTCACAAAACTTTTTTTCTGATTTATTATTGTAGACTTCCTTAATATGCTTAGAGATCTCTTCTTGGAAGTAAGAATTTTTCAGAAAATTATACTTGTCTAATAATAAAGAACCTTTTGTTCTTAAATTCAATGTTCACTTTACTTCTGTCTCTCTTACAGGAACTACAGCTACCTTTAGGTTGGGGTGGTGTCTGTGATGCCATGCTAAGTTTACATGCAGAGGTTTTGGAGTCACAGGCCTGGTTTGAACCTCAGCTCCAAGTTCATCAGCTCTGAGACTAGAGCATGGTAGTGAACCCTCTGGGCCTCAGTTTCAGTTTCCATGGAATGGACATGATAATACCTTGCAGATCTGAGGATTAAAACAAGATATAGTAATATGAAGAGTTTATTACACTTCCTAAAGCATGGTAAACACTTGATAAGTGACTATTAAACATTTTTAAAGATAAACAAAAGAGTTAAACTTTATTTTACAATAATTGGTCTACTATCAGAAATGTGTATGCTTTCTTTTAAAAGTTGAAAATTTATTTTCTTGAAAATTCCCTGACTGTCCAGTGGTTAGGACTCCACACTTCCAGTGCCAGGAGCCCAGATTCTATCCCTGGTCACGGCACTAAGATCCTACAAGTCACATGGCATGGCCAAAAAGAAGTAAAAAAAATAAATAAAAATACATTTGCTGCTCAGGAAATATCTTATTTAGAGCAATCTTTTTCTAATCTTACTTCATACACCAAGTGAAAGTAACGCCCAGTGCTTTGTGACTGACCCCATAGACTCTACAGTTCATGTAATTCTCCATGCCAGAATACTGGAGTGGATAGTCTTTCCCTTCTCCAGAGGATCTTCCCAACCCAGGGATTGAACCCAGGTCTTCCACACTGCAGGCAGATTCTTTACCAGCTGAGCCACAAGAGAAGCCCAAAAATACTGGAATGGGTAGCCTATCCCTTCTCCAGTGGATCTTCCCGACCCAAGAATCAAACCGGGGTCTCCTGCATTGCAGGCAGATTCTTTACCAATGAGCTATGAGGGAAGCCCAAAGATGTAACTAAAACAAATATACCTAAAAATAAAACAAGATGACAAGATTAGGAACTCCTTCCCTCATAGTGCCATTCATTTTCCCCTGGATTGCTTGTTAATTGAAATACTCTTAGAATGATTCAATGAATTAAATAAGAAAGTTGAAGCAATAATTCTGATACCTTTCTTCCTCCTGCCAACTCAACCCCTGGTTGACATAAAACTTCAGAACTTGCCATTATAAAATAGCTATTCCCCAATGAATCACACACACACACACACCCCCCATAAGAAGCTCTCGTTTATCTTCCCTTACTAGCTTACACTGCCTTTGTGCACCTTTCCTATTCCAAAACTGTAATTAAAGATGTAGTGAATGTTTTTGATTCTTGGGATGACACTTACTAGTTGTGCAGTCTTGAGAAAATGACTTAATCTTTCTGAGCCTCAATTTCCTTATCTGTAAAATGGAAATATAATACCTCCCTCAGTACATTTTTGTGAGAAAAATGGAGCAAGATTACAGCATATGATACACTCATGGTGTATATAAAAGGACACTTAATAATGCGCTCTCTCTCCTTTCGCTTTCCTCTAAACTGGAGCTTTGCAGCACATTGCTTAGGCCTTACCTGTATTCAACATGTTGCAGTTGGACTTTTGATAGACAGGTACATGTGGCTATTAAATAACTAATAGGTAAAGATACAGAGCTATTTTTTATATCTTGTTTCTAAACAATTTATTACATAATTCTAGCAGAGTGTGACCAAATAAAATAATTCTCTTTAGTTTTTTAAAATGAAAATCGGTGTTTTCTGTGTGTACAGTACTTAACAGTGTGAAATAATAGTCCTTCACAAAGGCATAGAATTCATTCAACATGTAATTCCCGAACACCACACTATGCTGGGTGCTATTCTAAGGTCTGGGAGCACACCCACAAGCCGTTTCCTTAGAGATTATCTACAAGAAGGAAACAGGCAAAGCAAGAGGTACTTGCCAAAGAGTGTGATAGAGGGCTAAGGAAGCACACAAAAGAAGCCCTAAGATTTGGAGAGGAAAAGAGTTGGTCAAGAAAACTTCTGGGGGAAAATTATCTCTGCTGAAATTGAAGGTAAGTAGGAATGTTGTTTTTGTATATACAACACACATACCAGGATACTTTTCTGATTTACCCAAATTTAAAAGGGTAAAAGTATGTTTCATCTTGATTCATTTTGTTTTCCCCTCCAAAGTACAATTAACTTGACCCAGTCTACCAATGGATTTCTTTTCCTGGGACCTGCAGTAACCTTGACTGATGGAAAGAACATAGCCAGACTGGATTATCTGTTTAGTAGGCTACTTTTAGTCTGGTTCCCAGCCTTGCTTTGTCAGCTCCCTCTAAATCTTTATAATCCTATTTAAACTGCCTCTAACTGTAGATGCTCATTTGTGTGACATTGATTCTTTTGCATTTTCATTTCAAAAAATGGTGTGATGTAAAGGATTCTGGCGCTTGGCCCTAAATTATTAAATATTTGATAGTATGTCTTCCAACACACCAAGACCTGCAGTCAGAATGGCCAATGATGTCTTCTCAGCATTTATAACAATAATAATTAAATCTGGTGTAAAGTAAAAGTCTGACACTGCTTCCACTGTTTCCCCATATATTTCCCATGAAGTGATGGGACCGGATGCCATGATCCCGGATGCCATGATCTTTGTTTTCAAAATGTTGAGCTTTAAGCCAACTTTTTCACTCTCCTCTTTCACTTTCATCAAGAGGCTTTTTAGTTCCTCTTCGCTTTCTGCCATAAGGGTGGTGTCATCTGCATATCTGAGGTTATTGAGATTTCTCCCAGCAATCTTGATTCCAGTTTGTGTTTCTTCCAGTCCAGTATTTCTCATGATGTACTCTGCAAATAAGTTAAATGAGTAGGGTGACAATATACAGCCTTGACGAACTCCTTTTCCTATTTGGAACCAGTCTGTTGTTCCATGTTCAGTTCTAACTGTTGCTTCCTGACCTGCATACAGATTTCTCAAGAGGCAGGTCAGGTGGTCTGGTATTCCCATCTCTTTCAGAATTTTCCACAGTTTATTGTGATCCACACAGTCAAAGGCTTTGGCATAGTCAAGAAAGCAGAAATAGATGTTTTTCTGGAACTCTCTTGCTTTTTCCATGATCCAGCGGATGTTGGCAATTTGATCTCTGGTTCCTCTGCCTTTTCTAAAACCATCCTGAACATCAGGAAGTTCACGGTTCACATATTGCTGAAGCCTGGCTTGGAGAATTTTGAGCATTACTTTACTAACATGTGAGATGAGTGCAATTGTGCGGTAGTTTGAGCATTCTTTGGCATTGCCTTTCTTTGGGACTGGAATGAAAACTGACCTTTTCCAGTCCTGTGGCCACTGCTGAGTTTTCCAAATTGGCTGGCATATTGAGTACAGCACTTTCACAGCATCATCTTTCAGGGTTTGAAATAGCTCAACTGGAATTCCATCACCTCCACTAGCTTTGTTCGTAGTGATGCTTTCTAAGGCCCACTTGACTTCACATTCCAGGATGTCTGGCTCTAGATGAGTGATTACACCATCGTGATTATCTGGGCTGTGAAGATCTTTTTTGTACAGTTCTTCTGTGTATTCTTGCCACCTCTTCTTAATATCTTCTGCTTCTGTTAGGTCCATACCATTTCTGTCCTTTTTCGAGCCCATCTTTGCATGAAATGTTCCCTTGGTATCTCTAATTTTCTTGAAGAGATCTCTAGTCTTTCCCATTCTGTTGTTTTCCTCTATTTCTTTGCATTGATTGCTGAGGAAGGCTTTCTTATCTCTTCTTGCTATTCTTTGGAACTCTGCATTCAGATGTTTATATCTTTCCTTTTCTCCTTTGCTTTTCGCTTCTCTTCTTTTCACAGCTATTTGTAAGGCCTCCCCAGACAGCCATTTTGCTTTTTTGCATTTCTTTTCCATGCGGATGGTCTTGATCCCTGTCTCCTGTACAATGTCACGAACCTCCATCCATAGTTCATCAGGCACTCTATCTATCAGATCTAGGCCCTAAATCTACTTCTCACTTCCACTGTATAATCATAAGGGATTTGAGTTAGGTCATACCTGAATGGTCTAGTGGTTTTCCCTACTTTCTTCAATTTAAGTCTGAATTTGGTAATAAGGAATTCATGATCTGAGCCACAGTCAGCTCCTGGTCTTGTTTTTGTTGACTGTATAGAGCTTCTCCATCTTTGGCTGCAAAGAATATAATCAATCTGATTTTGGTGTTGACCATCTGGTGATGTCCATGTGTAGAGTCTTCTCTTGTGTTGTTGGAAGAGGGTGTTTGCTATGACCAGTGCATTTTCTTCGCAAAACTCTATTAGTCTTTGCCCTGCTTCATTCCGTATTCCCAGGCCAAATTTGCCTGTTACTCCAGGTGTTTCTTGACTTCCTACTTTTGCATTCCAGTCCCCTATAATGAAAAGGACATCTTTTTTGGATGTTAGTTCTAAAAGGTCTTGTAGGTCTTCATAGAACCATTCAACTGCAGCTTCTTCAGTGTTACTGGTTGGGACATAGACTTGGATTACCCTGATATTGAATGGTTTGCCTTGGAAACGAACAGAGATCATTCTGTTGTTTTTGTTGGATGTGAGTCTGAGTGAATTCCGGGAGCTGGTGATGGACAGGGAGGCCTGGCATGCTGCCATTCATGGGGTCATGCCATTCATGGGGTCGCAAGGAGTCAGACACGACTGAGCGACTGAACTGAACTGAACTGAAGGTAAAAGTCACTCAGTAGTGTCTGACTCTTTGCGACCCCATGGACTATACACGCCATGGAATTCTCCTGGCCAGAATACTGGAGTGGGTAGCCTTTCCCTTCTCTAGGGGATCTTCCCAACCCAGGAATCAAACCGAGGTTTCCTGCATTGCAGGCAGATTCTTCACCAGCTGAGCTACATTGTTTAATGTCTGTCTCCCCTATAAAAACTGTAAACTCCACAAGGGACTGCATCTGTGTTATTCACGACTGTATCTTTAGTGTTTAGCTCAATACCATGCATAATCATTCATTTAACAGATATTCAGTGCCAGGCTCCCTTCTAAGCACTAAAAAGTTTAATAGTAAGCAAAACTAAGTTCCCGCCCTCATAGAGGGTACATTCTAATGGGATAGGATGGCACAAGACAATAAACTAAGCAGTAAACACAGAAGTCAGACAGTGATTAATAATATGATAAAATAAGGCAGGGGGGAGAAAATGATTTGGGGATAAGGCAGGACAGTTTCAGATGGGGTATTCAGGGAAGACCTCACCTAGCTGAGACCTCAATATAGGCACAGAGCTAGTCATGCCTAGTTCCAGGGAGGGGCAGATCCTGCCTGGCAAGAAAACATGTGCAAAGCTCAAAAACAGGACTGCCTTAGAGTATTTAAAGAATATCAAAGAGGTCAGGTGGCTAAGTTAGAGGAAGCAAAGACAGGAGAGAAAGGAGTTAAGGTCTTAGAGGACAGATCATGTGAAGAACAGTTAGGAGGCTATGACAGCAATTCAGTGAGAGATGACAGTGGTTCAGACCAGGATGGCAGATGTGGAGATGATGAGAAGGGGATGTATTTTTAAGACAGAGACAATAAGATTTGCTGACTGACTACATGGAGGCAGGGGTGGGGGGCGGTGTGAGTGAAAGAATGAAGTCAAGGTGACTTTCGATTTTTTGATTTATGAAACCAAACAATAGGTTGTAATTTAATGAGATAGGAAGGCATCATGAAGAACACGATGGGGATAGAGGGAGATTGGGGGTTCTGTTTGGAAAATAAGGAGTTAGTGCATATCAGTGCCTCAGTAATATTCATTGAAATAGATGAATGAAAAACTTACATATTTTCCTGTACCTATATTTACTTTATTATTCAGGATTCCAGAAAGAGAAAGTAGAGGCTGTACAGTTTTGAGAGTAGCAATACTGATAAACAGTAGAACCGCCTTCCACTGCCCTTTGAACCCAAAAGTTCTTAAATCCCATTAGCATAATTTGGGGGTCCAGGACCCCATGATACTATAACATGATGTGCTATATACATGAAAATATGTTCTTTTCTGAAATGATCCATGATTTTCATCAATTTACCACTCCCAAATAGCTAGTATGTATCCACATTAATATAACATACATTTATTAAATATCTTTTCACTCTTCTTCATTCAGTAAACTCAGAGTTCAAAATACATAAAATGTGCAAGATTGACAAAATGCTAGTGTCCTTATTCAGTGAAGAAAAAAATGGGGAGTGTTACATGCCAGGCACTGGGATAGGGAGTGTGCATATCACTCCCTATGAGAAGCAATCTGCCTTAATAGTCAGGAATATCAGCTTTGGATGTCAGATACACTTTGGTTCAAAATCCTGTTCTTCTACTTGCTAACTGTGTTACCGAGGGCAAGTTATAAAACTTCTCTATTTCATATTATATAATAGAGGAATCTGAAAAAGTGACACAAATGAATTTATATTCATACTACTATATATATAATAGCTAAGCAGTAAAGACCTACTGTATAGCAGGAGAACTACAATACAATAACCTATAATGGAAAAGAATCTGAAAAAGAATATATGTATAACTGAATCATTCTGCTGTACACTTCAGTCAGTTCAGTTCAGTCACTCAGTCGTGTCCGACTCTGCAACCCCATTTAATGTAGCACGCCAGGCTTCCCTGTCCATCACCAACTCTTGGAGCCTACTCAAACTCATGTCCATTGAGTCCATGATGCCATTCAACCATCTCATCCTCTGTCGTCCCCTTCTCCTCCTGCCATCAATCTTTCCCAGAATAAGGGTCTTTTCAAATGAATCAATTCTTTGCATCAGGTGGCAAAAATATTGGAATTTCAGCTTCAGCATCAGTCCTTCCAATGAATATTCAAGACTGATTTCCTTTAGGATGGACTGGTTGGATCTCCTTGCAGTCCAAGGCACTCTCAAGAGTCTTCTCCAACACCACAGTTCAAAAGTGTCAATTCTTCAGCGCTCAGCTTTCTTCACAGTCCAACTCTCACATCCATACATGACTACTGGAAAAACCATAGCTTTGACGAGATGGACCTTTGTTGGCAAAGTAATGTCTGTGCTTTTTAATATGCTATCTAGGTTGGTCATAACTTTCCTTTCAAGGAGCAAGCGTCTTTTAATTTCATGGCTGCAGTCACCATCTGCAGTGATTTTGGAGCCCCCAAAAATAAAGTGTGACACTGTTTCCACTGTTTCCCCATCAATTTACCATGAAGTGATGGGACCAGATGCCATGATCTTAGTTTTTTGAATGTTGAGTTTTAAGCCAGCTTTTTCACTCTCCTCTTTCATCAAGAGGCTCTAGTTCTTCTTCACTTTCTGCCCTAAGTGTGGTGTCATCTGACACACACAGTAAATTAACTATACTTCAATTTTTAAAAATATTTTTTAAGCCTTCTCTATTTCTTAGTTAAAAGCTATATCTAACATAGTAAGTAACCTTTCTTCCACAAATGAGGTGTTCAATATATGGCTATGTGTGCAGGCTCAGTCACTCAGTCCTGTCCAACTCTGTGATCCCACGGACTGTAGTCTGTCAGACTCCTCTGTCCATGGGATTTTCCAGACAAGAACACTGGGATGGGTTGTCCTTTCCTACTCCAGAGAATCTTCCCAACCTAGGGATCGAATCTGAGTCTCCTGAGTCTCCTACACTGGCAGGTGGATGCTTTACCACTGAGTCACTTGGGAAGCCCTCAATACGTGGTGAGATTCCTGCTAATGAGCAAACTGACTCCTTAATTATAGTTTAGGTTTTCAGGTAGATTTGTTTATAGGGACAGCACACACTAATTACAGATCATAAGCATCCAACCTGTAAAACCAGACCTACTGAATGAATAAAATAGGATTTTAGAGCCTACAGAATCACAGCCCTACCCATAAGAAGTGTACATACCTAAGTTACCATTGTGCTGTTGTAACTGAAATTACACAACTCTTCATAAACTATCATGCAATTTAAAGGAAAACATTTATTATTACTGAATTTAACTGATCTTAAAAAACTGATAGAATTTTGATTAATTTTCATATATCTAAAAGAAGCTGAGTAGTAAAATTTTAGCACCTGATGTTAACAGTTGCTTAGAATACCAAACAGACTTTGGAGTCAAACTAATGTAGAGTTGCACACTGGCTCTGCCAATTAGCAAGTGTTTGTTTTTATCAGTATAGTTGATAGCCGAAGGGATCCTTTTTATCAATTAGTGGTATGGCAACCCACTCCAGTGTTCTTGCCTGGAGACTCCCATGGACAGAGGAGCCTGGTGGGCTGCCGTCTATGGGGTCGCACAGAGTCGGACACGACTGAAGCGACTTAGCAGCAGCAGCAGCAGCAGAGATATTCTACACAAAACTCTTCTCACAGGTATAGCATACATTAGAACCTCAATTATGACAACTATTAAGATATTATTTACTGAAAGGTCCTGGAGTTCACTATTAATTAATAATTACTGTTAGAGTATCAAATTTATGGTTATGTGTGGGGTGTGTGTGTGCATGGGGTATACCATTTCCTACTCGAGGGGATCTTTCACACCCAGGGATAAAAGCTGTGTCTCTTGCATCTCCTGCATTGGTAGGCAGATTCTTTACCACTAGCACCACCTGGGAAGCCCACAAAATTTCTAGTTAAGCAACATAATCAAATATAGAAGGGCTCCAAAGGATTCAGAGTAGGGAAGGAACCTACCACAGAGGAGAGAGGGTTGTGTATTACTGACAGCAGTGCCAAGTGAAATAACACTTGAGTCATCATAGATTATTTTATCAGTTTCTATGTGGAGAAACTTTGTACTGTTTGCTTGTCAATACAAGTCATAAAATGATGCTTAGATTCAGAAATAAATCATGAATTTTAAATATCATGTTCAGGGACTTCCCTGGTAGTCCAGGAAACCAGGTTCAGTCTTTGGTCAGGGAACTAAGATCCCACATGCCTGGGAACAGCTAAGCCCGTGCACCACAACTGCTGAACCCAAACGCCTCAGCTACAGAAGCCTGTGTGCCTGGAGCCCATGCTCCGCAACAAGAGAAGCCACCACAATGAGTAGCCCCCACTCGCCACAACTAGAAAAAGACCCCCGCAGCAATGAAGATCCAGTGCAGCCAAAGATAAATAAATAAATAATAAAAAATTTTATTAAAAAAGGCAGAAAAATGTGATCTATAATCAGGAGGAAAACCACTCAATAGTTGCAGATCTAGATTTATATATCATCTCAAAGATACATTTTTCATTTTTTTAAAAAAAATATCCAATTAGCAAATGGGTTAAGAGCACAGACTCTGAGGCCTCAGGTAGCATCCCAGCTCCACCACTTACTAGCTATATGTTCACAGGCAAGTTTTTGAATCTGTATGTGCCTCCCTTTTGTTATCTGTAAAGTGAGGATTAAGAATAGTTTCTATCTATTATGATAATTTAAAAAGCAAATATTCATAAAGGTCTCAGAATATTTGTCCATATAAATGCTACATATGTGTCAGTTAACTAAGTAATAAATAGTACTTTAGATCCCTGTTGACTATCATCACCAATCTTTGATAAGGTAAAATTTTCAACTCTAAGGTATAAACAAAACATTTAAATAGAAATCTAAGCTTTACAGTAATCCAAGTTTGGCATAAATCTCCCTTCCTTCCAACTTTCACCTCCCCATGCTATTCCTTCTCCTCCAAGCCAATCACATGTGAAAGTGTGTACCTTGTATTGTTTTGTTTGCTGATCTTAGCATCTTAACTCCTCATCCTCCTCCTGTTTCAGCCTAAGAATAAGAAAAGCAAGATCGAGCCTCTGCTATGCAACTCCTAGGTAACAAAGTTAATAGTGCTGCTCATGATTACCTACAGCAAAGGTAAGATAGGCAGACAAGAGTATTTCCTTCCCTGCTGAAGCCCCATAGCACAGAGGCACCCCATTCCTGTGGTGAGAGTTTTACCAGGAATTATACCCCTATCGTGCTGCATAATGACTTGCTACCAAGCCTTCCAATGAATAGCTGGTTAAATTACTTAATCTCATTCTTTTCCTCTGATCTCTCCTCTGTAAACTAGGGGTTAACAGACTATGTTGTGGGATATAACGAGATAATACACATAAAGTGCCTACATATGCATGGTGAAGTAAGACTATCATAAACGTTCAGTTCAGTTCAATCACTCAGTCGTGTCCAACTCTTTGCGACCCCAGGAATCGCAGCACGCCAGGCCTCCCTGTCCATCACCAACTCCTGGAGTTCACTCAAACTCACGTCCATCGAGTCGGTGATGCCATCCAGCCATCTCATCCTCTGTCGTCCCCTTCTCCTCTTGCCCCCAATCCCTCCCAGCATCAGAGTCTTTTCCAATGAGTCAACTCTTCGCATGAAGTGACCAAAGTATTGGAGTTTCAGCTTTAGCATCAGTCTTTCCAATGAACACCCAGGACTGATCTCCTTTAGAATGGACTGGCAGAATCTCCTTGCAGTCCAAGGGACTCTCAAGAGTCGTCTCCAACACCACAGTTCAAAAGTGTCAATTCTTCAGCGCTCAGCTTTCTTCACAGTCCAACTCTCACATCCATACATGACCACTGGAAAAACCATAGCCTTGACTAGAAGGACCTTTTTTGGCAAAGTAATGTCTCTGCTTTTTAATATGCTATCTAGGTTGGTCATAACTTTCCTTCCAAGGAGTAAGCGTCTTTTAATTTCATGGCTGCAATCACCATCTGCAGTGATTTTGGAGCCCCCAAAAATAAAGTCATAAACGTTAGCTATTACTATTTTGTAGAAATTAGTCGTTTCAGTTTGAGCATTGCCTTTCTTTTAGGGTTTAGGGCAATAACTATATGACTTAGGAAAGGGAGAGATGGAAGGTGGGGAGTTTGAGCCTAGGGATTTAGGGAAAAGCTGATAATAATACAAAACAACAAACTCTCTTCTCAAGCCGCCAGAATAAACTTTACTTGGTATCAGAGCAGAATCCAGGGGCCACAACTTCCCTGCAAAGCCGCGAACACCCAAAGCAGGGCCCTCAGAATCCCCCGGCAGAAGGCATTTCGACCAGGGAAGAGCCTGAAGGGGGCCTCAGCACAGACTTTTACTTCACAAAATTGCCCCGGAGTTGACCTGGCTGGCGACTTCCACGCTCCAAGAGACGCTTTACCCCGCGAAGTGTGCCTGTGCTTCTGTTCTGCTTGGGTCCAGCAGCGGTCCCCAGGGGGCGTCCTCGCACCCACCATCGATACCTGCACGGGCGGACTGCAGCCTCCGCCCGCTCTGTGGGAATCAGCACCCAACCCCGCGGCTCGGGGGCGTGGCTCTAGCGGAGGCCCCACCCCGCCGCCCCCATTGGCTGAGGCTGCCTGGGGCCGGGGTCTGCGCGCCGCAGTCAGAGACCCCGCAGCTCCGCCCCAACGCGGTTACATGGGGAGCAGGAGAAGACCGGTTGCTTGAGGAGCGAGCTTCTGCGCCTGGGAAGCCCCGTCGGGGGCCATGGGGGGACAGGTGAGGCTGCCGCCCGGAGAGCCCTGCCGAGAAGGTGAGTGTCTGCTCCGGGCAGGAGAACTTGGCGTCCGGATGGCGATGAGACCCGGCGGGCGGTCGCGGGTACTTGTGGAGTCCAGAAAGGGAAACGCCGACTCTTAACGTACTCGTTCATGCATTTATTCATTCTCTCAGCTGTCAACAGATATTTATTGGTGCCAACAATATGCCAGACTCTATGGGAATGCCTGAGTCGAACAAGATATACGTGGCTTCCCACTCCCACTCTAGAAGACAGGTCCACGTAAATTATGGAGAGCTGACTGTCTTGACGGGGTGTTCAGGGTGTTGTGGGAACACTCCCAAGTTTCATCCGAGAAAGACGCTTCCACTGACTCGGACTCACTTCCAGAGTCCGTGGTCTACGTCATCCCATGGGTAGAGGGCGCGGCCATAGACCCGGCGCGGGGTGGGGAGGTCCAGTCTTGCGCCCAGCGCTGGCTTGGCGAAGCTCAAGAACGGTAGAGGGCCAGGCGCCCTGAACACCCTCGGGGGAGGACGCTGAACAAGGCTGGGCTGCCCACCTCCCTCCTCTTTCTTTGAGAGGTGAAAACGCCTCCAACCTCAGTAGCCTCGCGTCTGACTCGCTACAGTCACTTGGCTGCTTAAGGCGAGACCGGAACTGGGCGTGATCATTTGTAGGTTTCTCACTGCTCTGTGGCCTGGGTTTCTGCCTCCACCCTCTTCGGCTCAAGTCTGAGGGCGCCTCCCCTTGCCCTTTGCTCATGGGTTTTCTACAACTTCAGTACCGAAGGCGCAAATAACTCGGGATGAAACTAAGGACCTGGGGACCAGGCAGGCGGGGAGGGGGCGCGGGCGGACAGTTTGTATCTGGTGAAATCACAGTTTTCCGTTTGTACAGAGTCCAGAGGAAAGCTGATTTCTGGTTTACCCAGTAAGGATGTAAAGAGGGAGGGGGCAATGAGAAGCGTGGCAAGAACTCTACCTTCCCAAAACTGCGGGCAAATCCCCCGAGTTTCTCTTCCCTTGGCTCTCCCAGCTTATTCCTTGATGTGGAGAGGTATTGTTTGTTTTGTTTTTAAGGTAGAACGCAGTGAACTAGTCAGAACGGTGCCAGGAAGAGAAAGAACGAACATAGAGTAAAATGCCTGAACAATTCACAAACTATTAGAAAGTTGTAGTTTTGAAAGTGGTTATGAAGGCAGTAGGATCTAGAATTATTTCCTAGGTAGTCAATCTTTGTCTAAAGAATTCCTAAACCAGTAAGTCAGACTGTTACTAACATGTCCACTGTTACTAACACATCCACCCAAGGAGGATGTGTGAATTAACCTGCTTGTTTGAACTTAGGGATGATTTTCCTGCTTTGCTCATATATTTAGTTCCAACAAGAAATGTTCAAGCTCCATGTTTAGTCATTGTTTTTTAGTCATTAAGTTCTGTAAGACTCTTTGTGACTCCGCGGACTATAGCCACCAGGCTCCTCTGTCCGTGGAATTAATTCTCCAGGCAAGAATACTGGAGTGGATTGCCATTTCCTTCTCTAGAGGATCTTCCCAATCCAGGGATGGAACTCAAGTCTCCTGCTTTGGCAAGTGGATTCTTTACCAATGAACCACCAAGGAAGCCCTCCATGTTTAATACCAAGGGTTAACTGTGGTAATTGTGTGGGACTCTGGTGGCATCACGAACTCAATGGACATGAGTTTGAGCAGCCTTGGGGAGATGATGAAGGACAGGGAACCTTAGTGTGCTGCAGTCCATGGGGTTGCAAAGAGTTGGACACACAACTGAGAGACTGAACAACAACTGGGGGAAAAGACTTGAGAGAAATCAGAATTATCAGTGAAACTTCCCTGGTGACTCAGTGGTGAAGAATCTGCCTGCAATGCAGGAAATGCAGATGACTCCAATTCGATCCCTGGATCAGGAAGATCGCCTGGAGGAGGGAATGGCAACCCACTCCAGTCTTTTTGCCTGGAGAATCCCACGGACAGAGGATCCTGGTGGGCTGCAGTCCATAGAGTTGCAAAGAATCCGACATGACTGAAGCAGCTGAGCACACAGGCAGTCTTCTCAGCTATGACACCCTCCTTAAGTCTTTCTTCATCTGTAAATTGAGAATAATTCCTACAGTTTAGAGTTTGAGGAGTAGATGCAGGTGGGATTATATATGAAGCAAACAGTCTGACCTGACATGGAGTAAAGGATCCATTTTTCATTCGTTCACTTATTGAAATGACATTGACCTAGGTTCTCTTAATAGAACAGAGAGATTTGCAAGACAGTCTGGGCCTAGAGGCCCAAATAATTGAATAAGTCTTCATAATTAGGAATGAAACCAAGTACAAAATTATTTGAGACTTTGTTTTTTTGTGGGTGCCCATCCGCATTCTCTGACCTCTTGGAAGCAATGGTATATGTTAATGATTCTGAGATTTTACTTTTTTTTTTATTTTTTTTTTAACTTTACAATATTGTATTGGTTTTGCCATATATCAAAACGAATCCGCCACAGGTATACATGTGTTCCCCATCCTGAACCCTCCTCCCTCCTCCCTCCCCATACCATCCCTCTGGGTCGTCCCAGTGCACCAGCCCCAAGCATCCAGTATCAGTGGATCAAACCTGGCCTGACGACTCGTTTCATATATGATATTATACATGTTTCAATGCCATTCTCCCAAATCATCCCACCCCCTCCCTCTCCCACAGAGTCCAAAAGACTGTTCTATACATCAGTGTCTCTTTTGCTGTTTCATGTACAGGGTTATGAAATGTTCCTTTGGTATCTCTGATTTTCTTGAAGAGATCTTTAGTCTTTCCCATTTTGTTGTTTTCCTCTATTTCTTTGCATTGGTCGCTGAGGAAGGCTTTCTTATCTCTTCTTGATATTCTTTGGAACTCTGCATTCAGATGTTTATATCTTTCCTTTTCTCCTTTGCTTTTCACTTCTCTTCTTTTCACAGCTATTTGTAAGGCCTCCCCAGACAGCCATTTTGCTTTTTTGCATTTCTTTTCCATGCGGATGGTCTTGATCCCTGTCTCCTGTACAATGTCACGAACCTCCATCCATAGTTCATCAGGCACTCTATCTATCAGATCTAGGCCCTAAATCTACTTCTCACTTCCACTGTATAATCATAAGGGATTTGAGTTAGGTCATACCTGAATGGTCTAGTGGTTTTCCCTACTTTCTTCAATTTAAGTCTGAATTTGGTAATAAGGAATTCATGATCTGAGCCACAGTCAGCTCCTGGTCTTGTTTTTGTTGACTGTATAGAGCTTCTCCATCTTTGGCTGCAAAGAATATAATCAATCTGATTTTGGTGTTGACCATCTGGTGATGTCCATGTGTAGAGTCTTCTCTTGTGTTGTTGGAAGAGGGTATTTGCTATGACCAGTGCATTTTCTTGGCAAAACTCTATTAGTCTTTGCCCTGCTTCATTCCGTATTCCAAGGCCAAATTTGCTTGTTACTCCAGGTGTTTCTTGACTTCCTACTTTTGCATTCCAGTCCCCTATGATGAAAAGAACATCTTTTTTGGATGTTAGTTCTAAAAGGTCTTGTAGGTCTTCATAGAACTGTTCAACTTCAGCTTCTTCAGTGTTACTGGTTGGGGCATAGACTTGGATTACTGTGATATTGAATGGTTTGCCTTGGAAACGAACAGAGATCATTCTGTCATTTTTGAGATTGCATCCAAGTACTGCATTTCAGACTCTTTTGTTGACCATGATGGCTACTCCATTTCTTCTGAGGGATTCCTGCCCGCAGTAGTAGATATAATGGTCATCTGAGTTAAATTCACCCATTCCAGTCCATGTTAGTTCGCAGATTCCTAGAATGTTGATGTTCACTCTTGCCATCTCTTGTTTGACCGCTTCCAATTTGCCTTGATTCATGGATCGGACATTCCAGGTTCCTATGCATATTGCTCTTTACAGCATTGGACCTTGCTTCTATCACCAGTCACATCCACAGTTGGGTATTCTTTTTGCTTTGGCTCCATCCCTTCATTCTTTCTGGAGTTATTTCTCCACTGATCTCCAGTAGCATATTGGGCACCTACTGACCTGGGGAGTTTCTCTTTCAGTATCCTATCATTTTGCCTTTTCATACTGTTCATGGGGTTCTCAAGGCAAGAATACTGAAGTGGTTTGCCATTCCCTTCTCCAGTGGACCACATTCTGTCAGATCTCTCCACCATGATCCACCCATCTTGGGTTGCCCCACAGGCATGGCGTAGTTTCATTGAGTTAGACAAGGCTGTGGTCCTAGTGTGATTAGATTGACTAGTTTTCTGTGAGTATGGTTTCAGTGTGTCTGCCCTCTGATGCCCTCTTGCAACACCTACCGTCTTACTTGCAAGAATACACAGAAGAACTGTACAAAAAAGATCTTCACGACCCAGATAATCACGATGGTGTGATCACTGACTAGAGCCAGACATCCTGGAATGTGAAGTCAAGTGGGCCTTAGAAAGCATCACTACGAACAAAGCTAGTGGAGGTGATAGAATTCCAGTTGAGCTATTCCAAATCCTGAAAGATGATGCTGTGAAAGTGCTGTACTCAATACGCCAGCAAATTTGGAAAACTCAGCAGTGGCCACAGGACTGGAAAAGGTCAGTTTTCATTCCAGTCCCAAAGAAAGGCAATGCCAAAGAATGCTCAAACTACTGCACAATTGCACTCATCTCACACGCTAGTAAAGTAATGCTCAAAATTCTCCAAGCCAGGCTTCAGCAATATGTGAACCATGAACTTCCTGATGTTCAAGTTGGTTTTAGAAAAGGCAGAGGAACCAGAGATCAAATTGCCAACATCTGCTGGATCATGGAAAAAGCAAGAGAGTTCCAGAAAAACATCTATTTCTGCTTTCTTGACTATGCCAAAGCCTTTGACTGTGTGGATCACAATAAACTGTGGGAAATTCTGAAAGAGATGGGAATACCAGACCACCTGACCTGCCTCTTGAGAAATCTGTATGCAGGTCAGGAAGCAACAGTTAGAACTCGACATGGAACAACAGACTGGTTCCAAATAGGAAAAGGAGCTCGTCAAGGCTGTATATTGTCACCCTGTTTATTTAACTTATATGCAGAGTACATCATGAGAAATGCTGGACTGGAAGAAACACAAGCTGGAATCAAGATTGCTGGGAGAAATCTCAATAACCTCAGATATGCAGATGACACCACCCTTATGGCAGAAAGTGAAGAGGAACTCAAAAGCCTCATGATGAAAGTGAAAGAGGAGAGTGAAAAAGTTGGCTTAAAGCTCAACATTCAGAAAACGAAGATCATGGCATCTGGTCCCATCACTTCATGGGAAATAGATGGGGAAACAGTGGAAACAGGGTCAGACTTTATTTTTCTGGGCTCCAAAATCACTACAGATGGTGACTGCGGCCATGAGATTAAAAGACGCTTACTCTCTGGAAGGAAAGTTATGACCAACCTAGATAGCATATTCAAAAGCAGAGACATTACTTTGCCAACAAAGGTCGGTCTAGTCAAGGCTATGGTTTTTCCTGTGGTCATGTATGGATGTGAGAGTTGGACTGTGAAGAAGGCTGAGAGCTGAAAAATTGATGCTTTTGAACTATGGTGTTGGAGAAGACTCTTGAGAGTCCCTTGGACAGCAAGGAGATCCAACCAGTCCGTTCTGAAGGAGATCAGCCCTGGGATTTCTTTGGAAGGAATGATGCTAAAGCTGAAATTCCAGTACTTTGGCCACCTCATGCGAAGAGTTGACTCATTGGAAAGGACTCTGATGCTGGGAGGGATTGGGGGCAAGAGGAGAAGGGGACAACAGAGGATGAGATGGCTGGGTGGCATCACTGACTTGATGGACGTGAGTCTGAATCAACTCCGGGAGTTGGTGATGGACAGGGAGGCCTGGTATGCTGTGATTCATGGGGTGGCAAAGAGTCGGACACGACTGAGCGACTGATCTGATCTGATCTGATACAGGGTTATTGTTACCATCTTTCTAAATTCCATATATATGCGTTAGTATACTGTATTGGTATTTTTCTTTCTGGCTTACTTCACTCTGTATAATGGGCTCCAGTTTCATCCACCTCATTAGAACTGATTCCTATGTATTCTTTTTAATGGCTGAGTAATACTCCATTGTGTATATGTACCACAGCTTTCTTATCCATTCATCTGCTGATGGACATCTAGGTTGCTTCCATGTCCTGGCTATTATAAACAGTGCTGCAATGAACATTGGGGTACACGTGTCTCTTTCAATTCTGGTTTCCTCAGTGTGTATGCCCAGCAGTGGGATTGCTGGATCATAAGGCAGTTCTGTTTCCAGTTTTTTAAGGAATCTCCACACTGTTCTCCATAGTGGCTGGACTAGTTTGCATTCCCACCGACAGTGTAAGAGGGTTCCCTTTTCTCCACACCCTCTCCAGCATTTATTGCTTGTAGACTTTTGGATCGCAGGCATTCTGACTGGTGTGAAATGGTACCTCATAGTGATTTTGATTTGCATTTCTCTGATAATGAGTGATGTTGAGCATCTTTTCATGTGTTTGTTAGCCATCTGTATGTCTTCTTTGGAGAAATGTCTAGTTCTTTGGCCCATTTTTTGATTGGGTCATTTATTTTTCTGGAGTTGAGCTGTAGGAGTTGCTTGTATATTTTTGAGATTAGTTGTTTGTCAGTTGCTTCATTTGCTATTATTCTTCTCCCATTCTGAAGGCTGTCTTTTTACCTTGCTTATAGTTTCCTTTGTTGTGCAGAAGCTTTTAAGTTTAATTAGGTCCCATTTGTTTATTTTTGTTTTTATTTCCAATATTCTGGGAGGTGGGTCATAGAGGATCCTGCTGTGATGTATGTCAGAGAGTGTTTTGCCTATGTTCTCCTCTAGGAGTTTTATAGTTTCTGGTCTTATGTTTAGATCTTTAATCCATTTTGAGTTTATTTTTGTGTATGGTGTTAGAAAGTGTTCTAGTTTCATTCTTTTACAAGTGGTTGACCAGTTTTCCCAGCACCACTTGTTAAAGAGATTGTCTTTAGTCCATTGTATATTCTTGCCTCCTTTGTCAAAGATAAGGTGTCCATATGTGCGTGGATTTATCTCTGGGCTTTCTGTTTTGCTCCATTGATCTACATTTCTGTCTTTGTGCCAGTACCATACTGTGAGATTTTACTCTTAAAAAAACCATATCATAAACATTTCTCAAAATTCCACCAAATGAATATAATTTTATTAGCAGGGCAAGCTGTATTTTCTATATAAAATATAGCTTCTTTTATATTACACTAAAATAGATTTTCTCCAGATTTCTACAAGAAAGTTAAAAGCATACTTTTTTTTTTCAAGTTTAAGTGCTCTAAGTGCTGGAATTTAAGTGCTCTAAGCTAGTAAAAATTCTTCACTAAAGGTTGTTCAGAAAACAATATGTTTTAATTGCAGCAGTTTATGTAGGAAATCTGATGGTCAACAGTCCTCACAGAGTATTTGGCTTCCAAACATACTGATAGTGGGATGATCTTATTTAGAGATACAAATTTTTAACTTAAAAAAAAAAATCAACAGTATCTGCTCAGTTTTATTTGGATTAATTGAAATAATGGGCTTCTTACCCAGTCCTATCACAGTTTATTTCCAAACTTCCAGTTTATAGCAAAATTATTTCTCATTCTGCTCCAAATTTTCTCTCCATTTCTCCCCAAATTTTTTCTCATTCCTATTCTACTTTCCTTATTCTTGTCTTTTTGTTAGTTTTCTCAATAAAATTGTCAGTTTCCATGAGAACAAGACCTGTTTCAGTTTCAAGACCAGTTTACCTGTCTTGTTGATCACTGTCTCCCACATTCCTAGAACAGGCCGGGCACACAGAAAGTATAATAAGAATTTAAAAAAAAAAAAAAAAAAAGAAAGTATAATAAGAATTTAAGTGTTGATGAATGGTTACCTAACATGGTGCCTTGTATGGTAGTTTGGGCTTCCCAGGTGGCGCTAGTGGTAAAGAACCCGCCTGCCAATGCAGGAGACACAGGAGATGCAGGTTCAATCCCTGAGTCTGGAAGATCCCTTGGAGAAGGAAATGGCAACCCACTCTAATATTCTTGACTGAAGAATTCCATGGACAAAGGAGCTTGGCTGGCTACAGTCCTTACGGTCACAAAGAGTTGGACACAACTGAAGTGACTTTAGCACACACATGGTAGTTTGTTGAGTAAATGAAATAGATCTGTGGATATACAATGTTGTTACAAAGCCATAATTAAGCTGTAAGAGGACATTTGTTTGGTTGGCAGTGTTAAATTATACAGTGGGAAGTGAGAAATTAGGTTGGAAAGGCAGAGAAGGTTTCTAAGGAGGTGAGAGTTCAGTGAAGAGAAGGAGCTAGCCACACCAGCCACTACTAGGAGTAACAAGTGAAGGCTACTTACTTAAAAGCTTCTAAGATGAGAAGAAATTAAGCCTATTAAAGAAAGAAGGGAGAAAATTAGGAAATGAGGTTACAGAGATACATGGAGGCAGGATTCTATAGGCCATTTTAGACTGTGGTGGGAATTTGGAAAGGGAAGCCATTGTAGAATTTTGGAAGGAGAAGTGACACAAAAGGATGGACTTAACTAAAGGCTTATTTCACCTGAGCTTATGTCTTACTACTCTTTGTCCTCATCTCATACCATCTCTCTTCTCTCATCAGCCAACCTGGCCAGTAAAGTTCCTTTTACCCTCCTCAAGTAAATTCCCACATCTGGGTGTTTGCATTTACTTTTAGCAGAGAGGTTTTTCTATTCAATGCTCTGTCTTAAAAAATACTCCTTTATGCTGCTTTTACTCCTTTCCATGGCAGTCAACATATTCTGTAGTTTTTAGTTCACTTGTTTATTTTCCCCCATTTAGAATGACTGTAGTAGAGCAGGAATTTTACTTTACTCACAGTTGTAACCCCAGCTTCTAGAAAATGCCTGACAGATGGTAGATACTCAATAAAAATATATTGAATCAGAGAATGAAAAGTGGTGTTTCAGAGAATGAGTGAGAGAGAGTAATGCAACGTAATGTTAGAGGTGAGCAAGCTTCAGAACATGTAAAGCTCTTTAAAAATTAGAAATTCAAATTTTGTTACAACTGCCATGAAAAATCATGGGGAATTAAGCAGGGGAGTGATGTAATCTGATTCACACTGGCTGATATTTGGAGAATAAATTGTAGTAGACAGAAGAAATTTCATTCATTCTTTCCTTCGCTAATATAAACAGGCAAGTGTATCAGTCAGCTAGGGGCTTCCCTGGTGGCTCAGCAGTAAAGAATCTGGCTGCAAGGCAGAAGATGTGGGTTTGATCCCTGGGTCGGGAAGGTCCCCTGGAGAAGGAAATGGTAACGCACTCCAGTATTCTTGCCTGGGAAATCCCATGGACAGAGGAGCCTGGCTGGCTACAGTCCATGGGGTTGCAAGAGTCAGAAACAACTTAACAATTAAACCACCAAACCATCACTATCAGTCAGCTATTGCTGTATTACACACAACCCAAACTCTAGGATGCTCAGGCTTCAGTTGTTGCAGCTCCCAGGCTCTAGAGTACAAGATCAATAGTTGTGGTGCTTAGTTGCTCCAAGGTATGTGGGATCTTCCAGGAACAGGAATCCACCTGTGTCTCCTACATTGGCAGGCAGATTCTTTACCACTGAGCCACCAAGGGAGCCCCAAATTATTCTTTATAGACAAATAAGACTTGAAAAAGCTATTCGAAGCATTTCATCTTTGTATAAACAACAATAAATTTTAACTGACTTTATTTGTACTTTTTGTTCTTAAGTTTCTGAAATAGAATAGTAGTCTGGGAACTGGATTATTTGGCCCTGATTTTGGCTGTTACGTGGCTTTGCCAAGTCACTTAATATCTTGGCATCAGTTTCTTTAAGATATCTTCCAGATACAAGTGCCTATGAATTTAGAGCTGGTCCATCAGCAATATTTATGAACTACCAGAATTATAAGTAAATTACTCTGGGAACCAAGATAGCTTATTATCAAACCCAAAAGTATTGAAGGGATCTTTAGACTCATTGAGTCAAACTCCCTCATTTTAGAGATGAAGAAACTGAAGTTGAGAGTGATGATTCAACTTTCCCAAGATTATAGACAATTAGTAATGGAGTTTAAGGTGGGAAAAGGCATATAATCCTATAGAAAATTTGACTTTGTTGTTAAATTTTTAAGTGTGTGTAAGAAGACATTCACACCTGTACCTAGAAGATACATCTTAAGTTGAATCATATGAAACTGCTATTCTTTGGGGGTAAAAAATTGTCAAATATCATCAACTTCATTTGGTTTAACATAATTGAGAACATTAGCAGCACTGTTTGTAAAAACAAAAACACAACAAATTACCCAAATGTCCACAAACTATAAAATAGAAAAATTACTGGTGAGACAGTCATAAAGTGGAATTCTATAGAACAGTAGGGAAAAAAGCAAACCTTAACGTCAGAGCATCAAGAATGATAAATCTCAAAAGCAAGCAAATCACCAAAGAATGCATACTATATGATTACATTTTTAGAAAGTACAAAAAGAAGAAAATGAAACAATTTATTATTTAAAGATAATCTTATAGGGCAAATTTCTTTTTTTTTTGGCCATTCCCCATGGCATGTAGGATCTTAGTTCCCTGAGCAGGGATTGAATCCGTGTCCCTTGCAGTAGAAGCTCCAAGTCTTAACCAGTGGATTAGCAGGGAAGTCCCAGGAAATCATTTTTTTTTGAAGCAAGGACTATTAGACAGAAAATCAGATTAGTTGTTACCTCTGAGGGGTAATGTTTTATTTCTTAAATTAGGTGGTTGATACGTTGGTGTATATTTTTTTTTCTTTATAACTGAGACATATTTCCTAAATTAAATTATTCATATTTAAAACAATATATCATAACATTAAAGAAATGACACATGCTCTTTGCTGACAGGAGTATAAATTGGTATAGACACTTGAAAGGGCTATTGGCAGTGTCTATTAAAATGAAAAAGAAGGAATGTAATAGATTTTCTGTGTTAGATAAAGTTTGGATTAAACTCCTGGAGAATTACTTTGCTTACTATAGTCTTAAGAAGCTACCTGAATTTTGAGATCTCTAATTGCTCTGAAACCCTCCAATGTCCCTGCCCACATATTCTGCTTCCTCCATCCCTCCCCTCCTGCCCTACAGCACTCCATACCCACCTACCCACCAGTCACTCCCTCATTAGTTCATCTCGGCCGTGGCCTTCCTCTTTCATATGCTCCCCAAACATAAAACAATTTAAGTTCTAAGGTCAGTAACTAGACAAGATTTTATTATTTTTTCCTGCCATAAAACATGCAACATTAATGTTCATTTACAATGAGAACTTACAAAAGGCAACAAAGATTATTTGCGCTCCTTTATCATCCTCTGCCCCACGCCCCGTAAAATGTTGGAAACATTTTGCTGTGTAAACAGTTCAGAGAGAGTATTGTTTCACTGGAATGAGGTCCACCCACACTGTTTCCAGAGATAAAGTTTTGGAATGGTTATGTTAACTACATAGTAAATGATACTGATGGCAGCCATGGAATTTTCTGTCCAGTTCAATCAGATGTTTTCACAAAAATTCATATAATCAAAATTCTTACTACTAAAAATTACTTTGGTAGTAATTGGGGGTTAGATGAGATGAACAGTGTCCAGGACTAGATTGCTTGCAGCTAGCTTATGTGAAAATTTGCAGCAGTTCTTACTAAAACAACCAGCCTAAAAAATTCCTCAGTTACGGTAAACTATCCCTGAAGTAATATAATTCTCCTTGGAATATTTAGAAGCTTTGTCTCAGAATTTATCCTGTATCTCTGAATCAAAGTTGGTTCATTTTCAAATTACAGAGATAAATGAAATAATAACCATGAAAAAACTGAATTCAATTATTTTACCTTTTGCTAGACTTGAGCTTAATAGTTGTTTCTCAGCTGTATGTGTGGTAAAATTCACATACCTCAATACTGCTTTTAGGGCTTCCCAGGTGGTGCTAGTGGTAATGAACCTGCCTGCCAGTGCATGAGACAAAAGATGTGCAGGTTTGATCTGTGGGTTGGGAAGCCACTGTAGGAGGACATGGCAACCCACTCCAGTATTCTTGCCTGGAGAATCCCATGGACAGAGGAGCCTGGTGGGTTACAGTCCATTCAGTTGCAAAGAGTTGGACATGACTGAAGCAACTTAGCACGCATGCACGCATACTGCTTTGCCCCAGAGACACAGATCCCACTATTAAAGTTTTGTTTCTAAGACAACATTTAGTCAAACTATCTTTTGTTGTTTTCATGCTTTCTTAAGATTTTTGAGATGTAAAGCTGACTTTATTTCACTGAATCCTAAAATTTGTTTTTGCCCATTTCTGTTCAGGGTAAGTCACGCTAGGAAAATAAGCCTTTCAAATGGAAAAAAAATTGAGAAGATAGAAAACCTAGTCACAGGGTCACTGTGTTGGCAGCTTTTCAAATGGAGAATAGATTATAAAAATCTCTTAAACAGTATAAAATGTTGTCATTCTGTGTTTTAGTATTTAGCCCCCCCCCCCACAAAAAAAAGGCAGTTATAATAATGGGTCTGGTTCAGTGGATTTACATGCTTATTTGAATCCTCTTCAAAGGGGGGAAAAAAAAGGCCAACTGATATTTAATTCATTTTTCTATTAGAGTCTATTTTATTAAGGAGGAAGTGAATTAGACTTGAAAAATTATTATCTATGGGAAAGTGGTCTAGTAAACTAGACCCACTTTTAAACACATTTTCTGAAATGTACATCAAGTGGGTTAGCTCAGTTTCCTGTAACGTGGTGATTTCTAGTCTGGTGGGGTTGCTGTGCTCTTTCCTACTTTCAGGCATTATACACACACTGATGCTTTCTGATGAAACACAGATGATGAAACACACTGATGGAGAAAAGTGAATGTGCCGGGGAGGGGGCTGTAATGAACTGCTGAGCCCAAGCCAGTGCACACAGCTCCCTGATGCGCCAGCAGACAACCAAGTATTGGTAGACTTTCCATTCAATAAGAGGAATCCAGACTTTGATGTGAAGTTTGTCATGCTTAGATGATGACAGCTAAAGCACTTTGCAAACACTGTGAAGAACTTGTGTGTGTGAGCCCAGCAGAACATGTCTGCCAGCCCGTGGATCAGGTGCTGGAGACTGCCCATCAGGCAGTAAAAAAGTGTATTAGTGGAGAAAGAAAGTTTCTATTTCTTGGAGAAGGAAAGAAAATGTTAATGCATCTCCCTTTCGTCGGTTGACATCTCCCTCTTTCCCTTTTTCCAGGCTATGTGCTGTCCCTGAGCTGTCCGAATACCTCCCAGGCTTGGTGTGAGATCACACGTGTGTCAGAGCTGCTGGCTTCTCCTGTCCTCTACAGGGACCTAAATTCCAGCATAACCAACCTGAGTGTTTCTACAAATACAGAGAACAAATACAACCTTTATATAGGCCTGGTACTGGCAATAAGTTCCAGTATTTTTATTGGCTCCAGTTTCATCTTGAAAAAAAAGGGCCTTTTGCAACTGGCCAAAAAGGGTGTCACTAGAGCTGGTAAGAGACAAATGCAACTAACAAATTCAAGTTTCTAATTGCAGAGATAATCGTATTGTAAGACCATGGTGCTATGAGAATTTCAGAGAATTTCCCTGACTCTGTCTTAGCCCCTATCTCTGTTCTCAGCAGTTTCCAGGATTGAACCAGTTATGTCTCCTTTAGGTTGAGACTAAAACTCAAGAGATTTAGCATGTGGAATGAGTTATTCTTTCATAACCTTGTGTTGTTCAGTCACTAAGTCATGTCTGACTCTGCGACCCTATGGACTGCAGCATGCCAGGCTTCCCTGTCCTTCACTGTCTCCAGGAGTTTGCTCAAACTCACATCCATTGAGTCAGTGATGCCATTCAACTATCTCATCCTCTGTCACCTCCTTTTCCTCCTTAGTCTGAGATTTTAGGATTTAAAGTCAGATCAGGCTAAACACATTAGGGGGTTTTGTTTGCACTCAGAGTAAAATCCAAACATCCTTGCACAATCTCTGACCTCACCTCCTGCCTAAAGTGTCCCATGCTACCTCTCCAGCTTCATCTTCTGCTACCCTCCCTGCCACCTGCTTTTCTCTGGCTCTTAGAATTTACCAAGTTCTTTCCCACCTCAAGAGACAGGGGTTCAATCCCTGGGTCTGGAAGATCCCCTGGAGTAGGAAATGGCAACCCACCCCAGTATTCTTGCCTGGAGAATCCCATGGACAGAGGAGCCTGGTGGGCTACAGTCCATGGGGACAGCAAAGAATCAGAAATGACTGAGCGCTGCATGGCTGGGGCAGCTTCCCACCTCAAGGTCTTTTCCTTTGCCTGCAACTCTCTTCTTCCTGCCTGTCACTTGGTGACTCATACTTCAGACTTCAACTAAAATATAACCACTCCAGAATGGCCTTCTTGACCATCCTCTTTGGGAAGGTCTGACTCACCTCCACCCCTGCTATTATTGCACTAAGGGTTTCCTTCACTGTCCCTGGAATAATTTGTCATTGTACATTTATTGTTTATTTACTAGTTGTCAACAGTCTTGTTTATTGATAGTAGATTTCACAAAAGCAGGAACCTTCCCTAGCATAGAGGTTGGCACCCAATAAGTATTGTCAAGTCAATAAATAGATAGCAGTAGAATTAGGTATTATTTGCAGTGACATTTCAGAAGCTGTTAGCTCTGCTTGACTGTCCTTCATTAGCCATGAATTTTCTATTCATTCTTATCAAGAATAATGTCTTTAAAAAGCTAAATATTGTTCTAAGATCCATGGAGGATAATAAATGATTATGAATTACACAAACAAGTTTATAGAAGAGTACTATTGAGGGGACACTGATTAAAATAGTTTAGCATTTAAAAAGGTAGACAAAATAAAAGATAATTGAAAAGTCGAATAAGTCCATGCAGCAGTTTATTACACAATTTTTAAAGTGGCATTTCAGTCCACTTGAGAAAGGATGAATTATTCAATCGAAAGTATAGAGACAACTGCCAAAAACTAGAGGAGAAAAATGTAAGAGTTCTACTTTATACCATTTTCCACAATAGATTTCACATACTTCAAGTTAAATTTAAAATAAAATAATTTTTTTAAATACTAAAAGAAAGTCTTCCTAAGCATAAAGATAAAGGAGGAAACAATTCTATGTGAAGAAAGAGATTATCTGGATTGACCAAAAAAAAAAAAATCCTACTTGAAAACACCTTTAACTGAAACTGAAAAGGAAATGACATGTAGGGGAGAAAATTTCAAAATATATGACAAAGGGTAGTTATAAAGTATATAAAGAGTGACTATAGCTGATAATCACAGGAAAAGGAAATGGCAACCCACTCCAGTATTCTTGCCTGGAGAATCCCAAGGACAGAGGACCCTGGCAGGCTACAGTCCATGGGGTCTCAAAAAAGTCTGACATGACTTAGGTGTGACTAAACAACAACAATAGTTGATAAGAAAAAGATTAGTACCTAACAGAAAAAGACAAAGCACATAAACAAGGAACTCACAGAATAAGAATTGTAAGTGGCCAATAAACATACTTAAGTAAATGTTAATTCACTAGTACCCAAAGATATATCAACTATGTAACAATGGGCTCCAGGGTTGTTGCCTACTATTTTAACAAGATTTGGTTTTTCTTTAAAAAATAATGCCCTATGCTGCTAAGGGAACTTGAGAAATAAATAGCTTTCTTAAACATTGCTGGAAGCAATATAAATAGGTACAAACTTTCCTGAGAGAAATTTGGGAAAGTTTAAAATGTTACCATCTTAAAATCGAATAATTCTACTTCTGGAAATTTATCTTAAGAAGTGAATGAAACTACAGTAATAAAAACAGCATCATATTGGCACAAAAACAGACATATAGATCAATGGAACAGAGATAACCCACACATCTACAGTCAATTATCCTATTATAAAGCAAGCAAGAATATATAATGGAGAAAAGACAGTTTCTTCAACATGTGGTGTTGGGATAACTGGACAGCTACATGTAAATCAAGGAAATTAGAACATTTCCTCATACTGTATACAAAAATAAACTCAAAAAGGTTTAAAGACCTAAATATAAGATGTGACACCATAAAACTCCTAGAGGAGAACATAGGCAAAACATTCTTGGACATAAATCATAGCAATATTTTTATATGTCTCCCAAGGCAAAAGAAATAAAAGCAAAAATAAACAAATAGGACCTAATCAAACTTAAAGCTTTTGCATAGCAAGGGAAACCATCAACAAACAAAAAAGACAACCTATGTAATGGGAGAAAGTGTTTGCAAATAGGGTAACCAACAAGGAGTTAACATCCAAAATATACAAATAGCTCATACAACTCAATATCAAAACAAACAACCCAATCAAAAAAATGGCAGAACACTTAAATAGACATTTTTCCAAAGAAGACATTCATATAACCTATAGACATATGAAAAGATGTTCAGTATCACTAATTATCAGGGAAATGCAAATCAAAACTATAGTGAGGTATTATCTCACCCCGGTCAGAATGGCCATCATTAAAAAGTCCACAGACAAATGACTAGAGAGGGTGTGGAGAAAAGGGAACCCTCTTATACTGCTGGTGGGAAGGTAAATTGGTACAGCCACTATGGAAAACGATTGGAGGTTTCTTAGAACACTAAAATTAGAGTTACCATATGATCCAGCAGTCCCATTCCTGGGCATATATTCAAAAAGACAAAAACTCTAATTTGAAAAGACATATACACCCCAGTGTTCAAAGCAGCACTATTTACAAAAGCCAAAACATGTAAAAAACCCAAGTGCCCATCAACAGATGATTGGCTTAAGAAGATGGGATATATAAATATAATGGAATATTACCCAATCATAAAAACGAATTAAATCTTGCCATTTACACCAACACAGATGCACCTAGAGAATATAATACTAAGTCAAACAGAGAAAGACAAATATATATTACTTATATGTGGAATCTACAAAATAATGCAAATGAATATATATATAAGAGAACCAGACTCAAAGACATAGAAAACAAACTTATGGTTACCAAAGGGAAGGGGATAAATTAGAAGTATGATATTAAGAGATACAAACTACTGTACCTAAAATAGATGAGCAACAAATATTTACTGTATAGCATATAGAACTACATTCAATATCTTGTAATAACCTATAATGGAAATTAATCTGAAATATATATATATATATAACTGAATCACTTTGCTGTACACCTGGAACTAACACAAAATTATAAATCAAGTATATTTCAATTTCTTAAAAAAAGAATTAAACACATCCAATATAAGCATTATGGCCTATAAAGTAAAAGAGTTTAAAAAAAAAAAGAGTAAATAAGAATTCAACCTAGATTTACATATCTGGATGTTTATAATATTTAAGGCTTTTATATAATGATAAGAAAAAAACTAAAAACTATATATATTGTTTCTAGTTATATATATATATATATATACACTCTATGTTTTTTTATATATATATATATACACACTCTATGTTTTTATATATATATACACACACACACACACACACACACTCTATGTTTGAGTGTCTGTATGGTCTCATACAGGTTAATAATAATATACCAGACTTTGGAATGCTCAATTATTAAGGGCTGAGAAAGTATTTCTAAGTTTTTTAAAAACAGCATATGAAATCATATTTTAATATTCCAATTTAGTTATTTGCAAATTTTGTAAGGAGAAAATCATAAATGGTTAATTCATGTGGTTAAGGTCAAAAATTACAAGAGTGGGAAGATAATTCTCTGAGTATCTTAGGAAAGGTTTTGTCCTTTTCAGTAGACTAGACACAAATAGATTCAAGGGATTAGATCTGATAGAGTGCCTGAAGAACTATGGACAGAGGTTCATAACATTATACAGTAAGTGGTGATCAAAACCAACCCCGCAAAAAAGATAAAATGGCTGTCTGAGGAGGCCTTACAAATAGCTGAGAAAAGAAGAGAACTGAAAGGCAAAGGAGAAAAAGAAAGATATATCCATCTGAATGCAGTTCCAAAGAATAGCAAAGAGAGATAAGAAAACCTTCCTAAGTGAACAGTGCAAAGAAATAGAGGAAAACAATAGAATGGGAAAGACTAAAGATCTCTTCAAGAAAATTAGAGATACCAAGGAAACATTTCATGCAAAGATGGGCACAATAAAGGACAGAAACGATATGGACCTAACAGAAGCAGAAGATATTAAGAAGAGGTGGCAAGAATACACAGAAGAATTATACAAAGAAAGATCTTAATGACCCAGATAATGAGGATGGTGTGATCACTCACCTAGAGCCACACATCCTGGAATGTGAAGTCAAGTGGGTCTAAGGAAGCATCATTACAACCAAAGCTAGTGGAGGTGATGGAATTCCACCTGAGCTATTTCAAATCCTAAAAGATGATGCTGTGAAAGTGCTGTATTCAGTATCCCAGCAAATATGGAAAACTCAGCAGTGGCCACAGGACTGGAAAAGGTCAGTTTTCATTCCAATTCCAAAGAAGGGCAATGCCAAAGAATGTTCAGACTACCACACAATTGCACTAATTCCATGTGCTAGCAAAGTAATCCTCAAAATTCTCCAAACCAGGCCTACAGTACTTAAACAGAGAACTTCCAGATGTTCAAACTGGATTTAGAAAAGGCAGAGGAACCAGAGATCAAATTGCCAACATCCGTTGGATCATAGATAAAGCAAGAGAATTCCAGAAAAACATCTGCTTCATTGACTATGCTAAAGCCTTTGACTGTGTGGATCACAACAAACTACGGAAAATTCTTAAAAAGATGGGAATACCAGACCACCTTACCTGCCTCCTGAGAAACCTGTGTGCAGGTCAAGAAGCAACAGTTAGAACTGGACATGAAACAACAGACTGGTTCCAAATTGGGAAAGAAGTACGTCAAGTGTGTATATTGTCACCCTGCTAATTTAATTTCTATGCAGAGTACATCATGCGAAATGCCAGGCTGGATGAAGCACAAGCTGGAATCAAGATTGCCAGGAAATATCAATAACCTCAGATATGCAGATGACACCACCTTTATGGCAGAAAGCGAAGAGGAACTAAAGAGCCCCTTGATAAAAGTGAAAGAGGAGAGTGAAAAAGCTGGCTTAAAATTCAACATTCAAAAAATGAAGATCATGGCATCTGGTCTCATCACTTCATGGCAAATAGATGGGGAAACAATGGAAACAGTGACAGACTTTATTTTCTTGATTTTCTCCCAAATCACTGCATATGGTGACTGCAGCCATAAAATTAAAAGATGCTTGCTCCTTGGAAGAAAAGCTGTGACAAACCTAGACAGCATATTAAAAAGCAGAGACATTACTTTGCTGACAAAGGTCCATATAGTTAAAGCTATGGTTCTTCCAGTAGTCATGTATGGATTTGAAAGTTGGACCATAAAGAAGGCTGAACACCGAAGAATTAATGCTTTTGAGATTTGGTGTTGTTGAAAACTCTTGAGAGTCCCTTGGACTGCAAGATGAAACCAGTCCATCCTAAAGGAAATCAGTCCCGAATATTCATTAGAAGGACTGATGCTGACGCCCCATTACTTTGGCCACCTAACGCAAAGAACTGACTCATTGCGAAGAAAAGACCCTGATGCTGGGAAAGATTGAAGGTAGGAAGAGAAGGGAATGACAGAGGATGACATGGTTGGATGGCATCACTGACTCAATGGACATGAGTTTGTGCAAGCTCCTGGAGTTGGTGATGGACAGGGAAGCCTGGCATGCTGCAGTCCATGGGGTCACAAAGTATCAGACACAACTGAACGACTGAATGCCAGCTGACACAAATTCAGTTTCATGGTGCCAAAAGGTAGAGAATAAGTAGAGTCCAGCTGGCTAATGCTGATTATTCTCTCATTGACTATCCAAAATTTCAAAAGCTCTTATGTCAACCATCTTTCCTTTAATGTCTTCATTAGGTACCAATCTAATTTAATATTTACGGCGTTCTGTCTTTAACTGTGGCCAAAATAAAGCATTTAAGGCTTATAATACTCTATCTACACCTCTGAATGGCATAAATAGTTTAGACAAAGAATGTCTCCTTCCATATCAGTAAACAAAGGATACTGCTGACATCAAGGCATTAGTGACTGCCCCCCACCCCAGCAGTCAGTGCAGCCTGAGGGGATTCGAGATGGAGAGCACTCGATACTGGCCCTAAACAGTTAAGGTGCATACCAAAGGAATGATTCCAGTGAGCCAGACTCCTACATCTTCCCATACAAATAGAAGTGCTAAATTCATTTTTTAAAATTAACAGTAATCTTTTGATGTTCCAACTACCTGTTTTGTGTGTTTTTTTTGTTTGTTTGTTTGTTTTGCAAAACTCCTATATATCCTGGCTCCTCCCTTTCCTATTCAGAGCAGGCCCTCAGAATTATCTGAGAGGCTGCCTCCCAAACTTAAGCCCTCAGCAAATCCACCAAATAAAACATAATTTTCAGTTTTTAGGTTTGCATTTTTTTTTTGAGTTGACAATAATAAACCTCATGACTAATTTTCCTGCAAATGAAGAAAACTTATTTTCTGTAGAAATCAAAGGCAATGTAAAGAAAACTTTAGGAGATCTCTAGAAATGACTGAGTAAGTAAGCTAAAAGATCAGATATACTGAGTAGGCCTTAAGTCTTGCTTTTTCCAACCATATTCCGGTACCTTTTATAGAAGTTAATTCCCCAAACCCTCTTCTTCCACTTTAGAACTTAATTTCTATTTTCATCATTTTCCTAGGACAAGGTGGACATTCTTACCTCAAGGAATGGCTCTGGTGGGCAGGATTACTCTCAAGTGAGTCCATAATGCCAAGAATGGTGTTTGTTTGCAAAATGATGAATAAATTACATGCAGTTGTTCAAATTGATCAGTTTATCTAACTGGTAAGGCTGGCATATCAATCTGGAAGTTTTTGTGTAGGCATAATGTCTCATATATAAAGTAAGTCCTATGAATTTAGAATTAATTTTTATTCTGTCTTCCTCCCACCCTCATGTTCTCAATACTGTCTTGGAATGCCAAGAAAAAACTTACCATCTGAAATCTTATGTTTTATCACTAACTTCTTCTCTTGTATTTTATTCCCCATAATAATTGTTGAAAATGCGTCCCTCCTACATTTCCCTGGCTCCTAATTCTATATGTGACTATTCTAGCTGCATAGAGTGGGTCATTTTCCTAGCAAGGACCAAAACTGGATAAATGAAAGTCCCCTCGGGCTGTTTGGTTCTGAGCAAACAGAGGAGATGAAGATTGTCAGCATTCTCCCTCCTCCTAGACTTGCCCGGAGGATTAAATGAGACTCTGTATGAGGTGAAACCACTTTCATTAATGTGATGTCCAGAGAGAAGGCAGTGCTATCTCTCAAGCACTTTTGCAGATTTATATCTCCCTGCTAACTCCTCTGAACTTTCTCAGATTCCAAGCCTTAAACTTCTAGAGAAAGGACCTCATAAATTGTAGTTTCACATACTTGCCAGCCATCTCCCTCTGCAGCCAGAAGCCTTAAAACTTCCATCGGTTTTCCTGTACCACGTAAAACATTTCAGTATTTTTGAGATGCTCTTAAAGAATTGGATAACTTTTTTTTTAAACAAATGGTGGTATCTAAAAGGCTTGTTACGTCAAAACTTGGTTTCGCCTCTTGGTGGGTGTCAAAAGACACAACCAAACCAAAGAGAAGAAGAGGAAAGGATTTGTTACTTGGAGCAGGTAAGGAGAATTCTGGGGATTTTTCCCAAAGTGCTGTCTCCCCAAACAGCAAATTGGGAAAGTTTCAAGCTCAAAGTATGTGCATATTCATGGAGGGCTTGAGCAGAGGAGAATCCAACATAGAAATGGGATGAAGGTTGATAAAATCCGGGCTAAGGCTTCTGTCTAGTTTATAGAGGTCATGAGGGTTGGGCAAGTTCAACATCATTCCTTAGGTTCAAATGGACTTAGTGGTGGAGGGGATTTAAATTCTGCAATATAGCTCAAGAAAGTACTTTACGCTAGCCTTTCCACTGAACCAGAATTGGGAGTCTTTACAACCAATTTATCATCTTTGCTGTTGTGACTTTTCTTGCCTGATAACAGTTTGTCCTTTTGTTCCTTTAAGATCATTAATTATTGAGGCCTGTTCAAGGGCAAGCACTGTGGCCAAGCTTAGAGCACACAATAGCTGAGGCCTAAAATGGCTTCTCTTACATCAAAAAGCTGTATCTCGTTCTTTTCCTTTGGGAAACCCATACCCTATCTGCTTACAAGATGGTGAATAAAAATAATTTCAATTTATATAGCGTTTTTTCAATTTTTAAGGTGTTTTCACATTTGTTTTCTTACTTCATTTGAGTAACTGTTGTCAGGGACCATACTGGGAAGATTCCAAATAAATACTTGGATGATTCTCTCCCTTTACTCTCTCTCTTTCTCATATCTTCCCACCCTATGCCTATGCGATAGAAAGTAGAAGAAGAATATTATATGGCTACATTTGTAATTGTATTCTCACCATGCACATGGTTTCTACAAGTATTAAAGAGAGAAAAGCATTGTCTTCAGCATTAGAGATTTTTACCTAGAGACAAACACACATTACTTCATGAAGTCAGTATTTTCCTGGAAAGCTATCATGATAAAAATATAAATAATGTGGTATTCAAGAAAGCTTATGTTGATGAAAACTTAACTAGTCAATCTAAAAAAGAAATGGAAAATTTTTATTCAAGTCAAATTGAGAATTATAACCTGAGAACAGCCTCTCAGCGAACTATTCTGTACGTTAGAGATCAAAGCACAGTTGTATAAGTTTTTTGAGACAGGAGGCTGTACATTAAATGCTCTTTAATGAACACTTTACACAATCCAGAGATGCACGTACAAAGAAGGTAGTGGTCCCTTCAAGATTAAGGAGGAAGGATATCTGCTAAGGAGTCTGGCTAACGCACAAGACACACTAAAGGGGAGAGGGGAGGCCCAAATGGGGGAAAAAAAATTGTTTACATTTTTCTCATCTTGCCATAAAATGTGAATTTTATTTCATTGCTTATGATTCCAAGAAAACTACCATTGTTGCTGTTATGCACAGTCTCCTAATGTTCCATTCTGTATGTTTCTGTTTGTTTTAAGATGTTTTGAAGCTGATTACTCTTGCAGATCTGGCTGGGGATGGGGTAGGGGCTGGGAGTGGAGTGGATAGCAGCCAGGGGGAAAAAGAAAAAGTGTACTGGTGTCTTTTATCTGTTCCAGAAGCTCTCTCAACAAGAAATATGTGCTTGGCATAGTTGCGGTGTGAAATACTACATTCTGTGGGCAAGCATTCAATTGTGACCCAGGAGAATAATCTGCCCTCAATACAAGAACCCAACTCTTAGAGGGATTTTCCATTGCTCTCCAAGATAATTGCATTGCCCTATCTCGTGGAAGCCTGGAGTTGCTCAGATGAGAAAAGGCCTCCAGGAGCACATTGTTAAGACTTAAGCTACTAAGATACTGTTACTTGCTTGTAGATCCCCTGCAATCCAGGGCTGCCTGACTACACAGGCCTGTGGGTATCTCTGCCTATCCCCTGGCTGGACTGTACACCTCTAGAAAGCATTCTAATTTTACAAGTTGCTTTATTGTTAATTTGCCCACAGTAGGTATTCTTGAGCAAACAATAATTCTCTGCTCACTTCAAAGCCTACCTCTGCCAGATTTCAGCAGTGTGACCAACTATGTTTCTGGTACTAAAGTAACTGAAATCTTTATTGAAGGTCTTTTAAAATAGATATTTCCCTGTCACCACTTTTTGCATTAGTGAGTTTGCGTCCTCAGGTAATTATGGTTTATCTGCAGCCTTTTGATACCAAACTTTCCCCACCTTCCCTAAAAGAAGTTAAATTATTCCTTTTCATTAGATGTGTCTTCAGGATAAAAGACTACTGTTTTGCCTGTGTCAGTTGTTGAATACATGTGCCTATCCTTCATATTAATGCTGCTGCTTGCTTTCCAGTGGGAGCAGGAGAGGCTGTGAATTTTGCAGCTTATGCTTTTGCTCCTGCCACTCTGGTCACCTCACTGGGCGCTCTGAGTGTTCTTGTCAGGTACGTGAGCAGTAAGGAACTTGGCTTCTGCAGAGATTTTAATACCATGATTCACATAACCCACAAGAAATAGATTACTAAGCGTATCTCAAAGCAAAATTTTGAAAATCACAAAAATAATTTAAGAAGATTCCACAATAAATAGCAGTAGAAATAAGAAACAGAGTGTCTTCCTGCCAAACTTAAGGTAATTGTGTGTTTTCTTTGTGATGATTCAGTGAAGCCAAGCAGTTTTCCCCTCTCACCTGAACAAATTGCCACAACCCTCTTTATGCTTTCTGTTGTCATAGTGGTTAATGACCATAGTTATCAGAGGACTTTAAAAAGCATGATATTTGGGTTAGACTTCAGCTCTTACTAAAACGCTTGCATTGATGCTGAATTACTTCTGTTTGGAGACATCTTAGTTTCTTTTAGTCCTGCAAGCAGGTGTCATTTTCCTGTCAATAGAAAGTGGATCTAATATATCTGAGTTGATCATTATTATGATCCCAAATGAATGTGTTCCCTGAGCCCATGAACTGTTTTATTTTGTAACTAAGAAAACTATTGTGTTTTTGCCTTTTCCTTTTATCTCCATTATCAACCTCTAGAAGAAAGTTTATGACTAGGCCTACCCACTGGTGGGAGTGCCAGGGCATAAGGAGAAGGGACCACAGCTGACCTAGTGGTTGAGCAGCAGGATGGCATAATCTGTGTCCATCGTGGTGCCAGTCTAGAGGCCATAGCAACCAAAGTAGTGGGAGCATTGGATAGGTGAAAGTATCAGGGCAATAGCAGCTGGTAAGGAAATATTTTAGTATTTTGACAACCCATTTGGTTGTACTTGTGTATACCAGCTAAATACTGGCCCTGAAGAGCAGAGTTAATTCTTCTTTAGGCTTATATCTTTCTTTGAAGCTTTCATGAGCATGCATGTTCTAAATGTATCATGCCAGTAAGATGTAAAATATCTTCTACTTTGACTTTACAGAAAAAGATGGGGAAATTGAAAACAAATTGAGTGGGACCTCTTAGAAGGTCATGGGAAATTTTCAGGTGTACAGAATGCCTATTATAATGTTTTAGATAGAAAAGCAATTAAGCAGATTTGATTAATCATCTTTTCTGAATTTTAAAGCTAATCAGAGTACAGATGTAGAAAATAAACTTACAGTTACCAGAAGGTGAAGGGAGAGAAAGGAATAAATTGGAAGACTGGAATTGACATATATATACTATATATAAAATAGACAACTAATAAGAACCTACTGTATAGCATAGGGAACTCTACTCAATACTCTGTAATGGCCTATATGGGAAAAGAATCTAAAAAAGAGTGGATATATGCATATGTATAGCTGATTCACTTTGCTGTATTCCTGAAACTAACAGAACATTGTAAATCAACTGTACTCCCATGAAATTTTTAAAAAATAGCAAACTACCAATGATTTTTAAAATGTTAATCTTAAAGTTTGACAAATGGTAGAAATTTTTCTAAATACAAATTTAGTAATATATAACAAACTTCACACACATACATAAAGCAAGCAAGCTAATTGGGGTTTTCAGTGTCACGTAGCATATTCCAAGCAGTTGACTGAGATACAGACTGGTACACACCATGGCATGACAACTGAGCTGCTGTGGAATCCAAAGGTAATTGAATAAGAGTGATTTTTTTTTCCTTCTTCCAACAGTGCAATATTGTCTTCCTACTTTTTAAATGAGCAATTGAACATTCATGGGAAAATAGGCTGCATATTAAGTATATTGGGATCAACTGTGATGGTTATCCATGCCCCACAAGAAGAGAAAGTTGCTACTCTGCACGAAATGGAAATGAAATTGAGAGACCCAGGTCTGTAATTCAACTGAAAGAGACACTCAAATTCTGCTCCACTTTCTGTCATCACATGAGTTTGTAATAATATTGTAATATGCTTCCTGCAAACCTGTCTGTGGCTTGAGGTATAGTACAAAAAGGTGCCACAACTAATTTTTGTGTTCGTGCTTCGCTTCCTCAGAATGAAGGGAAGAGATGGGAATTGGAGAGGGGAAAGGCTTATATTCCAACCCAAACTTTGACATCTTCCTCATTCTGAAAATAAAGTCAATCAGGCAATACCTGCTGTACCTTATAGTGTTGTCTGTGAGGTTCAAATGTCTGTGAAAGTCCATTGTGAGATATCAAAAGCCATGCAGTAACATGTTGCTGTTCCTGTTTTTAATTTAATCACGGTTCTCTTTCTAATACACTTATGCTCCTAAACTCATGACTAACAAGATTTCACAAAGACCTGACCCTATTGGCGTTTTCTAAAGTCTAATTCTTTTCTCCTTCTAACAGGATTTATCTGCTTTGCTGTGATCATAACTGTGATCTCCTTGGTACTAATTTTGATTGTGGCGCCCAAGAAAGGACAGACCAATATATTGGTCTACATATCAATCTGTTCATTGATTGGAGCATTTTCAGTTTCCTCTGTCAAGGGCCTGGGAATTGCCATTAAGGAACTACTGGAATGGAAGCCCGTTTATAAGCATCCCCTGGTCTTTGTTTTGTTGGCTGTACTTGTGCTTTCGGTGGCAACACAGATCAACTATCTCAACAAGGCACTGGACACCTTTAATACATCTCTTGTGACTCCCATTTATTACGTGTTATTCACATCCATGGTAGTGACTTGCTCCGCCATCTTATTCCAAGAATGGTATGGCATGAATACTGGAGATGTCATCGGGACTTTGAGTGGGTTCTTCACCATCATCAATGGCATCTTCCTTCTACATGCTTTTAAAAACATTGACATTACCTGGAGTGACCTGACATCCACTACTCAGAAAGAAGTCCTCTCTGCGAATGGCAGTGAAGACAAATATGTCTTACTAGAGAACACAGACTGTACAGTCCCAGGATTCGATGATGACATTACCTTGTATAGCAGGACTGGTCAAAATCCCTAAAAACGTGGACTTTAACCACCAGGAGACACTTGGAGAGGAGAAGGAATACCTGATTCTTGAAAGAAATATTAGGAAAGCTGGCATTTTTAAAGTTCTAACTAATAATGTACACATGAGGCCAAATAAAAATGCCTGCACTTTTGGCCATCAAGTTTGAAAAATCCAAGTTTTGGTCCAGAAGACTTCTGCTGTTTTTCATTTCTGCAAACTTGAAACACTCCCTAAGCATGAAAGAAGTCAAAGAATTAGATAACTCTCAGGATAATCTCTTTCTTCTGGTCACAGTGTGTGTGACCTGCCAGGTGGCTCTTCATTTCTTTGGCTGCTATTCTTGGTCTCTCAGTAATTCACAGGTAAACTCAACTGTGTACTGATAAGCAGAATATCAATCATCACTCTAATGAGTCATAGTTTCAAATTATTAAGACTGAGAAGCGAGATCACTGATGCTTCCCCTCGCTCTACAGCTTCCTTCTTTCTAAAGGGAAGAGAGTGCTAAAGAACACACACATGTTGGAAATCTGCTCGGTGGTATGCTAGACTGTGCAAGACACATGTGCCCATGAAGGGCTTATAAGTTGTAATTTATTGATATATCATAGAGGTTTATTAACAATTAAAATGGGAGAATGGAAGAGAGAAATACTTAATACCTTAGGTAAATGAAACTATTTTTTCTTTTCACAAAAACATGCACATGATTATGTTCATGGGTTCTTTTAATTCAGACCTGAACAACACAGGACACAATTGAGTTTCTGAAGAAGTACAAGTGATTTCAGCTTTGGCGTTCTTTACATTCATTTTGTTCTTTACTTTTATTATTATTATCCCAAGTGTCATTTTTCTTTTTGATGTAGAGACTTTCAAAGAGTAATTGCTACATTGTTTTAGCATTATATTGTACACTTCAATTTTTCTCAAAGGTTTAATCCCCAAAGGGTGGGTTTTCCACAAACTAGAAACAAATAGAAAAATCTTTATGAAAGACCTGAATGAGTTATCATAATTGTCCTCTTGAAATCTGGCACTTTCACCTTTATTAAGGAAATTATAATCGGTTACTAACCTTTTAAAAAATATACATATCCTACCACAATAAGTGGTAGATTGTCTTTTTCTGTTGAATTTCATCCTGGCCATGCTTTCCATCCATTTTATTGTAATTATCTGGGGAGAATAGGAAGGTGGGTTAACTTCTTAGAAAACAAAATACTAAGACCTCGGGGTAAAATACTAAGACCTTAGTACAGGGAAATATATTTTCATGTTAAAGCCTGCATAAAATTTTCCTATCTCACTCCAAGTGCATGGGAGAAGTAACAATTTTGGTGGTCTTTACTGTTTATGGGTAGATTACTCATCACTCATTGATTTAATGGAAAAGAAATTAGCTATATTATTTCTAGACCAAAGTTATTTCTCTCAAAAAAATCCTAATCCCAAAATTATGACATGAAAAAAAAAACAAAAAACCCTGCAGTTTGACTGGATTTTTCTTCTCTAACGTCAAATGTTATTTTGTTTGTAATCTAGCTCAAGTCTAACCTGGGTAATAGTAGTAGATTCTTTTCTTCAGAATTCCATTAAAGTGACTTGAGCATTTCCACAGTTTCGTTGAACTACGACTGACGTCCACAGAGATGACCTGAAATGATTGCAAAGTTCTAAAGTGCTGGTATAGTCTCTTTGGCATAGGGCTTCCCAGATGGCGCAACGGCACCCCACTCCAGTACTCTTGCCTGGAAAATCCCATGGACGGAAGGCCTGGTGGGCTGTAGTCCATGGGGTCGCTAAAAGTCCGACATGACTGAGCAACTTCACTTCACTTTCCCAGATGGCGCTAGTGGTAAAGAACCAGCCTGCTAATGCAGGAGACATGAGAAACACAGGTTCAATCCCTGGATTAGGAAGATCTCCTGGAGAAGGGCATGACAACCCACTCCAGTGTCCTTGCCTGGAGAATCCTATGGACAGAAGGGACTGGCAGTCTACAGTCCATGGGGTTGCAAAGAGCTGGACACGACTGAAGTGACTTAGCACACAGGCAGTGTTGAGTGCAATGCAGTGCCTTCCAAATTTTTGAAAACTGATAATCCACGGAAGATTCATGGGTTGATACCTCAGGTCAAATATATGTTTACTCTGTTGATTGCTGTTTCATCTAAATTGTATATCAGATACATAAGTTAGGAACACAAGCTTGTGTTCATAGAAAAGGTGGTTTCTAAAAAGGTAGGTGTTAAAAGTTGTAGAAATTCATTTAAAGTTTTTCTTTTCTTCTGTTGAAAACTGTTGCTTTCTCCAGGACACCTTCTTAGTGAGCAAATTCATAGCATCCAACCTGACTCCAAGGTAGTCCTCCGTTTAACTGAATCTTGGTTTCAGGTATTTCCTCAAGGTCACCTGTTACAAAGCTTTGCCCTTGGTATATTGTACCCAGCTTGAGGGTTCCTGGAATACAAGAAACCATGTGTACCCTGGGATGGATAATGAACTGGTGTTGACACATATGCCCAGGAGAAAGTCTCAGAAAAATCTAATGAGTTGAAATATATTGAGAAACAATGAAACATTTGAAAAACTCTAAAAATCTCTGGTGGGCATATGCATTGAAAAACCAAAATTTTGCAAATCCAAAACCCAGAATACTTTTTCCCAAATAGGAAGATGTTGTCTAAGAAGGAATAAAATGCTGGATCCCTATATTCAGACTAACTGTGTTAGTCTAACTGGTACTTTGAAATGTATATATTTTAATATACATACACTTTATCTCAGATACCTTAAGATTTATTATGTGAAAAGCCTTTCGTAATTCTGTAAACATAATAGTTTTATTTTCTAACTTACAATTTTATTCCTAGATCAATGGTTAATTCTTAGTTCAGATTTCCAAATGTTCATAAAAGCCTCTAGATTTGGCAGCATGCAATTAACATTTTTATGAGTATGAAATCAAATATATGTATATGGAAAGCACTCACATTTATCCCTGACATTGAGGCATTCAATACAATTCAGTTCTCTTTGAAACATTTTAATTCTCATAGTCTTAATATTAGACTGATAAGGACCATTAGTCATCAGTTTTCATAAATTCTTTTTTGTTCTCAGTTTGTCACTTTAGTTCATTTTTAATAATGCAAGTGAAAATGAATTCTATTAGTGTAATATCAACAATACAAAATGTCAGACAAAAATATTTTTCATAATAAAACCAAACTAAATACAGTTTTCACATCCCAATAAAGCTTTGTAGAAAATAACATATCAATATATATGAAATATTTTCAAATATTTAAAAAATTATGATCATGAAATTTTCTATTTTTCTAATGTTTATAAATACTGTGCATTTTAGAAAGTTTACAACTTTTGATGTTTCTCTGTATCTTTCATTTGTAATAAAATAATGTGGCTTACTTATCCTTGTTGGAGTTCCGTTTTGAGTTTCTTGAAGTTAAGTTTATGCCATGGCAAAATTAAAAAGAAAAATTCGAGGTTTAAAATGCTTTATGCTTAATGCTTTGTCATTTTCCTTGAAATTAAAGTCTATGTTTTAGAGAAAGGCTCTGCACAAAACCATCTCCTGTATAACTAACTGATCTGGCACCTGAACAAAAAGGAGAAGAAACTGTCTTATTTTTTTGATAATTTTGTTGAACAGTCAGTGTAATGGTATCACCTCTCAGTTCAGAAATTTAAAAGAAAAACAAGAAAGAGAAAAATATATATAACAATATTTGGTAGCACTGCATTACATTAAAATTTATATTCTCAAACCCTCTTTCTGGCCCCAGGGAAACTTGACCACATGCCTTTATCAACTTTATCAGTATTGACCATATCACCATGACTTTATCAACTTTCCTTATTTTAATTTGAATTCATGTTTAAGAACAGCTCTCTCAGCTGTTTGTAAGGAAATGAATTGTCTAGGGTACAAAAGCCTCTTTCTTACCTGTGTCTGTTTTTTAAATGAACAGAAATAATTTGCAGTTCCCTAAATCACATTGCTACTTAGGGCCAGAATGAGGACCAAAACCCAAGCTCCCCAAACTACCCACTCCACAGTATGCAGGCACATATAAGGAGGACTTGGTGGAACACATCTCCCCAGAGTTAGAATGAACTACAACTGCCCCCAGCAAGCCGTGTTAGCGTAGACCAAACATTACAGTACCCTGGCTGCAGTGTACAGGAAGCCTCTAAGAGGTAAGCTTAGGTTACAAAGAGTCTTAAATTTTATCTACAACAATGAACAATATATGTTTCCCAACTGAGAATTTGTTTGCCAAAAAAACAAGCAGAAAAAGCTTTTTGAGAGAGCTGACCACCTGAGACACCTTTTCCCACTTCAGTTACAAATCATGAAAAATCTTCTTGAAGGAAAACTGAGTCTCCATTAATGCCTTCAATATGGGAGAAAACCTCTGAGTTCTAAAGCACTTTTGTGTTTCATATGGAGAACTCCCCCTGTGGCTGGGAATGGAGCCGGCAGGAATCTGTAGGCCAAGCGTCACTAACCTCAAGCTTGTCCAGTGGTCAGGAGGCAAGGCCTCACACCAGTTTTCTGCACTGGGGTGCTCTTAAGACCATGTGGCCCTCCCTCACACAGCCACATGTAGGCCCGAGCAACTACTTGACTGGGGTAGGGGGCGGGGCGAGGGAGAGAGGTGTGTGGTGCAGAGGGGATGACCGATGGAGGTAAAAGCCATGAGTACCATATTCTCAGAATTCCCTCCCACACCCTGCTTTCTGTGATCCAGCCAGAAATTCCTGACCACCAGCATGAAACTCAATCTGTTCCTACAGCTTGTGTCACTATAACAGCCAAGATGTGGAAGCAACCGAAGTATCCATCAACAGATGGATAGATAAAGAAGATGTGGTATGTATACACAATGGAATAGTACTCAGCCATAAAAAAACAGTGAAATAATGCCATTTGCAGCAATATGGATGGGTCTACTTCCCTGATAGCTCGAAGATCCGCTGGGGAAGGGATAGACTACCCACTCCAGTATTCTGGCCTGGAGAATTCCATGGACTAAAGTCCGTGGGGTCACAAAGAGGCAGACACAACTGAGGAACTTCCACACTTTCAGAGATTATGATATTAAATAGGTCAGAGAAAGATAGACATCATATGCTATATCTTACTTGTGGCATCTTTAAAAAAATGATACAAATTTATTTACAAAACGGAAACAGACTCACAGACTTAGATAACGAATTTATGGTTACCAATAGGGAAGTTGGGGAAGGTGGGGGAGGGATAAATCAGGAGATTGGGATTAAAAGCTACACAAAACACTGTATATAAAATATATAATAACCAACAAGGACCTACTGTATAGCGCATCAAACTCTGCTCAATGTTATGTGGCAGCTGGATGGGAGGGGAGTTGGGGGGAGTATGAATACATGTATATGTATGGCTGGTTGTTGGTTTTTATTTTTTTTTGCTATTCACCTGAAAATATTACAATGTTATTAATCAGCTATACCCCAATACAAAATAAAAAGTTTTTTTAAAAAAGAATACATATATAAAATGGAATCACTTTGCTGTACACCTGAAACTAATACAACATTGTAAATCAATTATATTCCAATAATTTTTTAAAAGAAAACTAGGTACAATAAAAGTATTATACTTAAAAAAGCTTGTGGATTGCATTGTGAATGCCTTCTATAGACTCACCAACCATGGAAACCAAATACAGGGCCTGACTCTTTAGCATCTATGAATCAAGTCTCTAGATCTTCCCTGGAATGGATCTGGGTGAAGTATATGGCTCCTCCTTGAGTTAATTGTGCACAACAAACATTCAGAAAATAAACTCAAACACGTCCCAATGAAATAAATTGTTTCATAGACCAAGAAGGGACAAACTAGCTCTCCGACTCAGAAAGTCTCCTTGTTTTTCAATTAGTTTTTGCCTTTGTTTTCACTATAAACATTTCATCATTTCACTAGAAGAGTTTAAATCAAGTATATTTGAATAAAAGAGTTCACACTTCTCCCAATCCAGGGAATGGTAAGTCTAGGTTATAATGGACAAGCCTTGCAGGAAACAGAAATTTAATTATTATGGATAGAATGTGGTTTTATTTACCCTTGTTATCTTACTTGAACTTAATTCCTTCTGAGTAATCTTGCATGCACAGGAAAAAGGGCAAGGCTCTTTGAGAGTCTGGGATCACAGGATCGTAGCATGTTAACTTAAGGAAGGCAGTGATTCAGTCTTTTCAACAAGTACTGAGACAGACTTTCTGCAAAGGTAGACTGCTGGATTGAGTTCACATGAGCAAGAAGGAGGGTCAACATTGGAGACACCACAGTGTGGTTTCACTGTGAGAACCAAACTGGTTTAGGTCAGGTGGACTTAAGGAATTCAGTGCAATTCAGGCTACAGGCAGCATTTCCACTTCTTATGGGGAGGTGCCTGCTGATAGGAGATCACCCTGCTGCTCGAGGAAAAATAAAAGGCATGGAAGAACTGGTCAAACAAGATCAAGTGTTATATTATTTGTTTTGCTTCATGGTGTGGCATAGCTGGGGCTGGAAGAAGCAGGTCCCCACCAGCGACCTGAGCACGTGATCTTACCTTCATAAGACTGGGATAATTTACAGTCTAGCCAGGTGAAGATTAAACCCTTCTGACAAACTCATCTGTGTGTCCAGTGTCTCTGAAAGACCATGACTTCAGAATCATCAATGAGACATAAAGGCTGAGCTCTAAAACCTGTAGCTGAACAGAAACATGTCCAATTGAGTTCCCAAGCAGACAAGAAAACAAGGCTTAATTTCAGAGTCAGAAACTCACTTGACTTTCACTTCCCCCAATCAACCAGCAGATTCCACAAAACAACAAAGCCCTTCCTAAAATACATGAATGTCTGGCTCTTTTCCTGAGATTCATGAATTCTGTATGCAGAGTGCCCCCCACCCCTCCTCCGTGAGATATAAACAGTAACTCCTCAGGTCTTGTCCAGTGGTTAAGACTTCGCCTTCCAATGCAGGGGATGTGAGTTCAATCCCTGGTCCGGGAGCTAAGATCCCACGTGCCCTTTGCCCCAAAATCCCAAAACGCAAACAATATTGTAACAAAATCAATTAAGATTTTAAAAGTGGTCCACATTAAAAAAAAAATCTTAAAAATAATTTTAAATGAGTACATCCTCTCTAGGTTCTCAGCATCTTTAATATCTTCTCAAGAGACCTGGAAGCACTGCCATCCAGAGAGGAGAAACTGCAAACTTCCTGCCTCTGGATTTCTGGCTCTTTGTAAAAAAAAAAAAAAAAAAAAGTCATTGTATTCCTTTTGCCCCCGGCTGTGCTGGTGGCTCAAAGCAAGCTAACTAAAGCATCTGAGGTCTTAGTAAGCTGTTGAACAGCTGTTAGTCATCAGGCATCACTGAGATATCTTTCTCACTTTGTTCCACCTTTTAAAAAATCTTCACAAGAAGTCTTGACCCAGAGAAAACATACATAAAGTATTTTATCTCATGCAATGATTTTTGACCCTGACTGCACATTACTTTCGCCTGAGAAGGCTGTTTTACCTTCCCAAGCCCAGGCCCCACCCCAAACCAATCAAAGAGAACACGTGAGGGTGGGGGCACAGTCATGCTATCTTGTTAGAGATTCCCCCCGGTGATTTTAATATGCAGCCAGGCTTGAGAACCACAGATCTGATCTAAGACCCCACCTATCCAAGTCACAGCCCCATGGCAAAGCTGTTTTTTAAAAAGTGCTGAAACAGAGCATGTATATTCTGTGGCTATGGTTGTTTTCAATTTCTTAGATTTCAATGATCTTTGAAGTGAGCTACATAATTGGGACCTAAGAAACACATAGGAAGATAGCTGCCAATAGAAGAATCAGTAGACATGTCTCATTTAGGAATAGGTTTGGCTTCTGGTAATTAAATGACTGACTAATATTGGCTTAAAGAAATAGGGATTCATTCGTTTCATAGAACAAGAAGCATAGAAGCGGGCAATGCAGAGCTGCCACAAAGGAGAGATTCATGCCCTTTGTATCTCTCTGCTCCATAGACAAGGCTGCCAGATTTAATAACAACAAACACCACCCAGCTGAATTTGAACTTCAGACACACAATACCTCAAATAGTATAAGAATATCCCTACAATCTTTGGAACACACTGTTATAAAGAGTTCAACTGATGACAGTTTTCAAGCCTCATCACTGCCTTCTTCCCGTCTGCCTACGCCCAAGCAAGCTGATAGGAACCGATGCTCCTTCCGTAGCAGCTGAAGTTCAAACTACACCAGCCCAGCCCCTTCCTCTCCGCCCCACCCCTCCTGGCCACAAAACCCCAAGGAAACCGCCCCTCCCTGCTCTCTCAAGTCAACTTTTGCGTCTGCTGGGGAGCGTGTCCACTGATGTCCGCAGAAACCCTCACTCTCATAAACCTTTCACACTCTCTCGATGTGTGTATGACAGCGGCAGTCTCAACATCTGAACCAAGTTTGGGGTAGGGGTTCATCCATTTCTGAGGGTGACCACAACAGAAGAGACTACAACACACTGAAAAACTGTTTGTTGGGAACCCCCTGGGGGTCCAGTGGTTGAGTCCACGCTTTCAGTGTCCATCCCTGGTCTGGGAACTAAGATCCCTGCAAGCCATGCACAACGTGGCCAAAAAAAGAAAAAAGTCAATTATCCAAAACTCAAATTTAACTGGTCCTTCTATGTTTCATCTGAGAACCCCATCCACCGTCACTATACCTACTATTCCTCCAAGTCTCAAGGCCGTGCTCCAAGCAGGAAGAAGCAAAAGTTTTCCTTCTGGTGAGACTGGTTTCTTCCTTTGGGAAGGGAAGCTATCCTTGGGTGCTTCTGGCTGCATCTCATTATGTAGAACTTTCTCATGCGGGTAAGCTTGCCATGGGGTTTTAAGAACGTATCTGCCAATGCAGAAGATGTGGCTTCGATCCCTGGGTTGGGAAGATCCCCTGGAGAAGGAAATGTCAACCCACTCCAGCATTCTTGCCTGGAGAATTCCACGGACAGAGGAGCCTGGTGGGCTACAGTCCATGGAGTCATAAAAGAGTCAGACATGACTTAGCAACTAAACCAACAAGCTTGCCACAAGACAGCCTTAAAAATTGAATTTTTCAACCTTTCATAACAGGAATAATAAAGGATCTTACCTGACTTTTGGAAGATAAAACCCCAACAACTACCAGGAAATATGTAATAGGCATAATAACTTTGAAATACGTCACTCACTTACAAGGCCATTTCCCTCTCTCTGAATCCAGTTAGTCTGTGGGGGTGGGAAGGCAAATGTCCTTTGGGAAGAAGGATATGGCCTAAAGACCTGCACCATTGACATCAGCTGGGAGCTTTTTAGTAACTAAGACTCTGAGGCCCCACCTCAGACCTATTGAATCAGAACCTGCATTTTGACAAAGGCCGTAGGTGATTGTACATACATTAGCGTTTGAGAGTAACTGACCTGGAAGAACAAGGGTTGTCACATTTGACTCCTATTGGAATAAGCCAAAGAACTTAAAAAGTCCTGTGCTAGTGATTCTGATTTCATTGCTGTAGGATGTTGCCTGAGCATGAAACCTCCCCAGATGGTTCTAATAATCAGTGAAGACTGAGAACCACTGGGCTAACAACCGTGGTTCTCAACCCTGCATGAGAATCACTTGGGGCACTTTGTTGTAAAACCACCAATGCCTGGGTCCCCTCAAAGCAGTTAAATAAGATATTTTTGAAGAGTTCTTGGATCATTCTAATGTGTGGGGACCAGGGCAAGGAAGTGAAAATCTCATCTTCTTTGGGAGAGTGATGTTAGATGGGTTGACGATACCACCGAGGCAGGGGAGGCCAGGTGGACACTGCCAAGGGCAGTGGGGGGCTTTGCTGTGATTCATATTTCAGACTCCTGGAGGGGGTTCCCTCACAAACAGTCCCAGCCCAAGTCTGGCAAGCAGTCATAGTAAGATAAACTCTGCCACACAACAAGGTCAGGCAGGGTGGTAAGGGGGAGGGGGGGGAGTGCACAGTTGCAGGGTTTCAATTTTCTGAGCTGTTCTACCCTGAGTGATATGAACAAGACCCAGAAGTTCCCACACACACTCAAGATGAGGCTCAGGAACTCAATGAACTGAGAGCAGAAGCACTGTCATGGTGCCCATTGTTCGAGAGCCAAGGTGACTGGCAGCCTCGGCTACAACACGCCCAGGGTGAGGGACAAATGGAACTCAGAGCAGAGCCTAAGAGGGGCCCACAGTGCCAGCAAGAGCTGGGATGAGGTTTCGGCAGCCAGGAAAGACTTCTGTATCCTGAGCTAGTACTCTCACCTGGCAAATCCCATGGACGGAGGACCCTGGTGGGCTGCAGTCCATGGAGTCGCTAGGAGTCGGACACGACTGAGTGACTTCACTTTCATTTTTCACTTTCATGCATTGGAGAAGGAAATGGCAACCCACTCCAGTGTTCTTGCCTGGAGAATCCCAGGGATGGGGGAGCCTGGTGGGCTGCCGTCTCTGGGGTCGCACAGAGTCGGACATGACTGAAGCGACTTAGCAGCAGCAGCAGCAGTCAAGAGAGGCCAACCTACACCAGCCACCAACATGGTCTGCAAAGGCCAGTAGGACAAGCAGCAACCAGGCTGATAAGCAGTGTTGCTGAGACCAGAGGTGCCAGGGGACACTGCTCCAATCCAAGCAGCCTTCCCATTCACGTCAGCAGCTCACGGTCACCTCACCAGGGCTGATAGTCATGGTCTCCATCAGCAGGGCTGGACTGATTACTGGCGGTCAGCATCCGTTCTGATTGGTGTCTGCCTGTGACAAATCAGTTGGTAAATATTTTGAATATCACCCCCTGGATAAAGTCACCCCTCTCTCGTCTCTGCCCAGATGCTACCTTGTCAGAAACAGAAGGCAAGGCAAAATCTGAGAGACAACCCACTTCACCCACAGAGAATATTCTCATTTTTGCCCTGGACTAAAGTCACAAGATTAAATTTTCCCAGCACTCCTAAGCAGGTAGGGGCACCTGAGGAAAACAAGATAATTTCAGATAAAATTAAATAGCTGCAGGCTGCTTGTACATCTGGTAGGAGTGTGAAGAAACTTCTATCCTTGTGTAGACACAAGGATAATCTACTTCCTCTATTAAATATTGATGTGTCTATATGAATTTATATTTCTCTATAGATTTATTCAGGAATCTTTTTTTTTCTGTTAATCTGATGTCAATCCCTAATAAAACATAATTTTCTCTATGTAAACAGGGAAAAGGAGATATAGGAAATTTCTGGGTAAGTCAAATTGTTCTGGAAAAAGTAAGAATTCTACCAAAAAGAAGAGTGGATGAACACCTGAGATTATACACTACAACCAGAAGGAAAAATGGCCTACTATTGTGTGGCAAAGCAATGGATTGGCCAAGAATCCCAAGAGGAGAGCTGCTTACCAGACTGGATCCCCACCTCTGGAAGATGAAGCCTCTGGATAATTCCACCACTTGTATTTCATTGGGTTATTCCATGAGTATTTAGCTTAACTCTGTGTCGGGCCCTATTTAAGGACCTGGGGATATAGCAATGAACAAAACAGACAAAAATGCCTGACATCACACATGTTACAATTTCAGGGATAATGAGACACAATAGACCAAATAAATAAGTAGAAATATATGATTTTTTTTGTATAGTGTTAAGAGCTATAGATAAAAAATTATATGGAAAAAGGAGACGGGGAATGTCCATGGTGGGGTTATTGTTTTAAATAGGATGATTCAAGAAAGCGTAACAGAGAGGGTGACTTTTGAGCAACAGTCTTGAGGAGATGAGGAGGCAAGCCATGCTATCAAGGAGAAGCACTCCTGGCAAAAGGCAGGCAGATGCAAAAGCCCTGAGGTGAGAAGGTGCCTGGAATGTTCGAGGGACAGTGTGGGTTAACAGGGGAGGAGCAGGAGATGAGGTCAATGAGTGGATGCGCACAAGTGCCAGAAGGAAATCACTCTGCTTCAGTCCAAGCCGATTCACCTGCATTTTCAGCTTTCCCAGACAGCTTATCACACAGGAAGTCACCAAACCCACCACTACCGGCACTAAAAGAAGGCACCTATAACGGACTTTCAGCTTTTTCTTAAGATCCTCATTTACTGCTAAAGCTTTCTCATTAGTTATGAGAAAAATTACCCCAGATTACTTCAAAACATTAAAGTGCTAGAGAAAAACAAACCTGGCCAACTGGCACTTAATACTGACAAAGTCCCCCAATTTATCAATCATGCTTGAGCTAATCTGCTTTGAGGAAATAGGGATCATAGCTGAACAGCTCCAAGTTATTACTAGTGAAGATGCTGGACCAAGTGTTAAATGGCCAAGAAAGCAAGAGAGTCACTGGGAAGAGAAGAATGGTGGATGTTTTTTGATTATCTTTCCTGCATCTATTACTCACTCCTCCGCTGCCCTCCCCAGAGCTCTCAGTTTCTATTTCCAAGTGCGAGTGTGCTCAGTTGTGTCCAGCTCTTTTTGTGACCCTATGGGTTGTAGCCTGCCAAGTTCCTCTGTCCAGGGGATTCTCCAGGCAAGAATACTGGAGTGGGTTGCCATGATCCCCCTCCAGGGGATCTTCCCGACCCAGAGATCAAACTCATGTCTCTTATGTTTCCTGCATTGGCAGGCGGGTTCTTTACCACTAGGTGCCACCTAGAAAGCCCCTTCCATTGTTAAACTTCATGGTAATGACTCCCGCTTTCTGCAGCACCCTTTCCCCTATGCAGCTTCCCCTTTCTGAAGCACTGAGGATGACGAAGATCAATTTCCAGTCATTCCTGCAAATGGTATGTGAAAAATTAAGGTTTAATGGTGATTACTGGTTGTTTCATTTTGAATCTAAAACCCTGGACTTCAGAAATAATGGAACTTGATGTAACATTTGAATATCTTGCTTTTGCCACCTTTTGTTCTTATGGAAAAAGCAAGTCATCTTCTAGAAGGTGCCAGAGGTACTCTCTATGACAAAATGAGGCTTCCTCAATTATCCAATTTCACAGGTACCAAGGGTGAAATCTCAGAACTGAGATGCAGGTTCTGAATTGTCCTGGACAATGGATCTCACTAGAAACAGAAACTTCACCAGGTCCTGTTCAAAGGACTTTCTCCTGTAACAGTGTTCAATAGTGGAGCTCAGGAAAGTGCTGAAATAATTAAATCTGTGCAAAAATAGTTTATTAAATAATATAAGGAAGATTATGAAGGACAGTTCCAGAATGCCCACTCATGTGGCTTGTAAAGGTGCATTTTTCATAAAGATCTGTACAGCTCAAAAGCACAACATCCTGCAGGGGAGGCTCCTTTATTCCAGGATTTGGCAGAATTTATTTTCATTTTCTACACATGAGCCACCAAAGTAAAAAAAAAAAAGTCACTCCTCTTCAGTAAAGCAGTGTCCTCAGTTAAGGATAAGGATTTCATGTAACCTTGGGGGCTCTCAGGGCGCTTCTCATGAAGAGCAGCCACTATAAAGACGACTATGGAGCAATTTTTTCATTCTTCATGCATGAGACATAAAGAATATTACAGAAAAATCCAAGTTTAGAAGTCACTCTCAAACATACATGTAGAAAAGTTATTGTCAGAATACTCTCAAGCTTTAACAAATTGGAAAAGCCTGTGATCTTTGCACTGTTTCTCAGAGTCAGTGGCTGTAAAGGGTGATATTCACCATCAGTGACTTCACCCAGGGTTTCCTTTCATGACAGTCCTGCAGGATGATCCTCTGGGTTGGCAGTCCCTTTAGGTCACCAGGTTTCTGCAATCTCTGTAAGAACCTGTAGCAGCTCAGCAAACGTCGGGCGGCCTTTAGGTTTCTGGAAAAGGGAATTGGAGGCGGTCAACTTAGCTTAAGACTCACACAGAGACCAGCTTTGGACCCGGATCCAGGCTAGCTCACCACGAACAGAAGAGACAGATATCTTGGCTGATACACAGGGCATGAACGGCAGTTGAGCGAGGCAGGGGTGTGAAAATATAAGGGAAGAGATCGCTGCAAAAATAAAATGGCTAGAGCTGCAAACACTAGCTGCACGTGGCTATTTAAATTAACTGAAATTAGATACATCTTAAAATTCAATTCTCAGTCACCCTAGCCACTTTTCAATTCTTTGATAGCCAGGTATGGCCTGACCTATTGGACAATGCAGATAGCATATTTCCATCACCACAGAGCGTTCCACAGATCTGCCCTAGAGATCTATTTGGATGACTTGATATGCATGGAATAAAGGAAGAGCTGGGAGAGAGGGGCCTCTAGAGTCCCAAGTCCCCAAGCTCAGCCCCAGTTATTCACTATACCTGACCCCCTGTAGAAAGACAGATTTTAGTCAGAAAGCAAAAGGCATATTTCCATGAGGGCCTTTTCAGGTCTTAAAGCACTGATTGTGCTGTCTTAAGGCTCAGCCAATAAATTCCCAGCCATGAAGATTAGAGCCTTTTCTCTATTTCACAGTGGGATGTGGTTTGACTTTGACTCCATGAGGAAGCTCCATGGCATCTTTGAAATCCATGGGAAATAGAAATATTCATGGTAGTAGAGGTCTCTGGCAACACGGTTAGTAGGGAGACACCACCCCTAGTGGCTTGTAAACCGATGGCATCAATAAAAGTACAGAGTAGGAGACAACCTAAATATATGTCAATGCAGGAATGGATAAAGAAGATGAGGTACATATATACAATGGAATACTACTCAGCCATAAAAAGAGAAAGTAATACCATGTGCAGCAACATGGATGGACCTAAAGATTATCATACTGAGTGAAGTCAGTCAGAAAGAGAAAGACAAATACCATATGATATTACTTATATGTGGATAAACTATGAAACAAATGAACTTATCTACAAAAAAGAAACAGACTCACAGACATAGAGAACAGATTTATAGTTGCCAAGGGGGAGGGGGCGTGGAGGAGGGATGGATTGGGAGTTTGGGATTAGCAGGTGCAAACTATTATATACAGAATGGATAAACAACAAGGTCCTACTGTATACACAGGGAACGATAGTCAATGTCCTGTGATAAACCATAACAGGGAAGAATAAGAAGAATGTACGTATATGTATAACTGAATCGCTTTGCTGTACAACAGCAATTAATGCACAACATTGTAAGTCAACTATAATAAACTAAATTTTTTAAATAGAGAAAATATAACAATTAAAGGACAGAATAGAAGAATATGTGAGCACATGTGCGAGTCTTCCTTGAGACTTAAGAATAAATAGTGGAGCTTGTTGCTGGTGCTGAGGTTCTGCCAGTAGTAGAGCCAATGAAACAAGTATGCTGCTGCTGCTAAGTCGCTTCAGTCGTGTCCGACTCTGTGCGACCCCAGAGACGGCAGCCCACCAGGCTCCCCCATCCCTGAGATTCTCCAGGCAAGAACTCTGGAGTGGGTTGCCATTTCCTTCTCCAATGCATGAAAGTGAAAAGTGAAAGTGAAGTTGCTCAGTCATGTCCGAGTCTTAGCGACCCCATGGACTGCAGCCCACCAGGCTCCTCTGCCCATGGGATTTTCCAGGCAAGAGTACTGGAGTGGGGTGCCATTGCCTTCTCCAGAAACAAGTATAACCATGCTAATATAATCATGTTTGAGTGTAGAGATGCTTAAGCACCTTGTTTACTTGGTCCTCTTGTCAGCATCTTTTTTATCCCTTTTTCTGTCTCCTCTCCACAGATATGTAAAATCTCAATAAGTATTATATTGTATGTGTATATGTACAAGTATATTGCTTTAAACATGTACATTCCTGAGCTATTTACATGATTATTGCAAAGATGCTCTTCAGACATCTGTTTGTTACTAATAGCTTACTTAATATTTTTTTATGTCTTTCAAGATTCCTTGCATAGCAGTTAATCATATGTAAAGTATTTTCATACACTGGGGATATTTATAAAATTAATACTTCTCTGGAATGGAAACAACCATGTTACTTTTGAAATACTGAATTTTTTTAGTGTTTGTGAATTGGAAGTCGAGTGACTTCTTTTTTGGCCAAGAGGAAATCCTCATCCAGCTGTAGTTATTCTGGGCTGAAACTGTCAACTGGAAAGACAGAAGAACTGTAAGTCACAGAGGAGCCTGATGATGGGGAGGGCTGTGTTGAGTTGTGCTCAGAAAAGACAGAGGTGGGATGTAAACTCTTCTGGCTTTATTTTTAAGGTTGGCATTTCAAGTAAAAGAGAAACTGGCCTCCTGAGAGAGAGTTTTCTGAGTACAAGTTCCTGGCTCACTTCCTGCCTTCATTCCTATTCTTGTTTAATCTCTCTATCAGGAGTCTCAAATGCCACAGGAGAGATGAAACCCATTACTCTTAGCCTTGGAAAAGCAAGATGAATTATAGCAGAGTGAAGTAAATAAAAACACCATCCTTCTCTTTCAACGTGAAAATTGAACAAGTTTCCACCCAGAAGTTCATAAAAGGAGTAAAACCTCTCATCACGGAGGCTTTAATAACATCAAGAGTTTCTGTAGGAACCAATTCTGGAAGATAAGAATTAGAAAAGCTACTGAATTCCTCAGTTGAAAGGCCACTGTTAAAATAGGTTGATGATTTTTGTTGTGGAAGTACTTCTGGCTCTCAGGGATCATTACCAAGAAATAGAAACCGTTTCCTGCCATGACAGAGTCCTGGGGTAACATGGGTGATAATCTGCTCTTAGATGCAGAAACTGCCAACCTTTGTAGGAAAGTAAGGGCACTCACCTCATGCCAGCAGCTATACATGACTTCATATATGGACATTGGTGCCAGGTAAGGTCGGTACAGCCTGAAGCCTTTAGAAATAGCTTCCACGACTTGCAAATTTGACTTATTTTCAAAAGGCATTTTTCCTTCTGAGAAAACTTCCCACATCAAAACTCCTGAAAATAAAACACATTAAAATAAGAGGTTAGAGAGAGGTGGTTACTTGGAACTGAAAGAGCTGTTTCCAATTACAAGGCATTATTTCCCTCCTGCAGCCATAGAGTTACAATCATCCAGAATGACTGCAGTTCTACCCAGGAAGCAGATCCTGTGCATTTTAGGTTTTGAACTGAATATATTCCAAGGGAAAACAATTTCTTCCCTTTTCTGTTGGTCCTGACTGCCTCCCTATTGGGAGAAAATGCTGGCAGCATCTTTAATTCAAAGTACTATTCATGTCTCCACACCCTGACATCAATGAAACTTTCTACCATTCCATAGAAAATGACAATATTGTGTAATCCCCTACTGCCTGCTAAGGCCAGGAAAACTCCTGACCAGGAGGAGTGCATTTCCCTCTTTCCACTGAAAGACTGCTGAGTAGAGTCCCAGAAAAGCTGGCAGGGGTTCTGTTTATATAAGCAGGTGTTCAAAACTCATTAATGATTGATGAAGCTCCTTCAAGTCTCTCACTTTGAGTTCGTTTAATTATTCACTTATTCTACAAATATGTATTATGTACTGATCAGATTCCACCCTTATGTTAGAGACACAGAATTAAGATTGAAACCTGTCTAAGTTCTTAAGAATTTAAAAAGCTCACTGTTCAGTGATGAAGAAAGACAGGTGGTCAGGTAAAACTCAAGGGTTTCTAATTGTTCTACAACCACCATTGCTGAGATCCTTATGTTGCTATCACTGGTCTCACAACTCAACTGCTCTCCAGCAGAGCTTAAAATGTCACCAGCCAAGACTATCACATGTCAGTGGAGAGCTAATGAGATCAATACAAGCTAAACCTTATTGTGGGCAATAACATTCACACCCTTTGATGGTACAGATGTCTCTCAAAACCTAAGGCGGCACCCAGGAAGGCCCAGGTGAAAGAGAATAGATAATTTATATATTTATTGCCATTTTCTGGAAGTCAACTCAAAGAACAAATTCTATGAGACATGGGTCCACAGTATCTCTTTTTCAATGAAGAACATTACCCAATATAAATAGCAATTGATAGACCCCAAGGAAGCCTATGTCTAATTTCACAAAATATGGGAATAATAATGTAAATGAGATGGCATCACTGATAGTCAAGCAATGAAGGTTATTAATTACACTCAAGAATAAATGACACTGTAAGATCAGTTTTCCTTGCAAGTCTCTGTGGTGTGGGAAGGTTGGCTGAATTTGTTTTCTAAATCAGTAGACTCTGTAATGGTTTTACAGCAAGTGCTCAGTGGGAAAGGGAAAGATCCCAAAGGCAAATTGATGTAAGAAGGTTACCAGTTGCCAAAGACAATCTGATGTGTTAGAACACCTGAGACAGAAACACAGTTATAAGAAGACTTTTAGCTAGATAATATCAAGAAATCAAAGTTAAAAGAGCAATCTCTATTTTATTCAATAAAGCTCCAACAAATGAACATCAAATTCACTCACCGAATGACCAGACGTCAGATTTGCTGCTGTATCTGTTGAAATGAAAAACTTCAGGAGGGGACCACTTGACTGGGAACTTGGCTCCAGAAGAACTGACATATTCATCATCCAATACGTACCTAGGGCCATCAGAGTTCAGAGCACATTGTATTAGTCACCCCTAAGTTCTGTGTACTTCTAATCCTTTTAGTTAACTCTGATTTCTAAAATACAAAGTATTTTGCCACAGAAAGGCTCAGGATACCTTCTCTTCTTGCTGTCAAGGTGGGAAAGTAACCCTTATACAGTTTCCTCCTTACACCAAACCTCCATTGTGTTTATTATATTTGAATCCCAGAAAACCATAGCAATTCTTCAGTCTAAAACAGGCCTGTGGTTTAATAATGCCAGGCATGAAGGAATCTTGCAGACAGAAATTCAGGATGAGTCAGCAACCACCTGTGTCAAGAGGCAGACCAGGACAAAACAGGAAGATGGTGGCTGCAGGGAAGCCAGCGTCGGTGGATAGCAACAGGGACCAGTCAGGCCATCTCTAGTATGTGGCCCCATGAGACAAAAGGAGTTTGGATTTTGACCCTGAAGAGAGCCAGGGAGAAACCCTGAAATCACTAGGATTAAATTTCTAGCAACCTGAAGGAAAGCAGACTCAACATATAAATTGCCCTGAGTTGTTGAAAATAAGGTTTTCCAACCTTATTTTCAAACCCTTGCTGTCTGTAAGCTACTACAGTTGATAAAATAAATGCAGGAAAAGAACAGCAAAATCAGAGCTGAGCAAACAAATTCTTTTTTTTTCTATTTCAGAAATATATAAGAAAAACTTTTCTCTTAACCTTCTACATATGATAAGTAGACTAAGAAATTCTTTTTATTTTTAAGGGATGACATACTTTTATTAATAATGACCTGACAGATCAGAAGACTAACCCACAGTCTCAGTTTCCCTTATAGCTAAATTGGTGCATGTCCTAAAACTCAAAGTGGGTCAGCAGGATATCCAACCACATCAACACTTCCCTCAGGGAAGAAAGAGCAAAGCCAATAACACCTTCAGTTTGTCTGTAGATGAATGTAAAATTCCCTACTGTGAGCAAAAAAAGAAAGAAAGTGTATCATGTACCTTGTCATTCCAAAGTCCGAAATTTTTACTATACATGTAGAACTGACCAAACAATTCCTTGCTGCCTATAAAAAGAAGAAAAGAATTCAGGTTTGAATACAAAGCTTTTTCTTTACAGAGTTTGTACTCTTTTCCTTATTTCGTTTGTGGCTCAGCACTACATCTGAGTGAACAGCCATGTTACTTCATGGTGATAACTGTCGATGCTACATAGGATTTAATGTATCTGCCCTTGCGAGATGGATTTTAGTGATTTTTTTTTTTTTAAGAAATGATAAAAAAGAAAAATTTTAACTAGCTTTTTTCCTTTTTAAAATGTGTAATCTTTCTCAAGAAGTATCCTTGACAAGTATCAGGATAAACTCAACCTAAGAGGTAAAAAACTATGAATCTTGATATGAAAAATAGTGTGTATTTAAAACTTTACCTTTATAAGTAAAAAGAGGAAAGTCCAATATGCATGAAAAATGAAAGATCATTATATATCTTTGGGATAATCATTATATAAAGTTATTTATAGAAATTAAGAAATTGTATTTAAAATTTACATTTCATTGAATGTAACATCATGGGGTCGCAAAGAGTCAGACACGACTGAGCGACTGAACTGAACTGAACTGTTTACAATTGATATTTTCTTATTTATTAAACCACAGTGAACTAAATATAGTAGTATATAATGCAGAAACTATGATGCCAAGACAATCTATTTTCAGGCAGCTTAGTCAGAAAAACCATTGACTTGATTTTTTAGCCTCATGTAGGTCAAAGGTTTGACAGAATTTTTCTCTTTTGAGCTAATGTGTGGTTCAGTTAGTTCAAACACAAAAGAAAAAACTTGAAATGGAGAGCCAGCAGGAGACAGTCTGGAAGATGTTGTCAAGTGCCAGCAATGATCTCAAAGTCAAACCACAAGGCAAGCCCTCGACAGAGAACACATGCATTGTTAGCTAATATATCTTGAGTGGCATGTAGGTGGAGAAGACAGGACACAAAAGAAAGTGATCGAGGAAGGAACCAAGACTAGGCAGGTCTGCAAGAAGACAGCTGGAGCAAATGGAATTACCTCAACCGTCACCTGACTGAATTTTGAATTCTAATCTTTATGGGGAGGACAAAACACAGAGACTAGGAAGGTGAGTTAGGTGGAACTCATACCATATCAATCCAACAAAATGTGTGCTCAATGGCAACTCAGGCCAGACACTGGGGAATGTGTCATGAGGCGTGTAAAACAATAGTGGAGCTTTTCTACGTGCCAGGCACTGCTTTAAGTGCTTACACATATTAATCCATGTAATCCTCCCAGTAAGCCCATAGGAAGGAAGTGCTATGATTAACACCACTTGACTAGTTAACTAACTTAAGGTCACATGTCTAGTAAGAAACAAAGGCGAGATTTCAACTAGCTGAGGCAGGGTATGCCATCTTGACTACATAACAAACTTATCAGGGAAATTTTCCAAAACAGTTGATCACTAGATTTTACCCCCAAAGATTCTGATTTCATTGGTTGGTGGTATGGGCTCGGTACTGTGATGTTTTAAAGCTCCCAAATGATTCTAATGCCCAGCTAAGTTTGAGGGCCATTGCTCAGCAACTTGCACTCTAATGACACTGAATACAGCTCAGAAGTCTACGCCTTGATGTCAAGCAGTCTGGAATCTAATATTTGCGTAAACAATGTAAACAATTATTAAAGGAGGTAGTAAATAATAAATGCCAGTGAGAGCTCTAAATCATGTGTAGGACAAGCAATGGTGTGCTGGGGCTAATGAAATTATGACCTCTTTCTTTCCCCAAAATAGTCCAGCCTGAATGACAGTCCATGGGGTCGCTAAGGGTCGGACACAACTGAGTGACTTCACTTTCACTTTTCCCTTTCATGCATTGGAGAAGGAAATGGCAACCCACTCCGGTGTTCTTGCCTGGAGAATCCCAGGGACGGGGGAGCCTGGTGGGCTGCCGTCTGTGGGGTCGCACAGAGTCGGACACGACTGAAGCGACTTAGCAGCAGCAGCAGCAGTCATGGCTGATGGAAGTTCAGGATTCCCTATAAGTGTCAGTAACAGGGACTTCTCATAAATTCTCAAATTTTCATTGGATTTAATTTGGGAACTTAGAAACGAGACATGAAAGGACACAGAAGGAATAGTACGAATATCATGAATAAATACGGAGCAGACAGAAAATGTTTTTCAAGGGGAGGTAGCAAGGCAGGGAAGCAGAGCTACTTGCTTCTGAGGTAAAACAAGCTTTGATCTTGTTTGTTGGAGGGTTGTTCTGAGCGATACAGAACAGAATGGTTTAACATTTCGAGTCCCTCTCAACAATGCCAGTAGTGCTTTTATGATGCTGTAAGAACCAACCCACCTCCGCCTGGAGGCAGTTTCACCCCCTGGGTGAGACCCACTGGGGCTGGGGCTTCAGCATGGTCCTCCAGCACCTGGCAGAGAGCTTGTCATACATAGGCACTTACTATGTATTTGATTATTAGTTGAAATAAAGAAAGATAGCAGTAAGAGAAGGACGAAGAAAAGGGGAGAGAGGAAAGGAAAGTAGTTGATTTGTTGGTGAATAATTAGTTCAAGACATATGTAGAGTAACATCTTACTTTGTTACAGTATCAGTAGGCAATAGAAAATGAAGCTACATTTCCCAACAAATTACACGAATAGAAAAATGTTTTAAAATTAAGCCAAAGGATGCATTATGTAAAAGATTTCTTTAAATATAGATGGACACAAGAAAAGAGAAACTGTATGACCATACAGTAAAATTTTCAGACTTCTCCAATGGGAATGAAGTAAAATTTTTAGTGTTATTTATAGCCATGATCCTCATATTTTTAAATTACTGGGCAATTTGTTGAAACATGTTATATAATGATTTTTCTGAGAAAAATATCAAACATTGCAGAAATTAGATGTATAAGAATGCCATAAAATTTTTTATTCTTTAGCTGTGAACTATCATGATCAGCTCCTAAAAACCAAACTTTTTTTTTTCCACATCATAATGCACACTGGTCTACATGAAATTAGATGTTTTCACATAAAAAGTAACTTTAAAAGCAGTTGTGCAAAAGTAGCAGAGGCAAGGAGCTACAGAGTGAAGGGCAGATACTGATTTGCCTGAATGAATTCCTCATCAGTGCAAATGAAATTCTTCATTGAAATTTTAAAACTTGAGATACTATGCTTTGAACCTTTTTTATTAGTTGTTTTGTAAATGCTAGATCCAAATTAATGGTATATAATGTTACATATATTTGCAAAATGTTAAATTATTTTCTAATATGTTCAATGAAAGTATTGAATGTATTTCTATAAAACATGAAAGTATTTTCAAAAAAAAAAAAAAAAAACAAAGTGTTGAAAGTCCTAACTTATCATGTCCTTCTGAATATATGTTTAATACACAAAACAGTCAGCAAATTTGCACTGTACTTACTAAATCCCTATGGATAAAGCAGTTTCTCTCCAGATACTCCATTCCTTCACAGATATCTTGGCACACACTCAGTAGTATCTCCTTGCTGAGCTTTCCTTTTCTCTCTCTCAGATAGTTAAGCAGGCAGCCATGTTCCATAAACTCTGTCACAATGTAAAGGGGCTTCTGCTGTATACACACTCCATAAAGCTGAACCAGCTTCGAATGAGATAACTTCCTGTTGAAGAACACATAGACCCATGAGCAAAATCGCTTTTGCGTTTTCAAGTGTTTGAACTCAACTGGTGATATTTACCATTTCCACATGATGTTCATCATCAAGCTATGATTGAAACTAACCCAACCACAGAGCAAGTAGGACAGTTTCCTTTCCACTTTATGTGCTAAGAGAGTGGGGTCAAGAGGTTATGCAGTACTACTTCCTAAGTTGTGGTACATACAGGATAGTCCATGCCCCATATTCTGTTTTTCTTTTTTCCATTTTGTAAGCCTTTTGTTTCCTCTTTACTGCTACCCCTTGCCCAGTTCCTGGTCCTTGAGTTTCAACCTCCCCAATCACAGCTGTCTAGACAAAAAATTCGGGACACACAGAGGGAAGAAAGAGCAATTGATGTGAATTTTTAAAAGAAAATTAAATTATAACTAATAAATGCATTTAAAGGAAATTTTTAGATTAAGTTGAAGACTGAAAAACATTTACTGACATGAAACTCTTCTATGTATTTGGTAATCACACACAGACACACCCAGATCATAATTTTATGTCTCTTAAAAGGGTAATGGCCGTGACACCTCATAGAAATGAGCTTTGAACTGTTGGATACCTTAAAAAAATTTCACTTTAGAAAATTAAAACATTTGTGCTCAGCTGCTTGAACTTTTCTCTCCTCTCTTTTTCTCTTCTCACACACACATACACAGTGTCCTTGAATATTGCCTACTAAGATACACTAAAATAAAGTTTTTAAGAAATGATACAAATGAGGGGCTTCCCTGGTGGCTCAGTGGTAAAGAATCCACCTGCCAATGCAAGAGACACAGGTTTGATCCCTGATCTGGGAAGATCCCACATGACGTGGAGCAACTAAGCCTGTGCACCACAGCTATTCAGCCTTTGTTCTAGAGCCTGGGAGCCACAACAACTGAAGCCTACATGCCCTAGAGCCTGTGCTCCCCATAGGAGATGCCACTGCAATGAAAACCATGCACACCGCAGCTAGAGAGCAGCCCAGGCTCACCGTTACTAGAGAAAAGCCCGGGCAGCAACAATGACCCGCATAGCCAAAAATAAAATGTATTTTAAAAAATTTTGTTTAAAGAAATGAAATTATACAAATGAACTTATTTACAAAACAGAAACAGATTCACAGTCTTAGAGAATGAACTTACGGTTACCAGCTGGGAAAGACTGGGAGAAGGGATAGTTAGGGAGTTTGGATCCACACATACACACTGCTATATCTAAAATGGATAACCAAAAAGGACCTACTGTATAGCTCAGATAACTCTCCTCAATGTTATGTGGCAACCTGGATTGGAGGGGAGTTTGAGGGAGAATGGATACATGTAAATATATGACTAAGTCCCTTTGCTGGTCACCTGAAACTACCACATTATTAACCAGCTATGGTCTAATATAAAATAAAAGTTTAAAAAAGAGAAAAACTTTTTAGTAATTTATTTTTCAGAAGTTTATTGTTTCTTTTGTACTGTAATATTCAGTCCCTAAAGCCCTTTTATGCCAACTTGAATATGGAATCATCAGATCAGATCAGTCGCTCAGTCGTGTCCTACTCTTTGCAACCCCATGAATCGCAGCACGCCAGGCCTCCCTGTCCAACACCAACTCCCGGAGTTCACTAAGACTCAGGTCCATCGAGTCAGTGATGCCATCCAGCCATCTCATCCTCTGTCGTCCCTTTCTCCTCTTGCCCCCAATCCCTCCCAGCATCAGAGTCTTTTCCAATGAGTCAACTCTTCCCATGAGTGGCCAAAGTACTGGAGTTTCAGCTTTAGCATCATTCCTTCCAAAGAAATCCCAGGGCTGATCTCCTTCAGAATGGACTGGTTGGATCTCCTTGCAGTCCAAGAGGACTCTCAAGAGTCTTCTCCAACACCACAGTTCAAAAGCATCAATTCTTTGATGCTCAGCCTTCTTCACAGTCCAACTCTCACATCCATACGTGACCACAGAAAAACCATAGCCTTGACTAGACGAACCTTTCTTGGCAAAGTAATGTCTCTGCTTTTGAATATGCTATCTAGGTTGGTCATAACTTTCCTTCCAAAGAGTAAGCGTCTTTGAATTTCATGGCTGCAGTCACCATCTGCAGTGATTTTGGAGCCCAGAAAAATAAAGTCTGACACTGTTTCCACTGTTTCCCCATCTATTTCCCATGAAGTGATGGGACCAGATGCCATGATCTTCGTTTTCTGAATGTTGAGCTTTAAGCCAAACTTTTCACTTTCACTTTCATCAAGAGGCTTTTTAGTTCCTCTTCACTTTCTGCCATAAGGGTGGTGTCATCTGCATATCTGAGGTTATTGATATTTCTCCCGGCAATCTTGATTCCAGCTTGTGTTTCTTCCAGTCCAGCGTTTCTCATGATGTACTCCGCATATAAGTTAAATAAACAGGGTAACAATATACGGCCTTGACGTACTCCTTTTCCTATTTGGAACCAGTCTGTTGTTCCATGTCCAGTTCTAACTGTTGCTTCTTGACCTGCATACAGGTTTCTCAAGAGGCAGGTCAGGTGGTCTGGTATTCCCATCTCTTTCAGAATTTTCCACAGTTTATTGTGATCCACACAGTCAAAGGCTTTGGCATAGTCAAGAAAGCAGAAATAGATGTTTTTCTGGAACTCTCTTGCTTTTTCCATGATCCTAACAGATGTTGGCAATTTGATCTCTGGTTCCTCTGCCTTTTCTAAAACCAGCTTGAACATCTGGAAGTTCACGGTTCACATATTGCTGAAGCCTGGCTTGGAGAATTTTGAGCATTACTTTACTAGCGTGTGAGATGAGTGCAATTGTGCAGTAGTTTGAGCATTCTTTGGCATTGCCTTTCTTTGGGATTGGAATGAAAACTGACCTTTTCCAGTCCTGTGACCACTGCTGAATTTTCCAAATTTGCTGGCATATTGAGTGCAGCACTTTCACAGCATCATCTTTCAGGATTTGGAATAGCTCAACTGGACTTCCATCACCTCCACTAGCTTTGTTCGTAGTGATGCTTTCTAAGGCCCACTTGACTTCACATTCCAGGATGTCTGGCTCTAGGTCAGTGATCACACCATCATGATTATCTGGGTCGTAAAGATCTTTTTTGTACAGTTCTTCCAATGTATTCTTGCCACCTCTTCTTAATATCTTCTGCTTCTGTTAGGTCCATACTATTTCTGTCCTTTATCAAGCCCATCTTTGCATGACATGTTCCTTTGGCATCTCTGATTTTCTTGAAGAGATCTCTAGTCTTTCCCATTCTGTTGGTTTCCTCTATTTCTTTATATTGATTGCTGAAGAAGGCTGTCTTATCTCTTCTTGCTATTCTTTGGAACTCTGCATTCAGATGTTTATATCTTTCCTTTTCTCCTTTGCTTTTTGCTTCTCTTCTTTTCACAGATATTTGTAAGGCCTCCCCAGACAGCCATTTTGCTTTTTTGCATTTCTTTTCCATGCAGATGGTCTTGATCCCTGTCTCCTGTACAATGTCACGAACCTCATTCCATAGTTCATTAGGCACTCTATCAGATCTAGGCCCTTAAATCTATTTCTCACTTCCACTGTATAATCATAAGGGATTTGATTTAGGTCATACCTGAATGGTCTAGTGGTTTTCCCTACTTTCTTCATTTTAAGTCTGAATTTGGCAATAAGGAGTTCATGGTCTGAGCCACAGTCAGCTCCTGGTCTTGTTTTTGCTGACTGTATAGAGCTTCTCCATCTTTGGCTGCAAAGAATATAATCAATCTGATTTTGGTGTTGACCATCTGGTGATGTCCATGTGTAGAGTCTTCTCTTGTGTTGTTGGAAGAGGGTGTTTGTTATGACCAGTGCATTTTCTTGGCAAAACTCTATTAGTCTTTGCCCTGCTTCATTCCGTATTCCAAGGCCAAATTTGCCTGTTACCCCAGGTGTTTCTTGACTTCCTACTTTTGCATTCCAGTCCCCTATAATGAAAAGGACATCTTTTTTGGGTGTTAGTTCTAAAAGGTCTTGTAGGTCTTCATAGAACCGTTCAACTTCAGCTTCTTCAGCATTACTGGTTGGGTCATAGACTTGGATTACTGTGATATTGAATGGTTTGCCTTGGAAACGAACAGAGATCATTCTGTCGTTTTTGAGATTGCATCCAAGTACTACATTTCAGACTCTTTTGTTGACTGTGATGGCTACTCCATTTCTTCTGAGGGATTCCTGCCTGCATTAGTAGATATAATGGTCATTTGAGTTAAATTCACCCATTCCAGTCCATTTGAGTTCGCTGATTCCTAGAACGTCGACATTCACTCTTGCCATCTCTTGTTTGACCACTTCCAATTTGCCTTGATTCATGGACCTGACATTCCAGGTTCCTATGTAATATTGCTCTTTACAGCATCAGACCTTGCTTCTATCACCAGTCACATCCACAGCTGGGTATTCTTTTTGCTTTGGCTCCATCCCTTCATTCTTTCTGGAGTTATTTCTCCACTAATCTCCAGTAGCATCCTGGGCACCTACTGACCTGGGGAGTTTCTCTTTCAGTATCCTATCATTCTGCCTTTTCATACTGTTCATGGGGTTCTCAAGGCAAGAATATATTCAAATTAATGTTTGTAATTTTAGGAGGTGTATAATAAACTAACATTTTGTTAGTCAAAAGTACGTTGAAATGTTACTTCTTTCCATTCATAAAGATAACACAAGATCAATGAATCAGGGAGATTAATTATATTAAAACAACATGTATGAGTGATTGATACATTCCCATATAATGAGCAGACAGAAATACCCCAGTTAGTAGGGGAGAAAGCTATTCAAGCACCTCTACATGATTTTAATTTGTAGCTATATGTATTATATGGTGGCACCAGTGGTAAAGAATCTGCCTGCCAGTGCAGGAGACACAGAGACGGGTTCCATCTCTGGGAAGATTCCCTGGAGTAGGAAATGGCAACACTCTGCAGTTATTCTTGCCTGGGAAATTCCATGGATAGAGGAGCCTGGCAGACTGCAGTCTATGGGATCACAAAAGTCAGACACAACTGAGCACACACATGTACATATTATATGTGTAGATTTTGTCTGATTTACCTTTCTAATTCATGAAGTGTATTTTCACTTAGGGGATGCAGCTTACATGCGTGCAGAATAATGGCAAGAAGGTAATTCTTGAAATGGAAAACTAATTTTCCATGAGAAAGCTGCCAAATTGATACTCACGTGTAAGCATTTGAGAATTAGAACATTACACTGTATTTGCTCAGTAAGGTCACTAGCAAAAGTTTATCAGAAAAAAAGAAATAACCTTTATCAGAAATAAGGCAAGAACAAATAAATAAACCTTCACTTTTATGGTTTAGTCTAACAAATAGGACAAATATTTTTCAAGGGCACAGAAAGATGCAAACAGAAAAAGAATGTTGTTGCTTGCTGTAACTTTAGGACCCATTAATACACATTCCTTTCTCATCTTAGAAAAATGCATATGATTCATTGTAGAGCAAACATGTCATATTTATGTAAATTTGTTACTTAAATATTTTCAAACTCTGTAGTCTTCTTTTCTTCTAATTGTTCTTTTTTCCCATGTGATCAGATCACGTTTCAGAGATTTTAATGTCATCTGCGGTGACCAGGCTGACCTCTCTCCTGAACTCTAGACTCATTATGCACTTGACCCCTGCCTCTCAGATTCAACATGTCTAAAGCAGAATTACTTTTTTCCTCTAAAACTATTCCTCAGCCAGTCTCTCCCATTTCACTAAATGGTGCCATTCTCTGCCTAATAGTGCACCCAAGACCTTGGTTTTCACTTTTTGGTCCCCCAGTCTCCTTAAGTGATTTGCCACATCTAATTTATCAGCAAGTCCTGACAATTTTATCTCAAAAATGTATCCTGAAACTATTCTCGTCTCTCCATCTCTGCTATCACCCCTTTCACCATCATCTTCCACCTGCTTTATCGAAAGGGTTCCTAAATATGTATAATGAGATTTGAAATAAAAGTGAAATATTTTTTCCCAAAGTTTAAATTGCTCAAATTATATTTAAACATCTCAGAAGAAGGATTTAAATTCTAATTCCTTCTTTCTGATAGAGATTCTAGGTGAGATTTTACAGGTGAGGAAATTGAAGCTTAGAAAAATGAAATAACTCAAGCCACACAAAAGTCAAATAATTCGCCCAGGTCCCACAACTAGCTTGGGCAGAGTTGTGACACAAATCCACCTGTGACTGACTCCAAAATCCATGTTCTTTCCATGACACCCGGATGTTGTGCCTACTTGTCTGGGTTCTGTGTATACTTACATCATCACTTTAGCCTCTTCAATGAAGTCCTCTTCAGACATGAAGCCTTCGTTGATGGCCTTGATAGCTACCTGGACATGTGCTCGCCATTGGCCTAAATAGACCACCCCAAACTGACCACTTCCAATCTGCTTCACAAAAGCCAACTCAGATGGATCTATCTCCCACTTTTCTAGAAGAGTAAAATATCCATGTTACAAGTAAGGAAAAATGTTAAATTTTAGAACTAGAAAAGATCTAGAAATTATCTCGACCTATTTTCTTTTATTTTTCAGAGAGGTTGAAAACATTTACAAATGAGTAGAAAGGGCCTGTTACCATTTTTAATACTATCATTGTGGCTTAAAAGTGTAATTCCAGAATTCAAGTTTAAATGCAATAATTTCTAAAGGAATTTCGTATGTTGAATTGTGCCATATAAACACATTTTTATAAAATAAATAAAAATAAACAAAGATACAAATCTCACTTACTTGGAGAGAAATTATGGCTTATTAAAACAGGCTTTTTCTTTTCCAAGAGACCCAGAAGGAAACACAGTTCTGTGTCTTTCTAAACTAAACCTGCCAAAACCAGATGTGGGACCTAAATACGTACGTCCCCAGACTGTTTTTGTTCTGATAAGTAAACTTGAGAGGTAGATAAAACCTGGGCTCCCCCCACCCCCATCCCAGTTACTTTTACTGTTCCTGTGCCACTCCCACTCCAAAGGGCTTTTTTGCCCTTTCTCTTTTGCAAAAAGCCTAATCAATTCATCTAATAAATATTTTCAATATTAAGATTCTAGCCTATATCTAAGTGTACATTTGAAATGAGAATTACATTACTGAATATGTCTCATCCTATAGAAGCAAATCAGTGGTGGGGGGGTACTATTTTTAAAATAATGCTTTGGAAAACTCAGAATCAAATCTTAACTTTTTAGTATCCCCTTTTATATAGCAATGCCACCATCTGCTGGAACTTTAAGATAATGCATTTAAAAGAATTGAAGGGAATTCCCTGGCTCTCCAGTGGTTAGGACTTCATGCTTTCACTGTCCAGTGCCCAGGTTCAATTTCTGGTCAGGGAACTAAGATCTCACAAGCTGTGAAGCACGTTCTCCTCTACTCCCCCCACAAAAAAATTATAAGGACTAATGGACACTTGTATCGGGCTTTGCAAGGTACTCTCCTTTCCAATAGTAGGTGTGTTTTTAAAGTAACATAGGAGAATATAGTCATGACCTTGGGATTGGCATAGATTTATTCAACAGAATATAACCATAGAAGAAAATATTAATAAATTATACTTCATAAAATCTTATTTATCAAATATAGCCCATTAAGAAAATGAAAAAGTAAGCCACAGACTGGGGGAAGATATTTCTTAAAATACATAACCAACCTAAGACTTCCTTTTCAAAATAAGAATAAATCAACTAGGAAAAGGCATATAATCCTTTTGTTAAGTGTTAAATAAAAACTTGAATAGAGTTTTCTCTCACAAACGAGAATACCCAAAATGGCAACTGAACCTATGAAAAGTTGATCAGGGAAATTGCATATTTAAACCAAAATGAGATATGCACACATACACTGCTAAGTCGCGTCAGTCGTGTCTGACTCTGTGTGACCCCACAGACGGCAGCCCACCAGGCTCTCCCGTCCCTGGGATTCTCCAGGCAAGAACACTGGAGTGGGTTGCCATTTCCTTCTCCAATGCATGAAAGTGAAAGGTGAAAGTGAAATCGCTCAGTCTTGTCCGACTCGTAGCGACCCTATGGACTGCAGCCTACCAGGCTCCTCTGTCCATGGGATTTTCCAGGCAAGAGTACTGGAGTGGGGGTGTGAACAAAAACCAAGCCAGAACAAACAAAAACCACAAGAATAGGAAACACTGGCAAGGACAAAGATGCGGAACAGCTGAAACTCACATATGTCATTGATTGAAATATAATTTGGGATAAGCTCTTTGGAAAACTGACTAAATCTGAGTGTGTGCATACTCTATGACCCAGCAAATCTACTTCTAAGTATACATCCAACATTGTCTGGCCATAAATGTGATTAAACTTTATCAAAAGACATACAAGAATGTTCATAATAATATTATTTAGAAAAGCCAAAAATTGGTTACAACCCAAATGGCTATATAAAGAAGAATGGGCAAGCCCATTGCAGTATAGTTACAAAACAGCAGTGCGTCGCCACTCAGATGGACCAACCACACCCGACACGAGCGAATCCACTCATGGACCCACGGGAGAAAGAAGCCAGACATGGATGCACGGCGTTGAACTTTGTTTATATGAAGTGATCAAAATGAGACAAAATTAATCAGACTCTAGATCTATGAACTATATACTGTTAAGGATATTTAAATATTGAAAAGTTTATTTTTTTAATGAATGAGGACCATATTTAACTTAGATAAATTGCTAATGATAGAATTTTTAAACATGTAGTATTTATGGGGTAGCAATGGCACCCCACTCCAGTACTCTTGCCTGAAAAATCCCATGGACGGAGGAGCCTGCTAGGCTACAGTCCATGGGGCCGCTGAGAGTCGGACACGACTGAGCGACTTCACTTTCAATTTTCACTTTCATGCATTGCGGAAGGAAATGGCAACCCACCCCAGTGTTCTTGCCTGGAGAATCCCAGGGACGGGGAAGCCTGGTGGGCTGCCGTCTATGGGGTCGCACAGAGTCGACAACGACTGAAGTGACTTAGCAGCAGAGAAATAATCTAAGCACACATAACACTCTGGAATCACTTTTCCATCCCAATTCAGAGACTGAGCCCTGGGTACCTGCTACACAATAATTGTGTGGTTGTTTTTTTTTTTAAGCATATGCTTAGTCCCCATAGTGAGATAAATTTAAGGAAATAAAATATCACCAAATTAGAAAGAAAGATTCTTTGGCTCTTATTTATTCTCATAGATTCATAACTACCACATTCACTATAAAATAGTTCAAACTTCACCCAAGTTCTATTTGAAAAGGTGAAAAGGACAGATTAAGCAGTTTATTTTAGTAGGTCCCATTGGGAAGAAGTCATTTCCCAGTCACCCACATAACCAGAGAGCAACAACCCAATCATTCAGATAAAAAGAACTGGAATTTATCAAACAGGTTCCAAATAATGTATAATGAAATTTGAAGGAAAAGTGAAATATTTCCCCCCAAAGTTTAAATGCCCTTATGAGATGCATTTAAATGCATTTAAATCTCAGAAAGGAGATTTAAACGTTGAGGAGAAAACATATATCAAGACAGACATCTCAAAAGAGCTGAGAATTTAAAGAACATAGAGAGAACTTGGGGTAGACTCTTTACTGATTTGATTTTTACTTGAGCACACATGCATACTTTACCATAACTAAAACCAGCTGTGGCCGGCAAACAACTGCCCATCAGACCAACTGGGTAACGGAGACGGGACATGAGTCCTGGGGAGAAAGAGAAACCAGCATTTCAGTTCTAGTTCCTGGTACAAGAGAAAAAGCCAAATATACCAGAAGATGGAACCATTCCCTAAACAGATCAGCCAGAGAAAGTATTCTACAGCTAGTCTGTTTGGTTATTTTTCCTATTTGAAAAAGACTTTTCATAATATAGTATATGCTCATTGAACACAAGTTAAAGAAGCCAAGAAAATACAAAAATGAAAAGGTCCCTTACAAAATCTTAGTATCCAGAGATACTTTGTTATCATTTTTGTGACCATCTTTGCAAAAATCTCTATATTTGAACATATATACACATCTGTATGTTTCATGGAAATGGAAATGTTTTGCTATAAGCTTCTTACACTCAACATATATCAATGTACATCAATGACTATAAATCGACCTTAAAATTATTTCCAAGATTTCACTATAGAAAAATATGCTGTATGCTGGAGGGAGTGAGATGAGGGTAAGAGCGTGGCAAGCAAAAGGATGAGATTGAGATAGCTCATGTTTGGTAACTTTGATGTTCTTTTAATTTTTTAAAACAGAATATAGTTGATGCACAATATTATATAAGTCACAGCTGTACAATAAGGTGTTTCACAATTTTCCAAGGTTATACTGCATTTATAGTCATAAAATATTGGCTGTAACCCTCTATGTTGTACAATATATCCTCGTAGCTTATTTTATACATAGTTTATACCTCTTAGACTTCAATTTTCTTAGTGAAGTAGAGACGCAATTTGCTGATGGGCAGTGGGTAATACTGGAAAGAGGGTTTTGAGGAGAATGGTAGAAATTTGAACAGAAGAAAGCATGCCTACTAGTGACTCTGAAGACCTAGTTGGGGTTAGAGCCTTCATCGAGTTGGGACTCCATAACACATAATCCAAATAAAAAACACAAGAGGAATTGCTTTAACACCCTAACACTTCCCTCTGAATTCAAAGTTTTTGTTTGCCAAATATTTTTATTTTGTGAATTACTACCAACAGTTTCAACAAAGGTCCATCTAGTCAAGGCTACGGTTTTTCCAGTGGTCATGTATGGATGTGAGAGTTGGACTGTGAAGAAAGCTGAGCGCCGAAGAATTGATGGCTTTTGAACTGTGGTTTTGGAGAAGACTCTTGAGAGTCCCTTGGACTGCAAGGAGATCCAACCAGTCCATTCTGAAGGAGATCAGCCCTGGGATTTCTTTGGAAGGAATGATGCTAAAGCTGAAACTCCAGTACTTTGGCCACCTCATGGGAAGAATTGACTCATTGGAAAAGACTCTAATGCTGGGAGGGATTGGGGGCAGGAGGAGAAGGGGACGACAGAGGATGAGATGGCTGGATGGCATCACTGACTCGATGGACATGAGTCTCAGTGAACTCTGGGAGTTGGTGATGGACAGGGAGGCCTGGCGTGCTGCGATTCATGGGGTTGCAAAGAGTCAGACACAACTGAGCGACTGAACTGAACTGAACTGAACCAATAGTTTAGTGACAGTGTATCTCTCTGATAGAAACAAAAAAAGTCTGTCACTCTTTTTGCACTGCCCTTACTTCTGGTAAGGAAATGGATTGTTATGAGCTAAATTGACCAGAAGTCAAAAAGTAGATGGGCTAGTCATGGGTTTCAAGCCTCTTCTAAAATGGTCTCTCCAATAATCTAATTTACTTCTTTCTGGAAAAGACAGCAGGCATTAAACACAGACTGTGGAGCCAGTGGGTTGAATGACTCCAGAGGTTTCATAGATTTCTGTGGTTTCAAATCTTGGCTCAAATACCTATTAATGGTGTGACCTTGAGCACAACTTATTATGCCTGAGTTTCCTCACCTGTGAGATGGAGATGTCAACAGTATCAACCTCATCAGATTTCTCTGAGGATTAAATAAATAAATAGACATAAATAGGGTCTGCCCCAAAGTAAGTCTTCAATAAATACTAGTTGTTTCTGGATCCTGTGCCTTTCCTCTTATCATCTTTCTTCCTCTTTGTCTTATCTCTTTTCTACTTCCTTTTCTCTCTAACAACAGCCATAGTTATAAGTTTTCAACTCCTATCTTTCATCTTATTATTGTTTGATCTAACTTTAATTTTAAAAGTTATCTGTATGGTATTTCATACCCTGTAAGAATAATTTATATATATGTATATTGTAATTTAAAAATTCCTAGGGCAATCTATAAAGCAGAAAATAAAAGTTTTCCTTACCCTCAGTCTCCTTCCCCAGAGGTAAACATTAACAGTTTATAGTCTGTTATCAGCTTATTAGTTTAAAAATTATTATCTAAACTTTAACAGAATTTTCCTAGGCACACATGTCTGTGTGAATGTGTATTACTCTACAAAAGTGAGGCTATAAATATACTGTTTTGCACTTTTTTTTCCTTTACGAAACAATTTTTCACTAACATCTTTTCAGGTTAGCACATCCTGATCTGCCTCAGTACTTTTTTTAACCTCACCACCACAAACACTCAGTTTCTTAAATTTCTTCTTTGAAGGAAGAGGAAAGAAGAGTGTGAAGAAGAAAACTCAGACCTGATCTGATTCTAAGGGTTTCCATCTCTGGCCACAAATACGTCCTCACTGGCCTCAGTCAAACACGTTGCCACTTCCTCTCTAACCAAACGCCCAGTGACCACCAGGAATATCCAGGTGGACTCAGCCCATGAGTGTATAAAATTTCCATGGATTTATTCCTGATATAAAAAACCAGTGTAATGGAAAAGTGACTGCTTTCCAAAAGGGAATCTTTTTGTCAACACAACTTTTCATGAGAAAAATCTTAAAAAGTACTGCACATCAAGAAATCAAAACAGTATGAAAATTGCACTGGGTTCCAAATTCTATAATGTTGAGGTAAAGAGATTCCCCTTGGACTCAGAGTAGTCCAGGATAGACTGAATGAGGGCTGAAGGTCAGAGCTGCGATTGTAATTGTGATGGAACTTTCTGGAATCTTACATCTTTCCACAGATGATAGGTTTGCAAAAGTAGCCATTATTGCAAATAACAGCAAGAGGAGGGGGTTAAATATGACTCTGGTATGGTATTCTTAAGTCAGATTATAACTGTGAAAGACTGTGCCTGCTCTCCAAACAGGAAATACAGAGAATGAGACATTTAAGGGTAATTTTCTACCGTAACTGTCTAGAGAGCAAATTTATAGGGCAAAGAAAAAAAAGCATGATTCTTTAAGACATTTGAAATTTTATTACATTTAGCGCCATGTAAATTTCAAGAACAAACGTATAGTGACTAAATGGCCTTTTGAATCTTTGTCATGTATCTTTCTTTTAAACTGGCAGAAATGTGGAAAATCAACCTACCTCTTGCCCCTCTGACTAGAAAAACAAAAAAACATTTCCACCTCTCCTGAGGAGGAGAACTTCTCAGAAGACAGGTTGTATTTCAAGCTCTTAAACATTTCTACAGGGACATTTGCTCCTGTTAAATGTCTGACCAAAGACACATAACCTGCCTGGGGCCTGGCTCCCCAACTCTCCCAGCCTGAATTTTCCGACTTACCGGCTGCATTGTGCTGGTGATACCAGATCAACTCAGGGATTGATTGAAACAGGTGTCTTTCAGCCACATACCACTGTCCTGAGTCATTCCTTTTAATTTGATAATGCTTGATGGTAGCCTCCATATCTCTACAACCAATAAAATGTGAGTTCGTAAACAAGCAAAAGATCACTTTGGAACCAAGTCAATCATTAAGCAACAGGACTCGACTTCAAAACCTTGTATCCTCACTACACACTGAAAAGTAGATAGGATTACAATAAACAGGTGGCTCACCATTGCTGGGAAAGTTCCACAGCTATGGTATTAGGGTCTTAGATTCAAATATAACATCAGCCAAAGATGTCTGGGTAACGTCTAGTGTCCAAAAACGTACAGCTCGTAATGGACACTTATAAGTATCTACTGAATCAGGTATCAGTCCAATGAATAAACAAATGCACTGTGAGAGATGTGAGACAAAGAAAGGAGGAAAACCAGCATAGGGTGTCTTGATGAGCAGGTTTGTTATGGGCAAGTAGGACTTAATCCCTTTAGGAAGCCATGAGAGAAATGTGGAACACACCTCGGAGTTGTCCCACTAACGTGCAAAGAAGCTGAGGAATTTATTCCTTATTTCACATGGATGGAGGGTCACCCCTACAATGTTCTTAGTCACTTCTAGTCCACCCCGGGGGGACCACGAGAACCCGTAGGCAAAGAACATTCTCAGGAAGAAAGAAACAGGAAGCTTTCTGCATACAAGAGAGCTCTCCATAGGTAAACCCTGGGGTTAAACAAGGGATATGAGGAAAGCATCAGCAGTGTGTGCTACAACTAATCAAATCTCCTCACTTGATACTTGAGAAAAGGAGACGAGAGAGTGTAAGTAACTTATATTTAATATCACACACAGAGCTTCTTAGGGGATAAAATTGGAACCAATTAGTTGTCCCAACATCCAGGCCAGCAATTTTCTATGTTAGGCTCTCACTTCCATTCTCTATGCGATGGTGTCTCCTTAACAATGACTATCCTAGTGTCTGTTATTTCTAAAGTGACCAAAATCACAATTGCTTACCTCTTATCTCTTACAAACACAGAAATGGTGTAGGATCCCAAATGTCTTGAATCTCTGACAATAAATGCACCTTCTTTAGACTGCAAAACAGTTCATTCATTGTACATGTTTATTCCTTATTTGGAAGAAAGACAAATATCTCCATAATGAAAACTAAAGCTATACTGACTTACTATAGAAGGATGATATTGTTTTTATAAGTACACACAATCTTATCTCTTAAATTCTTACAGATTTAGATGTCATACCTATAAAATAAAATAAAATTGGGATAAGAATCTGCAATGTGCGAGCATTTTAAAACTTTGCTCATGATTTTTTCTAATACTTCATTTGACAACCTTGTACCCCACCATTTAGTTATTTTTATATACTGATTAAATAATAGATAAAAGAGCTGATGAATAAGAAGAACTCTGAGACAGATGGACAGGATTTTTCTTTACAGGAAAAGAAACAATATGGCAAGTGGGGGTGAGGGAGGCAAGGAGAAATACATCTGGGAAGCTGAGGAATGGGGAAAAAAGACCAGTTTATGACACAGATGGAAAGAGAATAGATTTGGAGAAGTCTTGAGGGAAGAGCAAGGAGAACCATTTTGTTTGCTCTAAGGATACAGGCTTCCCAGGTGGCACTACTGGTAAAGAACCCGCCTGCCAATGCAGGAGACACAAGAGATGCAGATTCGATCCCTGGGTCGGGAAGATCCTCTGGAGAAGGGCGTAGCGACCCACGCCAATATTCTTGCCTGGAGAACCCTATGGACAAAGGAGCCTGGTGGGCTACAGTCCATGGGGTTGCAGAGTTGTATACAAGTTAAATGACTTAGCATGCATGCATGCAGGATATAGGAGACACAGAGGGAGACATGGCAAGAGGGAAGAATATTGTAGTAAGTTTGATGTTTTCATTATCAATTGGATCCCCAATGACATTCTTTGGGCTTCCCTGGTGGCTCAGATGGTAAAAAATCTGCCTGCAATGTGAGAGACCTGGGTTTGATCCCTGGGTCAGAAAGATTCCCTGGAGAAGGGAATGGCAACCCATTCCAGTATTCTTGCCTGGAAAATCCCATGGACAGAGGAGTCTGGCAGGCTATGGTCCATGGGGTCGCAAAGAGTCAGGCAGGACTTAGCAACTAACACTTTTGACATTCTTTGAAACTGCTTTTAAATAAACTTGAAGGTTGGACTGCTTGGTTTGGTTTGTTTGATATTATTTTCTAAATAAATCTTTACCTCTATTAAGTTTGCTTACATTCATGCAGAGGAAAATATCTCAGATCTTGTCAAACTCATGAACATTTACATTTATGAAGTACTGATGAGAACTGCACAACCCTAACAGCATGATGTGACCCCTCAAGAGGAACATAATACATTGTCTCCTCCTTCCAGATGCTTACCAAGAGACAAGGCTTTTCTGGTCAGAGTTTTTAACCAGTGGTACAGTAGAAAGCCCAGAAATAAACCCATGCTTATATGGTCAAATAATCTGTGACAAAAAAAAAGGGCAAGAATACACAATGGGAGAAAGACAGCCTTTTCAATAAACTGCAATGGGAAAACTGGACAGCCACGTGCAAAGGAATCAAACTGGCCTACTTTCTCCCACAAGGTAACAAAATAAACTCAAAGTGGATTAAAGACTTAAATGTAAGACCTGAAACCATCAAAGTCCTAGGAAAGAACATGGGCAGTATGCTCTCTGACGTTGGTCTTAGCTACATTTTTCTTGGATTTGTCTTCTCAAAAGGAAGACAAGGAAAAATGGAAACAAAGCAAAGGAAACAAGCAAAAATGAACAAGACTACATTAAACTAAAAAGCTTCTATATAGTGAAAGAAACGATCAACAAAATGAAAAGGCAGCTTACTGAATGGGAATAGACATTTACAAAAGATTTATCTGATCAGGGGTTAGTACCTAAAATATACAAAGAACTCATACAACTCAACATTAAAAAACAAACAATTCTGTTTAAAAATGGGCCGAGGACCTGAACAGACATTTTTCCAAAGAAGACATACAGATGGCAAACAGACCCGTGAAAAGATGCTCAACACCACTAATTATCAGGGAAATGCAAATCAAAACCACCTTGAGATATCACCTCACACCTGTTAGAAAGGCTGTCATCAAAAAGACAAGTGTTGCCAAGGATGTGGAGGAAAGAGAACCCTTGTGTACTCTTTGTGGGATTACAAACTGGTACAGCCACTATGGAAAATAGCATGAAGATTCCTCAAATAGAACTACCACAAGGTCCAGCAATTCTACTTCTGGGTATTCACCCAAAGAAAACAAAAACATTAATTTGAAAAGATATATGTTCATAGCAGCATTATTTACAATAGTCAAGATATGGAAGCAACCTAAGTATTCATGGATAGATGAATGGATAAAGAAGATGTGGTATATATATATATAATGGAATATTACTTAGCCATAAAAAATAATGAAATCTTGCCATTTGTGACAATATGGACAGACCTAGAGGGTATTATGCCAAGTGAAATAAACCAGACCAAGAAGGACACATACCATATGATCTCACCTATATGTGTAATCTAAAAAGCAAAGCAAACAAAACAAAAACAGACTCATAGATACAGAGAACAAATGGGTGGTTGCCCAATAGGAGGTGGTGGTAGGGAGCATGAACTAGGCGAAGGGGATTGAATTACAAACCTCCTGTTAGAAAATAAATAAGCCACAGGGATGTAATATACAACATAAGAATGTGGTCAATAATATTGTAGTAATTTTGTATGGGGACTGCTGCTGCTGCTGCTAAGTCGCTTCAGTCGTGTCCGACTCTGTGCGACCCCAGAGACGGCAGCCCACGAGGCTCCGCCATCCCTGGGATTCTCCAGGCAAGAACACTGGAGTGGGTTGCCATTTCCTTCTCCAATGCATGAAAGTGAAAAGTGAAAGTGAAGTTGCTCAGTCGTGTCCGACTCTTCACGACCCCATGGACTGCAGCCTACCATGCTCCTCCGTCCATGGGATTTTCCAGGCAAGAGTACTGGAGTGGGTTGATACTGCCTTCTCCGGTATGGGGACAGATGGTGACTAGATTTACAGTGATCATTTCATAATGTATGCAAATATCAAATCACTATGTAGTACACCTGAAACTAATACAATATTGTAAGTCAACCATGTTTCAATAAAAAAGGAGATTCAAGTACAAATGAAAAAATCTAGAATACGGACTCACTACTTATTAGGATCTCTGCTATATAGTTCAGGCAATACTCAGAAATAAATTCACAGTCTTATTATATCAATAAATGAGAAGAATACAAAATAAACATATCCAACTCAAGTAGGTGAAGAATTATAAAATAAACTCAGGTAAAGCAGAAGAAAAGAATAAAGGCAAAAGCAGAAAATAACAAATTATAAAAACAAAAATATAATATAGATAGTAATTACATTCAAAGTCTGGTTGTCTAGGGAAAAACAATAAAATAGGTAACCTACTAGTTAACCTAATTAATAAATAGTGGAGGAAATCTATTAAAAATGTCACAAGGATTCAGAAAAAAATTAAAGGATCTTCTTGGCTCTATGTAATATATTTGAAAACTTGAATAAAATGGACAATTAGCTAGCAAAACATAAAATTTGTTAAAATTGATTCCAGAAAAGCTAGAAATCTAATGGACCTAATAAATTGAAAAGCAGATAAGGTTTTATAAGGGCTTCAACATTAAAAAGCACTACATTGCACTGTGATGTTACTAAATCTTAAAAAAAAGGTAGATAGATCAATTAAATAATTCCAGAGCATATGAAAAGAAAAAAATCTTCCAGATCATACAAAGTAGGCTCAATATCCGTACCATAACATAGCAAAGATTGTGCGCAAAAGGGAAAACTACCAACCAGTCTTCACTCGTATCAATGCAAAAACCCTAACTAAATACTAACAAACCGAATCCAGCAGCACAACAAAAGAATAATACACCATAACCAAGAGGGATTACATATAGGAATGTGAAAGTAATGTAACATTAAGAATTTTATTAATATGATTCAACATGTAATAGATCTGAGAAGAAAAATCTCACGAAAATTTCCATAGATGTTGAAGAAGCACTTAATTTCAATTTCTATTATCAAGTTTTTTTTTATTCTTTATAAAATGGGAATATATGTATATTCTTTAACACAATAGTCCTTATTTACTTTGGTCCCAAGTCAAGCATCGTGCTTTATGTGGAAATCATTCTAACTAAAATTAGGAAAAAGGAAATGGCCACTGTCAGCAGTGGTATTTAAAACTGTTCTGAGAAGCTAGCCAGTGCCATTAAATGAGGCAGACATTAGAACCCTGAATTAAAATTGTAAAAGAGGGTTGAAATAATCTGTTTGCTACTGCTAAGATTACGTACCTAAACCTAAGAGCATCAACTAAAAAACTACTTCAAAAAAATATTAGCCACACTCGCCTTCTGTGATGGCCCATACTCTCTCTGTGGAGTGTGTCTCTCTCTAAATAAATCCACTGCTTATCTATAAAAAAAAAAAAACTTTGAATTCATCAAAGTCATCAGTTATAAAATTAATTCATAGAAATCAAGAGATTTCAAAAGTAAAAATAAAAAGATATGCCCATTTATAATAGAAACAAAAAGATAAATTATTTTAATATAAATTAAAAAATACATGTGCAAGAGTTAAATGAAGAAAACCTTTAAATTCTCCTGAAAAATACAAAAGCATTTGCTTTTTCTAATTAGGTTTTTTGTCCATCTAATATCAATTTTTGCTTGAGGTTTGGGTCTAATTTTGATTTTTTTCTACGTGAATAACTAATATATACGTCCTAGAACAAACTGGTCCCCAAACCGCACTGATTTGTAATGCACAAATAATTTTCCCTAAATTAATCTTTAAATTTAATGCAAACAACAGGAAGGTTTCTTAAACAAGGCAAAGTAATTCTGAAGTTCATACAGACAAAACATATATTTTCAGAAAGTTTCTTAAAAAGGGAGACTAGCCAGAGAAACCTTCATTGTTTAAAACAGTAAAATGTACTTTGCTGTACAGCAGAAACTAACACAACATTGTAAAGCAACTATACTCTAATAAAACTTTTAAAAATAAGTAAGTTTAAAAAATTGACAACTGTATCAATATCTCCAATGTTAAGATAACTGGGTGCCACCTAGTGCTTGATTACTGCAGCTTCTAACCTTACATATTCAAAATTGCTACTATTAATAAAGCCCAGGTTTTAAAAACTGCAGTTTGGAAACAACTTTTTTGTTGATATGTTTATAGTGGCAGAATAAGATCATGAAAAGAATGCATATGATATCAAAATTAATATGAAAATAGCCACTTGCCCCTTAAATATGAAAAACAGACCAATCATTTTTCACTGCAAATGCAGATTTCTGCCTCCCTTAAATTTCACCAAAATCTCAAGGGAACATCTATGTAACTAGAATGTACAAAAACTAACTGCATGGTCAACAGGCTAGTCAAAACTAGGGCTTAATTATAATCCATGATGAGTGTACGCCAAATGGTTTCTTCAAAACTTCCATTTATTTACTCAAAGTGGTCAAAGTGGAGACAGAAGTTATGTATTTTTTTCTCTTTCTTAAAAGGGTAGATGTGGTCTTTGCCAGACTATTTTATGAAACTTTAACTAACCTTCAAATAACGTCTATCTGATATAAACAATTTCAGAGACTAGAAAAAGAGATTAAAAACCCCACATTCCAACTCATTTTATGATGCTAGGATAACATTTATACCAAAACCAGACAAAGAGAACAGAAAATTAGAAGCCGGGCTCACTTTGAACTTAACAGGAAAGATGCTAAATTGAGGAAAGCCAAATTAGCAATATATATTTTAAATGACTCATAACCAAATGAAATTTAAGCCAGGCATAAATTTAAAAATAAAAATTGGAAAATATGTAAATTACACAAATATTTTAAGATATATAGGAAAAATATGTATGTATTTAAAACATTATATATACATTCTTCAGACAGATTAAAGACCTAAATGTGAAAGCACATCTTTAAAACATTTAATGAAAAATATAAAATTCCTTTATTACCTCAGAAAAGAGAGGAATCTCTTAAATAAAAACAAAAAGCAGATATCATAAAGGAAAATATTGAGGGATTTGACATTAACATTTAAAAATTTTTGTATACGACAATAGTCTAAAGTTTACAGAAAGCCAGAAATCCAAAAAATATCATTGTAACACATAATGCCAAAAGATTGGTATTCGGAATATATTTCTTAAGTACAATACATATTGATCAGTATAAAAAAAACCAAACACATTATAGAAAAATGAGCAAAGGATATTAACAGGCATATAACAGCAGAAGCAGGACAACTGGTCAAAGACAAATGGAAAGTTACTTCAATTGAACTGTTAACCAAAGAAATGTACATTTTAAAATACAGAATTTTTCACTCAATGAATTGGGGGAAAAATGTGAAACTACCCACTGTTAGTAAGAATACGAGTGAAGGTTAATCACTCAGTCATGTCTGACTCTTTGCAACCCCATGGATTGTAGCCTGCCAGGCTCCTCTGCCCATGAGATTTCCCAGGCAAGAATACTGGAACAAGTTGCCATGCCTTCCTCCAGGGGATCTTCCCAACCCAGGGATCGAACCCAGGTCTCCTGCATTACAGGCAGATCCCTTACCATCTGAGCCATGAGAAAAGCTCATGTAGGAAATCAGCTTTTTCACTCCCTGTAAGAGTATAAATTGGTCTAAGTACTGAATCCTGATTTGAATACACAGTATCTAGTAATGTTAAATCCGCACATATCCTCTGACCAGATGATTCCATTTTGGAGCGTAATTCAAAGAACCCCTTGCCCTTATATAAAAGATGACATGCACAGGATGTTCTTTGCAGCACTGTTTGTAAGAGCAAAAAATTAGAAATGATTAGAATGTTTATCTACAGTAAAATTGATACATTTTTATATACTCATAATGAAATAGCACACAATACTTGAAGGTATGTGTTGATCCTATATGCCTATGAATTAAAAGGAAAATATAATGTTTGGTTAAAAAATCAACATATATGTGCTCTCCTTGACATCAAATATTAAAACACATAAAATAGCACTATAGGTTGTTTATACACATAAATGTGATAAAAGTATAAACCCATGGACAAAATGGGAACATGCTCCTCTATTGTGGTTGCCTCTGAGAAGTGAGGACCAAAAAGATAAGGGAGAGGGTGGGCCTCAACAGTTTCTGTAATGTCTTATTTTATTAAAGAATGTTACGATCAGTGCTACTACTATTTGTGATATCTGTGTTGTGGGTACGGAGGTTTTGCTACAAAATGCCCCATTCTACTCTTGGTAGGGAGGTCAGATTCTCACCCTGTTCTGGCTTCCTCTCAGATGCAGAACCCGCCCAGCCCAGTGATTCCGGCCATATTGCCTGTGACAAGCTTGCTTTCTGTGGACCAAATTGTTCACTTCCTTTCTCCAGTTCTGCCTGCTTATCACTACATCTTCCTTGTCCGTTCTGAACCAACTAATATATAATGTCACCATGCCAGGCAGATATCACATTTGCTGTCATGTTCCCTTTTCTTGTAGCCAATGAGACCGGGCCAGACCTCCAGCCTCCATCCCCACCAGCCTCTGAGAGGTCTGTGTTCCTCGTACTCAGCCTATCCCCCAAATACTAACTGGATCTTCCCTGTGTCATAGGTCATTACTGGCACTGAGTTTTGAGTTACAGAACTGATTTTTTTCTCACTCATATTACTAGATTTCCTCAACATCCAACATCAGGTCATAATGACATGCATACTTCTCAGCTACTTTCTAGTTTTGACTATGCATTTACCCACAGCTGATACTTACCGTCAGTTGGAAATTTAAACTATACTCAGTTTTGTTTTGTTTTGACCTAAATGAGCAGTTTTGATCTAAGTTTGATATTTTCGCTGCTCCACTCTTCCTTTTGTTCCCAAAGAATGAAAGTGCAGCTGCATGTATTTTTCTGTATCTGTGCTTTTTACGAGTCTAAGCTAAGCTCAGGAGGACAGAGAATCTATTGGACTGACATTGATGCAAATGTATACAGGCAATTCAAATAGAGACCCTTCTGGCAGAATGCACTTTGGAGTGAATGAAGCAGTTTTGGTATGCTGCTGCTGCTGCTAAGTCGCTTCAGTCGTGTCCGACTCTGTGCGACCCCATAGAGGGCAGCCCACCAGGCTCCCCCGTCCCTAGGATTCTCCAGGCAAGAATACTGGAGTGGGTTGCCATTTCCTTCTCCAATGCATGAAAGTGAAAAGTGAAATTGAAGTCGCTCAGTTGTGTCCGACTCTTAGCGATCCCATGGACGGAGGCCCACCAGGGTCTTCCGTCCATGGGATTTTCCAGGCAAGAGTACTGGAGTGGGGTGCTTGGTATGTTAGAGATGAAATCATTTCAGGAGAAAGATATGTGAAACTGTGGTGAAAATAAATTAAAAACATGATTTGATACAAATTAATCTAATTTAATAGAAAATGTAGTAGCAGTGAAGTTGTAATAATATTTTAGAACTAAAAAAAATCAGGAAGTAATAAAACATTTTTAGCTGAGTATTTATAATTCACCTCTCTCAGAAATTTTGAAACTATCCACAAAATTATTCATGAATAAATTACCTCTTGTCTCAAAAGACGTTCTGCCTGATTTCTAGTAATATTCCTATGGTACCACCTGTAAAAGCAATAAAAATAATTTTTAAATGTTATATATCATTTATTTCCAGAAAAATACCTGTTCCATTTGCTTTATTTTAAAAAACACACTCCAGAACTAATTTTATAAATGGACTGATTAATTCACATAAACAATAATGTACTATAATAATATATCAATTGATTTATTTAACACAGTTATATTAATTGCAAGCCAGTATCTCATTTTTCTACCATATTTCAATTCAACTTTCTGAAACACACTTGGTTTAACACACTTAATTTTGAATGGTTTAACTTCCTGAAAATTTCCATGAAATGTATGTGGTTAAAAAGCCATCATCTTCGATAAACACTTTCCTGAGCTTTGGTTAAACCCAACTAAAACATAAACATTTCTTTCCCTTCAGGAATATCTTATTTGCATGCTTTTACATGTGCCATTACCTTTCCAAACTTAAAACTCATACTGACTTATCTGATTCTCCTAAATATGTTGTTGTTGCTGTTTAGTTGCTAAGTCATGTCCAACTTTTTTGCGACCCCATAGCTCGCCAGACTACTCTGTCCTTGGGATTTCCCAGGCAAGAATACTGGAGTGGGTTGCCATTTCCTTCTCCCAGGGATCTTCCCCAGTCAGGGGTTGACTCACGTCTCCTGCATCGGCAGTTGAATTCTTTACCACCGAGCCACCTGGGAAGCTCCAAAGTATGTCACCTTGTAGTAAAGTCAGTAATTTAATAGAGTAAATGGAACAACCAGTATACTAATCACCCCACCCTACACCCTCCTGGGCCTCATATTCTCCTCATTCTGCCCTCACTCACTAAACTTCCATCACATTGGATTTCTTTCCTGGCTGAAATTCACCAAGCCCTTCTCTGCCTGCAGCCTTCCTGTTGTCTCTGCATGAAACATGTCATTAAATGACCTTAAAATACCAGACGTTCACACAGTAATCATAATTAATGAACACTGTAATTTAAACATATGGTTTTGGGACCTCCCTGGAAGTTCAGTGGTTAAAACTTCATCTTCCAATACAAGGGGTGTGTGGGTTTGATCCTTGATCTGGGAGCTAAGATCTCACATACCTCAGGGCCAAAAGACCAAAAACAAAACAGAAGCAATATTGTAACAAATTCAGTAAAGATTTTTTTTTTAATGGTCCACATAAAAAATCTTAAATAAAAATTTTATTAAAAAAAGAAATAAACATATGGTTTGATGTGACAGCACCTAAGCAGTAAGCAAATGTTGTACAGGAAAGACAGAGGAAGTGACAATAGAACAACGGAGAGGAAGAGAAAAATGGAAACACTTTCATTTCAAAACAAGATTTTAAAAAGAAGTTAATATAATATTACCAGAAATACTATTTTTGTGGACAGCGGAAGAAAGGGTGTGTGTATAACCAGGCATTAAGTCAAGTGGGGGAGCCCAGTGGTGGCTGAATGAGACTCATACCTGCCTGGGACAATGGAACCTATCTCCTCATGTGGACTTCCCCTAACCTTCTATAGTAGAAAGCTGCCACTAACTAGCATGGCCAGGTTTTTAAAATATTAATGCACTTAAATTGAAAATGGTCTTTTAAAAAGATGGAGAACAGGGGATGATTACAGATGATTCTAGTCAAAGTCATATAACTACCTATTGCTAACAGGAACAAGAGTAACTGTGAATTTAAACTGTGCCTATCATTCAATACTTGTTAATGAATATTCTTATTGTGGGAGGGAATTTCAAGATGAGTCTGAGACCTCTTGTTGTAGAAAGAAGAAATTCTTTCAAAATAAATGAGGCAGAGTTAAATTCACAGGGGACCAATTTAAAGAGGCCCCCATACTGGCTAAGTTATGAAATATGGGGGCTAAAAAGAGACTAATGATTATAGCTCACTGAAATAGACTGAAGTTGTGAAAAGAGAAGACTGCATAATGACACTCAAAAAGGGAGGAATTAACATAAACTGATTTTTTTCTAAATAATGTTTCTTTACCTGCTATCATGTTGGTATTAATTTTGTTGCTTTGTATTTATTATAGTGATAAATAAAATATATTAATTGTGATTAAATATAAATTAAAAATCCATCCGTGTGGAAGTCATTCTCAGAATGACTTCAAAAAAGTAACAAAAGAACCAGATAGAAGTATATGATGAATTTAAGATCAATTAAAATAAGGCAGAATTCCATCTGCATTATGATAATGATAAGTAAAAGGCAGAAAAAGGATAAATGTAATTTAGAGCAGGTTGAGGCATGGTGTTTCAGAATTTCAACTATTTAAATCAGATGATAAAAGGTAGAAGAGTTTTTTGTTTTGTTTTGTGTATTTCAAATAGGTAAGGCTGCAACTTCTTTATTGAGACAATACTGATTATAAAACTAATATTGAATGATGTCAGTAGAACCCCCAATACACAGGATTGGGGTGGGGATTCTATTAATACATTTTTTAAAATCTACTGCATCTAACTGTGGTTGACTACAACCATCACATATGGAACTTATATGTAAGCCTCCCATGTGCCAGTCTTAGATGTCTAATCAATAAAGAACAGTATTGTGGCTTTGAGTTTTAGACCTGGAAACCCTATTAGATCTGAGAAGGTTAATTTGCTTCACTTGGTGACTTTCTGACCCTGAGAAAATTTGAGGTTTTTTCTCTACACTAAGCATTTAGTGTAGAGAAAATGAGGTAAGTCATATCCATAGCTCAGGATAATCAATGTCTGCTACTTAAAATATCAAAAATTTTAAGAGAATCTGGCATATCAGATTTTTTGTCTTTGCTTGAAGATTTATAACTAATCTTCAACTTGTTTACCAGCTGAGCCACAAGGGAAGCCTCTGATAGCTCAGTTGATAAAGAATCCGTCTGCAATGCAGGAGACACTAGTTCAATTCCTGGGTGGGAAAGATCTGCTGGAAAAGGGATAGGCTACCCACTCCAGTATTCTTGGGCTTCCCTGAGACCTGGGTTTGATCCCTGGGTTGGGAAGATCCTCCGGAGTAAGGGAAAGGCTACCCACTCCAGTATTCTGGCCTAGAGAATTCTGTGGACTGTAAAGAGTTGGACACAACTGAGCGACTTTCACTTCACACTTCAACTTGATATTTGAAGTTTGAGAATAACTAATTTTTAAAATGATATTCACATGGTTAAAAGAACTCAATTCACATTATGTTTAATTAAACATTTATGTTTAATTTATTACATTTCCAGGATCATGTAAGGACGTACAAGGGGCTATTACAATTGCAAATTTGACCTGTCAGGCCAAATTTTCTTTATAAAGAAAACTGAATTTATTCAGTTTATTAATGTAAGTTAAATGTTTCAGGAAACTTAATTAACTGAGTTTGTAAGTAGGATGGATTGTTTAAGGATATTTTTATGTCGAGTATGCATTTAGGTAATTGTTCTTGTTTTTTAGATTTATAAATAGTATATCAAGATTTTAAAGTTCAATTTGAAGGCTTACTGAAAACAAAGTTTTTTCATTGTAATATTTCAAACCAAAGTAGCCATAAACATTTCTCTGCATAAAGGTTCCCCAGAGACGTCAGAAGCCCACGTGGACAGCATTCCTTCTTCCATCAGCCCCCTATCTCCTTCCTTTCTCCTTTAGGCCTCAAGTCACATCCTCAGAAAAGTCTTCCCCACTCAACATGCTCATTTAAATTATATTCCCTCCCCTCTTGTTTCCTTCCCATGCCCCATACTATTCCTTCATGACACCACAATTTAAAATGATGTATTTGTGAATTCAGGGTTGCTTAATGTCTATTTCCTTGGTGAAGCTGTAAGTTCCATGAAAACCAGGACTCCTTCTGTGTATTCCGTATTGTGTTTCCACTGCTTACAACAGCTAACATCTAACATTATCCTAAGTACATAATGATAAAGATCAAACAAATTAAGTGGAGGACTGAAGTAACTCTGAATGTAGTGTACCAGTTATACTAGGCAAGGTGGACAAAGCTGTCAATGTCTTTCTTGTTTCACAGTTCAAGGAAATAGTCATAACTTCTAGAATGTATTGAAGAGCTACTATGTACCGAATGAGACAGGCATTATTGTCCCCAGGGTTCAGATCATTCAGAGATTTAATGACATTAGGTAACTTTGCTCAGAGCTGAACCATTAGTCAAGAGTGATGCCAGGATTTGAACCCAGATTTCTCTGATTTCTAAGCCCATACTACTGCACTTCAACATGGGACAGAAGTTTCTGTACAGTCAGTAGAATGTTTGTTTGCATAGTAAGTGGTTGATCAATTTTAGTGATTTATATTGATGATCTATATTTTAATAACCTTCTTGAAACCATAATAAAATTAAAAATTGGTCTTTTCATAATTAAAGTCATTATAAAAAAAGGCTTACAGAAACATAAATCCAGGCTAAGGAAATGAGATGATCAGAGTGGTTTAATTTGTGATCCAGTATCTGCAGTATAAACAAGTTGTTAAAGCCAGACGCTAAGCCTGGTCTAAACAGGGGAAGCAACAAGCACATCAATTCATAACAGAAGGAAGAAAAGTAGCCCTGCTGATTACGGAGCATCCACTTGCTAACCACCAGGCACTGTGTTAGGTACCTTCACACAGGTCTCCTTTAATTTCCAGGAAAATCCAAACTGAAGTTAGAATATGGTGATAAAACCATCTTATTTTTCTGGGTTTTCTTAGCCGGAGATTTTCAAACAAAATTTTCCCTGATCTGGCCTTCAAAGAGTTCAAAGAGACCTGGTTGTGCTGAGCAGCTTCAGCTGGGGCTAGTGGTGAGTTTCTCTCCCCCGCCGCACCCCCCTGCCTACTCCCCACCCCCAACTCCATGCATGGGGCATGCCTGAGCAACTGTAGAGAGTTGTGGGGCTATTTGCTAAGGAAGGTGGGGTCAGCCACCTGGGGGCTTTGAGTGGAGAAGGAAATTTCAGGGCAGAGCTAAATGACACAGATCAAGAGAGGGGTTATGATGAGCTAAGCAAAGGAGAGGAAGAGAGAAGAGACACTGTGATGGAGCTGAGGACAGAGACTTGAGAAGGAGAATGGAAACAGACAGCAGAAAGGTCTGGTAAGGTTATGGGTGTTTTCAGTGACGGATGTGCTGAGTCTGGAGTTTCCCAGGTGGCACTAGTGGTAAAGAACCTGCCTGCCAACGCAGGAGATGTAATAGACGCAGGTTCTATCCCTGGGTTGGGAAGATCCCCTGGAGGAGGGCATGGCAACCCACTACAGTATTCTTGCCTAGAGAATCCCATGGACAGAGGAGCTTGGTGGGCTAAAGTTCATAGGGTCACACAGAGTCAGACATGACTGAAGCAACTTGGCAGGCAGGCATGCTGAGTCTGGCCTACAAATGGGCTTCAATAAGCAGCAAGGCAGTCCAAGGCTGAGTTCTCTTTTAATTTGCCTGGTTCTCAGGGAGGTACCTGTTCTAATGCCTCAACTCACATCACCTAATACAACCTACTGGAACATATGCTAATTGCAAAACCAGTATCTAAGCCAGGGGAGGGCACTCAAGTGCTCAAACTGCAAACCTAAATTTATAAAAGACTAGGAAACCAACCCAGAATACTCTTTGGAAGGACTGATGCCGAAGCTGAAACTCCAATACTTTGGCCACCTGATGCAAACAGCTGATTCATTGGAAAAGACCGTGATACTGGAAAAGATTGAAGGCAGGAGGAGAAGGAGGCAACAGAGGATGAAATGGTTGGATGGCATCACCAATGCAATGGACATGAACTTGGGCAAAGTCCAGGAGACGGTGAGGGACAGGGAAGCCTGCCAAGCTGCAATCCCAGGGCTCCCAAAGAGTCAGACATGACTTGGTAACTGTACAACAAGGACCACTCCTAGCCCTGTCACTCTCTATCTATACATTAATATCTCAACCTTATTTTCTGATCTGCAGATTGAGGGGTTAAATAGTGCTTGCTAATGTTTCTATCTTCTAAATCCATTAATATAGTGTAACAAGAATGCATTTCTAAGCAAAACTCGAGTGAACATATCAAAAGTTCTTCTGAACTATAGCATTAGCCTATTTCTCATCTTTAGTGATTTCTAAACACTTCAAAATATGAGTCAAACTATAGTAATATATCTGTATATTAAGTCTAACTTAATTAATGAACAACTGATGTCACTTTTTATTTTTATTTTTTATTTTTGGTCAGGCTGCACAGCATAGAACATCTTAGTTCCCCAACCGAGGATGGAACCCATGCCTCCTGCAGTAAAAGTGTAGAGTCTTAACCACAGGACCACCAGGGAAGTCCCCATTTTTAAAATAATAACTTTTCCACTTAGGACATGCAGTAAAACAAGTGCAAGATGAGTGTTTGGTTTCTTGTAGTCACTGTTAAAATTTTCTTTAATTGGCCATACAAAACAAAAAAAAAGTAATTTTAAGAAAAAGAAGTTTCTGAATCAGCCATTATTAAGATCAAAAATCTAAGCTAAAGCTTCCAAATGTGTTACTTTCTTTTCCCTTTTCAGACCCAAAACAGTATGTATACTAATAAGTTACCCAAATGTACCTGATTTTTATAGATTAACCATGGGACATATTTTGGAGGACACTTACTCATATATTTCTAAATTAGTTGGTTTGTTTTCGGTCACATAGTTGCTTGGAATTAAGCCTTCATTCCTACAAACACAAAGCAAAAATCAAAATTTTGACACATCTGTGGTATTATTGTGGCAAAGACCCCTTTAAAAAACCTCAAGGATGCAGAGGAAAATCAAATTCATTTGACTAATTAAATTGTTGACAGAAGAAAAAACTTTTTTTCATTTCAACATTCAACTAAAATTTTTGCACAACAAATACTAAGTTTCTGATGTTTAACATTAGTAGTTTAAGATGTTTTCTGACACAGATATCTGTGCAAATAGGAAAAGGGCCACTTAACATGATCACTGGGACATCATAGTGACTAGATTAAAAACATACCAATTGCAAAGATATTAACTTAATTCTTTGTAATTGCTGCAGAGCATCCCACAGAATAGATACTCTAGTTTAGCCATGCCTCTGTTACAATAAAGCTGCACAGAAATACTTGAATATGCCTTCTTGTGCACAGGTAAGAGCATTTCTCTAAGACAGATACAAAGCGGGGGAATTGCCGGGTTGCTGATTAAGCGGATCTTTTCAGTAGATACAGCAAATTGCTGTCGAAGGGCAACAATTTTCACACTTATCAGCAGGGGAGTAGTTTTTCTTTTCCTATAACTTCACCAATAAAATCTGAAATTTAAAATTATGAAAGATCTCCAAGACATATTATTGAGGAATACAAGCAAGTTGCAGAGCAATGCATAAAGTATAGTCAGATTTAAGTCAATTAAATCTTCAGACAATACCATATTTTTAATACATCCAAGAAAGTGCATTGAAAGCGATCTGGACAGGAAGATCATTGAAATGAATCACTAAATGGATAATGGTGCTTACTTTGGGGAAAGAGTCTGGGTTTGGAGGTGTGGCAAAGCAGAATTTGGGCACTATTTATCATGTTTGAATATTATTTTTTTTAAACCTATATTCACTTATTAACTTTGAAGTTAAAAATTGGTGCTATTTCTCTTTAAGTCTGAGTCATGACAACACACCACCTGCAAGGGTAGTTAATGATACAGCCCTGAACCTACTAACTCACATGATCACTAGGACATCATTCCTCTCTACCTGCTGAAAAGTCTCCAGCATATGTTGAGTCTTAATGAAGAACTGGTAAAAGAGCCAAATCATTAAGAAAACATAAAGAAAGAGATTTGTATGTACTTAGATACTTATAACCTTATACCTTAGATACTTATACCTTAGATACCTATAACGCTTAGATACTTATAACCTCAAAATCTTGACAAGGATCAGAAATCAAGGCCAGAATTCTCTCCCTGAAAGTAGACATACTCCTCAGAATTCTTTTCTACCCAGGACTCCAGTCTAGAATTAACAATCTATTGCAACTGGTACAAAGAACCGATACAAAGGCCCTTTGTATCCCAGGGCCTTTTTTTCTAATTTCATTCAGAAACTACTGCAATGTTTACTTCCAAAACTAGTCATTGTAGAAATATGAAAATGAGTAAGACACTGTTTCTGTTTCTATCTTAGAGCTTAATAGGAAAAAAAAATTCAAATTGCGAAAAAAAAAAGCATAAATTAGAAGAAGTTGTATGGTAGAAACTAGTATTATTCTTATTTACAAATAAAATTCATTAAAAACAGAACTATCATATGATCCAACAATTCCACCTCTGGGTATTTATCTGAAGAAAATGAAAACACTAACTTAAAAAGATACCTGCATCCCCATGTTCACTGTAACACTATTTATAACAGTCAAGATAAGGAAACAACCAAGTGTCCACTGATGGATGAATTGATAAAGAAAATGTGGTATATATGAAATATTATTCACCCATAAAAAGAAAAAAAAATGTTGTCATTTGCAACAACATAGACGGACCTTGACAGCACCATACTAAGTGAAATAAAGAAAAACCATGTGGTCTCACTTACATGTGAAATCTTTAAAAAAAAATGAAAAATTGAAACAAAACAAGCTCAAAGGACAAAGAATACACTGGTGGCTGCCAGAGGCAAGGGTGGTTGCAGGGCGCTAGAATGGGTGAAGGGGATCAAAAGGTATAAACTTCCAGTTACACAATAAATGAGGCTTGGGGATATGATGTATAGAATCATGTCGAGTTAATAGTACTGTATTGCATGTTTTAATTCTACAGTGATAACAGAACAGACTTCTGTAAGATTTCAATACATTTAGACCATGAAATTTTTGCACCCGGTCTTATGTCCCTGAATATGTTCCAGTGTCTCCTAGTTTATTGTCTTATCAATTCAGTTCAGTTCAGTAGCTCAGTCATGTCCAACTCTTTGCAACCCCATGGACTGCAGCATGCCAGGCTTCCCTGTCCATCACCAACTCCTGGAGCTTGCTCAAACTCATGTCCATCAAGTCAGGGATGCCATCCAACCATCTCATCCTTTGTCGTCCCCTTCTCCTCCCACCTTCAATCTTTTCCAGCATCAGGGTCTTTTCCAATGAGTCAGTTCTTCGAATCAGGTGGCTAAAGTATTGGAGTTTCAGCTTCAGCATTAGTCCTTCCAATGAATATTCAGGACTGATTTCCTTTAGGATTGACTGGTTGGATCTCCTTGCAGTCCAAGGGACTCTCAAGAGTCTTCTCCAACACCACAGTTCAAAAGCATCAATTCTTCAGCACTCAGCTTTCTTTAGAGTCCAACTCGCACATATCCATACATGACTACTGAAAAAACCATAGCTTTGACAAGGCGGATCTTTGTTGGCAAAGTAATGTCTCTGCTTTTTAATATGCTGTCTAGGTTGGTCATAGCTTTTCTTCAAAGGAGCAAGTGTCTTTTAATTTCATGGCAGAAGTCACCATCTGCAGTGATTTTGGAGCCCAAAAAAATAAAGTCTCTCACTGTTTCCATTGTTTCCCCATCTATTGGCCATGAATTGATAGGACCAGATGCCATGATCTTCATTTTCTGAATGTTGAGTTTTAAGCCAACTTTTACACTCTCCTCTTTCAATTTCATCAAGAGGCTTTTTAGTTCTTTTTATTGTCTATAGGAACTTGAATAGAGTTTGTATCCTACTGTTGTGTGAAAGTTGTATAAATTTATATTATGTTGAATCGATTCATAGTGCTTTTCAGGTCTACTATATCCTTCTCCTTCTCTGTATATTCATTCTATTAATTTTTGAGAGTTTGATATTGAAACTCAAACTAAACATCTTAATTTATCTACTTTTAAAAAATTATAATATATATAATAGAACTATATGTAACTTTGTTCTATATTTTCCAAGTCTCCTGTAAATGTGTTACCTTAGTTTCATAATTTAAAAAAGTTAAAAAGCATTAAAAGTGAAAAATAGTACCATATTGCATGTCTGATTGCTAAGACAGTAAATCATAAAAGTTCCCATCACAAGGGAAAAAAAATTGTAACTATGTATGCTGCCGAATGTTAACTAGACTTGTAGTGATTATTTCACAATAAATACAAAGAGCAAATCATTATGTTGTACACCTGCAGCTAATATAATGTTCTATGTCAATTATAGAGACTGCCCTGGTGGCTATACCTGAGAAGAAAGAAAGGAATGGAAAAGGGAGGAAGGAAGGGAAGGAGGGAGGGAGAAAGGAAGGAGGGAAGGGAAACAGAGAGGGTAAGTAATTTGCCCCAAAACACACAGCAGTGTGTGGCTACATCAGGCTATAAAGCCACATGTACCTAGTTTGGAGAGTCTGCCTGAAATCACAGCATTATAATGCCCATTCATACAGACGGAGAGGTGTGGGAACAGCTTCTGTTTCATTTACAAGGGAGAGTTATAAACCTTGAGAAAATAAACAGTCTATTTCTCTAATAAACTAAACGGAGTGTCTTTCACACTTTGGAAGTCTTAGGGACTAAAAGAGGAAAGATTTGGTAAAGACAAACCACCAGTCTTACCCCAAGCGGTCTCTTGCCTTCCACCAGTGAGGATCATACTTCTCCAAGATAAGGTATTCCTCTGCTCTCTTTAAGGCTAGATCATAGGGCTCTCTGGGCAGGAAATCGTACAGTGCCTTAACATGGATCTTCTCTTCAGAAACCTCAGAGGGTGGGAGGGGAGGCAGTGGCTTGCGTTTTGATGGTTGCCCATGGCCCCTGTTGGACTGTAAAAAATTAAGGTATGAGTCGTGGCACTATTGTTTAAGTGATCTGAGCTAAAAAAAGAATAAGGGTAGAGACTATCTGCCTGCCGCCTTGTTTCTCCCAGCTAGCTGCAGTAAAGCAAAGCCCAGGTGGTATAAACGTAGGAAATGACTAACTACAAAACAATTTTCAGATCCAGCAACACACTCATCATTTTGTAAATTCTCGAGATCACAAATTCTCTTGCCAGCATGGCACTGAATATTTTCATGTCACAATTCTTAAAATGTTATTTCCTCCTTAATAATTTCACTTTAAGGATTTTTCTCCTTTAGAAAAAGGAGAGAGAGAGAGGGAAAAAAAAAAAAAAAAGCTTTTCCCTTTAATATGCTGTAAGCTTGTGTTTGGGCTTATCAACTTCCCAAGAAAACTTATTTTCTAACACTGAACTGAAAATTAATCCTGGCCTCAAAATGGTGATAGCCAGAAGGCATTTTTTCCCCAATTTCAAATTCTGCCAAAATATTGCAGAATAGGCCATTTTAACTGGTCTTATTTTCTTTCCCTTTCTTCTAGGCTGTTGATTCACTAAAAGTTTATTGAAAACTTATTATGTGCCAAGCATGACATTAGGTTCTGGGCAGGGTAGCAAACGGTACCTCACGAAACACAGACCCTAAAAATGCCACCTTCCTCTACCCTTTCTCCCCCTTCAAAATGATACTCACTTGCTTCTTACTTGGCAAGTCACTGAACCACGGTCTGCGACGCTGTGTGTATTTTTCTGAAAGTTCTTCATCTTTGCTAAGGCTTATTTGTGTCCTCACTTGCCTGACATTGAAAAATAATCACGTTACAAAGGATTATTTAACTCTTGGCTATAAATCCACTAGACTATAAACAAGCTAGTAGGAAAGTCTCCTTCCTATTTTTTATTTAGAAGACTTCCTAACTCCATTTCCTTGGGCAAGGTACTCTGGGACCTCTCAGAACTTTACTTTTTTTAACCTAGGACTAGAGACACTAAGAGCATATAGAGTTGCTATGAATAATAAAATTGAGAAAATACATGTCACATGGGCAACACAGAGTCTGGTGACTATTAAGGGCGTACAATTACAATCAAGATAATGAAGACCTTACTCTGTGTCAGGCACAGTGTTTCACATTTCACATGCATTGCCTCATGTGAGTATCTATTGTTAAAAAGTAGATGTGGTGTAGCGATTAAGAACATTAGTTTGGATCCCAGATCTACCATTTTTATAGTGTGGCCTTGGGCAACGTAACCTCCCTAGGCCTGCGTTTCTTCATCTGTATAATGGGGATTGTAAAAACAAACAAATAAAAAGGGTGGTTTTGAGAGTTACTAAGAGCTAAAAAAAGTAAACTGTTTAATACAGTCTGACATACAGGACTCCCATTAAATGCTGGCTGCTACTATTATCATGGCACCCTGGATTTTTATCTTTATCCATCATTTACTGGGCACCAAAGTATAAAACACATTGGTAGTTTCAGGGAGAACCTCAAATAAAACAGGATTCTTGCCCTTAAAAGGTAAAAATTACAGAGTGAGACACAGACACATAAATAGCACGCATGAAACAAAAATTAAATAGAGAACCAGGCCACATGCTCTGGGAACACAATGGAAGGAGCAATTAAGTCCAAGAGGATCGAGAAAGGACCATGGACCTGACACGTGACCTATCGCTAGCTTTAAATGAATGGCCATTGAATAGGGAGAAAATGGGAGGAGTTTCCCAGGCAGATGAACAGCAGATTCAAAGAAACATGGAGATTCCACCCAAGAAGTTGCCCTTGGACTTACCGCTTCTGCACGGAACAGCAACAGCAGCAGCAGAAAATCGACTGGATGGTGTTATCTGAAAAGCAGATCATTTTCAACTGTTAGAAAGCCACAAGTCCATGATATTGGGAAGAGGAGGCTGCTGGCACTATTCCAAAGGAGGAAATCTCTGAGGGCATGGGTAATAGAAAGTTTCCTACACATGCAAACCTTTACCTTGCCCTTCTTCACTAGTAGAAGATGAAAGATTGTCACTAACACGAAAATAAGTTACTGGTACCCTGGCCACTGTGGTTTCCCTTCTCAGGCTCTTATCTCTGGGTCTGGTTTCATGCATTTCCTCAGTCAGTGGATGAAAAATGACCAGTGTATTCACTTTACATTGATAAGGGCTGATGTCGGTTGACAAATGTACTAAAGAATATAATTCTGAAAACAATGTTCTCCTAGGGAATCTGCTAGCAGGGATTTTAAATTAGGTGCATTACATTTCTTCAAATATATTTTAAAATATATTTATATAAAGTAATATAAATATACTAAATATATTTATAATACGTAATATACTATGTAATAATATAACTTAGCATGTTTATTCTATTTTTATATTTTGTGTATAAAAATACACTTACCTTTTTGGATCTCAAACTTTCTATGGATTAGGTTCAAGCAAACTGAATATTTAAAGAAAGCACTACTTATTAAATCTGGGTCATTCTTACACTTCTTTTGTCAAACTTAATCTTTATTTGTTAGATTATTTGCCTATTTTCAAACCATAAATTTTGAATATATCAAAAGCTGTTTTATGTTCACAGAACCTACATTTCACAGCAACTCTTTCTCATACTGGCCCCTGAAAATGAAGTATTATTAAGAAAACAGAGTACATTAGACATGAGCATTAGCTTTGAGGTTAGAAAGGGCTGCATATGCATTCTAGCTGGAGGTGGATGGGGTGCTGACTATATCAGGAATAAGTCCCTTTACTTCTCTAAGTCATTGTTTTCCTATCTGTAAAAACAAGAAAATCATACCTATCCCCTTTGAGAAGCCTTCAGGTGCAGAGATTAATCTCCGCCTTTGTGGGTTTGGGCAAGCTAGTTAAGTGTTTTGTGCTTAGGTTTCCTCATCTGTAAAATGGGAATAGTAGGATACTTAGCACGTAAGGCTACTGTGAGGATTAATTGAATGAGTTCCTATACAACACCTAGAACAATGCCAGGTATGTTTAAGAGGGCAATCAAGATCTATTATCATTACAGTTTTGTTGAAAAGATTAAATTAGATGCTTTCTCTAAAGTTTCTCTCCTGGAACACAGAAGACGGACGAATCCAAGCAGAAGCCACCCAGTATAATCTACCCCTCAGCATCCTCTCTATGCCCTCAGAACACAGGATGCAACAAAGCCCCATCAGCTAACATATTATCACCAGCTGATGCCAATTTGATTACACTCCCACCTGAAACTTGGTACATTAACCATCGTTAGGATTCCTACATCAGATGGAGAAAGAAATGAGGTAAAAACAAGAGTAACAGAGGACATAGTCGCTACAATTCCCACCTTTACAGCTATCCTGTGTCATAAGTTGATCACAAGTGGCCTCTGTCACCTTCCATTCCTTGTGCCCTCTTGCCTTTGCTAACACTTTGGTGGAAGGAGCTTTCCTCTGCTGGAATTGCCCAAATGTTCATTCCTGGAGGATCTGGTCCTTAGTTGTTCTTAATGGGGTTGTTACAATTTTCTACTGACCAGGACTATTTTCAATATTAAGAAATGAAGCTAATGGCTACTGTTGCCTCCTGAGGTGGCCCACACTCTGTGGAGTGTGTTTCTCTCTAAATAAATCCACCTCTTACCTATCACTTTGTCTCTCACTGAATTCTTTCTGTGATGAGACAAGACTGAGCTTCATTAGGTCCTGAAACCCCCACCAGATGGAAGAAGTTAACTTCATGCTGCCCACAAGCACATAGTCCCCAGACCTGTTGGAACCAGAAGTTGATGATGCTGACTCACCACTAGCCAATCAGAAGAATGCCCACAAGCTGATCATGCCCTGCTCCTTGAACCATTCCTATAAAATTCCTCATTACCGCCTCCAGGGGAGAAACACTGTGACCTACCCACCCATCCCCCTCCTTGCCTGCAAAGAAATAAAGCTATTCTTTTCTACTTCACCCCAAAAAGGAAAGAAATGAAGCTAGTATGTCCCCTGAGTTTCCAAGTCCTCTTTGTCCTCATTGAAAAGAATGAACCCAGTTTCTTCCTAGAAATTGCGATACTCATCTCTGATACATTGAGTCCTTTCTGTGCCCATCAACTCACTGATACCAAGAATCCCACAATGGTCAGAGGGCAATCTCGGCTCCCAATATTCCCTAAGAAAAGGATTCTTCTCTGGGGCACTGGTATCTCCAAGCTCACCAAACACAAAAGTTACAGGGAAAGAAAATAACAATATTCCAGTGGGCTATTAGTTGATAAGAGGGGCCACTCCAATCTCTTTTTCCTCAGTTGCCGGACTCATGCATCCTAGCTTTATGAAGACATCACCACATTTGCTGCTGGTTTAAGACATTTACTGTATCCTATAGAACATCTTTCCAACTTTGCAAGATGTTGTCTCCCAGATGTCATAGGAATTGATGCTTTAGCAGGCCATTTAGCAACCAGAAGCCAGAGAGCTTGGAAGCATGTTGAACTAAGCCCTACAGATAACTTTTCCAGGAGAAGAAGGAATACCAAGAAGCCAAGCTCATTAAGCCACCATAGAGGCTGGGTCTACATTTAACCCCTGCTGGTCATCCTTCCAGGATAGAACAGGCTGAATAAGAATAAAGACACCCAGGACAGTAATCAGTTATATATTGTTTCCTTTTCCTTTCACCGAAATTGACCTTAAAAACCTAGATTCATGTATTACTTACACACCTTTCTCTGATTTGGACACTGCCATTATTCTGTCTTTGGGCTATAGACACCTTGGGGGTCCAGTGGCAAACATCTCATTTCTATCAGGCAAAGATTCACCTTTACCCCTCTGATTTAATAGCTTTCTTCCTTAGCCAAGAAACCATCTGTTCTCCATCCCAAAGCTGATTTCTGGAGACTCAAATAGAGTCCCCCACCCCCTCCACAAATTTGCACTACACTGTGTATTATTAGGCTTTTGGGTCTCAACTGCTTCTGTCAGTTTTCAAAATCTTACTGTTTTTCCCCACCCTTCTGTTACTGCTGCTGCTAAGTCACTTCATTCGTGTCTGACTCTGTGCGACCCCATAGACGGCAGCCCACCAGGCTCCCCCGTCCCTGGGATTCTCCAGGCAAGACTTCTGTTACTAAAAAGGTCTAAGTCTCCATTATCTGAATTATACCAAGAGCCTCCTAACTTCCTACTGCTCTACCCTTAACTCCCCCTATGGTTTCTTTTCCGCAGTCGGAGTAATTAATTTAAAACCTAGGTCAGATCATGCTACTCCTTGTCTCAAAACCCACAACAGCTCTCCATTTCACAGAGTGTTTTAGCCAATTTTCTCACAATAGTCTCGAAACCTTCTATGGTCTGGCCTCCTGGTGCCTTCTCATCCCTCTCCCCAGTGTGCTCATGCTCATTTACCCCCCACACTGGCCACACTGGCCACACTGGCCCCACAGTGCTTCCAGGCCAGACCTGCTTTCAGCAAAGGCTCTTCACCTCCATACTGCCTGGACCATTCTTCCCTCAGGTGTCAGTCTTCCCTCTCTCCACTCCTCAAGTCTGCTCCAATCTCACCATCTCAGTGAAGAGTACCCTGACCCATGACTATTGACCTGCTAACTTCAGGATTCCTGACTTTGCTCTATTCTTCTTTTTTTTATTAGCATTTCTCACATTCTAACATGATGAGCAATTTATCATTTTTCCCCTTACCGTCTGTCTCCTCAACTAGAATGCAAACAGGGATCATTGTCTACTTTGTTCACAGTTAGATCCCAAGAGGCTGGAACAGTTTTTGACACCTAATCATTACTCAACAATTATTTGTTGAGCAAAATCAATATATGAATGAAAGAGTTTGCAGGAGCATCAAATGATAACTTTTTCAAAGCACCCACCTGTTTTGCTTCAATCCTAACAGGAAAATGAAAACTGAATGTGTGGGGGACAGAATAAGCAGGTGCAACTAAAAAAGCAACAGAATAAGTAGTGAACTGTAAGAGTGGGGATATAAGATCATGAAAGTCCTTGAAATAAGAGAAGATAGGACTTTGACTGTATACGTAGAACACAGTCACTAACTACTGAAGACAGAGAACAATTCGGTCACAATAAAGCAGAATAAACTCTGTACTCAGCCTAGAAACCTTTGTAAGATGGTCTGGTAAGGTAAGCAATGATCTTCATGGTCACAAGTTCTAATGTAAGCTAGAACATTGAATATCATTGAAACTAAGTATTTATAATGGTTACTTTACTCCTTGAATAACTGCTGGCATGCTATATTTATTCTCTATAGTTTTCTGAATGCTTCAATACAGAATATATAAAACTAAAATTTGTGAATTAAAAAAAAAGCAAAGACCCAGAAAATCAGGTAGGTCTGTGACTAGTTAGATACCTATTCTAGGATTGGAAACTTTTTGAATGTATATGATTTTTAGTGATAGATACAAAGATTTTTTATTTCTCTAATTCAGCCAACTGTCTCACCTTTTACCCAATCAATACAAAGATTTTTATTTCTCTAATTCAGCCAACTGTCTCACCTTTTACCCAATCAGAATTATCATCTTCCTTGCAAGCCCTAATAAGAAAACTAGCCAATCATTTCCCCTTTCCAGTTTTCCTATGTCTGTGTATGAGTCCATCAAAATCATGGATTCTGTCCAAGCCCCATCTTTATATCCAACTTCCATGATTCAGTTCAAATTATTCAGCTTTTTACTTCTTCTCTGCCCTGCTACCAGCCTAGTCCAAGCCCTCATAAGCCCACACCTATAATTCTGCATTAATTCACTTAATTCTCACAATGACCCCATGAAGGAAGTCCCATTTTTCAGATGAAGACTCTGAGTCACAGAGATGTTGAGAGTCAAGGGCTTATAAGTGGAGAGCCAGGACTAGAACCCAGGCAGGCTCACTCCAGAGTCCGCTCTGAACCTGTTTCGGTGACTGAATAAACTGGTCAAATTCCCCACTGGTCAAATTCCTCCCCCTCAGTACATCCTATATACTCATTTCCCTAAAGTCTATCTTAGCCAGCTGCTCTACATCCTCAGCATCTAAATGACTCTCCGGCGACTATAGTTAATAATATTGTATTGCATTTCTGAAAGTTGCGAAGAGATTAGATCTTAAAATTTCTCATAATTACACTGTAACCAGTATGCTGACCGACGTTAACTAGACGTATTGCGGCGCTCACTTTGCAGTGTATACATGTGCCAAATCACTGGGCTTCCAAGGTGGTGCTAGTGGTAAAGAACCACCTGCCAATGCAGGAAACATAAGAAATGCGGGCGCAATCACTGGCTCGGGAAGATCCCCGGAGGAGGGCATGATAACCCACTTCAGTATTCTTGCCTGGAGAATCCCAAGGACAGAGGAGCCTGGCAGGCTACAGTCCACAAAGAGTCAGACACAACTGCGGCAGCAGCTTAGCCCTGCGCAGTACAGCACCAAAGCACTATGCTGTACAGCTACACCCAATATAATATTATAGGTCAGTTAACCCTCAATAAAAAATTAAATTGTTAAAATAGATTCTCAACAACATATGGCAACAAGATTGTATCTTTCCTTATTTTCAGGGCCTTTCAAAATCTGATCACCCATCCTGACTCTTACTGTTCACCAATTCCTATTACACCAACTTCTTCTATTTGCTCTTCTCACAGACATCTTGCCTATTTCTGCCTCCAGCCTGAAAAAGGCTTCCTTTGTACTTTACTCCCATCTAACCTTCCTTCAGGCTCCCAAAGTGCTGTGACCTGTCTTGCCCTGTGGCTCTTAATTAGGTACCATCTTCCATGGTCATTTATATTTCTTCGTGTAGCCTTCATCGCTCACTGGGCTTCTCAATCTCACCACTATTGATACTTTAGATGCTTTAGATGGATGAATTCTTTGTTGTGGGGAGCTGTCCCGTATATTGCAGGATGTTTAGCAGCATCCCTGGCCACTATGCACTACGTGCCAGCGGCAACAGCCCCATCACCCCTCTAATACCCACCTCCCCCTCACTGGTGTGAACACCGCAATATTTAGCGGCATTGTCAGATGTCCCCTGTGGGCAAAATCACCCTTTGTTAAGAACCACTGATTGAGCTAGATTGTAACCATTGAGCTAGATTCATGGTCTGAGTTGCATGCTTTTTTGTCTTGTCCGTAACATCAGAGGCTCGTTTAGAACAAGAACCTGATAGATAACTGTTAAATAACACCTTCCTGATCTCTACACCATCATATCACATTTAGGCTCTATTTCTCAGTAACTCACTCTACCACCTGGTATCTCACAGCTTGATGCTGGCCACAGAGAAAGCTAGGTTGACCACGTCCTTTTGACTAAGTGGGACAGCAAGGCTGAAGAAGACAGCTTCCGGAGCTTATAGTAGGTCATGAGTCTAACTAACATTTTGTTCCAGATATAATAAAAGAAGAAGAAGGAGGAGGAGGGGGAAGAAAAAGAAACAGCAGTTTATCCGAAATCAAACATCAATCCATGAGATGCTAAACGAAATGGCAAAACTGGTGTTCAAATTTTTTTTTCTCTGTTAGGACAGATATGGAGTTGAGCGATCATTAGGGTCAGAGTAACCTGAAGTCACATCATGTCTCCATTTTCTTGTAGCAATAATATGATGTGGGGCAACTACTCATGAAACTCACCTGGAAAATGTTGGAAATAAAACCTACCTTCTAAGAGAGGCAGTTCCCCACTCCTACCAACAAAGCCTTTACCATATGCAGACACTACAGTAAGATCTTATTATCATATACTAATTCACACCCTATGGGAGTGACGCTACTGGTAAAGAATCCCCCTGCCAATGTAGGAGATGCAAGAAGCTTGGGTTTGATCCCTGGGTCGGGAAGATCCCCTGAAGTAGGAAATGGCACCCCACTCCAGTATTCTTGCCTGGGAAATCTCATGGACAGAGGAGCTACAGTCCATAGCGTCACAAAGAGTCAGACATGACTGAGTGACTGAGCACACACACATATACACACAACTCACTCCCTACACTATTTCAATGTGTAATAGTAAGATCTTACTGTAATAATAATGTAATACTGTTATTATTGATGTTATTATTACCTAGAGCCAGATATCCTGGAATGTGAAGCCAAGTGGGCCTTAGGAAGCATCACTACAAACAAAGCTAGTGGAGGTGATGGAATTCCAGTTGAGCTATTTCAAATCCTAAAAGATGATGGTGTGAAAGTGCTGCACTCAATATGCCAGCAAATTTGGAAAACTCAGCAGTGGCCACAGGACTGAAAAAGGTGAGTTTTCATTCCAATCTCAAAGAAAGGCAATGCCAAAGAATGCTCAAATTGCCGCACAATTGCACTCATCTCACACGCTAGTAAAGTAATGCTCAAAATTCTCCAAGCCAGGCTTCAGCAATACATGAACCATAAACTTCCAGATATTCAGATTGGTTTTAGAAAAGGCAGAGGAACCAGAGATCAAATTGCCAACATCCACTGGATCATGGAAAAAGCAAGAGAGTTCCAGAAAAACTTTGCTTTATTGACTATGCAAAAGCCTTTGACTATGTGGATCACAATAAACTGTGGAAAGTTCTGAAAGAGATGGGCATACCAGACCACCTGACCTGCCTCTTGAAAAACCTGTATGCAGGTCAGGAAGCAACAGTTAGAACTGGACATGGAACAACAGACTGGTTCCAAATAGGAAAAGGAGTACATCAAGGCTGTATATTGTCACCCTGCTTATTTAACTTATATGCAGAGTACATCATGAGAAACACTGGGCTGGAAGAAGCACAAGCTGGAATCAAGATTTCCAGGAGAAATATCAATAACCTCAGATACGCAGATGACACCACCCTTATGGCAGAAAGTGAAGAGGAACTAAAAAGCCTCTTGATGAAAGTGAAGGAGGAGAGTGAAAAAGTTGGCTTAAACCTCAATATTCAGAAAACTAAGATCATGGCATCCAGTCCCATCACTTCATGGCAAATAGATGGGGAAACAGTGGAAACAGTGAGAGACTTTATTTTGGGGGGCTCCAAAATCACTGCAGATGGTGACTTCAGCCATGAAATTAAAAGATGCTTGCTCCTTGGAAGGAAAGTTATAACCAACCTAGACAGCATATTAAAAAGCAGAGACAGTACTTGGCCAACAAAGTTTCGTCTAGTCAAGGCTATGGTTTTTCCAGTGGTCATGTATGGATCTGAGAGTTGGACTGTGAAGAAAGCTGAGCACCAAAGAATTGATGCTTTTGAACTGTGGGTTGGAGAAGACTCTTGAGAGTCCCTTGGACTGCAAGGAGATTCAACCAGTCCATCCTAAAGGAGATCAGTCCTGGGTGTTCGTTGGAAGATCTGATGTTGAAGCTGAAACTCCAATACTTTGGCCACCTGATGCAAAGAACTGACTCATTGGAAAAGACCCTGATGCTAGGAAAGATTGAGGGCAGGAGGAGAAGGGGACGACTGAGGATGAGATGGTTGGATGGCATCATTGACTCAATGGACATGAGTTTGGGTGAACTCTGGGAGTTGGTGTTGGTCAGGGAGGCCTGGCGTGCTGCAGCTCATGGGGTTGCAAAGAGTCAGACACGACTGAGTGACTGAACTGAACTGAATGTTATTATCCCCATTGCACAGAAGAAACTGAATAACAGAGAGGTTCAGTAATTTGTCCAAAGCCACATACCTAAAAAGCAACCAAGCACAAATTTAAGGCCACAGAGCTTGGTTGAGTCCATGAGCATAATGATGAGCCTCCTCTTGTGGATGAGAAGATTGGGTAAATTAGCAAAGGGGAATGCCTAGAACAGAGCAGTTAGCCATTTAATTTCCCACCTTTCCCATCACTCAGCTTTCTAGAACTCATTCATGTACTGTGTATTCACAGGGTGGATTGAAGGTAAACAGATAGAAGCAGACTGTGGTTCCCCCTCTGAAGACAGAATGGGAAGAAGGCCAAGTAGGTTAGAGCTGACCTTCAGTATTCTCTACCCTATTTGCCCCACTCAGGACTCTTATGGGCCCTCTTCCAACTATCAACAGCTCTCCAGAAGGTGTAAATGATATGAGAGTAAATTGATGTAACAGTAAACATGCACTGCAGGGCTTCTTTTAAAGGCATTTTCACGTTTGTAGGCATGACACTCATATTTATCAAGGTGATCAGAGACAGAGAGAGAGAGATTGATTTAAGGAATTGGCTCACACAGTTATGAGGGCTGGTGAGTCCAAAATCTGATGAGGCAGACTGGAGACTCAGGGAAGAACTGCAGTTTGAGTCCAGAGGCAGGCTGATGCCCCACTTTCTCCTTGCTTAGTGGAGATCAGTCTTTGCTCTATTAAGACCTTCAACCGATTAGATGAGGCTCACCCACATTGTGTAAGGTGATGCTATCTAACTATTTCATCCTCTGCCACACCCTTCTTCTTTTGCTTTCAATCTTTCCCAGCATCGGGGTGTTTTCCTTAAATTAAATATATAGAGCTTTCAAAGGGAAATTGCTGGTATTTGCCAGCAGACATAATATCTGGGGACTAGGAAAAGGCCTTGCCCTCTTCACTGAATTTATAATACATGACTACACACTAGCAGAGTGGATAATAAATCCAGCAACAATCTCTCAGTTATCTTTACTCTCTTCTGCAGCCTAAAATTTAGGAGGAAGATTATTCAGAAATATTCATTTGATTTGCAAAGCAGAAGTAGAGACACAGATGTAGAGAACAAACATGGATAACAAGGGGTGGGGGGAGGTGGGATGGACTGGGATATTGGTACTGCTACGTACACTGCTACGTACAGAATAGATAACTAACGAGAACCTACTGTATAGGGAACTCTCCTAAATACTCTGTGGTGACATAAGCGGGAAGAAAATCCAATATCCATATATGGGGTATATGTGTATATATATAACTGATTCACTTTTCTGTACAGCAGAAACTAACACAACTTTGTAAGACAACTATACTCCAATAAAAAAAAATTATTTGTCTTCATTCAATAGCAAGGACAACTGCCTTGAAATAAAGGTCCGACTCTGCCATGACTTTAGTCACAATAAGGTTTTGTTCTATCACCGCTGAAGGCCAAGGACAGCTGAGAGCAGGGAGGCCCACTTCTGCCTTGTTTATGGTTCCAGTTCTGCACAAAACAATTGCTAGCAACTAGTTGCTGCCCAGTGAATTATCAATGAGTGAGTGAAAAACAAACTGTAAAAGCCAAACAGCTTCCTGATGATCCTTGTTTGGCATGACTCTTCAAGACACTTGGCATGTCTGCTTACAGACTGAAGTGTTGATTCATGCCAAAGTAAATGACAATGATTATTGGATTCATGGTCATTTTCTATTTACAGCATCACAGGTCGTCCACGTGAATGAATAAACGAAGTCACTGCCACATGTCCACAGTGATTACAGAAGCTATTCTTCGAATTTTTTCTCATTAACCTGCAAAGAGAAAGCCTTTTTGCGCCTTTGTAAAATTTCCGATTTAGGCAGAAATTCATGCATACCTGGCCTTTGCCAGAGACTATCTAAAACGCCCCAGAGACAGACAATGACTATTTGCCTGCTGGAAGGTTATACTCAGGGTTTAGGATTATCACTGGAAGTAATCAGAGCTTCCTCTTCCAGGCTTACATCTGCGCTGTTCTTTTCATCTGCTGCTTATTCCCCAGCAAATGTCTTTAATTATCTATCGTGTACCAGCAAATCAGGAAAAGGGCATCACATCCCGGCGTAATCTCTGTGACCTTTAGGAACTAGCACGTCTCTCATGGATAAGGGAGTTGGGCTTCTCATTTTATTTGATATTCTCGTTCTTTCCTGTGAAGGCTTGCTCCCCCTTCTCCCATCCGCGCAGGTCTCCTTTCCACCTCTGGCCTTGCGCACATGGCTGAGGCAGGGCTCGGTTTGGGGACGGCTTTCCACCAGGGGGCGCTAGAAGGGAGCAAATGGGAGAAGCACCACTTCTCACATCTCCCGAAGGCTCTCAGTACCACAGATAAGCCCAAGCACAGGAGCTGTTGGGCCACTGCTGTCTGGGAAGCAAAGCTGGCGCGTTTCTAATGTTTTCAGGTTTGTATTTGTATAACCTCACGTTCATCTCCGGGCGTTTCCGATGGCAGAGTTTCGTTTTGAATCAGTGCGCCAAGTGAAATTCACTCCTCCTGAGTTTGCTTGTAACAACTGGCTGGTTGCTTATAACAACTTTGCTAGTAATAGATGGCTGGTGACTTTTATTTGAAAACGTGAATAACGGGCTCGTTTCAAGAGCTGCCTCGAGCCAAAGACTAGGCTAGTGGCCCAGCCCACACGATCCAAGTTGTGGTTTGTAGGACCAGGAATTCTAGGGCAGCTGCACTCAGAGCTGAAGAATTCCAGGAATGGCAAAGTCTGGAAAACTTTGGCTTTGGAAAAATGGCTCTGGGCTATTGGAGCTGATCCTCCTAAGTCCACTATAAGAACCACCTTTTTTTTCCCCCCCAGAAATTCACAGAAAGGGCACACCTCTTCATGACTGCAGTAAACTTCCACCACTAGATCTATTTCTGGGACTTTCCAGTAGGTCAGACAGTAAGAATCTGCCTACAATGCAGGAGACCTGGGTTTGATCCCTGGATCGGGAAGATCCTCTGGAGAAGGAAATGGCAACCCACTCCAGTACTCTTGGCTGGAGAATTCCTTGGACAGAGGCAGGCTACAGTCTGTGGGTTTGCAAAGAGTCAGACACAACTGAGCGACTAACACTCCACTCCAGATCTATTAAGGGACTTTTAAAGACAGATACATTTTAGTGAACTTAACCCCACGCCATCTGGGAGGTGTGACACATAGCTAGCTTTTTTCTAGCTTGGATTTCTACCTCTGAGCAGGCACCCAAAAAAGGCTTTGTGTTCACCAAACGAAGAATTCACACCAATGAGGGAAAGACAGAAAAGAAAATAGAAAGAGAGGGAAAGGGGAAGATAGGGAGGAAACAAGAGGGAGAGAAACACACTGAGTTTTTCACGGAAATATTTACTCAATTTAAAACATTATCCTTGAGACAAACTTATGGTCATCAAAGGGGAAAGGTGAGGGCGTGATAAATTAGGAGTTTCAGATACACATATACATACTATATATATAAAATAGATAATCAACAGGAACCTACTGTATATATATAGCACAGAGAACTTTTACTCAATATTCTGTAATAATCTATATGGGAAGAGAATCTGAAAAAAAGTTGATATATATGTATAACTGAATCATTTTGCTATATACCTGAAACTAACACAACATTGTAAATCAACTATACTCCAATATAAAATAAAAATTAAATTTAAAAACATTTCAAAGATATCCTCGATTCTGAGTTTATGCTCTATGTATTTGAAACCTTACATTTTCCTTGTTATGTGTGTGCGCCTCCTCTGATGTTAAAAGGACACTCCTTTCACAGAATTAAGAAACAGTGTGTTTCCATTCTTCTAAAAATAGCAGTCATCAGAGATGTTAGTGTCTTTTAAATGTATTGACGAAGTAAGTCAGCGACTCTGTATTAGATCCCAAACTGGTTTTTGGACATTATCCTGTCTGTTAAAGCTTCAAATTATTCCACTAAGGGATTCGCTGGTTCCTAATAGAAAACAGGCAGCTAGCTCATGGGACAGTATCTGATACTCTGGGTGAAGGACAAGCACAGTGCTGGCCTGGCTGGGCCTGAGAGGCTGCTGTGTGAGGAAAAGGGCAAGGGGACTCTGGAAGCTCGGGGAGCTGCATTGGGGCACTGGACACTAGAGAAAATGGTGTCCTGGGAGCAAAGATGCTGAAGGAAAAGACAGAGTCTCCCTGAAGACTGACAGCCCGTCCGACTGACAGCTTCAGCCAGCAAAGCCCCGGATACCAAACATTCCAGCTCCAGAAGCCCTTGTTTGCTCCAGGAAAGAACTTTATTCCTTCTCAGTTCTGAGCTAGCATGAAGAGGACTTTGCAAGCATCCTGCACACAACTCCTCCATCCCCAGGTCTCAGAGTGGTGTTTCCTAGGAGGTTATGGTCTATGAGCTCCAAGTGCACGAACAGCTCACAGACATCACACGCAGACATCTGGCCAGCTTGGTGGCCACCAGACCTGCTGGCAGCCAGCACTGGGCCACGCTCTCCAAGGGCAGGGAGGAGACAGATGCTGGTCAGTGGGCTTCGCTGCACAGCAGGGCATCTGCTGGTCACACACAAAAAAGTGTGGAAACCTCACAAACCCAGTGCCAGTCACTGGCGGCTGAGGGCATTATTGCTTTTATGCAGCTGTGAGGGGATAAAAATGAAATTTAGAAACAAAAGGAAAGACATGTATTCTAGTGTCCATATTAACACTGAGCCTATTTTTCAGAAAGAGGACCAACTCCAGCCTGAGGCAAACTGGCCAAGTCTTCTTTAGGTCCATGGCTGTCCTAGGTTTTGCCACTGGTTTAGCTATTCATTGTTGGATGCCAAACCTAGAGGCAGAAACCATCTCACAGTTTCTATGGGTCGGGAGTCCAGGCACAGCTTTGCTGGGTGCTTCTGAATCAAGTTGAAAAGTTCATGAAGCTCGTGACATTGTGGTAAAGGGGAGTTGGGTTAAGTTGGAGAATCTTCTTTCAAGTTCACTCACACGGCTGTTGCTGGCTTTGGTGGCATGGCTCATGGGGATGGGGATTCTTATAAGGTGTCCAAGAGTGCTCACAGCATGGCAGTGGGTTTTCCAAAAGACGGAGTCTGAGAGCACTAAGACAGAAGCTGCAGTCTGCTGCAAGCTCATCTCCCAGGAACACTCTATCCAGCCCAGCTACCATACTCCATTCATACTAGAGAAGAGGGATCATGCAAGGGTGTGGACAGCAAGAGGAAGCATCACTGGGCCACCTTAGAGATGCCTATGCAGCCACCCTCCTTATCTTCATATTAATTGGAAAAGAAATAACAGAGAATATTAATTTAAAGGGGTTTGTGTGGGACTCAAATACAATGAGGAATGTTGTTGTTTTTCAGGTTTTGTTTGTTCAATTGTTGTTTTTCAGCTCAGTCATGTCTGACTCTTTGTGACCCCATGGACTGCAGCACGCCAGGCTTCTCTGTCCTTCACCATCTCCTGGAATTTGCTCAAACTCATGTCCATTGACTCGATGCTGCTATCTAACCAACTCATTCTCCCCTGTCCCCCCCTTCTCCTCCTGCCTTCAATCTTTCCCAGCATCAGGGTCTTTTCCAGTGAGTCAGCTCTTTCCATCAGGTGGCCCAAGGAGGAACAAGAAGGAATAAGAGGGGCTTTGAAATCAGAGGCCCAGGAAAGGTAGAGTGATCGCGGGGTCCTTACCTCGCACCCCACCCCTCCCCCAGATCAAATTATGAGTCCAGAAAACTGCCTTTCAACAGTATCCCAGGCACACTTTGGACACACTAAAACTTAAGAAGCACTCAAAGATTACCTTCTACTCTATAAACTGGAAAGAAACGAGAAATAAGGTGATGATGAGGTGGAAGGGAGGGCGGTGGTCAGCTACATGAGCCCCCAGCATTTCTCCCTGGTCCCTGCGCCCTAAGTAATTCCCCTGAGCTGGGTCTGTCCTCAGACCAGCCGTTAGTTGTTGTTTCACAAACCGACCCTCACTGGAGCAGGGCCCTGGCAGCCCTCCCTCAGGCTCTGCCCACCAGTCTGTATGATCAACACTCACCTCCCACCTTCTCCTGTCCCACAGCAGCCTAGGAGGCCAGACTTCTATGACAACCCTTAAAACAACCAGTGTGTTTCGCAAATGACTCTGGCCCAGCAAACACTTAGAAATATGGTTTCAGCTGGTACTAACACATCCTGGGGCACCCCTCAGTTTTCTCTTATCGGCAGAAAACACTCATTTGTTTCACCCAGGAGAAAACAGAGCCACATCTAAGTGCAATTTGTTGGAGTAAATAAATTGGTGATTCTCACCATGCAATCAAATTATCAGAAGCTGGAAAGGACAGTGATAGTTCATCAAACCCATGCCCTTCCAGACCAGACAGAATGATCCTCAAAATATCCCCACAAATAGGCAACCTCTTATTCAATCCTTTGGGCAATCTAATTGTTGTCTCAACCCTCACTGTTTATTTTATATATAACTGAATCCTTCCTGTTACTTACAGCCTTTTCTCTAGTTCTGATCTCAGGAGACATGAAGAATAGATGCCCACATGGCTTTTAATAAAAGCTTCTTATTAAGTCACTGCTCATCTTTGTCCTGTCGCCGGGGGAGGTGGGGACACGGGTTACTGCTTCTTAGCTCTTAATGCTTCACTCTGCTTTGCCTGTAAGTCTGATAACAGGCATCCATCTTTATGTGTGGATCCAGACAGTAAGTTATAGTTCAGGTAAGTACAAGTGGGATAGCCTGGATTATTATTTTTTTTTACAAATCTTATCAACGAGTCCTATGAGGTGATTTAGTTTAAACCCATGACATTTTAAAAACTGCAAACAATTTTTCCTAATGCAACTTAAAAAATCAGAAATGCAAAAACTGTTGTCAGCTGGCCTTGACTGCTTTATTCTGATGTGACTGAGTGTAGTTTTCATAGTCATCCAGTATTCAAATCAGTGTTTTTCTTCTCAATTTTTAATTTCTTGCATAACAAGACTCTCTGAGTCTTCAAGGTAAATTAATATGCATTTCCAAAACTTGTACATGGGACTGAATAGTCCTCCAAAGCAATTCCAAAATTAAGTTCATGAAGAACCTGTCATTTTAATTTCTTGTTTCTCTGTTATACTGTGTTGGGAGGTAGGCAAAAAGAGGGTCCCTGTTGTACAGATGGGGACCTCACATGAAGAAGTTGCCAAAGGTGACCCCCTAAGGTTGCAGCAAATCCTGAACTAGAATTGGTATCCTAGACTTCTGCCCTCAGTTCTCTACACTAAATATTCTAACACAAATACTTTTCAAACTGATCACATTTCTACACACAGCAATTTTGGGTTTTTTTGTGTGTTCTTAAGGCTGAACATTTTCTAAAATGACATCATCACCATGCTTATTCAAATAACAAACAAAACCCTGTCACAACATCTGGGGAAATTATCTTCCAAACATCATAATTTCTGGCATTCAAGAGTGAGAATCATGCCCAGAACAAGCCCTGAAGGTAAAGGCCTGAGCCATCTTACTTACAGGTGGAAAGAATCATGCTGCCTTATGTGGGGAGCATACAAACAGCCTTCTGGTCTCCAGAGATGCTCCTGTCACAAAAACACATCTTTTAACTGAAATCGTAGCTCACTGCAGACGTTTCTCACGGCCAAGTTAACCCCACCTATTTTCCTGTCTAGAAACCTCAGCGAAGTGTGTGAATGACAACCTGATGGCCTATACAAGAGAAAGCCGAATAATCTCCATCCAGATCTGAGGGTAGCTGCTGTTCGCTCCTCCTTCCCGGCTGTGTGGGTGACCCCACCAAACACCATTGCAAGAAGTCACAAGGTTTGGGTAAAAGGGACCTTAAAAAGAGCATGAATGCAAACTGCTATCTCTGAACTGAGGAGGAAATGGAGGCACAGATGGGATAAGGGGCACAGTTCGTGGTAGAAACAGAACTAGATTGTCAGTTTTGAAGTACCACGTCTAGAATGTTCTGTCCTCCGGCTCAGTACTAACGCTTTTTGGCACCATCAGAAGAAAATGTATTCCGTGGGGAGGAGGGAAAACCAACCCATCCCCAGGTAACTGGGGTGTGGTAACATTATCAATGATAAAAATGCACTTAGGAGTTTCACTTTATCCCATTGAAAAATAAACAAAAAGTAAGTAAACTAAAGGGAACAAGTGCGCTGAAGACACAGCAAATTCACATGGCCCTTCCTATTTCCTGCTTTATAGATTAAGATCTCTTTACACATTCTGGGTGGATTCTTCTATTTCTAATTCTTTTGCTGCAGCTAGGGCTTTATATATATATATAAAGCTTTAAAAAAACGTTCTAGTGAATGATTTAAAGATTTTTTAAGATGTTCCCAAATGTAGCCAAAGCTTGCTTTCCCATCAAAAGTATTCATCAACTGTTAGGGCAAGGGCTATAGCTTCTCCTTTTTCATCAAAGCCCCCTAGCCCTTTCAGTGCAGCTCCTCAAGGTCAAAAGGGAAACACGGGATGTGGCTGGGAGGCGCAGGAGGAGTCAAGGCGAGGAAGGAAGGAAGGAGGAAAGCGTGAAGATGACCGTAAGGTAGGCTACACCTTGTGCACAGCCAACTCCCTGAGGTAGCTACAGTTAATAGATGCATATGTTGTTGCGATGGGGGTACAGTTAAACAGGAAGATGAGGAGGAAGGCAAGAAACAGACTGTGGCAAGACTCAGGGCAAATGCTTTATTTTTTCCATTAGACAGGGAACAGGGAAGGATAGAAGACAGCTGAACTGAACAGACTGGAAAGATGATTCTCCAGGGTCATATTAAGGTGCTGCTCAGAGAAGCCAGCCACAGCTTGTGTTCCTTAAAAGGTCTTGTTTTCCCATACATACAGCATGTATAATAATCTTTTTTAACCATTTAAGCACTTTTTCAATTAAATGGTTCTAGCACCACTGTGTGGAGAAGGCAATGGCACCCCACTCCAGTACTCTTGCCTGGAAAATCCCATGGGTGGAGGAGCCTGGTGGGCTGCAGTCCATGGGGTCGCTAAGAGTCAGTCACGACTGAGCGACTTCACTTTCACTTTTCACTTCCATGCATTGGAGAAGGACATGGCAACGCACCCCAGTGTTCTTGCCTGGAGAATCCCAGGGACGGAGGAGCCTGGTGGGCTGCCGTCTCTGGGGTCGCACAGAGTCGGACACGATTGAAGCGACTTAGCAGCAGCAGCAGCAGTACCACTGCAAGACCTGGGTTTGATCCCTGGGTTGGGAAGATCCCCTGGAGGAGGGCATGGCAACCCACTCCGGTATTCTTGCCTGGAGAATCCCTATGAACAGAGGAGCCTGGTGGGCTCCAGTCCATGGGGTGGCCGAGTCAGACACGAGCGACTGACTTAGCACACACAGCACACAGCGCCACTGCTGCACTATTCAGGCCAGTGCCGTCAACAGACGAGGGTGGATGGGCCACTCACCTTGACTTTGCCTGCTCTTGCCTCTAGATCCTCCGAGTAAACAGGGAAATGAGAAGTCACATGGAGAGGACGTGCTGTCTGGGTCCCAGCAAGCTGGCATGTGCCCTACAAGCTGGCATGTGATAGAAGCAGCCCCACCCTTGTTCATGAGACTTGCAAGATGGTAAAGGAAGTGGATCTTGAGTGTGCAGTTTAAAAAAAAATTAAATATGGAGGCCTCAGCTCATTCTTAGAAGCAAGAGCCATAATAAATCCTTTGAAACCCAAGTCTTGCAGTACACAGGTTTCTTTGGGCCCCGCATAAATAAGACATTTTAGTGCTTCAAACATATGAACCACAGAGGTGCCTTTTTAATGTCCCTAGGTCAACAGGGAGTCCTAGAGGAAGCAGGTAGCTAGGGAACAGTATTTGCACTATTCTGAGGCCATGGGCTCATCTTCTGGCCTGTTACTTGCTTAGGGAACCAGAGGGGTATACTCCTGAACACAGCATTGCCCTCCTGTGAGCTGTTTCCTTGGCAACACTGTGGTTTAGCCTCTGCAGCTATTCCTGGGGGGGGTTCTATAGGATGTTGCTGGCCAAGACAACTCATTGCCGGGCATTAAGTAGCTTCTTCACATAAGAACTACTGTGTGAATGCTACATAAGGAGTGTTCACACAATGCTGCACAGAACAGGGTCAAGACCAGGGCCCCTGGAGCAGATGAATTCCTGAAGCAAGCCCCTGCGTCCTCCTGGGCTTTCTATGCCTTCAAAACCAACAATCCTGTGTGGAGCAATACATGGCCTTTGCTTTTATGATAGAGACTATGTTTCTTTTCCCTGGGCTCATGAGGAAACGAGGTTCTAATTCAGATTGTAACCTCAATCACAGGGTCTACTACAAAGCAGTAATAGACAATTTCTCTGACACAGGAACTCAAGTCCAAGCAGGCCTCCTGAAAACCATCTTGGAGACAGCTTAGTATACCATGCTCTCCATTATTCCTGGCTGTTTCCTGGATTCTGCCAGAACCTGGCTTGCTCCTGCATCTTGCAGGCAATGGGGACAGCCATTGTGTTGAACATCACTGATCCTTCTGCCCCAGAGTACACCTCCACTCGCAGCATTTATGTCCAGGGACAGAGTCTTAGGACACAGAGACTAACTGACTGGCCGAGTTCAATTCTCCATACAACTCCAATTAGCTGCGGATATCATGGACAGGACCTTTCAACTCTTTGTGATCCCAAGGACAACAGCCCGCCAAGGCCCTCTGTCCATGGAATTTTCCAGGCAAGAATACTGGAGTGGGTTGCCATTGCCTTCTCCAGGGGATCTTCCCAACCCAGGGATCAAACCCAGGTCTCCTGCATTGCAGGCAGATTCTTTACCATCTGAGCCATCAGGGAAACCCAGTTCAATTTTCCATTCAACTTCAATTAGCTGTGGATACTGTGGACAGGACCACTTAACCCAACACAAACCCTTCTGGGGGCTTAAACTGGACAGGCACCCCAAACATGGCTACTCAAGTAAGGAGCGGGCACAAGCAATAGAAAGGTCCCGACATTCCTCTTCAGTAGGGAATGTTTTATCCTTGGGGGAAAAGTAATTAAGACAATCCATGTCCTAATAAGGCTGGCTCATGTATTACAGAATTAAATGTTTCAATTAAATGATAACTCATGAAATCAGCTATATCCCAATAAAAATTAAATAAAAAAGACAACTCATGTTTCTTATAAATATATAACTTTATATATTATATATATATTTATAATATGTACAGCATACAAATATGTTTTAATGAAATACTAATGGCAATCTTGAAAACAGATGTTTCAAAACCTAAGATGGGTACTGATCCATCCAGAACCCACATTCTAGACAAGACCCTGGCCCAGATTTTTGTAAAAATCATAGGGCAGATGGGTGGCTGGACTGCAGCTCTGACACCCTTCCTCCTCCCAATTACCCTGGCCTTCCACTGATACCAGCGGACATGTCCCCACGTACACCCCAGAAATGGACTGACTCTGGGGGCCTGGGTTCAGTGCCTGGCCCACAGTGGGCACTCTAGCACTTGTGGAATGAATAAAAGTGGGTGCTTTTAACCACTTTGTCTAAGCCAGCATTTCCATTAATCCAGAAGATTCAGTCACAGAGCTATGGCTGGTCATGAAGCAAATGCATCAGGTGTTTCCACTTTATAAGTAAAACAATCTTCCCGTCCAAGTGCTAAATAAATTAAGAGTCTGCCACGAAGTGCCATTTCATCCTTGTGCTTTGGAATCTGGAAGCCGTCGGTCACAGCACCACTCATCTTCCAAAAGTTTCTCCACATTCGACTAGCTCATCTATCGTGCGCAGCAAATCTTCAAAGGAAGGCCTTCCCTCTGGTTTCTATAATTCAAAAGCAAAGAGAAGCTGTGGGTTCCAGAACCCATCCCCAAAATGAGTTTTCACTGTTCAAACTCAAATGGCACAGCGCACCAAAGCACACACACGTCCCATCAGGTCTCACTGATGCTGCGCGTGCTGCTGCTGCGCTCCTCTTTCTGCCCCACAGCTTTTGCATCCAACTCAGAAACCTAGTAGAGATCCCAGCCACCTGTAAAATCAAGTCCTGCTCACCTGCAGTGCCCTCTACGACCTGTCCCACCCCCATGGCCTTGCTACCCAGTTTTATTTCCCACAAAAACCCTCATATGGGCTCTATGCTCAAGCAGAACAATCTCCACCCTTGTGGACACAAAGTCCAGTACCACCACCCTATCTTTGCTCACACTATCCCCTCCTGGCCAGCGCTACTTCTTGGGCAGTAGGCCTCTTCCCATCCCAATCAATGCTCTTAGGAGGCAAATTATAGCAAGTGACTGAGGGCATGGGCTTTGGAGTTGCACAGGACTCTGTTTCTCTACAGTGAAGTGGCCTTGGGCAGGCATTAACATGGTATCCCCATCCACACCATGGTCAATGTATCCATACTTCAAAAGGTTACTTTGAGGACTAATCAAAAGCGCTTAGCACAGTGCCTATCACGTAATAATTGTGAGCTAATGTCACTGTTATCTTTCAAAAGTCACTTTCGTGTCTAATCTCTTCTGTCACTGTTGCTGTTTAATTGTCAGTCAGGTCCGACTCTTGTGACCCTATGGACTGTAGCCCGCCAGGCTTCTCTCCATGGGATTCTCCACGCAAGAATACTCGAGTGGGTTTTCATTTCCTTCTCCAAGGGATCTTCCCGACCCAGGGATCAAACCCACATCTGCATTAGCAGGCAGATTCTTCATCACTGAGCCACCAGGGAAGCCAATCTCTTCTATGAGGTGACATTTCAACACAAGGAAAAGGAAAACTTCCAAAGACCGTGAGTAAACAGACCTGAGGAATCTGAGGCTTGGAGAAAGAAACCCTCTGTGGTGAAAGAGTAAATATTTCAATAACACAAGAGGGCCACTGAAAGAAGAGCTACTTCTCCAGGTTTGTTCCCAGAGTCTCCAACTCAGGCAACCATGGAAGGATGCCCACTTGGGAGGGAAGGGGCAGCCTGAATTTACTATCTTATTATTAGCATTTTCCACATCTTCTTTCTGTTATTCAGATTGAGTTGAGAAGAGCAGCTTCCTACTTAAGAGTCTGAAATCATGTAAAGCATGCACTCATTCACTAGGCTATAATGACCACACATTAAATTAAAATCTACCAAGCCCAGATCCCTGAATGCTTTAGAGTCTGAGGAAGAAAGCACCCCAAAAATGTTATACCTCCTGCCAACATCTCAGCATCACCTCGTATACATATCTGGAGGCCAACTTTGGCTGGTGGAGTCGGTGGCCGCGAGTAACCATGGTTACCACTTCATAGTTGGTGTTTTTCTCAAAGGGCATTCTGCCTTCAGTGAATACTTCCCACATTAAGACACCTGGAAGACGAGAAGGATTGCCAAACAATGCACCCACTTCCTCTTCAGGGCAGTGTGGAGGGGAAATGGAGCGTGAGTCTTACCAAATGACCAGACATCTGATTTGCTGCTGAAGCGGCTGTAATTAAACACCTCAGGTGGACACCACTTCACAGGAAATTTAGCACCAGAAGAACTCGTGTACTGATCATCCAGGACATACCTAGAGTAAGACACTGAGTTATGATCTCTATTTTGTACAGGTTCTTTAATCCACCCCCCCACCCACCCCTCTCCACCACACCCCCCGCCCACCACCGCCTCCCCCCCGCCCACCCCAGAATCAAAACACAGTTGATTGAAGTCCAACAAGCATCCGGTTGAAGCTGCTTGCCTCTGCAGCCACGCCTCTGCGATTGTTGTCTTCCTCTGAGTGCTTGAGATGGAAACACTACCTTCTATCTGTACTTTCACTTTTCTGTTTTTCTTTTTTATAAGGCAGTGGAGGCAGCACACAATAAAAGCTTGCAAACTGTTTTTTTAAATAAGCAATTTTGTCCTTTAAACCAAGTTTTGCCCAAAGGTTCCATTTGTAAAACATCTAAAGCAGAGCTGCTCTAAGGAAGTGGTGCAAAGAGCTTGGAACATGTGCTTTTGCCCCCATGATTCCACAGAGCACAACTTAAAACTATAGCAGATAAAAAGAGCAGAATGATGTATGTACACTGTGGTGTATATACCACGACATCCCTCCTCCATACACACACACTCAAAACAATACCATGTAGGACACACACAAGCTGGTAACACCAGTTACCCCTGGGGAGGATCCTTAATTGGGATGGTAAACCTGGGTTCTTCAGCCCTTTCTATAATGTGTTCAGTATGTATTTACAAGAGGAAGGTGTTTAGTAAAGGGACATATAAAGTTAATTTATACAAACTCCATGGGAAAATATTCAAATACTTGCACAAACTTCCCTTGCTGTATAGACAAAGCTGGTGAAAATGCCACCACGGGTGCCTGTCAGTCAGGAGAGTTTGAATTGAGTGTCGAATGCGTGTTTTAGAAGCAGGGATCCCCAGCCTCTGAGGTCTAATGCCTGATGATCTGAGCTGGAATTGATGTAATGATACTAGAAATGAAGTGCACAATACATGTAACATGCTCGAATCATCCTGAAACCATCCTCCACCCCCGGGTCCATGGGAAAACTGCCTTCCACGAAACTAGCCCCTGGTGCCAAAAAGGCTGGGGACCACTGACTTAGAGGAACTGATGCAAAAGCACAGGTTTTTCTGAAAGCCTGACATATATGAAAATCAAGCATGAAATGGGAGGTCTGCCTGGCAGATACAGAATGTCTTCACAGAACTTCTGCGAGTCGGCAGTTCTGGTCCCATTTCCGACAGTAATGGCTTTCCAACCCCCCTCGGCCTGAGTTTCCTTAGGAGAGAGACCTGCCTGTATGACCTGGCCTTGCCTGCTTTATAACCGTTCCTCATGTCGGCTTTGGCCAACCACCCTGACCCTCTTCTGACTCCTGAGCAGGCCAAACTCACCCCTAATTTCAAGCTTTTGGACTCACTGTTTCTTACCACCTGGATTATTTTGCAGTCAGATTTTTCATCTAATTGACTGCTGCCTACCTTTTGAGTCTCTTTCCAAATATCCTGATCTCAAAGAGCCTTCCAGGGCAATAGACCTAAAGGAGTAACTATCACCCCTGCCCCACATTTCACTCAGCACCCACCACCCCACGAACCCCAGCTTATCACTATCACAGGGGTTGGCAAATGTTTTCTGTAAAAGGCCAGGTCATGAATATTTCAGGTTTGCAGGCCTTTGTCGAGTGAAAGCAGTCAGATGAGTCTATGTCCTAATAATATCATATTTATGGACACTGATACTGGACTTTCAGATCATTTTCACATGTCATAACATTTTTTTAAGTTTTCTTCTGACCATTAAAAAATGTGAACACCGCGGGTGGCTCAGGTTGTACAAACAGAGGTGTCAGGTCAGATGTGGCCCGGAGGTTGATGTTTGTGAACCCCTGTGCTGGTACCTCACTCTGTTGTTTTCCCCTTAGTGCTTCTCAGGTCTTATACTTCTCTCTCCTCCTGAATTAAAGCTGCACATGGGCAGGGACTCGAATGTCTTAGCCTCTGCTAGGCTTCAATCTCTAATGTTGTGCCTAGCGCAGCACAAGCACCTAATATTTTTATAGATGGATGTACAGATGCCTGGAGAATCCCATGGACAGAGGAGTCTGGCAGGCTCCAGTCCACAGGGTCTCAAAGAGTCGGACATGACTGAAGCGACTTAGCACTCACACACATACAGATGAATGGATGAAAAGAAGGAAGGAGGGAAAGACAGAACAAATGAAATGCTTTTTAAAGGTCTTTTATAACACACTACTAAAATTAAAAAAATTAGGAGAATAAAAACACTACAGATTGGTTATTCTAAAAACTGTACCCCAAACACATTTCTATCAAAACAAAAGATTCTAGAAATTTAATCCTCACGAGGGAGAAAAGAAAGCAGTATATTTAACAGGCTATACCACCACCTAGTGGAGAGAATGGTTAACAATGATTAACACAATGTATGGTTTAGTGGTGATTTAGTGGCTAAGCTGTGTCCGACTCTCGCGACCCCGTGGACTGTAGCCCACCAGGCTCCTCTGTCTATGGGATTTTCCAGGCAAGGATACTGGAGTGGATTGCCATTTCCTTCTCCGGGGGATGTTCCTGACCCAGGAAATGAACCCAGGTCTCCTGCATTGCAGGCAGATTCTTTACCTACTGAGCTACAAGGGAAGCCCTCGTATACAGTACTGTTATCTTTAATACATTTATCTTTATCTCAGGACGGCTAACAGGATTTCCTTTTTGCTTTATCAGTACAGATTATTTCCATGCTTATCAATTTTATGAACTAATGTCACTATCAACTAAAGCCACATAATGAAGCACTGCTGCTGCTGCTAAGTCGCTTCAGTCGTGTCCGACTCTGTGCAACCCCATAGACGGCAGCCCACCAGGCTCCCCCGTCCCTGGGATTCTCCAGGCAAGAACACTGGAGTGGGTTGCCATTTCCTTCTCCGATGCATGAAAGTGAAAAGTGAAAGTGAAGTTGCTCAGTCGTGTCCGACTCTTAGCGACCCCATGGACTACAGCCCACCAGGCTCCTCCATCCATGGGATTTTCCAGGCAAGAGTACTGGAGTGGGGTGCCATTGCCTTCTCCGAACAAAGCACTAAGTAATCATAATTTCTCAACAGTTTACCTGAGAAAAAGTCAAAGCTAACAATAAAAAGACAAATTCAGCAAATAAATTTTTCAAAATATAGATTATCTAATTTATTTTCTAACCTTATATCAAAAATACTAAGAAGCAGAAAAATCGATCTGTACAAAAATGATGGGTACTTCTAATGTTTTGCTAATGGAGCAAAAGATATTTCAAAACAGTTCTTAAATAGGCTTTAGAGGAAGAAGTTGACACAAATTGCAAAGAAAAAGTCAAGTACTTTAAAGGGAAAGGCCACAGCCTTAATTTAACCCCAAATTTAGAGAAAATGGTCACATATACTCAGTCTTACCTAGCCATTCCAAAATCAGACACTTTCACAATTCCTGCCTCATTTACTAGACAATTTCTGGCAGCCTGGAAAACAACATTAAAATGGTATATTAGTGTAAAACTTCAATAAAAATAGAAAAATATAAGTTCTGTGTATATTAAATTTACTGTAAGCCAGTCAACATTTGCAGAGGTGTCTTATATGAAATTTTTTTTACCCCTATGGAAATGTCTTCAACATATATGTGAAAGAATGGATAGAAAGACAGGTCAAAAGTCTCATGTGCAAACAAGGCACTATTACATAATCTTTGCCAACTGTCGCAGCTAATGACTAATAGAAGGGTCAACCAGCTTTTTGCTATTCTTATTAAATTACCTGATTTTCTAATTGATAGTAACAACATCTCTTAAGGTCCTTAGTTCAGGTTCTTACTGGGTGAGCTATATAACACACAACCACCACAGTGATGGGTGAAAGTCTTTTACCCAGTGGTTTTGCTCAATGATTGGTCTTCCCTACCCCAGTCAAAAGAACAGCCCTGCATAATATAGTTTGCTTTATCACTTATGACAAATACAATTCTAGATTATTTAGATTTTCTTGCCCATTCTTTAAGGTTACAAGGTTCAAGAAAATAGTTTGGAATAACACATAGTATCTCTCAGAAGGAGGACATGATGACAATCATTTAAAATGCTAAAGCCGGAGGGTAAGAATGTATTTTTCTTCCTGATGCTTCAGAATTTTGTTCTCTGTGCATGGCAAATTCCACTTAAATGAGGTTATTTCCTATTGAATGTGTTTTAAGTGTTTCTTTTAAAGTATTACTTAATGCCTATTCTCTGGGTTAGCTCCATCTTCCTGTAGAGATACCCTATAGTGCCTTTACATGATGGTCACCGGGATTCCTCACCCAGGAGACAGAACCATCAAAATCTTTCTTAAGGGAGGATAAAAACATACCCTACTGATGTCAGTATCACAGGCACCAAGATATCAAAATTGCCTTCACCAAGATGTGGTATGTAGAAAGAGGTGTAATCTGTCATACCCATGTAGACTACAGATTTCCATCAGTTTTACAAGTGTAAGAAAGAGGAAGGTGCTAAGTTCACAAGTTTCAATATGACAAAGAGATGTTCTTTATCATCACTGCACATAATAATAACAACAATAACTAATGCTACACATATCACATCTTCCTTTTAAATTTTTTAATTGATTTATTTCCTGGCTGCACTGGGCCTTCGTTGCTGTGCATGGGTTTTCTCTAGTTGCAGCAAGCGGGGGCTACACTCTAGTTGGTGGTGCACAGGCTTCTTACTGCGGTGGCTTCTCCTGCTGCGGGACTCTGAGACTCGAGGGCTCTTGGGCTCAACAGTTGCAACTCGCAAGCTCCAGAGCGTGCGCTCAGTAGTTGCAGCACTCAAGCTGAGTTACTCTGCAACATGTGGGATCTTCCAGAACCAAGGATCAAACCAGTGTCCACTGTATTGCAAGACAGATTCTTAACCAATGGACTACCAGGGAAGCCCCCGCCACCTTTTCACTTCTTCAAGTTTGAAAAGTCCTTTGCCCCTATCATAAAATGTAGTCTTTAAAAGTTTTGTCCAGTGATTGGGAATCCGCCTGCCAATGCAGGGGGCGTGGGTTCAATCCCTGGTCCGAGAAGATCCCACATGCCATAAGGCAACTGAGCCCATGTGCCACAACTGCCGAGTCTGTGCTCTAAGGCCCCTGCACAGCAACTACTAAAGCCCATGTGCCCTAGAGCCCATGCTCTCCAACAACAGAAACCGCTGCAATGAGAAGCCCATGCACTGGAACTAGAACAGACCCGCTACTCAGCACAGTTAGAGAAAGCCATGTGTAGCAATGAAGACCCAGTATAGCCAAAATAAATAAATAAATTTTTAAGTTTTGTGAAAGAAAAGCCCAGGGCTAGATGATTTCACTGGTGAATTCTATGAAACATTTAAAGAAGAATTAACACCAAATTTGAGTTCTCAAGCTCTTCCAAAAATTTTTAAAAGGTACACTTCCAATCTCATTTAATAAGGTTGACATTACCCTAACACCAAAGCAGGATAAGGACACAAGAAAATAAAATTATAGGCCAATATCCCTGATGAACACAGATGTAAAGATCCTCAACAAAATATTAGCAAACAGAATTCAACAGCACATTTAAAATGATCGCATGCTATGATCCAGTGGTATTTAATCCTGAGACACAAGGATAGTTCGACGTATGCAAATCAAAAAATGCGAGGAACCACACTAACAGAAGGAAGGATAAAAATGATTATCTCAATAGACACAGAAAAAGCATTTGACAAAACTGAACATCCCTTGATTTCATGATTAAAAACTCTCAACAAATTAGAAGTAATGTACTTCATAGAAGTAATATACTTCAACATAATAAAAACATATATTACAAGCTCACAGCTAACAACATACTCAATGGTGAAAAGCTAAAAGCATTTTCTCCAAGATTCAGAACAAGACAAGGATGCCCACTCTTGTCACTTCTTTTCAACACAGTACTTGGGAGTCCTAGCCAGAACAAGAGGAGAGAAGAAAATAAAAGGCATCCAAACTAGAACAGAAAAGTAAGACTGTTGCTGTTTGCAGATGACATGATCTTATATATAGAAAACTATAAAGACTCCACTAAAAAACTGTTAAAAAAATAAAAGAATTCAGTAAAGTTGTAGGATACAAAATAAACAGAAAAATCAGTTTTGTTTTATACACTAACAATGAACTGAGAGAAATTAAGAAACCAAGTGAATTTCAATAGTACAAAGAAGATGAACATATGTAGGAATAAATTTAACCAAGGGGGTGAAAGACTTGTACATTGACAACTATAAGACTGATGAAAGAAACTGAAGAAGACACAATTAAGTGGCAAGGTGGCCCGTGTTCACAGAGTGGAAGAATTAATAACTGTCAAAATGTCCATACTACCTAAAATTATCTACAGATGAAATGCAACCCTATCAACATTCTACTGCATTTTTCATAGAAATATAAAAAATCATCCTAAAATTCATATGGGACTACAAAAGATCTTGAATAGCCAGAAGAATCTTGAAAAATAATAAAGCTGGAGGCATCACACTTCCTGATTTTGAACCGGATTACAGAAATACAGTAATCAAAACAGTATGGTGAAGGCACAAAAAGAGAAACACAGACCAACGGAACAGAAACAGAGAAACTGGAACTAAACCCACACACGTACGGTTAAATAATCTTTACCATGGGCACCGAGAACACACAATAGGGAAAGGAGAATCTCTTCCACAAATGGTGCTGGGAAATTCAAATATCCATATGCAAAATAATGAACTTGGACCCTAACCTTACACCATACACAAAATTAACTTTCGGATATGACACCAAAGCATGGGCAACAAAAGCACAAATAAACTAACTAGGCTACACCAAACTGAAAAGCTTTTTCACAGCAAAGGAAACAAGCAACAAAATGAAAAGGCAAACTACAGAATAGGAAAAAATGTTTGTAAACCATTCATCTGATACAGCGTTAATATCTAAAATAAATAAGGAACTCATTCAACTCAATAGCAAAAAAAAAAAAAAAGCAAATATTCAATTGAAAAATGGGCGGAGGACAGAATACTTATTTCATCAAAAAAGACACACAAGGGAACTTCCTGGTGGCCCACTGGTTAGGCCTCTGCACTTGCACTGCAGGGAGCATGGATTCAATCCCTGGGCAGGGAACTAGTACCCTGCATGCCACATGGCACAGCAAACAAACGAAAAAAGACACACAAATGGTCAACATATATACGAAAAGGGGCTCAACACCACAAACCATAGGGGAATGCAAATCAAAACTATGACATATCACTTCACACCTATTAGAATTACTACAACAAAACACAAGATGACAACACTAGCAAGAAATATAAAAGGTAGAAAAAGAGGAATCCTTGTATGCTGTTGGTGGAAACGCAAATTGGTACAGCCACTATGGAAAGCAGTATGGAGGTTCCTCAGGAAATTAAAAATAGAACTACCATATGAACAGCAATCCCACTTATGAGTGCATATCCAAAGGAAACAAAATTAGTATCTTAAAGAAACATCTGCACTCCCATATACATAGCAACACTATTCACAATAGTCAAGACATGGTAACAATGTAAGTGTCCATCAATGGGTGAATGAATAAAGACAATGTGGTGTGTGTGTGTATATATGTGTGTGTATATGTATATACACATCCATTCCGCATGCATGTGTAGTGTGTGTGTGTATATGTATATACACATCCATTCCACATGCATGTGTAGTGTATGTGTGTATACACCTGTGTGTACATATACATGCATACATATATATATACACACACACACGTATATAAATATACACACACAGGCATGCAGAATGGAACATTATTCAACCATAAAAAAGAAGGAAATCCCATCGGTTGCAACAATGTGGATGAATCTGGAATAAACTATGTCAAGTGAAATAGGTCAGTCAGAGAAAGACAAACACTGTATGGTATTACTTATACTTGGAATCTAAGCGGGGAAAAAGAACAGAACTCTTACAAAGAGATATACTGGTGACTGCCAGGGGTTGCAGGATAGGGGAAATAAAGAGCTGTTGGTCAAAGGGTATAAACTTTCAGTTATAAGTTCTGAGTATCTAAGACATAGCATGATTACTACAGTTAATAATAGAGTGTTGTACACTTTAACAGGAACTAACAGTTCTACCAACATACTGAAGATAGACACACTGGGCAATAACAGGCACAGAAGAAAAAGAGAAAGAAAAAAGAATGGAGGAGAAAGGGAGACAGAATAAGACAGAGGAAAATCTAGAAGTGTCTCTATCATAATCAATCAGAACCAGTAAAAGATTACTGGTATTTTCTGGAGTTGTTAACATGGCCCTCCATCTCTTCCCAGTGAAGAAAATGAACTGAAGGATTTTTGTTATATAATAGTTTCTGCTTCTAGTGTAGAAAAGACCTTAGTATTAAGTCAAAAGATGAGTCTCTCACTTCTCTGATGCTAATTTTCTTATATAAGACAATGGTGGTCAGAAAATCTGTTATCACTGGCTACCTCATGAGATTCTTGTGAAGATCAAATATCAGTGCATGGTTATTAACTTGGAAATATGACCTCTGTAACTATATATACTACATGTATTAGATTTAACAAGATCTTTCTGTTAAAACTATCGGGCAAGTTAAATTTACCACATGTAAAAATAATGGTGAAATACTGTTGAGAACAAAACTTGGGTATGAATAAATCATTGCTTGTCTGCTGACAAAGCTATGGTTTTTCCAATAGACTAGTCAAAGCTATGGTTTTTCCAGTAGTCATGTATGGATATGAGAGTTGGACTATAAAGAAAGCTGAGCGCCAAAGAAATGATGCTTTTGAATTGTGGCGTTGGAGAAGACTCTGGAGAGTCCCTTGGACTGCAAGGAGATCCAACCTGTCAATCCTAAAGGAAATCAGTCCTGAATATTCACTGGAAGGACTGATGCTGAAGCTGAAACTCCGATACTTTGGCCACCTGATTCGAAGAACTGACTCATTGGAAAAGACCCTGATGCTGGGAAAGATTGAAGGTGGGAGGAGAAGGGGATGAGATGGTTGGATGGCATCACCGACTCGATGGACATGAGTCTGAGCAAGCTCCAGGAATTGATGATGGACAGGGAAGTCTGGCATGCTACAGTTCATGGAGTCGCAAAGGGTCAGACATGACTGAGCGACTGAACTGAACTGAACTGCTGACCCAGATTACAAAGGAATTTGGCCAGGGACAGGAAAGCAGGTGGTATGATTACCAGGTCTCTGTGGATGAAGCTGTTTCTCTCCAGGTACTCCATCCCTTCACACACATCTTGACACATGCTCAGCAGCATATCTCGACTGAAATGGCCTTGTCTCTGGCGGAGGAAATTCAGAAGGCATCCCCTCTCCATGAACTCGGTAACAATGTAAATGGGTTTCTGCTGTGTGCATACACCATAAAGTTGTACTAACTTCGGGTGTGTCAGTTTCCTGGGAGGGAAGTTAAGCACACAGAGAGTTACTGCAGAGAAAGAAACCACCAGGGGTGTTAGCTGGTAAGGGGCCATTTCTGAATACAGAAAGGGGAACCAGAAAAAAACACAGAAACTTACATCATCACTTTAGCTTCTTCTATGAAGTCTTCCTCACACATGGCACCTTCCCGAATAGCTTTGATGGCTACTTTGTACTGAGCTCGCCATTTGCCAAGCCTCACCACTCCGAAGAGTCCACTCCCTAACTCCCTCATAAAGGTCAGCTCTGAAGGGTTAATCTCCCATTTTTCTGTGAGACAGAAGGAGAAAGGGGTTAAATTTTAAGCAGGAGAACACAGTAAAAATCAGTGAGAAACAAACTATAACCGAAGTCAATCTAAAAATTATACAATTAATACTATTACTGGTAAAACAGCGAGCAGACTTGCAAGCTGCATGTAAACCACAGAAGGTGGCTTTCTACTCTCTAGGAGGATGGACCCATTCTCAGCTGTCACAATAAAAGCAAAGTGAACTGAAGAAGGAAAGAAGATGCTGCATAATCAGCTAATAAGGGAGCTTGAAAGAACGGTACCCTTTTTTTTTTAAACAAATACCTCCTCCTTTACCATTCCTCTCCTTCAGGTTTGTTTGTTTTTTTTTTCCAAGTCCATCAAGTTGGAAAGAGTTTAACCTGTTTAAAAGGCTTTCACCAGTAGCACAAAGACAATCAAGTTGGATCTCTTCTCTACTAACCTCCATCTTTACATTTCTGTGAGTAGCCAACCGAGCCTGGTGAGACCCAGGAAGACTTTGATGTAATTTAGAAGCAACATGGTAATGCTTCTTTTTCACAAACAGGCAGGTTTTTGGGGTTTGTTTGTTTTTTGCCAAATAATGAATAATGATGAAAACAGAAAACCTAGGGTTACTACAGCTCTTAAGTATAATCATCTAACATTTCAGACTATAAACTTCTATAAAAACAGTTCCACTATGTGGAATTCTACACATCTAAACTGGCCTTGTGATAATGGGTTCTTTACAAGAAAAATTGCCCACACAACTATGAAAGGAGTTACCATAGCTGAATCCTGCAGTGGTTGGTGCATTCTTCCCCTTTGTGCTGACTGGGTACCGCAGCCTTGTGACAAGTCCTAGAAATCAAAGAGAAGTACTGCAATTGAATTCACTCTGAATCATTCTGCATAGTAAAACACTAAACTAGAAATTCACCCACAAAATTCATTCCTTTATTCACTTACTGCTCATCTTCTGTATGTACATACAGCCCTGTGCTATATCCCGGCAAAAAGTAGAGGACGGAGGGAAAGAAGATGATCCTATGTTGTCAAAAGCAAGTCTGTGTGGCTGATGCATAGTGAGGCCAAACAAACCAAAATGTCAGGGTTTGGAGCAGATAAAGGTTTATTGCAGGGCCAAGCAAGGAGAATGGGTGGCTTGTACTCAAAAGACTCAAACTCCCCAAAAGCCTTTCAACAAGGGTTTTAAAGACAATGTTATGGGAGGGGATCATCTAATGAGTGATTAGTTCATGGATCTTCTACTGATTGGTGGTAGGTAACAGCATGATGTTTCAGGAATCTCAGTCATCAGCCTTCTAGTTCCAACCAGTCTGGGGTCTACCTGCTTGGGGTCAGCAGGCAGTCACCCTCCTCCACCTGGATGGGGGTCTTAGTTTCTTCAGAGCAACTCAAAGGTATGCATCAGATTGTTATCTATATCCTTTCAGGAGGAACTAGGAGTCCGGCAACTCCAATCATGAACTGCTTGAGTCTGTCCTTGGGAATTCAGGAATCCCTTGGGAATTTTTTTTTTTTTTTTTTTAAACAAACAAGAAATGGGAAACACACAGGGGTTTTTGTACCCAGGAAGGCCCCAGAGGGTTCTACTTGGTTTCACTACTGAGTTGACAATTTCATATTTTTTAAATATACATATGTTTTTATTCATTCAACATTATTTTTTAAAATGCAGTGTTTATCAGGCACCATGCTAGCATAATGTCTTTGCAAACATTTTAAAGGATGTTTAAAGTTAGTTTCCAAAAATTATTATGAATTATTGTATCATGTTCTTTCCCAGTATGAGATTTGAATTATAAAATGGAACTACAGTAGTTTACTAAAAATTAAAGTGATTCACCTGCCATAACTCTGTATTTGTAATCTCAGCATAAAAACTGGACTCTATAGGGAGGGAGACGGGAGGGAGGTTCAAGAGGGAGGGGACATATGTATACCTATGGCTGACTCATGCTGATGTTTGGCAGAAACCAACAAAATTCTGTAAAGCAATTATCCTTCAATTAAAAAATAAATTTAAAAAATAAAGCATTTAGTAGAGGAAAAAAAAAACCAAAAAGTTAGACTCTACAACATTAATGACTGGGAATACCAGCTACTGGAAATCAGAGATGTACATTAAATCCTTTAACTTGAGTTGCTTAAGTACTAAATAAGAAATCCCAGGTATTTCACCTATAGATACCTTGTAGCACAATGTATTTTCTCTAATATATGATATCTCATAGTAATTTAATATTATTATGTACTTCTCTGTCTCCCCCACCAGATGTTGAGATTAATAACATCTAGTTCACCATAGTCTCCCTACAGCCTGACACAGTTTACTGGTATGCACTAGGCATTTAATACATGTTTCTGAAATGAATTAACTGAGATAATGATGAAGAATAAAATTCACACAAGAACAAAAAGAAATAAGGGAATGTGAACACTGAAAAAGCATAGAATAAAAGATAAGAAAAAGTTCTTTGGGGGATAAATTGATATGAAATTAGTTCATCAATATTAAACACAGAGTTGCTATATCATCTAACAAATCCATTCTTAGGTAAGTATCCAAGAAAAATGCAACATGTTCGCAGGCAAAAACTTGTACACATATGTTCATAGCAGCATAACTGAAAACAGCCAAAAGGTGCAAACAACCCAAAATGTCCATCAACTAATGAATGACACAAAATGGATAAACAACCACACAATGGATGATTATTCATCAATGAAAAGGAATAGAGAACTTATAGAGGCTCTGACATACTATACTCAAAGAAGCACAATAGACCACATGTAGTCACAATACACCACATATTGTATGATTCCATTTACGTGAAAATCCCAAACAGGCCAATCTGTACAGAGAGAACGTAGACTAGTGGTTGCCTAGGGCTGGACTGGTGGAGGGGATTAGGTGATGACTATTAACCACTTCAGTATTCTTGCCTTGAGAACCCCATGAACAGTATGAAAAGGCAAAATGATAGGATACTGAAAGAGGAACTCCCCAGGTCAGTAGGTACCCAATATGCTACTGGAGATCAGTGGAGAAATAACTCCAGAAAGAATGAAGGGATGGAGCCAAAGCAAAAACAATACCCAGCTGTGGATGTGACTGGTGATAGAAGCAAGGTCCGATGCTGTAAAGAGCAATACTGCATAGGAACCTGGAATGTCAGGTCCATGAATCAAGGCAAATTGGAAGTGGTCAAACAGGAGATGGCAAGAGTGAACATCGACATTCTAGGAATCAGCGAACTAAAATGGACTGGAATGGGTGAATTTAACTAAGATAACCATTATATCTACTACTGTGGGCAGGAATCCCTTAGAAGAAATGGAGTAGCCATCATGGTCAACAAGAGAGTCTGAAATGCAGTACTTGGATGCAATCTCAAAAATGACAGAATGATCTCTGTTCGTTTCCAAGGCAAACCATTCAATATCACAGTAATCCAAGTCTATGCCCCAACCAGTAATGCTGAAGAAGCTGAAGTTGAATGGTTCTATGAAGACCTACAAGACCTTTTAGAACTAACACCCAAAAAGATGTCCTTTTCATTATAGGGGACTGGAATGCAAAAGTAGGAAGTCAAGAAACATCTGGAGTAACAGGCAAATTTGGCCTTGGAATACAGAATGAAGCAGGGCAAAGACTAATAGAGTTTTGCCAAGAAAATGCACTGGTCATAGCAAACACCCTCTTCCAACAACACAAGAGAAGACTGTACACATGGACATCACCAGATGGCCAACACTGAAATCAGATTATTATATTCTTTGCAGCCAAAGATGGAGAAGCTCTATACAGTCAACAAAAACAAGACCAGGAGCTGACTGCAGCTCAGATCAAGAACTCCTTATTGCCAAATTCAGACTTAAATTGAAGAAAGTAGGGAAAACCACTAGACCATTCAGGTATGACCTAAATCAAATCCCTTATGATTATACAGTGGAAGAGAGAAATAGATTTAAGGGACTAGATCTGATAGATAGAGCGCCTAATGAACTATGGACAGAGGTTCGTGACATTGTACAGGAGACAGGGATCAAGACCATCCCCATGGAAAAGAAATGCAAAAAAGCAAAATGGCTGTCTGAGGAGGACTTACAAATAGCTGTGAAAAGAAGAGAAGCGAAAAGCAAAGGAGAAAAGGAAAGATATAAACATCTGAATGCAGAGTTCCAAAGAATAGCAAGAAGAGATAAGAAAGCCTTCCTCAGCGATCAATGCAAAGAAATAGAGGAAAACAACAGAATGGGAAAGACTAGAGATCTCTTCAAGAAAATTAGAGATACCAAGGGAACATTTCATGGAAAGATGGGCTCAATAAAGGACAGAAATGGTATGGACCTATCAGAAGCAGAAGATATTAAGAAGAGGTGGCAGGAATACACAGAAGAACTGTACAAAAAAGATCTTCACGACCCAGATAATCATGATGGTGTGATCACTGACCTAGAGCCAGACATCCTGGAATGTGAAGTCAAGTGGGCCTTAGAAAGCATCACTACGAACAATGCTAGTGGAGGTGATGGAATTCCAGTTGAGCTATTCCAAATCCTGAAAGATGATGCTGTGAAAGTGCTGTACTCAATATGCCAGCAAATTTGGAAAACTCGGCAGTGGCCACAGGACTGGAAAAGGTCAGTTTTCATTCCAATCCCAAAGAAAGGCAATGCCAAAGAATGCTCAAACTACCGCACAATTGCACTCATCTCACATGCTAGTAAAGTAATGCTCAAAATTCTCCAAGCCAGGCTTCAGCAATACGTGAACCATGAACTTCCACTCAGACTGGTTTTAGAAAAGGCAGAGGAACCAGAGATCAAATTGCCAATATCCGCTGGATCATGGAAAAAGCAAGAGAGTTTCAGAAAAACATCTATTTCTGCTTTCTTGACTATGCCAAAGCCTTTGACTGTGTGGATCACAATACACTGTGGAAAATTCTGAAAGAGATGGGAATACCAGACCACCTGACCTGCCTCTTGAGAAACCTGTATACAGGTCAGGAAGCAACAGTTAGAACTGGACATGGAACAACAGACTGGTTCCAAATAGGAAAAGGAGTACATCAGGGCTGTATATTGTCACCCTGCTTGTTTAACTTATATGCAGAGTACATAATAAGAAATGCTGGGCTGGAAGAAGCACAAGCTGGAATCAAGATTGCTGGGAGAAATATCAATAATGTCAGATATGCAGATGACACCAGCCTTATGGCAGAAAGTGAAGAGGAACTAAAAAGCCTCTTGATGGAAGTGAAAGTGGAGAGTGAAAAAGTTGGCTTAAAGTTCAACATTCAGAAAACGAAGATCATGGCATCTGGTCCCATCACTTCATGGAAAATAGATGGTGAAACAGTGGAAACAGTGTCAGACTTTATTTTTCTGGGCTCCAAAATCACTGCAGATGGTGACTGCAGCCATGAAATTAAAAGATGCTTACTCCTTGGAAGGAAAGTTATGACCAATCTAGATAGCATATTGAAAAGCAGAGACGTTACTTTGCCAACAAAGGTCCATCTAGTCAAGGCTATGGTTTTTCCAGTGGTCATGTATGGATGTGAGTTGGACTGTGAAGAAGGCTGAGCATCAAAGAATTGATGCTTTTGAACTGTGGTGTTGGAGAAGACTCTTGAGAGTCCCTTGGACTGCAAGGAGATGCAACCAGTCCATTGTAAAGGAGATCAGTCCTGGGTGTTCTTTGGAAGGAATAATGCTAAAGCTGAAACCCCAGTACTTTGGCCACCTCATGAGAAGAGTTGACTCATTGGAAAAGACTCTGATGCTGGGAGGGATTGGGGGCAGGAGGAGAAGGGGACGACAGAGGATGAGATGGCTGGATGGCATCACTGACTCGATGGACGTGAGTCTGAGTGAACTCTGGTAGTTGGTGATGGACAGGGAGGCCTGGCATGCTGTGATGCATGGGGTTGCAAAGAGTCGGACATGACCAAGCGACTGAACTGAACTGAACTGATTAATGGGTTCAAGATTTCTTGTGGGGGATAGTACAAGTGACCTTAGATTATGGTGACAGTTGACACAACTCTGTAAATTACTAATTTATGAACATATCACACAGATGAACTTTAGGGTGTGTAAATTATATTTCAATAACGGTTTCTATCATTATCTGAGAAAAGTAAAGAGAGTCACAAATAGCAACATTCTTGGCAAAAGCCTTCAATAAAATATCCAAAGTTAATTTTCTATAAATTGGGTTGGATGCTTGGCTCTCTACTCAGTTATACCTTTGAAGTCAAAAGCTAGAAACCTCTCTGTTTCATCCTGTGGAGCCTCAATGGGCAAAACTGTGGTCTCTGGTTTTGTTTTTGGTGTTTGGTTTATTCCCATTCAGTGGCAAGTGTAGCAGAGATTCAGGAAGATGGGAAACTTGTCTGGGACACTATTACTCTAGTTTCTAGAAGCCTCTAACATAGACCTAAACCCAAGCTGCTCATCTGGTGGCTTCTGTGACAACCCTGACACAGACATATGTTGAATTTTAGTCTGGTACTGTTAAAGGAAAAAAAAATATTCAACGACACTGTCACAGATGGTTCGGCAGGCTTCAATCAGCACCATTGTGATAGGTATATGGACCACAGCAGTGGGATTTTAGAATAGGGGAGAGAGATGGACTCAACTCCAAATACATCATGGGTAAGTAAAAGCTTACAGCCAAGGAGAAGGGTAGGGTTCAGTGGGTGGAAAATTACTAAAAGAAACACCAGTGGAGGGAGCAGTGGGGATGGTTCTAGCTAAGCCAATCTGTCAGGAATCTTGCAGCAAGATTATTCTCACGGAAGATAAGCCAGGGTGCCCGACTATCACGCAGGGGATGACTGGAGATGAGGAACTCAATCAGATATTGAGGGTGCTTAGATATGTATCAGATCTCAAGGTTAAGAGGTTCTGGTTAAACTGACATAGCAGTGTTATTGCTAAAATTGGATTTTATAAGAAAATATACTGATGGACCTAGGAGATGGTTCCAGACCCTGACTAAAGTTTGGTCAAGCAAAGAGTCTTTGTCAGCACCAAGGGTATAAATCACAGAAATGTGAACATTTGCCACCTACAACAAAAATAACTTGCATTTAAAGGTCAAGACTGCACTTCTTTAGTCATTATTTCTGATTTTTCTTTGTATATATCATTTCCTTAATATGCAATCATTTTAAACCAATGACATTCTACAACTAATTGCAATATAAAATTGCTCCAGGAAGAACGCATCACAATGTCTAATTATTCTAAGCGTATTTGAAATAGGTTTTAACAGCTCACTTACCTGCTGCATTGTGCTTATGATATTCAATAATCTCAGGAATTGAACCAAAAGCATGTTTTTCTGCCAGATAATACTTCTTTGGAGATGTCATTGTTTCCTTTATATGGTAATGCCTGAAACCTGAGGAACCTTCGCTATAACAAAAATCCAAATGTGTTAGAACTAAGTTGGAATAACATAACTTCACTTGTAAGATATTTTCTACCAGGGTCCCTACATATAGCCCCATCTAGTCTCCAACACAAATTTTATTTTTCCCCATGTTCTTAATTTCACCTTTCAAATTAGCAGATGGGATTTAAAGTGGTCACTGATAACATCATTGATCTCTTGCATGAGAATGTAAAAAAGAATTTCTACCAACTCTTTACTAATAGTTTAAAGTCTTAAAATAGCAATTAGCTGGCTACTGCTTTTTGTCCCTGCTATTGATGTTACAAATGTTCAGAGGACCTCTAAAAGTGAATAAACTGAACTTATAAAACATGTACAACTTCTGTTTTAGATATCTTTCTATAACACAGATCTTCTTGAGTCATCTGCTAAAAGTACTTTTCAGAGAACTCTTGCTGGTGTTAAGATAAAGCTCAGACTTCACATTTCCTTCTCGGGTTCCTCTCTCCTCCCTTGCCCCACCCCTCCCATTCTACAATCTAGTTACAATACACTTTCCTCAGCTTGCCAAGTGCTCCTTCACTTCTGGGTCCAGCAATTTCCTGTGTCAGAAACACTTGTTCCCCTCCCTCCAACCTCCACCTGCCTCACCCATCAGGTCTCAGATTGGATGTCAGTAGGCAGTATTAATGATGAACTCAGATGTGTCTGGGCTATGTACCCCACTACCCTGCCACACACGCACTCGGCCCAGCACTCACTCATATATACCAGCACTGCCTGTTTGCTTCTCTGAAAGAAGTCCCCACCAAGCGACTGGAAGGCTGGTTCTGTGTGTGCTTTGCTCAGTGTGGTAGCCTTACCACTAGCACAGTACAAAGTAATCATCTGTGGAATGTTGCTAGGATTTCTACGCGTGTGTGTGCTCAGTCCCTCAGTGGTGTCTGACTCTTTGTGACCCCATAGACTGTAGCCAGTCAGGTTCCTCTGTCCATGAAATTTTCCAGGTAAGAATACTGGAGTGGGTTGTCATTTCCTACTCCAGGGGATCTTCTAGACTCAGAGATCAAACCTGAGTCTCTTGCATTGGCAGTTGTATTCTTTACTGTACCAGCTGGGAAGCCCCAAGGTTTCTATAGCCATTCTCAACAAATACATATATAGAGAATGATGAGGACAATTACTAGATATGAATACAAAAATGTTATAGACTTTAGGGCTTCCCTGGTGGCTCAGACAGTAAAGAATCCACCTGCAGTGCGGGAGAGCTTGGTTCGATCCCTGGGTCAGGAAGACACCCTGGAGGAGGGCATGGCAACCCACCCCAGTGTTCTTGCCTGGAGAATCCCCATGGACAGAGGAACCTGGTAAGCTACAGTCCATGGGGTCACAAAGAGTTGGACATGACTGAGCGACTAAGCACAGCATAGCACAGCACAGCACAGCACATAGACTTTAGAAATCAAGTTCAGATTTTTAAATTCTGAATTGCAGCTTATTTTTCAGGAATCCATGCAAGCTATACAAGAACTGCATTCAAAAATTCTGAATTAAAAGAGAAAGAGATTACTTACCCTCCAAACTTTGTATAAAGGGAAACTGTGTACATGCCTGGTTGACTGGAATCTCTTACCATAAAACCACCTTCTTTATCCTAAAATCCAAGTTAAGAAAAATTTTATTTCAATCCAATATCAATGCCATACAGAAGATTCAAGAACCCAGTCTTATGATTTTATGATTATTATCCTCTGCCTAGAAAATCTGGTTGGAGAAGCACAACTTAGCAACAGGTAAGTCATCCACGTGATGTTTCACTTCACATTACTGGACCATGAGATTAGTTAAAGAGAGTGAAAGTGAAGTCGCTCAGTCGTGTCCGACTCTTTGCGACCCGCGGACTGTTGCGACCTGTGGACTGGTTAAAGAAAGCACACTCATAATTCCCCATAGTTGTAACTCTTCACACACACACTGCTGCTGCTGCTAAGTCGCTTCAGTCGTGTCCAACTCTGTGCGACCCCACAGACGGCAGCCCGCCAGGCTCCCCCATCCCTGGGATTCTCCAGGCAGGAACACTGGAGTGGGTTGTCACTGCCTTCTCCGATGCGTGGAACACACACCAGTAGGAGACATTTCAAGGAGATAATCTCTCAGGGCCCTTCCAGAACTGACAGACAAGGTTTTGCAATTCCTTTACTTCCTGGACATATGGGGAAACAGTTACTGAAAAAGGCATTTCTTAACAACTGGGTTTCATTTCATACATTTTTGGAATTTTCTAGAAGTCCTGAATCCTAACTCTATATCATCTTTGTCCACATAGCATTTTTCCTGTAAATATCTCAGTGCTCTTTATAGAAACACTTAAAAAAGTCCTTAATTCCCCTAGAAATCTATGTTAAATATCACTCTTTACAAAAGGAGAGATGGAAGCACAAGCAACTTAAGCCGAGAAAACCAAAAGGCAGAAACACAGTGATGGTCAAAAGATAAATCCTCATCAAGTTCTAAGCCTAAGAGCAAGAAACAGAAGCCAGGAACCTCAAACACCTCTCCACCAACAGCACCACAGCCAGTCTCCAGCACTGAATCTGCTTGGAAAGTGTGCCTAGCAGATGAAAATGAAAACAGTCTTTCCTTATTCCTAGGAAAGACAATGGAATGAAATAAAGCCCCCCCAAAAAATCTGATAAGAACAATTAGGGACAATGATCATAATAATTTATTGGTCAGTAAACTTTTTTTCCCCTGATTTATGTTTCCCATGACTTAACATTATTTGCTTACACAAAATTTCCTGGAAATGATTTTACTCTATGAAGCAGAACTATTCCTTTATCTTTGCTGGAAGATTTCCTAGTAAAACACATTTTGTTGGTCTGTGTGCTTATTTTCTTTTGTTTTTGGCTGCACTGTGTGGCATGTGAGATCTCAGCTTCCCAACCAGGGATCAAACAGGTGCCCAGTGCAGTGGAGAAGAGAGTCTTAACCACTGGACCACCAAGGAAGTCCCTGCTGCTGCTGCTGCTGCTGCTAAGTCACTTCAGTCGTGTCCGACTCTGTGCGACCCCAGAGACAGAAGCCCACCAGGCTCCCCCGTCCCTGGGATTCTCCAGGCAAGAACACTGGAGTGGGCTGCCATTGCACATACTTGTTGAAAACTTACTCTGCTTTGATATATTATATGTGGATCTACTCAGTCCTCAAAATAGTCTTTTGAGGTAGGTACTACTATTATCCCCTTACCTGTTTACAGATGAGGAGATGAAGCACAGAAAGGTTGGAAATTTGCCCAGGTCAAATGGCTAGTAAAGAGCAGAGCCAGGATTTAGACCTCAAGCCTTCTAGGTACCCACTGCCCTACAGCAGCCTTTCACTGTGGAGCCACCCACAGAATGGGAGGAGAGGTGACATGTCATATGAATCAAGCATCAGTTGAGTTCAGTTCAGTCACTCAGGTGTGTCTGGCTCTGCAACTGCATGGACGGCAGCACGCCAGAATTCCCTGTCCATCACCAACTCCCGGAGCTTGCTCAAACTCATGTCAATAGATAAGAGTCAGCAATGCCATCTAACCATCTCATCCTCTGTCGTCCCCTTCTCCTCCCGCCTTCAATCTTTCCCAGCATCAGGGTCTTATCCAGTGAATCAGTTCTTTGCATCAGGTGGCCAAAGTATTGGAGTTTCAGCTTCAGCATCAGTCCTTCCAATGAATATTCAGGACTGATTTCCTTTAGGATCGACTGGTTTGATCTCCTTGCAAACCAAGGAACTCTCAAGAGTCTTCTCTAATACCACAGTTCAAAAGCATCAATTCTTTGGCACTCCGCTTTCTTTAGAGTCCAACTCTCACATCCATACATGACTAATGCAAAAACCATAGCTTTGACTAGATGGGTCTTTGTCAGCAAAGTAATGTCTCTGCTTTTTAATATGCTGTCTAGGTTGGTCATAGCTTTTCTTACAAGGAGCAAGCGTCTTTTAATTTCATGGCTGCAGTCACCATCTGCAGTGATTTGGAACACAAGAAAATAAAGTCTGTCACTGTTTCCATTGTTTCTCCATCTATTTACCATGAAGTGATGGGACTAGATGCCATGATCTTAGTTTTCTGAATGTTGAGCTTTAAGCCAACTTTTTCACTCTCCTCTTTCACTTTCATCTAGAGGCTCTTTAGTTCCTCTTTGCTATCTGCCATAAGGGTGGCGTCATCTGTATATCTGAGATTATTGATATTTCTCCCAGCAATCTTGATTTCAGCTTGTCCTTCAACCAGCCCAGCATTTCGCATGATGTACTTTGCATACAAGTTAAATAAGCAAGGTGACAATACACAGCTTTGACGTACTCCTTTCCCAATTTGGAACCAGTCTGTTGTTCCATGTCTGGTTCTAACTGTTGCTTTTTGACCTGCATACAGATTTCTCAGGAGGCAGGTAAGGTGGTCTGGTATTCCCATCTCTTAAAGAATGTGCCAGTTTTTTGTGATCCACACTGTCAAAGGCTTTGGTGTAGTCAATAAAGCAGAAGTAGGTGTTTTTCTGGAACTCTCTGCTTTTTCGATGATCCAGTGGATGTTGGCAATTTGATCTCTGAATCAAGCATAATCACCTGCTATTGCTCTCTTCCAGCATGGGCTTTCCAGGTGGCAATGGTGGCAAAGAACCTGCCTGCCAATGCAGGAGATGTAAAAGACATGGGTTCAATCCCTGGGTCCGGAGCATCCCCTGTAGGAGGAAATGGCAACCCAGTCCAGTTTTCTTGCCTGGAGAATCCCATGGACAGAGGAGCCTGGCAGGCTACAGTTCATAGGGTCACAAAGAGTCTGACACAACTGAAGCAACTTAGCATGCATGAATGTACTGCTCTCTTAACATAAACTATAAGAAATAAGCACCCAACCAAACCTCAACTAGGAATAATAAGCAGGAGACAAAATGAGAAAGCACAGGTTTAACAGAACTATTACTAAATAGAATAACTAGGTCATAAATGCAGAGAACTGTAGAGGTCATCTTCTAATACAACATCTCTGTCTTACAGATGCCAAAAATAGACTAGAAAAGTGACAGCTAGACTTGGATGGGTCTCCTTATTCAGTCCACTTAGCTTCCTCTAGACTAGATTTCATCTTGCCACTGTAATTATTTCTAAAGTGCAAGAATTTTGGCACATTTCTAAAGGCAACTAAATACTGTGTTAACACTTCATTTATAAAAGATAGCATGTAATATTGATGTTAAAACTGTTTTAAAACAACTTGAAGCAAAAAAGAAAAATACATATTAATTACTAACATTAAGGTAGCCAATGATAAATCAGTAAGAAACGGTAAAGAAAACGTTGGCCATGTATAGCTATTATCCATTGTTATAAATCTGTTGACAGGAGTTTGAGCAAACTCCTAGAGATGGTGAAGGACAGGGAAGCCTGGCCTGCTGCAGTCCATGGGGTCACAAAGAGTCAGACACAACTGGGCGACTGAAAAACAGGGACTTTCTTTCCCCCTTGAAAAACACACACTGGAGTTCTGATCCCTGGTGCTTCAGAACGTGACCTTCTGTGGAGATGTATGGAGGCAATCAAGTGGAAATGAGGTCATGGGGCAGGGAGCCCTAATCCTATGTGGCTGGAGTCCTTATAAAAGGGAAATCTGGACACAGAGCCAGATATGCATAGAGGGAAGAACCACAGGGAGAAAGGGAGAGAGGCCTCATTCAGATCCCTCCCTCACAGCCCCTGGAGGAGCCCAGTCTGTTGACATCTGGATTTCAGGTTTCTGACTTTCAGATCCGTGAAACAACAAACTTCTGCTTGTGCTACTTTGGTACAGCACTCAGTTTGTGGTACTTTGTTTACAGTAGCCCCAGGGAACAAATATAGCAGCCTTCACTTTTAAATTATTTTTTTTAAAAATTTGTACTTACATCATGGTATTTTTTTAGGCTTTGGTCACAGAGGTAGGTGGAATTACTAATCAGGAATTCATTTCAATTGATTCTGTGCTGGAACCAAACCCACAAAACAAGTACAAACACTTACCTCACTTCTAAGGAGTTGCTCTGCTTTGCTCCTATTCATATTTCTGCAATACCATCTGAACAGAAAAAGATATGTTTCAGACCTCAGGTATTTTAATTGTTCTTTTTTCTTTTTAGAATTAGCAAGGCAATACTGCTCCCCAATGACAAACAATAAATAAGAACAAGATATGATGCATAATCTCTATAAAATAGAAAACCCCTAGTAACATTTGGATGTACATACTTGCAGACTTTTTCTACCCATATTTTTATAAAGACCCATATGTATGCTAACATTCTCATTTTCATTATTAAAGCTGATCAAAGTATACTTGCTGTATCAGAACCCGGATTTTTTCACTTAACAGTGTATCACACACATCTTTGCAAAACAATATAGTTCATAGTCTGGATGTGCCATAATTTATTTAAGCTCTTCTTTATTAGTTAACATAAAAATCATTTCTAATTTTTCACTATTATAATAACAGCAAGAATGAATTTTACCCCAAAGACTCAAATATGCAGGAAATATCACTACATTATTGTCTTTAATTCAAATTAAATCTAATCCTAAGCCTCCATCCCACCAACAGGCAGTAGATTTTATCTCAGCTTATCAGGAAGACTCCCCTAGTGAACTTCACAAAGATCCCAAGTGTTGAAAGAAACAGAGAAAAACAGAAGAGGCCTCCTGGGTCTTCCCGATGTACTGCTTCTAGCACAGTCCTAACCCCTGGGAGCCTCCTCAGGTTTGCTGCAGGAACTCCGCCAGGGCCAAGCAGTGGCGCCTGCCCTCCCCACTCTGTGCTAAGCCCCTGCATATCAGCGGCCCTTTTACCCCTTGGGAAATTTTTCCTAAGGAAAGATGGATACTGCCATCTCCCACTTCATGCTCAAAAGTACACCCCTTCCCTTCTTTCCACAGCTCAATCTCTCCATGGGATTATGAGCAAGTTGGCCGAAGAAGATGAACTCAAATTGTCAGGTTTATTTATATTTCTGGCCGTGTGACATGTGGAATCTTAATTCCCGACCAGGAATCCATGCCTGCCCCCGCCACCCCCACCGCCCCGCCCCGTGTAGGAAGCATGTTAACCGCTGAACCACTAGACAAGTCCCTCAAACTGTCAGCTTTACACTTGGGTTTTTGTTCTCTGCTGTTTTGTTTTAGATGGCCTTTCATGGGCAGAACCCTTCACCAGTCATATTTCCTGAGGGTTCCAATATTACAAAACTTAGCCTGGCCCCTCTAAACACGTGAATTTTTTGTCACTGTTTCAGGCTTTTATAAGAGAATGAGCACCTGCTTTTGGCCCAGCAAACACCGTGAGACAAGCAAATACAAAGGCCTTCCCTGACTGAGGAAGAGAAAAACACAAAGAAAAAAAAAATACAAGATTCTTTTGAGCAGTTTTAGCAGCCAAACACAAATTATAATCTCAGTACAAGCCAGTAACTTATTTTATTTGGAGTCTGAAATGATTAACCAGGCCTCAGAATTGTGGGTATTAAGATCTCATTTCTGTGGATCCCACTTTATGAACTGGGACCACATTCAACAAAGCTATAGTTCTGATCAATTTCTGAAAGTAATTGAGAAATGAAATAAAGGAGGAGGGGACTTCCCTGGCTGTCTAGTGGTTAAGACTTCACCTCTCAATGCAGGAGAGGATCCCTGATTGAGGAGCTAAGATCCTAAGTGCCTTGCAACCAAAAAAAAAAGAAACATAAAACAGAAAAAACATTGTTAACGAATTTACTAAAGACTTTTAAAATGGTTCACATTAAAAAAAAAAGGAGAACAGATTGGATTCTGTCCCTAAAGCTTTCTCATTGATAGAGGAAATATTTATCTTCTTAAAAACAGTCATAAGAAATAATTAAGAACAGTAACTGGATCTCTCATTATGCATTATAAACCAGCAGGATCTGAAAGACTGAAAAATATTCTCTTAACTAATGACAGAAGATCCAAGCCCATATTCTCACAGCAAGAGTAAACAATGGAGGTTTAGTCTCACATTCACATGCAAGTAGTCAGTAAAACTAGACTGTGGCTTTCAAGAGGAATTAGATATAAGAAACTCAGAGGGAAAAAATAAAGAGGTCCTTTCCTCACTTAGTATATTCAAGCTCCTGCTGCTGCTGCTAAGTCGCTTCAGTCGTGTCCGACTCTGTGAGACCCCATAGACGGCAGCCCACCAGGCTCCCCCGTCCCTGGGATTCTCCAGGCAAGAACACTGGAGTAGGTTGCCATTTCCTTCTCCAATGCATGAAAGTGAAAAGTCAAAGTGAAGTTGCTCAGTGGTGTCTGACTCTAAGCGACCCCATGGACTGCAGCCTACCAGGCTCCTCCATCCGTGGGATTTTCCAGGCAAGAGTACTGGAGTGGGGTGCCACTGCCTTTTCCGATTCAAGCTCCTAGAAAGGGATAAAGAAAATAAGGAAAGAAAAGGAATTCACAGCACAAATCCTGTTCTAAGCAGTCCTTTTTAAGGCATTTGCAGGTTCCCCAGAAAGGATGCTTTCCCTAGAATAGAAACTCAGACACTAAAGTGGAAGGAAAACAGGAAGGAGTGATGAGCAAATCAGAAGAGGAATCAACCTGTGGCTCTTGGTGAGTATTTCCTAACGGTTCTTTGTGGCCTCTTTGTCTCTTCTATGATACCTGTCACCGGGCAAGGAGGGAGAGACAAGAGGGAAAGGATGCCGAACGCATCCTATGGGAAAGAACGATGCAGGAGGTGGGAATGTGAGGAAGCACACACGGTGAGGAGGAGAGCTACCGCGCTAGGACGCCAGCACGCGCATGGCTCACAAGCCTGGTACACAAGTACCTAGGGAGATCAGTTAGTTCCCCTTGATGAAGGTACAATATATCTCTAGAAACAACGTCAGGATTTGTAAGTAACTTGTCATTCCCTTCTTAGATATCAAAACCCTAATGGGAATGAGGGTTTCAGATTGGCTAGTTACTTCAAACACTTAAAGGGATAGGACTTCATGGTGGTGTCTGAATCGAGGGGAAAAGCAGATTTAGGGATACTGAGTCCTTTCTGGAAAGGAAAGATCCTAGCCAAGCTTCTTGGGGAGGGTGGGCTGGGTAAATTATAAAAAGGAGGCAACAGGTATAAAATAACAACAAAAAAAACTGAAAACAACCAATCGATGAGCTATAAATCTTAGCCGGTTCTCAATTTGGTCCTAGCCTCCTGGATCACCCATGCAAAGTCTTGTCCTAGACTTTTCCCGTCTAAGGGCCCTTGCATTCCTGTCACCTTCTTCCTTTAATGTGTTTCCATCAAGAACATATTCCTGACCACCACAATGAGTCCAGTTTCTTTCCTGCAGCACTTCTGCTGATTCTGTCCTCCCCATTCTGGGACCTGATATAGAGGTGAGAACCAGGGTACTGATACCCCGGGAGCTATAGGTTGGCAGTCCTGAGTCCAACCCAGGGGACAACCATTGCCTAGGGCTCCTCCTCCTGCCCCCAAACAAACAGCAGAGGGGCTCTTGATTCAGTTCAGTTCAATTCAGTTTACTCACTCAGTCCTGTCCGACTCTTCGCAACCCCATGGACCACAGCACACCAGGCCTCCCTGTTCATTACCAACTCCCAGAGTTTATTCAACTCATGTCCATTGAGTTGGTGATGCCATCCAACCATCTCATCCTCTGTTGTCCCCTTCTCCTCCTGCCTTCAATCTTTCCCAGCATCAGGATCTTTTCCAATGACTCAGTTCTTCACATTAGGTGGCCAAAGCATTGGAATTTCAGTATCAACATCAGTCCTTCCAATGAACACTCAGGACTGATCTCCTTTAGGATGGACTGGCTGGATGTCCTTGCAGTCCAAGGGACTCTCAAGAGTCTTTTCCAACACCACAGTTCAAAAGCATCAATTCTTCGGCACTCAGCTTTCTTTAGAGTCCAACTCTCACATCCATACATGACTAATGCAAAAACCATAGCCTTGACTAGATGGACTTTTTTGGCAAAGTAATGTCTCTGCTTTTCAATATGCTGTCTAGGTTGGTTATAACTTTCCTTCCAAGGAGCAAGCATCTTTTAATTTCATGGCTGCAGTCACCATTTGCTTAATTTTGGAGCCCCCCAAAATAAAATCTCTCACTGTTTCCACTGTTTCCCCATCTATTTCCCATGAAGTGATGTGACCAGATGCCATAAATCTTAGTTTTCTGAATGTTGAGCTTTAAGCCAACTTTTTTGCTCTCCTCTTTCACTGTCATCAAGAGCCTCTTTAGTTCTTCTTCACTTTCTGCCATAAGGGTGGTGTCATGTGCATATCTGAGGTTATTGATTGATATTTCTCCCAGCAATCTTGATTCCAGTTTGTGCTTCATCCAGCCCAGCGTTTTTCAGTGGTAGGAGCTGAGAGAGGGCATCAGAGGGCAGACAGACTAAAACCACAATCACAGGAACTAGCCAATCTAGTCACATGGACCACAGCCTTATCTAACTCAGTGATATTAAGCCATGCCGCATAGGGCCACCCAAGACGGATGGGTCTTGCTGGAGAGTTCTGACAAAATGTGGTCCACTGGAGAAGGGAATGGCAAACCACTTCAGTATTCTTGCCTTGAGAACCCCATGAACAGTATGAAAAGGCAAAAAGATAGGACACTGAAAGATGAACTCCCCAGATCAGTAGGTGCCCGATATGCTACTGGAGATCAGTGGAGAAATAACTCCAGAAAGAATGAAGGGATGGAGCCAAAGCAAAAACAATACCCAGTTGTGGATGAGACTGGTGATAGAAGCAAGGTCTGATGCTGTAAAGAGCAATATTGCATAGGAACCTGGAATGTTAGGTCCATGAATCAAGGCAAATTGGAAGTGGTCAAACAGGAGATGACAAGAGTGAACATTGACATTTTAGAAATCAGCGAACTAAAATGGACTGGAATGGGTGAATTTAACTCAGATGACCATTATAACTACTACTGTGGGCAGGAATCCCTTAGAAGAAATGAAGTAGCCATCACAGTCAACGAAAGAGTCTGAAATGCAGTACTTGGATGCAATCTCAAAAATGACAGAATGATGTCTGTTTGTTTCCAAGGTAAACCATTCAATATCACAGTAATCCAAGTCTATGCCCCAACAAGTAATGCTGAAGAAGCTGAAGTTGAACAGTTCTATGAAGACCTGTAAGACTTTTTAGAACTAACACCCAAAAAAGATGTCCTTTTCATCATAGGGGACTGGAATGCAAAAGTAGGAAGTCAAGAAACACCTGGAGTAACAGGCAAATTTGGCCTTGGAATACAGAATGAAGCAGGGTAAAGGCTAATAGAGTTTTGCCAAGAGAACGCACTAGTCATAGTAAACACCCTCTTCCAACAACACAAGACTCTACACGTGGACATCACCAGATGGCCAACACTAAAATCAGACTGATTATATTCTTTGCAGCCAAAGATGAAGAAGCTCTATACAGTCAGCAAAAACAAGACCAGGAGCTGACTGTGGCTCAGATCATGAACTCCTTATTGCTCTTGATTCAGCACCTGGCAAAAGGTTTTTTAACCTTGGAGACATTTGAGATGTATTACAAGATGGGCTTTAGCAAAATCCAACACCAACCGTGGCATGGAAAGATAGCAGGAGTCAGCACTGAGAACAGGTTTTTCGTCTCTCATGCAGCCAGAACTGGCACCCTGCCACATGGTATCCCCAACCTTGGGCGGAAGCCAGCTGAGGGGGCTCCCACAGCAAGTCCCTTTAGTCATGCAGAGGTGGAGTCAGGCACCCAAAAAATGCATGGCAATGCACCATAAACTTTCTAAAACCCTTATGTGTAATCCCGTGAGTCATAGGGGGTAGCTCTTACATTCAGATAAGGATTATCTGGTTTCCAAGCACTTCCCTCCTCAAATTATCAGTCACTTCTCTACCAGATCCCTTTAAAATCAGGTCCAAGTTTCTACCTTTAGCATCTTCCCCAAATTCTAAATATATGCTCTATTTTCCTAAAACTTATTTCAGAGCAAAAACTCTATTTTAGTTACATGTTTTTTATACCCTCACCTACTTCTAAAACACCTTTGAAGGGGTCACACCACTGGGAGCTACGACTTTTGAATCTGTTAATCCTTTTCTAGACTTTTAAGGTACACTCATATTACAGGAAGTGACATGGACAGAGGAAACAGCTTTGTGTTGGAGGTGGTGGTGATGGTGTTGTTTTTAAAGAAGTGAATGAAGCATCAAAATACCACCTCAGAATGACCACAAACAGTATTTGGTATATTTGAGCCTCTCACTAAAACCTGGCCACACACTGCCAGTGGGCGTATGAACAGCAGCCCACTTGCTTTCTCTGAAAAGTAATTTGACAGCATGCTTTAGAAGTCTTAAGAAGTTCAAAACTAGCCTTTAGCCCAGTATGTAGGTTTTTAAAGATCTAGTTTAAAACAATAAGCAGAAAAAGGTATCCCAGTATTTTTACATAGCAAAGATGCCGAAACATTCATGTCACACAAATAAGAAAATGATTTTATAAATTACTGCACATCCATGTGGCTATATGCCTGGTTGTACTCCTTAAGATCTCACACAGTTCATGATACATGCTAAGGTCTCAGTAAATATTTGAAGAATGAAATATAGTTCAATTATGAAAATGTTTTTGAAGAACATTTAATGGTATGAGGAAATAGTATACTGTTAAGTGAATTAAACGGGATATAAAACAGTATATACAGCATGATTCTGTTTTTTTTTAAACAGTAAAAAGATTGAAAGAAAATATACAAATGTTGACAGAGTTCAGATCTAGTTGATTTATAATTTTTTCCTTATTAACATTTTTCATATTTTCAAACAATTTTAAAACAATAATCACATATTATTATTATAGTTAGAAAAAATAAACAATCAAATGCTTTTTTAAAGGCAACTCTGCTGCTGCTGCTAAGTCGCTTCAGTTGTGTCTGACTCTGTGCGACCCCAGAGACGGCAGCCCACCAGGCTCCCCCATCCCTGGGATTCTCCAGGCAAGAACACTGGAGTGGGTTGCCATTTCCTTCTCCAACACGTGAAAGTGAAAAGTGAAAGTGAAGTCGCTCAGTCGTGTCTGACTTTTTGCAACCCCATGGACTGCAGCTTATCAGGCTCCTCTGTCCATGGATTTTCCAGGCAAGAGTACTGGAGTGGGGTGCCATTGCCTTCTCCGGGTGAAGTGCATAATAGAAACTAATTCTTACAGCATCATTTACCATCTTATACAACTGAGTTAAGAATAAGTTGGTATCACCTTATAAAGACAGTGAAAGTTAACCATTAGTCTCCCAGATGCCTTACATAATTAGGAAAAGAAAAACAATGTCTGGTTCTCCACATTCACAAAATAATCTTTTACTTACTCATATTGATCTAAGTTGTTTGATTTCTTTCCTGTCACATAATTACTTGGGATATATCCTTCACTCCTAGAAATAAGACAAATACTTTAGGTAAACTGAAATTATTAGATAATTTTTAGATAAACTGAAATTATTTTACTGACAGAGTATTAAGAGAAAAATTACTGCCCTTCTGGAATAATTAAAGTATAATATTGCCTAAAGCTTATAAGAAAGATTGGCTGACCCTCAATAAGTCAATATATCTACAGTATTCGATGCTTTACAAAGGACTTTCTCATTGGATCCTTACAAAAATTCTGAGGTAGGCAGACATTCTTGTACCCGCTTTCCGGTGGGGAAACCAAAGCTTAGAAAGATTGAGACTTTTTCAAGGGCTCAGAACTAGCCAGCAACAGGGTCAGAATGTGAATTCTGAACTTGTGACTCGGTTTAGGGCCCTTCCTAACATTCTATGGTGCTTCTCTTGAATTCACCCTTTCTGGGGATGTTTTAAAGAAACCACTACTTCAGGAAAGTGGCAGTGTGGGATGAAAACAACTGCCACTGCAACACCGCGACAGTCTGTGCAGTGCACGCTTTCAGAGAGTATCCCTAACATCTACATCAGCATCATCTGGTCACTCAGTAAACGACAAATTCCTGGGTCCCACCCAAGAGACATGAACTGAGGAGGCCTGTGTGGGGCCGGGGAACCTTGCATTTTTACCCTAGATGACTCCTGTGCACATTAAAGTTTAAGGAGCAGTCATAGTAGGTAGAATCTTGGCTGGAGCCAAGAATTTCAGCAGAAAAAGAGATACATGTATAAAATTTCTAAGTTGAGTAAAAATGCTATAATTCTGAATTTGAACTGCTGGTTCAGTTCAGTTCAGTCTCTCAGCTGTGTCCGACTGTTGTCTTTAAATTTTATTTTGTATGAAAAGGAGCCAGAACTCTATGGGGAAATGGCAAATTGCAGGTTTGACCAGGAAAAACACAAGAATGAAACTGAGCTCTTTTATTTTATTCAGAAAGCAAGGAAGCTGAGAAAGAAAGGCTAAAAGGACCCCTAACAAAAATAGCTACCACTGACCCATGATGGGACAATCCAAGCAAAAAGAATAATGACTGCAATAGAAAAAAAAAAAACAAATATGAAACTATCCATGCTTCTCCTTCTGTTTAGTCGCTCAGTCATGTCTGACTCTTTGCAACCGCATGGACTGTAGCACACCAGGCTCTTCTATCCATGGGATTTCCCAGGCAAGAATACTTGGAAATGGATTGCCATTTCCTACTCCAGGGAATCTTCCTGACCCAGGGAGTGAACCCATGTCTCCTGCATTGATTGGCAGGTGGGTTCTTTACCACTGAACCACTTGGGAATCCCAGAAGTATCCATAATAACACTTTTAAAAGTATTGGTTACCATTGTTATCAGCAGAGGAAGCTTGGTCATCAGAATTAGAAAAATCACCATTTTGCTATCCTTAGCGAAATAATCGATCTGAGCAATAATCATCAGTGGATGCTAAAATCATTAAGTGAAACATTGACGAAGAATTTTATGATGGAGGAATAAAGTTGACAAACATACCTCAGGTGTGTTTGCCTGCGTAACCCTGGCATCATAAGAAGTGGAACCACCAGATATACGGGACATTAGATCAGATCAGTCGCTCAGTCGTGTCCGACTCTTTGCGACCCCATGAATCGCAGCACGCCAGACCTCCCTGTCCATCACCAACTCCCGGAGTTCACTGAGACTCACGTCCATCGAGTTGGTGATGCCATCCAGCCATCTCATCCTCTGTCGTCCCCTTCTCCTTTAGCCCCCAGTCCCTCCCAGCATCAGAGTCTTTTCCAATGAGTCAATTCTTCGCATCAGGTAGCCAAAGTACTGCAGTTTCAGCTTCAGCATCATTCCTTCCAAAGAAATCCCAGGGCTGATCTCCTTCAGAATGGACTGGTTGGATCTCCTTGCAGTCCAAGGGACTCTCAAGAGTCTTCTCCAACACCACAGTTCAAAAGCATCAATTCTTCAGCGCTCAGCCTTCTTCACAGTCCAACTCTCACATCCATACATGACCACAGGAAAAACCATAGCCTTGACTAGACGAACCTTTGTTGGCAAAGTAATGTCTCTGCTTTTGAATATGCTATCTAGGTTGCTCATAACTTTCCTTCCAAGGAGGAAGCGTCTTTTAATTTCATGGCTGCAGTCACCATCTGCAGTGATTTTGGAGCCCAGAAAAATAGTCTGACACTGTTTCCACTGTTTCCCCATCTATTTCCCATGAAGTGATGGGACCGGATGCCATGATCTTCGTTTTTTGAATGTTGAGCTTTAAGCCAACTTTTTCACTCTCCACCTTCACTTTCATCAAGAGGCTTTTTAGTTCCTCTTCACTTTCTGCCATAAGGGTGGTGTCATCTGCATATCTGACGTTATTGATATTTCTCCCAGAAATCTTGATTCCAGCTTGTGTTTCTTCCAGTCCAGCGTTTCTCATGATGTACTCTGCATATAAGTTAAATAAACAGGGTGACAATATACAGCCTTGACGTACTCCTTTTCCTATTTGGAACCAGTCTGTTGTTCCATGTCCAGTTCTAACTGTTGCTTCCTGACCTGTATACAAATTTCTCAAGAGGCAGATCAGGTGGTCTGGTATTCCCATCTCTTTCAGAATTTTCCACAGTGTATTGTGATCCACACAGTCAAAGGCTTTGGCATAGTCAAGAAAGCAGAAATAGATGTTTTTCTGGAACTCTCTTGCTTTTTCCATGATCCAGCAGATGTTGGCAATTTGATCTCTGGTTCCTCTGCCTTTTCTAAAACCAGCTTGAACATCAGGAAGTTCACGGTTCACATATTGCTGAAGCCTGGCTTGGAGAATTTTGAGCATTACTTTACTAGCATGTGAGATGAGTGCAATTGTGCAGTAGTTGGAGCATTCTTTGGCATTGCCTTTCTTTGGGATTGGAATGAAAACTGACCTTTTCCAGTCCTGTGGCCACTGCTGACTTTTCCAAATTTGCTGGCATATTGAGTGCAGCACTTTCACAGCATCATCTTTCAGGATTTGAAATAGCTCAACTGGAATTCCATCACCTCCACTAGCTTTGTTCGTAGTGATGCTTTCTAAGGCCCACTTGACTTCACATTCCAGGATGTCTGGCTCTAGGTCAGTGATCACACCATCGTGATTATCTGGGTCGTGAAGATCTTTTTTGTACAGTTCTTCTGTGTATTCCTGCCACCTCTTCTTAATATCTTCTGCTTCTGTTAGGTCCATACCATTTCTGTCCTTTTTCGAGCCCATCTTTGCATGAAATGTTCCTTTGGTATCTCTGATTTTCTTGAAGAGATCACTAGTCTTTCCCATTCTGTTGTTTTCCTCTATTTCTTTGCACTGATCACTAAAGAAGGCTTTCTTATCTCTTCTTGCTATTCTTTGGAACTCTGCATTCAGATGTTTATATCTTTCCTTTTCTCCTTTGCTTTTCGCTTCTCTTCTGTTCACAGCTATTTGTAAGGCCTCCCCAGACAGCCATTTTGCTTTTTTGCATTTCTTTTCCATGGGGATGGTCTTGATCCCTGTCTCCTGTACAATGTCATGAACCTCATTCCATAGTTCATCAGGCACTCTATCTATCAGATCTAGGCCCTTAAATCTATATCTCACTTCCACTGTATAATCATAAGGGATTTGATATAGGTCATACCTGAATGGTCTAGTGGTTTTCCCTACTTTCTTCAATTTCAGTCTGAATTTGGCAATAAGGAGTTCATGGTCTGAGCCACAGTCAGCTCCTGGTCTTATTTTCGCTGACTGCATAGAGCTTCTCCATCTTTGGCTGCAAAGAATATAATCAATCTGATTTTGGTGGATACACATTAAACGACACCATGTGGAAGCAAATAGCTTAATCTAGATTGTGGCTCACTATAGAGAAAAAGATCTGGTTTTATCAATAAATCAAAAATGGGGGGAAAAAGGACAGGGACTGTTTTACAATAAAAGAGAGACATGAGACGTATCAGCAAAATGCATTGTGTTGACCTTGTTTTAATCTTGAGTAAATTGTAAAAATACAGATTAGAGCTAATCAAGGGAAACCAGAATTACAGAGTTGGTACTATCCTTAAACCTGGGCCAGAAGGGCCCCTGTTCCGACCTCTCACTTTCAAGGGAATGCTAAAGTCCATCATTCCTCAGCTGGACTATCATCTGAAACTATGGCCTCAGAATTCACTGCCCATTGCCAAGCCCTACATGGGCCTTTCCAAGGGGTTTCATTCTCTGAAAACCAAATGATGCTGCTTGCATGCACTCCTCCAGCCCAGGTTCAGGCAGTGACCAAGCTGGGAGGTGGCTTTTGCCAACCAAATGGACAGAATTTGGATGTGTAGCTGGGCGATGTACATGGTGCATGTGAGACGGAACCAGGGACAGAAGGAAAGGGAGAAGGGCGAGACCCTGGGGAGACGGCCAGTCCTCCGTGCACTGTCACGTTCTGGCACGGAACTCCAAGCCAGACCTTGCTTTCCTTGTCATTTTGGAGGTATGTTTGTCAACTTGGGGGATAAATTATACCTTATTCACCAGTTTGTCAGTTTGACTTATAAATATTTAAATATTTGATATCTGGGCTTTTATTTGTACTCTTCTTCTAGTCCTGAAAATGCTGGGGGAAAGCCTACAGATGAATTTTTAAAATTATTATTCTATTATAATGTTGGGGTTCCCTGGTGGCTCAGAGGGTAAAGAAACTGCCTGCAATCAGGAGACCCAGGTACATCTCTGGGTGGGGAAGATCCCTTGGAGAAGACAATGGCTACCCACTCCAGTATTCTTGCCTGGAGAATTCTATGGACAGAAGAGCCTGGTGTGCTATATCCCATGGGGTCACAAAAAGTCAGACACAACTGAGCAACTAACACACACACACATATGCTAATGACACAGCAGTTGTTTAAAAACATCTTTAGCAATTAGACTTAGGGGTGAAATTTCATGATGATTTGAATCTACTTTTAAATACTCAAAAAAAAAAAAAAAAAAAAAGAACAGTTGGGAAGATTTTTTTTTTTTTAATGGGAAGATTTTAAAATTATGACCAACCAATTTCTGAAGTCAAGTGACAAGAGGCTCCGTTAAACTACTACATATCTTTTTGATATGTCTATAATTTTAAAAAAAAATCTTGTTTGGCAAAAAAAAAGCAGTGATGACCTTTCTGTAAACATAGATGAACAGGTTTCCATAAAGGTACTAACGCACAGCACTCAGGAGACGTACCGCTGCCAAGAAGTGAGCAGCAGGCATGGGCCCTGCCCAATCCAGAGGCTTCCACTGCTTCTCCAGCAGTGACCCTGGAACTGCGGGTGGGGCAGGAGGTAAGAAAGTGGATTTGCATGAAGGGAATACTCTAATCAGGACAAAAAGTCCTCCTCTTCTTATTAACAGGAACTCAGAATAAAAACAGGGTTATACTACAGAGGTAAGCACAGGATACAGAGCTTTCCTAATGAAGCTTAAGATACACCCCCCGCCGCAACGTTTATCATATTTACCCATTATTTACCAATAATAAGGTTGAAAGGATTATTCTCTTTAAATCCTATTTAGTATAAATAATGTTTGTTTTAAACTTCTTGAATGTATGTATTTTAGACATAGGCACATACACACATACGTATAGACAGACACACACTCACATTCCCTCTTTCTACAACCAATCTAAGATTACTTATTTATTTTGAGGGGGAGGGGGACGGGAAGAGACATAAAATGTAATTTCCCCCAAGATCAAAACAATCCAATTCAAACATACAATGGATGAGAAATAGACCAGTGTAATGGATTCTAATTTCTGGAAAGAAGTGGTTGATCTATTTACATTTTTTGAGTCACTAAGAAGACACTGTGCTACTAAAAGGTGATAATGTATATTTTCATTTACGGCTGCTGAACTGGTCTCACTACATAGCAGTTACAGATTATCATCTTCTCGCTCAGTATTTAACTCCCTGCCACCCACTCTGTATCATCCACAGGGAGGGAATACCTACCCATATTTATCTCTTGCTTTCCACCAATGAACATCATTCTTTTCCAATATGATATACTCCTGGCCTCTCTCTAGTCTGAGATCATGTGCTTCTGTCGCTTGGAAATCATACATGGCTACAACTATTTCTTCACCATTTTCTTCTTCAGGCGGAATTGGTGGAGGAGGCCTTCGCTAAGAAATGGAAATATGAAAGTTTAGTCTTCTATGTGAAACTGGGTGTGAAGTAGACACTAAGCACTGCATACTGCCACAGAATAAACTCTACCTAAAGTAATCTGGTGACTCTCCGCCCATGAGTTTGAGGATGTTGATGCTACTGGGCCTCTCATGGGTTTCAGAATACAGGAAAAGAGCAAAAACTGTCTTTAAATATTAGAAGGAGTCTTCTCGGGGTCAGGATTAACTTACCAGGGAGAGGCAAGGGTAGAATGTGAGTAGAAATGACGACTAAAAGTAGATCCACCATTTAATGGCCTACAATGGGAAAAAGACCTACTTTCGTCAGGTCTCCCACTTGAAGGAATCTACTTCTTCATGCCTACTATGTGCAAGGTACACTCTAAGTACATAGCTGGCATATTTCTTTTCATTTATTCTTTTTTTTTTTTAATTTTAAATTGAAATATATAGTTGGGCTTCCCTGGTAGCTCAGCTGGTAAAGAATTCACCTGCAATGCAGAAGACCTCTGTACGACTCTTGGGTCAGGAAGTTCCCCTGGAGAAGGGATAGGCTACCCGCCCCAGTATTCTTGCCTGATGAATCCCCATGGACAGAGAAGCCTGGTGGGCTACAGTCCATGGGGTTGCAAAGAGCTGGACATGACTAAGCGACTAAGCACAGCATAGCACATAGTTAACTTAAAATGCTGCATTCGTTTCTGGTATACAGCAAAGTGATTCAGTATATACTCCTTTTCATACTGTTTTCATTATGGTTTATTATAGGATACTGAATACAGCTCCCTATGCTATAGAGTAGGACCTTGCTGTTTATCTACTTTATATATAATAGTTCCTATCTGCTAATCTCAAACGCCTAATTTACCCCCATACCCCGCCTTTCCCCTTGGGCAACCCTAAGTTTGCTTCCTCTGTGAGTCTGTTTCTGTTCTGCAAATAAGTTCATTTGCATCCTCATTTATTCTTAGTACTAATTCCATAAGAGTATATAATTTCCATTTTATAACTAAGGAAACAATGGCTTAAAGTCACCCACATCAGATTCGTGCTGGATCGGGTCCCTCCCAAGTCCAAAGTATATGTTTTGTACCATACTTCACTATTCATAGGTATATCATTAAATCACTAGAGTCATCCCTTTGTCATAATACTGTGGTCTCAGGACTGAAATATTCCTCTAAAGTCCCACGTTGCTTGAATAATATTCAAAGCCAAAATATAGGCAGAATGCCAGATGATAATAGGGCCCCCAGTGATAATTTCTGATACATTTAAATAAATATTATTTGACACCAAAAAAAATCAAGTTAAGCCATAATCTATCTATTTCTGATAGAAATGCAGGAGGCAATATCACAGGACTGAACAAAAACACACTTGGTAAACACACACTTAAAAAAGTTAGGGGCTTCCCTGGTGGCTCAGACAGTAAAGAATCTACCTGCAATGTGGGAGACCTGGGTTCGATTCCTGGGTCAGAAAGATCCCCTGGGGAAGGGCATAGCTACTGACTCCAGTGTTCTTGCCTGGAAAATCCCACGGATAGTGGAGCCTAGCAAGCTACAGTCCATGGGTCGCAAAAAGTTACACATGAATGAGCGACTATCTCTTTCATCACTTCCAAAAGTTAAAGATCACCTTACTTTCTTTATTTCTGGCGCTGGTGTTGGAGGTAGTGCTTTTCTTATACCTAAAAATACAACAACAAGATAGGTTAAAATGCCATCTAACCGTGATCGACAGTTTTAAGGAAAACTAAACATAACAAGACGGAGAAGGCAATGGCACCCCACTCCAGTACTCTTGCCTGGAAAATCCCATGGACAGAGGAGCCTGGTGGGCTACAGTCCATGGAGTCGCACAGAATCGGACATGACTGAAGCAACTTAACAGCAGCAGCAGCAAACGTAACAAGAAGTCCACTCTGACTCTCTCACTCTGGTGCATGTTGCTTGCAATACTATTTTAGGACAGATTTCTTGAACAGACTGTAAATGCCACAGGGATTGAGGCCACGTGTTATTCATTGTAAGCAAATGGGATTACATCAGAACCAAAAATCTTCTGCTCAGCAAAGGAAACCCATCAACAAAATGAAAAGGCAACCAACAGTAGGGGACAAAATATTTGCAACCCACATATCTGAGAAGGGGTTAGTATCCAAAATATACAAGGAACTCATACAACTCAATAGTTAAATAATAACTCAATTAAAAGTGGACAAAGGACCTAAACAGACTTTTTCTTAAAGAAGACATACAAACAGCCAAGAGGTACTTTAAAAGGTGCTCAGCATAACTAATCATTAGGAAAATGCAAATTAAAAGCAGAAATAAGATACCAACTCATACATACTGGGACAGCAATTATAAAACCCACATGTGACAGTGGGTACCCTTGTCTTGTTCTTGCCTTTAGGGAAAATGCTTTCAATTTTTCACCATTGAGGATAATGTTTGCTGTGGGTTTGTCATATATAGCTTTTATTATGTTGAGGTATGTTCCTTCTATTCCTGCTTTCTGGAGAGTTTTTATCATAAATGGATGTTGAATTTTGTCAAAGGCTTTCTTTGCATCTATTGAGATAATCATATGGCTTTTATTTTTCAATTTGTTAATGTGGTGTATTACATTGATGGATTTGTGGATATTGAAGAATCCTTGCATCCCTGGGATAAAGCCCAATTGGTCATGATGTATGATCTTTTTAATGTATTGTTGGATTCTGATTGCTAGAATTTTGTTAAGGATTTTTGCATCTATGTTCGTCAGTGATATTGGCCTGTAGTTTTCTTTTTTTGTGGCATCTTTGTCAGGTTTTGGTATTAGGGTGATGGTGGCCTCATAGAATGAGTTTGGAAGTTTACCTTCCTCTGCAATTTTCTGGAAGAGTTTGAGTAGGATAGGTGCTAGCTCTTCTTTAAATTTTTGGTAGAATTCAGCTGTGAAGCCGTCTGGACCTGGGCTTTTGTTTGCTGGAAGATTTTTGATTACAGTTTCAATTTCCGTGCTTCTGATGGGTCTAAGATTTTCTATTTCTTCCTCATTCAGTTTTGGAAAGTTGTACTTTTCTAAGAATTTGTCCATTTCTTCCACGTTGTCCATTTTATTGGCATATAGTTGCTGATAGTAGTCTCTTATGATCCTTTGTATTTCTGTGTTATCCGTTGTGATCTCTCCATTTTCACTTCTAATTTTATTGATATGATTTTTCTCCCTTTGTTTCTTGATGAGTTTGGCTAATGGTTTGTCAATTTTATTTATCCCCTCAGAGAACCAGCTTTTGCCTTTGTTGATTTTTGCTATGGTCTCTTTTGTTTCTTTTGCATTTACTTCTGCCCTAATTTTTAAGATTTCTTTCCTTCTACTAACCCTGGGGCTCTTCATTTCTTCCTTTTCTAGTTGCTTTAGGTGTACAGTTAGGTTATTTATTTGACTTTTTTCTTTTTTCTTGAGGTACGCCTGCATTGCTATGAACCCTCCCCTTAGCACTGCTTTTACAGTGTCCCACAGGTTTTGGGTTGTTGTGTTTTCATTTCCATTCATTTCTATGCATATTTTTATTTCTGATTTCTTCTGTGATTGGTTGGTTATTCAGCAGTGTGTTGATCAGCCTCCATATGTTGGAATTTTTAATAGTTTTTCTCCTGTAATTGAGATCTAATCTTACTGCATTGTGGTCAGAAAAGATGCTTGGAATGATTTCAATTTTTCTGAATTTACCAAGGCTAGATTTATGGCCCAGGATGTGATCTATCCTAGAGAAGGTTCCGTGTGTGCTTGAGAAAAAGGTGAAATTCATTGTTTTGGGGTGAAATGTCCTATAGATATCAATTAGGTCTAACTGGTCTATTGTATAATTTAAAGTTTGTGTTTCCTTGTTAATATTTTTTTTAGTTTATCTATCCATAGGTGTGAGTGGGGTATTAAAGTCTCCCACTATTATTGTGTTATTGTTAATTTCCCCTTTCATACTTGTTAGCATTTGTCTTACATATTGCAGTCCTCCTATGTTGGGTGCATATATAATTGTAATTGTTATCTCTTCTTCTTCGATTGATCCATTTCCCCTAAAGTCAGGAACAAGACAAGGGTGCCCACTTTCACCACTACCAGTCAACATAGTTTTGCAAGTTTTGGCCACAGCAATCAGAGCAGAAAAAGTAATAAAAGGAATCCAAATTGGAAAAGAAGAAGTAAAACTCTCACTGTTTGCAGATGACATGATCCTCTACATAGAAGACCCTAAAGACTCCACCAGAAAATTACTAGAGCTAAGCAATGAATATAGTAAAGTTGCAGGATATAAAATCAACACCCAGAAATCCCTTGCATTCCTATACACTAACAGTGAGAAAATAGAAAGAGAAATTAAGGAAACAATTCCATTCACCATTGCAACAAAAAGAATAAAATACTTAGGAATATATCTACCTAAAGAAACTAAAGACCTAAATATAGAAAACTATAAAACACTGGTGAAAGAAATCAAAGAGGACACTAATAGATGGAGAAATATACCGTGTTCATGGATCGGAAGAATCAATATAGTGAAAATGAGTATACTACCCAAAGCAATCTACAGATTCAGTGCCATGCCTATCAAGCTACCAACAGTATTCTTCACAGAGCTAGAACAAATAATTTCACAATTTGTATGGAAATACAAAAAACCTCGAATAGCCAAAGCGATCTTGAGAAAGAAGAATGGAACTGGAGGAGTCAACCTACCTGACTTCAGGCTCTACTACAAAGCCACAGTTATCAAGACAGTATGGTACTGGCACAAAGACAGAAATATAGGTCAATGGAACAAAACAGAAAGCCCAGAGATAAATCCACGCACCTATGGACACCTTATCTTTGACAAAGGAGGCAAGAATATTCAATGGAGAAAAGACAATCTTTTTAACAAGTGGTGCTGGGAAAACTGATCAATAACTTGTAAAAGAATGAAACTAGAACACTCTCTAACACCATACACAAAAGTAAACTCAAAATGGATTAAAGATCTAAACGTAAGACCAGAAACTATAAAACTCCTAGAGGAGAACATAGGCAAAACACTCTTCGACATAAATCACAGCAGGGTCCTCTATGATCCACCTCCCAGAATATTGGAAATAAAAGCAAAAATAAACAGAAATAAACAGTTCAGTTGCTCAGTCGTGTCTGACTCTTTGTGACCCCATGAATTGCAGCACGCCAGGCCACCCTGTCCATCACCAACTCCCGGAGTTCACCCAAACCCACATCCATCAAGTCGGTGATGCCATCCATCCATCTCATCCTCTGTCGTCCGCTTTTCCTCCTGCCCCCAATCCCTCCCAGCATTAGAGTCTTTTCCAATGAGTCAACTCTTCACATGAGGTGGCCAAAGTACTGGAGTTTCAGCTTTACCATCAGTCCTTCCAAAGAACACTCAGGACTGATCTCCTTCAGAATGGACTGGTTGAATCTCCTTACAGTCCATGGGACTCTCAAGAGTCTTCTCCAACACCACAGTTCAAAAGCATCAATTCTTAGGTGCTCAGCTTTCTTCACAGTCCAACTCTCACATCCATACATGACTACTGGAAAAACCACAGCCTTGACTAGAAGGACCTTTGTTGGCAAAGTAATGTCTCTGCTTTTTAATATGCTATCTAGTTTGGTCATGGAGAAGGCAATGGCCACCCACTCCAGTACTCTTGCCTGGAAAATCCCACAGACGGAGGAGCCTGGTAGGCTGCAGTCCATGGGGTCGCAAAGAGTAGGACACGACTGAGCAACTTCACTTTTCACTTTCATGCACTGGAGAAGGAAATGGCAACTCACTCCCGTGTTCTTGCCTGGACAATCCCAGGGATGGTGGAGCCTAGTGGGCTGCCATCTATGGGGTCGCACAGAGTCAGACACAACTGAAGCGACTTAGCAGCAGCAGCAGCATGTTGGTCATAACTTTCCTTCCAAGGATTAAGTGTCTTTTAATTTCATGGCTGCAATCACCATCTGCAGTGATTTTTGGAGCCCAAAAAAATAAAGTCTGATACTGTTTGGAACCTAATTAAAATTAAAAGTTTCTGCACAACAAAGGAAACTATAAGCAAGGTGAATAGACAGCCTTCAGAATGGGAGAAAATAATAGCAAATGAAGCAACTGACAAAGAAATTAATCTCAAAAATATGCAAGCAACTCCTGCAGCTCAATTCCAGAAAAATCAACAACCCAATCAAAAAATGGGCCAAACACCTAAACAGACATTTCTCCAAAGAAGACATACAGATGGCTAACAAACACATGAAAAGATGCTCAACATCACTCATTATCAGAGAAATGCAAATCAAAACCACTATGAGGTACCATTTCACACCAGTCAGAATGGCTGCCATCCAAAAGTCTACAAGCGAGGAGGAGCTAAGATGGCGGAGGAATAGGATGGGGAGAACACTTTCTCCCCCACAAATTCATCAAAAGAACATTTAAACACCAAGTAAATTCCAGAAAACAACTTCTGAATGCCGGCAGAGGACATCAGGCACCCAGAAAAGCAACCCATTGTCTTAGAAAGGAGGTAGGAAAAAATATAAAAGACAAAAAAAGAGACAAAAGAGGGAGGGATGGAGCTCCGTCCCTGGAAGGGAGTCTTAAAAAGAGAGAAGTTTCCAAACACCAGGAAACATTCTCACTGCCGGGTCTGTGCCGAGCCTTGGAAGCACAGAGGGCAACATAACAGGGAGGAAAAATAAATAAACAATTAAAACCCACAGATTAGGAGCCCTACGGTAATCCCCCAGCAGAGAAGCAGCGCAGACGCCTGCATCTGCCATTAGCAAGTGGGGGCTGGGCAGGGAAGCACGGTGCGGGCTGCATCACTTAGAGTACGGATCTGGCCTGAATACCCCGAGTGCTACCTGAGCGAAATAATTTGGGCTAGCAAACCAGACTGTGGCATATCTACCACACGAAAAGCCAGCCCTATCCTAAGACACAGCCAGGCCCGCGCACAGGACAAAGGACTGTACAGAGATAGCCGGCTGCAGACCGCCCCCCTCCGGTGACAGGCAGCCAGTGCCGGAAGGGGGCAATCGCAGCCCCAGAAAGACATTATCTATAAAACTATAAGCAGGCTTCTTTGCTAACTAAAACTTCTTGGGGTTCTCGACAGTCAACATCTGCCTGAGAAGGTGCGCCGGTTGTACACCCAGATAACCGAGCAGCGGGGAGGCGATAAGTCGCGCTGGCCAAACACCTCATCATTGAAAGACAAGTATATGTCTTGTCTTTCTTGTCTGAGCTCCTCGGACCTGGGAAGGGCACAAAACACAGGCCCAACCGAGTCTGTGCCTCTGAGGACTACCCGAGTGCCTGAACCTGAGCGGATTAGACCTGGGAGGTGCAAGCAGCCCAGGGCCGGCCGCAGATGGTTCACGGTGGAGCAACCTAGAGCCTGAGCAGTGTGGGGAGGGAGGCTACACACGCCGTGAGCAGGGGCAGGCCCAGTGTGGCTGAGGCACTGTGAGCACACACCAGACTTATTTATTTGCAGTGTTCCTTCCTCCCCACAGCACGACTGAACAAGTAAGCCTTAAAAAAAAAAAGGTGTCCACCACCGCCCCCTTTGTATCAGGGCGGAAATCAGACACTGAAGAGACCAGCAAACAGAGGAAGCTATAACTGAGGGAACTGCCTTGGAAGCGACAGGCAATAGATTAAAACCCCGTGGTTAGTACTGACTACATAGGAAGGGGCCTATAGATCTTGAGAAATATAAGCTGGAACAAGGAACTAGCCGAAAATGAACTGAACCCACAATACCCACAACAATATCAGAGAAAGTCCTATGTATATTTTTACCATTTTTATGATCATTCTTCCTTTGTTTTTTTTTTTTAATTTTTAAAAAATTTTTAAGTCCTCTATTACTCCTTTAATTTTCAGTTTTATAACCTACCATTACTTCGCCAAAAAAAAAAAAAGACCCTTTTTTTTTAAAAAGCAAACTTCATATATATATTTTTTTATAACTTTTGTGACCTTGTTTTTTTTTTTCCTTCTTTTCTTTAACATTGTATTTTTGAAATTCCAAACTCTGCTCTAGATTTTTAATTTTAGCTTTTTGGTATTTGTTATCAATTTTGTACCTATTTTTTTTTTTATAACTTTTGTGACTTTTTTTTTTCTCTATTTCTCTCCATCTTTTCTTTAACATTATATTCCTGAAATTCCAAACTCTACTCTAGATTTTTAATTTATGCTTTTTGGTATTTGTTATCAATTTTGTACCTATATCTTCTTTATAATTTTTGTGACTTTGTTTTTGTTTTTTTCTCTTTCTTTTTCTTCTTCTTTTCTTTAATATTGTATTTTTGAAATTCCAAACTCTAGATTTTTTAACTTTTGCTTTTTGGTATTTGTTATTAATTTTGTACCTATATTTTCTTTATAATTTTTGTGACTTTTTTTTTTCTTTTTCTCTCTTTCTTTTTCTCTCTTTCTTTTCCTTCTTCTTTTCTTTAACATTGTATTTTTGAAATTCCAAACTGTACTCTAGATTTCTAAATTTTGCTTTTAGGTATTTGTTACCAATTTTGTACCTTTAAGAACCCAATCTTCAGTACCCATTTTTTACTAGGGAGCAAGATTACTGGCTTGACTGCTCTCTCCCCCTTCAGACTCTCCTTTTTTTCCATCAGGTCGCCTGTGTCTCCTCCCTAACCCTTCTCTACCCAACTCTGTGAATTTCTGTGTGTTCCAGACGGTGGAGAACACTTAGGGAACTGATTACTGGCTGGATCTGTCTCCCTCCTTTTCATCCCCTCCTTTTATCCTTCTGGCCACCTCTGTCTCCTTCCTCCCTCTTCTCTTCTCTGTATAACTCTGTGAACATCTCTGAGCGGTCCAGTTGTGGAGTGCACATAAGGAAGTGATCACTGGTTAGCCCGCTCTCTCCTCTATTGATTCCACCTTATCTCATTCAGGTCACCTCTAACTCCCTCCTCCCTCTTCTCTTCTCCATGTAACGCTGTGAACCTCTCTGGGTAACCCTCACGGTGGAGAAACTTTTCATCTTTAACCTAGATGTTTTATCAATGGTGCTGTATAGAAGGAGAAGTTTTGAGACTACTGTAAAAATAAGACCGATAACTGGAAGCAGGAGGCTTAAGTCCAAACCCTGACTCCAGGGTACATTAATTGACAGGAGCTCATCAAGTGCCTCCATACCGACACTGAAACCAAGCACCACACAAGGGCCAACAAGTTCCAGGGCAAGACATACCAAGCAAATTCTCCAGCAACACAGGAACACAGCCCTGAGCTCCAATATACAGGCTGCCCAAAGTCACCCCAAAACCATAGACATCTCATAACTCATTAATGGACACTTCATTGCACTCCAGAGAGAAGAAATCCAGCTCCACCCACCAGAACACCGACACAAGCTTCCCTAACCAAGAAACCGTGACAAGCCACCTGTACAAACCCACACACAGCGAGGAAATGCCACAATAAAAAGAACTCCACAAACTGCCAGAATACAGAAAGGACACCCCAAACTCAGCAATTTAAACAAGATGAAGAGACAGAGGAATAGCCAGCAGATAAAGGAACAGGATAAATGCCCACCAAACCAAACAAAAGAGGAAGAGATAGGGAATCTACCTGATAAAGAATTCCGAATACTGATAGTGAAATTGATCCAAAATCTTGAAATCAAAATGGAATCACAGATAAATAGCCTGGAGACAAGGATTGAGAAGATGCAAGAAAGGTTTAACAAGGACCTAGAAGAAATAAAAAAGAGTCAATATATAATGAATAATGCAATAAATGAGATCAAAAACACTCTGGAGGCAACAAATAGTAGAATAACAGAGGCAGAAGATAGGATTAGTGAATTAGAAGATAGAATGGTAGAAAAAAATGAATCAGAGAGGAAAAAAGAAAAACGAATTAAAAGAAATGAGGACAATCTCAGAGACCTCCAAGACAATATTAAATGCTACAACATTCGAATCATAGGGGTCCCAGAAGAAGAAGACAAAAAGAAAGACCATGAGAAAATACTTGAGGAGATAATAGTTGAAAACTTCCCTAAAATGGGGAAGGAAATCATTACTCAAGTCCAAGAAACCCAGAGAGTCCCAAACAGGATAAACCCAAGGCAAAACACCCCAAGACACATATTAATCAAATTAACAAAGATCAAACACAAAGAACAAATATTAAAAGCAGCAAGGGAAAAACAACAAATAACACAGAAGGGAATTCCCATAAGGGTTAACAGCTGATCTTTCAATAGAAACTCGTCAAGCCAGGAGGGAATGGCAAGACATACTTAAAGTGATGAAAGAAAATAACCTACAGCCCAGATTATTGTACCCAGCAAGGATCTCATTCAAATATGAAGGAGAAATCAAAAGCTTTACAGACAAGCAAAAGCTGAGAGAATTCAGCACCACCAAACCACCTCTCCAACAAATACTAAAGGATATTCTCTAGACAGGAAACACAAAAAGGTTGTATAAATTTGAACCCAAAACAATAAAGTAAATGGCAACGGGATCATACTTATCAATAATTACCTTAAACGTAAGGGGTTGAATGCCCCAACCAAAAGACAAAGACTGGCTGAATGGATACAAAAACAAGACCCCTACATATGTCATCTACAAGAGATCCACCTCAAAACAGGCGACACATACAGACTGAAAGTGAAGGGCTGGAAAAAGATTTTCCATGCAAATAGGGACCAAAAGAAAGCAGGAGTAGCAATACTCATAGCAGATAAAATAGACTTTAAAACAAAGGCTGTGAAAAGAGACTAAGAAGGTCACTACATAATGATCAAAGGATCAATCCAAGAAGAAGAAATAACAATTATAAATATATATGCACCCAACATAGGAGCACCGCAATATGTAAGACAAATAAATGCTAACAAGTATGAAAGGAGAAATTAACAATAACACAATAATAGTGGGAGACTTTAATACCCCATTCACACCTATGGATAGATCAACTAAACAGAAAATTAACAAGGAAACACAAACTTTAAATTATACAATAGACCAGTTAGACCTAATTGATACCTATAGGATATTTCATCCCAAAACAATGAATTTCACCTTTTTCTCAAGCGCACATGGAACCTTCTCCAGGATAGATCACATCCTGGGCCATAAATCTAGCCTTGGTAAATTCAGAAAAATTGAAATCATTCCAAGCATCTTTTCTGACCACAATGCAGTAAGATTAGATCTCAATTACAGGAGAAAAACTATTAAAAATTCCAACATATGGAGGCTGAACAACACACTGCTGAATAACCAACAAATCACAGAAGAAATCAAAAAAGAAATCAAAATTTGCATAGAAATGAATGAAAATGAAAACACAACAACCCAAAACCTGTGGGACACTGTAAAAGCAGTCCTAAGGGGAAGGTTCATAGCAATACAGGCATACCTCAAGAAACAAGAAAAAAGTCAAATAAATAATCTAACTCTACACCTAAAGCAACTAGAAAAGGAAGAAATGAAAAACCCCAGGGTTAGTAGAAGGAAAGAAATCTTAAAAATTAGGGCAGAAATAAATGCAAAAGAAACAAAAGAGACCATAGCAAAAATCAACAAAGCCAAAAGCTGGTTCTTTGAAAGGATAAATAAAATTGACAAACCATTAGCCAGACTCATCAAGAAACAAAGGGAGAAAAATCAAATCAATAAAATTAGAAGTGAAAATGGAGAGATCACAATGGACAACACAGAAATACAAAGGATCATAAGAGACTACTATCAGCAATTATATGGCAATAAAATGGACAAGGTGGAAGAAATGGACAAATTCTTAGAAAAGTACAACTTTCCAAAACTCGATCAGGAAGAAATAGAAAATCTTAACAGACCCATCACAAGCACGGGAATTGAAACTGTAATCAAAAATCTTCCAGCAAACAAAAGCCCAGGTCCAGACGGCTTCACAGCTGAATTCTACCAAAAACTTAGAGAAGAGCTAACACCTATCCTACTCAAACTCTTCCAGAAAATTGCAGAGGAAGGTAAACTTCCAAACTCATTCTATGAGGCCACCATCACCCTAATACCAAAACCTGACAAAGATGCCACAAAGAAAGAAAACTACAGGCCAATATCACTGATGAACATAGATGCAAAAATCCTTAACAAAATTCTAACAATCAGAATCCAACAACACATTAAAAAGATCATACACCATGACCAATTGGGCTTTATCCCAGGGATGCAAGGATTCTTCATTATCTGCAAATCCATCAATGTAATACACCACATTAACAAATTGAAAAATAAAAGCCATATGATTATCTCAATAGATGCAGAGAAAGCCTGTGACAGAATTCAACATCCATTTATGATAAAAACTCCAAAAAGCAGGAGTAGAAGGAACATACCTCAACATAATAAAAGCTATATATGACAAACCCACCACAAACATTATCCTCAATGGTGAAAAATTGAAAGCATTTCCTCTAAAGTCAGGAACAAGACAAGGGTGCCCACTTTCACCATTACTATTCAACATAGTTTTGGAAGTTTTGGCCACAGAAATCAGAGCAGAAAAAGAAATAAAAGGAATCCAAATTGGAAAAGAAGAAGTAAAACTCTCACTGTTTGCAGATGACATGATCCTCTACATAGAAGACCCTAAAGACTCCACCAGAAAATTACTAGAGCTAAGCAATGAATATAGTAAAGTTGCAGGATATAGAATCAACACCCAGAAATCCCTTGCATTCCTATACACTAACAGTGAGAAAATAGAAAGAGAAATTAAGGAAACAATTCCATTCACCATTGCAACAAAAAGAATAAAATACTTAGGAATATATCTACCTAAAGAAACTAAAGACCTAAATATAGAAAACTATAAAACACTGGTGAAAGAAATCAAAGAGGACACTAATAGATGGAGAAATATACCGTGTTCATGGATCGGAAGAATCAATATAGTGAAAATGAGTATACTACCCAAAGCAATCTACAGATTCAGTGCCATGCCTATCAAGCTACCAACAGTATTCTTCACAGAGCTAGAACAAATAATTTCACAATTTGTATGGAAATACAAAAAACCTCGAATAGCCAAAGCGATCTTGAGAAAGAAGAATGGAACTGGAGGAGTCAACCTACCTGACTTCAGGCTCTACTACAAAGCCACAGTTATCAAGACAGTATGGTACTGGCACAAAGACAGAAATATAGGTCAATGGAACAAAACAGAAAGCCCAGAGATAAATCCACGCACCTATGGACACCTTCTTTGACAAAGGAGGCAAGAATATACAATGGACTAAAAGACAATCTCTTTAACAAGTGGTGCTAGGAAAACTGGTCAACCACTTGTAAAAGAATGAAACTAGAGCACTTTCTAACACCATACACAAAAATAAACTCAACATGGACTAAAGATCTAAATGTAAGACCAGAAACTATAAAACTCCTAGAGGAGAACATAGGCAAAACACTCTCTGACATACATCACAGCAGGATCCTCTATGACCCACCTCCCAGAATATTGGAAATAAAAGCAAAAATAAACAAATGGGACCTAATTAAACTTTAAAGCTTCTGCACATCAAAGGAAAAAATGGGCCAGAGAAATAAACAGACATTTCTCCAAAGAAGACATACAGATGGCTAACAAACACATGAAAAGATGCTCAACATCACTCATTATCAGTGAAATGCAAATCAAAATCACTATGAGGTACCATTTCACACCAGTCAGAATGGCTGCGATCCAAAAGTCTACAAGCAATAAATGCTGGAGAGGGTGTGGAGAAAAGGGAACCCTCTTACACTGTTGGTGGGAATGCAAACTAGTACAGCCACTATGGAGAACAGTGTGGAGATTCCTTAAAAAGCTGGAAATAGAACTACCTTATGATCCAGCAATCCCACTGCTGGGCATACACACTGAGGAAACCAGAAGGGAAAGAGACACGTGTACCCCAATGTTCATCGCAGCACTGTTTATAATAGCCAGGACATGGAAGCAACCTAGATGTCCATCAGCAGATGAATAGATAAGAAAGCTGTGGTACATATACACAATGGAGTATTACTCCGCCATTAAAAAGAATACATTTGAATCAGTTCTAATGAGGTGGATGAAACTGGAGCCTATTATACAGAGTGAAGTAAGCCAGAAAAAAAAACACCAATACAGTATACTAACGCTTATATATGGAATTTAGAAAGATGGCAACAATAACCCTGTATACAAGACAGCAAAAGAGACACTGATGTATAGAACAGTCTTTTGGACTCTGTGGGAGAGGGAGAGGGTGGGATGACTTGGGAGAATGGCACTGAAATATGTATTATATCATATATGAAACGAGTCGCCAGTCCAGGTTCGATGCACAATACTGGATGCTTGGGGCTGGTGCACTGGGACGACCCAGAGGGATGGTATGGGGAGGGAGGAGGGAGGAGGGTTCAGGATGCGGAACATATGTATACCTGTGGCAGTTTCATTTTGATATATGGCAAAACCAATACAATATTGTAAAGTTAAATAAAATAAAATTAAAAAAACAAAAACAAAAGTCTACAAGCAATAAATGCTGGAGAGGGTGTGGAGAAAAGGGAACCCTCTTACACTGTTGGTGGGAATGCAAACTAGTACAGCCACTATGGAGAACAGGGTGGAGATTCCTTAAAAAACTGGAAGTAGAACTGCCATACAACCCAGCAATCCCACTGCTGGGCATACACACCAAGGAAACCAGAATTGAAAGAGACACGTGTACCCCAATGTTCATTGCAGCACTGTTTATAATAGCCAGGACACGGAAGCAACCTAGATGTCCATCAGCAGATGAATGGATAAGAAAGCTGTGATACATATACACAATGGAGTATTACTCAGCCATTAAGAAGAATACATTTGAATCAGTTCTAATGAGGTGGATGAAACTGGAGCCTATTATACAGAGTGAAGTAAGCCAGAAAGAAAAACACGAATACAGTATACTAATGCATATATATGGAATTTAGAAAGATGGTAACAATAACCCTGTATGCAAGACAGCAAAAAAGACACAGATGTATATAACAGTCTTTTGGACTTTGGGGGAGAAGGCAAGGGTGGGATGATTTGGGAGAATGGCATTGAAACATGTATAACATCATATGTGAAATGAATCAGCAGTCCAGGTTCGATGAATAATACAGGATGCTCAGGGCTGGGGCACTGGGACAACCCAGAGGGATGGTACGAGGAGGGAGGTGGGAGGGGGGTTCAGGACGGGGAACATGTGTACACCCTTGGTGGATTCATGTTGATGTATGGCAAAACCAATACAATGTTATAAAGTGATTAGCCTCCAATTAAAATAAATTTATATTAAAAAATAAAAAAAACAAAAACAAACAAAAAACAACTAAGGAAAAAAAAAACCCACATGTGATAACAAATGCTGCTAAGGATGTAGAGAAAAGGGAACTCTTGAGCACTGTTAGTGGGAATGTAAATAATGTAGCCACTGTGGAAAATAACATATAAGTTCCTCAAAAAACTTAAAAATAGAACTACCAGATGATCCAGCAATCCCACTTCTGGGTATACACACGGACGAAAGGAAATCAATACCTCAAGGAGACAATCTGTACTGCCATGGTCATAGCAGCATATTTTACAATGGCCAGGAACAGAAACAACCTGAGCATTCACCAACAGAGGACTGAATACAGAAAATGCAATGTGTGTGTACATATATACATGATGGAATATTCAGCCTTAGAAAAAGAAGGAAATCCTTTCATTTGTGACAACATGGATGAAGCTGGGGAGCATAATGCTAAGTGAAATAAGCCAGACAGAAAAGGACAAACTGCACATGCTGTAACTTATATGGGGAATCTTAAAAAAAAAAAAAAAATTCATAGAGAGTAGAATAATGGTTGCCAGGGGATGCAGGGTGGGGAAAATAGAGATGTTGGTAAAAGAATACAAGTTTACAGTTATTCAATGAATAAGGTATGTTAATTATTACTCAGTTTATATATATATTATATATAAAACTGGAGAAGGAAATGGCAACCTACTCCAGTATTCTTGCCTTGAGAATCCAATGGACAGAGGAGCCTGGCAGGCTACAGTCTATGGGGGTAGCAAGAGTCGGAAACAACTGAGCAACCAAGCACACACACACACACACATACACACACACACATATATCTAGAACTAATACCCCCCAAAAAGATGTCCTTTTCATCATAGGGGACTGGAATGCAAAAGTAGGAAGTCAAGAAACACCTGGAGTAACAGGCAAATTTGGCCTTGGAATACAGAATGAAGCAGGGCAAAAGCTAATAAAGTTTTGCCAAGAGAACGCACTAGTCATAGCAAACACCCTCTTTCAACAACACAAGAGAAGGCTCTACACATGGACATCACCAGATGGCCAACACTGAAATCAGACTGATTATACTCTTTGCAGCCAAAGATGGAGAAGGTCTATACAGTCAGCAAAAGCAAGACCAGGTGCTGACTGCGGCACAGATCATGAACTCCTTATTGCAAAATTCAGACTTAAATTGAAGAAAGCTGGGAAAACCACTAGACCATTCAGGTATGACCTAAATCAAATCTCTTATCATTATACAGTGGAAGTGACAAATAGACTCAAGGGATTAGATCTGATAGGCAGAGTGCCTGAAGAACTATGGATGGAGTTTCACGACATTGTACAGGAGGCAGTGATCAAGACCATCCCCAAGAAAAAGAAATGCAAAAAGGCAAAATGACTGTCTGAGAAAGCCTTACAAATAGCTGAGAAAAGAAGAGAGGTGAAAGGCAAAGGAGAAAAGGAAAGATACACCCATCTGAATGCAGAGTTCCAAGGAATAGCAAGCAGAGATAAGAAAGTCTTCCTCAGTGATAAATGCAAAGAAATAGAAGAAAACAATAGAATGGGAAAGACTAGAGATCTCTCAAGAAAACTGAGATAGCAAGGGAACATTTCATGCAAAGATGGCCACAGTAAAGGATGGAAATGGTATGGACCTAACAGAAGCAGAAGATATTAAGAAGACGTGGCAAAAACACACAGAAGAACTATACAAAATAGATCGTCATGACCCAGATAACCACAATGGTGTCATCACTCACCTAGAGCCAGACATCCTGGAGTGCAAAGTCAAGTGAGCCTCAGGAAGCATCACTATGAACAAAGCTCTTGGAGGTGATAGAATTCCAGTTGAGCTATTTCAAATCCTAAAATATGATGCTGTTAAAGTGTTGTACTCAATATGCCAGCAAAATTGGAAAACTCAGCAGTGGCCACAGGACTGGAAAAGGTCAGTTTTCATTCCAATTCCAAAGAAAGGCAATGCCAAAGAATGTTCAAACTACTGCACAATTGCACTCATCTCATACACTAGCAAAGTAATGCTCAAAATTCTCCAAGCTGGATTTAGAAAAGGCAGAGGAACCAGAGATCAAATTGCCAACATCCTTTGGATCATAGAAAAAGCAAGAGAGTTCCAGAAAAACATCTGTATTGTTGACTATGCCAAAGCCTTTGACTGTGTGGATCACAACAAACTGTGGAAAATTCTGAAATAGATAGGAATACCAGAACACATGACCCGCCTCCCAAGAAATCTGTATGCAGGTCAAGAAGCAACAGTTAGAACTGGACATGGAACAACAGACTGGTTCCAAATTGGGGAAGAAGTATGTCAAGGCTGTATATTGTCACCCTGCTTATTTAACTTAAATGGAGAGTACATCATGTGAAATGCTGGGCTAGATGAAGGACAAACTGGAATCAAGACTGCAGGGAGAAATATCAATAACCTCAGATATGCAGATGACACCACCCTTACGGCAAAAAGCAAAGAGGAACTAAAGAGCTTCTTGATGAAAGTGAAAGAGGAGAGTGAAAAAGCTGGCTTATAACTCAACATTCAAAAAACTAAGATCATGGCATCTGGTCCCATCACTTCATGGCAAATAGATGGGGAAACAGGGGCAACAGTGACAGACTTTATTTTTTTTTGGCTCCAAAGTCACTGCAGATGGTGACTGCAGCCATGAAATTAAAAGACACTTGCTCCTTGGAAGAAAAGCTATGACCAACCTGGACAGCATATTAAAAAGCAGAGACATTAGTTTGCCAACAAAGGTCCATCTAGTCAAAGCTATGGTTTTTTCATTAGTTATGTATGGATGTGCAAGTTGGACCATAAAGAAAGCTGAGTGCCAAAGAATTGAGGCTTTTGAACTGTGGTGTTAGAGAAGACTCCTGAGAGTCTCTTGGACTGCAAGGAGATCAAACCAGTCAATCCTAAAGGAAATCAGTCCTGAATAATCATTGGAAGGACCTATGCTGAAGCTAAAGCTCCTATACTTTGGCCACCTGATGTGAAGAACTGACTCATTGGAAAAGATCCTGATGCTGGGAAAGATTGAAGGCAGGAGGAGAAGGGGACAACAGATTAGGGGTTGGTTGGATGGCATCACCAACTGGATGGACATGAGTTTGAGCAAGCTCCAGGAGTTGGTGATAGACAGGGATGCCTGGCATGCTGCAGTCCACGAAGTCGCAAAGAGTCCAACACAACTGAGCAACTGAACTGAACTGTGTGTGTGTATATATATATACATAATATAAAACAGGAAAAAAACAAAGTCTAAGGATCTAGTGTATAAAATGGCAACTATAGCTGATAGCTTTGTAATGTAAATTGAAGTTTTCTAAGAAAATAGAACTTAAATGTTTTCATACATACACACACACACACAAAGGTAAACATACGAGGTTTTAATCAGCTCAATGAGAAGAACCTTTTCCAATGGAAAAGTATATCCAATCACCTCACTGTAAATTTTAAAGATGTTGCAATTTTGTTAATTATACCTCAGTACAGCTGGGAGGAAAGGAGAGAAAAAGTGCCGACAGTCCTGCCTTAGGTTCACACTTACCCTTACAAAATATACCTACCCTGCAAGTTTGAAGGCCATATTTAACCAACAGCAAAATCAGAAACATGTCCCTTTTTCCCTTTACGAATAATATGTACATCCTGAGCACAATATAGTTATAGAATAAAATGAATACTTACTACTTTCAAAAAGATTATATTTTTCACATCCAGGTGCTAGTTTTTCAGTTTGTCTGCAACACTGATAACTTCCGTCTGCCCAAAATTTAGGATGATATTTAATCATAATATTATTGTTGTTCTTTATTTCTGTAATTCAAAGATACATTAAACAATCAGTGAAATAAAGCAGAGATGACAGAATGTTTCCTTGAATAACACGGTTGATCACTCTTTCTCAAATTCATTGTTACAGTTTAGACACTAAGTTGTGTCTGACTCTTTTGTGACCCCATGGACTGTTTATTATGAGGAAATCCTTATAACATAAAATCAAACATTCAGAAGATGCATACAGTTCTCTTTTGCCTCCTTTTTTTGGTGAGGCACCCTTGGGCTAACAAGGTGAAGCAATCTCTGCTACATTGTGATGGATAAACACAAAAGTCAGCCCATCACCATTTTGTTCTTCAGAGAAAGCAATGAGGATTATGCAGGACAAATTACAAATGAACATTCTTCACGTGCAAGTCAATTCCTCCACATCAAATGTTGACCACACAATTTCTTAGAAAATACTAAATCCTGCTATCGTAAAAGCCCAGTGGTTAGTCACCTCCAAATGTATTATATATTAAATGAAAGCTTGTTTTTCTTAAAAACTATGTATAAGCCACTAGAAGGAAGCAGATTATAAAAAAAGGAAGTTATCTTCAATGTGTGTCACTTATAGGAAAAGAATGACCTTGGAGAAGCACTTACTGTAGATTAAAAGATTATAAATGTAAGATAGTTCTGTCCTAGTGATAAGAATGTTATATTCTGAAATTATGTACGGATTAATATTTCATGATATGAGTTTACCTTCTTTTAACTTCTTTACCCACCGGTCCCTGCTTTGTGCACTAGGTGCAAAAATGTAAAGTGTGTTAGCATCATGCACAACCTGAAATAAAACAAAAGATGGAACAGGTGAGAAACAGCACTCCTACCTAGCACAGAGCCCTTGGTTACCATCAGTTCAGTCATTCAGTCGTGTCCAACTCCTTGCAACCCCATGAATCGCAGCACACCAGGCCTCCCTGTCCATCACCAACTCTCAGAATTCACTCAGACTCATGTCCGTCGAGTCGGTGATGCCATCCAGCCATCTCATCCTCTGTCATCCCCTTCTCCTCCTGCCCCCAATCCCTCCCAGCATCAGAGTCTTTTCCAATGAGTCAACTCTTCCCATGAGATGGCCAAAGTACTGGAGTTTCAGCTTTAGCATCATTCCTTCCAAAGAAATCCCAGGGCAGATCTCCTTCAGAATGGACTGGTTGGATCTCCTTGCAGTCCAAGGGACTCTCAAGAGTCTTCTCCAATACCACAGTTCAAAAGCATCAATTCTTCGGCGCTCAGCCTTCTTCACAGTCCGACTCTCACATCCACACATGACTACTAGTAGGAACCAATAAAAGACTCGGAAATTCTTTAAGCAAAAGTCAATTGCTTTCAGTCCAAAGAACCTAGATTCCCTTCTTACAAAAGCAAATTTATTTCTTCATGTCTACATCAGGTGGGATTTTGCAAAGGATTGTGCTTTTACAGGATGAAAAAAAATGTACAGAGGCCAGGATGCTTTGCCAATCTTATTATTTCTTGCAATGTAAGGAACTAAAGTTCCTTAAGCAAACTTGGTACAACAGGGATTATTCCAATCAAGTATTTTTCTGAATAATATTTAGATGAATGGACTACTCTTTCAGCATCACTCCTACACCTTCCTTTTGCCACTACAAATAACTGCAGTAGGTAGCTTAATTAAGCACTGACTACTCCAATTCTAAACTTCATGCTTTACAGACATTAACTCAATCAATCCTACCATCAAGGCATTAGTATTCCCATTCTGCAGAAGAGGAGACTAAGGCCTATCCAAGACATCAATTCTAAATAGCTCCCGGAGGCACCACTCACACAGAATACACTGCAAATGGTACCCCTTAATTTACCTGCCCATCAGCATGTATCTGGTCATCCAGAAAGCCAGGATCCTGACTCTAAGTTCCAAACTTTTAACCACAGTACCTCTTTTAGAGTTACCTCCAGGTGAGCAATTAGACAGTCTTATTCCTAATATTTTTAATATCAATAATAAAATTAAGAATGGGAAGCTAACCCAAGAATTTTGGTCTTCACTTTACCCTTGATGGTCAGTCACAAGGCAGAAACACCCTGATTGACTGAAAAGAAATATCTGGCTAGAAACCTCTCTTTACTATGTCAACAGCCACTAGATTGAATACAGATAGCTCTTTCATCAATAGATGGTTCTTCCTGACCATATTTAATAGATAATCCTGAGAAATAAAAATCATATTTTTATGGCAAGACAAGAGAAATGTAAACAAAAAATTCTTCTCTGCTCTTCAGCCTCCTCTCTCCCCCGCTGTACATTGTGTAACTCTGATACAAAATCAAACCTCCCCATCGGCAGAAATATCTGCTCAACCCTAAAGAGCAACATCATCTTCCCAGCAGGAACAATACAGTGCCTTAAAAGATAGCATTCCTTCTTGATCTTGTAAGGGGTCACATGACCCACTACAATGCTGCTCAGATCTGGATTCTGTAAAACTGTCAATAATATGTCACATGATGTCCAGCCCTCTGACTCAAAAACTGGCGTATCATTAACTGTGTCCTGACTTGTAGAGGGTGGAACAGTTCTCAGAGCTTTTTGAGATGCTCCTCCCAGGTTATAATCCTCAACTCTGGCTCAAATTAAGTTTTCCATTTTTTTTTCAAATTCTTTTCCCATGTAGATTGTTACATACATTAAGCAGAGTTCCCCATGCTATCAGTAGGTCCCTGTTGGGTAGCCATTTAAAATACAGCAGTATGGGGACCTCCCTGGCAATACAGTGGTTAGGACTTCATCCATGATCTCACTGCCAAGGGCCCAGGTTCAGTCCCTGGTCAGGGAAATAAGATCTCACAAGCTGCACGGCAAAGCCAAAAAAAAAAAAAAAAATACATACATACACACACACACATACACATAGCAGTGTGTACATGCCAATCCCCCAAAAGAATAGATACATGTGTGTGTGTATATATATATATATAACTGAATCATTCTGCTGTACACCTGAAACTAACATGACATTGTTAATCAATTATACTTCAATATAAAATAAAAAGTTTTTAAAAATCCCCACTTCTTTCCTAGATCGACTGATTAGTTTTTTGTCAACAATCCCTTCTCATTCATTGTAATCAAATAAATGTGGTCTAATAACAATGGGAACACCATAGAACAGTTCAGTTCAGTCACCCAGTCGTGTCCAACTCTTTGCAACACCATGGATCGCAGGACACCAGGCTTCCCTGTCCATTGCCAACTCCTGGAGTTTACTCAAATGCATGTCCATTGAGTGGGTGATGCCATCCAACCATTTCATCCTCTGTTGTCCCCTTCTCCTCCCGTCTTCAATCTTTCCCAGCATCAGGGTCTTTTCCAAGGAGTCAGTTCTTTGCATCAGGTGGACAAAGGATTGGAGTTTCAGCTTCAGCATCAGTCCTTGCTGTGAATATTCAGGACTGAGTTCCTTTAGGATGGACTGGTTGGATCTCCTTTCATAGAACAAATAGTGCTATATTCTACTCGGTGATTAATTCATACAACTAGCACTTTGCTGGGACTACATGAGATACAGACATGAATCTAAGAAATACCTTATGACAAAACAGAAAATGAGATGTAATAAAAGAGGTAAAGATAAAGCACTAAGAGAAAGGGCTCTGGGGGTGTATGCTGCCTCATTTGGCCCATGATTTTCATACCTGTGTCAACCTTGAAAAGATATAATGTGAGAGCTGCAAGTTTTATTTAGGGCAAAATGAGGACTGCAGCTCAGGAATCAGCACATCAGATAGCTCTGAGAAACTGCTCCTAAGAAGCAAGGGGGATGGTCAATATACATGTGATTTTTGCTGAAGGGAGGGTACATGCAATGAAGCACATATTTTGCCAGAAGGTTTCTGCTAGGCTCGTTAAGCAGTCATCATTATGAAGGATTTTAGTGCTTTTCCAGATATGAGGAGATACAAGAATTGTGCTCATAAAATCAGCTCCTGAAAATATCTAACTATCAGAAGACCTGTCCTGCCAGTTTTTCCTAAAACACAGAGTACTTCATTTCCGCTCTATACCCTGAACTTCTTTCAGCAGGTACTGAAGGGGAACTTCTTTCAGCTGCAGCAGCATCTTGTAGAGGTAAATGGCAAGTGCCCATGACAAGTGCCAATTTGTAGCTGACACCTCTGATATTGTGATTTATAACAACAAATATATATTTGGTCTCTGTTCTGGTTCCTGACACAGAGCTCCTAGAAACCCCTTGGAATTTCCTGGGCTGAGAAAAGGGGTATCTTTTATTATGCTAATGAGGTGACAATCCTGGAGAAGGTGGGGGAGGGTGCTGGTTGCCAATGACGCCAACCCTGTGATTACAGTATTGAACTTTCAGTCCCACTTCTCGGAGGTGGAGAGCTCCGAGAAGGGCAGTGGAGCTGTGACTGAGTTCAATCATCAATGGCCAATGATGTAATCAATCATGCCTAAGTAATGGAGCCCCTATAAAAACCCAAAAAGGAGAGGGTTCTGAGAGCTATCTAGTTGGTAAACATGAGGAGATGTCCACAGACAGATTAATGAATAAAAACAATTATTTTATACACACACATATATATACACATACACACATATATAAACATACATATACACAGTGGAATTGTATGCAGCTTTAAAAAAGAAAACCCTGTCACTTGCCTCAACATGGATGAACCTGGAGGGCATTACGATAAGTAAACTAAACCAGACACAGAAAGATACACATTGCATGATCACAGATGTGGAATCTTAAACACCCTCATAGAAACAGCAAGAGTGGCTGACAGGGGCAGGTAGGAGGACTGCTGGGAGATGTTGGTCAAAGGGTACAAAGATGAAGTTATGCAAGATCAATGAGTCTGGAGATCTAACGTACAGCATGGGGATAGCAGTTAACAACACTACATGCTTGATTGCTAAGAAGGTAGATAAGTGCCTCACCACTGAAGGAAAAAAAAGGGAGGGGGAAGGAAAGAAAATGGTAACTGCGTGAAATGATGGCTATGTTAACTGGCTTGATTGTAGCAATCATCTCACAATGTTGAAATATATCAAAACATCAAATCTATATCTTACATATATATGATTCTTATGGGTCAGTTATATTAATACTTCAACAAAGCTGCAAGAAATCAATCAACAAAGCAAGGACAGGAAACTTTAATGTGAAATAGTAAACATGACTAAAAGCCCAGAAATTCACTGTCAAAAAAATACGCCAGCTCACCTGAAATGGATATTTATTTTGACAGGGAATGACACCATCATCGTTCTTCACTATTTCCACACACTTGATTTTTGACACATCAATAAATCCCTTTCTGTACTTTTTCTGTTAAAAAAAAGAGAACCATTTCAATCATAAGTTAAAGGAAAAATGTTATTAATAGCAATATTTGTTTTAAAAATCACTGATTCAAAACATTACAATTTCCTTCATAATTATCTAAATCATGCCTCCCTGTATGGCTAAAATTATTCAAAGTACTAACACTATGAGGATTATAATCAAAATAATTAAGCCCTTTAATTTTCAAAGCTGAAATTGCTCTGTCCTTGCCCTCTCCAGAAAGGTCTAGAACTGAGAAAGAGACTCCCTTTGATTGCTTTCTTCCTCACAGACACACACCTTAACTTCTAGATGACAGCCAACTCTCATAACCCAAAAAAGAAAGCATCAGAGACAAACCAAGCAAAAGTCCATGCACTCGATCACAGATGCAAACTCCAGCCAGTGACATCTTCCACTCCAGCACACAGAACTCAGGAGGATGTGAGGAGGACGCATGCTCGTGCAAAGCCTCCATTCAGAATCTATGTTTGAATTTTCTTTTTTTTCCTTCCCTATTGCCCTCCCTCCCTGCTCACTGCAAATCTCCCTACAGCAAGTAACTAATGACATACCAGGACTTCTCCCTCTAAAACATTAACATCCATGAGCAAAATGATCTCACATGTGAGAATTTATCCCAGGGAAAAAAATCCAGAAGAATACAAAGTAGTATGTGCAAAGATAAGTTGGCATAGTGTATTCCTTAAAAATGATTTCAAGCACAATGTAGAAATAAAAAATGTTTACTGAATAATATTAACTGATACATCCCATATAAAAAGCTGCACAAAGACTAAGATTACTTTAGAAGAGAATGTACGGAGTCATATGACAAAGAACAGAAGAAGAGAAATGAAGATGAAGAACACTGTAGTATCTGGGGTGACCCAGGCATGCCCTGGCCCTGGTCATTCAAAACTGCTTCATCTAATACTTTGAAACTACCCCCTGGCCACAGCCTTTGGAGTCCCTACCCTGCTCCTTATAAGCAGCTCTGTGTTTTACTACCACCACTCTTAGACCAGACCACCCTACCAGACTATCAGCTCCCATTTGTTATCTGGCCGTCATTTTACCAGGGCATCCATCCTCCTTGTCTCCCTCCCTCCCTCCCTCCACCCCCATCTCTCTCTCCCTCTCCCCAACCCACCCCCACACAGGAATCCCCACCCCCACTGACATTTCCGTCAGTCCCCAGTTCTACCCACGCCTTCTTCTGCTCCTGCATGCCTGGCAGCAGCAGGTCACAAAACTATCCTACTTGTCCTCCTATACTTAGCCAGGCCTTCACAGGTCTCGTCTATCTCCAGTGGAGAGAAGCTGGTGGCCTCCGTGGAGACCACCAGTCTCATAAACGCTACAGAGCTACAAACCCCACCCATTCCCCTCGTCCCAGTGGACCATCCCTGTCACTACCTCATGGAGAAGAGAGAAGCCATCCCACAAGCACACCCCTGACTTCTTACTTTTGCATGCCTAAAACACCCTAAGACTCACCCTTCTTTCTCTTCTCTTTCATCCTGTCTCTATGAGAAGGTTAAAAGGACACAACAGCTAAGGACACAGTAGTTGGCACTTAACAGACCTCATTTCTTTCTATGCTCACCGAATTCTTACTTTACAGATGAAACTGCACCTCACACAGGTTAAACACATCACCCAAGGACTGCAAACAACTCCTAAAGCTCCCTCAACCTTGGATGCCCCAGCTGCAAACAGGTGACAAAATTAATGGAGCCAAGTCCTCGATGGGGCAACATGGATTCTGAGCATGGACTGAGCCTCCGCCCCAAGAGCCAGAGGAAAGTTCTTTACAGCCATACTCTTCTGAGGCCTTTGCTTCTCCTGCCTACAGACCAGCAGTCCCCCACCTTTTTGGCACCAGGGACCAATTTCATGGAAGACAATTTTTCCAGGGACCATGGGGTGGGGGGATTGGCTTTAGGATTTTTCAAGCGCATTACATTCCCTGTGCACTTTATTTCTAACCTAATGTTGCCGTCAGCAATTAGACAGCAATTAGCGATCTGACAGCAGGTACCGGTCCCAAGCCTGGAGGTTGGGGACCTCTGCTATAGTCACCTTCAGGCCTCTGCCATCCACACCAAGGACCTTCTTCTGGCCTTCCCTTCCTGAAGGAGAGGTATTACACCTTCAGCCTTCATTTCCTTCCCACCCACTCCTCCTTAACCACGTGCAATCTGCCTGCCTCCCTTCTCACCACAGCTGCTAAAGTTGTTCTCAAAAACACCACTCATGACCAAACCCAATGGCCTTCGCTCAGCTATCTTCCGCTCAAGCCTTTATGAGGCATTAAGGGGGTGCTGCTACTCTCTCCTGCAGAAGTTCTGACTTTAGGTCACTCTGGTTTTCTTTCTGTCTCTTCCACTCAGTTTCTCACAGAACAATACCTGCTCCGTGCCAGCCACTGTGTTAAGGAACACACTAAGTCCAGAGAGAGAAAGCGCATTTCCTGAACATACAATCCAAATATTGTGCCATTTCTGTGAGTTAACAGTTAATAGACACATCTTACAGAAGAAGGAAACAAAAATTAAGTAACTTGCCCAAGTTTACCTGTGGGAGAGACATACATGGTAACACAGCAATACATAGTAAGTACTGGATATAAAAAAGATGCTAAGAGAACACTGGGGAACCAAGGCTTATATGATCAATTTCAGAAAAGAAATTCTGATAATATGGTAGGAAGGGAATGAAAATCACAGCACATGGGATGAAAAACACATTCCAGAATGACCTCAGCTGCCTCATCTATAAAATGGGAATAATAATAGTACCCACTTCATAGAGATTATTAAATAGTTATGAGATTGAAATGAGTCAGCATTTGCAAAATGCTTTAAAGAGTGATCTGTAATATGCTATCCGTGAGTGTTTGCTATATAAAATAAATAAGCAGGAAAAAAACTGTGGCTGAAGCCCAGGGTACAAGAGGCAGGTGAGCAGGGCCAGCTTGTAAAGAACCTGGTGCACAGTGCCAAGGGGGCTGTTAGACAAGGCCACCTACCCCATTCCTGGGCTTATGCCAGTTAGTGGGCAGAAGAAACTGCGATCCTATTAATAAGTCACACGTGTGACTGTAGAAACCTTAGAAAATATTAATAGCACAAAGAAAATCAAATGACCTTTAATCCTCCAACCCTGGAGAAAATCCCTGTTGATACATCATAGAGTTTTTTCAGACACTGCTCTGGGGTCATTTATCACCTGCCAGCTCTCTTAGCTCTTGAGCAGCAGACCATCATCAGTTTCTAAGATGCCCATCTCCACTCACCACCTGCCCCCGGGACTAAAAGCGGCTGACAGATGCCAGTTAATCTATATAGGAAAATTGGGGGTGGGTTGGTTTATGCCCCCCTAAATACACATCCCATGATATATAATCTATTGTACTATACTAACATTTGGGTTTATTAATTCAAATACTTCGCTATGAAATTTACAGATAAAGGTTCACACTTAAGTTGGCCATTCATTACTTTACCTATCCTGCCGGCAAACACTGATAAGACACCAAGCACAGCGCTCTGCGCTGCAGTCTCAACATTACGGAAGAGGGTTGAGAGTCCCCTCAAGAGGAGCTCACAATAATACGGTAGGTGGAAGGGGAAGAGGAGAATGACTCACAATCAAATAAAGATGAAGTCATGTGTCATGCTATGCTATGGAATGAGCCGGGAAAAGCCAGGGAAGTTTCAGGGAGGAACGGATATTTTCATTTGGTTTTTAAAAGATAAGTTAGAGTTTTCTTTTAGAGAAAGTGGAGAAGAGAACTCAGGCGAAAAAAAACAACAAAGCACCGATTCAGGGAACAGAAATTCATTGTGGCTGAAGTTCAAAGTGGTGCAGGGGAAGTATAGGAAAGGACACCAAAATGATTATTTGAGACCAAATTAGGAATAGGTAACTAATGGTCATTTTGTCCATTGTTTCAATAGGGAAACTAGAGAGACAGATGAAATGTGACGTGTGTAAAACAACACACCAACAGAACAGTAGAACTGGGAATTAGATGAAAGAGAATCTGCCCCTGGGAAAGTCTTACAATATACACTGTTTTCCTTTAATTTCTAGAATTAAAATATTTTTTAAAATATCAATAACAATTCTAAATTAAACTAAATTTTTATGATTATATACAAATATCCAGAGCTGGCCCCAGGTCTATCTGCAAAACACCTTCAGGTCCTCCTTTCTACATCCCTCTCCTAAGACTTACTATGCGCAATAAGAGTTTCCCTCCGATATTGTTCATGGTTCCTCCCTTTCCCCCTGTATCACAACTTTTATTCCTAATGTGGCTATTCTCAGCTGCCTGCCACAGAAGAAAGTACTGGATGAATCACCTGTGCACTGCAGGGACCTCAGGTCCGGGGCATGAACTTGGAGGCAGGCACATCCTGAGTCCAGCCACATTCTGCCTTCTCTGGGTTCCTCTGTAGGTATAGGATAATTTCACTAAGGATAAGGGATAATTTCACTGTTCATTTCACTAAGCTCTAAGCAGGAAAAAAGATAAGGCACAAAGGTGCTCGGTACAGTGGCTGGTACAGGGAAGTCACTCTCTAAATGGCAGCATCTACTCTTAATTCATCTTCACAACAACCCTGGGGAGTTGTTAGGAAACTGAGTAGCTGAGAGGTAATGAGTGGCTGAGCTAGAACTGAAACCACATCTTTCAAACTCACAGAAGCTTTTACCTGACTCCTGGTCTCTCAAGCTTGAGTATTTGTGAACACGTATTTTAAGAAAATAAAATTATCTTATGTCAAAACCTAACAATTACTCTGAGCCAGGCACTATGTGCACCTTTAATGGTAACTCAGTGAATCCGCACAGCATTATGAGAGCTGCCACCCCACTTTACCGATGAAGAAATCAAGGCTGACAGCGTATAATTAACTGGGCAGAAGTCACACAACAAACCAGGGCCTTAACTCGAATTTCAACCCTGAATTCTCAAGTGCCACGTACTCTTTAGTAACTTGGTATCACTTAACTGAGCACAAACTAACTCAGTGGAAATTTCTCATGTTTGTAACTCTTAACAGGTATAAGATCAAAGCAAGTTCACCAATTAAATGCAAACAAAACTAGACAGAAAGTAAGATTCAAACTAACAGCTTACTTGAATGTGAGGGCTGGGCTATTTGCTGGAATGGACTCTCTCTCCCCAAACCATGGAATTAAAACTCCATGGACAGAGAAGCCTGGTGGGCTACAGTCCATGGGGTCGCAGAGTCAGACACAACTGAGTGACTGAACACACACTCAGCACACCTCAAAAGCACACCTCAAACCAGTTAGTTGCACACACACTGCCACGCTTTGGTTAGGACTCCATCCGGTCCAGTTAAATTGTTTAGTGTTCAGTCAGCTTCTGTTTTCTTCAAAGGACACAACAATTAAAACAGACCGTAAGTACAAACCCAAAGATGGCTGTTGACATGGCATGTTTAATGACAAAGGACCTTCCAGAGAATACAGACAAAAGATATGTTTTATATAATAATAGTGAAGTTCTTAAATCTCACAGTCCTCAGCAGATGGGCAGCATCAAAGCTTACTAGTGACATTCACTATATTCTATCATGACCGTTTCTTCACTCAGTCACATTAATTAAAGATTGATTTTAATCTTTAATCTTTAAGATTGATTTTTGGTATCTCTGTACCACCAGGCACAGAGATACCCAAGAACCACGACAGAGATTTTAAAAGCACAGAATTTCTTGCCCTTATGGAATTTACAACTAGCCATTTGCTAAGGTAAGGAAAGGAATAATCAAGTTGACAGTGAAAGTTCAGAGGGGTCAATACTAAAAGGCCACAGAGTTTTCAATCAGCTCTTGAAAAGGAAAGAAATAAAATGATGTATTCTACCAAAAATCTCAAACGAGTAAAAAGGCCTGTTTCATACATGAAAGTTGTTTTCCCTTTCCACTCAGAACAGAGCTGAAAGAATGGGCCTCAAGAGCAACAGGACACATTAATCATAAGAAACAAGGAAAACCTCAGGACAGTTATGACCGTGTGCGTGTGGATACTGTGAATAATTTTGATGTAGGCCTTTCTGGTATCAGGAGTAGTAGAATAAATAAAATATAAAGTCATTTCCAACTTGGTAATTCTATGGTGAAATGTCCCCACTTTACTAAGTACTAATTTCAGTGAAAAACTAGAAGAAAACTAAACCAAAAACTTGGCATCTTAATATTTTTTTCCTCCCTTTTAATCAGCTCATAATAATAACTGACATAAGGGCCTTACAATTTACAAAGTGACTTTAATCAAACAAACAAACAAAAAGAGTACTTTTACATTAAGAAGCCAGTAGTTACATATATAAGCAAGGCTCACTTATGAAGATTATGGTTTCTAACATAACATCCAGAACAAAAACAGGATAAATTATAAGGAATCTGAAGACAAAAAAAATCATTTCCAAAATCACATAATAATCTTCAAATAATATTGTGCTGATAGAGATGATTATAAGGTTTCTGGAGATTGTTTTTCACTGTATTCAAAGTTAAAGTTTTTATCCCCCCACCCCCAAGTAACCATTGCCTCTTAACGATGTTTCTATACTTCTGGTACCCTTTTCCTAATACCCTTTTGCAACCCAAGGGCACTTTTTAAAACTTATACCAGTTATGTTTTATCATGCTGCTGCTAAGTCACTTCAGTCGTGTCCGACTCTGTGCGACCCCCTAGACGGCAGCCCACCAGGCTCCCCCATCCCTGGGATTCTCCAGGCAAGAACACTGGAGTGGGTTGCCATTTCCTTCTCCAATGGATGAAAGTGAAAAGTGAAAGTGAAGTCACTCAGTCGTGTCCAACTCTTAGCGACCCCGTGGACTGCAGCCTACCAGGCTCCTCTGCCCATGGGATTTTCCAGGCAAGAGTACTGGAGTGGGGTGCCATTGCCTTCTTTGCTGTTTTATCATAGTTGAAAGCAAAACCTACTAACACAAATATTTACAAGTAAGTCTAAAACTAATTTACTTAAATTCTTAAAGTTAGTAAAAACTGGAGCGAGATATGTAGAAATCAACATATATAGATCTCTTACTTTATAAATTTCATGTGACAGACATCCAAATTCAATGAATTCCAGAATTAATCAATTCAATCCAAAGACTATGAGCCCCAGGGAGCAGAGACGATACTAGTGATCTGGATGTTTTCCCCTTTTTCCTGGGTGCCCAGCTAGACTGTATTTTCCTATCTCCATGCATTTGGGTAAGACCGTGTAACCCAATCTCTGGCCAAAGGAGTGCAAGTGAAAGTAATATCAATGAGTGTTTGTTGTATTATACATAAATTTTTCAGTTTTTAGAACTACTAATTGCCACATGCAAACACTAAGATCACAAACAAAAGACTAACAAAGCTCTCTTACTCCCATACAGCTGCTAAAATGTTCTCCCCAGCAGTTTTATTTGTATTAGCTGGAAACTGGAAACAATTTGAATGACCATCAACAGGTGACTGGACAAACAATGAAATAGTTTACAGCAACAAAAAGAAATGCAACATTGATACAATAAAATGGATGTATTTCAAAATAATATGCCAGGTGAAAGAAGCTAGCTTTTTAAAGAGTAAATGCTATATGAGTTTATTTCAAAATGCTCACATATGCAAACTAATCTATAGTGCCAAAAAATCAGATAAGTGATTACCTAGGGATAGTGAGATAGAAAGAGGGGGTATGAATGACAAAAAGAGAGTGAGGAAAATTTGAGGGGTAATGGATATGTTCATTATTATATTGTAATAATGGCTTCACAGGTATATACATATGTCAAGACTCCTCAAATAATACATGTACTTTGAAAGTGAAAGTCACTCAGTCATGTCCAACTCTTTGCGACTCCACGGACTATACAGTCCGTGGAATTCTCCAGGCCAGAATACTGGAGTGGATAGCCATTCCTTTCTCCAGGGGATCTTTCTCAACCCAGGCATCGAACCCAGGTCTCCCCCATTGCAGGCAGATTCTTTATCAGCTGAGCCACCCAAGAATACTGGAGAGGGTAGCCTATCATGCAGTTTACTATACATCAATTATAACATACAGTTTACTATATATCAATTATAATCTCAACAAAGCTGAAAAAATAAAATATGGCCCCTGCATTCAGAGACCTTGAAACCTGGGAACATTTAGAAACTAAGAAATTTCTTGCTAATAATTTACTGTTCTAAATCATAGACTTCAAATAGCTCATGCAGCTCAATAACAAACAATCCTGGGACTTCCCTTGAAAGTCCAGCACTTCAGACTTTACCTTCCGGTGCAGAGGATGTGGGATGGACCCCTAGTCGGGGAGCTAATATCCCACATGCCTTGAGGTCAAAAAACCAAAACAATGGAAGCTATATTAACAAATTCAATAAAGACTTTAAACATGGTTCACAGAAAAACAAACCCTTAAAAAAAAAAAATCAAAAAATGGGTGGAATATCTAAATAGACATTCCTCCAAGGAAGACATACAGATAGCCAAAAAAGTACATGAAAAGATGCTCAATGCAAATCAAAATTACAATGAGATATCACCTCACATGGTCAGAATGGTCATAAAATAATCTACAAATAATAAATGCTAGAAAGGGTGTAGAGAAAAGGGAACCCTCCTACACTGTTGGTGGGCATGTATATTGGTACAGCCACTATGGAGAACAGTTTGGAAGTTCTTTTAAAAACTAAATAATACTGGGACGACCCAGAGGGATGGAATGGGGAGGGAGGAAGGAGGAGGGTTCAGGATGGGGAACACATGTAAACCTGTGGCGGATTCATTTTGATATTTGGCAAATCTAATACAGTTATGTAAAGTTTAAAAATAAAATAAAATTTAAAAAAAAAAAAAAAAAAAAAACTAAATACAGAGTTACCACAGGATCCAGTAAATCCCTCTCTTGGCATCTACCCAAAGGAAACCATAATTTGAAAAGATGCATGCATCCCAACGTTAATTGCAGCATAATTTACAGTGGCTCAGAAGGTCAAGAATTCACCTGCAATGCAGGAGACCCAGGTTCAATCCCTGAGTCAGGAAGATCCCCTGGAGAAGAGAATGGCTTCCCACTCCAACATTCTTGCCTGGACAATTCCATGGACAGAGGAGCCTGGGAAGCTACAGTCCATCCGATCACAAAGAATCAGACACGACTGAGCAACTAATACTTTCACTTTCTTTTTTCCTTTCACAGGACATGAAAGCAGTCTAAATGCTCATCGACAGAGGAATGCATAAAGAAGTATGGTACATATATGCAATAGAATATTGCATGCCCAGTCATTCAGTTGTGTCCAACTCTTCAAGACCCCACGGACTGTAGCCTGCAGGCTCCTATGTCATAAGATTTTGCAGGCAAGAATACTAGAGTGAGTTGCCATTTCCTCCTCCAGAGGCTCTTCCTGACCCAGGGATCAAACCCACATCTACTGCATTGCCTGCACTGGCAGGCAGATTCTTTACCGCTTGGGCTTCCATGGTGGGTCAGACAGTAAAGATTCTGCCTGTAATCTGGGAGACCCAGATTCAATCCCTAGGTAGGGAAGATCCCCTGAAGAACGGAATGACAACCTACTCCAGTATTCTTGCCTGGAAAATCCCATGGACGGAGGACTCTGGAGAGGCTACAGTCAATGGGGTTGCAAAGAGTCAAACACGACTGAGCAACTAACACTTAAGCCACTTACTCTTAGTCTTCTTTACCACTTGAGCCACCTGGGAAGCCCTACAATGAATATTATCAGATCAGATCAGATTAGTCACTCAGTCATGTCCGACTCTTTGCAACCCCATGAATCGCAGCACGCCAGGCCTCCCTGTCCATCACCAACTCCCGGAGTTCACACAGACTTACGTCCATCGAGTCAGTGATGCCATCCAGCCATCTCATCCTCTGTCGTCCCCTTCTCCTCTTGCCCCCCATCCCTCCCAGCGTCAGAGTCTTTTCCAATGAGTCAACTCTTCACATGAGGTGGCCAAAGTACTGGAGCTTCAGCTTTAGCATCATTCCTTCCAAAGAAATCCCAGGGCTGATCTCCTTCAGAATGGACTGGTTGGACCCCTTGCAGTCCAAGAGACTCCCAAGAGTCTTCTCCAACAAAACAGTTCAAAAGTATCAATTCTTCGGCGCTCAGCCTTCTTTACAGTCCAACTCTCACATCCATACATGACCACAGGAAAAACCATAGCCTTGACTAGACGAACCTTTGTTGGCAAAGTAATGTCTCTGCTTTTCAATATGCTATCTAGGTTGCTCATAACTTTCCTTCCAAGGAGGAAGCGTCTTTGAATTTCATGGCTGCAGTCACCATCTGCAGTGATTTTGGAGCCCAGAAAAATAAAGTCTGACACTGTTTCCACTGTTTCCCCATCTATTTCCCATGAAGTGATGGGACCAGATGCCATGATCTTCGTTTTCTGAATATTGAGCTTTAAGCCAACGTTTTCACTCTCCACTTTCACTTCCATCAAGAGGCTTTTTAGTTCCTCTTCACTTTCTGCATAAGGGTGGTGTCATCTGCATATCTGAGATTATTGATATTTTTCCCGGCAATCTTGATTCCAGTTTGTGTTTCTTCCAGCCCAGCATTTCTCATGATGTACTCTGCATATAAGTTAAATAAACAGGGTGACAATATACGGCCTTGACGTACTCTTTTTCCTATTTGGAACTAGTCTGTTGTTCCACGTCCAGTTCTAACTGTTGCTTCCTGACCTGCATACAGGTTTCTCAAGAGGCAGATCAGGTGGTCTGGTATTCCCATCTCTTTCAGAATTTTCCACAGTGTATTGTGATCCACACAGTCAAAGGCTTTGGCATAGTCAAGAAAGCAGAAATAGATGTTTTTCTGGAACTCTCTTGCTTTTTCAATGATCCAGCGGATGTTGGCAATTTGATCTCTGGTTCCTCTGCCTTTTCTAAAACCAGCTTGAACATCAGGAAGTTCACGGTTCACATATTGCTGAAGCCTGGCTTGGAAAATTTTGAGCATTACTTTACTAGCGTGTGAGATGAGTGCAATTGTGTGGTAGTTTGAGCATTCTTTGGCATTGCCTTTCTTTGGGATTGGAATGAAAACTGACCTTTTCCAATCCTGTGGCCACTGCTGAGTTTTCCAAATTTGCTGGCATATTGAGTGCAGCACTTTCACAGCATCATCTTTTAGGATTTGGAATAGCTCAACTGGAATTCCATCACCTCCACTAGCTTTGTTCGTAGTGATGCTTTCTAAGGCCTACTTCACATTCCAGGATGTCTGGCTCTAGGTGAGTGATCACACCATCGTGATTATCTGGGTCATGAAGATCTTTTTTGTACAGTTCTTCTGTGTATTCCTGCCACCTCTTCTTAATACCTTCTGCTTCTGTTAGGTCCATACCATTTCTGTCCTTTATCGAGCCCATCTTTGCATGAAATGTTCCTTTGGTATCTCTGATTTTCTTGAAGAGATCTCTAGTCTTTCCCATTCTGTTGTTTTCCTCTATTTCTTTGCATTGATCGTTGAAGAAGGCTTTCTTATCTCTTCTTGCTATTCTTTGGAACTCTGCATTCAGATGCTTATATCTTTCCTTTTCTCCTTTGCTTTTCGCTTCTCTTCTTTTCACAGCTATTTGTAAGGCCTCCCCAGACAGCCATTTTGCTTTTTTGCATTTCTTTTCCATGGGATGGTCTTGATCCCTGTCTCCTGTACAATGTCACAAACCTCATTCCATAGTTCATCAGGCACTCTATCTTTGCCTTGGAAACAAACAGAGAACAATGAATATTACTCTGCTATAAAAAAAGAACAAAATAATGCCATTTGCATAAACATAAATGAACTCAGAGATTGTCATACTGAGTGAAGTTAAGTCAGACAGAGAAGGACAAATATGGTATATTGTTTACACATAGAATTGAAAAAAAAATGGTACAAATGAACTTATTTATAGAACAGAAAAAGAGTTACAGATATAGAAAACAATCTTATGGTTACCAAGAGGTAAAGGCGGGAGGGATAAATTGGAGATTGGGACTGACATGTATGCCCTACTATATATACAATGGATAACTAATAAGGACCTAATGTATAACACAGGGAACTCTACTCAATACTCTATAATGACCTATATAAAAAAGTTTTAGATAAATCAAAAGACTTAGAAAACTTAACAACAAAGAAAAAAATTGTTATAAAAATGAAGTAGGCAATTAATAGGCTCTCAATTAAATGAAGGCTCTGCCTTAGTATTTGTTTTGATTTAGAAACAACTCATCCACCCACCTGATTCATCCAGTGCTAAATTTTTTCTGGTTAAGAAATAAAATTAATTTAATACCTTTCCCTAATGCTGGTGCCCAGCCCTACCCTCCTCTTTATCCCTTTCTCATCACCTACGTCCTCGAGGCAGGCAGGATAAAGGTCACCAACTGGGAAAGACATACCCACCTCCTCCGCAGCACCTGACATGTGGCAGGTGCCTGATGACTTGTGCATGAATGAATGAATGCTTCCCAGATGGCACAGTAGTAAAGAACCCACCTGCCACTGCAGGAGATGCAAGAGACTTGGGTTCGATCCCTGGGTCAGGGAGATCCCTTGGAGAAGGAAATGACAACCCACTCCAGTATTCTTGCCTGGAGAATTCCATGGAAGGAGGAGCCTGGCAGGCTACAGTCCACAGGGTCACAGAGTTGGACATGAATGAATGAAAACATGAATGAACAGAAGAGGATGCAGCTAAGCAGGGAGGAGGCCTTCCTTGGATCTGATTTCACAATATCCTGTCACGGCCATCACTTTTTTTTTCTAATTAGAGGATAAGTGCTTTACAATGCTGTGTTAATTTCTGCTGACAATAATGTGAATAAGCTAAATGTATACAAATATCACCTCCCTCTTGAATCTCCCTCCCACACTCACACCATCCCACCCCTCTAGGTCATCACAGAGCACCAAGCTGAGGTCCCTGTGCTACACGGCAGCTTCCCACTAGCTATCTGTTTGACTATGCTATTTTAGAGCAGGGTTTCAGCTAGCGGGTTGGGAAGATCCCCTGGAGAAGGGAAAGGCTACCCACTCCAGTACTCTGGCCTAGAGAATTCCATGGGCTGTATAGTCCATGGTGTCGCAAAGAGTTAGACATGACTGAGAAACTTTCACTTTCATTTCAGCTAGCTTTATTTCTGCCATTGCTGTCTCAGACATACACCACCCCAGATGGGCACAGGCACACCACAAATTTCCAGGACCTAAATAAAAGGCCCTTTTTCTGCCCTCCTGTTCAGTCAAAGCACATTGCTGAATGTGTGACTACAAATGAACACGGTAACTGTCACATTACAGTTCTCAGAAATACAACTCTGTCAAGGGACCCCTCCTCAACCACAGAGAAGGTAATCACTGGATAAGCCACTGCAAATCTTTTTTGTTTGTATGTTTAAGTAGTAAAAGAGAAGGAAGGGGATAAAAGAAAGAAAATCCTTTAACCTAGGTTTCAGTTTTCAAGTTTCTATAATTAACAGTGACAAGCAGAACCTTGCTTCTGTCCTAGGGGTTCCGTGCACACCCGCACATATATGACTGCATATATGTTTGCTCACACGTGTTCTGAGGCTCTCCAGTAAACACTTCACGTGTTCAGGTTTTTTTTTAATGACATTTTATATCTTTTTGAAAGTATAAATAACTAGAATCACAAAAACATGATTTCTAATCAAGAGGAACTTAGGAGAGAGAAGCTTTATGAGTTTCTGGTGGGTGAAAATTACAGACAGCAAATGGGGCAAAATTGAAAATGCAGTTTGCGGGATAAGTGGTGGGTGGCAGGGCAATGAGTAATGGCAACACACACAGCAAACTCTGTGGCTTTTGCATGTGGCATGAACCTACTTCTGCAGCACAATTAGGGGTATGATTTCCAGCCCTACTCCCAGTATCCCCATCGTGGCCAAATGGATTGATGAAGTGATCGTTCAGAAAAACGATAGCCCCAGGGCTGGGAAATCCCTGTGGTAACTGCCCCCAGCCTCATCCTGGAGCCTGACCTATGACATGCAGGCAGGACTGGGTTTCTGAGCAAGGGGAATATGTTAGGAGGCTCGCAACCTCTTGGGAACTTTATCTCCGCCCTGCCCACGCCAGACCTCCAGGTCCTCCACTAAAAAAAAAATCTTCTCTCTGCTTATCTGATGTGAGTGGACCACAAAAGTGCTTGCAGAGAAGTATGATTTGGAGATAAGATTTTTTTAAAATAAACCGAGCTGTGCTAGGATCCTGTAAGACCAGTGCATGAACTTGGTCTTTAAATAAGTTTTTACTGAACCATATGTGACATTTCTCTAGTTTGCTCCAGTGTTAACAGGACCATCCTGCAGTCTGTTCACTAAAATACCTTTAAAATATTCAACTACATATAACGTAGCTTCCCTAGATAGCTTGCTGCCCCCAAGAAAGCAACATCCTTCCTTTTTTCCAGTAAAGATAATCAGTCATGCTAGGGAAAGTCCCTTCCTTTTGCTTCTGGGGGGCCTAAGAGATAGAGGTGAAGGGAAGGCGAGTGAGGAGGTGGACACGGGGAGAAGGAATCACGTGGGACAACACCAGCAAGAGAGAGAAAATGTGTGTCTTATATCGAGATCTCTCATAAGAAAAGATGAACTGTCAATTCTCCCCACAGTAAGATATTCAAAGAGAAATACACAAAATTGCCTAGTTCCACGGATTTGTGGAGGCCTAATGGGTGACGGACAGGGAGGCCTGGCATGCTGCGATTCATGGGGTCGCAAAGAGTCGGACACGACTGAGCGACTGAACTGAACTGAACTGAATGGATGCTAACCACTGCTTTTACTATGGTTTCTATAGGAATATTCACTTTGTATTACAATTAATTTACAGAAAATGTTGGTAGCACAATCTCTTAATTGTGAACATTCTACAGATAAAACTATTTTAAAAACAATTTCTTCGACTAACTGGGCCTGCTGCATGCCATCAAGGAAGTTCTGTTGATATGTTTTGAGATGTGTGATAGTGTTAAGGTTCTAACTGAGACGCAGACTTTGTTTAAAAAAAAAATACGATACAAGTGAACTTATATACCAAACAGAAACAGACTCACAGACAGAAAGCAAACTTATGGTTACCAAAGGGGAAAGGCATGGGGAGAGAGAAACTAGAAATTTGAAACTAACATATACACACTACTATATATAAAATAATCAACAAGGACCTACTGTACAGCACAGGGAACTATGCTCAATATTTGTAATAAGGGAAAAGAATCTGAAAAAGAATATATATATATATATATATATATATATGTCTAGCTTTGCTGTATTCCTGAAACTAACACAACACTGCAAACCAAATATACTTTCATAAAAACAAAACAGCAAAAAGATGGGTACTCTGTGTCTTTTGGGGATGGATACTGAAGCATCTGTAGAAGAAACTATGTGATTTCTATGAGATAGTGAGAGTGGGAAGGATGTGCCACAAGATAACTGAAGTGGGCGTGGGGAGTATGACTTGGGGTTATTTAGCCAGGTGCTGGATACATACGAGCACTGTGCACTGTTCTGTCCACACTTGAGTATGTTTGAAAAGTCTAAAAAAATATTTCTTCCCATTACATTTTTACAAATCCTGATCAAAGCAGTTGTTGAATATACTTACAAAAATTCTTTGTGAAAATACAGAAAGTGTGCATTATAAACAGGTAAAAAAGTAGAGATGAACAAATTGCTTAAGTGCTGCTAATAAAGATTTAGCTATCCTTGTTGGTACTGTGAACAAAGGATTCAAAAGAGGAACCAACACAATTCCTGATGTTCACACAGTGCTCTTAGAGGTCTCATTTACTCAACTCTTTGCATCCATCAATCTCTAAGTGCTTCAAGTCTAATTATAAAACTACTGATCTTACTGAAAAAATGAGTTATTTAGCATCTACATTGTATAATTAGGTACATGGGGGCACTGACATTAAACCAATTGACCAAGAGCAAATGAAGACAGAGTTCTAGACTGCGCTACTCTACTCTATTGGTTATCACAGCTGGGGGCCATCCTTACACTATTCATCCTCTCTTACTCTGCTAATGCTAATACAATTAACTCTCAAATAATCTAATAAAAATTAATCCATGTTGCAGAATATATGGCCATTCCAAGAGATGCTCTCCAATGCCAAATACACGACCTCCACAGCCCAAGAGCCAGGCTATACTCACTGTGGGCCCACCAGCACCTCTGAGGGGGCATTATCTGTTTGATTTTCTCTTCCTTACCCCTTTAGCTCCCTTCTGAGCACAGAGGGACCATATCACACCACCTAAACAACAACAGGCTTTGCAAGGCTTTCAAGGAACTTGTAGAAGTTTCTATAGCAAATGACTTCTGTGAGTATATCTGAAACCTCCATATTACCAAGCACAGGCTTTTAAGTAGATTCAGAAAGAGAGGTGGCTTTTCTCATCAATTCACAAAGGTAATATTAGGTCATAAGAAACTGCCCTTTTAGAAGTGAAAAATGATCAAATAATGGTATTTCAGGTGGTTCCATTTAATACATTTTGTACCGTTAGAACGTTTTGGTCCTACTCACATACCTCACACTCTGAAATAAAAGCAGCCTGTACTTTTTCTGAAAGTACTTTTTCTAACTTCTACATATCATAATATGGAGTTAACTGTGAGACTCTCATGGAGTATTCCATGTCCATAATAGATGGGTAGGGGATGGGCACCTGCCTCGTGTGGTCGCCACCAGCACAGTGGGAACTCAATGGATATGTGGTATGGGCAACCCAGGAAAACACTGGAATTGAAATTAGACTTAATCAAATTAAAACATCAGACAGTTAACCTAGAATCAGCACAATTATTTTAAGTCACACACACTATTTCAATTGCCAAATTGAGAGTTATTTCACTGTTGCTTGTTTCATGGATATCACAGTTGTGAACAATGTGATTCGTACACTTCTCTTTCAAGTTATGAAAGGAAGTATGAATAGGTCACAACGAATAGTTTATGTCCCCAAATCAAAAAGCCTTACATTCCATACACAGGATATTAACTATCTGGAATTAACCCACATATCCTCAGACCTTTCCAGTATCTCCCCTGCACCTCCTCACCCCTCCAGCTCTCAGTCAACATTTATGTAGCATCTGCTCCTGTTTTCAGGAATTTCCAGCTGATTGGGAAGAGATGATTACTCATGAGGCAGTGTGGAAGGTTCTTTCCTGAACAAAATGTACTGGGACACAAAGGAAGAAGAGGTTGATTCTTCCAGGAGAAGAGTCAGAGAAGGCTGCATGGAGAAGGTGCCTCTTTGAGCTGCACCTTGAGTCCTAAAGAAGAGTTTTCCAAGCAAAGAAAAAGAGTATTACTGACAACTAGAATATCATAGGCTAAGGAGCAAAGCAGATTTAGGGATGTCAGTGTACCTCCATGTTCAGATAACTGAGGAGGACAAGTGGGAGAGGCAGGAAAGGAGAGTGGGAGGGTGAGAAGGGACCAGATTATGGAAGGCTCTGATATAGGGGTTGCACTTAACCTTAAAGGAAATGAGGAACCATGGCATTGAATGATTATATTTTGGCATGCAAGGGCCCAGGCTGCTAAAAACAATAAACTGGGATCTCTCTGGTGTCCAGTGATTAAGACTCTGAGATCCCAATGTAGGAGGCCCAGGCTCGATCCCTGGTCAAGGAAGCGGATCCCACAGACCGCAACTAAAGATTCTGCGTGTCTGCATGCCACAAAGAAGACTGAAGGTTCCGTGTGCTGTCACTAAGACCAGGTGCAGCCAAATACGTAAATAACAATTGAAAATAATAATAAAAGGAAAAATCATTTTTACTTTGTATTCTATATCTTACACCTCATTAGACTAAGAACCAGCAGGACTCTAACAAGAGCTTACTGCTTAAGAGGCAAGACTCTGGAGTCAGAATGCCTGGCTTTGAATCTCGGCTCTGTCACTTACTTGCTGTGTCTCCTTGGACAAGCTACTTAACCTTCCTGAGCTTCAGTGCCTTTAGCTATACCATAGCTATAACAGCACCACAACCTCCTAAGCCTGCTATAAGAATTGAAGAGTCAATTCATGTTAAGCTCTCAAAACAAACCTGACAAATAGCCAGTGTTTGATCGATTTAGCTATTAATATTATTTTAAAACAATATTAGTCCTTAGGGAAAATAAAGGAAAAGTTTCTAGTTCTATTAAAAGAAAGACCCTCACACCTACCTTCTAGATGCCAGGAAAGGTCTTCTGAGAACTGATATCAAATTTGATTGTATCTTAGGAAATAAAATGGCATGAATGAGATTCTTCCCTGGGTCAGGACAAATATCAGTTCCCTAACATTACAGAAGGATATAATAGAAATGACCAGTATCTACCAACATCCACTCTTTTCATCTGGAAAAAGAGATTAACCTCTAATTCATGGGTCTGATAATTCTGTTTTTTAAAAAGGACTATGGATGCTTCACGTGACTGTACTATTTTCGCCCTGTGAGGCTATTTTAGCTCTGTCTTACCGTATGAAACCAATACTGAATCTGCAAACTACTATATTAGCACTTCCTTTTTACGTTAGAAACAGTTGATCTCTGGTAGCTCACAGCCTTTACACAGCACAGCAGAGAGCACCTTTGGCCTAAAACTGCTCTTTCTTCAAAGTATACTACTGACAGTAGTTACTACACAGGCACACTTTCACCAGTTTCCTAGGCTTTCTTGAGAAGTTCTTTTTTCTGCTGAACATAAATATGAATAGAAGCCTGATCCTTATGTATGAATCAGACAGCTTCAGCTGGATTCCTGCCTCTGCGACCCCGGGTGAGGCACTCAACCTCCTTATCCTTCAGTTTCCTCGCCTGTAAAATGGAAATGATAGCTGCATCTACCTTATAAAGTTCAGAGGATTAAAGTTAATGCTTGAAAAGCACAGAAGACCATGACATATGGTACACACTATGGAAGTATTTGGTAAGTTACGTTCAACAAGGACCTACTGTATAGCATGTGGAACTCTGCTCAATGTTATGTGGCAGCTTGGATGAGAGGGGAGTTTGGGGGAGAACGGATACATGCATACGTGTGGCTGAATACCTTTGCTGTCCACCTGAAACTATCACAACATTGTTAATCAGCAATCCTCCAACATAAAATTAAAAGTTATTTTTTTTAAAAGCCTCCAAAAAAGCCCCAAAGCCCTCTTTTCCTAAGCCCAGAAGGCAATTTGATTTTCACTGTGCAAAAAGGATATGCATTCAAGATGACCAGGAAATGATTAAAAAGGATAATGTTTTCCATCATCTCTGTTTATTTAAGTAGCTATATCTTCCTTTTTAATAGTGAAGTAATAGTGAAATAATCTTCCTTCTTAATAGTGTTTTTTTAAGACTAAACAGAAGAATTCAAAATATTCTGGTTGCATGGAAATGTACTTGCAGGCTATGTATTTTCTCCATTTACACAAAAGGAAACAGAGAATTTTATCAGCTGACCAATGTCATAGTTAGTGAATGACAGATCCAGGATTCAGAGCAAACTGTCTGGATTTAAAGCCCCATTGCACATCCCCTTAGGAAGCTACCTCCTTCTGGAATAAAGAGAATTAAACAGATTAGATATGATTATTTCAAAAGTACTTCTCTAGTCCCATGATTCAGTATCTCTGACTACCTAGCAAGCCACTTCTCTTTACAGTGTTTATTTACATCTCTTTATCATGATCCAGAATAAATTCATAACATCCATCCTTGAACCTCAATCCCATTCAATCATTCAACAACCATTTATTACCTACCACAGGTCAAGTACTGGGCTAAGAAATGCCTTCATCTGCCTTGCAAAAGGTTAGTTAAGAGAGTGACTGCAAAAACAATTGCACTAAAGATTTATTGAACAGAGATAGGTGGTAAAAAAAAAAATAAATAAAAGCTCAAGTTGATTTTATAAGTGCAAATCTAATCTAATCTGGAAGATCAGTGAAGTTATACTGAGCAAGTGATATTTAAACCGGAAGAAGTTAGCCAGTCAAGGGAAGGGAGGGATGGGTTCTAGACACAGGACATAGCTAAAGCACATGCTCTAAGGTGGAAAGGAGCCAGGTGCCTATAAGGAACACAAAGACCGGTGACCTGGAAGGTCAGAAGTGAGGAAGAGAAAGAAGTGCAGATAATGCAGGCATATGGGCAAGCTGCTGGCCCAAAGGCCTGTTGAGGACTTTTGAGATTTAAATTGGAGACAATGATTAGTTTCTGAAAGATTTTAAGCAGAGGAGGAACAAGACTGTGTTTTTAAAAGATCACTGTGGCCAAGATGTACACAGACTGCAGAGGGCAAGGGCAGGAAAAGGAGCTATTAGGACGCGGCAGAGATCCCTGCTTGTCTAGCCATAATATCCACTTCTCAGCAATAACGGAACCCTAACTTTTAGTTGGGTATACTGATATTAAAAATAGAAGACTACTTCCCAGCTCCCTTTGCAGCTAACTTGACCATGCGGCCAACTTATAGTCAATGAGATGCAGGTCGAAGTCTTACACAGAACATAAGGAAAGGCTGTTAAAGGAAATCAACTCGGGTGAGAGAAGTACCTTCTTTTCTTTCTTCCTTCTTACAACCTGCAATTCAGAAAAGATGGCTGGAGCACCAGCAACCATCTTGGGCCAAAATAAATGATATAAGATAGGACGATAAAAGAAAAAGACAGGATTCAAAATCCCTAGGTTGGATCTACTGTACCAGTTCAGGGCAGCTTGCTTCCAGCCTTTGTCTTTTTCCACATTGAAAGAAAAAAAAAATTTCTATTACATTTAAGCTGCTATTAGTTAGAGGTTTTGTGTGATAATATAGCCTAACTCAATCCTATATGATACAGAGGCTACTATATTTACCCAAGAACAGGCAGGGGTGGTTTGGATCATGGTGGCAGTAGAGATAAGAAAAAGTGGCAGGACTGAGGTTATATTTAGAAGATAGGATCAACAAAATCTGTTGAGAGTCCAGACATGACAGAGGGTGAAGAAGGGTAAGGTCAGACTGACTTTCAGGTTCCTGGCACAAGCAGTTGGAGAGACCATGGTACAATTACTGAGGCAGAGATGGTGGGCACAACCTGAGTTTCTTTTCAGACAGTTTGAATTTGAGGTGGCGATGAAAATTCTTAGATCTCAGAATAGACATCAGGCTGGGAACCACAGTAGAGACATTAGCAAATAGATGCCAACCCAAAGCCACGGAAATGAATGACGTCCCCTCAGGCAAGTGTGGAGTAAGAAAAGAGACCTTAAAAAGCAACCTTAAGGAACACTGACTCTCGAAGGAGACAAGAACAAGCAGCCAGAAAGGAAGCAGGAAAACCTTGGAGTTCACAAAAGGAGAACAATGCCATTACTCACTGTATGAACAAGAAGGGTTAGGGGTCAGGGAGTCTGGGATGGACAAGTACACACAGCTATATTTAAAATGGACAACCAACAAGGACCTACCATATAGCACAGGACCTCTGCTCAAGTTATGTAATAACCTAAATGGGAAAAGAATCTGAAAAAGAATAGGTACATGGATCAATATACGTAAATAAATTAATACATAAGAGCTGCTGCTGCAGCTGCTGCTGCTAAGTCATTTCAGTCGTGTTCGACTCTGTGCGACCCCATAGACGGCAGCCCACCAGGCTTCCCTGTCCCTGGGATTCTCCAGGCAAGAACACTGGAGTGGGTTGCCATTTCCTTCTCCAATGCATGAAAGTGAAAAGTGAAAGTGAAGTCGCTCAGTCGTGTCAGACTCTAGCGACGCCATGGACTGCAGCCTACCAGGCTCCTCTGTCCACGGGATTTTCCAGGCAGGAGTACTAGAGTGAGGTGCCATTGCCTTCTCCGACATAAGAGCTAGGGGGTCATTAAAGAGGCAGGGAGATCACATCCAAACGGCACTGTACGAACAAGGAAGCAGGATCTAAAAGACGGAGATGGGCCAGGAGGAGGAGAAGAGGAGGAGCAAGGAACAGGAGAAGTAGAATGGTGGGAGGAAGCTGTGAGCCTGTAGAGAGACTTTGGAGGGGCCTACATTCTGAGGCTGGAGGGGCAGATCACGCCCTCCCCACCCCCACCTCAAGAATCAAAAGCCCAGATAGTGGTCCCTCTGCTCACATAGTCAGAGAATGGTCTCAGGTGGACCCCAGGCTGCCCAGTCCCAAAGCCCGTAACTTGTTTCAAGGTAAGCAGGCTTCACTCACCACACTGGAACTCCTTTCAAACAATTTTCTTAAAATTTTCACTGTCAGTTAAATAGAGTTCTAAAGGAGTGTGGGGTAGAGGGTCAGGGTGTTTATTTACTCAAATCAGTATGAGCAGTCAAAAAGAATGATTTTTTTATACCAAGGTTAACTAAAAGATACTGACTTTTCTTTTAAAGTCAAAGTCGCTCAGGATACTGGAGTGGGTAGCCTGTCCCTTCTCCAGCAGATCTTCCCCAACCAGGAATCGAACCGGGGTCTCCTGCATTGCAGGTGGATTCTTTACCAACTGAGCTAGGCTCACTACATGGTGGATTGTGTTTTAAATTCACTTAGTGCCCATTTTAAAGGCATTCTCTCAGACTTCCCTGGTGGTCCAGTGGCTAGGACTCCATGTTCCCAATGCAGGGGGCCTGGGTTATCCCTGGTCAGGAAACTAGATCCCACATGTAGCAAGCCAGAATTCACATGCCCCAACTAAAGACCCCACATGCTGAAACTGAGACCCAGTGCAACCAAATAACTAAGAAATAAATATTAAAGGCATTTTCTCAACTGATTCCCACAACAACCCTATGAAGTAGTAACTATTATTGTCCCCAGTTCACAGATGAGAAGACTGTGGCACAGAGCAGTTAAGTTCACTCACCCAGCTTCATATGAGCCAGTGAGGGACGGAGTCTGGGACCAAACACTGGCCATCTGACATCTGAATCAGTGCTTCCTCTTTTAGTTAGAAAATTTGCTTTTAACTCCAAAAAAGAATATTTCCAGCCATAATGTTAAATTAATTAGTGGAAAAAATAATTATGTAAAGTCATAGGCAGAAAAACAACTACTTCACCTGAAAGCTGAGGGAAATGGTCAAAGAAAGGTAAGTTGTTTGCTTTAACTGATCTGTCTGGTGACTCAGAATGAGAGGAACTGGGTTTTAGTCAGCTCGTGGCAGCCGGGTCTGCTCTCTCCCAGTACTGTTCATCTAGAGCAGAGACCCCTGAATGTGCTGGTAACAACTGGACACAGTGCAGACAACTCACTCTGTCAGTGCCCATAAGAACAAAAAGAAGGTGTGACCCCAGCATATGACCATGACAGAGGAAGTCAGGTGGAAGAAACTGTTTCTATTTTAGTTAAAGTTCACAGAAGTAAAAGTGAGTCTGAAGCAAGGTGTCTGGGGCACTGGAACAAAAGAACCATTGTTTCCACTGGAGATACAAATGTAGATCTCAGTGATTCAAGCGAAGGCCTCGCAAGAAAGAACAGTCACTGAGAAGTCAGAGTAGGGGTTGTGAAGCTACACAGAGATATCTGGGAGAAGCAGTCATAATTAGTCATAATTAATCATGATCTGGAGGTTCTGGCTGAACCCAGAGAACCTTTCGAGCACAGAAGCCTTACAGAGGGCACAGATACACAGGGGCTGAGCATCAGTGAGGATGTGCTTAACTCAGGGCACCATTATTAGAAACCCAGCTCATATCAAGTCTGATGCAGGCACCAGAAGCGGAAAAGGGATAAAATGATAAGCAGATATGGTCTCTGCCCTTTCTCAACCTTCTTCCCTATTTTTGCACTGGGGTTAGTGTGCAGAAAAGAGTTAATACAGCAGACTGGAGACTGTTATTCTTAGAAAGGCCTACTGGCCTTTCTGCAATTGGCCTGGGCTGGCATTTAGGAACTTGGAAAGGTCCCGTCATTCCCAGCACAGATAAGAATGGCTCACTGAGATCCGGTGCTTGAGACCACGCTTCCACTTGCAGGAGGCATGGGTCTGATCCCTGGTCAAGGAACTAAGAGCCCACATGCCACAGAGTCAGAAAATAAAAGAAAAAAAGAAAAGAAAGCATGGCTCACTGAGTCTAAACTGTCTGTACAAACAACCTGGTTTAAACTGAACACCTGTTTTCCTTCTGGAATTTGGACTTTTGGCTCATGCTAGTCAGAGGGTGCCAATATAACCAACCAGTGCCCTAATGCATCTCTAATGAGCTTCCTGTCAGGTAATATTTCACACGTTGTCACCTCACCGCTAGAGGTTTAGCACACTCTGTGTGACACCACAGAGAAGGGATTCTTGCAAGCTCGAGCCTGGTTTCCTCTGGGCTTCACCTCATGTGCCTTTTCCCTTTGCTGATTTTACTCTGTATCCTTTTGCTATAATAAATGAGAGTCATGGGTACAGTAACATGCTGCATTGAATGAGTCCGCTCAGCAATTAATCAAGCCTGAGGGCGGTCTTAGAGATCTCACCATCTCTCCAAAACAGTTGGTAAACTGGAAACGTAACCTAAATCCCAAGGATGACACTGAGCTGTGAATCACTGAATTGGTTAATAGTTCCCTAAGCCTTGGATTTCTCTGAAAATAAGATAGTAAAATCTGCCTCAGGAGACTGTTGTGAAGATTAAGTACGTGGTAGACACTTAATGAACATTATACATTTTTCTCTTTAGGCTAACATGAGGATGGCACCCCTTCCGATGTGCAGGGCCCAGCCTGCACTCACCAGGCAGCCCGAATGAGGTTCACGTCACTCGTTCCTCCCCGCACTGATATGCTGGAAGGAGTCAGCTCATGCCAGCTCATGAGAGTGTTCTGTGCACACCATCTCCCTGCTCCACGTTCAGTGGCTCGTTGATGGCTGGAAATATGCCATAGGAGTGCTTAAACCACAGAAACTGGCAAACACTAAAAATATGGGCTTCCCCCTGACCTCCAGTTGCGAAGCATTTACTAGGACACCACTGTCCCCTTCATTTAAAAATTGAGTAAAGATAAAGTTCCTGTCAGACAAGCTTTACTGTCTAACTAAAGAGAGCAAGCATATATGCATTTTAAAAAGCATCAGGCTACATGAAAAGATGCTCAGCATTTTCAGACAAAAGAGAAATACAAATCAAAACCACAATGAGATGCCACTTCAACTAGGAGGACTTCAAACAATAAGGGAGATTTTAACAAGTGCCTTAAGAAGGATGTGGAGAAACTGGAACCTTCATTCTCTCCCAGGTAGGAATCTAAAATGTCACAGCCCCTTTGGAAAACACTGTAGCAGTCCCTCAAAATGTTAAACATAGTTACCCAATGACCCAGCAAGAGAAATGAAAATATACGTCCACACAGAAACATGGACATGGATATTCACAGCCGCTCCATTCAAAAAGCCACAAGGACCTATAATGCATTAGTCTCCAAAACTTACAGACAGCTTATGATGCTTAACGGCATCAAAACAAACAGCCCGCTCGAAAAATGGGCAAAATACCTGATTAGCCGTTTCTCCAAAGAGGACATACAGATGGCCAACAGGCACATGAAAGATGTTCAACATCACTAGTTATCAGAGAAATACAAACGAAAACTACAATAAGGTATCAGCTTACACCGTCAAAATGGTTACCATCAGAAAAATCCACAAACAACAAACGCTGGAGAGGGTGTGGAGAGATGGGAACCCTCCTACACTATTGGTGGGGATGTAAACTGGTAAAGCCACCATGCAGAATTCCTTAAAAAACTAAAAACAGAGCTGCCATGGGGCCCAGAAATCCCACTTCTGGGCATATATCCAGAGGAAAACATGATATGAAAGGATATCTGCCCCCCAGTGTTCACTGCAGCACTGCTTACAACAGCTAAGATATGTTGCTGTCATGTCTGACTCTTTGCGGCCCCACGGACTGTAGCATGTCAGCCTTCCCTGTGCTTCATTAACTCCCGGAGCTTGCTCAAATTCATGTCCATTGAGTTGGTGATGCCATCCCACCATCTCATCCTTTGTCGTCCCCTTTTCCGCCTGCCTTCAACCTTTCCCAGCATCAGGGGCTTCTACAATGTGTCAGCTCTTCACGTCAGGTGGCCAAAGTGTTGGAGCTTCAGCTTCAGCGTCAGTCCTTCTAATGAATATTCAGGACTGATTTCCTTTAGGACGGACTGCTTTGATCTGCTTGCTGTCCCCGGGACTCTCGAGTCTTCTCCAGCACCACATTTCGAAGTGCTGCTTTGGCTCTCAGCCTTTTTTTATTGTCCAGCTCTCACATCCATACATGACCACTGGAAAAACCATAGCTTTGACTAGACGGACCTTTGTTGGCAAAGTAATGTCTCTGCTTTTTAATATGCTGTCTAGGTTGGTCATAGCTTTTCTTCCAAGTTGCAAGCGTCTTCTAATTTTATGGCTGCAGTCACCATCTGCAGTGGTTTTGGAGCCCAAGAAAATAAAATCAAATAGGTCAAACAGGAGATGGCAAGAGTGAACACTGACATTTTAGGAATCAGTGAACTAAAATGGACAGAAACAGGCGAATTTTATACAGATGACCATTATATCTACTACTGTGGGCAAGAAGCCAAGACTTGGAAGCAACCTAAACATCCACTGACAGAGGAATGGATAAAGAAGATATAGTACATACATACAATGGAATATTACTCAGCCACTAAAAAGAATGAAATAATGCTATTTGCAACATGGATGGACCTAGAGAGTGGCATATTGAGTGCAGTCAAACAAAGAAGGAAAAATATTGTATGACATCCCTTATATGTGGAATCTAAAAAGAAATGATACAAATGAATTTACTTACAAAACAGAAAGAGACTCACAGACTTAGAAAATGAACTTATGGTTGCTGGTGGCGGGGGGGTCGGGGGGAGGGATAGTTAGGGAGTTTGGGAAGGTCATGAACTCACTGCTATTTGCTATTCAAAATAGATAACCAACAAAGGACCTATTGTATGGCACATGGAACTCTACGCAATGTTTTGTGCCAACCCAGATGAGAGGGGGCTTTGAGGGAGAATGAATACATGTATATGTATGGCTGAGTCCCTTCACTGTTCACCTGAAATTACCATAACATTGTTAATCGGCTATACCCCAATACAAAATAAAAAGGTTAAAATTTGAAAAAAAAGAACAAAACAGCCACAAAGTGGAAACAACTCAAATACCCATCAACAGAGAAGTGAATAAGCCAAACGTGGCATATCCTTATGATATAATATTATTTAGTTATAAAACGGAATGAGATCTGGGTGATTAGACAAAAAAATAAAAACACTAACATGAAAAGGTACAGGCACCATAATGTTCACAACAGCATTGTTTATAACAGCCAAGACATGAAAACAACCTGTGTCCATCAACAGGTGAATGGACAAAGAAGATGTGATCTATATATACAATGGAAGACTATTCAGCCATAAAAAATTTTGCCATGTGTAACTAACATGGACAGATGAAGATGGCCCTATACTAAGTGAAATGAGTCAGATGGAAAAAAATAAATACTGTAAGGGATTACAGTATTAAGGGAATGGGGACTAACTATTTAATGAGGCCAAGGGTGGGTGGGTTGTTTGTTTTTGTTTTAAGACCCACTGCTCTTCTTTGTTGCCTTTCCCTGTATCAGTCTTTAGGATTCTATGTTTAGTCTACTCTTTTATACTGGAAGTCCTTCCCTTTGAACATTTTAATGACCCTTCTTGATAATTTCCAGCTAGTTTCCAGTTTTTTTATTTTGAGGAATGACCAAAACTACATACAGTTTTTAAGAAGTTAATTATGTACTAAATAGTTCTGCACCATCTGGATTTACCTGACCTAATACAGCTTTTCAGATGACTGATAATGACAATTAATTTAGAATCATAATAATAAGTGTGCTCACTCAGTCAGGTCAGACTCTGTACAGCCCCATGAACTGTAGCCCTCCAGGCCCTTCTGTCCATGGGATTCTCCAGGCAAAAATACTGGAATGGGTTGCCATTTCCTCCTCCAGGGGATCTTTCCGACCCAGGGATCAAACCCACATCTCCTGTGTCTCCTGAATTGGTAGGCAGATTTTTCACCACTGAGCCACCTGGGAAGCCACACATTATATATCATGATAATAATGATAGCTAATTTTTTAAAGATGCAAAATAGTTTCACTACCATTTTTTAAAGTAGATATTCACCAATGTATAAAATAGGTAAGGCAGATGCTGCTCCTCCTGCCCCACCTGCACCTTTTTATGCATAAAATTACTGGAATTCAGAGTGATTAAGTGACTGCTTGGTTCCACAGACCAAATAAACACTAGACCTTGGGTTTACTGATTCCCATTTTTATATTTGATAGTCTTAAAAACTATCAAAAGTTAGAGGTAGATGTTTCTGGCGGTCCAGTCATTAACAATCTACCTGCCAAAGCAAGGGACACAGGTTCAATCCCTGGTCTGGGAAGATTCCACATGCCAAGGAGCAACTAAGTCCGTACACCACACCTAATGAAGCCCTCATGCCCTAGAGCCCCTGCTCTGCAACAAAAGAAGCCACTGCGGTGAGGAGCCTGAAAACCACATCTAACAAAAGCCCGAGTACAGCAAAGAAGACCTAGTGAAGCCAAAAAAACAGAACAGAGTCTGAAGTGCAAGACATTATGTGTAGTTCAGGTCAGTTCAGTTGCTCAGTCGTGTCCGACTCTTTGCGACCCCATGAACTGCAGCACACCAGGACCCCTGTCCATCACCAACTCCCGGAGCTCACCCAAACTCATGTGCATTGAGTTGGTGATGCCATCCAACCATCTCATCCTCTGTTGTCCCCTTCTCCTCCTGCCTTCAATCCTTCCCAGCATCAGGGTCTTTTCCAATGAGTCAGCTCTGTGCATCAGGTGGCCAAAGTATTGGAGTTTCAGCTTCAGCATCGGTCCTTCCAATGAACACCCAGGACTGATATCCTTTAAGATGGACTGGTTGGATCTCCTTGCAGTCCAAGGGACTCTCAAGCGTCTTCTCCAACACCACAGGTCAAAAGCATCAATTCTTCGGTGCTCAGCTTTCCTTATAGTCCAACTCTCACATCCATACATGACCACTGGAAAAACCATAGCCTTGACTAGACAGACCTTTGTTGGCAAAGTAATGTCTCTGCTTTTCAATATGCTGTCTAGGTTGGTCATAACTTTCCTTTCAAAGAGTAAGTGTCTTTTAATTTCATGGCTGCAATCACCATCTGCAGTGATTTTGGAGCCCAGAAAAATAAAGTCAGCCACTGTTTCCACTGTTTCCCCATCTATTTGCCATGAAGTGATGGGACTGGATGCCATGATTTTAGATTTCTGAATGTTGAGCTTTAAGCCAACTTTTTCACTCTCCTCTTTCACTTTCATCAAGAGGCTCTTTAGTTCTTCTTCACTTTCTGCCATAAGGGTGGTGTCATTTGCATATTTGAGGTTATTGAAATTTCCCGGCAATCTTGATTCCAGCTTGTGCTTCTTCCAGCCCAGCATTTCTCATGATGTACTCTGCATGGAAGTTAAATAAGCAGGGTGACAATATGCAGCCTTGACGTACTCCTTTTCCTATTTGGAACCAGTCTGTTGTTCTATGTCCAGTTCTAACTGTTGCTTCCTGACCTGCATACAGTTTCTCAAGAGGCAGGTCAGGTGGTCTGGTATTCCCATCTCTTTCAGAATTTTCCACAGTTTATTGTGATTCACACAGTCAAAGGCTTTGGCATAGTCAATAAAGCAGAAATAATTAAATTTATAGACTAGAAACTATTAGCCAAGAATGTAACTAAACTTCCTTCTAAATAAAAACAAAAAACATTTCTAGTGGTGTGCCAGTATCCTCACAGTGGAAATGAAAGTTACAAGTTGACATACTAAGTCAGCTTCATTTAGGTTTATTTTGTATAGTGTTTGTGAATCTTAGTTTAAAAAAATTTTTAATCACAATTTAGGGACCAATTTGGGAACCAGAATGTATGGGAAGCAGCTCACTTTCACTTTCAAAACATGCCTTAATGGATTTACTTTTTTATGGAAAATAAGAGAAACTATGTATTCTAAGTTTTATTGTAATTTCTTTTTTTCCCTGATCACTTTATGTTTTCATTTTTTAAATATTTAAATACCTTTGTACCCATTTCTCAAACCCTGCACCCCCTACTTGTGGCAACCACCAATCTGTTATCTCTATCTATAAACTTGGCTTTTTTTTTTTAGGTTCTACATACTTAAAAAATCGCTCTGTAATCCCAGAGAAAGGCAATGCCAAGGAATGCTCAAACTACTGCAGAATTGCACTCATCTCACATGCTAGTAAAGTAATGCTCAAAATTCTCTAAGCCAGGCTTTGGCAGTGCGTGAACCGTGAACTTCCAGATGTTCAAGCTGGATTTAGAAAAGGCAGAGGAATTAGAGATCAAACTGCCAAAAATCCGTTGGATCATCATAAAAGCAAGCGATTTCCAGAAAAACATTTACTTCTGCTTTATTGACTATGCCAAAGCCTTTGACTGTGTGGATCACAACAAAACTAGAAAATTCTGAGAGATAGGAATACCAGACCACCTGACCTGCCTCTTGAGAAATCCATGTGCAGGTCAAGAAGCAACGCTTAGAACTGGACACAGAACAACAGACTGGTTCCAAATCAGGAAAAGAATATGTCAAGGCTGTATGCTGTCACCCTGCTTATTTAACTTATATGCAGAGTACATCGTGAGAAACACTGGGCTGGATGAAGCACAAGCTGGAATCAAGATTACCAGGAGAAATATCAATAACCTCAGATATGCAGATGACACCACCCTTATGGCAAAAAGAACCCCTTGATGACAGTTAAAGAGGAGAGTGACATGCAGAAAACTAAGTGGCTTCTGGTCCTATCATTTCATGGCAAACAGATGGGGAAACAGTGGAAACAGTGATAGATTTTATTGGGGGGGGGGGGCTCCAAAATCAATGCAGATGGTGATTGCAGCCATGAAATTAAAAGATACTTACTCCCTGGAAGGAAAGTTATGACCAACTTAGATAGCATATTAAAAAGCAGAGACATTACTTTACCAACAAAGGTCCATCTAGTCAAAGCTAAGGTTATTCCAGTAGTCATGTATGGATGTGAGAGTTGGACTAAAGAAAGCTAAGCGCCAAAGAATTGATGCTTTTGAACTGTGGTATTGGAGAAGACTCTTGAGAGTCCCTTGGACTGCAAGGAGATCCAACCAGTCCATCTTAAAGGGGATCAGTCCTGGGTGTTCATTGGAAGGACTGATGTTGAAGCTGAAACACCAATATTTTGGCCACCTGATGCACAGAGCTGACTCATTGGAAAAGACCCTGATGCTGGGAAAGATTGAAGGTGGGAGGAGAAGGTGATGACAGAGGATGAGACAGTTGGATGGCATCACCAACTCAATGCACATGAGTCTGGGTAAACTCTGGGAGTTGGTGACAGACAGGGAGGCCTGGAGTGCTGCAGTCCATGGGGTCGCAAAGAGTCGGACACGACTGAGAGACTGAACTGAACTGATGTCTTCTTTAACTGATTTTTACTTAGCAATGTCCTTGAGGTCTATCTCAAGCATTCAAGTGTTAGTTGCTCAGTCGTGTCCAACTCTTTGCAACCCCACAGACTGTATCCCACCAGGCTCCTCTGTCTTTGGGATTTCTTAGGTAAGAATATTGGAGTGAGTAGCCATTCCCTTTCTCCAGAGGATCTTCCCAACCCAGGAATCAAACCCAGGTCTCCTGCATTGCAGGAAGATTCTTTACTGTCTGAGCCACCAGGGAAGCCCCGAGGTCTACCTACATTGTTGCAAATGGCACCCTTTCATTTCTTTTTTACGATTGAGTGATATTCCCCTGTGTGCATGTATGTTTCTGTATATCACAATTTATCCATTCATTCATTTATGGATATTTAGATTGCTTCTGTATTATGCCTATAGTAAATAATGCTACAATGAACACTGAGGAGTGTATATCATTTTGAACTAGTGTTTTCCTTTTCTTTAGTTAAATATCCGAAAGTGGAACTTCTGGATCATATGGTAGCTCTATTTTTAATTTTTTGAGAAACCTCCATATCGTCTTCTGTAGTGGCTGCACCAATTTACATTCCCACCAACAGTACACAAATGTTTCCTTTTTCCCACACCCTCACAAATGTTTGTTATTTCTTGTCTTTTTTAATAGCTATTCAGACAGGTGAGAAGTGATATCTCATTGTAGTTCTGATTTGCATTTCTCTGATGATTAGTGATGTTGAACTCCTTTCCATATACCTGTTGGCCATCTGTTATGTCTTCTTTGGAAAAAATGTCAATTCAGACCTTCAGCCCACTTTTTTTTTTTTTTTGGCCACTGACTTGTATGAGTTTTTTATACATTTTAGATATTAATCTCTTATCAGATATGTGATTTGTAAATATTTTCTTCCATTTGGTATGTTGCCTTTTCATTTTGTTGATGGTTTCCTTTTCTATGCAGAATCTTTTTGGTTTGATGAAGACCCATTTGTTTATTTTTGCTTTTGTTGCCTTTTCTTTTGGTGTCAGATTTAAAAAATCAAGACCTATGTCAATGAGTTTACCACCTAAGAATTTTTATATCTGAATTTATCAGGGATATTGATCTGCAATTTTCTTTTCTTGCAGCATCCTTCTCTGGTTTTGTTTTGTTTTGTTTTGTTTTGTTTAAATATTTTATTTTATTTATTTATTTTTTTTTAGTTTTTTTTTTTTACATCCAGATTATTTAATGCTTATGTAAAACACTATATTCTACTGGGGTAATTCTGGGGTAGTTCAATATAGCTGAAGTCCTGAAAGAAGTAAACTTCAAACCAAGAATACTTAATTGACAGAGTTATTCAGAATTAAAGGAGAGACCAAGAGTTTTCCAGACAAACAATGCTAAAGAAGTCACCATCACTAAACCAGATGTGTAAAGGCTTCTTTAAACTGAAAAGAAATGGCATGAATGAGCAACAAGAAAATACTCGGAAGGATAAATCTCATGGGAAATGTAAGTATAAAGGTAGTGGTGAATGGAAACCAAAGGAAAATTTGGGTTTTACCCAAGTTTTGGGTAAAACTTGACAGCTTTACCCATGTCATACAAATAGACTTTAAAACAGACTATAATAAAAGGTGAAGAATATCTAATTATCATTACCTATTTATAAAGATGTCAACCCAACAAGAGGATACAGCACTCATAAGTAATTATGTACCCAACAACAGTTCAGTTCAGTTCAGTCACTCAGTCGTGTACAACTCTTTGCAACCCCATGAATCGCAGAATGCCAGGACTCCCTGTCCATCACCAACTCCCGGAGTTCACTCAGACTCACGTCTATCGAGTCAGTGATGCCATCCATCCATCTCATCCTCTGTCGTCCCCTTCTCCTCCTGCCCCCAATCCCTCCCAGCATCAGAGTCTTTTCCAATGAGTCAACTCTTCGCATCAGGTGGCCAAAGTACTGCAGTTTAAGCTTTAGCATCACTCCTTCCAAAGAAAACCCAGGACTGATCTCCTTTAGAATGGACTGGTTGGATCTCCTTGCAGTCCAAGGGACTCTCAAGAGTCTTCTCCAACACCACAGTTCAAAAGCATCAATTCTTTGGCACTCAGCTTTCTTCACAGTCCAACTCTCACATCCATACATGACCACTGGAAAAACCATGGCCTTGACTAGACGGACCTTTGTTGGCAAAGTAATGTCTCTGCTTTTCAATATGCTATCTAGGTTGGTCATAACTTTCCTTCCAAGGAGTAAGCGTCTTTTAATTTCATGGCTACAGTCACCAACTGCAGTGATTTGGGAGCCCAAAAAAATAAAGTCTAACACTTTTTCCACTGTTTCCCCATCTATTTCCCATGAAGTGATGGGACCAGATGCCACGATCTTCGTTTTCTGAATGTTGAGCTTTAAGCCAACTTTTTCACTCTCCTTTCACTTTCATCAAGAGGCTTTTTAGTTCCTCTTCACTTTCTGCCATAACGGTGGTGTCATCTGCATATCTGAGGTTACTGATATTTCTCCTGGCAATCTTGATTCCAGCTTGTGCTTCTTCCGGCCCAGCGTTTCTCATGATGTACTCTGCATAGAAGTTAAATAAGCAGGGTGACAATATACAGCCATGACGTACTCCTTTTCCTATTGTTTTCCTGAACAACATTCTGTTGTTCCATGTCCAGTTCTAACTGTTGTTTCCTGACCTGCATATAGGTTTCTCAAGAGGTAGGTCAGGTGGTCTGGTATTCCCATCTCTTTCAGAATTTTCCACAGTGTATTGTGATCCACACAGTCAAAGGCTTTGGCATAGTCAATAAAGCAGAAATATATGTTTTTCTGGAACTCTCTTGCTTTTTCCATGATCCAGCAGGTGTTGGCAATTTGATCTCTGGTTCCTCTGCCTTTTCTGAAACCAGCTTGAACATCAGGAAGTTCACGGTTCACATATTGCTGAAGCCTGGCTTGGAGAATTTTGAGCATTACTTTACTAGCATGTGAGATGAGTGCAACTGTGTGGTAGTTTGAGCATTCTTTGGCATTGCCTTTCTTTGGGATTGGAATGAAAACTGACCTTTTCCAGTCCTGTGGCCACTGCTGAGTTTTCCAAATTTGCTGGCATATTGAGTGCAGCACTTTCACAGCATCATCTTTCAGGATTTGAAATCGCTCAACTGGAATTCCATCACCTCCACTAGTTTTGTTCGTAGTGATGCTTTCTAAGGCCCACTTGACTCCACATTCCAGGATGTCTGGCTCTCGGTGAGTGATCACACCGTCATGATTATCTTGGTCTTAAAGATCTTTTTTGTACAGTTCTTCTGTGTATTCTTGCCACCTCTTAATATCTTCTGCTTCTGTTAGGTCCATATCATTTCTGTCCTTTATCAAGCCCATCTTTGTATAGGAGGACTTAAATATATAAATATTAACCAATCCAAAGGGTAAAATCACAATGCAATAACAGCAGGGGACTTTAACACCCCATTTTCATCAATGGATAGATCATTCAGACAGAAGATCAATAAGGAGCCATCTGCCTTAAATGATACTTTATATATGATGTACTTAACAGATATATACAGAACATTTCATCCAAAAAGCACATAATACATGTTCTTCTTCAGTGCACATGGAACATTCTCAGTTTCTGTTTGGAGAGATGAAAAAAGTTCTAGAATTAAACAGTGGTGGTTGTTGCACAACATTATTAATATACTTAATACCACTGAATTGTACACTTTAAAATAGTTACAATGGTAACTTTTATGTTATGTGTTTTTACCACAATAAGAAAAAAGATGCCATGAAGAGAAGACAAGTCACAAAGCACAAACAAGTATTTGCAAAGCATATACAGATAGTGGGTTTGATTCAGAATATGTATTTTATGTATTCTAAAAGTACATTTTAAAAGGCAGAAAACTTAATAGAAAAAAAAAGGAGGAAAAAAATCTAAAGGGGCACTTAAACAGAGAGTAAACACCAACAGTAAATGAAAATAGGTAGACTTGCTCACCCTTTTTAGTAACCAGGGAAATATATGTTGGAAAAAAAAAAAATGTTATCACCACTCCACACTCACCAGAATCTGGCTACCTACAGAGGCAGAGGTGAAGCTGAACAGGGAAGGAAAGTCCAAGTCTGAGCATGTAGGGGAGGTGGGGGACACTGCCGATACATGTTTAATAACTATTTTAAGACTTAAGAATCATATTTAGCCATGAAAAGGACTCTATGACCACATAATCCAACTTCTTCATTTTAGGGTCGAAACTGAGGTATTGCATGGATAACTCACCTCCTCAAGATCACACTGGCTGCGGCTGCTGCTGCTAAGTCACTTCAGTCGTGTCCGACTCTGTGCGACCCTATAGACGGCAGCCCACCAGGCTCCCCCGTCCCTGGGATTCTCCAGGCAAGAACACTGGAGTGGGCTGCCATTTCCTTCTCCAATACATGAAAGTGAAAAGTGAGAGTGAAGTCGCTCAATCGTGTCCGACTCTTCGAGACCCCATGGACTGCAGCCTCACACCGGCTAGCAGAGCCAAAACAACCTCACACCTTCTAACCACCAACCCATGTTGCACTGAGCCCCAGTATTCTGATGTGCATGAATGTCAGGGCCAAACTATGTCAATCCCCACTCGTAACCCTCCAATATCTTGGTGCTCGGGGCTGGTGCACTGGGATGACCCAGAGGGATGGGATGGGGAGGGAGGTGGGAGCGGGATTCAGGATGGGGAACACATGTACACCCATGGAGGATTCAAGTCAATATATGGCAAAACCAATACAATATTATAAAGTAAAATAAATAAATTAATTAAAAAAAAGAAGAAGAACAAAATTCACTCTTTTGCATGGTTGACAACAATCCATGTACAAACTTGCCCAGGTCACCAGCCACCTCCCCCACCATACTCCACAGCCCCCCCACCCCCGCCAACCCCCCCCACCCTGCCAACTCCACTTCAGTCCCTCAGCCTCTCTGCTGTTTCTGGAGCAGAGAAGTACCCCATGTCTCCCTTGGGGCCTTACTTCCTGGATTCACCTGCTGGAACACCCTCTGCTAGGCTTCCATGTGGCTTTCAAGTATTCCTGTTTAGGATTTTAAATACTTTTATTTTTCTTAATATATTTTTAAAAATTATTTTATTCTCATAATTGGATTAAATTTAGTAGAAAATAACCCTTTTATAGCAAGGTTGGTAATATAAAATTGTGCCCATATGTAAGTACTTAGAAATAATATAGTATACTGGTTGGTTACAAAACAGATATATAAAAATCAAGAGCCTGATTACATATCAATAGTATCTAACTATAACACATCTTGAAAATTCACCTGTTCATAAGAGTAACTACAACCATAAAATACTCAGGAATATATTTAATATGAGACTTTTTAAAAACAATGCTAAAACTTTAATTAAAGAAAAATAAATTGACAAATTTAAGTAGATAAACTAGCTTGATCTTGAAAGAAAAATTTAAGAGCATAAACTATAAATGTGCTTCCTTTACAGTGGAGATGTCTGGGGGTATTTCACTCGCAGATTTGTAGTTATTATCAGATACCAGAACAAATAGTGTCTCACAAGTTCTACAAAAGCAGATCCAAGTCTTGAGAGGCTTGAGGCTTACACACCTTGGGGAGAAGATTCTTATTTTCAGTGCAAAATTATAAATGTGAAAGTGCTAGGGCCCTTCTAGGGGCTTTACAAATCCAATTCTATGGAATTGAAAGGTTCTAATACTTACTTCTCTTTACCTTCCCAGTTGATCTACCTCTAGTGTTATGAAATATAAAACTGAACAACACAACATTCATCAAACCAGCATTCATTCTATCACGTGCCAGTGGACAAAAGAGACACTTACAGGGTAAACGCAATGAGAGCACCACCAACAGATGCTCAGAGGTGCCAAAAATGAGAACTAGCCCTATCCCAAGGTATGCATGGTTTCCCAGGTAGCAGAGTGGTCAAGAACCCGCCTGCCAATGCAGGAGATACAAGAGATGCAGGTTCAACCCCTGGGTCAGGAAGGTCCCCTGGAGGAGCAAATGGCAACCCACTCCAGTATTCTCGCCTGGAGAATTCCATAGACAGAGTAGCCTGGCGGGCTACAGTCCAGGGGGTCACAAAAAGTCAGACATGACTGAGCGCGCGCACACACACACACACACACACACACAGTATGCATCTCCCCTAGTGATCAGACTCCACAAATGCAACTAGACTACAAGGAGCAAAGATCAATGAAATCACCTGTGATTAGTGACTTATTAGGAAAATGAAATGGTTATGCTTATTGCAAAAAAAAAAATGTCTGTATCTGGGAAAAGCCAGATGCAAGACAAAAACTCTGAAACACATTATACTAAAAAGACAGAAGTGGGTAGACAATGCAATTTACTTATAACAACAACAATCACTGACACTTAGAATGGCACCTACTATATGCCAGGAACTGTCCTAACTACTTCATATGCAGGGGAATCCATTTACTCCTGACAAAAACCTGTAAGGAAGTACTATTATTTGCCCCAGTTTAACGATGAGGAAAATGAGACACAGAGAGATTAAGTAATTTGACTGAGGTCACACAGTTAATAAGTAACAAATTGAGAATTTGAACCCACACGATCTGGCTCCAGAGTCCATGATCTACTCTCTAACTCACAGAAAAGCAATTAAATCAAAGATGGACCTCAGACCACAACAGAAGTTCCCTACAGTGAAGAAGGAATAGAAAACCGCTGATAAGCTTGTTCTAGAACCTCTAGAAATATACTCTCTCATCCAGTAGATATTGGTCTTGTTTCCTACATATATTTTAGTCGTAATACCTATCTTAGGAAGTGATTAACTGTGATGTCTGAAAGTAAAAGAATCGCTTTGTTTAAAAACAAATTCTAAATTCCATATTTGACCTTTAGCTTCAAGCTGCTCACTTTTTTCCAAGAAAATTCAAGTCTCTACCCTTTTTTTTGATGTTGTACAATAATCAGTGCTTCCTTGATGGCTCAGACGGTAAAGAATCTGCTTGCAATGCAGGAGACCTGGGTTCAATCCCTGGGTTGGGAAGATCCCCTGAAGAAGGGAATGGCTATCTGGTCAAGTATTCTTGCCTGGAAAATTCCATGGACAGAGGGGCCTGATAGGCTACAGTCCATGGAGTCACAAAGAGTTGGAGACGAGTGAGCAACTAACACTTAGCCAGGACTGAGTTAGCCTAAAAATCAGCTTAACTATTTAGAAAAAATATTTAACTACTTATCTACTACTTTAAAAAGCACTTAACTTCTTACTGCAATAGATTTTATGGGTTCTCTTCAGCTGTGATAATGTTCTCTACTTGTTGGGATAGAATATGAATATGAATAAATTCATCTTTAATTGAGTTACCTGTGAGTTTTCTTTGTGAAGAAAATTTGACCATTCATACTTTGAAATGAGGGCTTCCTGAATAGCTCAGCTGGTAAAGAATCCGCCTACAATGCAGGAGACCCAGCTCAATTCCTGGGTCAGGAAGTTCCCCTGGAGAAGGCATAGGCTACCCACTCCTTAGGCTTCCCTGGTGGCTCAGATGGTAAAGAATCTGCCTGCAATGTGGGAGACCTGGGTTCGATCCCTGGGTTGGGAAGATCCCCTGGAGAAGGTTATGGCAACCCACTCCAGTATTCTTGACTGGACAATCCCTATAGACAGAGGAGCCTGGTGGGCTACAGTCCATGGGGTCACAAACAGTCAGACACGACTGAGCAACTAAGCACAGCACAAGCACTTTGAAATGAACTATTTAAAGTTAAATAAAATGAATTATTTAACCAAACCCATTTTAAAGTTCTGAAGAGTTACAACTTCAGTTTAGCCCTTTCCATTTCTTTCATCTAAGCATTCACAGGAATGTGTTCTTTCTGTGGGTCTCTTTTCTGTACAACTATAATTCACTGAAATGCATAGGGTTCCCAGCATCTCACAGGGGTGCAATGAGGAAAAAAGCAAACACAATTCAACATCTGCTAAAAGAACACCCTTTCAAGATCTTATATATAAAGCTACAGAAGGAAAGGAGGAAGGAAATGTATGCTTAGAGGCGGTCAGTGAAAACACTATTTAAGGAAGTCCCCCTTCATGGGAAGGAACATAATGTGGTTTAACAGCATGCTAGCCAGAAAGAAAAGACATCTTGGTTCACCTAGTCAAATGGGATCTCACTTCAGAGAATGTACGTGACTTAGTTGTTCCTCCTTCAGTGTCTTCACTTGTGAAGTAAATAGTGGAGAAATGGTTATCTACACATATACTTTATGGAGATGCTATGGAGAACAGAATATTGCAAGTGTGTATGCAAAACCCCTCTATGTTTGTGAAATCTAGGCTATGTAAAGTCTAAGAACAGAGGGAAACCCAAGGGCGAGGGAAGTTCAGAGTTCAGGTAATCCAGAAAAGTATGGGCGAGTGCAAATAACTGTGGCATACAAGGACAAGAACTCCAGATGGCAAGAAGTCCCCTTTGAAACAGACTGGATGCAGGATAGGAAAGTCTACCATTATGAACCCAGAAAGTAGAACTATAATTTAATCAGATTGTAAGCTTAACAAAACCAGGATCATCCATTTTTCGGTTTCCCCATCCCTATCTTATTGTGTGTGTGTGTGTATGGTCAGTCATTTCTGACTTTTTGCAACTCATGGACTGTAGCCTGCCAGGTTCCTCTGCCCATGGAATTCTCCAGGCAAGAATACTGAAATGGGCTGCCATTTCCTTCTCCAGAGGATCTTCCCGACTCAGGGATCAAACCCGGGTCTCCTGCACTACAGGCAGATTCTTTACCATCTGAGCTACTGGGAAGTCCGTGGTTCCTCTACTCATATAATTTGGCCTCTTTTCTAATTGTCCTTCAGGATAAGTGATATCATATCTATCCTCATCAACAAACACTTAATAGAAACTACTAATTATAGAACTAGCTTCCAAGATTTCTAAGGATCCCCAGACCAGCAGCTCATGATGCAGAGAACAAAACTCATCTTACAAAAACCATAATGTCAAATACAGTTCTTTAAAAAAAAAAAAAGCTGCAACAAGTGACATACACTTCTGGTTAAAACAAGTTTCTTTTAAGACAGGCAGGTGGGAAAGGGGGGTACAGAGAAACACTGTTTCCACTATACTGCCATTTCCCAGACATTCTGGGAATTGGTCTTCTCATAATTGCCTTCAGTGCCTACAGCACAGTTTTCTGAATATATTTAGTGCTAAAATAACTATACAAAACTTTGATGTAAATTTTATTTTTTGATAACACTAAAAATTGCTGAAAGCTATGAATAAATTAGGTAATACCATTTCTGAACAGAAATGCTAATTTTTTCTTACAGGCTTTGTCTTTCTCATCATGATACAAATAATTAATGAATAAATCACAATTATTATAGCCAGATCCAGAAGTGTTTTTGAGACCTAGAATTCTTCTATTATTTCTACTTTTAGGTAGCATGAGGACCAAACCTTTGATTAAACTCCCACTTCATTTACTAGAAATTACTCATACTGTACTGTTCTCCATAAAATGCTTTATATGACTAGTAATTGTTTAACACAGAAAAATAAAAAGTTAAAATTGAGGAGGGGGCGAGAGAAAGGGAAACAGGAACAAGTGATTTCTAATCATCCCAGGGTACCAGGCTAAAATAATTTATTTCATCGGAAGGTGATCTTCAGCTCCTAATGATGACCATGAGAATGTGAGCAGGGGAATAACTTATAATGATTTTTAAATCTGATTTCATGCATGTGGACTCTCATATACAGTCACCGAGTATTCATGATATAGTTGGCATTTTACAACAAAGAACACTATTTCCTGCATACCGTTCTCTTCCTTGCACCATGAACATTTACAAATTGTATGTCTTGACCTACTAAACACAATGCATGATCAGGGATTAGATGCTAGATTTGGGAGGGGAGGTTTTGAAACAACTATGAAAACATCAGTGGAATGATGAATGAAATTTGACCATGGCTGCTGCTGCTGCTGCTGCTAAGTCGCGTCAGTCGAGTCCGACTCTGTGCAACCCCATAGACGGCAGCCCACCAGGCTCCTCTGTCCCTGGGATTCTCCAGGCAAGTGAACTGGAGTGGGTTGCCATTGCCTTCTCCTATTTGACCATGGACTCTGGACCAAATAATAGTATTGTAACAGTGTTACATGTCTTGACTTTGACCATTGTACTGTTGTTCTAAAAGAGAATATCCTCATTTTTAGGCAATATACAACAACCCATTTAGTGGCAAAAAGGGATTATCTACATGGGCCTTTGCTGTGATCCAGTTAAGACTCTACACTTCCACTGCAGAGGGCACAGGTTCTATTCCTGATGCGGCCAAAAAAAAAAAAAAAAAAAAGAAGAAGTAAAGAAGGGGACTGTCTACAACTTATTCTCCAGTGGTTCAGAAAACATGCATAGAAAGAGAAAGAGACCAAGTAACAGACCAACAGAATGACAGAGCGAATGGGGCAACCAGAGGCAATTTGTGAATCTAAGTAAAGGTTATTTGAGAGTTCCTTGTACTAGTCCTGCAACTTTTCTATCAGTTTGAAACTATAGCAAAATAAAAGGTTATAAAAATACTTTAGGAGAGTGGATAGAACAAATGGTGTTATCCCCCTCTTCAGTCTTAAATACGTTTCTGCTTCCTAGAGGGAAAAAAAAAAACAACAGTGAATACTGTTCGATGGAAATAGATAAATTGGTAAATAAAGAGGGTAAATCAGACCCCTAGGACTTCAGACCTACATCTTGGCTGTTTTAAGTGATGAAGAAGGTCAGATCCAGGAGAGGAGAATAAGAACACAAATACGAATCAAGAGTGAGTGAAGAAGAGACAGAGAGGAAATTAAGACACAAGACAGGAAGCTGATACAACCTTATTTCAGAAACATGGAAACTCAACTGCCAGTGAGAAAATGAGTTTTCATGGAATCACAGAGTTGAGACTTTTCAGAGCCAGAAAAATCCCCTAGTACACTAGTCACTGTACTGTTTATGGAGTATTTAGAGCTGTCTCACTTTTTATAAGCTGGAGAACTGTCTGGAAACCTCTAAAGCCTGATGCCAATGCTCCCAATTGTCCTGAAGTAAAAGAAACTATATCTTCCACCCCATACTCACCCCCCAGAATCCTAGAAAGTGCTAGAAGATATAAATCTTCAGGTAGCAATAAGAAGGATCCTATAAACTTATACTTTCCCCTAGGAGTCCACCTAGTCAAGGCATACAACTAAGGGAGAAATAACCAATAATCTCAGAAGCTTACAAGCTCTTATGCCTGCATCATTAGAGTCTCCAGGTTCCCAGGGACAGTCAAGCAAACAACAATATGACCCAGAAGACCTTATAGAAATATGGGAGACGGCCGAGGATATTCAAGAGACTCATGCCATCATCTTGTAACTTCCTCCACCATCCAGACAGTTAAACTTGCTAAAAGGTTAAATTTTCGATCATCTCATCGCATAGAATGTTTGATTTAAGTACAAAGTAATAAAATGATAAGGGAGGTATTACAGAAAGAGCACTGAACTTACAGTTAGAATACCAAGGCTCTAATCCTGACTCTTATTCTTACTAGCATCATGATAACCTTTTTGGTTGTCCATGATATTTCTTGGGCTCCAAAATCACTGCAGATGGTGACTGCAGCCATGAAATTAAAAGACACTTACTCCTTGGAAGCAAAGTTATGACCAATCTAGATAGCATATTCAAAAGCAGAGACATTACTTTACCAACAAAGGTCAGTCTAGTCAAGGCTATGGTTTTTCCTGTGGTCATGTATGGATGTGAGAGTTGGACTGTGAAGAAAGCTGAGTGCCGAAGAATTGATGCTTTTGAACTGTGGTGTTGGAGAAGACTCTTGAGAGTCCTCTTGGACTGCAAGGAGATCCAACCAGTCCATTCTGAAGGAGATCAGCCCTGGGCTTTCTTTGGAAGGAGTGATGCTAAAGCTGAAACTCCAGTACTTTGGCTACCTCATGCGAAGAGTTGACTCATTGGAAAAGACTCTGATGCTGGGAGGGATTGGGGGCAAGAGGAGAAGGGGACGAGAGAGGATGAGATGGCTGGAAGGCATCACTGACTCCACTGACATGAGTCTGAGTGAACTCCAGGAGTTGGTGATGGACAGGGAGGCCTGGCGTGCTGCGATTCATGGGGTCACAAAGAGTCGGACACAACTGAGCGACTGAACTGAACTGAACTGATGTCTGCATAGGATAAACCTACATAGGAAGCCCTACCTTCTTTGAAGGGTTGAGGTCTCCCCAAGTCTCCTTTGAACCAACCAGCCATCCTACTGGGTACTGAGGACTCAACTCTCCACTCAACTCCCGAAAATACGAAAATAGGAAAGCTTTGAACCCTGCCCTCTAAGAGCTTGAAGTCCAATGGGGGAACAGACACATAAACAAAGTCAAGCAACCAAGATGTCTCAATAAAAATATGGGACAGGGCACAGAGGGCTGATGGTGGCTGGTGAGTCCACCACTGGTGTGAGGATTACAGAAAAGGCTTAAAAGATGAGCAAGTGTTGACTAGGCCTCTCACCATATTTTTGATGGATAAAATGTAGATAGATAGATCCTGGCAGGCATGTGGAAGAATATATCACTCCAAGCTGACTGAACAATACTAAGAAAGGTACAATGTGAAAGAGTACAGGTAGAAGACACAGCTGGAGATGGAGGAAGGACAGAGGGAAGACAAGGAAAAATGGCATCAAGTACCTTGTATTCCAATCTAAGGAGTTTTAACTTGATCCTAGAGTAGATGCAAAGCTATAGGTTTTAAGTATCCTTCTGAAGTCTGTATAGTTGAAAGATGAAGATTCAAAAGTAGAATCAACTAGGGCAGTGATCCACCAAAAGAATGAAAGTGGGAGCTGGAATAAGATTCTGATGAAAGAAAAGAGAATTCATGAGACTTGGTTACAGACTGGATGTGTGTTGGGTTGAGCAGTCATGGTAAAGGAGTTAAGGGTGTAAAGAGACAATATATATGAAAGTAATTTCTAAGCTACAAAAACAATTGAAAAACATTGTTTTATAAAGTCTAGGTAGATAGTGACAGAATCAGACAGAAACCTTAGTTTTGTCTGATGTTAATTTTCTTCTACCACAAAGAAACATTTTTAAAAAATCATAACTGAAAGTAAGAAAAATTTCCTCAAAATTTTTTTTAAAATAAAAAAATTTTTTTTAATAAAAATTTATCTGTACTATAGAGAGATTTAATAGATTTTTTTCCTTAATTTTCCCTGGCGTATCAAGGTTGTTTCAAAGCTAGGCTTTCAATAAATAGCCCTGTAATTCATCGGTATTTGATTGACCTTGTGTAAGTTTTTATACGTACAAGTCTCATATTGCTCATTTTTGAAATGGGAGTCCTAATAAGATGTAATACGCTATTCTTTTGAGGAATAAAGAAAATAATGCATGTACTTGGCACAGTAGAACAGTACCTGGCCATATGTGGTACTCAATAATTTGTGCCATAACTACTACAGATGTGTGGGAAAGAGCTAACCTAACAGGCCTGTGAGGCTGAAAAAGGTCTGCTTACAAGGCTGGTCCTTGGCTGGCATCTGGGAACTTGGACTTTGGGAGGGGGAGAGCTCTAACATTCCCAGTGCTGATAAGAATAGCTCACTGGGTCTAAATTGTACAGACAATCTGGTTTACACTGAACACCTGCTTTCTTTCTGGAGTCTGGAGTTTTGGTACATGCTTTGACAGAGGGTGTCTATGTGACCAGCCCAGTGAAAACCTTCAGCACTGAGTCTCCACTGAGATTCCCAGTGAGAAAACATTTCACAACTGCCACAACAGGAGCTGAAGGAATTATACACCCGCTTTGTGACTCTACTGAGAGAGAACTCCTGCAAGCTTGTGCTTGGTTTCTCCAGACCTGCCCCATGCACCTTTTGCCTTGCTCATTTTGCTTTGTCTCCCTTTCACTGAAATAATTCATAGCAGTGAGCTCAACTCTATACTGAGTCCCATGCATTCTGCTGAATCCTTGAACCTAGGGATGGCCTTAGGGATCCCCAGCACAACTAGTCTCCCTGTTCCTCAACTTCATAAACTACTGGCCAGTTTTCAAACCAGAGGAGTATTACAGACAACAAACCAACCAGATTGATAATTTCAAAGTCGAATTATAAAACTTCCTGATTTCTCAAGTAACAGTAGTTGCAGATTTATATACAACTTGAAATTTCTGTATTCAAACATCTCATCATATAGAAATCTCACCATTCTTTGTTTTCTATTATTTAATAGGTCATTTTTCTGATTAAACTCCAGTCCTATTCTTCCCTAGATTCCATGTCAAAACCAAGTGGAGGCTCCAGCAGAATATTAGGTGGTCTGATCTATGTGATTAGTTCCCTAATCAGAAAGCAAGATCACAGTGTCCTCTGTTCTGTGTTATTACAAGAAGAGCAAACAATATAAATTGTCAGTAAGATCATTTATCAGTTCACTAGAAGATGCAGAAATATGAGCTAGTTGAGAATGAATAAGAAGGACAAACCAAAAAATGAACCACAGCAGAAACTAAAACACAAGTTTTCCAACATCAGACTTGGAAGAAACAGCTTGACTGAATTTCCCAATGAATTTCCCAGAATTCCTTGGCACACTTGGAAAAGTACAATAAACTGTACTTAGGGTACAAGGAAATTTTCAGTAAAGTCCTGCTGCCTTCATATCAAAGGAACTGGGATATAGAAAACCTGGAGAAGACTGATGTCTGACTCACACTGTGATTAACTAAGACTTTTAATAAAGGATAAGTGTCACTTAATAGCTATAAAGAAACCACATAGCTACTAAATCAATCAGTAGCCTACCCACTGTTTCTCTTCTAAAACAGAATATGAACAACTAAAATAAATATATCTGGGGCTATCCACTTAAAAGAGTTTTATATTTTTAACAAAATAATATTTTTAAAATACCTGTTGATTTCCATGGGTTACCCACATCACAGCCCTTCTTAGATCACAGCTTCTAGGGTAAGGGAGATGGTAACAAGAACACTGATCCACGGAAAACAGAAAACCAGGCACATTAACCCAAACAGGGAAGAAACACTACAATGAAGTGCTACTGGGCTTACCTAGAAGCCAGGTTCAGAGCTGTCATGAAGGAATTAAGCCCAGTATTATCCGAACTTTTACTTTCTCAAGAATTCAGATTCTTATCTTAAAATTCCAAACTTTTTAATATAGGTAAACATTTGTTTTTAATTGTGGGAGGAAAACAAATCTGCAATCATATTTTCAACTGAAGGTCATAAATGTCCCAACGAACATCAGTTCCTGAGAAAAGAATCCAAAAGGGATAAAAATGCCCAGCTCCTGGGATGAGTAAGGGCTCAGGCAGAACTAGCTAATGCGACTAGGCTCCCTGGGCCAGTCATCAGTAGCCAGAAAGGAGATGAATTCTTTTTTTTTTCCCATTGAAGTATAGTTGATTTACAATATCATGTAAGTTTCATGTATACAGCATGGTGGTTCAGGTTTCTTGCAGATTATATTCCATTATAAATCATAAAATATCGAGTATAATCCCCTGTGTGTGGGTGTGTGTGCTCAGTCGTGTCCGATTCTTTGTGACCCCGTGGACTAGCCCATCAGGCTCCTCCGTCCATGGGATTTTCCAGGCAAGGTAATTCCCTGTGCTATACAGTAAATCGATGATAAGTGTCAGAGGCTGGGCTTTTTTTACATGTTGTGACAACTTCCTCATTCTGTCCTTTCTGGTTCTCATGGTGGATGAAGCTGCTTCCAGGAAAGACAGCGGGTCAGGTTGTCAAACAAGAGGATTTCCACTGTTCTCTTTATTCTCCCCTAAGCTAAAGCAATGAGGGCCTTTTTAACTTTGTATCATCTTGGTATTATCATTTATCATCTTCAAAGTGACTTAACAATTACAAAGAATTTCAACTGTAACAGTCCATATCTCTAAACAGGTAAAGTAGGTTTCCAAGGCTTTCTTGGTTAGTAAAGGACCACACTTTCCCATGTTTACTGTAATATTTCTATTCTTTTCTTATTATACTATTCAAATTATAACAGATCATTATCATACAGCAAAAATGTATTAATCTTTCCCTTAAAATTTATTTTAGATTTTAAAATAATTCATATTTCTAGTCTTACCTGAAACTCTTTTGGAATCCTGAATTTTTCAGATTTAATAAATGTATTATACCTCATATACCACACATAACACTCCCAGCAAGAACTAAGACAGCCCCATGCAATTAAACACATGATTATTACCACATATACCCATATCCACTAAGATAAAAACTAAAAATAGCTTCATCTAAGGTCAGGTTTTACAACTGAGTTTTTGAAGTTTGGGTTTCAGCATTATGGGGATTTAAGAAGGTGGATAAAAGACTGAATTATATGAACCTGTAGAATTCCACAGGTCACAATGACAAGCCACAACAGAAATTAACAGAATTGAGGACTACCAGTGAAAAGCAATGTCATTCTGTCTGTACTGGGGGAACCAAAACACAGAGAAATCAGTGGGAGAAATTAGTGGAAGTAAAACAAAAACAAAAAGAAGCAAATCCATTTCTGAGGATGGTACTCCAGAAAAAAAGTAGAATAAAATAAAATAAAACATCAAGATCACCTACTAGTCAACAACTAGACCATGGCATGTGGTAAACAAGGGCGACCCAGTCTCTCCAGCCATCCCCTGGGACCCGAGAAAATGTCTAAAAGGGAGAACACGGCTGGACCTGCAGTACTAGGTGATGAGTCCCCAGTACAGCAGGAAGAAAAAGGTGGGTCAGAGGCTACTCTGCACTCACACACCTCATCGAGTGGTAGAACCAGAGGACAAACCAACTTAAGAGCCAGGAGCTGGATGACAACAGGAACCCCATGCCAGCTGCTCACCGACCAGGTTCCCAGCGAGCCGCTGTCCCCTGCTCCCATCAAAGGAACTTTGGACGAGCTGCTTAGCACCAAAACAGTTGAACAGTTTTGCTGTCAGTCAACTTCACCAAATCACTAACCAGTTTTAAGGGACTTCCACCGAGTAGTGGAGAAATATTCATATAGAGTGATGGACATAAACACAGTTTGTATGTGCTAATAAAGAAGACTTTGATACATAATATGAGTTTATGGGAAACAGTCATTTACAAAACATACCTAATGAATTCCACAAGGATCTAAAACTGATGTAGGAATTTATTTCCTCTAACAGATTAATTCAGTAGGGCAACATAAAATGTATACCCATGTATACTAAACCCATAATTAACAGACGTGTGACAATGTCCATCCATATTCTAAACTTTATCTTTCAAATCATTAGCTTAACTTCATTAACCTAAAGCTTATTGCATAAGATTTGAAGGGTGTGAGGAATGTCAGTGTCCAAAGGTAGGATCAACATAGAAAGCAGCAAAGTAAATTCTGATTGTCTCCTACCTCTGGGCGACCCTCGTAGTAGGTCAACATGGACTTTGTGAGCACAAAAAGTCTCTCTTTGTAGTTTAAGGGAGATGTCTTCTTTTTCTGCTGTGACCTCTTAATAAGAATCTCTTCCAGAATAGTGTTAAAATTCATCTCGGTCTTCTGATCACTCTTTCTCCTGCCATTGAAGATCCCAGTGTTCTAAAGTAAGAAAATAAACAGTTGAAATAAAATGCAACATGTTAATTATCCAAGGCCAGTCATTCCAAATTACAAAAACAGATTTTACTCTGACAGCTGGAGCTGAGGAATGTTACTCTACGCACCCGGACTGAAAGTGCCCAGGGCATGAAAGCTCAACCTCCTCTTCTTCCCTGCTGCTGCTGCTGCTGCTAAGTCACTTCAGTCGTGTCCAACTCTGTATGACCCCATAGACGGCAGCCCACCAGGCTCCCCCGTCCCTGGGATTCTCCAGGCAAAAACACTGGAGTGGGTTGCCATTTCCTTCTCCAATGCATGAAAGTGAAAAGTGAAAGTGAAGTCGCTCAGTCGTGTCAGACTCTTCGCGACCGCATGGACTGCAGCCCACCAGGCTCCTCCATCCATGGGACTTTCCAGGCAAGAGTACTGGAGTGGGGTGCCATTGGAAGTTACTGTGTATAAAATCATAGAGGCAGGGACTTCCCAGGTGGTCCAGTGGCTAAGACTCTGGGCTCACAATACTGGGGGCCTGGGTTCGATCCCTGGCCAAGGAACTAGATTCCACATGCAGCAACTAAAGATCCTGTATGCCACAACTAAGACCTGACACAATTAAATAAAATATTTTTTTAAAAATCAGAGAGGCAACAGGAGTCATGTGAAGAGAATAAGTGGTTATCAGAAAGCACAACTGGGAACTTGCCACTGAGTTTGGCAGTGAGAAATTTACAAACTTTTTGGCCAACCCAATACCAACCTCAGCCAACATGATACCACCCAAGCTGACACCCTGGCAACCCCCTTGCAACTCCCTACTACTGATCTTTCATTATCCAATCAGGCCCTCTGTTTTCTGTAAAGTTACTTTACAACAGCTTAACCTCTGAACATCAGTTTCTTTCATTCATAAAATATGGAGCTAAATATCACAAGGTTACTGTGAGGTTTAATGAGATGTGAAAGAGAACTTACTTATTATGAAACACTGTACAAATGTTTATTATTGTTATTTTTTAATTGCAATGTTCTTTTTTCAGCTTAAAGAATTATCATCTGGCCATGAAAATAGCTTTCCAACTGGTCTTCCTTTCACCCCAGCTCCTGCCTCATTTTATTCAAACTACATGCCCTTTACTTTCATTGGCTCAGCCTCCGAAGACATCACTGTCATCACACCACATTCATTCACTGGAAATCCCCCAGGCCTCCCCAAAGCCCTCCTCTTCACCTGCAGGATAAAGTAAAAATTCTTCAGCCAAAACACTAGACATGGCCCACAATTTAGCTGCAACCTAACATCCAACCTTTATTTTTACTGCTCTCCAAACACTCCACCAGAGAAGGCAATGGCACCCGACTCCAGTACTCTTGCCTGGAAAATCCCATGGACGGAGGAGCCTGGCGCGCTGCAGTCCATGGGGTCACTAAGAGTCAGACATGACTGAGCGACTTCACTTTCACTTTTCAGTTTCATGCACTGGAGAAGGAAACGGCAACCCACTCCAATGTTCTTGCCTGGAGAATCCCAGGGACGGGGGAGCCTGGTGGGCTGCTGTCTATGGGGTCGCACAGAGTCGGACACAACTGAAGCGACTTAGCAGCAGCAGCAGCCAACATTCCACATCCCAGTCAAAATAGTCAGCATTCATTCCCTGGCATAGAGAACCCCCTCTCTCCACCTATGAAAACTACTAGCTCAAAACTCACCTCCCTGATGAAGCCTTTCCTGATGGTCTCAATTAATTAAAAACTATCTGGTTCCTGGGCCCATGATCTCTGTATCACCCATCACAGAGCTCATTGTTGCCTTCCATGTTTTAGAGCAATTGATGTTGCTCTAAATTGATATTCTAACTCTCACCTAGATTTTAAGCTCCTGGAGGAATAATTCTCAACTTTAAGTGCACATCAGAATCACACAGGGAAGTTTTTTTCAGAATTCAGACATCCTGAACCCACACCTAGGTACTCTGAATTGGTCTGGGGTGGGGTCCAGGGCATCATGGTTTATAGATTTGAGAGCCACTATCTTAAATGAGGAGAAACTAGGCTCTGACACAAACTCTTTATACCACTCTTAATGCCTCTCAATAAGAGGTGGATAACATGTCTAATTGACCCATTATCCTAAGCTGAGAAGTCAGAGAAAAAAGCTCTTGTTCCTTTGCATCTAAGTTGGTCCTCCTTAGTTTAAACTATAAATTTGGTACTGACCCAGCAAGCCCACAACACAGCAAATACCCTGAGAAAACAATAATCAAAAAAGACTCTTGTACCCCAATGTGCATAGCAGCACCATTTAAAATAGCCAGAACATGGAAGCAACCTACATGCTTATCAACAGATAAATGGATAAAGATGTGGTACATATATACAATGTGATATTAGACATAAAAAAGAACAAATCTGAGTCAGGTCTAGTGAGGTGAATGAACCTAGAACCTGTTATACAGAGTGAAGTAAGAGAAATATATTTATTTTTCTCAGAAAGAGAAAAATAAATATATTAATGCATATATATGGAATCTTAAAAAATGGTATTGACAAGCTTATTTGCAGGGGAGGAATGGAGACACAGATGTAGAAAATCGACTTGTAGACACAGCGGAGGAGGGAGAGAGTGGGCCAAATGGAGAAAGTAGCATCAACATACATACACTATCAGATGTAAGATGGGTAGCTGGTGAGAGGTTACTAAGTGGCACAAGAAGCCCAGTCAGTGCTCTGTGATGACCTGGGGGGATGCTATGGGGGGAGAGGATGGAGGTTAGGGAGGGAGTGGAAGTACGTATAATTATGGCTGACTTGCACTGTTGTATGGCAGAAACCAACACAACATTGTAAAAATTTTAAACTACATACTTAAATAAATGAAAAAAATAGTTCATTGTTGTCATAATCTGTTGGTCAATGGGAAATCCTGGCCAAAGAATACTATGAAAGTTCATATAAACAAATGAAAGTTCTCCTCACGTAGATTTTCAGTTAAAGATGGAGGGCTGAATGTACACATTAGCCCAGGCTTCGTCCTAAAATACTAGTGTTAAGGGAAGACATTGCATACATAAAACAAGGTCAGGATACAGCCAAAATAAAGTACACAGAACCAAAAGAGAGGAACCCTGGGAGAAAAATAGGTATGAAAAGCACAGTAGAAGAGTCAGAATATAAAACTGAGGAAATATCCCCAAAATATGAAACAAAAAATAAAAATAAAAACTGGAGAGGAAATATAATTTTCTGGATCCACCCAGAAAATTTAGCATTTGAAAAATAGGAGTTCCAAGAGGAGAAAGCAGTGAGAAACCAATCAAAGAAGGAATTTAGGAAAATTTCCCCAAATTAAAGATTACTTCTCAATTGAAACAGAACCAAATCAGCAGAGCTCATAAAATTTCCAAAATCACAGGGACAAGCAGAAGATTCAGCAAGCTTAAAAATAGGTTTCATAGAAAGGATCAAAATTCATAATAGCAATCATCAAGGACATAATAGAAGCTAGAAAATAATGGAGAAATTTTTTGAAGAAAATTTATTTCTAACCTAAGAGTCTATAGCTGTTCCCTGGTGGCTCAGAGGATAAAGCATCTGCCTGCCATGTGGGAGACCCGGGTTCGATCCCTTGGTTGGGAAGATCCCCTGGAGAAGGAAATGGCAACCCACTCCAGTATTCTTGCCTGGGAAATCCCATGGACAGAGGAGCCTACAGTCCACAGGGTCGCAAAGATTTGGACACGACTGAGCGAGTTCACTTCACTAAGAGTCTATCCTCAACCGAACTATCAATACAATGACAAGAGAATAAAAACATTTTTCAAATATGCAAGGTTTTAACATTTTTACCTCCTATTCACCCTCTTCAAATAGCTACCTGAGGACAATACTCCATTAAAATAAAAAACTATATCACAAAATACATGGAATCCAGGAAACAAGGGTTTCAAAACAAAAGAGGTAAAGAGAGTCTCCCAGACAATGGTGAAGGGAAATCTCAAGCTGACATTGGGCAGCAGACTGAAAATCACCAGGCCAAATTAGACCAAGGGCAGGTCAGGAAGCAAGTTAGAACTGGACATGGAACAAGAGACTGGTTCCAAATAAGAAAAGGAATACATCAAGGCTGTATATTGTCACCCTGCTTATTTGACTTATATGTAGAGTACATCATGAGAAACACTGGGCTGGAAGAAGCACAAGCTGGAATCAAGATTGCCAGGAGAAATATCAATAACCTCAGATATGCAAATGACACCACCCTTATGGTAGAAAGTGAAGAGGAACTAAAGAGCCTCTTGATGAAAGTGAAAGAAGAGAGTGAAAAAGTTGGCTTAAAGCTCAACATTCAGAAAACGAAGATCATGGCATCTGGTCCCATCACTTCATGGGAAATAGATGGGGAAACAGTGGAAACAGTGTCAGACTTTATTTTTCTGGGCTCCAAAATCACTGCAGATGGTGATTGCAGCCATGAAATTAAAAGACACTTACTCCTTGGAAGGAAAGTTATGACCAACCTAGATAGCATATTGAAAAGCAGAGACATTACTTTGCCAACAAAGGTCCTTCTAGTCAAGGCTATGGTTTGTCCAGTGGTCATGTATGGATGTGAGAGTTGGACTGTGAAGAAAGCTGAGTGCCGAAGAATTGATGCTTTTGAACTGTTGTGTTGGAGAAGACTCTTGAGAGTCCCTTGGACTGCAAGGAGATCCAACCAGTCCATCCTAAAGGAGATCAGTCCTGGGTGTTCTTTGGAAGGACTGATGCTAAAGCTGAAACTGCAGTACTTTGGCCACCTGATGCGAAGAGTTGACTCATTGGAAAAGACTCTGATGCTGGGAAGGACTGGGGTCAGGAGGAGAAGGGGACGACTGAGGATGAGATGGATGGATGGCATCACTGACTCGATGGACCTGAGTTTGGGTGAACTCCGGGATTTGGTGATGGACAGGGAGGCCTGGTGTGCTGCGATTCATGGGGTCACGAAGAGTCGGACATGACTGAGTGACTGAACTGAAATGAACTGAAACAGTTCTTGGAAGGAATTATTCCAGGAAATGAACCTGAAGGTATTGAGAGAAGGTCTATAATAAATTAGTTAAAATGTAGCAAACCTAAAAATAATAAATGAATTTATGGAAAGTAAGAAATTACACAGAAAAGGAAAAATAATCACAGTTTGCTACAGAGTTTAGCCATATATAACATCTAGAACATCATAATAAAATAGACTATAAGTAGTTATCTTATCTTTAAGATCAAACTAGTCAATCTGAAAGTAAATCAAGCCTGAACACTCTTTGGAAGGACTGATGCTGAAGATGAAGCTCCAATACTTTGGCCACCTGATGCAAAGAGCTGACTCATTAGAAAAGACCCTGATGCTGGGAAAGACTGAAGGCAGAAGGAGAAGAGGAAGACAAAGGATGAGATGGTTGGATGGCATCACTGATTCAATGAACATGAACTTGGGCAAACTCTGGGAGATGATGAGGGACAAGGTAGTCATGGGTTCACAAAGAGACACAACTAAGCGACTGAACAACAATAATCTTACTACTAACATAAAAATACTGGGATAAGGGAATGCAGGAAATATGCTTCTTTGTGGATTCCAAGGTATGTTGTGAAAGAGAACTATGTCCTCCATAGTACTAGGAGGAAGTCAGTGCATCATACCTAAAATTGAAAAAGCAAGAAGTGGCAGCATAAGTACATCACTTAGAGACTTACGATACTAACATGTTGTTTTAAAAGTAAAAGTGGTTGCTTCTGGGATCAGAAAATTATTAGAGGATAGCAGTGGAAAGAGTATTAATATGTTCTCTACTCGCCTTCCCGAAAACTCTATGCAAGCAATAAAATATTCAAATCAGAGAGGAAGATAATCCTTACCTCTAGTGAACAAAAAGATGGCTATGAACCCCAAGCTGCAAACTATGAAATAGGTATCTGTTAAATATTGTGAAAAGTACATCAAAATAGGAGAGGAGTCTGAGTAGATTTCCTTTATAGTAAACATCATCGTCCTGAAAGGTCAATCTATTGACCTTTTGATAAGATCATTGAAATCCAGAGGGATAAGCAGACCATAAGAGAATCAGGGAGTATCCCTGTAGAATTACTATTTACACAGAAAAATAATAAAAAGTATAATCAAGCTTCCACCATTTTGCTATTTGTTGGCATTTCTAAGCACTAAGCACTTCAGATGCAGCAACTCATTTAATTCAACAACCCTATTGAAGGTACTATTCCCTAGTCATATGCTAAGAATAAGAGCCAGATTTTAATACAGGCATTCTCACTACACAGCCTGCACTATTAACCGCAACACACACAACCTCTCCAGTGGAAAGGAAGAGAGAACTAAAGGGAAAAGCATATGATGCGTCATTATCAGCCTTCTATTTAGGCAGATGGCTAAAGGCAATTCGACGCAACCTCCAAATTTCAACAGATAAAACTGACTCCCATGGCATCATTAAGAAGGACACCAATCTCTCAATACCAAAAACTAAAGAGAACAAATGAATTTATAATCAAACAGAAATATACCCACACATTCTACCAGAGGAACAGGGAATGGCAGGAGAAGTATGAGCTCTGGAACGAGCCAAATCCGGGTACCAGGTCAAGTTAGGCTTCTTCAGCTTTGTGAATTTGGGAAAGTCCCTCAACTTTTATGAAACTGAGTTCTCCCTTGGGATAGGGGACTGATGATAAGAAATGTAAATGTAATGTGCATGTCAAAGTCATTTGATCACTGCAAGTTTCAATAACAGATCTAAGAGATTTTTTAAAAAAGAAAAGAAATAGACCATAGAACACAAACTTATGGTTACCAAAGGGGAAAGGAGTGGGGGAGGGATAAATTAGGAGTTTGGGATTAACATACATACACTACTATAAATAAAATAGATAACTACCAAGGACCTACTGTATAGCATAGGGAACTATACTCAATATTTTATAATAACTTACATGGGAAAAGAATCTGAAAAATACATATATATATATATATATATACCTGGATCATTTTGCTATACACCTGAAACTAACACAACATTGTAAATCAACAGTACTTCAATAAGAATACATACATACATAAATAATTAATTTTTAAAACCTGGAGACAGTCACTCTGAATGAAAGAATCGGTTTGATGCTCCAAAGTAAAAAACGAAGATGAAACAAAATGTCAGAGTCCTCCAGCTGATTCTCCCATTTTCCACACCAAAAAGGACTGAGCCATTCAGACAAAAGAATCACAAATGAACCAACTCTGGGTTACAAGTATCTTTTTAAAATAAAACAAAGAGCTATAACTTAAGACCCTTTTCTCTGTGTCTCCTTAACAGTGAACACAAGAACATTCTTTCCTTTACTCTGATTGCTAATTGTTAAAAGCTTGAAAAATAACACATTAGTCTTTGAACGTCAATATTCTTTTTTTATTAAAGTGTTAGTTGATTTACAATACTGTGTTAGTTTAAGGTGTACAGCAAAGTAATTCAGTTATGTTTTTCAGATTATTTTCCATTGTAAGTTTTTATAAGATATGAATATAGTTCCCTGTGCTATACAGTATATCCTTGTTGCTTATCTGAACACCAATATTCTGAAGTAGACAACAGACACTGTTCACTGTTTCACCAATGAGAAACCCAAACCACCATGAAGTTGTATTCTCTGTCTAGTGTTACAAATCTAAATACCAGACTAATGGTTCTTGGTTTCATGGTCTACCAATTTTAGCCAAAAGATCTAAGAACTCTTTTTATCATAAAAATTCTGCCTGAAGAAAAATATGTTTTTTTAAATGGCTACTAAGGTTACCCAGCCTATTTTATACATCCTTTCACAATATTTTTAATCACGGGTACAGAGGTGATTATGAATTACCAAACAAGAGGATGGTAAGAAATACAGTAAATAAGAAACAAACAGCCTACTTGTCAGGGTAGAGAAAAGGATGAACTCCTTACAGAAGAAGCAGAGTGATCAAAGGCTGTTAAAATTCTCATCTTACTATGTTAAGCCATATGAAAATGTCAATGTTTGGCAATATTTTACCTATACAAATCAACAATATTATCTAACTCAATCTAATACTTGTCAATGCTCTAAGAGTAGTAATGTAGTTAAAGCTCTCAATTTCAGAATTTTACATCAGAACACATTGGCTATTACACATTTCATCATAGGTTTACCACAAAGTTTCAGCCTGTTTGTAATGTTAAGAAATCTAGCATGAATAAACATCAGACTGACAATTATCTGAGAGATCAAATGTTGTATGCCTGCCAACAGTTTCTGTGGGTTATATTTCAATTCAAAAGTATCTAAAATGAGTAGGTACTACATAGTAACAAACCTTATTCTGCTCTCTTCTACAATGTAAACTCCAGCTTAAGCCCCAATTTTCTTTTGTAAAAGGGGAACCGAACAGCAGAAACACAAGCAAAAAGGAGGGAAATGCTCGGCTGACTTTAATCAGAATAAAGGGGACATTCTAGGCTCCCCATTTAACATCATGAATCGGTGCTATTCCAGGATCAGGCACTTTTTTAGCTCTCAGATGAGAGTAAAAGTTTAGCCTGCAAGTCTTCCTTACCTACAAAACAAGGCACCCAAGGATTAAACTGGATTTTCTTCAAGTCTTAACTGTGTCTCCTTTCAGCTAGTTGCTCAGTAACAGGCTACAAAGTTTTAAGTAGTTTGTTGATCTACTGAACTTAGGTCTAGATTAGACTCAAAAGGTCAAAAGGCAAAAGTTACAGAAGTCAGCTGACTTATCTCTCCTGGGTATGTAGTGCCTGTCCAGCCACATGGTGGGTGATCACGATGTTGGACTGGGGGCAGACTGTACAGTACTACACTACAGAGAGTGGTTTCTTACTGTCCGTATAATACACGTAAATGCAATAAATTAACATATGCTCTTTAAGACAACAGGTTTGGGGTTCACAACAAAGGACCCCGCTGTGGTCTTTGGCTATGATTGTGGTTGAGGGTCCCCTGGCTAATAAAAATGAAGAGAAAAAAAAAAAGAGATAAAAAGAACAGTGGATGGAGAAAAAAGTTTTGACAAAAGAAACCATGAGCAATACTATTACAAGGAAATTGGCTTCACCTCTTGGCAGGTATCGAGCCAAAAGACAAACTCAAACAAAAGAGCAGAAGGAAGGATTTATTACTTGCAGCAAGTAAGAAGGACAACAAGGACACTTCCCAGAGCATTATCTCCCCAAACAGCAAGACTGGGGCTGGAGCAAAGAGAAGTCAGCATAGAACTGGGGAAAGGGTGACTGAGTCCAGCACAAGTGGATGGAAGTTGGGAGGGTCAGCAAAGGTCACCATCATCATTCCTTAGGTTCCAATGGATCTGGAAATTGTGCCCTCGAGAGGGGTTTGCATTCTGCAAAACAGCTCAAGAATGTGCTTCAGGCTAATCCTGACCTTTGAAATGGTACAACTGATATATTATGGTTAAGTTCTCTCTCTGGCCTGATTATATCTGTTCAGTTTTACCTTCTTTTGCTCCTATAAAACCACTAACTATTGAGACCTATTCTTCTGCAAGAGCAAGCACTGTGGCCAGGCTAGATCACAAAATGACTTAGGCCTAGGATGGCTGGGTTCTCTTCCTCTGAGCACCACCCTATCTGCTTGCGATACCTCGACGCATCATCACATATACTTACACTACAGGAGATACATAGTTAAGTATTATAGAAAGAATCAAAAGTTGTCTTAACATAGAAACTACTCATTGATGAACTGACCACATAGGCTCCAAATATTCCTTCCACATTACTAGGTTCTGCTTCTTTGTGGGTCATTTTCTCTCACTGAATGAGGGAATGCAACAGTCAACAACATCAAATGTTCAAAAGACGAGGGTTTTCAAAAAGTCAATAATGAAAATAATGTTAGAGAATTGCTCCCATCACACTCAATGCCACTGGCAAATAAGGATCTTGCAGTTAGCTGGTAAAAATAAAATAAAACTGGCAATATTATAAAGTAACTATACCCCAATAAGATTAACTAATTAAATGCACTGAGAAAAAACAATAAAATAACACAAGTATCAAAAATGACTTTCACTTTAGAAAGAGAAATATAAATATCATATCAGTTAAGTTCAGTTTAGTCGCTCAGTCTTGTCCGACTCTTCGCGACCCCATGAATCGCAGCACGCCAGGCCTCCCTGTCCATCACCAACTCCCGGAGTTCACTCAGATTCACGTCCATCGAGTCAGTGATGCCATCCAGCCATCTCATCCTCTGTCATCCCCTTCTCCTCCTGCCCCCAATCCCTCCCAACATCAGAGTCTTTTCCAATGAGTCAACTCTTCGCATGAGGTGGCCAAAGTACTGGAGTTCCAGCTTCAGCATCATTCCCTCCAAAGAAATCCCAGGGCTGATCTGCTTTAGGATGGACTGGTTGGATCTCCTTGCAGTCCAAGGGACTCTCAAGAGTCTTCTCCAACACCACAGTTCAAAAGCATCAATTCTTCGGCGCTCAGCCTTCTTCACAGTCCAACTCTCACATCCATACATGACCACTGGAAAAAACCATAGCCTTGACTAGACGGACCTTTGCTGGCAAAGTAATGTCTCTGCCTTTGAATATGCTATCTAGGTTGCTCATAACTTTCCTTCCAAGGAGTAAGTGTCTTTTAATTTCATGGCTGCAATCACCATCTGCAGTGATTTTAGAGCCCAAAAAAATAAAGTCTGACACTGTTTCCACTGTTTCCCCATCTATTTCCCATGAAGTGATGGGACCAGATGCCATGATGTTCGTTTTCTGAATGTTGAGCTTTAAGCCAACTTTTTCACTCTCCACTCTCACTTTCATCAAGAGGCTCTTTAGTTCCTCTTCACTTTCTGCCATAAGGGTGGTGTCATCTGCATATCTGAGTTATTGATATTTCTCCCAGCAATCTTAAGTCCAGCTTGTGTTTCTTCCAGTCCAGCGTTTCTCATGATGTACTCCGCATATAAGTTAAACAAGCAGGGTGACAATATACAGCCTTGACGTACTCCTTTTCCTATTTGGAATCAGTCTGTTGTTCCATGTCCAGTTCTAACTGCTGCTTCCTGACCTGCATACAGATTTCTCAAGAGACAGGTCAGGTGGTCTGGTATTCCAATCTCTTTCAGAATTTTCCACAGTTTATTGTGATCCACACAAAGGCTTTGGCATAGTCAAGAAAGCAGAAATAGATGTTTTTCTGGAACTCTCTTGCTTTTTCCATGATCCAGCAGATGTTGGCAATTTGATCTCTGGTTCCTCTGCCTTTTCTAAAACCAGCTTGAACATCAGGAAGTTCACGGTTCACATATTGCTGAAGCCTGGCTTGGAGAATTTTGAGCATTACTTTACTAGCATGTGAGATGAGTGCAATTGTGCGGTAGTTTGAGCATTCTTTGGCATTGCCTATCTTTGGGATTGGAATGAAAACTGACCTTTCCAATCCTGTGGCCACTGCTGCGTTTTCCAAATTTGCTGGCATATTGAGTGCAGCACTTTCACAGCATCATCTTTCAGGATTTGAAAGAGCTCAACTGGAATTCCATCACCTCCACTAGCTTTGTTCGTAGTGACGCTTTCTAAGGCCCACTTTACTTCACATTCCAGGATGTCTGGCTCTGGGTCAGTGATCACACCATCGTGATTATCTGGGTCGTGAAGATCTTTTTTGTACAGTTTTTCTGTGTATTCCTGCCACCTCTTCTTAATATCTTCTGCTTCTGTTAGGTCCATATCATTTCTGTCCTTTATAGAGCCCATCTTTGCATGAAATGTTCCATTGGTATCTCTAATTTTCTTGAAGAGATCTCTAGTCTTTCCCATTCTGTTGTTTTCCTCTATTTCTTTGCATTGATTGCTGAGAAAGGCTTTCTTATCTCTTCTTGCTATTCTTTGGAACTCTGCATTCAGATGTTTATATCTTTCCTTTTCTCCTTTGCTTTTCGCTTCTCTTCTTTTCAGAGCTATTTGTAAGGCCTCCTCAGACAGCCATTTTGCTTTTTTGCGTTTCTTTTCCATGGGGATGGTCTTGATCCCTGTCTCCTGTACAATGTCACAAACCTCATTCCATAGTTCATCAGGCACTCTATCAGATCTAGGCCCTTAAATCTATTTCTCACTTCCACTGTATAATCATAAGGGATTTGATTTAGGTCATACCTGAATGGTCTAGTGGTTTTCCCTACTTTCTTCAATTTCAGTCTGAATTTGGCAATAAGGAGTTCATGATCTGAGCCACAGTCAGCTCCTGGTCTTGTTTTTGCTGACTGTATAGAGCTTCTCCATCTTTGGCTGCAAAGAATATAATCAATCTGATTTTGGTGTTGACCATCTGGTGATGTCCATGTGTAGAGTATTCTCTTGTGTTGTTGGAAGAGGGTGTTTGCTATGACCAGTGCATTTTCTTGGCAAAACTCTATTAGCCTTTGCCCTGCTTCATTCCGTATTCCAAGGCCAAATTTGCCTGTTACTCCAGGTGTTTCTTGACTTCCTACTTTTGCATTCCAGTCCCCTATAATGAAAAGGACATCTTTTTTGGGTGTTAGTTCTAAAAGGTCTTGTAGGTCTTCATAGAACTGTTCAACTTCCGCTTCTTCAGCGTTACTGGTTGAGGCATAGAGAGATCATTCTGTCGTTTTTGAGCTTGCATCCAAGTACTGCATTTCAGACTCTTTTGTTTATCATGATGGCTACTCCATTTCTTCTGAGGGATTCCTGCCCATGGTAGTAGATATAATGGTCATCTGAGTTAAATTCACCCATTCCAGTCCATTTTAGTTCACTGATTCCTAGAATGTCTACATTCACTCTTGCCATCTCTTGTTGGACCACTTCCAATTTGCCTTGATTCATGGACCTGACATTCCAGGTTCATATGCAATATTGCTCTTTACAGCATCGGACCTTGCTTCTATCACCAGTCACATCCACAGCTGGGTATTGTTTTTGCTTTGGCTCCATCCCTTCATTCTTTCCGGAGTTATTTCTCCACTGATCTCCAGTAGCATACTGGGCCCCTTCTGACCTGGGGAGTTCCTCTTTCAGTATCCTATCATTTTGCCTTTTCAGACTGTTCATGGGGTTCTCAAGGCAAGAATACTGAAGTGATATATAAATATCATATACTGAGACATATATATGGAATCTGAAGAGATGGTACTGATGAATTTATTTTCAGGGCAGCAGTGGAGAAACAGACATAGAGAACAGACCTAAGGGTGGTGGGAGAAGAGGAGGGAGAAGGGAAGATGTATGGAAAGAGTAACATGTAATTCACAAGACCATATGTAAAATAGACAGCCAATGAGAATCTGCTCTATGACTGAACTCAAACAGGGGCTCGGGGACAGGTGGAAGGGTGGCATGGAGAGGGAGATGGGAGGGAGGCCCAGGAGAGAGGGGATATGGGTATACCTAAGGCTGATTCTTGTTGATGTACAACAGAAAATCACAAAATTCTGTAAAGCAATTATTGTTCAATTAAAAAAAAATTTTTTTAAATGAGTTACACTTAAAATACTAAAATACACTGCGTCAGACTGCTTTTTGCTCCCTTCCCCACTTGTAACCCCGTGCCCTACTCATCCTTCCCTTCTTTCCAGATGTATGGGCTAGAGATAATATTTCCCAGCCTTGGCAGCAAGCTGTGGCCATCTAACTGAAAGCCAAAGGGATGTGTGCAGACATGATATGTGGACCAGCTTCAACTTAAAGACAGGTCACTCTCCCCAGATTTACAGCACTGTCCACCTTCTCAACAGCTGGAAAGTAGACATGGCAGACACAACTTTATGCATTCAACACATGACCATAGGGAATAGAGGGGAAGAAGAAGGAACCTAGTCCTTGAATGACTTCATGGATCAGAGCTGCTCAATCAGCCTAGACTTGTGCTACCCTACTTTGTGAGGGATTAACACACTTCTGTCAGATCTTAGAAATGCCATATGATGGTTTCTTTGTTATCGTGACTTAACCTTTAATCTGTCTCGGGATACACTCTTGCAAAACCTGATAAAGCTTGCTAATGCTTTCCCAAAAAAGGGCCTTCTTTAGATCTGTGCTGACAAATGCAAATGTAAAGGGAAAGAAGTCAAAAATCTTTATCATGTATTTTCATCAGAAAAATAATTTCAAGAAAACTAATAGTTGATTCCCTCTTTGTTCAAAAGTTAAAAATTATAATCTAAATGGTACCATATATGAGATAAAAAAACATATATTCACTTTATTTTTCATGATAAAGTCTGAATCATAGTGGGTTTTTTGTTTGTTTACTACTTACTATGAAATGTAAGTGGATTCACTTTAAGTGACAATACTCTGGCACTAGTTCTCCTCACATGAGGGAATTTCTGATACACAAAATATATTTCTCTTCCTGCTTCTTGCAAATTCATAAGGAAACAATAACCAGTGAAAACAAGGCATGAATAACAAATTTCTCAAGTAGGTCAAGTGATTTTCAGCAACTTTTACTAGGAGAAAACATGAAAGTAATTTGGAAATTATATATAAAATAATTTATACCAAAATATGTTCCTTGACAACATTAATCTAGATTGTTTTTAATTTGAAACATTCATCGATGCCAACGTATTATTTTCCTATTGTTTTCAAAATAGGAATAAAGAACTCAAGTCATTATTGCGTTCAGTTGTTTTTACAGGAAAGTAAGCTTAACAAAAAATTACAAGAACAAAAACACTGAGACTGAGGAGGAGTCAAAAGCCTTTTTAACAGTCTTAAGAGATATCTCTTAAATGTGTGAGACAACTCTTAACAACTTGACCACTAACTATATATTGGTGATATTTAAGTTTGTGGTGAGATTTATTTGATGATAACAAAATAGTACTAGGTCGTTTTGGAATTTTTTTGGTGTGATGATGCTACTGTGATTCTATTTTTAAGAGTTATCTTTTAGAGATACATACTGAAATTTTGCAGACAAAATACTGTCTGTGATTTGCTTCATAATCTGGTAAAGGGGATATGGGGGAGTAGACAAAATAAAACTGTTCATGAGCTGATAACTGTAGAAGCTGAGTGAGGCACACAGGAGTTCATTACAGTTTATTTTTGTCTGCATTTGAAATTTGTCATAATAAAAACTTTTTGAAATTTATTTAAAGGAACAGCATGGTTTTCCATGTCCCTGTCATCCAACCCTTTGCAACTGGTAAGAAAGAGTACATAAAAAGATGAAAAAAGGAAGAGAAGGGGGTGGGGGGAAAGACAGTCAAATAAAAGTGGAAAAAGGTGGGCGGGCTCTCCTTCGAGGATATTATTACCACGCTATCCAGCTCATCACAGAAGCTCTTTCAATGATCCCAATGATTCCTTGAGTCAGCAAAGCCTCATGATAATGTAATGTGATACCACTTCTTCCCCGACAAACAGGAGTATGTGGTTTCCAGGGCCAAAAATAAAACTACAGTCTACGTAACATTTGTCCTTGTTATAACTCCTCTTCTTCTATTTCCTTTCCTTTCCCCTGTTCAAACTTCATGAAAGCAGAAGTTAGCTTTTCAAGCCTAAAGCACAATAAAAAGAAAATTCTATACACATTAACAAGCACCAAAGCACAATGGACAGTCAGATAAAATGAGTATATCTGAATTGTAGCCTTTTTAAAAAGAATCATGAGATAGTTTACCAAAGGTGAGCATCACAATTGAAACTACAAAGCACCCTAAGATAAGGAGGCAAATTTGACCAGAGAATTATTTACCCTTAATTCTAAGGCTTGTGGAGCTCAGTTAAAGATGAATTTCCCAAAGTGAAATGCCAGCTGTTATATACCTGATCTCTAAAAAGGATAAAATTAAACATCTAAGAATACCAATTCCATAGAAAACATTCTTTTTTCATTTTTTTATTGAAGGAGAAACATTCTTATACATCACTTGCAACAATTAAAAACTGTAAACTACATTCAAAAAGTATCATGAATATAAGCCATGATCTAATTACTGAGGAAAATGTCCACTGACTTTTGCTTATGGGATTATAGTTAATACACAAGAGTACTGGAGTGGGTTGCCATTTCCTTCTCCAATTATATTAGTTTCGGGTATACACCAGTGATTCAATATTTTTATACACTATGACATGATCACCATAAAAGTCTAGTTATCATCTGTCAGCACACAAACTTATTACAGTATTACTGACTGTATTCCTTATGCTATATGTTACTTTCCCATGTCTTATTTGTTTTATAGTCAGAAGACTGAACCTCTTCATCCCTTCACCCATCCTTCCACCCGCCTCCCCTCTGGCAACCACCAGTTTGTTTTCTGTATCTGAGTCTGTTTCCATTTTGCTTTTCTTTGTTCATTTGTTTTGTTTTTTAGATTCCAAATAAAAGTAAAATCATAGTATGTGTTTTTCTCTGTCTGATTTATTTCACTTAGACCTGGAAGGTAACCAGGTCCATCCATGTTGCTGCAAATGGCAAGATTTCATTCTTTTTTATAGTCAAGTAGTATGGCAACCCACTCCAGTACTCTTGCCTGGAAAATCCCATGGGCGGAGGAGCCTGGTAGGCTGCAGTCCATGGGGTCGCTAAGAGTTGGGCACGACTGAGCGACTTCACTCTCACTTTTCACTTTCATGCATTGGAGAAGGAAACGGCAACCCACTCCAGTGTTCTTGCCTGGAGAGTCCCAGGGACGGGGGAGCCTGGTGGGCTGCCATCTATGGGGTCACACAGAGTCGGACACGACTGAAGCAACTTAGCAGCAGCAGCAGCATTCCATTGTGTATATATACCGTATCTTCTTTATCCATTCATATGTCAATGAACACTAGCTATTCATAAATAATGCTTCAGTGAAGACTTACAGGTATATGTCTTTTTGAGTTAGTGTTTTTGTTTTCTTCAGATAAAGACCCAGAAGTGGAACTGTTGGATCATTTGGTAGCTCTATTTTTTAACTCTTTGAGGAAACTCCATACAGTTTTCTATAGTAGCTGCACCGATTTACATTCCCACAAACACAGCACAAGGGTTCCCTTTCCTCAACATTTGTTGTTTCTTCTTTTTGCTAAGAGCCGATCTAACAGGTGTGAGATGATACCTCATAGTGGTTTTGATTTGCATGTCCCTGGTGGTGAGTGACAATGGAGCAACTTTTCCTATGCCTTGTTTGTTTATCTTCTTTGGGGAAATGTCTATTCAGGTCCTCTGCCCATATTTTAATTGGGGCTTTTGTTTGTTTTTTGATACTGAGTTGTAGGAGTTCTTTGGATATCAACCCCTTATCAAATATACAATTTACAACTATCTTCTCCCATTCAGTGGGTTGTCTTTTTGTTTTGTTGACTTCATCAAAGGCTTAGTCTGATGTAGTCCCATTTGTTTATTTTTGATTTTGTGGCCCTAGCAGCATATTAAAAAAATATTACTAAGATCGATATTAAAAAAGATTACTGCCCATGTGTTCTAGGAGTTTTGTGGTTTCAGGTCTTATATTCAAGTCTTTAATCCACTTTGAGTTTATTTTTTAGTATGGTATAAGAAAAGCAATATACATAAATCTGCTGCATTTCTATATACTAATAACAAACTATCAGAAAGAGAAATAAAGCAAACAATGCCCTTTACAACTGGAATAAATTTAACTTATGAAATAAGAGACCTATACTCTGAAAACTCCTAAGACACTGAGAAAAGAAACTGAAAACAAGACAAATAAATGGAAAGATATACCATGCTCATAGACTGGAAGAATCAATATCATTTAGATGTGCTACCCAAAGCAACCTACAATTCAATGTAATCCATATCAAAATACCAATGTCATTTTTCATAGAACTAAAACAAATAATCCTTAATTTGTTTGGAATCACATGCATGCTAAGTCGCTTCAGTACAACTCTCTGCGACCCCGTGCTCCTCTGTCCACCAGGCTCCTCTGTCCATGGGATTCCCTAGGCAAGAATACTGGAGTAAATTGCCATTTCTTCCTTCAAAGGATCTTCCCAACTGAGGGATCAAACTCGAGTCTCTTACATCTCCTGCACTGGCCAGGCAGGTTCTTTGCCACTAGCACCAGCTGGAAAGTTTGGAACCACAAATGACCGCAAATAGACAAAAAAATTTTAAGAGAGAAGAACAAAGCTGGGGTATAACACTCCCTGATTTCAAACTATACTACAAACTTACAGTGCTGTAATCAAAACTGTATGGCACTGACACAAAAAGACACACAGATCAGTGAACACAATAGAGAGCCCCTAATAAACCTACACTCACACAGTCAAGCTACAGCAAAAGAGGCAAGCATATACAATGGAAGAAAAGACAATCTCTTCAGTAAGTGGTGTTGGGGAGATTCCCTGAGGCTCAGTGGTAAAGAATACACCTGCCAATGCAGGAGACAAGAGTTCAGTCTCTGATCTGAGAAGATCCCTCATGCCATGTGGAGCAACTAAGCCCGTGCACCACAGCTATTGAGCCTGTGCTCTAGAGCCCAGGAGCTATAACTACTGAGCCACGTGCCGCAACTACTAAAGTCAGGCACCCTAAAGCTGTGCTCAGCAATAGGAGGAGCCACCACAATGAGAAGCCCACACACTGTAATGAGAGAGTAGTCTCCATTCCCCACAGCTAGAGAAAAGCCCATGGAGTAACAAAGGCCCAGCACAGCCAAAAATAAATACATGAAATTATTTTTCCAAAAAGAAAAGAATACAAATAAATAAACGGTGTTGGGAAAACTGGATAGCTATACACAAAAGAATGGAACCGGACCTTTCTCATACACACTCTCCCTAATGAAGTAAATTGATAATGTACTTCCCTGTTCTTGGCTCTACCCATCACTGCCGTTGTCTGAACCACTTATGACATGTAATACCGCTGTTTTTAAAAACAGATGCAAATTCACTGACACTCCTCCCTTGGAATTTGAGTGGGATTTTGATTCCTTCAGCTAATAGAGTACAGCAGAAGGGATACTGGGTAATCTGTGAGGCTAGGCCAGAAAAGGCCAAGTAGCTTCTGTCTTGTTTTTTCAGACTTCTCATTCTTGGGACAGTCTTACGTGGAACCTAGCTACCATAATGAGAGAAGCTCCTGCCAAATAGAGAAGTCACATACAGGTGTTCCAGTGCAGAATTCCTGCTGAGCCCAGCCTTCAAATCACCCAGCCCAGAAGCCTGACAGATGAGTGAAAAAACCCTCCAAGTTGCTCCCAGCTATCAAGTTTTCCAAGCATCAGATATTCTGGAGTAGACATTCCCACTGTGCCCTAGTCCAATATTTAGCCTACAGAATCCACAAGTGTAATAAAGTGGTTGTGATTGTGTGCTGTTAAGTTTAAGGTGGTTAGTTACACAGCAATACATAACCAGGACATATAATTAATATACTTTATCATTCCTGATCATCTCATTCTCATTTCATTCATCTCTAATCCCTGTCAACCCTCTTCCTTCCCTTAAATGTTTCCTCTTCTTCACCCATCCATCTTTTCACCATGTTCAGTTGATGACATAATCTGTCCACAATAATAATTTCAGACATTCATATATGATCATTCATTCTGGCATTTATTGCAAAGCCGTGATGTATGAGAACTACGCAGGAGGCACTGAGGAGGTTACAAAGGTTAGCAAGACAAGAACTCTGCTCTAGGCAGGCATAGGGAAAAGCAATTTAAAAACAAAGAGCTACAATGCAATCTGTTGAGGGCCATACAAGTGACATGGACAAAGTTGTTTTGGAACACCGATAGATCTTAAAAATCACTAACATGTAATCACTAAAGAGGAACAACTACCCCTCTTCAAAATACAGTGGACCACGTCAATGAGGATATTACAGAATTACAATCAAATTAACTGTAATTTAATGAAATTGCAGAATTAAAAATATGTTTCCATGGGGGAGAAAGATTTATTCAATACACATACTACAAATCTTTGGAAAGAAACAAGGCCATTCTGGGTCTTAAAGAATTGAGAAATGGTTTCATGGAACTTCCAGAATTCTGACAGATAGCTAGATGTACACCAACACATGAATAAAAGTATTAATAGATGTTAAAATTCTGGTCTGTATAATCACTTCCACATATAACAGATATGAAAATGTTGTTCTTATCAAGTTGCTTGATTTTATCTGAATCATAAACAGGAAAGAAAAGTTTAAAATGGCATGTGTTCACTCTCATTTTCAGAAGTTATGTACTGGTTCTCCATCATGAGATTTACTTTTGCATGTTTTGTTGTGAAGAAAAGAACTTAAAGAGAAAAGCAGAAGTCTTGGTTACAGAAGAATGACTCTTTTAACTACATATATCCTTCAATTTACAGACCAAATGCATTCCAAGTATATGACTGAAATTAAAATAAAATTTAACTAGAGGAGCCTGGTGGGCTGCAGTCCATGGGGTTGCAAAGAGTTGGACACGACTAAGCGACTTCACTTTCACTTTTCACTTTCATGCATTGGAGAAGGAAATGGCAACCCACTCCAGTGTTCTTGCCTGGAGAATCCCAGGGACGGGGGAGCCTGGTGGGCTGCTATCTATGGGGTCGCACAGAGTCGGACACGACTGAAGTGACTTAGCAGAGTAACATGTCTGTTTGAATTCAATTACAGAAGTAAAAACACATTTCCATGGGGGGCAAGATTTATTCAATACACATACTACAAATCTTTGGAAAGAAAAAGGCCATTCCGAGTGTTAAAGAATTGAGAAATGGTTTCATGGAACTTCCAGAATTTGTCAACAGCTTGAATTGAAATTTAGTAGTTACAGAGCTTTCACTTCATCATCATCCTACTATTTTCCACTACTTTCTCCAAAACAAAAGTTTCCCCCACATAAGCATTCCCTAACCATACAAAGATTCTGAAGCTAGATACTTCTCCTTTTGGGGTGACAGCCAAGCATTAAATCTTAACATCATGTTTAGCCAACAGACGGTTGCATATTTTAGTGCAACTGAAAATTTCATTTGAAAAATTATATTCTATTAAAGAAACTGATGCCCAATTTTTTTCCCAGTGCTGTGTGAAATTGTAAAAATCAACTTGACATAAACAAGCAATACTGGGACTTCCCTGGTGGTCCCGTGGTTAAGAATCTGTCTTCCAATGCAGGGGATGTAGGTTCTATCCCTGGTCAGGGAACTAAGATCCCATATGCTATGGGACAACAAAGCCCTCGTTCCACAGCCCCTGATCCCCTGCGTTCTGTGCCCACATGCCACAACATGAGAAGTGCATGCACCATGGTGAGAAGCCCTTGCACTGCAACTAGAGAGAGCCCGGGTACTGCAATAAAGAGCCCGTGTATCACAATGAGGCCCGGATACCACAGCCAAAATTAAAAAAAAAAAAAAGGCAATTCTGATATTTAGTCAGCCACAACAGAATAAGTTAGTTGATATCTATGTATGTATGTATATATATGTTGGAGAAGGAAATGTCAGCCCACTCCAGTATTCTTACCTGGGAAATCCCGTGGACAGAGGAGCCTGGTAGGCTACAGTCCATGGGGTCATAAAGAGTCAGACACGATTGAGCTCACGTGCACATACATACCCTATACAGATATATAAATCTCCATTCCATTCCACAGCAATTTCTCAGAAGCATATTACCAAGTATTTCTCCCACCCTGAATAATACTCTGCCTTAACAAAAAATCAAGCAAAACAAAGTATAACATTTGGCAGGATCCAGCAACCAGTACACTGCCTGAAGTACAACAGGTATTCAATAAGTACTTGATAGCTTAACAATTTCACTCTATTTAAGCGTTGGTGGTATTTACCTCAGAAGCCAAACCACAAAAGTAACAGAAGTATCTACTTCAGATCCTTCACCATTTTTAGTTTCTCTTGTTGTCGTTGGACAGACTTGCAGGAAAAATCTTTTTCAAAAGTACATCTATCTGTATTGCAAATCATCAGGGTCTTTGTCTTTTAATCATAAATCACCAAAAAACTAACAGGATCTTTCTGTCCTCTGAGATGTTCAGAGGATTAAGTCTGACCTATGCAAGAGGTTCTTTTTCCTGACGGGGTTAGCAGCTCAAAGCTCCAAGTCTCACCCATCTCTGAGGCTGGGAAATGACGGTGTTTCCTCCCAGCTCTCCTGTTCTGTCTCATCGATGTGGCGGGTCTTTGTCCGCCACTATTCTGAATCCCTTGTTACAATATAAAAGTGAGCTTCACGGTGTAGAAGAATCTTCTCTGCCCTCAGTTGACAATGCAACTGAAAGCAAAACTCACAAACTCTAATGTCCTATGACATTATCTCTAAGATTAATGCCTTGAAGCTGAGGAGCTCTAATGTTGTCAGCCCTAAAATTCTATGTAGCTCAACATTTTGGAAACCCAGTTGTTCCCTATATTAACACTGTATTCAGTTCAGTTCAGTCACTCAGTCGTGTCCAACTCTTTGCGACCCATGAATCGCAGCATGCCAGGCCTCCCTGTCCATCACCAACTCCCGGAGTTCACTCAAACTCACGTCCATTGAGTCAGTGATGCCATCCAACCATCTCATCCTCTGTTGTCCCCTTTTCCTCCTGCCCCCAATCCCTCCCAGCATCAGAGTCTTTTCCAATGAGTCAACTCTTCGCATGAGGTGGCCAAAGTACTGCAGTTTCAGCTTTAGCATTGGTCCTACCAAAGAACACCTAGGACTGATATCCTTTAGGATGGACTGGTTGGATCTCCTTGCAGTCCAAGGGACTCTCAAGAGTCTTCTCCAACACCACAGTTCAAAAGCATCAATTCTTTGGCGCTCAGCTTTCTTCACAGTCCAACTCTCACATCCATACATGACCACTGGAAAAACCATAGCCTTGACTAGACGGACCTTTGTTGGCAAAGTAATGTCTCTGCTTTTCAATATGCTATCTAGGTTGGTCATAACTTTCCTTCCAAGGAGTAAGTGTCTTTTAATTTCATGGCTGCAGTCACCATCTGCAGTTATTTTAGAGCCCCCAAAAATAAAGTGTGACACTGTTTCCACTGTTCCCCATCTATTTCCCATGAAGTGATGGGACCAGATGCCATGATCTTCGTTTTCTGAATGTTGAACTTTAAGTCAACTTTTTCACTCTCCTCTTTCACCTTCATCAAGAGGCTTTTGAGTTCCTCTTCACTTTCTGCCATAAGGGTGGTGTCATCTGCATATCTGAGGGTATTGAGATTTCTCCCGGAAATCTTGATTCCAGCTTGTGCTTCTTCCAGCCCAGCATTTCTCATGATGTACTCTGCATATAAGTTAAATAAGCAGGGTAACAATATACAGCCTTGATGTACTCCTTTTCCTATTTGGAACCAGTCTGTTGTTCCATGTCCAGTTCTAACTGTTGCTTCCTGATCTGCATACAGGTTTCTCAAGAGGCAAGTCAGTTGGTCTGGTATTCCCATCTCTTCCAGAATTTTCCACAGTTTATTGTGATCCACACAGTCAAAGGCTTTGGCAGAGTCAATAAAGCAGAAATAGATGTTTTTCTGGAACTCTCTTGCATTTTCCATGATCCAGCGGATGTTGGCAATTTGATCTCTGGTTCCTCTGCCTTTTCTAAAACCAGCTTGAACATCAGGAAGTTCACGGTTCACATATTGCTGAAGTCTGGCTTGGAGAATTTTGAGCATTACTTTACTAGTGTATGAGATGAGTGCAATTGTGCTGTAGTTTGAGCATTCTTTGGCATTGCCTTTCTTTGGAATTGGAATGAAAACTGACCTTTTCCAATCCTGTGGCCACTGCTGAGTTTTCCAAATTTGCTGGCATATTGAGTGCAGCACTTTCACAGCATCATCTTTCAGGATTTGAAAGAGCTCAACTGGAATTCCATCACTTCCACTAGCTTTGTTCGTAGTGATACTTTCTAAGGCTCACTTGACTTCACATTCCAGGATGTCTGGCTCTAGGTCAGTGATCACACCATCATGATTATCTGGATCTTGAAGATCTTTTTTGTACAATTCTTCTGTGTATTCTTGCCACCTCTTAATATCTTCTGCTTCTGTTAGGTCCATACCATTTCTGTCCTTTATCGAGCCCATCTTTGCATGAAATGTTCCCTTGGTATCTCTAATTTTCTTGAAGAGATCTCTAGTCTTTCCCATTCTGTTGTTTTCCTCTATTTCTTTGCATTGATCGCTGAGAAAGGCTTTCTTATCTCTCCTTGCTATTCTTTGGAACTCTGCCACTGTTTAATACCACTGTATTAAACACAGGAAATTCAACCATCTAGAAGGCAAGCCTGTATCTTTTGACATATTAACTCTAAAAATTTTAATATGTCCCCTGACAGAGCTGTAGAAGATATAACCAATGGTTCTTTATACATTATCCTAAAGATTTCTTTCCCTATGTCACCCTCCGTCATCTTATGTCACCAATTACTTACATTAGAACTCCTGGTTTAAGCAGAATGATTTAGTAGAAGGAACCTAACTTTTTTTCTATTATAGTATGGTTGATTTATAGACTGTGATAGTTTTAGGTGTACAGGAAAGTGATTCTGTTATACATATACATATATGTAGTCTTTTTTCATATTCTTTTCTATTATAGGTTATAAGATATTGCATATAGTTCCCTGTACTATATAGTATGGCCTTGTTTTTATCTATTTTATATATAGTATTGATAGTTTGTATCTGCTAATTTCAAACTCCTAATTTATCACTCCCCCACCTCCTTTCCCCTTTGGTAATCATAAATTTGTCTTCTACATCTGTGAGCCTGTTTCTGTTTTGTAAATAAGATCATTTGTGTCATATTTTAGATTCCACATATAAGTGATATCATATATTTGTCTTTGTCTGACTTACTTCACTTAGTTTGATAATCTCTAGGTCCATCCACATTGCTGCAAATGGCATTATTTCATTCTTTTTACGGCTGAGTAATATTCCATTGTATATACATCCCACCTCTTCTTTATCCATTCATGTGTCAATGGGCATATATGTTACTTTCACATCTTGGCTATTGTAACTAGTGCTGCTATGAACATTGGGATGCACATATACTTTGTACTAGAGTTTTCTCCAGATAAATGCCCAGTAGTGGGATTGCTGGATCATATGGTGACTTTATTTTTAGTTTTTTAAGAAACCTCCATACTGTTTTCCATGTGGGCTGCACCAATTTACCCTCCCACCAACAGTGTAGGAGGTTTCCCTTTTCTTCACATCCTCCCTAGGACACTCTAACTATTGTGAGATAAGTAGTTTTGATTTGCATTTCCCAGATAATTAGTGATATTAAGCCTCTTCTCATGTGCCGTGGGCCACCTGTATGTCTTCTCCGGAGAAACGTCTATTTAGGTCTTCCGTCCATTTTTTGATTGGGTTGTTTGGTTTTTTTGTTATTGAATTGCCTTGGCTGTTCATATATTTTGGAAATTATGCCCTTATCATTCACGTTTGTAAATATTTTCTCCCAGTCCATAGGCTGTCTTTTCATTTTGTTTATGGTTTCTTTCGCTGCACAAAAGGTTATATATTTGATTAGGTCCCATTTATTTATTTTTGCTTCTATTTCTATTGTCTTGGGAGACTGACCTAAGAAGACATTGCTACACTTTACATCAAAGAGTGTTTTGCCTACAAGAGCCTGAACTTTTAAGTCTGACTGACCTGGCTCTAAATCTTAGCTTTGCCATTTATTAGTTGTATAACTTCATACAAGTTACTTAACTCTTTTGACACTATTCCCTTCCCTTCATAATGAGGATAATGGTACCAACCTTAATGGAGTAACATGAGCTATAAATCAGAAAAATCCACATAAAGTTTCTTATACATAGCAAACAGTCAGTTCATTTTGCCATACCTTTGTTTTGAACTGATATATGTCTTCATATTCAACAACTGTTAACTGAGTATCTGCTAAGTGCCAGATACACTATCAGGTTCTGGGAATAAAGCAGAAGACATAGCCAATAAGGTATCCACAACGTAGGAGAAAGGACATATATAATGGAAAGTAAAAATGTCATTAACCATGTGGTAAGTGCTATATCACAGATGGATACAAGGTTCAGCTCTGCCCAAAGGTAGAAGGTAGAAAGATAATCAGAGAAGACGATGTCTGAGCTGGGGTAAGGGCTGAGTTAGTTGTCACCCACGGAAGGTGGTCGAACAAGGGCTCAGCCCCACTAAATGCAAGGTAAGTTTGAAGAAAAACAGTAAAAACAACTTCCATTAATTTAAACATATTCTATTTCAATAATCCTTTCTCTCCTCCATTTCTACCCAAATACACACACATATTCCCAAAGGAGAGAATGGTATTTCCACTATCAAAAAGAAATCAAAATCCAAACTGATTCTTTTTCAGCCTTGTATTCATTTGTTCATTAATTTTTCAATCAAATAGTTTGTTTAAAACCCACTCTACATCTAACGCTGTGAGAGGATTACAACAGTGCAATGGGAAACACAGGCCCCACCTTCTTCGAGCTTATACTCCAGCCGAGTTTCTGTCTAAAGCTTTAAAGAGCCCTCTCCTCCAATATCCTTCTCAAGTGCCATACAGAGGACTGTGATGCTTACAGCTTATTCATATTCAAGTTATTTGTTTACAGAAAATGAGAGCCGGGTGCTCCAATAATTAGAATCATCGGGTCCAAACCTCTCTACCAATAATTCAGAGTACACAAAAGCTGAGTTGACAAATACTACTTCCCTCTCTTTGTTCATTAATACTATTATTAGTATCTTAATTTTTAAAACTAACAACTCACTATAGCTATTTTTAAGAACTCTAAATTAAAATTATGTTTTTAAAAATGTCATTCAAATGTAAAGTTTCATACACACAAACTCACAGTCCCTTAGCTTTTAAAACTGCACCCCCACTCAGAATTTCATTAAATGAGTTAATACACAGAAAGCACTCAGAAGAGTACATGCACTTAAGTGTTAAGTGTTTGCTCTTAGTCTCACCATTTTAATTTTTGGAGTACTACTATTATCACTAAGAAATTAAAATGCACCAGAGTCCCATAGTAAGTGCAAGTACCATTTTACAAACAAAGAAAGAAAAGAGAATGTAACTAATATAATACTAATACCTTTAAGAATAGAAATCTTGTGTCCTTACTCTCAGACTTTTATAGTAAAAGTCTGACTACATTATATAGCTGATGGACTACATTATATAGCTGATGAACTACATTAAAAATTTTATTTTTATTGATTTACAATTTATACCTTGTGTACATTCAGAGAGAAATTGAGACATCTTACAATAAAAACACATAAACAATAGCAGCACTATTCACAGTAGCCAAGACATGGAAACGACCTAAATGCCCATCAACAGATGAACAGATCAAGGAGATGTGGTACATTACTCAGCCATAAAAAAAGAATGAAATAATGCCATCTGCAGCAACATGGAGCAACACAGATGGACCTAGAGATTATCATACTAAGTAAAATAAGTCACAAAGACAAATAATGTGATTATCACTTATATGTGGAATCTAACACATGATACAAGTGAACTTATCTGTGAAACAGAAACAGACTCACAGACAGAGAGAACAGACTTGGGACAGACAAAGGGAGTGGTGTGGAGGAGGGATGGATTGGGAGTTTGGGATTAGCAGATGCAAACTATTATATATAGAATGGATAAACAACAAGGTCCTAGTGTGTAACACAGGGAACTATATTCAGTATCCTGTAATAAGCCACAATAGGAAGGATATGAAGAAGAATATATATATATATGCATGTATAACTGAATCACTCTGCTGTACAGAAGAAATTAACACAACACTGTAAATCAATTATTCTTCAATAAAGTAAATTTTTAAAAACTACATGAAAATGGGAATTTCCTGGATGCCCCGTGGTTAGGACTCCATGCTTTCACTGCCAAGGGCCCAGGTTCCATCCCTGGCCAGGAAGCTAAGATCCACAAGCCATATGGCTCCACCAAAAAAGAAAAAAAAAAAAAGAAGAAGAAGAAACATGAACAAAATTTAACCAAAGATGTGTGAGACTTATGCACTGGAAACTACAAAATGCTGTTAAAAGAAATGTAAGAAGACCAAAATAAAGGGAAAGATGTCCATGCTCAAGGATTGAAATTCTTAATATTGCTAAAATGGCACTCATTATCAAATGGCTTTACAGATTCAACATAATCTGTATCAAAATTCCAATTGCCTTTTTTGTTTTTTCTTTTTTTTGCAAAAATGGACACGCTGATACTAAAACTCACACAGTAATGCCAAATAGCCATTTAATCTTGAAAAACGAAAGGCTGGTGGTCTCATAGTCCCAGTTTCAAAGGGAATGGCAACCCACTCCAGTACTCTTGCCTGGAGAATTCCATGGCCAGAGGAAACTGGTGGGCTACAGTCCATGTGGTTGCAGAGTCAGACACAACTGAGCAACTAACACTTTCACTTTCACTACAATATTACAGGAATCCAAACAGTGTAATATTATATAAAGATAGATGTACAGATCAACAGTACAGAACTGGGAGTTCAGAAAGAAACCCCACACATCTATGGTTAACTGATTTTTGATGAGCATGCCAACACTATTCCACAAGGAAAGAGCAGTCTTTCCAACAAATGGTTCTGAGACAACTGGATATAAGTGAATTGGGATCCCTACTTCACACCACAAACAAAAATGATTTCTAAATGGATCAAAGACAATGTAAAAACTAAAATTACAAAAACTCTCAGAAGGAAACATAGCAGTAAGTTTTCATGATTTTAGTTCACACAACGGCTTTTTAAACACAACTTCAAGAAGAGCACAAGCGACGAAAGAGAGAAACTGGACTTCAACTCAAAAACTTCTGTATGTCTAGGGACACTACAAAGGAACTGAAAAGACAACCCACATATGGGAGAAAGGGTTCACAAATGACATACCCAATAAGAGTCTGAAGTGAAGTGAAAATCACTCAGTCGTGTCCAACTCTTTGTGACCCATGGACTATACAGTCCATGGAATTCTCCAGGCCAAATAATGGAGTGGGTAACCATTCCCTTCTCCAAGGGATCTTCCCAAACCAGGGATCGAACCCAGGCTTCCTGCATAGAAGGCAGATTCTTTACCAGCTGGGGCACCAATAAGAGTCTAGTATCCAGAAAATATAACACTTACAACTGAATAATTTTTTTTTAATTAACAGGTAAAGGACTTAAATAGACATTTTCCCAAAGATGTCAAAAGGCTAATAAACACTTGAAAAAATGTTCAACATCACTAGCTTTTCAGTTCAGTCCAGTCACTCAGTCATGTCCGATTCTTTGAGACCCCAGGACTACAGCACACCAGGCCTCCCTGTCCATTACCAACACCCAGAGTTTACTCAAACTCATGTCCATTGAGTTGGTGATGCCATCCAACCATCTCACCCTCTGTCATCCCCTTTTCTTCCCACCTTCAATCTTTCCCAGCATCAGGGTCTTTTCAAATGAGCCAGTTCTTTACATCAGGTGGCCAAAGTATTGGAGTTTCAGCTTCAACATCAGTTCTTCTAATGAACACTCAGGACTGATTTCCTTTAGTATGGACTGGTTGGATCTCCTTGCAGTCCAAGGGACTCTCAAAAGTCTTCTCCAACAGCACAGTTCAAAAGCATCAATTCTTCAGTGCTCAGCTTTCTTTACAGTCCAACTCTCACATCCATACATGACCACTGGAAAAACCATAGCTTTGACTAGGCAGACCTTTCTTGGCAAAGTAATGTCTCTGCTTTTTAACATGCTGTCTAGGTTGGTCATAACTTTTCTTCCAAGGAGCAGGTGTCTTTTAATTTCATGGCTGCAGTCAGCATCTGCAGTGATTTTGGAGCCCAAGAATATAAAGTCTGACACTGTTTCCCTATCTATCTGCCATGAAGTGATGGGACTGAATGCCATGATCTTAGTTTTCTGAATGCTGAGTTTTAAGCCAACTTTTTCACTCTCCTCTTTCACTTTCATCAAGAGGCTCTTTAATTCTTCGCTTTCTGGCGTAAGGTTGGTGTCATCTGCATATCTGAGGTTATTGATATTTCTCCCAGCAATCTTGATTCCAGCTTGTGTTTCATCCAGCCCAGCATTTCTCATGATGCATTCTGCATTAAGTTAAATAAGCAAGATGACAATATACAGCCTTGACATACTCCTTTCCCTATTTGGAACCAGTCTACTGTTCCATGTCCAGTTCTAACTGTTGATTCCTGACCTGCATACAGATTTCTCAAGAGGCAGGTCAGGTGGTCTGGTATTCCCAACTCTTTCAGAATTTTCCACAGTTTATTGTGATCCACACAGTCAGAGGCTTTGGCTTAGTCAATAAAGCAGATGTTTTTCTGGAACTCTCTTGCTTTTAGGAATACATAAATCAAAAGCACAAGAAGATCCTACTATACACATACTAGGCTAGTTATAATCCAAAAAAAGGAAAATAAGGATTGACAAGAATATGGAGAAATGGGAACCCTCATCCATTGTTAGTAGGAATGTAAAGTGATACAGCCACTGTGAAAACCAGTTTGGTAGTTCCTCAAAAGTTAAACATAGAGTTAAGCTATGACCCAGCACTTCCACTCTTAAGTACATACCCAAGAGAATTGAAAACATATTCACAAAGAGGCTTATAAACTACTGCGCATAGAGGTATTAGTCATAATAGCCAAAAAGTGGAAACAACCCAAATGTCCATACACTGATGTATGGAGATATATATATAAACCCATACAACTGAATGTTACTCCACCAGAAAAAAACAATGAGGTACTGATTCATAGTGCAACACAAATGAGCTTTGAAAATATTACACTAAGTAAAAGAAGCCAAGCACCAAAAGGCCACATTATATTGATTCCATTTATGTGACATGACCAGAACACTGTTTATGTGAAATGTCCAGAACAGGCAAACCCATAGAGAAAGAAAGTAGACTATCGTTTGGTTGAAATGAAGAGAGAATGGGGTAGGGTGGGTGTGTACAGTTTTTTTTTAAGTGATAAGAATCTTCTGGAGTTAGATGGTGGTGGAGGTTATACAACATTGTATATATATTAAAAACCACAGGACTGTACTCTTCAAATTGGTTCAAATGGTGGTTACCTGAATTTATTCTCAATTAAAAAAATTTAAGAAAAATATAAATGTACAACATGTAAACAACATACAGATGAGAATCAAAAGTAAAAGGAGAAATCACAAACCAAAAGGAAGGAATAGAACAGAGTGAAACCAAGCAAAACTTATATGGAAGTTGGTTCTCACATCAGTTCATACAACAGAAACTGAATATAATCAAAATTAGCCTTGAATGTTCCATAGAAGACACAGCCACACTGTCTCCAGATAAGTCCAACATAGCATCAGCAGAAATGTCCACCAGCATTGGAAGTTGTATCCATTAGCTTCTGATGAGAAAAACCACCAGCAAAATAAACCCCATTCCGTAATTATGAACATAAAAACAATAAAAATGTATTCTTCCTCCTGATTCTGTCAGAGGAACAATTCTGATTTCGATGTCCAGAATGGCCTCACTCACATTTTGAGCACTTGCAGGCTATCAGCCAGGGCATCTCAGGAGAAACGGGTGGCAGAACTAAGATCCCATAAGCCACAAAGCATGGCCAAAAAAAAGAAGCAAGAGTACAGAATTAGGTAAATAGATATGATCCTTGAGCCATATCTGATAAACACTCTTAAGCTAATTTTCAATAAAAGTTAAATGAAATTCAGACTTACTCTCCAACATGTGAAAGAAATGTAAATATTACATTAATAATAATCAATATATTTGCTGTAAAAATTTTTGAAGGCTAAAGTATTTTCAGATACACCCTCCTGAAAGATCTAAGATAACAGAAAACACCAACAATTCCAAAGATCTACAGCTTCACACCAGAAGCATTTACATTTTGAGATTCTGACTTCATCTGATTTACGTCTTGCTTCTTGACTTCCTAATATTTCTGCTAACTTCGAACTAACAGTCCTTTGAACTAACAGACTGCTATATATAAGAATTACTAAGGCCCTAGCAGATATCTTTTTCAGTATTATTTCCACCAAATCAGAAAGCAATAAAAAGCAGAGTGGTGACTGGTGTGGTTCTCAGTTCACAATATGAACTGCACAAGTAAGCACTAATATTTTAAATGAGTGAAATAGGAAAACAGATTGAGTACAATCACAGCAATTGAACAAAAATCTTCGAAGACTGGGAAAATACTCTAAGACAGGGTACTACATTTTTTTCACACCACCATCCTCACCCACCACACACAGAGCACAAATTCCAAGAAGGCTGGTGAAAATAGTAGCTTAAATATCACCAAATGTACACATGAACTTCTACAAAATACATTTTAAATTACCATTCATGTAATATATTTGCTTTATATTATAGCTTCAAGTTGAAGTTCAGTTCAGTTGCTCAGTCATGTCCGACTCTTTGCGACCCCATGAACCGCAGCATGCCAGGCCTCCCTGTCCATCACCAACTCTTGGAGTTTGCCCAAACTCATGTCCATTGAGTTGGTGATGCCATCCAGCCATCTCATCCTCTGTCGTCCCCTTCTCCTCCCGCCCTCAATCTTTCCCAGCGTCGGGGTCTTTTCAAATGAGTCAGCTCTTCACATCAGGTGGCCAAAGTATTGGAGTTTCAGCTTCAACATCAGTCCTTCCAATGAACACCCAGGACTGATCTCCTTTAGGATGGACTGGTTTGATCTCCTTGCAGTCCAAGGGACTCTCAAGAGTCTTCTCCAACACCACGGTTCAAAAGGTAAAGTTGAAGTTACCTTATCTTAAAAAGCATAAGAGGCAATTTTTATCTCCCAACTGGAATTACAGAATGCATACCTGGTCTGCAATCTACTGAACTGATCAAAACATCAAGTCATACTGTTATAAGAATCTGGACACTGTCATTCACATTCCCTCCCTAGCTTTGCTCAAGAAGTGCCAAACTTGCTACCCATATCAAAATCTAAGAAACTGAATTTATCAGTTTTTCTATCATTATAGGAAACGTGGAAGGCTTCCCTGGCAGTCCAGTGGTTAAGACTCCATGCTTCCACCGCAGGGGGAGAGGTTCAATCCCTGGTTGGCAAACTAAGATCCCACATGTCAGGCAACGCAGCCAAAAAATAAAAATAAGTAAAAAAAGAAAAAAGAAACACTGAGCACCACCTACAGAAGTAGAATATTTCCAAAGAAGTCTCTCCTCTACAATGGTAGCTGAATGAGCCTCATACAGAGGCATTCCCTCTGCCCAGTGTTACAGCAGAACTCATATTCTTCCTTACCCTGGCTGAAACGATTCACTTCAATGGCAAATATTTCATTCCAAAATTAGAAATAAAACAGAGTATCCAAATATCCCCGAAGGTAACACACTAATTATTCTAAATTCTCAATCCCATCCTCTCCTGCCATCTCCAACATTTGTGGCCTGTAGCTTTCCCTTCTTTGGTGCACCTGATGTCTCTCTACTGGATCATCCCCTTTGGTACAGCAGCATCACATACATTCCCAAAAATAAACCTCTGCCTTGACCCATAGTCACCTCCAACTACCGTATCACCTGAGTCCCTTTACAGCAAAAGCTCTTGAAAGACAGGATTAGGGTTGCTATCCCTGCTCCTCAACTCATGTGCTGGCCTCAAACTGCTCCAGGTGCGTTTCTGTCTCATCAGGCCACTAAGACTACATGTGTCAAAATCACCAAGAACAGCCTGTTGCCAGAACCAGTGGTCACTTCCCAGTTCTTGTCTCTCTCCCCTGACGCCCTAACAGTGTTAATACAGCTGACCATCCTCTCCTTGAAATGCTTCACTTCTGTTGGTTCTCTGTGACACCAAAGTCTCCTTGATTTTTCTCCAATCTTAGAGGCTGAGCCTTCTCAGTCTCCTTTGCTGACCTCTGTTTTCCTCCTTTACTTCTAAATACTGGTGTGCACCAGCACTCTACCCTGGGCTTGTTTTGCTTCTTCATCTATGAATCCTCCTCGGAGGCAGCCTCATCCAGTTCCATGGCTTGACATACCACCTGTGTGGTAATAACCCTGACATCTCCATCTTTAGCCCTGCTGCCAAGAACCTCAGATTTATATATTCAACTGCAATCCTGATATCTTTATTTAAATATCTAGCAAGTATCTCAAACGTAACATGGCTACAATGGAGTGCTATATAGTCCCCGAAAATTTGCTCTTTATCTAGTCTTTGATGTCTGAATAAATGGCCTCACCATCTCCCCAGCTGCTCAGCCAAAAATCTAAGAGCTATCATTGATTCATTCCTCTCTTTCATACCTCAACTCTAATCCATCAGCATGTTCTTTTGACTGTGGAAGTGGAAGTGTTAGTCACTCAGTCGTGTCAACTCTTTGCAACCCCATGGACTGCAGTATGCCAAGCTCTTCTGTTCATGGAATTCTCTAGGCAAGACTCCTGGAGTGGTAGCCATTCCCTTCTCCCAGGGATCTTCCCAAAACAGGCATCAAACCCACATCTCCTGCATTGCAGGTGGACTCTTTCCCACTGAGCCACCAGGCTCCAAAATATTCTAATATCCTATGAATATTCAAGACTCCACTTCATACTTTTCCCTTTACTGCAACAGACTGATTGCACCAATGGCTCTTATTTTAACGCCTCTCTGAATCTTCTCATACCGCTCTGTATACCTGCTCTTTGGCAATGCCCCTCATACTAGCTGTTGATGTACTCAAGTAACCTGCCTTGACCAATGTGACAGTAGCAAATGGAACACCAGCTAAGGCTTAAAAATCTGCCTGCCCATTTCTACTTCCTTTCTTGCTTCTTTATTATGACCATGAAACTAGGACTGGGCCAGCCTGAGAATAAGAATAAAGTCATGTAACAACACCACACAGAGGAGAGCAGAGTTGTCCCAGCCATCTGAGTTGAGGCCATCCTAGACAATCAGCAACCAGCTGGCCCTCCCAAACATATCAGGGAAACCAGGCAATATGGCAGAGTTGCCTACCTGACCCACAGCTGATCATAGACATGCGCAAGCTCAGTCAGGATCAGCTGAGCCTGGCCCAGAAGAGCCGCATTACCCAACCATTCCACTGACTGAGCAAAAATAATCCTTTTTTCTGTATGTCACTAAGTTTATGGGGATATCTGTCACACAGCATTACTGTGGCAATAACTGATATAGACACCATCATCCCTTGTCAGGACGATTGCAATATCCTCCTGTTAAGTCTCACTACTTCCTTCCTCATCTTCTTACAATCCTTTCTCTATTCAGCAATCAACACAAACTTTTTTTTTGGTTGCACTGGGTCTTCGTTGCTGCACACAATCTTTCCCTAGTTGCAGAGAGTGGGGGGCGACTCTGTGTTGTGGTGTTCAGACTTCTCATTCCTGTGGCTTCTCTTGTTGCAGAGCACGGGCTCTAGGCACACGGGCTTCAGCAGTTGCGGCGCACGGGCTCAGTAGTTGTGCCTCGTGGGCCCTAGAGCACAGGCTCAGAAGTTGGACACACAGGATTAGCTGCTCCAAGGCATGTGGAATCTTCCCAAACCAGGGATTAAACCCGTGTCCCCTGCTTCAGCAGGTGGATTCTTATCCACTGTGCCACCAGGGAAGTCTCAATCAACACAAACTTTTAAAAATATAAATCAGCTTATGTCCTCAGTTCTGCTTAAAGCCTCTCATGGATTCCCTGAACTCAGACTAAAAATCTCTTTATTTAGGACACCACCTACTTGTCCAACCTCATCCAGTACCACTCTCTCCCTGGCCCACTATGTGTCAACCCACAAAAGCCTTCTTCCTGTCCTTTACACACAGCAAATCCATGGCATGTTGGGGGGAGGCGGTCTTTGCAAATCATGTTACCTCTATCTAGAAAATCATTCCACCTGCTCTCTCTTGCTCACTCTTAACCAATAACTTCTTGTAACTCAAATTCAACCTATATGCCACTTTCACCAAAAGACCTTTCCTTGACTGTTGTTGTTTAGTCGCTAAGTCATGTCTGACTCTTTGCGACCCCATGGACTGTGGCTCCTCTGTCCATGGAATTCTCCAGATGAGAATACTGGAGTGGCTTGCCATGCCCTCCTCCAGGGGATCTTCCTGACCCAGGGATGGAACTTGTGTCTCCTGCATTGGCAGGCAGATTCTTTACCGCTGAACCACCACGGAAACCCTCCTTCCCTTGACTACACAATCTAAAATAATCAGTCACCCTGATTAAATTAAAATAAGGATTTTAATTCTCTGCATCATACTTATTACTACGCAGGATTTCTGTTATTTGTTTTTAATCGTGCGACCTCCACACTGACCCTAACTTCCTCGTAAGCAGGAACCTAGTCTGTGTGTTCACCACTGGATCCTCAGCTCCTAAAACAGTTCCTTCACACAGTAAGCACCCATTAAATACTTGATGAATGTTACCTGACATGGAATAAATAGAAGATCAGATCCTTTCTGAAATCAAGTTTTTCACACAGAGAATGGGCTGGGCAAGCTGAAATGGTAAGGGAGAAAAGACAGACTGATTCTGAGAAGGAATTGTAGAAGCAGAGAAAAAAACTCACCTAATAGAAGATGAAGTTAAGCATGTGGACTCTGAAAACAGCCTAGAATGGAAGCCTGGTTTTGTTGCTTCCTAGCTATGTAAACATGGATATATCACTGACTTCTCTGAGCTTGCCTCCTCATCTATAAAATGGGGTAATAATTACTACTTCACAGAGTTGTTGTAAAAATTAAATATATGTAAAGTGCTTAGCACAGGACATGGATCATAGTAATTACTCAACATGAGTGATGACGATGGTGGTGGTGCTGGTGATATCTAAATCAGCCCTGATATTGATTAAACTGGCATAATCCATGGTATCTCATCTCACTCAACCTGTTGAGTCTATCTAATTTTTTTTCAATATTTAGGCATTCCATATTGTCCCTTCTCACCAAGAATGGAATCTGCATAGGACCTAGAGCCTGAAGAGCTGGGTTCTGGCTCTACCACTAACTAGCTGGGTCACCCTGGGCAAGTCACCAAAGTCCCAGAACTGAAAGTTAGCTTGTCATCAGCTCTGTCCATCCCCGAGGCAGAAGGGGCAGGAAACAGTATGGAAAAGTAGAGATACGGGTGTAACATAGAGACACAGAGGCAGAGAGACTGGACGGGAGGCAAGCACGCTGCTCAGGGGCTTCCCTGGTGGGCCAGTGGCCACGACTCCAAGCCCCAAACCCTGGTTAGGCAACTAGATCCCACCCCCTGCAGCTAACAACATTCAAATGCTGCACCTAAAGATTCCGCAAGTCCCACATGCCACAAGGAGGACTGTGGATTCTGAGTGCCACAACCAAGACCTGACACAACCCAATAAATAAATATGTATTGTTTTAAAAATCACTCCACTCTACTCCAGAGCACAAACAAAAATGTCTACACACCTTAACTCAAAGCTTCCCAAACTGTTTCAGAACACTACGAACTTGTCAGATAATACCAGGCCACACTCTCACAAGGGCAGGCACATGGGCTGATTTTATTCTCTTACTGACCAGTGGCCAGCACAGTGGCCAGTTCATACTATTACAGTGTGTTGACCACATCCTTGCTGAAATGGACAAATTTATTAGGGAAATCAGGGTTAATCAATGTCTAAATGGTTCCCTGTGTGCATTTCACAGAACCTCTTAAGACATGAATAGGCTCTGTGAATCATATAGAATACTTTCCAATCTTATTTGATCATAGAACTCATTCTGTTTCTCTTGAACCTGATTAACATCTCCCAGAGTTGTAGTATTCTACAGAACAGTTTGAGAAACATCTTAACACAATTTTTTTTTTTTTTTCGGCCATGCCGTGTGGCTTGCAGGATTTTAGTTCCCTGAGCAGGGACTGAACCCAGGTCCCAGCAGTGAAAGTATGGAGTCCTAACCACTAGATTGCCAAGGAATTCCCAAGCTTACATAATTTAAGTTGTTTCTACCATCATGATATACACATCTTACTCTTAATACATAAGATAATTAAAAGGCCGATTGTACTTTGACTCACATCTAGTACACGGTTGTCTCACACCAAATCCTGTACCTCTAAATCACCCATCACCAAGCAGGACCTCGATCTCTCCCATCTCCTAAGAAGCAGATGTCCTGCTGGTTTCTCTGCCTGCTCCCAGCACCCTCGCAACCAGTTTGCTCCACAGATTCTCCCACCTTTTCTTCTACCACCCACCCTCTCTACATCCTTAGTCTTACTATGAACTTCCTTCAACTGCTTTAATTACAACTCTTCTCCTTTTATAATCAACCTAACAGGTTTTTATCTTATAATCTGTACTATCAACCTATGCCTGAAAACTTCAAAGTACTTCTCCCTTTAATAATAAAGGCTGGTCCGTCGCTTGCATTCTCCACACTGGATCCTCTTTTGGGTTATTCCTTAATCTTAACTACATACCATCATATCAAATTCTACCTGGGTTCCCTCTTCCCATCCTACCATCTGTTTCCAAGAGCTCAAGGACATAGATGTCTTCCTTTCCACATGCCTTTGTTTGAGTTCTCTCTGCCTAGAAGAGCACCTGTTGAAATCCGGCCCATTTGTTAAGGTCCTAATCACAGGTAATCTCTTTTATGGAGTGTCCCTGATATACCACTCTGGTCACAATTAGCTACTCCCTTTAAGTACCTCAAGACAACTGGACAACTTATCACAGATATATAAAGCTAGTTGTACAGATGAATGCAGAGACGGCAGAGTTGGGAGAGAAAACCATGAACCAGGTGAGTCTAACAAGCAGCATGACCATGAGGTCAGTGACAAAAGGAGAAACCAGAAGGGTATTTGCTTGAATGGCTTGAATGCTAAAGGAGAAAAGCTTTTGCATGTCCTGGAAGGAACAAAGGGAAGCCAGGAGAAGGCTACAGAAGAGCGAGCTGCAGAGAAGGGAGTGTTCTCACTCTGTGTGGCTGGGCTGTGGGAATGCTGATTCACAATGGAACAATGCCCTCAGAGGGCCACCGGAAAGATGTGGGCAGGAAGCCAGTAGAAGGCTGGAAGCTCAGAATCACAGGGGAGTTGAGAATACATAAGAAGGCAGCTAATCAGAAAGGCTGGGAGCCAAGGAAACTAGGGATAAGAGGCAATGCTCTGGCCTAAACTGGCTGAGATCCCAGAGAGTGTCAGGGGCCAGATGAGTTAAGCATTCAACAATCTTTGATCAACACTCAAACGTAGGTTGATGAGTAACTGTTCTAATGTCTACAAAGGATCCGATTTCCCTAATGTTCCACTCATGGCACAATTGACATCTCCATGTGTGGGCTGTGCCACAGGGGTAGTGGATTGGGGGGAGTACCAGGGAGGGGCTGGGTGTGGAATCTCCCTTCGTGGGGGCAGGGCTCACAAACTGAAAAGGGAAGAAACAAGCTGAACATGTACAGGGTCTACAGGGATCAAAGACCTCCAAGCATAGAGCAGACCACAGAAGGCACCCAGGCCCAAGAAGTAGTGAATTCATCCAGCTGTCAGACAGAGAATGGCAACAGGAAATGCACGACAAAAATATCTTCTGAAAAGTCTGTCTATTAGTTAGCATTTTCAATTCCAAACAACTAGCTTTGGACACACAACAACAGCAAAAAGGAATGTATTAGCTCACATAACCAAGAAGTCCTGGATTCTTCAGGCACATTTGAATGTTGGGGTTCAAATACTGCAATCTGTGCTCTCACCACCACTTGGTACTTCTCTCTGCGTGTCAGCCTCATTCATTCCCTCCTCCTCCAAACAGCTGCCTCCATGTAGTAGAAAGACGGCCACCAGAAGTTCTAGGTTACATTACTTCAGCAGCCTAAAAATCCCAGAGGGGAAAAAAATGCCTCCTCTCTTAAACTGAACCAGAAAAAGAGCCTGAGTGAGTGAGTCTAGGCCACGTGCTCACATCTGACCAATCACCTGTCCAGGTAAGGAGGAACTTCTCAGATTGGCCAAAGCTGAGTCACATGACCATCCTTGGCATTGGTGTCAACCCCACCCAAACTACATGGACTGTGAATACAAAGTTCCCCAAAGGAAGGAAGTCTGGGCAAAGACAGTGTAGTGACTTGTCAGTCAGGCCCCAGATACCAAAAGAGAAGCCCAGTTTTGTCACTTAAACCATTAGAAGGACTCTGAAGTCAGACAGAACTGGTTTTAAATTTCAGCTTTGACACTGACTAGCTGTGTATGTATATATGTTCAGCCGCTCGGCCGTGTCTGACTCTTTGGGGCCCCATGACTGTATCCCACCAGGCTCCCTCTGTCCATGAGATTTTTCAGGCAAGAATAGTGGAGAGGGTTGCCATTTCCTCCTCCAGAGGATCTTCAACCCAGGGATTGAATCTACATCTCCTGTGTCTTCTGCATTGCAGGCGAATTATTTACCACTGAGCCACCTGTGTGACCTCAAGTAAATTACTTAATTTCTCAGTGCCTCAGTTTCCTGCTTATAAAACAGTACCTACCTTCTAGAGATGTTTGGAAAGATTAAATGAAATAATGCACATAAACTGCTATGCATAATGCTTGATGAACACAGATCAATAAATGGTAGCTGTTATCAGTAATAATAAAAATCATAACCATTATTATTCAGAACAAGGGCACCACATGAAGGATTAGTTGTGATTTGGTGAGAGAGAGAGCCAGGTCAGCAAACTTGGATAAATCAACCTCAGGTCAAGATTCATTAAGGGCAACTCAGGCTATAATACAGGGGCCCTGAATGAACTCTGAGATGATAATTCAAATCAGAGAATGTGTTCAGAACCTATATACTATGTGCCAGCCACTGAGGATAGAGTGATGAGTGAGTGAGACACATGGCTCCAAGGTAAACTACCATGAAAAATGACTATGGCTTTGTAACATTATTTTGGGGAGAGGAGAGGGTGACTGAAGCTGTTTCCTTACTTTTAGCCATAGGCTGTGAACACTGGAAAAGTCCTGAGCATACAAGAGAAAAATGTCAGGCCCCACTGCTGGAATGCTAGGAAGGTATACAAGGACTGCAACCACTGCCCTCTCCCCAAAAAATGCCTTTGCATGAATTAGGAAATTATGTCTCTTCATTTAGACACTTCACTTCCATCCTCACAGTAAACACATCTACCACATCGTCCACCTGAATGACATCCCAGAGTTTTGCTGTGAATAACCTGCACAACAGTACATGGTAGCCCTGGGTATAGGCAGGGAAGAGGACATGGGGGCTGGAAGGGGTCAAGGAATAGGAGGGATAGAGAATCTGGAGTCTCCAGGCTTTTGGAGACAGAGAGTAACTTTTGCTATGGGGCTGCTCCATTTAATATGGTAGACACTCACCACAAACAGCAATTAAGCATTTGATATGTGGCTATTACAACTGAGGACTAATTTTTAAATTTCACTTTAATTAATTTTAATTTAAAATTTAAAACTGAAGTGGTGTAAAATATGTTTCCTAACTTTGTTTGATAGGATTACATTTTACTTTATCCACTGTACTGCATAAGATATTCTATTGAATTGCACTGCATTGTATTATGCTGTATTGTTCATAGTAAGCTCCTGAGTTGTTTCTAGCATCACATTAATAACTTTTATATGATTATATGGTAAAATATTTTTTATGTACTGAGTTACCCAAAATATGCTATTAAAATTAATTTCACTTGTTGTGTTTTGCTTTTTTTTAATGTGGCAACTAGAAACTTCTAAATTACATGTCTGGCACACAGAATATTTCTTTTTTAAAAATATGTATTTATTTATTTGGCTGCATGGGTCTTAGTTGAGCATGCAGGATCTTTAGCTGTGGCATGTGGGATCTAGTTCCCTGACCAGGTATCAAACCCAGGCCCCTTGCATTGGGAGCATGGAGTCCTAGCCACTGGACCACCAGGGAAGTCCCTCACAAAATATTTTTATTCATCAGTGCTGCTGTGAAGACATCTTAGGACCTATAGCGCGAAGGGGCTTGGAATGATACCCAGGGGAACTGGTTGCCTTTAGTTTTGTTTGAAGCAGACCTCTATGTTTTCTTCCAGGTTGTCCAACTCTGTTGACCAGGAAGGAAAATAACAGAGAGAGTGGGCAAGCAGGTAGCTCAGTATGTGTAGCTCAGAAGAGCTTGCAGAGTACACTGGAGTCAGACTGTATTGTTCTGAACTCTGGCTCTACCACGTAACCAAATTTCCCCGAGTCTCCTTCAGGCTCTTCATCTATAAAAATGCCCAAAATTATCTTGCGTACTTTATAGGGATTGTTGGGAGGGTTAAATGAGATAATCCAATGTAAAGAACTGAGCATGGAGTCTGGCACATCCTACCTGCTCAGTTAACTACAAGGGGGCCACTGGAGCATTATTTGGAAATAAAGAAGGTGCAAATGAAAGCTCTTCCTGTACAACAGAGCTTGGGTTGCCATGGCTTAAGGTACACCATGTCCACATGTCTCCTCAGCATTTATCTTTCTAGACCAAAGAACTGGACAGAATTATGTACTCAATCCTCTATGCTGCCGATGAATATATTTGCTTTTTTCTAAGTCCATTATGTTTTTAAGGTACATTGATGAAACAATCTTACATGCTTAAGGATCATGAAAACTGGTAAGGTAGCATTTCTGAATTATGTGTAACAACAGCTAAGATGTAGCTAGCTTTTTTGTTCCAAATCCTACAGTGAATCAATGTCTTCAGTTAAGAATTGACAGTAATACCTGAATCTCATTCTTGAGTAAACTAGAACATCCATTTGTATGTACAGATGGATTCATTTTACCTAAATGCTTTCTTTACTACTTCCCTGACATTTTGCATGAACTTGAGACCAGCAATTTGGCTTCTTATGTCCCAAAAGGTTCAGGTTGACCATAAACTTGGGAGTTTACACTGTGTTCTCCCTCTTCTACATGTTTTACTTTAGAAATAGTAATAAATAAACTAACTTACTCACATTTGTAATCTCAGACATGTCCATCTATGCTTAACCTCTGTTCTGTCTTCCAGTCCCCTCCCTATTCCTGACTTTTAAAAATATTTCTCCCAGCCTCCCTCTGACTAAATTTATTTAATGGCCTTTGTATGGAGTCTTTTCACAGCTTATCCCTAGCTTCCATAACTATGCAATGTTCCTCAAGAACTCTAGGGAATTTGTCAAACATGATTCCTCCTCACAAAGGAGTAGCCTATCCCAGCAAAAGGTTATATCTGCTTAAAAACTGTAAAATCCACTTTCCCAACACATAAACTTCTGCAGAATTTGTTTTAGATTCCACTCATTCCACAAGTTCAGTTCAGTTCTCGCTCAGTCGTGTCCGACTCCTTGCGACCCCATGGACTGCAGCACGCCAGGCCTCCCTGTCAATCACCAACTCCCGGAGTTTACTCAGATTCATGTCCATTGAGTCGTGATGCCATCGAACCATCTCATCCTCTGTCGTCCCCCTTTCTTCCCAGCTTCAGTCTTTCCTAGCATCAGGGTCTTTTCAAATGAGTCAGTTCTTCCACAAAGACCAAGAAAAATTCCACAGACACCACATTAAATTTATCGTCTGATTCTCAACAAGGCATTGTCCTCTATGAGGCTCACTTTTTTCATCTGTAAAATGGGTATAATATACATGTGTTAAGTTGCTTCGGTCATCTCTGACCCTTTGCGACCTATGGACTGTAGCCTGCCAGGCTCCTCTGTCCATGGGATTCTTTTTTTTTTTTTTTTTTTTTGTCCATGGGATTCTATAGGCACAAATACTGGAGTAGGTTGCCATCCCCTCCCCCAGGGGAATCTTTCCAACCCAGGGATCGAACCCACATCTCTTACATCTTCTGCATTAGCAGGGAGGTTCTTTATCACTAGTGCCACCTGGGAAACCCATAATTTAGATGTCCTTTGCTAAATAGAGCAGGCCATCTCATTACTCGTGAATGTATATAAAACACTCTGGGAAAAGCTCAAAGTCTTTTACAAGCATTAGGCCATGAATCTTTCTGAAGTGGACTGTTAATTAGGTGTCATAAAGCTTTGTTTAATAGATGGAAAACCTGAGGCTTGGGAACACAATACCACATAATGGCTATCTTAGAAATCTAGCCTAGGCTTTACACATCAGACTGAGAGACTGGGGGGAGTGGGGGTAGGGATCTGAATAGGAATTCACTTTGCTCCAGTTCTTTATCAAGAAACTGCATTACTACAAAATTCTCTCCTGTTACTGGTTGCCCTGCCCCTCCTACTTCCTCATGCAGTCCAGTAATGGGGAAATGGTTGGGAAAGTCGGAATTCCCTACTGAACATATAATGCCTTCCCCACTTCCATGAACCCTAGACCAGATAACTAAAGACAAATTTAGTTTCACAGATCTCATTACAACTCCTCCACATCTTGTTACTGATCCCTGGAAACTTTTCCTATCAGACATGCAACAAAATAAAGAGGCTGTAGACATTTATCAACAAGAACACAGTCTCTCTGCAAATAAACCTGTCAGGCTACTCCAGCTTTACTATCTGACCTACAACTGGGTACATGGCGTGGCCTCAAGAACTCTAGATAAACCTTATATCTTCACCCAAAAGAGATACCATGGATCCAAAAGGTCAAAAAAGAAGTAATGGAAACTTCATATAGCCAGTGAGCTTTTACAAACTATTATTATGTACCTGCTGACAATGATTAATGGAAACTAGAAATCCTTTAATCCCAGAGTGGTATTTTGAAAAATATTTCCTGAGAAAACAATTCCCAAACGGGAAAAAGATAAAGCAACACTATTTACTTAAAGACAAACAAAAAATATGTCCAACAATTGGGGAGTGGTTCAAAAATATCATTGCATATTAACAAGACAGACTGTCAAAAGGCTATTAAAAATGATAATTATTCCTATAAGAAGATGCCTATTTTGAAAACGGTTACCCAAAGAACAGCATGTCTAAGTATAATCTCATAAAGTGTGTATATATATATATATATATATATACACACACACACACACACACACATATGTGTGTGTGTGTGTTTATGTATCTATATATGTGTTATACATGTAAAGATTATGGAATTTAGAGTTACATAAATGGTTGCACACAATGCTCCTTTGGTTAATTATTTTCTATAAAGTTGTTAAAGATTTGTAGAAAGTCAAATGATGATAAAGATGATGGAGAGGGGAGTTTACCAAGATTCCCTCTGGAACAGTTTGGGGGTTATTTTAAATCTCTTTTTTGCAAGCTTCAGTATTGTTCACAATTTTTTAACAATGACTATATAAAGTTCTAGAAAATGACTTCTTTTTAATGATGGCAGGGAGAGTCCAGAAAGCACACTGGGAGCTGGGGAACGCTAGTGGCAGGCAGAGTTCCATCCTTGGTCTGGGGGAGGAAAGCAGGATGTGTCACCAGCTGAGCCTCAAAAACCTTCAGCTGTGATTCCAGACTCTATGAACAAGAATTCTTTAATGCACTGCTTCTGTAACTGGCTTAAATTTGTGACAAATAAGCTGAATATCATTTAAAAAAAGTAAAAAGCACCCATACCTAAAACTTACATATCTAACAGCACTCAAAACTCAGTTAAATTGTTTTCTTTTTCTCTGCATGCTTAAAGGATCAAGCATTTTTATTACTCAAGGCAGGAAAATAAAATAGAAAGCCAACTGCCTTCTATGAAACAAAAACAATCCCAATGGTAAAAACTAACTCTGCTGCTGCTGCTGCTAAGTCGCTTCAGTCGTGTCCAACTCTGTGCGACCCCAGAGACAGCAGCCCACGAGGCTCCCCAGACCCTGGGATTCTCCAGGCAAGACCACTGGAGTGGGTTGCCATTTCCTTCTCCAATGCATGAAAGTGAAAAGTGAAAGTGAACTCGCCCAGTCGTGTCCGACTACTGGAGTGGGTTGCCATTTCCTTCTCCAATGCATGAAAGTGAAAAGTGAAAGTGAACTCGCCCAGTCGTGTCCGACTCTTAGTGACCCCACGGACAGTGACCCCATGGACTGCGGCCCACCAGGCTCCTCCATCCATGGGATTTTCCAGGCAGAAGTGCTGGAGTGGGGTGCCACTGCCTTCTCCAAAACTAACTCTACTGCATGCTTAAATTATTTGCAGAATAATAAACACTGAAATCACTACTATGAAGGAAAAAAACACACAATTTAACTTTGGGGTTCAGTTCAGTCGCTCAGTCGACTCCCGGAGTTCACCCAAACTCAGGTCCATCAAATCGGTGACGCCATCCACCATCTCATCCTCTGTCGTCCCTTTTCTCCTGCCCCCAATCCCTCCCAGCATCAGAGTCTTTTCAATGAGTCAATTCTTCGCATGAGGTGGCCAAAGTATTGGAGTTTCAGCTTTAGCATCAGTCCTTCCAAAGAACACCCAGGACTGATCTCCTTTAGAATGGACTGGTTGGATCTCCTTGCAGTCCAAGGGACTCCCAAGAGTCTCCTCCAACACCACAGTTCAAAAGCATCAATTCTTTGGTGCTCAGCTTTCTTCACGGTCCAACTCTCACATCCATACATGACTACCAGAAAAACCATAGCCTTGACTAGATGGACCTTTGTTGGCAAAGTAATGTCTCTGCTTTTCAATATGCTATCTAGATTGGTCATAACTTTCCTTCCAAGGAGTAAGCGTCTTTTAATTTCATGGCTGCAATCACCATCTGCAGTGATTTTGGACCCAAAAATAAAGTCTGAACTGTTCCACTGTTTCCCCATCTATTCCCCATGAAGGGGATGGGACCAGATGCCATGATCTTCGTTTTCTGAATGTTGAGCTTTAAGCAACTTTTCACTCTCCTTTCACTTTCATCAAGACGCTTTTAGTTCGTCTTCACTTTCTGCCATAAGGATGGTGTCATCTGCATTCTGACGTTATTGATATTTCTCCCGGCAATCTTGATTCCAGCTTGTGCTTCTTCCAGCCCAGCGTTTCTCATGATGTACTCTGCATAGAAGTTAAATACGCAGGGTGACAATATACAGCCTTGAACGTACTCCTTTTCCTATTTGGAACCAGTCTGTTGTTCCATGTCCAGTTCTAACTGTTGCTTCCTGACCTGCATACAAATTTCTCAGAGGCAGGTCAGGTGTCTGGTATTCCCATCTCTTTCAGAATTTTCCACAGTTTATTGTGATCCACACAGTCAAAGGCTTTGGCATAGTCAATAAAGAAGAAATATCATGTGGAAATCTCACAAGTGGGTGGCTGAAACTTAATATAGGGGATACTTGAGGACATGACAGTTTCCAAAGAAATAGCTAACAGAAGAACACTATTAGAACTCTATTCAGGATAAAGAGAAGAGACATTACAAGTTTTCCCTATTAAATCAGGCTAGAATTTTGCAAAAACTTAAGGTAAAGGAAGTAAGATATTTGACAGAGAGTTCTACTTAATAATGTATTGCATTATACAATGTGTATATATAATGTATGCATTATAATGCATTTATAATGTATAAGCCTTTCATGTAGTATATGACGATGTAAAGTTTTTCATTTTGATACTCTGTAGCTAAGCATTTCCAAAGCTCTCAACCTAAAAAAATAAATAGCCTGTAGTTACCAAAGGAAAAATATATGAAATATTGCTGAAATCCAGAGAAATCTTCCTCTTTTAGAAACGTAAAACCTAGAGGATTTGAAACCTAATTTGCACACACTTCCCTTCCTCTTCCAAAGCTACTCCCCTTAGCTATAAAAATCAAGACAATCACGACACTATGCTAAGAAATATATGGGTGAAAAACAACTAATAATAAGTAAAATTAATGTTGTCCTCTCAATGTTTTCAATCAGGGTTATTTCTAAATAATATACTTGGGAATACTTAAATTGAATACTGTATGGCTTCAGTCTATTTAGCCAAAGAGAAGTGAAAGTACAATCAAGAAATTAGTGAATATACACTATTGTTTGTTAATCAGCTATACTCTGATACAAAATAAAAAGTTTAAAAAAATAAAAATATAATAGATTAAAAAAGAATTTAGTGAATATAGACTATTGGATACAACTTGGATAATTATAACAATGTGTGTGTGTGTGTGTGTGTGTGTGTGTGTGTGTGTGTGTATAACTGTCAAGTGTTGACAATTATCTGGAAAATTCATGTGATACAATGATCTAGTATTCATTAGACATGCGCTCTTAACCTGGGAGAGTTCACATTTCGGCTAAGAAGACAAAAAGAAGAACTTATATGAATTACTCAGCACATTAAAGAAAAGGTACGCTGCTTGGAAAAAGATGTTGCAATGTCTTCAAAGGTTCTGTTTAGAAAAAGGGAAGGACCTCTGTGGAAATACAGAGGGAAGAATGAGCACCGAAGGTATTCCCCTTGGCCAAGCTTTTGTTCACAATGGTACCTAGTGAGTTCCAACTGAGTGTTTCCTAACCATCCTATCCTCTGCTATCATCCTTCAGAATGACTGCTGTATCTGCTCCACTGTAAAAACTGGCAGCACTGGTTTTTCTGGATTCCCAATGCACAGCTACCATCATGAGAGCATAGAGCTTTGCCTTTTCTACACAGATAAGGTGGTGTGTGATCAACACGCTTCCTACTTCAGTGGAAGCTAACTCTTGCGTCACTCCTCTATGCGTAACCAGAAAATCATGTTGGTATTGTCAAGCTACTGAGATAGAAAGCTGTACGATCACACTGCATTAAGGGAGCCTGAAGAATGTCTCAGCTGGTTAAACAGGGTTGGGAAAGCTGTGATCATCTGTGAGGAGCAGGGTAAGTCCGTCATCCCTGCTCATCCAAGCCAGAAACAGGAACTTGGTGCCCATTTCAAGAAAAGGCGTGGTGAGCTCTGAAACGGGAAGAGAGGATGTTGCTGCTGGTCAGGCAACTATGTGATAAATGCCTCCAGAAGGACATATGATAATTTCCACTGGAGACCACATGATCACCAATGACACCAGGCCCATCTTTCAGCTTAAAACATTAGACTTATAGAGGCTGAGTTTCACTGAAAGGTGTAACACTCAGAGGACAAGGGGACATAATGAGTCCTCCTAGACAAAGCCAATTTGAGAAGCAGGAACCAGGGCTCTATGAACAGTAAGCTATACTCTACTCAAGCTAGGGCTGGAGAGGGGTTTTGCTTCCTATGACTCCTGGAATCAACTGGTAGCAGATCCTTAGAGTGGTATAAGAAGGAATGAGGGGCCTAAACTGGGCTGGGTGAGAAAATACACGCAGGCTGGTTAGAAAATGTTTACTGGGACTTCCCTGGTGGTCCAGTGGTTAGGACTCCGTGCTTCCAGTGCAGGGGGCCCAGGTTTGATCCCTGGCCAGGCAACTAGGATCCCACATGCCATATGGTACACCCAAAAAGTAAAAAAGATAAATTAAAAATAAAAGAAAATGCTTAATCTGGGTAAAGGTAGGAAAAATGGCAGCACACTGCTGTGGCTAAACCACACTAGTCCCTTTGCAGGGATGATTAAGAAGGCTACACTTCAGGCACTAAGAGCAGAGTAAACAAACCTTCTGCTTTCTCTCCCGCCTGAGAGTCCAATAAAATGAAAACTGAGGGACAAACCCACAAGGATGGAGAGAATGAGAAAGGAGACAACAGTAAAAATACTTTGGTGGGGTGAAGGGAAGCCAAGATCCACCCTGATTTATACCATGGAATCTCAAAATGCTAAATTGTTGTTGTTCAGTCTCTCAGTGTCCAACTCTTTGCGACCCCATGGACTGCAGCATGCCAAGCTTCCCTGTCCTTTATTATCTCCCAGAGTTTGCTCAAACTCATGTCCACTGAGTCGGTGATTCCATCTAACGATCCCATCCTCTGTCGTCCCCTTCTCCTCCTGCCCTCAATCTTTCCCAGCATCAGGGTCTTTTCCAATGAGTTGGCTCTTCGGATCAGGTGGCCAAAGTATTGGAGCTTCAGCATCAGTCCTTCCAGTGAATATTCAGAGTTGATTTCCTTTAGGATTGGCTGGTTTGATCTCCTTGCAATCTAAATAAGTCAAGACAATGGCACCCTCTATAGGGGGAGGAGTGATCGAAAATGAAAATTGAAAGCCTCCTAAGGAAGCAATTAGGTCTCCCAGGTCTCAGCCAGTGTGAGCAGTTAAATGATTGCCCCTTCTCCACCCCAGCAAAAAAACACCTGGAGTTTCTTCCCTGCCTCTTCCCCCAGAGGAGTTACATGAACATGTAACTGCAGAAAACAGAAGGTCTCTGTATTGGAGTATGTCAGCCACAGCTCAGGTGTTTTAATACCATGGAGGGCTTACAGGAACATGCAGATGCTGAGACAATCAGCCTCTTCTCCACCTAGCTCCCAGATCCCTGACAGCCAAGCTCTTCCCATCAGGCAGGAAAAAGACTGCAAGAGCTTTTTCTGAGCACCCTCACCAGCCCAAGAGGTACTAACATCAGAGTCTCCCCAAATCACCCAATAGTGAATTTCCCAGTCAACAAACCCACTACATCTTTAGCTTTTTAATCCCCCATTTAGATATGAGTAGACAATGTAGGATATCAGAAATGCAAGGAAAGTGTCTAAAACAAAAGGTAAAGACCTAAACAAACAGACAATAGCAACCTGGGGAAACAGTCTGTGGAGGAAGGAAAAAGCTTTAAAAAAAAAAAAAACAAACTCCTCAGAAACATAAGACACTGAAACCATGAAACAAAATCAAGAAAGAAAGAAATACAAAAGCCACACACAAGTACATATGTATATATATTCAGGGAACAAAAAGGTTTTAATTTTAAATATTTAAAATATGATTGATTACACTCATGAAAAACTCAGTGGAAGGGTTCATGATAATATTGAGAAAAATCTCCCCCAAAAGAGAAACAAGAAATAAAAAGACAGATAAGAGTAAAGAAAAGGTAAGAAAATATCTAGTATCCAGCCCAAAATATCTAGTATCTCAACAATAATTTTCTGAAAGTGACATCATAGAGAAAAAGTAATAACCAATAAGATAACTCAAGAAAAGCTCCCAAACAGAAAGACACAGATTTCTGGACTGGAAGAACCCAGAACAGTGGATGAAAACAGACCCATATCATAGCACACATGAAAATTTCAGGATTATGAGGCCAAGAGAAAATTCTATCAACTTCCAGAAAGTAATTCTATAAACTTCCTTCCATAAACAGCAGGTGTGTAGAAAGGTTGCAGACAAAATTAGGAAATCAGAACAATTTTACAATTGTTAATTGTTAAGATTCCTTAACAATTAAGGAATCTGAATTTCTCAACAGCAACACCACAATCCAGAAGGCGATGATGAGACAATGCCTTCAAATCTTCCATCCTATAAGTCTGCAGCCAGATAAACTATCAATTTACAGTGGTAAACATATTTTCAGCACTTGCTATTAAATGAATAGACAAAACACAAATCAATAAACTAAATAGAAAAAAATACACATCCTATGCAGCCTTCACCAGGAAACTTATTGAGGATGGACTACACCAAAACAAAGGAGTCTGCAAAGATGAGAAAGGCATGTGCCACGGGTAACAGGAGAACTGATACAGGAGAGAAATGATGGGGATTCCCAGGATGATGACAGAGGTCCTCAGGGTGACATCTGTGCCCATATGTAGAAGCAGCCAGTCCAGACTAGAGCAAGCCAGGAGGCTCAGGGACACCTTCTTTGCGGAAAATGCAATTGACTGAATACCTGATGCATCCAAGGGAAGAACGTGAAAACTATTCAAAAGTTTTGGGTAAAATTAATGATGAGTATATAAAAAGCTAAGTCAATGAACAAACAAAGCAATTACTGACTCTGAAGAAAAGAAGTTGTACTTGGCTTGGCTATGAATATTGATCTAATTACTGTTTAAGTATTGCAAGGATAGGAAAATAAGGAAGCTGTGGTTAGATGGGGGGTCAGAGGGAAAAAGAACCAAGTCATCATCTTCCACAGCGGGAAGCGAACAGATAAACCTTCAGACTGAAAAGTGCAACTTCAAGTATCGCCTACAAGGAATAAATACCAAAATAACCAGCTCAGGGAATCACAAGTGTTTATTTCTGGAGAGGGAAAAATGTAACTTGGATTAAAAGTTTAAAACTAAAACTAAAAAGAAAGAGAAGAATATAACAAAACAAAAAACATAAGAGGCTTCTGTGCCCTTTTATTATTTGCTTTTGCTCTGTTTCCCTAATAACAATTTGTTTGGGAAATTCCAGCCTTGTTTCACCTAAACAAAAAAAAATATCATTTTCTACATCTAGACCATGCAGCTGTGGTCATCTGAGCTCTGAACAGTCAGACTTAGTGGGAAAGTTAATAGTTATAATCCAATTCAAGAAGGACTGGCTGAGCCAGAGCAGAGATGCAAAGGCAAGTCTGGGTGGAGGCATGCTTGTAGGTGAAAACTGCTATGCCTCTCTCCTCTGGGGTTCTTTTCAACATAGCTCATCTCATGGCATAATCTCCTGGGACAGGATAATTTTAGAACTGCCAGGGACCATGGACCAATTGCACTCCTTTCTAGCAGACTCCAGTTACTCCAACTAAGGCAGCTAACCTTCACAGTGATTGATCTGGGTTCAACGTGAGTTGTTCCACTTTGCCTGAGTAGACTGGATAAAGGAACACAGTAAGGGCTCTGAAACAGGCAGCTCCGTCATCAACAGCATCTATTCACCAAGCTGGGAGTCAACAGCCCTGTCAACTACGTGGACTATCCCTTCCCTGAACAAGAAAATGATTCTCTCCAGGGGTGGAATCCCAGGGAGCAGTGGAGTGGGGTGGAAGCCAAGGAGCTGGAAGAGCTGGGGTGGGGAAGGGAGGCACCAACCAGGTCAACCTGGAGGAACCTGTAGGTAGAGATATGCCTGGAGCTCAAGGCTCAGGCTGCCAGTGCTCTGTACACACAAAGGAAGGTCTCTACCAGCAATTCTTCCCCAAGCAAAAAGTGGCCAGACACAACCACAATGCCACCAGCCATCCTGTCCAGGGTCAGCTTAGGAAGCAAAGATCGCCTTTTTATTGAGATTCACTATGATTTGATAAAACATAGACTCTGCCCTTGAGTGACTAACTGCTGACAAAATATGATGACTATTTTGATACACAATAAGCAAGGAACAGGTTGACAGTGCTAGAACATATATTCTTTTTTTTTTTCTTTCTATTTGGGAAGATGTGAAAATTCTAGTTCAAGAACCTGTGTGTGGCAAACTAGAGGTTTGCCAATCAAACACTGATTCCCATGTGTTTGCAACGCTTGCCCTATACAGTTCTACAAACCAAAATGTACACACCCTCTGAGAAGAATCAAGATCATTAACATAAATGCAGTAAGCATCTAGAACTGACAAAAGAATATACTGATCAGATTAACTGGAGTATTGGGAAAGTATGGCTTTTCCCTAAACTATGAAAATGTACCTAAACCAAAAAAAAAAAAAAAATTCAAATACTTAAGGAGACTGTTATACACATTTTCTATTCTCCATATAAATCATGACACTCCATGTGACTCAACAACTAAGCTACCAGTATCACAAACCAACCTGTTAAATCCTAAACTTACTTGGGAAACCTACGGGTTTGTTGGAGTGTTTCCTCCTTTCTAGCTCTTTAGGAAAGAATTATCTAGGAAAAACACTGAATTCTCAGAATTTCCTAAGAGGAAAAAAATGGGCATTCACTGGAAAAACACAGGGTATATGCTCAGAACACTTAACTATTTTGGATAAGCTTCAAACCCACTTAGCCACCAGTCATCCTGTTGTTCTAACTTAACACTGAGACCTACCCTTCTAATCAAGTCTTCCAGTTTCCAAAGAATGGCAACAGATGAGACTGTTTCCGAATCTGATATACAGCAACTTGTTCTTCCATGGAGGAAAAAAAAACAAAACCAAAATCAAACCAAGAGGAAATTTAGGATCCGAAGGAAAGCGCACACCCCCGAGTCAAGGCCCTAGTTTTCCCAACACATGTATTCACCGACTCCCTGCTATCGAGATTCAAACACAGTTTCCCAGATTTAAAATTGTGAGGCTGGTGGGGAGAGGCACTCAGACACATGCAACCGTGGAAAGTCTGTCGATTCTGCCAACTCTCGCATCACGACTTCGATGCTGCCCAAGAAGAGAGGAGGAATGAAGTCCGCGGCGCGGCTGGGAAGTGAACCCAACGCTGAATTTGCTGCAGGGCGGCCTCGGTCCCAAGACTCTAAAGGAGAAGGGGCGGGCGCTCCTCGGGAGAAGCCAGCGCCGGAGCTCGGGGGACCGAGAGGCTGCGGCCGCCGGAGGGCGCGGCTACGCCGGGACGCGCACCTGTCCCTCCGTAGCCCGCAGGGGACGGGGGTCCTCACCTGGGGCGGCGCGCTCCGGCTCACGGCCGCGCGGGGTAGAGAAAATCCTTCCTGGTTCCATGAGAGTCAGCCTCTGGGCTCGTGGAACCCTCCTCTCGCCGCACACATCCCCACCCACCCTTCCCCGCCCCGAGTGGCGCAGGCCCGAGGCCGCCCCCGCCGGCCCGCAGCGCCCTTACCTGGCTGGAGCACACCGCTTCGCGGAGCCCGGGACAACTAAAGTCCGCCGGAGCCGCGGAGTCTTGTGCCTGGAGCCCCGCCCCCTCCTCCGCTCTCCCCGCCCCGGCCGGCCCGGCAACCGCCCGGCCTGCGAGGGCTCCGCCTCCAGCTCCCGGAGGCCGGCGGCGACCTGTTCCCACTGCTCTGCTGCGGTTCTGAGACTGAAGGTGGGAGTGGTTCGCTTACGCGTTCCGACTCCTGGGACCCAGCGGGAGTTAAGGGGAAGTCGCGGGAACGTCCCTGGTGTTTCCTGGACGCAGGAACCTCCTCCTTCCTGCCCCCCACAACCGCCCCGCGAGGACACAGACACCCCTGGCCCGGGAGAACCCCAAGTGTGCCACCTGTGGGTGACCGGGGACTCGATCGGAACTAGGGACCACACCTCCCCTTCCGCTAAATGGTGGCGAGCCAGGTGGTAACGCAGTGAGGTGGAGCGAAGCAGCCAGTTTTACCAAAAGAATAAGTCTTTTTCTGTCCAACTTGAAGCAGCAGAGCGCATCTGATATACTTACAGGTCACGTGGTGTGTGTGTGTGTGTGTGTGTGTGTGTGTGTGTGTGTGTGTGTGTGCTCGCTCAGCGGCTCAGCCCTTTCTGACTCTCTGCGACCCCATGGAATTATAACAGGTCACGTGTGTGTGTGTGTGTGTGTGTGTGTGTGTGTGTGTTCTCACTCAGTGGCTCAGCCCTTTCCGACTCTGCGACCCCATGGAACTATCATAACCTTGTTAATCGACCTTACTCCAGCATTAAAAAAAAAAAGTCCACCATTTTATGTAGGGTGAAAGGCACAGAGAATTTAAAGAACCTACCTAATGTCAACCAACAACAAACTGAAAGGCTGGAATTCAAATCCCTGTAGTCTGCCTCCTGATTTTGAACGCTAAACCACAGCTCTCCTGGCTCACCAAATCTGAGTGTCCACCATGTCTCATGAGGAGAAGGAAATGGCAACCCACTCCAGTATTCTTGCCTGGAGAATCCCATGGACCCAGGAGCCTGGCGGGCTATAGTCCGTGGGGTTACAAAGAGTCGGACACGACTGAGCAACTAAGCACAGCCCAGCACATGTCTCATGAGCTGTTAAGAGGCCAGAGAAATACAAGGACTCTGCCCTCCAGAAGCTTTTAGTATAATGGGGCGAAAGGGACAGTCAGTCATCAATAAGCAAGTGAAAAAGGAAGCCATGCACGTGCAAGAAGCGTCCTGACTAAAATACAGTAGGGTGATGGAATTGAGAGTGTGCGGAGGGGAAGACCACAGATCCAGTTGTCCCCAAGGCTTCTCGAAGGAGGTGACAGTGGAGCTGGGAGCTGAATGATCGGCCAGATAGTCAGCCTACAGATGAAGCAAAGGGAAAGTCACCTTCATTAATCCTCATTCTACCTCGTGCTTGTTGGAGACCTAAAAGCATGCCTTCCTATATATTCTCTCTCTTTTCCTCATACAGTAACCCTGAGATGTCTGACAAGATTCCATTTTACAGAAAAAAAAAAATCTAATGATTAATGATTTGCCTAAGAGGGATGGGCGATGGGAAGAGGGCACAGATTTGAACCAAGGCTTTCTGATTCCAAAACCTCTTTCACCCAGGTAAGGGCCTTGAGTATGATGTCTCAGAATGAATCTAGTAAAATTTCTCTTTGGTGATCTTGCCTCTTCGCAGCCCCAGTCTCTTCTGCTGCCTGTTGACTGGTTAAAGAATTTCCCCCAGGGCAGTTGCTCTTTGAGGGAGCACAGATCAGGAACCTTCTGAAAGTATGGAAAATGTATGTGTGTGTGCAAATTATAATTATGTAATTATGGTAATAATGTTGGCTTTCTCCCAAGAAAAATGCTCACATATATGTGTATAAGAGAGAGAACTTAGAATTCTCATCAAATTGATCCAAAAAAGGTAAAAGTCACTGTCTTGAGTTTAACAGATACTTGTGGTGATTAAAAGAACTAATTTTCAGCTCACTTTCCCTGGAGGGAGGCAGGTCTGGTGACTCCTGTTTTTGACTTGGTGGAAATGAGACTCTTAAAGTTTATGAAGGTTGATGGAAAGGGAAGCAAATCCCGATCCTCACATAACACCTTCATCAATGGCTTCCCTTCTTAGAAGAGAAGTTCTGTGTTGTCACTGTCTGTTCTCAAGAAAACCATAGACTAATCTGTAAACAAAACATCTAGGTAAATATAACTCTTTATTGGTGATAATTAGTTTCCATAACATTATACCATTTCCAGAAGAAAGCATTGTTTATATTACCAGTCAAGGAGCATAAGTAGGTGATTAACACATGTATATCATCTCCAAAGCCAGTAGAGAGTACTGGTATTGGTTTTCAGCAGTGTTTTTAGAGACAGTGTCAGAAGGAGAGCTTCAGCTGCATTAATGAAAAGGTGTAAAACTGAACTCAGGATGTGGTAGACCTAAAAAATTTAACCTGTACTATTTCTTATGTGAATTGGGCAGTAGCTTTAATAGAAAACAGCATACGTATATGTATGGCTGAATCCCTTTGCTGCTCACCTGAAACTATCACAACATTGGTTGTTAATCAGCTATACCCCAGTACAAAATTTAAAAAAAAATTAAAGAAAGATCTAGCTGCAGTTTATGTCAGTGTTCTGCCTGTTTTCCTCTAACAGTGTTATAGCATCCAGCCTTAGATTTAGGTTTTTAATCCATTTTGAGTTTCTCTTTGTGTCTGATGGTGTTAGGGAGTGTTCTAATTTCATTCTATTATTAATATATGTAACTCTGAAATGGCATATATGGGAAAAGAATCTAAAAGAGAGTGGAGAGAGAGAGATATATATATATGTATAACTGATTCATTTTTGCTGTATACCTGAAACTAACACAACATTGTAAATCAATTATACTCCAATAAAAAATTTTTTAAAGAAAAGAAAATAGTATACAAGGTTAGGCTTATGTAACTCAAACTTTTAGGTTGGGCCTCTTCAAAAGAAGGAATCTGGTGATGGACCTGAAAAGATTTCATCCTCTTCCTCCAAAGAGAAGATTCAAACATTCTTACTGCCCTATTTATTTTAATAAAGTTGAAATATAGACGGGGGGAAAAGGCGATCTACGACTTCTTTGAGAGAGGGACTCCCTTCTTACCATATATCCACATGGCTTCATAAAATTCATATATTTAGGTGAGAAATATCAGGTTGACGTAATCTTAGTTCCTTGAGAAAAGAAAATGCCTCTTTTTAACTTTCAGATAGATTCCACATGATGCCTGAGAAGACATGCAGAATCAACAAGGAAAGTTTGTAAATAAAGTGGTGTTTAGCATTTGGAGCTTCTCCACTCTTTTTTGTACCTCTCTGGCTTCCTTTTGTAACATTCTTCCTAACCATTGTCCACGCCCATCCAAGGTGAATAGTAAATGTTTGTGGAATAAATGAATGATAACAACAATGATGCTAATTATGTAGACCTTATCAGTCTTGCATAGAGTCTGTTCCTACATGAACATCACTTCATTGGGGTGATATGATATGTCTGCCTCTCTTTCCATCATGTACTGAAAGTACATGTAAAAAGCACAATGGTTGCTTCTTTGAAACTAAATACATGGGGAGGAAAGAGTTTTATGTTGGACACAAAATCAAAAATTATACTCCTGGGGATAGCTGGGAAATAAATCATTCGAAAGAAGGAAAAAGTATCATGTACAAAGCATGTGCATAAGATCATCAGTTCAGTTCAATCGCTCAGTCGTGTCAGACTCTGCGACCTTATGAACCACAGCACGCAAGGCCTCCCTGTCCATCACCAACTCCCGGAGTTCACCCAAACTCATGTCCATTGAGTCAGTGAGGCCATACAACCATCTCATCCTCTGTCGTCCCCTTCTCCTCCTGCCCTCAATCTTTCCCAGCATCAGGGTCTTTTCAAATGAGTCAGTTCTTCACATCAGGTGGCCAAAGCATTGGAGTTTCAGCTTCAACATCAGTCTTCCCAATGAACACCCAGGACTGATCTCCTTTAGGATGGACTGGTTGGATCTCCTTGCAGTCCAAGGGACTCTCAAGAGTCTTCTCCAACACCACAGTTCAAATGCATCAATTCTTTGTCGCTCAGCTTTCTTTATAGTCTAACTCTCACACCCATACATGACTACTGGAAAAACCATAGCCTTGACTAGACAGACC